>NC_141695.1:690759618-692246285 GCF_964263255.1 Lissotriton vulgaris | reverse complement strand
TGGTGTAACCTTTAGCTCATATCTGAATCCAACCCTAAGGCAACATGAATTCACATGGTTCTTTTACTTAGGAAACCTTAATATGGGTTGTATTTTATAGACTAATTGTGTTTAGAAGTGTGCAAATGGTTGTTAACTCATTTTTCAAAACTCATTTTCATTGCCATTTTAATTGAAAATCCACATCATGCTCATAAATAGTCTTGTACACTGCATTCAGCATGGGATGAATTAACATTATGGTGCATAGCTTTTTCATTAGACGTACAGCAGACCTATGATTGGATGGACGAGTGAGCTACCAATATAGCCTTAGAGCCCGCCGTAGCTGAGCTGTACTGGTCATTAAAGACCCGCTACAGCATTCAGCGAGGGCCTTTTACAAGGAAGCAGGCCTTTGATGGCCGGTAGAGCCCGCTAAGGAGGGCTCTAAGGCTATTAGAACATTCCAACCTTAGAAGGCAGAATGTTCTAATTTGTAAAACAAAGGCCTCACGGAGGAGGAGGAGGAGCTTAGCGCGCATCCAAGATGGTCGCGTGAGCACAGGGCTCCCCGGACCCTCGCCACTCTTCGCAACTTATCCTGATAACATCCTGAATTCTTGGACGGATTCTCGAGGATGAACTTCGACTGAGTCCATAACTCTTTTCAGATTTTAATTCGGACTCGGGGAACCGAAATTACAGCGATTTTAACTTTTGAGGCACACCTTGAGGCGAGCCGGGGACTTGGCGACTGGTGAAGCCGGGACGAAGTTGAACAACAAGGGCAGTGGGGTCTCCTCAGTAGCCCTACTCCAACTTTCGGTTTCGTTTCTGGGTCCTGGCATGGTCTGATTACGAGACGGTTTCGCTTGGTCGGGGACCTGTCCAGCCTCTATTCAGTGCGAGTGCTACTTCACCATCACAGCCGCTTGGGTCAAGCCGTGACTTTGTCTTGGCCACACGAGCCAGTTTTAGTGGATTTTTGGTGCCTTGCCCGCAGGTGGCCATTTTCACTAGGTCTCGCGGGCCCCTCCGGAGCGCATCTTCCAGCATGGCAGCCAGGGGCGACGTCGAGAAACAGAAGACGTCGCAATGTATGCACCAAATCTGGCTTTCGAGATGGATAAACACCAGTTACCCAGCGGTAACTTCAATAGAGCGCTCTACTCTCGGACAGCGGGAAGGAACCTAACAGGACCCACCAAGATTGCGGTGCATGTGTGGAAGGATGCAAACACGGCCATGGGATGGAACGATCGATTGACACGAGCGACCCCTCTGTATGCTTCTGAAGGACTGGGATGCCTCTGGACAACGAAAGGTTCTGAGAAATGGGATATGATCCGTATAAGCAGAGTGGGTGACCTTTGGGTGAAAGGCGCGGTCAAGACCTTTGAGGTGCTTCAGAGTGAGTAGGAGTTGAGTGATAGAGTTTTTCAGGTATGCGCAGGTCCGCCGTGCTTTGACGTCGGTCTTCGCTACCGATGCTAATGTTCCCGAGTCCTCCCCACTCAAGGACCGTATGCTTGATGGTCATCTGCCCGATAGTACGATCTCATTGATTTATAAGAAATTAATCAACAATCCGGCAGATCTCCTTGTGCGTCGCAGGGGGGCCTGGACCAGAGACGGGTTGGAGTTGGATGACGAAGACTGGCAGTCAGAACTGTCTTCCCCAAAAGAGGTCGCCATTCCCACCCGTCTCTGCCTCGTCCAACTCAAAATTCTTCATCGGGTATATGTTACTGGTTCTCGTTTGGTTGCGATGGGCTTTTCCTCGGATGGGTTATGCAAGCGCGGGTGTGGATTGAGTGCTACCTTACCATATCATTTGGGAATGCCGTGAGGTGGCGGCATATTGGAATTGTGTGCATGGGGTAATGGAGTGTGTCACTGGGGTCGCTCTGCTGCCTGAGGCTCGGAGATGCTTGTTGAATGTGTGGGAGCCTAATGATTACAACGTCGCTCAGGCCCGGTGGGCGGCCCTTGGGAACATGATCGCAAAGAGGGATATTTCGCAGCTGTGGGGTTCCCAATGGCCCCCCACCGTGTCAGTATGGAGGGAGAATATGGACTGGTGTATGTTTAGAGAGAAGACTGTATATTTGGCTAGGGGCAAGCCTAGGGCGTGGAATAAAATCTAGGGTCAATGGAACGCCTACAGAGGGAACATCTGTACACCCCCGTTTGAGGACAATCCGGACATTTCTCGGTCTCCCTAATTCTGACATTCCTGGAAGAATTTACTCTTTTTCCTGATTAACTGACTCCTCCCCCCCTCCTACCCCTCCCCCCCCCCAGGTAATCTCTATGCCTTCCTGATTATCTATCCTGTATTGAAGGTCCCCCCCCGTCTGAGCTCGACCTGGTCCACCTTGAGATTTGTTTGTCTGTTTTTTCTTTTTGTTCTTTTCTAAAAAATCAAAAACAACTATATCCTGATTCCATCCTGTGTTGCAGAGAACTGTATCCTGTATTTTGCGGGACCTCCAGGGGATCAGTCGCTGCTCTGTGATGTTTTACGATTGCTTTTTATGTTCTAGCAGCCGGCCCCTGTGGTTGTAGGCCCATACTTGTAATGACATTGGTATTGCACAATAAAGTTTTTCAAAAAAAGGATTTAAATCCCCCACAGGCACCGTGAGGCCTTTTGTTCGCAACAACAGCTGTGAACAAACATTGGAATGTTGGTGCTCCGAGCTTCTACCGGCCATTTGAAGCCCGGAGCACTCAACTGTTTTCAATGAGGCTTCCAACATTCCAATGTTTTAATAGAGTTGGAAGCCAGCTTTTCACCTAGCTAGAGTAGATAATGAGCAAATGACACAGAACCTAAGAAAAATACCCTTTACAAAAAGTTGTGCAGAAGATCGTGGAAGAAAGGCAAAGTGTAGTGGGGAAGCAGCCTCCGAAGATGCAAACAGGGAACATGGGAGGTAAAGCATTAACAGGTTAGAAAAAACAGGAGAAAGCGTGCCAGTTAGGCCAGGGTTTACACAACAACATTTTGTGTCTCTGGTGAGTGTCAAATATGGCTTGGGGGGGCACTTGACGATCTATGTGTTAGTAAAGAAGAGCAAATAGGGAGGTTTAGGGGGAAAAATCATCATTACTGGGTAGCTCAGAGTTGTGTATTCCAGTCCCTAGATATTGGTCGTATGTGTGGACATCTGGCCTCTTACCTGTGAGGGGGGATTGCTTTCTGATTTTGCCCATATTACCAGGGTTAGATGCCACATCATGGGGAATGGGAGTGAAGCACACATTTTTTTCATCTCATTGTAAAGGCCGTTTTTGCAAGAGCCAGCGCTAGGTAGACGAACCTAGGGGCTGCCTTGGCTGCTTCCCTATTCTCTGGAGGTGAGTGACCTATACCAGTTATTGCATCACGTCTTTAAAGTACAACCTTAACCAGGGATAATCCCAGAGAACATGTTGCAAGTCTACAGCCTCAGCTACACATCGGGTGCAGGAGGTTGTTGTAATAGGGAAAATTCTGTGGTTACATTCTAGGGAAAGGTAAACCTAGTGCAACATATAAACTTGCATTATTTCAAATCTGGAATTCCTTCAGCACATTCCCATTCCCTATCATGAAGAGCCTGCCAGATTGTCTCCCTATCATCTCAAATGGACTGCGTAAGGCACAGGAGGGCTTTAATGACAACTACCCATTTATTTTGTAGGACATGTCGAAGTGACCCATATATCAAAAACAGTCTTGGAGATCACATTTTTTCCTAAGTGCAGGAAATATGATCTGCCCAACTTGGAAGAGGTAATCTAATGTGACTATACTGCGTGATCCTAATGGGGCAGTTCACGCTCATATAGGTTTGTAGTTGGTTTAGAGAGGCCCAGGATTCGTATTACTGGAACATAAAGGGGGACATGTTTCATCAAAAACACTCCCCTGGCAGAACAATGAACAGACTCCTGGATATTTGTTTCACAGATTTGATAGAATTAGAATATAAGCCTGTCCAGGGGTAGTCCTGTGCTGCTCATTTCCGCAAGGGACATACCTGCTATCGAACGGGCCAGTCATTGGAGCTGCGCGACTAAATAACAGTGTTCAAAATTGAGTACACCCAACCCCCCCCTCAGTTGATTGGGAGCCACAGCTGCAACAGTTAACATTAAGCAGAGTGCCAAATAAGTTCACATAATAGAAAATCCAGGTCTCGGAAAATAAATCTATAGGGAAGGAACACTGGGTGGTTAGCAAAACAATATAACAGTTGGGGCTGTATCATCATTTCTTAAGCTGCTATGCAGCTCATAACCGACAATGGGAGGGTTTGCCTGAAGCCCACTTGGGTACTGAGGGCAGTCACCACCTTCGTAAGGTTACGGTCTTTCAAAAGATCTTGTTCAGCATGAAATATGCTAAAGATCTTTCAGGCCAAATGCGTAAGTGTTGCCACTTATGGCTCAGGGCTATGGGGACACCTGAATACGGAAGCGCTACAGAGGGTTGAAAACGCCTTCTTGCGATATTTATTAGCGGTCCCGCAAAGCTCTTCAACATACTGTTGTCACATTGAATTAGGGTTGGATTACATTTATGATATTTTAAAAATACAACCGATTATGCTATGGCGCCGCATTTGGACTACAGTCCAATGCGATTTAACACACGCCTTTTGCAGGAATGTATAGGTATTGACAACATACACAAGATCAAGTGGCTAGTCTACGTGAAGTCCTTTTTTAAAGATGTGGGTCTTCAGAGATACTTTGATTATCCATTCACCATATCTGATATCCCCAAAAAAGAGTTTAAAAAACGATGTCTCTCGCACTTAGGGCAGCTACGATTAACAACTGAGATAGGGAAAATCACAGTTCAGCATTCATTGGCCATTCAAACTTTTTTCTCCATTCAACCGTACCTAACATTCAACCTAAACCCATATGAAAAATGTCTGTTAATTCGCTTTAGATTAGAATTTTTTTTTCGGTTAATATCCTTTCCACAACGGAATGACTGGTCAAGGAATTTACCTCTATGTCCATGCGATGCACTTTCTCCCCAATCCTCAATGCATGTAATTCTGTTTTGCAAATTTTATGAAATTCCACGTAGACGTTGGATAATTCCTGTATTGAGATTAATGTGGCTGCGAGCTTGCCGCCCAGCTTTTTTAGCGCTTCAATATTTGGACAATCCGATATATGCCAAATCTGTAGCTTGTTTTTTTTAATTTTGTATTAACCACCGCCTCAATCTTAGTTAGACGCTGATATATGTACATATGTATACTTATTTTTGCACATGAATTTTTTTAAAAATTGATGATTTTAACCTATGTAATATATTGTTTTACTTGTACTTTTATGGTTTTTCTAAAAAATATGGAAACCGAATAAAGGAACTTTTGACTTTTGACTTGGACTGACAGTTAACATTAAGCAGAGTGCCAAATAAGTTCACATAATAGATAATCCAGATCTCGGAAAATAAATCTATAGGGAAGTAACAATGGGTGGTTAGCAAAACAATATAACAGTTGGGCTGTATCATCATTTCTTAAGCTGCTATGCAGCTCATAACCGACAATGGGAGGGTTCGCCTGAAGCCCACTTGGGTTCTGAGGGCAGTCCCCACCTTCGTAAGGTTACGGTCTTCCAAAACATCTTGTTCAGCATGAAATATGCAGATGCCCATGTATCTTCTCACTGGATAGGGCCCTCTCTCAATTTGCTGTGAAGCGATGGCAGGGCACAAGTGAAATAAGCAGGATTTTTGCCAATTAACTCGAAGGCCAGAGTTCACTCTGAATTCTGCAAGTAATCAAGCCACAGTGGAGTGGTCCCCTGTCCTTTAAATAAAAGAGTGGGTCAGCTGCCTACAGCGAAATAGTATTGATACAATCAGGCGCAGGATTCCTCATACCCCTTCAAGCGCTTAGGCTTGGATAGCAAGGGACTCCAAGGCTAGAACGACTAGGAAGGCGGAAAGTAGGCACCCTTGCCTAGCACACCTGTGCACTGCAATAGAAGCTCCTTTGGCTGAAAACAGTCCATCTGGGCTGTATGTTGTAATAACAATAAACCAGAGTGAGCGAGGCCCAAAGACTAATCTGGTCAAGACCTGGACTAGTTCCAGTGTAAGGTGTTGAACGCTTTCTCCAAGTCAAGAAACAGGCAAGGAGCTTGCAGCCAGTGCAGTAGGACTGCCTCCATAATTCTGTATAGACACCTAATATTAAAGGTAATCCTTCTTGGGACAAAGCCATTCTGATAAGCACAAATTAACTGTGAAAGTGCTCGCTGTATTGGGACAGCCAGAATTTTACTAAGAAATTTATAGTCTGCAATTAAAATGGCTATGAGCCGGTTAGATGTTGGATCTGGGGAGTCTAGTCCTGTTTTTAAAATTGAGACCAGAGTGACCTTCGGAAGAATGAGGGGAGCGGCCTGTCAGCTAGTGCTGCCTCATGCACACAAGTTAGCTTAAGTCTTGTAAAACTCGACTTGGAGGCAACTGGTACCCAGAGTTTTCCAAAGGCTAAAGCAATAATTGCTCCCTTAATATCTGGGCCATTATAGGAGTGTATATTTTTTCTTGTAGTTCTTGGGGTAACCTGGGCAAGGAGAGGTCATCAAGGAAGCATCAATCATCGTTTAGGGTAGGCGGGAGTGGCTGACTATACAGGGATTGATAACATTTAGACAATGAACAGGGAATTGTCTGCTTTGAGTATTGTACCTATCCATTCGCAACTCGCAAGGTCGTAATTATTGCTTGCCTCGTGTCATTATTAACTATTCGTGCAAGAAGACTGCCAGATTTGTCCCCATCAGAATTCACCTAAGATATAAAAGCAGAATAATCTAAGCAGCGCAGGCGCTCCACCAGAGGCGCCTCCTCTTCACGTACTTGAGTCAGAAATTCTTTTAGTAATGGTTCTTCTACCATTTCTCTACCCTAGCTAGATCCTACACCATTATCTTATGTCCACACACCACGGCCTGAATACAGAGGTTGTGAATCACAACCATGAATGCCTCCCATTCTACTATTGAGGAGAATGCTGTCCCCCTATTATTCTCAAAATACTCTAGTATTTTCTCTGCAAGTATACCTCAAAAGGTAGGGTCTTCCAAGGTCTTCGGTTGCCATCGCCATGTGGGAAAGGGTGAGGAGGGTCTACCCAATCATGTAAGGTAAATCAGCAACAGGAATTGAATCTGAAAGCTGCCTGCCCAGTGAGCTATGGCTTAAACTGATGTAGAAGTAGAAACTACTCTAACCAATCACGCGTATAGATCGTGAGCTGACAAACAGAATGATAAAGGTTTAACTCCAGGATTTGTGTCTCCCCAGACATCTGTCAGGGACCATTGATCACGCCATGAGTCTATTGCTTGTGCATTGTGAACTATAGGAGAGCCTAGGAGTGGGGGGGTTGCTGGGGTGTGTGACCAATCTGAGGTAGTTACCAGGCTGCCATGGAAGTCACCCCATCCTCCTAAATAACCATTTAGCCAGTCCTGTTGAGCCACTTAAGGAAGGTGTGTTAATCAGTTTTGGGGGTGCAGATCCTGCCTTTTATGATAGGAGTGCAGTGTAGATTCCGGGCACGGGGAATAGACCGCGTTAGATTCCGGTAAGTTTTCACCACGATAACCGTTTTTCCAAAACCTTGACGAAGAGTCTTAGGCACTCACTTTTTACCTCTTTTACTTTACCTTTCAGACAAGTCTCTGAGAACTGTACCATTAGCGTACCCATTTACCTTAACCACAGGTCAGACCATGTTTATATGCATGCATTTTAACCATCACTCACAGCCTTGTCATAGTTGAGTCACAATCGCAAACCCATTTTTTCTACGTTCTTTTCACGAAACTGGTGTACACCACTAGAATGTTCTCGCTATCGCCTAATTTCACTGCACGTGCACTTTTTATCATCACGAATGTTCCTATTTTTATCACCCCTTCTCATCATTTGCAGTTTTTAGTCATCATTTAATCAGTGCGCAACTGCACTGAGCGTCGGTTCACCATTCGTTCACCAGTCGACTCATTTGATTGTTTCCGCATGAGAAAGTACGCACTATAAACAGATCACTATTACCCTTTCTTAATCCAAACTGCCTTGCTCGTTCACATTTCTGTGTACAAACAAGCATGTACACCACCATCACTTAAGTATGACAAGTATGAAACAGTTGACTTGATGTATGTTCATAAGTTTACTGCTAAAGTGTGCTTTACTTGATTGCTTTCATAGAACAAGTCCCCTGACGAAGAGCTCTCGCCCGAAATGCATTGGGCAAAACATCACAAAATGATGTAACATTATGAAAACAATAATATAAAAATAAAACTATGAATTGAAAACCTCATACGAACTTGCATTGAATGTTTTCTTAAAACAAAGTAACTGAAGCTCATCTTGAGTGCCTCCAGGAGACGTTACTCCTACGGGAAACAACGCGCATTCATATTTACGCACCCTCAGCTCAGGAGGTTTTACCTGTAGGGCACCACCCCCCCTTATTAAAGGAACATATACACAGAGGAACCTTTGAATGCGGCTTCCACACTCCATTTTGGACCATCGTAGTTACCAGGCTGCCATGGAAGTCACCCCATCCTCCTAAATAACCATTTAGCCAGTCCTGTTGAGTCACTAAACAAAGGTGTGTTAATCAGTTTTGGGGCCGTAGATCCTGCCTATTATGATAGGAGTGCAGTGTAGCTTGGCCTCTAGTTGAGCAAACCTGAAATCAATATGTATGTCGGTGGATTAAACATCGAAGGGGATCCCCAGTTTTACCTAGACAAGGGCTCTCATGGCATATGTTCAATAGTTAGTGGTGAATGTATGACCCCTCCAGAGCTTTTGAAGTCTCTCTCCTTCCACCCAAGTGAAACAAGTATTCCTGAAGGAGTACTATTTAGATCAGTTTGTGCTTATGTAAGGAGAAGATATTGTAACTCTTAGTCAATGTCTGCCTTCCTCAAATATTTCAGGACAGAATGAGATTTCTGTAACTAAGCCATGGGGAGGCTAAATGCATGTATATGGTATGCGTTCCTGTCAGGATTTTCCCACTCATTGTCAGGGAGGGTAAAAAAGAACGTTGGGCCCAAATGTCTATCCTATAGCCAGCTCCATAAAAACAATATACAAATAGGGTAAACTTTAAGGTAAACCAAAGGCAATAAAAGGGACAGGAGACAAAGTACCAGCTGTCCAAAAAGTATCCAAAGGCCTCCAGCAGAAATGTGGGATGCATGTTACAGACCAGTGGCGGCTGGAGTAGCAGTGACCAGAGCTCTCTCGTTGATCAGAGTGTTTTTGTGGTAGTGGCCCCACGTTGGGACGAGATGTAGTAGTTATGACCATGTCAGTTGGGACCCATGTTAGGGGAGCGTCAAAGGAATTATTATTATTTAAAATATTTATAAAGCGCGACTGTCACCTGGCAGGTATCCTGGCGCTGGTAGCTACTCTTGTGGTTTATTGACGGACTGAACTGAGGCTGGTCAATTTTTATAGGGGTGGGGGAAAGAGCCATGTTTTGATACGTTTCCTGAATGGGAGGAGATGAGGGATATGGCGAATGTCGACAGGTAGACTGTTCCATAGCTTGGCTGCAGCTACTCTGAACGATCTTCCTCCCATCCTGGCCATCAGGAACTGAAAGGGTTCCTGAAAGACCCGTGAACCCAGTTCCCAGAAGGGACCCAAGTTATTAGTAGTTCTCATAAGAGCTCATCCACAATTGTGGGGTTATTCTTGGTGGGGAGTCTAGTCGATATAAGAGGAGCAAGGAGGGGTCCTCTCTATCTGATTCCACAGTGAAATAGTCCAAAGAAAGAGGCTGTAGGTCTCAAAAGGTGGCCGCCATTGCGAGAGCCCACCGCCTACTGTCAAGGGTCTGCTCCTGGGATGGAACTGCGGAACACAAAGGCTCATTCTCAGCCTGCTTCTGAGGTAGTCTTTACTGTCGCTGGGGCATGCACCACAGCTATTTGCTGGGAAAGTCTGACTGAGATAATGTACCTTAGCTTTTCACCCAGTCCCAAGCTTCTTTTGGAGCCAGTGCTCTGGGGGCCCTTACAATGGAAAAGAAAGGGCTGAGGTCCAGTGGCGGCATCAGGTCTTTGGACCAAAATAGGGCCTGTATGGCTGCTTAGAAGGAGGGCGTCGGGCACCGGATGCCACCAGGTGCAGAAGCTCAAACTGTCAGCCTGCAGCCACCTGTTCTAAGGTAGGGGTCATCAGTCTGAAAAAGGGCTGCATGACCATCACTCTGCTCGCAGCCCGCCCTTTGAAGATCACTGTCTCTTGCACTCACCAGCAGTCCATCTTCACATATGTGGGGATCAATGGCCCACCGCAATTCTGCCTCTCTCCAGTCAAAGACGGGGGCCATCACTGACCCGGAGTACCGCCCACTCCAATTGCAGTACGTTGTTGGGGCCCTCACGGACACTCTGTAAGCCGCAGGACTGGGCCAAGGTATTGCGAGTCCTTGAGTCATAAAATCCGGCTTCTGCCCACTGCACCCAGAAGGCAGTCTTGGTAGGGTGTACCAGGATGTTCGGTGGAACCGGAAGGGGGTTGCTGGTCTCCTCAGTATCCACTGCCCGCCTGTAACAACCGGATTCTCGAACCAGATGGGATCAGCTCCTGAGAGCCCCTCCAACCCAGTCGGAACGTAATCACCTCCCTCCTTAGAACGTATTTACAATAGGTATATATATATATATATATATGTATGTACATCTCGTACCTAAGGATGGGGAAAATAGCAATACACATGCATAGGTTTTCTACAATATCTCATTCATACCAGCTAGTCTCACGGCCACTTAGGCCCAGACTAATCTACCCTGGGGCAGTTCTGATTATGTACCATTACACACTGATAACCATCAGTGCTCACTCGACACACAATCCGGCGTGCCTTACACACTGAGCTGCAGCCCCAGTGCTCTCTTTTTATCCGGTTCACAATCCGGCGGACCTACACACTGGTTTCCCTCCCAGTGCTCGCTTACTTACAACCCGATCCGCAATCCGGCGGATCTAAGCACCAGTCTCCCACCTGGTGTTCTCATTAACGCCGCTTACCAACGACGATTACTCTCCTATGAATACCTTTGGAAGGAATCTCTCATTGGCTACTCGGGATGATACTACAATAACAGGAATTAGCAGCTTGCCAAATTGAATCATGTACCTTCTGCTCTCAGCATCAAATGGTCCCTCTCTCCCTCATTATTCAGTCACCTCTTACCTGACCGGGATTTACATCCGTTCATGAAAACGATGTCTGACTAGAAGACCAGGTTACCCTGATTGAACAAGAATACAAGGCACATGTTGGTTCACTAAGAACTGGGGTATTTTATTACAATAATTATAAACACAGCACTATACTATAACATATATCCTGCAAAGAAAAGTGAAAGGTTAGAATGTGCACACTATAAGTTATGGACAGACGTCACCTTATGGACACGAAGTCGGGGTTCGGCAGTCATCTAGGTTCCCTTCTCGTCTGTGCCTTGGCTCGTCTCGGAATCACACCTCAGCAGTCACGAGTACACGTCTGCACCGCTATGCTCTGTCGTCTCTACTTTCCTCCAAGTTACTGGAACCTTCCTCTTTATTAGCTGCTGTCTCTCTCTCTGTCTCCAATTGCTCTGCGCTACTTCTCCTTCTCCTTCAATCTTTCTCAGAGAGTATCAGCTACATGATCTTTCTCGGACTTCAAAATGGCGACTGTCTGCCTGGAAATAATTAATGGCATTGATGCTAACAGCTAGCTGCCGGGGCGTGGCTAACCGAGCAGCGAGATGGCCGCTCTGTGAGCGAGCTCCGCCGGCTGCACGCCAATAAATCCTTCATTATCCTTCCCCACGCACCTGAGGGAACCGGTTGGCGGATGAAAGAAGTGCTGCAGACCGGGAGCGCAATCGACTGAATCCTCAACGCTCGAAGTGTGCTGAGCGACGAGATCTGGCGGCCGCGGGTTGCGCCGGCCCGTGCGCTGGAGCCCGCCTGCTGCTGTGGAGCCCGAGGCGGCGGTGTCCTCTCACCGGACCCTGGGGATTTCTGGGCCATCGCCGATCGGCGGAGGGACGCCTACTCTGACACCCTCGGCGCGGGGCCGGGTGCCGCCGGTGGCCGCTGCAGTGAGACATTTGTGGACGGCGGCCGGGGGCGGAGAGACCATCGGACTGAGGTAACGGCTCTGGGGACGGCCGGGGCTGGGGTGAACGCGCGTCGCCGCCATATTGTGGTGCGGCCGGGTCGCTGGGTGAGAGGCTGCTGACCCGAGGCGCAACAAAAGTCTACCTTGTGCGCGTCCCTTGGCATACCCCAGAGCCCCTGCAGATCGCCGTTTGGAGGGAGAGAGGCGATTGAATCCTATTGGTGGGCGCTCCGGTCCCGGGCGCCGCAAACAGCTGGAAGACTCAGCCCGATCCTGCCAGGGCCAGTCCCACACTCTGCCCCTTCCTTGAGGATCGCGTGAGGACTTGAAAGGACTGCCGTGGGGCGCTGGTCGGCCTGCCGCGAAACGGGGCTATTGGCCCCCCCGTTCCCTCTTGCGGCGGCGCGGGCAGTGCCTGCCGGACCTGCTGGGTAGCCGATACGGCGCACTGGTAAGTGCGCCACACCACGCCCTGAACACCCCGTCCCACGCGTGTCCGAGATGGGGGGCACGAAGGATGCGAGGCAGCCCAAACTAACGTTTGACCAGAAGCAGAAGGCCAAGCAACAAACAGTGGACACGGGAGCCGCGTCACCCCCTCCCAAAAGCCCTGCAGCTGAGATAGATTTTGGCGCCTTAATGCTGGAGGTCAGATCTAGCTTGAAAAGTATCGACGCTAAGCTGGACGCAATGGCCACGCAGCTAGAGGCGGTCAAGTCCAAAGTGGATGTCCATGAGACGAGGCTAGACTGTCTGGAGAACAGACATACCGAATGTACCGAGTTCCAGCAGCAAGCTAAACAACACATCACTAACATTGAGCGCGAACTGGAATCCATGCGTGCCAAGGCGGATGACTTAGAAGCGCGCTCCAGGAGATCCAACATCAGAATCACTGGCATTCCGGAGACGGATAACACCGGGAAAATGGAGGTCTTTGTCACTGACCTTTTACACGAGCTGTTTGACCCGGACCTGTCCCAGGTATTCACAGTGGAGAGGGCGCACAGAACACTGGGCAAGAAACCACCACCAGGCACCACTCCTCGCCCTATACTGGCCAAGCTACTCAATTTTCAGGACAGAGATCGCATCCTGCAGATGGCCCGTGAAAAAGGCAAAATTATCCACAAAGGGAATCATATCTCGTTCTACCCTGATTTCACTCCCCTCGTCCAAGCGGCCAGGAAAGAGTTCATGCCTGCGAAGAAACTCCTGATGCAAGCCGGAGTCCAATACTCCTTGTTGTACCCGGCCAAATTGAAAATCTTTCATGAACATTCTGCTCACTTCTTCACTGACGCCAAATCGGCATTGAAGTTTGCCAAACACATCTGTACCCCCGACGCCAGACGCAAATCGCCGAGGTTGGAGGAAGACGCCGCCCGAATGAGCGACAACGATTGAGGGTTTTGGGATCATGGGGTCTGTGCTGCCCCTTTCCGATTCAGCTTGCGCTTGCTGCATTGGTCGACTCTCATGTGACGCAAAATGGAGATCACTGCTGGTACTGTCGGGGCTGGCCTGCTCACGCTGGGAAAGCTTTGGTTGTTGTCTGTGTCCCAGGTCTGTGGCGACTTTGTAAGACCATTACGCCATTACTGTTTGGTCCGCATGGCCGGGCACCCCTCGGGTGTTGCAGATATCCTTAGTGTGCAGCCACCCTGTGCACTCAGGGGTGTCAGCGAGGAGCACCTCGCCCCCATGGGGTATCTCCTGTGGTTTTTGTTCTCAGTTCACTTAAGTGCGATTTGTAGCACGAATGGGATTTTAGCGCAACCTGATTGGGGGGTTGGCGTGGGTGGGGGATCGGGGGGGCTGTTGAGAGTTTTGTTAACGGTGCTGGAAAGGTGCAATGCGATATGTTTTCTCACTTCTATGCTGTGCGGGGGCGGGCGACGTACTGGTCTTGATTGTATGATGAGGGGGGACGGGGCGGAGGCCTGGTCAACCTGGATACGCAACAGGAATGGGGGGGGTTAAATTGTGGACTTGGAACATTCGAGGCCTTGGGGACTATAAAAAAGCCAAGTTGATGCATAATGTGTTGACCAGACACAATGTGGACATTTGTTTTTTGCAGGAAACGCACATAAACTCGACCCCATCGCCCAGGTTAAAACATCACAGGTGGTCGCATATATATTCTGCTATATACTCTAACTATGCACGGGGGGTTGCCGTCCTAATACGAAAGGGGTTGGACTGGAGGGAACACAATTGTGTACTGGATAAAGAGGGTCGTTATGTACTTGTGCATGGGTCATTGCAGGGTAGGCCGCTGGTTCTGGCTGCTATATACGGCCCAAATGTGGACGATCCTGATTTCTTTCGCAATGTCTGGGCGCAAATTGTATTGCTAGATTGTAACCTGATTGTGATGGGGGGGGATTTTAATGTGGTGCTGGACGATGATTTGGACAGGAGGGGCGCGAGTAGACCTACACATGCTAAAGCGAGACAGGCGCTGCTTGATGTGCTTGAGGAGGGAAGACTGACTGATGTGTGGAGACTTCGTCACCCTGGGGAGAAAATGGGGACCTGTATCACATGTCACCATGATGCCTGGTCCCGCCTGGACTTTTGGCTGCTATCTCCTGAGGTAGCTACATGGGTGGGAGAGGTAGATATTCAAGCTAGGTCACTTTCGGACCACGCCCCCTGCATGCTAGAGCTGCGGACACCCAATGTTGCCCCTAGGGCATTTTCATGGCGACTGCCAACTCACGCCCTTACAGATCAGGTGTTCACTGAAGAGATCAGAGAAGACATTGTCAAATACTTCGCCGAAAACGAGGGTTCGGCCTCCTCTGAGGCTTTAGTGTGGGACGCCTTTAAAGCGGTAATACGGGGCCAATGTATTGCTCGGCAGGCAGGGGTACTACACACCATACGTCGGACTCTAGCCCGGCTAGAACGTGAACTTAAAGACCTGGACCTGGCATTCTGCCGTGACCCTACGCTGGCACTAGCAGGCAGCCTTAAGACCAAACTGCTGGACTTCAACGAGGAGGCGCGGAGGGAGGTGAAGTTCCTGGGGAAACGAGCTGAGGCCCGCAGATATGGGGAAGGTGATAGACCGAGCAGGACACTAGCCAGATTGATTGCTCCCCAGGCACAGACACACTATATACACACTATCCATACTAGTGAGGGGTCCCTGGTCACGGGCCAAGAGGCTGTACTGCAGGCCTTCACCGACTTTTACGCTTCCCTTTACACGTCCAAACACTCTGCTGCTCCGGCTTCCTTGGACGGTTTTCTTGACTCTATCGCCCTTGTCTGGTTCAATGACAACCATAGGCAGTACATGGACCTGCAAGTCTCGGTCCAAGATATAGCTCAGGTTATCAAGAGCATGCCAGCTAACAAAGCTCCTGGCCCTGATGGCCTGACCACAATGTTTTACAAGACATATGCTGAAGAACTAGCCCCGAAACTGCACTCAGTATTCGTTGAGGCACTGGAGCTGAATTCCCTCCCAGATTCCATGCACGAGGCGTTAATTGTCACCCTATTAAAACCCGACAAAGACGAATTATACCTTGACTCCTATCGTCCCCTCTCTCTCATTAATGTGGGCGCTAAAATCTTTGCCAAAATCATTGCAGACAAACTACAACCGATGCTGCCCATCATCGCTCTCCCGGACCAATCAGGGTTCATTCCTGGCCGTGCCACCTCGCACAACCTCAGAACACTTTTCTCCATCCTACACTATCTCCACCCTTCCGTTCAGGCCGCGGTTGTGTTCTTGGACGCGACCAAGGCGTTTGATTCTTTAGAGTGGCCGTACCTGTTTCGTGTCTTGGGCAGGATGGGCTTCAGTCGTAACTTCCTCACTCTCATCAAACTGCTGTATGACAAGCCCAGAGCTCGGGTACGAGTGAATGGTTTGGTGTCCGAGCCCTTTTCCATCTCCAGAGGGACTAGGCAGGGGTGCCCATTGTCGCCCCTCCTCTTTGCTATTGTAATGGAGCCACTGGCGGCCAGGATACGCCAACACCACACGGCGAGAGGGATTGGCTTCAGCTCCCGCAGTCTGCTGATCTCTCTCTATGCAGACGACGTCACTTTGTATGTCAACAACCCTACAGAAAATCTGAATCCACTGCTCCGGGAATTTGTACGTTTCGAGGGTCTGGCGGGCGTGTCTATCAATTGGTCCAAGTCGGTTGCATTCCCTCTAACTGACGAGACAGTTCAACCTCCCTCGGACTACCCCCTGCGTTGGGAGACTGACGCGGTCAAATACTTAGGGGTCTGGATCAGTCGTAACACGCAGGAATTGTGGTCCCTTAACTTCGGCAGAGCAGTTGACTGGCTGGAGCGGAGGGTGGAAGTCTGGAACAAGCTTCCCCTGTCCCTGGTTGCGAGGATTGCCCTGGCGAAAATGGTGGTCCTCCCGAAATTCTTGTATCTGTTCGTCAATCTTCCGCTGCCCATGACTGCACACTTCCATGCACGCGTCCGCTCCTTACTTTTGTCTCTGGTGTGGGCTGGGGGGCAGGCGAGGACCTCTTGGGCCCTGCTTACACTCCCGTTGCGACAGGGGGGCCTCGGAGCACCTGACCTAAAGCTATACTCGCTGTGCGCCCAGGCTCAATTTTTGCATTTTTGGGTCTTCCCCACCCCCTACCAGCCGCATGTGGCGGTAGAATTGGCCGCGGTTGCCCCGTTGCCACTTCGGGTGGCGTTATATGGTAAGGTTTCCCGCCCATCGAAGGAGGTCGACACTGTGGAGATGATCCGCTGGTCCTGGAAAGAGCTGCGACACAGGGCGGGCCTCCCCCTGCTATATGCGCCGGCTATTCCGCTGCAGAGCAATCCGATGCTACCCTGCCTGTGTGCTAGGGGAGATACCATCACGCTCCTGGGGAGGCGAGTGTCCACTTTCGCGGACATCTACCCCGATGGGATGTTTGGAGAGTTGGGTGTCCGTGAGGACGGCCAGCCTACCTCGTTCTCGGACACGCTTCTGTATCACTCTCTCCGAGAGTCCTGCAAGAAGATGTGGCCTCAATTCCCCGAGGAACCTCCGCAACTAGATGCCCTTCAAAACTTGCTATCACGACCCTCCCCCGCGAAACTGGTCTCTAGACTGTACAATTGCATGCAGGAGCAGGCCCCGCTCACCGTGCCAATGGCCAAACAAGCTTGGACCGCTGACCTGGCAGAGACCCTGACGGATGACATGTGGGAATACTGCTGCAAGCAGCTCACGGCGCTCTCCCCGAACTATAGGCTACGACTGGTCCATTTTAAGTTCCTGCACCGGTACTATCGCACACCGGTACTGCTACATCGCATGGGCCTCCGCACTGATGCTTCATGCTGGAGGTGTGGTGGGGCTGACGCGTCCTTCCTCCATGTGGCGTGGAGCTGCCCTAAGCTAGCTGAGTACTGGTCGAGCATCTTTGAGGCTATAAACCACATATTACACAGGTCAGATGAACCCACTCCGCTTCTAGGGCTCCTGGGATACGTTAAGGACACCGAACCCTGTGACAGGAAACTACATGCGATGCTGCTACTTTACGCCAAACGCCAGGTGGCGATACACTGGGGCCGTGGTGCCTTACCTACTTTCACCGCATGGGTCCGTGACGTTACATATGGTCAGACACAACTTACGACTTACTGGGAAACGATGCCCACCGCATCTAGGCCTAATGACATCTGGGAACCCTTCCTTCAGTGGACTAGAGGGCGGGCGGGTTCAGACGCCTCTGTGGACTCCCCTGGGGCGGGTGTTTCGGATGACATGGGCTGAAAACCTTGGCCCCTGTGTGCAATTCCTAGGATGGATGGATACATGCCTTGTAGATGTGCCTGAGGGCTGTGGAATGTTTTGCTACTGTCAGGTTCCTTGCCTGCCCCGTGTCAGACAGATTTGACATGATGTCCCCCTTCCCGGCCGGGCGCCCCACTGCGTTGCCCCGCTGCGACCCCTCCCCCCCCCCCTATGCCCCCGCCCCCACGGCTGCTGCCTTGTAGTCCTCCAACAGCTACCAGAGCCACCTGTTGTCGTCCCTCTATGGCTGACTGGTCCTTGTGCGCGTGTCCCTGCGTATGTGAGATGTGATATATGTTTTTGGGAATAGCTCTGCACCGAAGTTTGTTGTTTCCCTCCGATTGTTGCGGGGGGTTGGGCGAAAAGGTGCCCGTGGATGTTTTAACTATGCATCACCTTTTTTCATGAGCTGCGGCCCTGACACTCGCCTGGAATGGCGGGGCGAGACCGAGAGCCTGGGATTCGTTTGCCAGTCCACGGCACCCAAAAATGTAAGACTATCCATTTTGCATTGGTTATACTTTTGTACTCCTTGCCCAGGTCAAGGACCTACATCTCCCTGAGTGGACAGACATTGACCTTGTTATGACTCCTCATATGGTACTCCTTCTTGGGAAACATCTGTTGCTATCGCGGCCTGCCTCCGGGTTGTTGGCATGACGCAGTGTAACCTTTCTTTTGCACAATAAATGTCTTACACCAAAAAAAAAAAAAAAAAAAAAAACAGCTAGCTGCCGCCTACAGACTGACTGACTCACTGCCTAACACTTTCGCTAATATGGAAGCTTGTCCTTTCATGGAAAGTTACGGCCCGTAACCTGCCGCCCACCAAATTCTTTTACCTCCCCGTACCAAGGACACGTTCCCAGCTGGCCAGCCTGATGTTGTGTCTTCGGAGTGGAGAAAAATACAGTCTTTCGATAAGGGCCAGCCTGAGCCGGTTCTCTCCAAGCGAACAACACTTCGAAACTAAAACATTACACTTGGCCTAGAAGCATCTCAAGCTGCCGGGGCAGAAAGCAAGATGGAGCCTCTCCCGTTTGAGGCCTACAAGGCCCGAAATAAGCATAACTCCATAGAAGGTATACTAACACTCTTGCAAAAGGACGGATTATCACTAATACTAATGAATCTATCCCCTAGCTTAAGTTTATAAGCCCTGATCTAAGGAAAAGGGTACGAAAGTGCACTACTGTGCCTTATGAATAGGCCCTGTTTATAGTTCTAATCCCTGTACTAGAAGGGTAATAGGCTGGAGTCACCTCCAATCATTCTCCCTCAAAGGAGGGCCGAAAAAGTTGGTCAGAACACCGCCTCACCTTCGTTTTGCTGCACCACCCAGTTTGTTGTGTCCTAGTTCAGGAAAGGGAGGGTCTGCGGCATTTCCAGCTGTGTTTCTTCCCAGATTGAAAGAAAGTGCCCTCTTTCTTGCATGGTATGCCTCACTTTTTGCTGATTAGCTGATTTATTTGACTGAGTGTGCCCTGGGCTCCTGCTAATCAGGTACCCAGGGCCTACGTTCCTTCCCTAAAACTGCATTGAAGCCTAAACCTAATTGGCATCTCTGGCCACCTGTCAGCCCCAGGTAAATGGTACCATAGGTACCCAGGGCACTGTGACCAGAGAAGGCATCCAAGGGCTGCAGCTCTTATTGTGCCACCCTTCGAGGTCCTGTACCCTGACACTGCCTTTGCAGGCTGCGTGTCTTGGTGCAGAACAAAGTGAAGAGTCGACATGGCACACATCCCTGTGTGCCATGTCCACAAACCACTGCCCTGGGATACCTCAGTCACCCCTCTAGCTGGGTGCCCTATGCCAGTGGTGAGGGTACAGGTGCATAAGCCCTGTACCCCTACAGTACCCAGGTCCATTCCTGGACACTGTAAGCGCAGTGCTACCATTAAGAGTATTTGGTGTTGGGAGGTTGTCATTATGAACTCCACAGCACCATAATTGCTTCACTGAAGACTGGGAAGTTTGGTATCAAACCTCTCAGCACATTAAACCCACACTGATGCCAGTATGGGATTTAATGTAAAATGCACCACAGAGGGCATCTTAGAGATGCCCCCTGAAACTAGACCAACCTCCAGTGACTTGACTGAGTGGCTGCCTAGGCTGCCACCACCAGACATGTTTCTGGACCCCTGGGTCGAGAGCTTGCTGCTCTCCGGGGCCTGAAACAATGCACATCCTGGGACGAGGTGCCAAGCCTCCTCCCCCAGGATGGGCAGGGTTCACGAAGGAGAAGCTTCAAAGACCTGCCGCCTTTTCTGAGCCTCTCCAGACCACTTGCTGCTTTCAGCAACTGGTCCCCACTGGTTCTGCCCCCCACTTTGGGCAGGAGAACCGGCGGGAAAAACAAGTGAGGAAGAGAGGTGTGCCCACCTCTGCCAACTCCACCCCTAAGGTGGGGGAGGCGAAGTGAAGCACAACCTCGAGTCCCGCCATCTTGATGATTGGGGAAACCCAGCCAACAAGGGACAGGCTCCCGCCCCCCTCCCACTGGAGGGTGGCAGAATAGGGGGTGTACCCACCCCAGGGAAGGGATCCATTGGTCCCTGCCCTTTACCTACTTGTAACACCCCTAAATCTAGTATTTAGGGGCACCCTGAACCTTCCTTCCTCAGATCCAGCAACCACAAGGAAAGGAAGAGAAGCTGTGCAGAGCTAACAAGAGGGCCCCACCCACTGACTTGGCCCCAGCCCTACAGGCTCGTCTCCCCTCGAACCTTCTCCTGCAAAACCCTGGAGAGTCGAGCGACCAGCAACCTCAAAAACCCCAGAGGACCTGCCTGCCTTCACTTTCCAAGCTGTTTCTCCTGTGAACACCGGACGTGTTTGAACTGCAGCTTCTGGTGCCCAGCCCACTCTGCACCCGCCGAACCCAGCCAGAGCGGAAAAAATACCACAAGGAGGTCCCCCGGCGATCCTGACCCGAGATACGGTGACCCCACACCTGCCTCAAGCCTCCAGACGACGCCTGCAGCCTCAATCCAGATGACCCCTGCTACCGTGACCAGAGCGGGTAAGAAAATCCGACGTCCCAAGGCACCCCTGCACCAGACACCCCACCGCCTTCTGTGCCCAACCCAGTGGTGCCTAACCAATCCTCAACATTCCTCTTACCCCTCGAAGTGGTGGTCACTCCTGGAAGATCCTCTTCCCCGAGCCTGCAGTGTTTCTATGTCCTGGAGAATCTCCGTTGAAATCAACAGGGCACCCGACCTCAAAACAGCACCCTGCACCCGGCCGCCCTAGTGCCGCTGAGGGTCCCCGTTTTTTGTGTTAACTTGGTCTCCAACTTGCCCTGAGCTTAACCCTAGGAGATTGGCTTCCACATCCCCGTGGTCTGCTTGTTAGCAGCCACCAACAGGAGTGCCCCTATCCTCCATAGTATAACAATTCGCCTCAGCACTCTGCACCCGGCCGCCCGACTGCCGCTGGGGGTGCAACAACAATGCATCACTGACCCTGGGAGACCCCCGACACTGACCCCAGAACCCTAACTCCAAGACCAATTACCTACCTGAAAACCGATAACCTCTTTTTCCTCATAGAATAACACTGACACTTTTTCTCCCAAAAAGTTTTGAAGTGTCGACATTTGAAAACTAAGATTATTCCTTAAAAATCGGATGTACCATGTTACAACGCATACCATTACAACTACCTACTATTACAACGCGACCATTACAACGCATACCATTACAACGCATAGCGCTTTGAGGTGCTGGATAGTGGTAAGTTTAATTTACTATTCTAACTCCAGTCCCCGTGGACACTAGGGAAGGTGTTGGATAGTAAATTATACTTATTCCCTATCCTAGAGCGCCCCCCAGCGCAATGCGTTGTAATGGTATGCGTTGTAAAAGTTGCGTTGTAATAGTAGGTAGTTGTAAAAGTTGCGTTGTAACAGGTGTATACCTTAAAAATCACTTGAATAACCAAAACGCATTTTCTCAACTGTTTTCAGGAAATGTCTCAGTGCTGAATCTAGGTATCCAGAACTGAGTAAGAAAAGTAATGTTAAAGTAATTTAGCTGCAAAGTGTATTTCCTTCCATAGGATAACATTGGTGATTCTATGTGAAAAAGTTTGAAATACAATAATATTCTTTAAAAATGGTACATCTAACTAAAACACATTTACTCAACTGTTTTCAGGAAATGCCCCGGTGCTGAATCTAGGATCCAGCACTGTGTTAGTAAAAGTAATCCGAAAAGTAATTAACTGCATATTACTTAAAAAGCCAATTCATTCGAATGTACTATACCTGCTAAAGTGTTGCAAACTGCTTACTTAAACTGTAACCAAAATCAGTGCAAGTTATACAGCAATTTTGAACTGAGCTTACCTGTACCAGACTTGCTTGGTTCTAGAAAATAAACAGTATATGTTTTATACAAAAACAATTGGTCTGGAATTCAGTTCTAGAGCGTGTGAATGCATTTGCTGACTAAGTGTGTACATCAAATGCTTAACAATGTCCTCTGATACTGCCTTACTGCTCGACCAAGCTACCACTTTAGAGAGTAAGGTTCTATCTACCTTTAACCTCTGCCACACCTCTGGGGACCCTTGGACTCTATACACACTGTACCTCACTTTGGTGCAGTATATATATAGAGCCAGTTTATTGCACAAATACCATCATGTCAGACCCCCAATGAGTAAGGACAGGGGCAAAGATATATGGATTTGGAGGGCTTCGAACTGGAGCGCTGAGGTTCCGCCATTTTGGCCATCAAGCCCATGTCCCATTGGTGCAGCTAAGTTCTTGGAGTGGCACTAGAGTTCTTGCAAATGATTGCTCAGTGTGGGTGTCTGAAGGTCAATGATATGGTATATGATGTTGGGTGAATCATGGTGGATGTGAGCGTGTACTATGGTTGATGCTTCGATGTATGAAGGTAGGTGTGTTTGATGGTGGCTGTGTGTGAGCTTCATGATTGCTGTGGGCATATGAACGTGGCTATGGTGATAGGTATATCGTGCATATGGGGACATTTTGCTGGTTGTGCGGATATATAATGATTGATATGCGGTCATATAGGATGTAGGGTGGATGCCATATGATGATGGAAGCTTTGTCATAATGGTGGGTGGATGCTTGTATGAAGGTGGATGTGCTGGTATGTTGTCATGGGTTTCTTGAGAAATAAAAACTGTATGGCCATATATACAAGGAAGAGTGTGAAGGCGTATTATATAGTTAATTTTTCATATTTTGTGGAGTGTTATTTTTTGTTTGACAAGGTGACATTGCGAATACTTTAGCTGGGATTAAGAGTTAAGGGTGACATAGTAAAGTGGGATTGTAAAACGAGGTGAAGGTAGCAATTAACTAACTTGTTTTTTGTGACATTATAGATTTTATGGCAAAGACACTGAACATATTAGTCAACTTTAACTTGCTTTCAATTTCACTTCTTTCAAGCATTTCTATTTTTTATGCGAGTTGTGTGAACATAAGTAGCGTGGGTAGATGTAGGATTTTTACTTGTGTTGAAGAATAATGGTGGATGTGGTGCTGTAGGATGTTGGCTGGTGGCCATTTGATAGTGGGTGTATTGGCATGTATGTTGTTTGAGGGTGTGCTCCCAACCACTCTATCCTTTCTTTGTGCCCCCACTGCTCCTTTATGTCCCCAAGCCCCTGCTGCCCCTGTGTGCTACCTTTCCTGGTCTCTTCTGGCACTCTGTAGGCTATCTGGAACACCTCTATGTGCCTGATCACTGCTTCCCCTGTGTATCACCCCCCCCCATTTGAAGCACTACTTTGTAACACTGCAGTCTCTTATATGTGCCTCTATATATAAAAGTGTTCACCCTGAAGTATCTCTGCCAGCTTGCCTGCTCCTGGTGAACAGCAGTCCCACTGCAGCCCTCGGTGTGCCATTGCCAGCCCCATCAGTGTCCCATTCCCCCTACAGCCCCTATGTGCTGCCCTACTCCACCCCTGTTGACCCAGTGTGCCACCTCCCCAAACCCCTCCGTCCGCACCCTGCTCCTGCAGCACCTTGGTACACCAGTGCTTCCCCTTATGTGTCCTTAAAGTTCCTTTCAAGTCCACTATCCTTGAGCCTCTTGGACCCTGCATCCCTTCTACAAATGTACCACTTCTCCTGCCCCCCCCCCCTGGTTGTGCCCCCACTCCACTGCAGCCTCATGCTGCTTTACCCTTGCTAGTCCCCTGCGCCCTTGCACCCCTCAAGCACTTTCATGCTCATTGCCTGCTCTGCAGCCCCTATTTACTCTTCCACAACCTCCAGTCCCTGCGCAGCCACTCTGACCGCCAATCCACTGCACTTGTGTCCCCTTGCTTCCCCTTAATTTGTACTTGGTCCGATAGAGCCCTTGTGTGTGCTTCTCCCTCTCCCCTGTGTAGTGGGGAGGCATTCGAGAGGGATTCTGCCCCCACAGCTTGTTCAAGGCCACAGGGGGTTTTGTTCATTGATTCCTGTGCCCTGTCCTTGTCCAAGGGTAGTGGAAGAATGAGGCATTCGCCCTCATCTTGTCAAAAGGAAAGTGGGGACTTAAAAACAATGTAAAAAGCAAGAGCGCATGAAGAGATGACCTGGAACTCCCTTCTGCACCCTGTTCCCAATTGAGACCAATATTTGAAGTTTTTAAGAAATACAGTGGCCATTTGATATGCTAGGGAAGAAATAATATCTATATTTGGGTTACATCCCTCACATAACCAAAAGTGAAATGACCCAAAGCTGCCAGTTAAAAATGCTTATAAACGGACATCATAAACTACCTTTCCTTTATAAAGCAGTCCCTCTGATCATTTACCATCACTCATAATCAACTAATGGGTCTTCCTGTGCAACTGTATTTGTGTTCAGGGTAACGGAAGAAGGGCTGCAGTACCACTCCTTCTTCCTCAAAATTGTTACTAGCAATCGGGAAAATAAAGATTCAAAATAATGTATTTCTTCAGATCAGCCAATCCTGAACATCGATGCTCAGAAAATCGCTGAAGCAACTGCATGTACCTTCAACACTTGCTTAGTATGTGGTTGCACTGTCACTGCAACCATACTTCTTGCTCTCTAAGGACTCGGGGCCCGATGTAGGTAAAAGGGATTTTCCGAATTCAAAATACCGAGGCTGGCCGAATCGGTATTCTGAAATCGGAAAACGAGATGTAGCAAACAAACAGCGAAATAATACCGAATCGGTCGGCATCGGTAATGTGAATCGCTACGTACCGATTCGGCACGGACCGAATCGGAAAGTACCGAATCGGCTACCACCGAATCGGAAATAGCCGAATCGGTAAAATCCGATTCGGCAATTACCGAATCGGAGGTATGAAAACACACCCATGGGCAAAAAGCCCATAGGAAAGCATTGAAGAAACCGAATCGGTAAAATCCGAATCGGATTTTACCGATTCGTTAGAATCCGAATCGGTAAAAGCCGATTCGGTAAAAGCCGATTCAGCCAATGAGGTGGATCCCCCTCCCCCACCCAAACAGGGAGTGGCAACCCTGGCAGGTGCAGCTAATTAAGAACTTTCTGGAGAGCCAGCCTGAGCTGAACACTCACAGTTAGCAGCAGTGGGAGTAGGAGGTAGTGAACTGTTCAGATCAAGATGGCAAACCCTAGTGAGAGCCAGAAGACCAGCCAGAAAAGGAAGCCAAAGTTCAGCAGCATCGAGCTGCAGGTGTTGGTTGAGGAGGTGGTGAGGGTGCACCGGCAGCTATTCGGGAAGCTGTCCCTCAATGTGCCTGACAGCACCAAGAGGAGGCTCTGGAGTGAAATCGTCCAAAAGGTCAATGCTGTAGGTGTCACCCCCAGGTCCCTTGATGAGCTGAAGAAGCGCTTCTATGACATCCGCAGCCTGACCAAACGGAAGATGGCTGAGATCCAGAGGCAGGCTGGAGTCACAGGTGGAGGCAGGAACCCGGCGCCACCCCTCACCGAGCTGGAGGAACTGGTCTCCAGCACCATTGAGAGGGAGAGCGTGACCGGAATTGGGACCCTGGACAGCTCAGCCAGAGCTACAGCTACAGGTAAGAAGCATGCGCATCATGACACACCCTACCAGACACCTCCCCATTAGACACAATGCACAGCCAAACCCCAGCACAGTACTGTAACCAACATACAAGAGACAAGCATCATGGTACATGTAGTCAGCAGAAGTTAGCAAAATATGGCAGTGCAGAATCACAAGACATGAAACAGTGGAACACATTCTAAGGAGATGCAAGGACATGTGGAATGCTTTAATTGTACTGACTGTAATACATCGCACTCAATTTACAAATGCATCTTTGTACCTAGGGGCACCATCAGGCGGAGAACCACTGACAACAGAGGCAGCAGCACCATCTACCAGTGCACTCGCAGGGCCGAGCACGAGTCAGGCTGCCGAGGAGGAGGAGGAAAACACCATAGGGCTGGGTAGTGAGGGAGACCTGGCAATAGACTATGATTCACTTCACTCCCCACAAATGCCGAGCACACCACCCTTGCTGTTCTCCCCAGAGAACTCCCCGACAAGGGACCTCCATCCACCTACACCAGCTCCTGCCACGATCATGGCTGTGGCTCCAGTACACCCTGTCCTGGGAGCAGGGGCTCAGGCCCCGGCCAGCACCACACCCCCACCAGTGGCACCACAGCCCACTCAGCAGGCCGGCAGCAGCAGTACCCGGCGCCGTGCCATTCCCACCACTGCAGCGCCAGCACCGGAGGGCAGTGTCTTCCTGGGCCTTGAAGGGAATATGGTGAAAATCCAAAGGCAGCAGGCGAAGTCCATCATGGCCTGCCAACGCCAGCTCCTGCAGCACAACCTGCAGATGGGGGAAATGGTGAAAGGTTTTCAGGCCTTTGTGGATACCAACAAGGAGGTAGCAGAGCAGGTTTAGGCAGGCTAACCACTGCCATTACCCAGTTATGTGGCAGACCAGAGGAGCATGAGCTGTCGCGCAGGCGGGATGCCCGGGTGCAAAACCGCTCCATAAGCCGCCTTGCTGCTGCAACGGCACAACTCTGTCAGCGCGGTGCCAACATGGAGTCAAGTCTCACCCAAAATACCGCCGAGATAACAAGGGGAATGGCCCGCATCACGACAGCAATGGAGGCCATGATTATCTCTAACACTGCCGCAAATCCTGCCCTGGACCTGGGGGATGCTGGGGACAGCAGCAGCCGCAGCAGCCCGGCCAGCGCTGCGTCAGAGCCACGCAGGAGCACCAGGCGCTCCGCAGAAGCCGCTGGTCATTCTGAAGGGGGTGAGGGACACCCCAGTGGGGCTGCCAAGCGCTCAAAGAAATAGCCTTGCAAGGGCGGGTGAGGCAACCTGGACCTTAGACTTTTGTTTTCTTTGCTATTACACCTTTTTTTTGTTGCACATCAGTGCAGTAACTGTGTTGCAACAGTATTAAAATTTGCTTTTTCACCACAACCATTTACCTGTCTGTGCATCTGTACTCACTCAGAAATAGTTTTCTGTAATCTCCTCACGTCTGTATCTGCCATCACTTGGCGTACACACCCCAGCTGGCTGTGTCAGTGGCACAGCTTCGTCGTCGTCATGGTCCTCGTAGTCAGACAACTCCACCTCAGTGCCCTTCTTCACCGCAAGGTTGTGTAACATTGCACATACAGCTATCATCTTGCAGCAGGTGATGGGGGTATACTGCCTTGCACCTCCACTCTTGTGCAGGCATCTGAATCTACTTTTCCAGATGCCAAAGGTCCGTTCGACGACATTCCTTGTGCGTATGTGGGCCCGGTTATACCTCCTTTGGCTGGGTGTGGAGGGGTTGAGGTAGGGGGTGAGTATGAATGAGCGGAGGGCATATGCACTGTCGCCTGGAAGGGAAAGGGGTAACATTACACACATGCATACATGTATTCCACCTAGCTACTTTGTGTTATGGGGGTCTGATGATGTGTCTCACCTAGGAGGTATCCTTCACCAAATTCGCCAGCCATCAGCCGTGCATAGATGCCGCTCTGTTGGAAAATATAGGAGTCGTGGGTACTCCCTGGGAATTTTGCTACCAGGTCTGTGATGGTGCACTTCGCATTGCAGATCACCTGCACGTTGATGGTGTGTGTAGACTTCCGATTGCGGTATATGTATTCTGTGTCCGCTGGTGGGCAAATCGGAATGTGCGTGCCATCTATGCAGCCAATGATTTGGGGAAATTGTGCCATCTGGTAGAAGTCAGCTTTAGTTTGTAGCAGTTCTGCGTGGGTTGCAGGGAAAGAGATGTATTGGTCCATCCTGTGTATGATGGCGTCAAGGAATGTGTGGAAGAACCTTGACAGGCTGCTCTGGGTCACCCCTCCTGCCGCTGCAACTCCACTTTGATAGCTGCCAGACGCAAGCAGGTGTAGGCTGCATAGCACCTGGACGTGTGCTGGGATGGCGTGTGCCCTTGGGGTGTGGTGGTCCAACAATGGTTTGAGGTCCCTGATGAGCTCAAGAATGGTGTCAGAGTCCAGCCTGTATCTCTGTAGGATCTCTGCCTCTGTGAGCATGAACAGGGTTATCCTCTGTCTGTAGATCTGTTCATTTCTTTGCCATTCCCTCTGTCCTTCCTGCTGTAGCCGTAGCCGCCTCGCAATGACATAAAAAGCTGGCATCCTGCAAGTTGCAATGCATTTTGGGGCTGTTTTTATGGGTTGGAGTTGGTTACCACCTGATTGTAATCCATGGTAAATACCGAGTGAATTCTACCGATTTTGAGCCGAAATCGGTGTTTCTGTGCCTCCCTACATCTCCCCATCTGTCCGAATCGGGGAATTTCCCGATCGGTGATTCATACGAATCGGTAGGTTCTCCGATTCGGCTCATGTCCGAATCGGTGTATCTACCGATTCGGTACATGGACCGAATCGGCTATATTCCGATTCGGTGTGTCTACCGATTCGGTACATGGACCGATTCGGATAATTTCCGATTCGGTGTCAGTATCGAATCGGTACATGGACCGATTCGGATAATTTCCGAATCGGTGTCACTACCAATTCGGTACATGGACCGATTCGGTTATTTTCCGATTCGGTGTGTTACCGATTCGTTACATATCCGATTTTCGGTATGTACGTATCTGATTCTTTTCCATTCGGTACTCATTCCGAATCGGTTTTCGCTCCGATTTTGACTTTTTTTTTTGCCCTACATCTCGATGGCTGTATACCGATCGGTAAGGGCCCAAAATCGGTATTTTCGGCCGTTACCGATCGGTAACGGCCTACCTACATCTGGCCCTCAGTCCGGGGTGTTTTCTCAAACAAAACCTTCTGATCACCTGCACCATTAGATACAGCACAAGTGTGCTTATATCATGCTTTCTAGTCCTTCGTCTGCTAGCAATGACCGCATAAGTATTTTACAATCTTTTAAGTCTTCAATAGAAGTTTAAGATAAAAAAAACAGTGGGAAACTGTACAAAGGAAAATTGTATTTCAAGTGACAGGACCCAGACAGGCCATGTACCATTTTCTGGAAGAGTCCGAGATTTGTTTATTAGTCAACTATGACTTCAGTTAATACTATTACAACTGTTCAACAGACTGTTTGCATACGTTTATAGAGGGTATGAGATGTTTAGGGAAAAGCAGCTGATCAGATAATTTCTATAACTTTAGTCAGGCAAATAATCCTTCAATAAAAAAAAACAGGGAGTAAAGGACACACTGAATCCTACCAAAGCTTCCAGATGCGCTGACCTAATCTGTTCAGATTAGTGGCATCAGCAGGGAAGAGCACAAAAAACACGACTGGCTTGAAGAGGGACATTAAATGCGAAAAATAATTAAATTCACTCATGCAAATTTTCAGCCACAAGACAGTGTGTGTTATATAAAAATAAGGCCGATGGTTTAAGAACTAAAATATAATTTTAGAATGTTTTCAAAGCATAGCATACTTCCTTCAGGAATTTAATTATTTTCCACCCGTAGAAATATTTCACACCAACACCGGAAGTAAGATACGCATCTCAAAACCTTAACTGGCGCCCAACAGAAAAGAGTGGATTGCATACAATTACACTCACCTGACGGACTGTGAATCTTGACCCGTAAATGACCTCTCATGCCCTGCTTCCTGTGGTGGCTCATTAGTGGAAGGCTGCACCTGACCGTCTTTGTGAGTTGCCTCTTCCTCATCACCAACTGAGGACCACTCTTCTCTTCCTTCCAGGTCACTCTGCAACGTCATAAACCTTATATCTGGCAAGGTTCGAAAAGCAACTTTTTTCTGGATATTTAAAACTGGACCCTAAGACCGAAACACCAAGAAAAAAGTGATGAGGAGTAGGAACTTACGGTATGACACTTTTCTGAATACAAAAAATATTTTGTTGCATGCTGATCTCCGAATTATGTAAAGTGGAGTATAATTTTATTACAAGCATTTCTGGAATCATAACACTATTATAATTTCTCTACTGACATTTTTATCCAGCAAGCAGAACACGTCTCTATAACATTGTGGCTTACTCAGACTATTGTTAGTAAACTAAAGTTACACATGCCAACATAACATGTCCAGCACTCCAGAGTCTTTTCTTTACTAGTTCTCCTGTTCACCATGCCACTGCCAATCCTCCACTCTGCAACACATCGCCCATTCTCAGTGCCAATGTTTACCCCTTGTATAAATCATTATCTCTGATTTAGGTATGCCATACTTTCAGCAGGCAGAGCAGTGATGGGTGGGTGGCTAAGGTTAGTAAACTTTTATCGTCATAGACAACCTATTTTTCTTTGTGTATATCCCTCTAATCTTTGATCATTTCTCATATCCATACACCAACTTCTGTATTATTTAATGCCTTGTGATTTAAGGTGGGTACTGGTCCCCGCTAGGCAAGTATTAGTAATTCATTCCACGCCATAGCACCCCCCACTGTGCCGGACCTTGGGGTGGTGCAGGCCAGATCAGCCAGTTGTCTCGGTCAATATGCTTTTAACAGTATTCCAATAATCCCATAGTTTATAGCAGGACCACACAATGTGATGCAAGTTTGCCTATATTTTGCCTGTGGCAGGCAATTTTGGCTTGAAGCAGTGTAGTCTCGCAGGAGTTATGTAAATTTGATGACGATAATTACATTGACACGAGAATTTAAGAAAATAAATTCACCACTTGCCTTTCATAACTTCTTACAACCGAGTAAAGACGTGCGACGGTGCCTCTTCTCATCATTACGTGCCCATGGGAGGAGACAGCCGATGTGGGGAGGAATCTAAATCTCATGCAATAAAGACTAGTACAGCAGCCTCTCAGGAAGGAGAAGATTCACACTGAGGTACCAATTAAACCACCTGAAGCAACCTCTCACAGCAGTCCTGTGGTAGAAGTCAAGGTGAGGAAGGCAAGGGCCATAAATGATCGTCCTGAAGAGAATGCAAGGTGGGGCTAGCATATGGCAGATGATGAGGCAGGGACTACACAGCAGCCCGGTATAGAAGAGAAGGCAGGGTCCACAAATAACATGGCACAACATATCCTGAACTGAGCACATTACGACAGTTTATTAGGTCATCTAAGAGTTCTGTGCCTTTATGAAGGCACATGACATGCAGTCTCATGCCTCCACATGCCCATGGAACTCCTCAGTGACTTGTAATATCAGCGACCTGGGGCTCGGCCTCGCCCGTTCCTTTTCAAACTCCTCAACTACCGTGACTGGGATGCGGTGCTCCGTGAAACCAGGAAAATGAGTGACCTCAAAGTGGGTAACAGCCGCGGGTTGTTCTTCCCAGACTACACGGCAACAGTGCAGAGGAGGAGGGGCATGTACATGGCAGTAAAGAGGCAGTTGCGTGAACTGGAGTTGCCTTATTCCCTGCTGTTCCCCCTCCCGCCTTAGGGTGGGCACACGCTTCTTTGAGACCCCATCGGAAGTCTAGGACTGGCTGGAAGAGACGGGGCAATGGTCGGGAACGAAATCCAGGGGCCAGGAAGAGGGCGGATGGCAAGAGCAGCGCTCCAGGAGACGGAGGAGGAAGAGGGGGGGACTCGTCGAGGAGCAAGCCTGGGCAAGGTCACACCCAGCCCGGAGAAGATGCGGCAGGAGCGGCAAGAAGCGCTTGAGGCGGTTGCGACAATGGGGGATTATGTGACTGGATGCAGGAATATGATGGTCAGATTGCAGACTCGGTGTTCAGTACCAGGTTTGCTGTATCCTTTACATACCTGCTGAAACGCGCTGCCAAAATATGTTACTAGCTCCCTCAGCTGGCGCAGTCTTGAGACTATGCATCGCACGCAACATGCAGGTGCGCTTCCAGGCTTAAGATTAGGTGACATTCAGTGTCCGGCGCGCACATTGGCCTCCATGGCTGGCTCACACTAGCTCTGCGCGATACCCAGATTAGTTATCTCAGAAGTCCAAAGGCCCTAGGTAAGGGAGCATCTTGGTTTGACTGCTGGCTGCGCGCTTCACCGCATACACTTTGCGTTGAGAAAACATATCATTAAGAGGTAGATCCATTTTCTGGTTTGGACGTATGCCCCATTGGGAACTCGCCCACCTTGTTACACTGTTAGTTCTTGTTTATGCGTTTCAGAAGCGGCACACAGATTTTCCCCTCCGAGAGGCTGCCCCTTGGCCCCACTTGGGGCTCCCTCCTGGTCCCCGGGTGGCTGCATTACGACCCCGCATATGGAATGTACTTACATCATGACCTGGAACATCCGCGGCATGCACACCCCATCGCGCCGTTACTCTGTCTTTTCTTATTTGCAGCGCCACAAGGTGGGGATCACACTCTTGCAGGAGACACACATGTCCCAGACAGAACTAGATAGGCTCTGCAGGCGCTGGATAGGGCAGATATATGGTACAACATACTCAGCGCATGCGCGCGGCACGTTGATTTGGGTGAGGGCCGGTGTCCCTTTTACACGTGAAGACACTCAGGTGGGCCCGGAGGGGAGATACTCCCTTACACGGGGAGGCTAAACGTACAGGAGGTCCTGCTGGGGTCCTTATATGCCCCTAATACGGATCACCCCTCTTTCCTGGCAAATTTAAATCACATTCTTCACCCGTATATGGGCCTCCCTTGGCTGCTCGGCGGGGACTCCAACATGGTCCTTGACACGCACTTGGATCGCTCCTTCCCACCCCTTCGTGCTGCGGCAGCAACATCGACGGCACAGGCACTACGGGACTGGCTATCGCACTGGGGAATACACGATCTATGGCGCGTACAGCACCCTGTAGACAAAATATACTCATACTACTCACCAGTCCATGACCTCCATGTCCGTTTGGACCATATAGGTGGCTCCCAGTCCCTGCTCCCACTCCTGGCTAGGTCAGAATACCTGGGTAGGACACACTCAGATCACAACCCCTTATGGTTCCAACTGAACTGGGAAGCGGATCGGCCCCCGGTGCCCACATGGCGGCTACAGCCAGCTGCGCTGGAAGATGCAGAGTTCCGATCCTCACTGGGCACAGCCATCCTAGCCTATTTTGAGGAGAATGCGGAGAAGGCGAGTGACCCCATGTTGGAATGGGATGCACACAAAGAGACTATCCGCGGGCATTGCATAGGTGCCACATGGAACATCCGTAAAACAGTGTCAGCTTCTCTGACTCGACTAGAGTCTTAGCTCCTGCGCTACGAGAGGGAGGGTGAGGGAACTGGTGGGCACTAAGCTAAATGACCTACGCGGTGAACATGCGGTTCCTATTGAAAAGCTGAGATGTCACAATTATGCAGCCAGGACTCACGCCAAGGCAGATAGAGCTGGCCGCCTATTGACCTGGCTGGTGCAAAAGACGGGCTGCGGCGACCCGATAGGCGCCATTCATACGGGGGAGGGGTGGTGGTATACACACAGCGCGCTGACTGACCACTACCTGCAACTTTATATGGCCAAATGGAACTGGCCCTGGACAAACGCTAGCTGAGTTCCTGGACTCGGTTGCGCTGCCCACAGCCACTGAGGGCCAGAAAGCCGCGCTCAATGACCCGCTTGCTCTAGAGGAAGTGGGAGATGTGATTCAGGCACTAGTGACCGGGAGATCCCCGGCGCCCGACGGCCTGCCAGCCGAATACTACAAAGCGAACAGGGAAATCCTGGTGCCCGACTCCTTCAGCTGTACAATGCAGCGATAGATGCAGGTCTGTTCCCACCGTCTTTGCGCGAGGCATTTCTAGTGTCACTACCCAAGCCAGACCGAGATCCCACGGCCTTGGGCTCCTACCGCCCGCTGGCAATGTTTAATATGGACTACAAAATCTTTGCCAAAATCTTTGCCAAAATCTTTGCCAAAATCCTTGCAGAGCCCCTGGCGCCGGCGGTACCCCACTTAGTTCACTCGGATCAAAATGGGTTTGTGTGAGCGTGGTCCACATCCCTGAACCTCAGGAGATATTTCAGGGAAGCAGCGGAGGCGACGAGGGGCTGGCCTAGAGCAGGGTGCCTGGTGTTAGACCTGGAAAAGGCCTTTGACTGTCTAGAGTGGGGTTACCTGTCGTCGGTGCTAGAGAGATATGGGCTGGATGTAAACTTCCTGCAGATGGTGGACCTCCTGTACCGGAACCCAGTAGTTCATGTGTGACTGGGGCCATATGTCTCGGTGGCGGTGGGCAGGAGCACCCAACAGGGGTGCCCTCTGCCCATTGCTCTTCGCGCTGGCCATGGAGCCCCTAGCTGCGGCCATGAGACAGACCCTGGATGATGGCATCCCCCTGGGCAACGGCACTCATCAGGTGTCACTATATGCCGACGACCTGTTGGTATTCGTTAGGGATGTGGGTCACATACCGGAGCTGCTGGTCCAACTGTTGAGCCGCTTCGCTGGTCTCTCGGGGCTCCGGGTAAATGCAGACAAGTCCTGCCTCTAATGCATTCAGCAGCGAGGTAGAAGATCCAGAATACCACCTCCATGCACGCGAGTCCAATGGAAAGCAGACACATTTAAGTACTTGGGGATCCAGATCTACCGTCAGCCGGCCGACCTATTTGACGGGAACTTGGGTCGAGTGGTGGCAGCGCTCAAGTCCCAAATTGGCTACCGGTCCACGCTCCCTCTGACGCCCACAGGTAGAGTGGCCCTAACCAAAATGGTCATGCTTCCCCGCCTTCTGTATCATTTTGCTAATCTTCCCTTATTTATACCTGCCTCCTTTTTTTTCCATGCTTAACAAGGTCCTGCGTGACTTCATTTGGGGCGCGTCCCGACACCGGCTGGCGCTTGGGAAACTGTTCCTACCCACAGACCGAGAGGGATTGGCTGCTCCCTGCTTTGAGCATTATTATCTGGTGGCGCAGCTCCAATGGATCGCCCACTGGTTAGCGGACAGGGGGAGAGAGGACACTGCCACGAGCGAGCCACCCTACACCTTGGAGCGAGTCACCGCGATCTTCCATCCACTAGCGGCATTGGCGCATCCCACCCCATTACTGTTGGCGGTGGCATTCAAATGCTTCCATAGGGCACTGCTAATCACGAGACCAGTGCACCCCTACGCACCTGTGGTGCCGCTGGAAGGCTCTCCGGGAGGTGAGGGGGTTCTCAAGCGTCACATGTTGGACCAATGGCATGAAGCGGACGTCCAGACATTGGGCGACTTGTACAGAGATGGAACACTGCTACCAAACGAGACACTGGTCACTAACGATGGGCTTCCCCCCCGAGAGGTTCCTAATGCACCGCTCCCTTACGGCACGCATGACGGCTTGGTGGGGAGATATTACAGCGGAGACTAAGCAGCACCTGACCGTGCGATATCTTCACGTCATGGGTAGGGGTAGGCATCTAATTAAGTAGTTCGTTGCATCCCTGAGGGCGCATACGGAACTGGATTTAGCCCCACTGCGCGGCAGGCAGGAGCGGGACCTAGGGCGAGCACTCGCCGATAAGGAGTGGGAGAAAATCCTTAAAAGTCCAGTGCGTGTCCCCAGAAATATGTGCTTTCACCAAATCCAAGTCTACATTGTTCACAGGGCCTATCTCACTCCTGACTTAATAAATAAATTACTTTCACAGGACCGAAGCGTTCTGTCCCAGATGCGGAGAGGTAAATGCAGACCTTCTCCATCTTCTGTGGAATTGTCCAGTGTTGGGCACTTACTGGAGGGACATTAGCGAGCTACTTAAGCAGTGCACCGGACGCACCATTCCCTGTAACTGGCCTGAATATCTCTTGCATCATTTTAAGAGATCACCCAAAGACAAGGTATCGTCCCACTTCCTGGATCTGGGGATGGTAGTGGCAACACGCCTCCTCACCAGGAGGTGGAAGGCGAGCGACCCGCCTAGTGTGCAGGCATGGATTCTGTCCCTCCAGGCGTGGGCTCGGGCGGAATGGACTGCCATACAACAGGAGAAAACAGTGGGGCTCCATAGGGAGCCAATTGCAGAGCACTGGGAAGACATGCTTAACGCCCTACAATCAGCAGGAAGCTCTGTGGGTGAGGGGCTGGCAGGAGATTAGAAGGGCACACTGGGCGATGGGGGGGTACACAGCGGGCAGCACACCTGACATCTCAATTGGTATACTACACAATGCAGCTGCGCAAGGGCGCGCTCCTCGGGGGGGGGGGGGGTAGAGTAGACGGGGGGCCGAGACAGGGAGGGGGTCAGAATGTAATGTATATTTGAGTCTATGCCGCAGTTTGTTAGTTCCGATTTGCTAAAAAAAAATTCTGCAGTTGTTATATAAAAATCACTTCTGTAAACAGGGCTGGGGTGAATAGGCTCCCCTATGTTTTGGATGTGCCCAGGCGCCTACTCTGAACTCTGTAATATCTATGTGAAACGTTGCAGCGCCTCACGGACATGTTATTCTGCCCATGCACCGAAACATTGACATAGCCGAAGAGATGTAATGTTTGAAATGCCGCACATGCTGTAATGTCTAAATAACATAAATGCCAATAAACAGATATGACACTATCATGAAAATTCTAACGGGGAAGGGGAACCAGGCACGGGGGCTTGCACTGGGACACTGGATTGGGAGGGTATGATTTCACTAAATGCGAATGATCGGTTACTGTATTTAGCAGACCCACTGTGGTCTATCCCCGGGTAGTGAAAATACTTCATATTTTTGCGACAAACTCTGGAATTCAAATAAACTGGCATAAGTCGGCAGCATGCTCACTTATGGGCTGGCACCCACTGGAGAACCGGGTCTGCTCACTGCAGTGGTCACCGTCTGGCTTCCAATATTTACAAATATTTATCACAAAAAATCTTCCGAGACTTCTATCCTCAGAGCCTGGAATATTGGATCGGTTAATATAAAGCAGACGTGGGCAGATGAAGGAAACTACTGATATTCCTGATGGGTAGGGCAGCGCTCTACGAAATGATCTTACCAAAATTCCTCTATGTTTTACAAAATACACCACACAAAATCCCTGAATATTTCTACCAGGCAGCGTAGGCGACCACCAGGATGCTATTGAGTGACTGTGGCATTCCTAGTATAGTTCAGGATACTGTGACAAGAGGCCCGTATGAGGGAGGCACTGGACTGCCCAATCTTAAATTATACTACTAGGCGGCACAGTTTAAGGTAATTAATGACTAGGCATTTGAGGCGCATTAGGATCCCGCCTTTATGTCGGATAGGAGAGCTCTGTCCCTAAGAGGATAATTGAAGCCACTCCACAGCCGTACTAATCTACAAAAGGGTCAGGCCCACATGGCCACAGGGATCCAGACATGGAAAAAGGCGATCAAAGTGGCTGGATGGGAGGAGAAAATGACCCTAGAAACACTATTATGGGACTTGGGCATACTTGTGGGTCTGAAAAAGCTGGAGGCCTTCAGACAGTGCGATTTCATCAGAATCTCCAAGGTAGGGGACCAGTGGGATGGAAAAGGCATGTTGTTGTTTGAGAACCTCCAAGCAAAATATGAGCTAGCAGACTCCCAGAGATGTTTAAGAGGATGCAACCAAAGAGGGCCCCAGATATATATGCTCAAGACTGGCGGCCTTTTAGTAGGCCACACAGGAGCACCTAGAAAAGGCAGTGGGAGACCCGGTCAAAACCCGGTCAAAATATCAGCGCGGACAGTGTGCCTGAGCATCAAGGGGGAGCAGACGTTACCGAGGCAATCTCTCTTGTCCTGTAACATAGCATTAATGGTTGCCAGGAGGAACATTATAAAGGCATGGGGCAGCGAGAGGCCTCCCAGCACGAACCAATGGGCTCAAAACATGGACTGGTATATGCTAGCGGAATGGAAAGCATATCAAAAACAGGGATGCCTGAAGAAATCTGACACCATTTGGGGCACGTAGAAGGCAGCGAGGGAGTAATGGCATTAACCAGAAGGATATCATGGGCCAAAGAACGGGAAAACGCCTGGAACTTGCAGAGCTGTCAAACCGGTTTACCTGCCAAGTCGACCTCAAGCAATGCGTGGCAACTGTTAATTCTGAAATACTTTTCGGAACATGACCATTCCCTAAGGATGCCGAAGTTATACTTGAGCAACTATGGATTTTGTGAAAAATGTCTTACCTCTGTTTTTACAGCTTCTTCATTTTCTTGGTTCACATGGTGCTGGTTATTTTTGCTACTTCTGGATACCAAAGTCTCAGTATCTACAGAGGGACCTGACAACACATTAAAAAACACAACTCAAGATTTCAAGTTTTGATAGGATTCACATAAGAACACTTTTCTTTTACTACATGCAAGTCATCAGCTTCAAACACAACAAACTTAGTCACCTACCAAACACATCTTTATGCATATATTGTTCTTTCTGACAGAAGTCAGTCTTCCAAAAAGATCTGATGGTTAGGCACCCAAGTTTAGTGCTTTTATTCCAGAGTTTAGTGGCTTGTATGGATAAAATATTTTGATGTGGGTGATTTCAGCATTGGTTCTCGGCTATTCGAAGGGGCCTACTGGGCAAGTGCAGGAGTTGTGAAACATCAGTTTTCAATAGTGGAATAGTTCTTGTTGGTAAAACGCTGGTGTACACGAAACATATTCTGAAAGAGTTGAAATGTAACAATTTTGCACTGAGATGATTACAAACTACGATTGGATGGATGTATGCTTAACCACTTAAGGGAAGCCGTTGGCAGAGTCCTCCTGACAGCCACAGACATGCACAGTGCAGCTAATAAGAATGCAATTATTGCCACACATGGACAAAATGCTCCTGGTGAAAAACATATTCTTTTCAAAAATCAAAGTCAGGATGTGAGGGGACCCTTGCGCCCAAAGTCTTTGGAATTGTATTGTTTGCTGTGATACGCCAGGTTCAGAGCAACCTTATGTCACAGTAAAACAAAGTGAAAGCAGACTGTGCAAATTGCACTGCCTGTTACACTTTTGATCAAGATAGGGGGCATAACTCTATCCTGTGAGCAACGATCAAGATGGGAGAGGCAGCGCTTGAAAGAGGACAATGTCCCTTTCCAGCGAAGCCCTTTCCCTTACTAGAGTTACCCCTCAGAGGGCGATCCCCAAACAGGGATCCACCCCACCAGACACTAGGGACATGTTTGTTGGTAGGTTGTAAGGGAGCAGCTCACCTCACTGGGCACAACAGTTTATTTGCCCTTCCCAATGCCCAAGGTGGTGTATAAGGGGTCTCTACTGCCAATCAGCTCCCGTCCATAGTGGCACAAAGCCCTAGACACTAGAGAGAAAAAAGGCAAAAGAAAAGAGCAACAATCTTTCTAACTCCCCTGGGGGTGAACTTGGGGCCCCAATATACCCCCAGTAGCAGAAAAGCTCACAAGACCCCTGGGGAAAAAACAGCCCCCAAAATAGTGGGGTGGCATCCCACCCCGGCATCTGGCTGTGTACCCACCCCAGAACTAGCCCCAAACTCTTTCTGCCCTCCAAGGGGGATATATTGGGGTTATCACCACCAATCTGCCCTCACAGGGTGCAGAAAACCCACTAGATATCAGGGATACATTTATTTTTAGGGAAAGAAACATGAGCTGGGACCCAGCTGACAAGGCACCAGGCTATCCCCCACCACAACAGCCTGCCTTGGGCCTACAGCATACCCACACCCATGTCAAGCGCGAGGGAATCTAGATTTTTTGGGCATCGTTTTCAAATATGGGCCTGCAAAGTGATGGAAAATCCTAATATCTTCTCATTTGCCATGCTGGATGGCTGCACTCTTCAGCCTCTGGGTCAATTGACAATCAGGGAACCCTATGAAACCCAGACAATTCTGGAATGTAGGCACGCAGGGGAGTCCATGTGGTGCGACGAGCGTGCTTCCCATAACGTTTTCAGACCCAAAATCTTAACCTCTTGCATGCTGATGACGGCCCCCGTCCGTCATGCATGGCGGTGCTCGTGTGCTGATGACGGCTGGGGGCCGTCATGAACCCGCCCACTTGCGATTTTGCCACACAGGCGCAAAATCGCGGCCGCATGCAAGGGGTTAAACTTTGACCAAAATCATACATTGTACCAACATTTCTTTAAGAGAATGTTCTGGATTCTGTGGACATAAACAAAATGCCTGCCACCTAGCACTAATTCACTTCTCCTGATGAAGATGGCTTGGCTCCGCGACAGGAGCAGATCAATCCAGGGCCTATGCTAATTTTGCTCCATAGGTAATGCACCACATAATGCCATTTATCTTTGCACTGGCTCATTAACAATAATTGACTTGATCCATGCTTTCCAGATGTTCAGAAAAACATTAGCTAAATTAATCTGAAGTTCCATAATGGCTGAAAGTGCAAACAGTAGCAATCATTCTTTTAAACATATTAATATTTTTTCATAGTGTTTCTTTTGATTATGCTGCTCGTAAACAAAGAATCTATTCAACAACATCTTTAACAAATGAACTTATAGCATTTTGGATACATGTATAACAATAAGCTTACAGGAAACCTGAAGGGTGTGTGGAAAAGGGTTAGATGGAATCTAGCATAACGGAGCAAAGATCATTGTGTAGCTGTTATGCAAAACAATGTCAAACAGGATATCCCCGATCCCCATCAGAGAATAGGCAGATCGGTTCAGATATGTATTAATCCCCAGCAACTGACACACACGGATTGCAATAGAGGACATGCACATATTAAAAACAAGTCATGTAAAGTGATTATAAGTGTGACAATTGCGCCTGAGACAGATAATTGCCAGTGATTCAGACCAGTGGTCTTCAAACTGTGGGGCGCCCTTCCCTTATCTAGAGGGAAATGGAGGAGATCAAATGAGTGCAAACGGCACTGGAAAGTAGGATGATTGAGAATACCTCGGGCACTGTAACACAGGTTTTGAAAATGGTCAAACTGGTAATCACTGCAATGTTTGAACATTTTATGTATGATATAGTGAGGCAATTAAAGGTAGCAATGAAATGTCTGTTTTGGAAGGTATTGCCTCATCCCAGTCATTTGTTTGCATTGAATATATTTATTTGGAGAAACTACAAAGAACATTACCATCCAGTGGTGTTAAAATTAAGATATTAGTATGATCATTAGTCCCCCAAATAGTTTTGGGATGTCTATCACATAAATGATATTTTAACATCAAAATTATGCTTTTAGTTTTCCGTGTGGCTTCACACTAATTGAACAGGGGCAGAAAAGAACACCTAGGTATTATTACACCGAATTGAAAAAACAGGAGGAGATCATAATGGAAGGCAGAGCTAAAATCTAAGAGCACTCTGAAGAAAATGTCAACCATTAATGTAATGCCAATCTGAAGCAAGACTGTCCCGGAGAGAATAAAATGGAGTAGTGTGTCAAAAGCATCCAACAAGTCTAACAAAATGGGAGGCCTGACCAATACAGACTGCCAATCTGATGGGCACAATCCTAATTGTAAATGATTTATTATGATTTATTTTCAACAGATGTTTATGTCAGATTGAGTGCCACCTTTTATGACAAAATAGGTTGCAATAGATTTGGCACAGAGTGGAAACTAAACAAATGGGATGGATTCAACAATGGCTTCTTCTCTAGTGGTATTCCCACTGATAACATGAAACACTGAAGAGTGCAACATGAAAAAGGGCATACAATGGAAAGCATGTCAGCTAATTACTTCCATAACTTAGAAAGGTAAATATCCTTATGAGAAATGTACTGAATGTGGCACATACGCGAGATGGTGAGGTGTTGCTCAGCAAAGAAGATGCTCCACCAACGATGCTTTTCTTCAAGGTTTATTGTGAAGCAGCTGCATACACAAAGGGTGTCCAGCCTCAATTGACAATGAGCACACACCCCGCAAGAACCTATATTTCATAAAGGAACACTCAGGGTCCATCCTAACATGGCAGAGGCCCAGTTTAGAATACAAAATACCTTGAAGAGTTAAACCGCACTATTATAATTCAAGAGTCTCTGGAATTAGAACGGTGAAGTTTCACTGTCTTTTTACCTATTCTGTATTACACATGGAAGCAGGGTTGAACCCAGACTGATTCTACCTCCCTAATCCTGATTGTTAACCAGTTTAGAATAACACAGAATGTGAAAAATTCCTTCCACAGTCTTATAACACCATCTTTTTGACACCTTGTACCTGATAGCCAGATGAACCGGAAGGATACTGGCAAGGACTGCTTTTGATGTCGGTCTGTTCAGAGCTCTTAGGGATTGCTTGATGACTTCCTCCCTGTAACAATAGTGCCACACTGCACCAAATAATATACAGGCAGGTATCTCCTTTGGAGAGTCACAGCTGAAAGGTAAACCTCACAAGGTAAAAAAGAACTCCTTGGGAGATATGGGTAGATCTCTACTGATAATGTAGGTTGTGCTGGTGATAATCAGCAAGGCAACAAACCCTCCAAGACATCAGAAGGAAAAAAACAAAAGACAACTAGTCCAGAGTCAATGATCCACAAGGTAGTGTAGTGTAGTTCCTATATTCCCAATAGGCTCTGCGCATTGGAATAATATAAACAGCAGTGTAGACGTAGGACTGAGGTCGACTAGGTCTCTACTGACTATATTAGACTTAATTAGTTTCGCCAGCTAGCTCAGAGGTCACTAGAATCTTTCTCGAATGTTCAGGAAAGAGTTAACTCTCCGGATTAGACAAGAAGGGATTAGTTTCTGACAACCATACAAACATGACAACTTTGCTCCCTCAGAATAGAGTGTATCTCTAGAGTCGTGTGAAAACAATACGCAGCTATTTCACTCAGTCAATCGTGCATACTTAGTTTCACCAGAGTGCAGAGAAATAGAGAGACGGGCGTTTTTCAATAAAAGGTGTTATTTTATTGAGCAGTCTTCTTTCTCATGCAAGAGAAATGAATTGCCACAATTGCAATACTTATTATGAAATAAAGTGCGTACAGTAAAAGTAGTATTATGAAATAATACTGTAAAAGCATAGATATGGTTTCTTAGCCATAAAATACTTTAAAATAGATAAAATATATATACATACATAAAACCATTGACTAACGTACTCAACTGGTGCTTCTAACTACACCCACCCTGATGTACCTGACCTAAGCCTAACACTTGGGAAGGAGTAAGTAAGTAGCAGTTTAAGTTAAGTTGGTTAAGATTGTTTTTTGCCAAGGATCTGAATCAAGATTTCTCTTTAAGGGTTTAGTCAGCTCCGTACCTTGGTAATAGAATGCGGGAGGTCTGGTATCTCTTTCCTCAGGACTCGATCTCCCAGCAACCAACCCGTAAGGGTGACTCGGGAACACCAGAGCTGGATTTTCTCGGCGTGAGAAAAAGTAGCTTCTCCAGCGCGTCAAAGGGGAGGGGTGGCTTCCGTGGGCTCTCGCATCAGCTGGGCTCTCGGGCAAGTAGATAGATGCTCTGCTCCAAACCACCGTGTGTTTGCTTAAGGCAACTGTTGGTATTTTATACCTGAAAGGTGCCGGTAAGTTTGGACATAAGACGTCACTAAGAACTAACAGTTCTTTCTGGACTCAAGGAGTTCTTGTTCAAATCAAAACAAAAGCAGGGGGGAATTTCCCGGGCTGCTGGAGGCTTGGTTTGTTTAAAGAACGCGTTGTGCTTTCTAGGAGTCGATGGGAGTAGCCATGCTGTGCTTTGGACTGCTTGAGCTATTACTGAATATGGATATGATTCTTATGCCTTTATAAGGATATTATTGATTATAACCGCAAAAGGGCATGAATCGGGAATATCGAATTAGGGTCCTAGATAGAAATACAACACCCACTCCATGGATTAATGTCCATCATTACTAAAAAACTAAGCAATAATAAACATATAACAATGCAGGTGTGTTTTCCAACCCACCCCAAAATACATATTTCGCATTTGAAATGGTATATGGTAAATACACGAAAATGAGTATTGGAACTGTACTCTTTTCAAGCAGTGTCATCATTCATTTAAATGTATATATATATATCAGCTGAATGATTTGCGGAAATTACACATGAAATGGCTCTGAATACAGAAAAGAAGGTCGAGACCATTCCATCACATATTTATACAAAATGCTGTATATGTGCTAGAGGCTGAGGTAAAATATTGTCTCTAGTATCATAAAAATAGCTCTGTTCTCTAAGAATAGTTCTACTTTAAGCAGAGTATCATCTGCCAAAAAAAGGTAAATATTTTGGAAATGGAAAAAAATAATTTCGCTTTCAGGGGAAAAAATAGTTCCAAATGTTTTCAGTAGCTTTGTTTATCAAAACTGAAGGCCGAATTCAGAGTTCAGGGAACGCTGTGTAATCATTGTTTTTTAAGAGTTATTCTCGTTGACTGGAGAGAACATCATATCAGACAGACTCGTGGTCTACAACATCAGGTGAAAGTTCAACCAAGTTCGAAAATGCTGCAACAGTGCAGGCTGGAGCGTGATTGCTATCATCGATGTTTGGATCAGCAAGGCTCACAGAAGGTTGTACCTGTTTGGTGCTGCTATCCTCTCGTACCTCACCGCCACCTACTCGTAGTGGTGAAGTCTCAACAAATGCCGTCATCAGAATAGGTAGCCGCTGGGGACAACACAATGCATGAGTCGTTATAGGACCTAGCAAAGTACCGTTTGGTACTGCTGATGGTAGTGTAAGAGAGACGTCCAACAAGCATTCTTCTTTGCATAGCAGACATCGAAGCACAGGTAAGATGCAATCCTGCCAGATTGGTCTGAATGAAAGAAACCAAGTTGTACTTAGATCTCTTAGCCAGGCCAATCCGAGGACCTTAGTGATACGGTCTCGGTATCGTATTGCTAGGATCGTTTCTTCCATCGTTGCTAGAGTCTGGTCTGTGGATTGGCTTGCCATATCGGAGCAAAAGGAACAAAAATAAAATTCCTGCCACGAGTCCAGTAGGCCGTCAAAGACAGAATGGACAAAATTCGGGAAGATGCCCAGAACTGTTTCAAAGGGTGCTAATAGTCCCGAAAAAACTGTCCTAAATACATGTGCGATGCCACTGGTATCAGACATGTTTAAGATTTGGCTTAACATTTCTACGAAATGCACGGGCAATTTGTCGATAAAAGAGAATATATCTCTGCCGATATCCTTGCCAGTTGCAGATCATACGTTTCTTTGGATGACGTTAGAGGCACTGTTGTCTGTAAAAGAATAGACTTCATTCTGCTTAAAGTATCAATTCGAATGGAAGAGATAATCAATGAAGGCCATAACGCAGCACCATATCTGGATTGCTGTGTGGATACAATACTTGCACACAGCAAACGACCCTGGAAGTTACGGTCACGAGATAAGCTTTCCCTGGCACCATCCCACAACAGCTGTGGTCACTTATTAACTCCTTAGACGCTCATGACGAGCTGGGCTCGTCATGCAGTGCACTGCTCGCACGCTGATGACGAGCCCAGCTCGTCATGTATAATGGGAATCTGAGATGTTCAGCATCCCAGGGGAATTCCCATAGCATTCAAGGTGTTAAAACGTAACTCCCGTTACTAAGTTGTCTAAAAAATGGCTCTATCTGTTTTTCAGGCGTGCCATGCAGGTGACATGAAAGGTTATTTGAAGACCCTTCGCAGGCTCCATGCAAGTTAATACCTTGACACAGAAGTGTACCGCTTAGTGATTTTTTTACATTTGTTACCACTAAGGAATACATCCTTTTTCCCTTCACTATAACATCTGTGTGCATAGGGTAAACCCCATTTTGATTTGATGTATTCTTTACCCAACCTTTCATACTGGCCTGCAGGTATATACTCTTGGCAGTATTTAAACTGGAAAGTTGTTATCGGATTTGAAATTGTTCCGTGTATTATCCATTCAATGACAGGTCTCTCTGACATTGTCAATGGTAATCTCTCAAGTTTTTCAATGCTCAGAATCGTATAATCTACTCCTTTTTGAGCCAAACTGATTTGTTTATCAGTAAGGTTAAAGATACCGAATAATGACGTTGTGTTGATTAAACGCCATGGTACGTAGCCTGAACGCAGATTTTGCAACGTCCAACCAAGCTGTACAATAGAACGTAATTGAGACTGACCATGATGTAATATTAGTAAGCCCTGCTCTATTATATCAATACCAGATGATACAATGCTGTCCAATGAATATATTCTGGAGGACAGAGTCGTTAACCCATTGTCCACCACAGAAAGTGATTTTTTCAAATAATACGATCTATTTCTCATATTTTTTCTGCTGTTTCAAGTTGCATTACTTTCCAAGCATCGTTGTACGCAGCGTATATACCGGCCGCTATGAAACGTTTTTGACGCTGTTTGCGTGGTCCCAATATGATCCCTCCACCCTGCTCCGGCCTCCCAGCTGCTCCTCCCTCGCCCCACCCCCCTCCACTATCCACTTATGACCGACTATTTTGCGCGCAGCGATCGCGCCCCATGCGCGCCGAAGGTGCGCCAAAGGTAAGCCCGTCTACGTCCGTCCGCGCCTGGACCGCGCCCAGCGCCAGACCCCTGTTCCCCGCAAATTCCACTCCGCCCGCATAACGTACGACGCCGCTACCCTCTCAGCACTTAACCCCGGCCGAATCCCAAATTGCTACCAAGCCGCCCCAGGACACACCCATGGACCCTTCACCTGCCGCTCCTGCAAGTTCGACAGCATCAGGACCCATTCCAAATCCACTAACTCCAAACAGAGCTCCAACACTAACCACCTGAAGTGCATCCTACTCAACACCCGTTCGGTCCACAGACACACCATTGACCTTTGGAACCTACTCGACACTACATCGCCGGACGTCGCCTTCCTTACAGAAACCTGGATGAACGCCTCCTCAGCTCCAGACATCGCCATAGCCATCCCGGACGGCTACAAGATCATTCGAAAGGACCGCACCAACCAAACAGGAGGAGGCATTGCCATCGTCCATAAGAACACCATCCGCATCACGACCAGTTCCGACGACAACCTCACAACTGCCGAACACCTTCACTTCCAGATCCACACCGACCCCAAGACCACACTCAGAGGCACCCTCTTCTACAGGCCACCAGGACCCCGCACACAATTCAGCGAAGAAATCACTGACTTCATCAGCCCACACGCCCTCCCCTCCAAGGACTACATTCTACTGGGAGACCTCATCTTCCACCTTGAAAAGAAAAACGACAGCAACACCACCACCCTCCTGGACAACCTGGACAACCTCGGACTCGAACAACTTGTTGATACCCCCCGCCCCCCTATGCCGGACACACACTCGACCCAATCTTCACCTCCAGCAAGCACATCTCCTTCAACCACACCACAGCTCTTCATTGGACAGACCACAGCTGCGTTCACTTCAACTCCAAAAAGTCCACAACCCACAACCTCCCACAACCAGTTCCCCGAAGAAACTGGAACAAAATTACCACCGACCAGCTCTTCACATCGCTCCACCAAAACCCTCCTGCCAAATCATTGGACCCAAACTAAGCTGCCACCAACCTCACACAATGGATCACCCTCAGCGCCGACGAACTAGCACCCTTGAAAAACCATCAATTCAAGCAAGGTAGCAAAAAAGCCCCCTGGTTCAACGATGACCTTAAGAAATCCAAGAAGTTCTGTCGCACCCTCGAGAAAGCCTGGAGAAAAAACCCAACCACTGACAACCTGACCACCTTCAAGAACGCCACCCGCAAATACCACCAACTGATCCGATCCACCAAGAAATCAGCATTCAAGGATCGACTTGACAACAACGCCCACAACAGCAAGGAACTATTCAACATCGTCAAAGAATTTACCAACCCCACCGCTGGCACCAACGACATCACTCCCTCCCAAGACCTCTGCGACTCCCTAGCCTCATTCTTCCACAACAAAATCGCCGACATACATAACCGCTTTGAAAACCAGCCCGGAGACCAGTCCGCTCCACCCACCTCCGAACCAAAACCCCCCTCTAACAACCTTTGCGCTTGAAACTCAATCCCCATTGAAGACACCATCCACCTGATGAACTCCATCCACTCAGGATCGCCAACCGACCCATGTCCCCACCACATCTTCAACAAAGCAGGCTCCATCATCGCACCCCATCTCCGAGACGTCATCAACTGCTCCCTCAACTCCACCACCTTCCCGGAAAGCTGGAAACATGCCGAACTCCGCGCCCTTCTGAAGAAACCCACAGCAGACCCCACTGAACTTAAGAACTACCGCCCCATCTCGCTCCTCCCATTCCCTGCCAAAGTCATTAAGAAAGCCGTCAACAGTCAGATCGCCGCCTTCCTCAAATCCAACAAATCCCTCGACCCCTCACAGTCCGGCTTCCGAGCCAAACAGCACCGAAACCGCCCTCATCGCAGCAACAGACGACATTCGAACACTACTGGACAACGGAGAAACAGTTACCCTCATCCTACTTGACCTCTCCGCAGCCTTCGACACAGTCTGTCATAGCACCCTCATACAACGCCTCAGCAACGTCGGAATACAAGGAAAAGCATTGGACTGGATCATCTCGTTCCTCGCCAGAAGAATCCAGAGAATCCGCCGCCCCCCTTTTAGATCAGAGGCCACCAAAGTCATCTGCGGCGTACCACAAGGATCATCACTCAGTCCCACCCTCTTCAATGTATACATGAGTCGACTCGCATCCATCGCGCGCCAACACAACCTCAACATCATCTCCTACACTGACGACACCCAGCTGATCCTCTCCCTCACCAAAGACCCAAACACCGCCAAAACCAACTTACACGAAGGAATGAAAGATGTAGACGAGTGGATGAAGAACAGCCGTTTAAAACTGAACTCGGACAAAACGGAAGTCCTCATCTTTGGCTCATCCCCCTCTGCTTGGGACGACTCATGGTGGCCACCGGCCCTGGGAACCGCACCCATACCAACGGACCACGCACGTAACTTGGGCTTCATCCTGGACTCCTCCCTCTCGATGACCAGACAAGTCAACGCCGTCTCATCATCATGCTTCAACATCCTACGAATGCTCAAAAAAATCTTTAGTTGGATTCCCACAGAAACAAGAAAAACGGTCACCCACGCACTGGTCACTAGCCGACTGGATTACGGTAACACCCTTTACGCCGGAACCACAGCTAAACTACAGAAAAAACTCCAACGCATCTAAAACGCCTCAGCCAGACTCATACTAGACATCCCCCGCCAAGATCACATTTCCGGTCACCTGAAAGACCTCTACTGGCTCACCGTCAACAAGAGAATAATGTTCCGTCTCCTCACCCACGCACACAAAGCCCCCTACGACCTAGGACCCGAATGCCTCAACACGCGCCTGTCCTTTTGCACCCCCATCCGACATCTGCGATCGTCCAATCAAGCCCTCGCCGCAATTCCGCGCATCCATAGATCCACCATGGGAGGTAGATCCTTCTCCTTCTTAGCGGCCAAAACTTGGAATTCTCTCCCCACCCACCTCCACCTTAGACAGAACCACCTCTCCTTCAGAAAGCAACTAAAAACTTGGATATTCGATAAGTAAAATACCCCCCCTCCCTCAAGCGCCTGGAGACCCTCTGGGTTAGTGCGCTATACAAATTTTTGAACTTGAACTTGGACTTAAATCACGCAAGTCAGCACCGTCTTTAAGTAAAGTCAAGTGTTGCTTAATTTCAGCCTGTGTGGATTTCTGTAGCCACTCAAGGCATAGTTTCCCTACACTGTATGTTGTAACTATCTCTGGATGTTGTCTCTGGGAGTATCTTGGGTCTGGCCTGGTCATTTGGAACCCTGTGTTTAGTTCAGGAATCTATCATGACAGTTATTTGTGTCTGTTGGCCAGATCAACCACTTTTTCCAATCAGGATGTGTTCCGTTTTGGTGAAAAATATGGGATATGTCTATCTCCACATCTATAGTGCTATCACTATCAGTTATGGGTTTCGGAATAGACGGTGTATTTAAGTCTTTTATCTTAGCTAAGCCAAGACAAGAAGTTTGTTGAATTGTGTCATTCAAAAATATCATTTGTTCTGCGATCATGCAGGCCCTAAATAATGCTTCTAGGCCTTGTACTTGCCATTCTTTGGTACCCCAGATCCTTTTTGTTTCAATTATATTTTTCCAAAATTCGAAACCAAATGTAGACATTTTGTCATACAATTTTTCAGAATAAATCAATTTAGTATTTGTCAACATTGTTTTCATTCCTGTCCTAGTTAACATTTTAAAATAAAACGTTTTTGGATCACTGTTGTTAAACCCTGAGAAGTACTGGAATTTCTCATAAAATGTTTTCGAGCTGCCTGTTGGCGGTGTTGGACAGTGTTACCATTGGTTATAAGATAAAACATTTCTAGGCTGTGCAGTTTAATGCAAATAGTGATCACCAAAGTGGTTATAACCGTATAACTCTTCATAATTCGATGAACCCTGTAAGTAATCATGTTCAGTAAATTTGGCTGACATTACTAAATCTGACATCCTATTATTAATATTTTCAAAGTCCCAATCATCAGAGAAAGTACTTGGTGTCACAAAGTCACTTAATGAAATCTTGAACTGATTTGGATATTTCAAGAGTTCAACCGGGCCAAAAATGTCATAATCAGTTCTGTCCCATGCTACCCCACCGGGTATTGGATTGGCTGAGATGTTCACTGATGACAGTTCTCTTTTCTCGATGTGGGAGGATGTGTGAGGCTTTAGGACCAAGTTGATGTTCTGACTTGCTGTGTCCATTGTACTATATTTTCCATCAATGAATTTTCCCAAACATAGAACCATGATGAGCCAAAGCAGGAGAGTAAGTACACCTAACACAATCCAAAATTCAATCCATGGTGAAACCTGATATGTCTTAGTTGGAGAGAAAGTTCAATTACTTTGTCTTTGAAAGTTTTCATTGCAGGCGTTTCTTCATGCTCACTTGGATCTTCTGAAAAGTCGTCGAAGTTGATGAAGTAGCCAGATGCAGTTCTGTCAATTGTTGGAATCATTTCCAGATTTTCATTTTTCTTTATTTCATTAGAATAGTCAGAGGCTACATCATTGTAGATTGGTGTTTCTTGACGAACTGTTGCCATTTGGGTTTCAAGAGGCACAAGTTCCATGGCATTATTGCTTAGTCCTTTTTTATTCACTGCAGGTTTATCAAATGTGATTAGTCTCTCAGTATGAGCCTCTTGGATTGTAGCAAATTTCGGTATTCTGCTATTTCTTGGAAGTCCACTGGGCCTACTACTTATTATTGGCCACATGATTGTGGTTTTACCAGGTCGATGGATACAACTCAGATCTCCTTTTTACCAGCAAGGGGCGGTAGTACAACTGATCTCGTTCCGCTGACAGCTAAGACAGGTACAGCTTTTCAGTGAAAAAGCCCAAATTCCTTTTTCACCACGATCTCCTCTCTGACCAGATCCCCAATCTTTGGAACCCAGACAGGTCTTGCTGGGACAGGTAGTTTTTCTTCAGTGGTTGTCGGCTGTTGTTTCAACTTTATGTTACTCAGGCTTTTTCTTGTTTCATTTAAATCCTGTAAAACAGCCAAACGGTCTTTGATATCAAAGGATTTTTCTTCTACCTCTGAAGTGTGACAATCAAGATCCTGAATGTGCATTCTAGTACCGAACAATAGTTCGTATGGAGTGAGACCATTGAGAGAATTTCTTGGCAGATTATTAAGACTACGTTGGACACTTGTTAAATGTTTGACCCACCCATCACCCGAACCTAATACCCTCGCTGTTATAGATTGCTTTATGTTCCGTTGTTTTCTTTCCACTACCGCATTTCCCTCAGGATGGAAGGGAGAAGAGTACCGCAACGCAATGCCCATGCTTTTCATGGCCTCTTTGTAAGCTCGAGAGCTAAACGCAGGACCCTGAACAGAATGTAGCATGCCAATTGCGTATATGCCGATAAAGACTCGCAAATATTTTTATAACAGTTCTGGCGTCAGCCGAGTGCTGTTGGTCTAAATTTTTAAGTTAATTTGTCTTAATAATTATTGGGACGCATTTCTCTGGTTGGATTTCTGTATTATAGATAGCCTGAAGCTTTCTAACAAAGATGTCCGGGCAATAGTCTGGTCCGGTTCACAGCTGCAATCTCTGTTGCAGTCTGGACAATCCATTGCAAATTTGTAAATTTGCACGCTCATTCCCGGCCACCAGTACTCTGATTGTAATTCTATTAAATATTTCAAGATCTGTTGGTGCCTCGGACCCAGTCCCATGTGGCGCTTTCAATCAATCGTGTTTGGAATTACTCTATCCCCCACTCCAGGGATTTGAGCAAAAGGAACGGAGTTTGCATCAATTACGTATGTATTACTGAGTGGATAGTCGAGAGGTAATGCTGCATAATTGCCTTATAATGAGGCTTTTACCGCCAGCATGGTTTCCCCATCTATGCGTTTTTCTGAACGCTTTTCAGTGGCTACGGAAGCCGGTTGAACCGCTTCCGCTGTGGCTCTGTTAGCCAATGAATTCCCTGCAACGTGAACGCCATCACGTTGATGACTCAGTGCGTGTATCACGTGAGTCTTCTGTAGTTCTTTCTTTAAAAGAACTACTTGTTCCCACAGCGTTTTATACTTTGTGGCACCTGTGTCATCTTTGTAACCGTTTTTACTCCATGTCTGCATTTCACTGTTGTAAGACTTGACGCAGAAATGTGAATCGCTCACTATTAGTGTCGGGAATTCACGATCAGCATTTTCAAGCGCCATCTTTAAAGATCTTATTTCAGCTCGCTGAGCTGAACGGTTTCTGAGTGATTCAGTTTTGGTAATCATCGGTTTGAATTTACCAGAGCGCCAGCGACCTTTAACAATCGCGCACGCTGCATTGTAGGATTTTTCCTCTACATCGTAGTGTTGTGCAAATCTGTCCATGTAGATTAAACATGTGTACTGTTCGAGAGGCAGAATTTCGATTGGCAGAGGATATTCTTGTTCGTATTCTAGATCATCTAGTTTTTTCAGTTTCGGGTCAAAATAGTATTTCACTTCTTCTGTAGCAAGGGAAGTTTCCCATTGTACCCATTTTGGATCTAATGCCACTGTATTCAGATTGCGTGGACTTGTTAATGCCTCAAGGGCTGATTCTGCAGTATAAACAGTTATTCTCTTGCCTTGGGCCAGGGCTCTTTCTTTTGCTACAGCAGTTTGAACCGCAATCAGAATTTTTTCTGTAGAACTGAATTTCATTTCAGCTTTAGTGTACATATGTGATTTGTAAGCTATAGGTAACGTTTCTCCCTCATTAGAGGTTAGGTATGTGAATCCGCATCTTCCTGGGATTACTCGGATTACAAGATTGCGTGTGTTTTCACGTGTTTGCAATTTTGTTTTGGTTAACATGTCTGATTGTAGTGATCTTAAAATTTCCGTGTGTTTCCGAGTCCAATTTATTGGTTTAAAATCAGGTCTTATTAATTCATAGAGAGGTTTAACTCTCTCTGCATAATTTAGTATGTATGTTCTTCCGAAATTCAGGAAATCTAGTATTGATTGTAAATTCTTCAGCGTTTTTGGTGCTTGGAGTACAGCACATTTCTCTAAGAAATTGTCAGCTAGGCTCTTGCCTTCACTTGATAATTCATATCCTAAAAACAGGACAGTTAGATGGGCAATTCGTGACTTTTTAAAGTTGAATTTGTAACCCTCTGAAGCGAACCCAAGTATTATGGTGTTTACTCTTTTTAAGTGAGTCTCCAGGTCGTCATCTGTCAGATAGAGGTCATTGACATAGGATAATGCCTCATCGTCGTATATTTGTAGTAACCCTTGCTGAGAATAATCCTGGGCTATTCTTGAATCCCTGTGGGAGCCGACAGAAGTGTTTTTGTGACCCCATTATTGAGAAAGCGGTCAAACACCTGCTTTCAGGTGCAATGTTTTGACAAAAGAATCCATTAGAGATATCTAATGTCGTTTTATATTTTTTGCGCACATTGTTATTCATTAGTGCTGCACTGTGTGAGTTTTGTACTGCAAATGTTTTACAACAGGAGTTAAGGTGTCTGTAGTCCAAAACTAGACTATATGAATCGTCTGGCTTGGAGACAGGAAACAAAGGATTGTTCATTTGTGAGGTGCATGTTTCAATCACCCCTTGATATTCAAGTTGATCTAAAATCTCCTTGACTTGCTTTTTAGATTATTGTTTAACTGGGTACTGCCTTTGTGCAGTGGGTTGATTTTTTAACTGGATTTTGTGGTGAAGCGAATCCTCATCCCATCCTACATGATTTTTATATAATGCAGGAGCTTGGGCTACTGTCCATTTTCTTGCAAGTGTATATTTTTTATGAATTGGTATATAATTAGAGAAGGCAGACATAATTATTTCTTCGCCATGAGGGCACTCCCTGACAAACTCTGTTGGCCAGTCTTTTTCAGCTAACAGGATGTCATAGCCTTTCGAAAGGTTATCCCAAAAGAGACCCCTTACTTTCCTCGTCTTGTCCCCCTCTATACGTAATGTTATTTTGTATATTTTATGGGGTTTGCTAACCCTGGTATCTGCAGTTTCCACCTGAATGTATTCATTCGTGTCCACTGTCTCCAGATGATTCTTCAGGATCTTGCGAGCTATGGTCACATCTGCTGCGCTGTCTAGCATTGTCTGGGCCCACTCTCCGTTTTTCAGTTGTGTCCTCAGAATCCTCGGCATGTTTAATCTTAATACTTGCTACCTTCTTTCTGGGATATTGTGATTTATTACTTTGATGAGCAGGTTCTTTCTCTTTGGACTTGACGTGCTCTTCTCTGTGTTTCGACCGTCCTCTTCTTTCTGATTTCTGTGAGGAAGATCGAGAAAGATTGAGTGAGAGGGATCGAGAGGGACGTGTATTAATATCTTGATATCTATCAGGTTGTCTCAATTTATCCCGGTCTCTAAGGTTGTATCTTTTTTCAGAGGGCTCCCTTTGGGGAGACTTGTTTCCTCGGTCTGGAGATTTTTCTCTCCGTTGAGGAGACCTTCCTCTGGACTGGAATCGTTTTTCCCTGGGAGTGGACTGTTTATTACCCTCCCAGCTCCTTTTTGGAGTATTCAGATTATTTTTAATAAAGGTTATTTCAGGATTTTCAGTTAGTTGGGGTTTTACCGGTTTCCCACCCAAACTATCTCTTCCTAGTTCTTCATAGGATTTTTCTATGATTCTGGCAAGTTCAAATGGTTGGTCTGCTATATCTGTCTCCTTCAATTTCTGGCGGATCGCCACAGATGCTGCTTCTCCTTTTATGTTGGCTAATAATATAGCCGAGACCTGCTTGAAGTCTTTCAGTAATTTCATTCCCAGAGTTAACGCAGGTTCTGGACCGTATTCATTTTAGTACATCTGGTATAACCGCCATAGACGGAACACCATGTGTTTTTGTGTATATTGAAGCAAAGACTGTGCCCCAAGTGTCACAGTCTTCCACATGTGGTGCGATCCCCATTGGAAGACAGATAGTCAGAATTCTGTGTTTCTCAGTAGGAGTAGTAGCTGGAAAAACTGCTTCGATTTGAGTAATTTTCTGTGCCAACCAGAATGGAATTTGTTCCCGTTTTGGGGGTACACTACCAAGACATGATTGTATGTTCTGTGGTGTGATTTTGTTTATATTCCCCTGATGAGGGGTCGGCTGTGAAATCTTAATTGTGGGTTGGACTGTTGAAGTCCACATGACATATTGGACCAATTGTCTATGTATTTTAATTAATAGTTTTAGCTGAGCTAAAAGTTCCCTGGCTGGCATTTGATCAATGTCTGGATGTGGTGTGTAGCTGGCTAGAACCGGCCACGTTGCTCCTGGTCTACCTAGTGGACCGTGCCTGGTGATGTGATTTTGATGTTTTAGGGCGCCATTAAACCAGAGCAGATGCTCTTGGTAATTTAGTGGGATTTCAACGTCCTCGAAAGGAGTGTATTCATCCGGAGGTTCCTCTATTTTGTAATAGTGGAATTCTTTTGTTATAGCGTTTGCTGCTGGAAAGTGTATCCATGAATAGAATACCTATGTCTGCCGATATTCATGGGCCTCTACCACGAATATGCTGTACCACCACCTGATGTCAGTCCATTTTTTATAAGTTTAAGAGTTATAATTCTTACGTTGACCGGAATGAGTATAGCACTCGGGTCATTTTCTTGGATGGTTGTGCCATCCTCTATGAGTTGAGCTGCTATTCTAGCTCTCTCTGCTTCATCTTCACTTTCTCCCATTTTTACTGACAGAAAGCTCTTTGTTGCAGATCAAGTTTCAAGGAAACAAAGATTAGGTGCACAATAATTTGGAACACTGTATCCTTCAACGTTGACTAAACCAAAAACTAATACATAGGAATCTCTTCCTACTAAGTGGTGTCTGAACTCACGGATATTAACCTTTCACCCACTCCAGTCTTTTGGAGTTTTTACGGAAAAAGGGTTCTGTGTGAAAAAGCATGACTGAGTTACTCTAGTGTCTTGCGTTAGATTATCGCCTTACCAAACGTTGGGCGCCATGTAGTGTAGTTCCTATATTCCCAATAGGCTCTGCGCATTGGAATAATATAAACAGCAGTGTAGACGTAGGACTGAGGTCGACTAGGTCTCTACTGACTATATTAGACTTAATTAGTTTCGCTAGCTAGCTCAGAGGTCACTAGAAACTTTCTTGAATGTTCAGGAAAGAGTTAACTCTCCGGATTAGGCAAGAACGGATTAGCTTCTGACAACCATACATACATGACAACTTTGCTCCCGTAGAATAAAGTGTATCTTTAGAGTCGTGTGAAAACATTAGGCAGCTATTTCACTCAGTCAATCGTGCATACTTAGTTTCACCAGAGTGCAGAGAAATAGAGAGACTGGCGTTTTTCAATAAAAGGTGTTATTTTATTGAGCAGTCTTCTTTCTCATGCAAGAGAAATGAATTGCCACAATTGCAATACTTATTATGAAGTAAAGTGCGTACAGTAAAAGTAGTATTATGAAATAATACTGTAAAAGCATAGATATGGTTTCTGAGCCATATGATACTTTAAAATAGATAAAATATATATACATACATAAAACCATTGACTAACGTACTCAACTGGTGCTTCTAACTACGCCTACCCCGATGTACCTGACCTAAGCCTAACACTTGGGAAGGAGTAAGTAAGTAGCAGTTTAAGTTAAGTTGTTTAAGATTGTTTTTTGCCAAGGATCTGAATCAAGAATTCTCTTTAAGGGTTTAGTCAGCTCTGTACCTTGGTAATAGAATGTGGGAGGTCTGGTATCTCTTTCCTCAGGATTCTATCTCCCAGCAACCCGCAAGGGTGACTCGGGAACACTGGAGCTGGATTTTCTCGGCGTGAGAAAAAGTAGCTTCTCCAGCCCGTCAAAGGGGAGGGGCGGCTTCCGTGGGCTCTCGCATCAGCTGGGCTCTCGGGCAAGTAGATAGCCGCTCTGCTCCAAACCACTGTGTGTTTGCTTAAGGCAACGGTTGGTTTTTTATACCCGAAAGGTGCCGGGTTTGACGTAAGGTTGGACATAAGACGTCACTAAGAACTAACAGTTCTTTCTGGACTCCAGGAGTTCTTGTTCAAATCAAAACAGAAGCTGGGGGGAATTTCCTGGGCTGCTGGAGGCTTGGTTTGGTTCGTTGTGCTTTCTAGGAGTCGATGGGAGTAGCCGTGCTGTGCTTTGGACTGCATGGGCTATTACTGAATATGGATATGATTCTTATGCCTTTATAAGGATATTATTGATTATAACCGCACAAGGGCATGAATCGGGAATATCGAATTAGGGTCCTAGATAGAAATACAACAGTAGCTGACCCAAAAAAGAAAAGGAGAAATTGACAACAAATAATCCACATTTTCTGGAATTAAAATCAAAATGCATTGCAAGGAGTGCTTCATAAATATCAGGGAAGAAAATGTGCTGCGGTGCATCCACCATTTCTAAGTGCTGCCTTTTATATTTTAAAAACAGGAACTGGCCTTGGAGGAAGAGATTATTTTACATTTTAGACTGGGAAGTTCTTTCCCGTTGGAAAGACAACGATCTAGGATTCGTTACTTCTTATGGCCAGGCTCCGCTTTCTACAGGAAACACATGGTGTCTGAACTCACGGAGAAGAATTCAAAGTCCAACATTCCATGCACCAGGTGGTAATCTGAAAGCCACACCACTCTCAGTCCCCACCATATACTACCCATAAATAACCCTTCAAGGCTCCATCGGTGCAATTCCAAAGAACAGAATGCCCCGAGGAGTTCCAAACATGGCAAGGTGAAATATAATGCTCTGAAGAGGACCACATCGTCAATTTCTGCTCAGAAAGCTGCAAATACTACTAGATTTTTAACTATGCGAAAGAACATGAGAGATACTTATTATGAAAAATGAATTTATAATTAATTTTTTTTAAATCTTTTGAAGAGAAAAAAAACTTGCCAGAAATATAGTCACAGAAGAGGTAAGTGGAATAGGATTGCAACATTAATTAGAGTTTAGTTGGTGTGTTTCTTGGTCATAACACATGCACTGTAGCTTTTTCTACTTGAAAACTTGGCTTTTTGGGAAAAGAGTTAGAAAAACCATTTCATGTTTTGTATGAGCTAGCAGCTATGTTGGATATTTGATAGGCATTACACAAAAGTGGGAAAGCCTCAACTGATGAACTACTGACATTTTAAGAGGTCAAATTAACTGGTTTCGATGTATATCAAAGTGGAAAGAGATCTGCACCCTTGTGAATTGGTGCGACCCTCGCATTGCATGGATATATTAGTAAGATCACTAGTACTATCAGCTACATGCTTCATCATGGCATCCTCACCCACTGCACCTAGTGTGAGTGGATGGGCTCAACGCAGTTTGTAAGCAGAAGTCTTACTAAAATCTAAATGCATGTTAAAAAAGCCATCAGGATCATAATTGTTGTTTATTAATAAGGTCCTTTAGCTAGGATAAAACAGTGTGATGTTCTATGAGAGCAATGACCCTTAACATCTATAGCTCAGTAAGGTCGACATGTTTCAGCCTGTTACAAGTGCCACTCAGGATCAGCAGGCTTTCATCAGGAAACTCTTACGCTGCTTTTAGTTGAGAGTTTGATTTTATTAGCCTATCATCCAGATATGGGTAAACACAATTTTTTTCTTTCTCAGAAGAGCTGCAACAACCCCCATGCATTTTGATGACACTGTTGGGCAGATTTTAGACTGAATGGAAGCTTGGCATATGGATAGTGAGCATCTCTCCTACCAGATTTCTTGGACTAGAAATCCCAAGCATTTTCTGTTGTTCTGCAATGGGAATGTGAAAATAAGCATTTTGCAAAACTATGGAACAAAGCCAATCATTTGTTTTATTTGGTGATGTGTCAACATTCCGAACATCTCTTGAGAATGGTTTTGCTGAAGAATCGCATATCTCATATAGGATGTTATTGGATTGTTTGGTCATTTTTGGGGTACTAGGAATTATCTTGGGTTCACCCTTTTGTTTTCTTGTTGCAATAAAACCTTGTGTTGCTTTTTTACCAATAGGAGGGGAGATTCCTCTTGTAATATTTAGAGCTGCTAATTCTATGTTGCTTTTGGTGGAACAGTGGTGAAGCTGCCTTGAAGCAGACGAAGAAGCCATTTTTTATAAAGTTCAATAGCCATCTGCCTGCAATCGACTGCCACTCCTCCAAGTGATACTTGAGTCCTTCCCCTATAGGAGCAGGTGCTGGAGTGGAGTAGGTGTTGGAGCATCACTGACTTACCTGAGAAATTTCTTCCCCACAGAATGTGAGGACTCCAGAGGTGGTGTCTTTCTTTTTTGGTACCTGCTTTGGTGGTGGTGTTTTTGGCCTTGCTCGTTTTTGTTGACATTTTGGATTCTGCGCACTCTGATAGAAAAAAAGGACATTGTTTGGGTCTGTATTGTTTAAAGAACTTATTTTGTTCTTCCATGCCCACTGCTTTCAAAGTCTCTGCATCATTTTTCATATGGAGCATTTTTTCTATGTAGGTTGTCCAAAGAAACCAGTATCCGACAAAAGGAAGTTGACTAGAGTTGTGCCTTAGGTCTTAAAGCAGATATCGACAGCCACATAGCGTTTCTTAGGAGAAGCTATGACATTATGTGGCACTGAGTTCTGCCAAGTGCACAGCAGTGCTAACCACTTGCTCAGAGACTAAGGAACCTTCATTCCAATCTCCACGAAATCTTTTGTCGTTCTTTGGTAGGTGTTGGACCCGGTGTGTTTTCCCTGTCTTTTTCTTTCCTGACCTCCTGGGTTTGGTGGTATGCTGGACTTTGTTTTTCTGGTTTAGTGTCTCTGTGCATTTTGTCACTGCAGTTCAGTGTTAAAGTGCAAGTGCTTCTACTGTAAATGATGTCCTGATTAGTGTTTCCATGATTGGCTTATTTGATTTACTACTAAGGCCATAGTACAGTGCATTGTGTGTGCCCAGGGCCTGTAAATAAAATGTTGCTAGCGGGCCTGCAGCACTCATTGTGCCCCCCACACAAGCAGACTCTCAAAGGGTTCTAAGACCTGCCACTGCAGTGTGTGTGTGTGCAGTTTTTACTGCCATGTCGACCTGGCATGTGTACTCACTTGCCAGGCCCTTACCTTCCATATTACATATAAGATACCCCTCACATAGGCCCAAGGTAACCCTATGGGCAGGGTGCAGTGTATGTGAAACCTGGGACATGTACTGGTGTATTGTACATGTCCTAATATTGAAATACTGTGCATTCTGCCAAGAGGAGTCGATAGGAGAGTGGAGTATGCCTGAACTCAGGATTTGTAAAGTATTTCAGTAAAGATGATTTTTAGGTCTTGTGCCTAGAGTTGCACTGCGCAGCAGTGCACACGCAGCGCAAGACATTTAGTGGATGAAAAAAGGGGTTTAGGAGAGTGACCTACGAAAAGCACAGGCCCGTGCTTTTCCTGTTGTGTCTCGCTATTGGCCTTTGCGTGCGTGTTTGTCAGTAAAATGCCACGCAATAGGCCAAAGGCGAGCGCGTTGCTCTGCCCACGGCCTATTGGTGTCTATTACACGCTTGGTGCGTGTAATAGATACCAATAGGCCGTCACGTGGTTATAATTATCATGCCCAAACACGGGCGCGATAATCGAAACCAAAACCAGGGCTCGCTGTGGCGTGCGCGCACCACTCGCAGACTATTACTTTTTTTTAAATCCATCTTACATCCCCTGTGTCCCCGGTGCAGGGGTTTCAGAGCCCGCGGAGTCCTCAGGTATGTGCGAGGTACAGTGTTGGTGCTGTTTCAAGAGACCAGGAGCCTCGAATCTCTGTAGCAGCCCCCACGCTCCTGGTCTGGACTCTTATCAGCCATGCAGCCCCTATCACCAGACCCGGAGTCCCTTGTATTATCTTGGCACTAGGCTCTGCGGGAGTAGACGCTCTTTCTGGAAGGACTCGTTAAATAAGTCCCTGTCGAAGAGCCATGTCGACATATTTATAATCGTTTTGTGTTCACACATTGTACTGCCTGTGTTCGCCCTGGCGGCCCAGACCTCAGTGGAATGAAGGTTTCCAGGGCTCGCCTCCGAAGGTGGGATTTATAATTTGGAGTGTTGGGGGAGGGGGGGGGGGGGGCGAACTCAGTTGAAGGCAGTGATATGTATAACAGGTCACTATGTCCCTTAAACTAAAAAATAGCACCAGGTTTATTGTATGATTTTAAAGGAGCAGTACCCCCTCCCCTAAAAAAGGCAGAGCACACAGCAGAACTGCACACAACAAGTTCCCCACATGCATTTCACCCCTCTCCGCCTTAGCTTTGAGGTTGAAAGTATCGGTGGGTTCATGTTCTTGACGTGGTGTAGAAACACTTCTTGTAAAACAGCTGGCTTAAAAAAAAAAAATACGATGGCACAGAACTTTTCTGTCAGGGTGACGAGATCCCGTAACTCACCGCCGCAAGCCTTCACACTACCACCACACTGGCACCCTTCAAGAAGGCACTAACACTTCAATCCGAAGACACATTTCTTCTGGCTCCAGCTAGTTTCATGTCTTAATTGCCGCCTTCCTCATTATAACCCAGTATTCTTTTAAATTCCCAATGTTTTTTCCACGTCTTCAAATTCTCTCAGCTACTGACTTCTTGCAGAATCTTCTCCCATTATCTATTCCACCTGTACTCTCCCCAGAGTCTGAGTGACTTATGCCTTCTGTTACCGGATTCATTTGCCTTCCCTTCTGATATCCCCCAGTCCATAGCCAGCAGTGTTGGTGTGTGTGTGTGTGTCTTTGATCATGGGTGTTAGAGCAGTGCCACCCTCCCGCACGTCTTCCACAAATGAAGAGGTAAGTCAGTCCCCTATCGTCCTAGCGACCATGTGAAAGTCACTACGTCCCCCAGCGGCCCAGTTAAGATTGTGAGAGACACTGTACTACTGGACATCAGTCCAGTCAAAAGGGGGACTTTTTGCATTTGGTGGTGGTGCCAGGAGATCTTAATGCAAGTAATATCACTCTTTGCAGACCCAGTAAATAACACTAGTTTTCGGCCTTCATCTAACTCACATGCCCTAGAATCGGCATGGGCACATATGAATTGTATAGGGCACTAGCAAAACAACCTTCACTGTCTGCTATGCAGCATCGATAGTCACATAAATGTGTCCGGTCTGTCACCATCCCCATTTTCTTCTCCCTCTAAGAAGGTGGTTGTCTATTGTGAGCACTCTAGCCAAGGGTCTGCACTGATAGTTATGGACTGCTTTCTGAGGACTAGGATTGGGTGTCAATTCTCAGAATTCCTGTGAATGTGTCTGTCTTTGAACCTTATAAGTAGTGAACCACTGTCAGCGTAAGAATGAAGTCAATTCAATTCAATTCAAAGAAAACTTTATTCGGATTGCAAAAAATCCATAAAAGTCACATAAACATAAAAATACATCTTTAAAAATAGTTTTACACAGTTACCATAAAATAGTTAAACGGAAAGAAAGCAGCAATGATGATGTAAACAGTCAAGATCAGGTTATTAAAGTGCATTCCAATGTACATTACAGGTGACCAAAGTGCTGTTGCATAGGAGACATTCTTTTTAGGTGCGTGAGCATTTCAGGGAGGTTCCATAGATTTCCGTGCATGGAATATAACTTTCAGAAATGAGGTTGCACGAAAAATCAGATCTACATTGTCTAAGTTTAAAAACATAAGATATGATTGAATTAGGGAAACTGGCCTTTGTTTTTTAAAATATGGAGCTAAAAACCACTTGATATATTTCATAAAAAATTTACAATGAAAAAAGAAATGCAGTTCATTTTGTCTACTGTGACCATCACAGGGGCAGGGGCTTAGCTCGTGCCCAAAGTTCGAAGTGCTGTAGCCCATGGGAAAGCAGAGTGAGTATTTTGTAGATCCAGCTCTTAGGCGAAATAACAGCGACCTCTCCCAGTTGGTCAGAGGGAGTCTGAGGTATAAAGGTATTCGTTGTGGGGATAGATCATTGTTTATATTAGTCACATAAGATTTAACAGTTTGTTTTTGTAGTTCTATCTCCAACCTCTTTTCCCTAAAGAGGGCATAAAGTTCGGTTTGTATGTCCTTCTTATCCGAGTTCTTAATCTGGGCAGGGTCGTTAAAAAGATTGATTTTCCCAATACTGTCCAGGCTTTCCTTTGTTGCCCGGAGCCACGGGATGCTCATACCCTTGTCACAGTTTAGGCATTCAGTCACAATGTCCTGTGTTAAGGTGGCACGTTCATTAGCCCAGATCGACAGCCAAAATATTGCGGGTCGCGTGGCAATGAAGTCGGTTATGTAGGGCAGATTGAGCTCGGCGTGACAGATGTACCCAGAAGAGGAAATCGGAGCTCCTAAAACTTTTCTACACAACCGGTTTTCTTCTGTCTGCAGGCTAGATGGGCTCACTATCCCCCAAATTTCTGCTCCATAGGTTGCAACCGGAACACATTGCAATTTGTAGATTTTCATAATTGCCCCGGTTGTTTCTGACCTTTTTGGTCGTGGCAAGGCAAGGATGGAATTTATGGCCTTTGAGAACTTGCCTGTGGCGTGGGCGAGATGCCCACTCCACAGGCCGTTCGCAGCAAAGACCATACCTAAATATGGGAATGATTTGGTGGAGTATAGCTTCTCTGATCCAATTGAGATGGAGTTCAGTTGTTTAGCCCCTGGCCCGCATGTCATAACAAATGATTTTTTAAAGTTCACCTTCAGGTCCAGTTTCCCCATAAAAAGGGAAAAGCTCTTGACCAGGGCACGGAGAGCATTCGGTGTTAAGCCCATGATCACCGCATCATCTGCATAGAGGAGTGCGGGTAGCGGGTTCCCTTGGATTTTCGGGACATCCGTTGTCGTCTCTTTCAGGGAGTCACTCAGACCGTTTATGTAGATGATGAATAACAGGGGTGCTAAAACGCACCCCTGTCGGACGCCTCTTTCTACCTTAATTGCCCCCGAGGTTTCGCCCTCCATTCCGATTCGTACCCGAGCTTTAGTGTCCGCATGTAGATAGGCTAGGAAGTATACCAAGGGTTCATCAAGGCCATAGGAGAGAAGTGTCGCCCACAATTTCGACCTATTCACAAGGTCGAATGCGGACGACAAGTCCATAAAGGCTAGGTAAATAGGAGCAGCCTTGGCTATGGTGTATTTGCCTATTATAAGATTGAGATTCAGGCATTGTTCTGTTGTCCCGACCCTACTTCTAAAGCCCATCTGACATCTGTCTAGCACCCCTGTTTCTTCGGCCCAATCATTCACTCTGTTGTACAACACCCGGCCCAAGATTTTCAGGGTGTTGTCTAAGAGTGAGATGGGCCTATAATTTGCAGGGTCAGATCTTTCACCTTTTTTGTAAATAGGCACTATTGTGCTTGTGGACCAGGTAGCAGGGATGGTGCCCAGCGGTACGCTGTTGAAAACATTAGCCAGAATAGGCCCCCAAAATTCTGGTCTATGTTTGATTAAATCAATTGGGAAGCCGTCCGGCCCAGGTGCCTTGTTCCCCAGGCTTTGATTAATGGCCAAAAGGACCTCCCCCAGGGTTATGTCAAGTGGGCTCAGCTTATCAAAATTTTGGTTTTCTACAGGAGCAGCGGGGTTAGCATATATATTGGAGAAATGTTGCTCCCAGTTCTGACTTGAAATGGTGCAGCTGATTGGTGACAGCTGTTTACCCATGTCCCGCATCTTCCTTAGAGCGGGCCAGAAAGTTGCACTATTTCCCATAGTAGCAGAGACTGATAGATCTTTCCACTGATCCTCTACCATGGCAGCCTTCCTTATCCCTATGGCTGTTTTGTAGGCATGCCTGGCGGTCCGTACATCAGCAAGGACTCTCGGTTTAGAATTTAGTGCCTTGCGAAGTGCCTTGTTTGCCGCTGAGCAACAACTGTCGAACCATCTGGGTTCGTCGTTATTTTTCCTGTGGGGAACTGTCAGAAGAGTTTTAATGACATGGCACAAATTTTCAAAGTCTTCAATTATCCTATGGTAATTCCCATCCGTAAGTAGGCAGGAAGCAACTGTTGGTTGGTGATTGTTTGTAATTATATCCATAATGGATTCACAGTTCACCCCTTTCCACTTTAACCTAAGGTTGTCTGTTGATGTCGTGATATCTCTTGCTCCCAAAGTGCGGGCAGGTATTTGGGTCGGGCCCATTCTTAGGCTGAGTTCAAGTGCATTATGGTCGCCAAAGGCTGTTTCTACTACTCCAGCTTGGATGACTTTGTCTAGTAGTTCCACAGAAGTGAAGATGTAGTCTACTGTGCTGGAAAAATCTCTCCCTCTGAAGGTTGGAATATAAGCAGTATCACTATGTATAAATGTGTCCATTATATTTGATAGGGTGTGGGTATTTATGAAATTTTTCAATTCATTCCCGCGTTTGGTGGCCCTATCTAGTTGGTTTGTACCTGCTTTAGTTCTTGATAATTTAGCATTAAAGTCTCCAGCTAGGATGATCCCGTTGCTTGCACAGTTCCTGGTTGATTCAGTTATCCTTGTTATGTCCTCGAATAGCTCTATATAGTTTTTATTGGGGGTCGAGTGAAAGTCATTATTATAAAAGTTGATCAGATGTACCGATGATCTACAAGTAAACTCGACGATTTGAATATTTAGGCTGAATGAAGTCAGGTAAAAGCAACCTTTTTTCCTAAATGCTATCTCTGATTTGGATCTGTGTTGGTGTGATTGAAAGCCAGGATGAGGGAGGAATTTTAGCATGATGTGTGTCAATTGGGACTCTGTGGCACCCGCTGCCCCCATTTCACAGACCTGTGTCCTTCCGTCCTGGGTACAAATGTGGTTTTAAGGTTTGTGATTGGTTTTGCTGGACTGATCTTGAATGGCTTCCGAGGAGACCTTACACTGAGGATGATCTTTTCTGCTTCATCTATTTCGCCCTGCCACAGGGGGGGATTATGAATGGAGACTTACAGCACTCCGGGATAAACTAGGACAGGACAGGCTTCCTTGGACAGGTGTCCTACCGGTGCTTAACGTGTGCCAGTGCATGCCGGTGCTCAACACCGGGACTAATTTTTAAACATCAACACTTGTTTATGAGAGAACACAACATGATGGGCATTTGGCCTATTTTGTTTTAGTACAAGACGGGTGTTTAGCAAATAAATCTATTAAAGTGATTATACTTGCATATCTGGACCATCCTTACAGCTTGGGGTGACCTACAATCATTCCAAATATTACATTGTTTACATTTGATGGTTAGCAGGTAATGCTAGCACTCACTTTTGGCAGCAGTAACAGGAGCTGTGAGTGGTCCTGGCTGCAGTGCAATATCTTGGGACTTGGTACTTACCTTTTTACAAATTAAGCACTGGTTCCTACGTTAGACAACCTCTGGTTGAAAACATCTCCAGTGGGATACATGGGAAGTCAGGATTTTCCCGTTCCTGATCGCCTGCTTGGGTTGTAATCATTCTATTGAGGTGTACCAGGTGGGTAGTTTCTTTAAGGGTCTCTTTCTTGCTTACTGTAAATTAACTCTCTCGTGGGAATGGATTATCCGTCAAAGGGCCATCTAAAAGATTCATGAAGCCCCAAATGTTCATGCCCCCTCTGCTCCAAAGTGTCCAAGAGGATTCCTATTTGACAATGTTACTAGAGACAGGGGGCATACCCGCAGCGTAGTTCTGCTCATCTGAATGCTTCAGGACACCTTCAGTTAATCACAACACCTGGCTCCGCGCCAGTTCTCTAATCACAGCCTTATTTGGAATTAATCATGTTCTGGCTCTCCGTGTCTGAGCTCTCTCCATTTCGCCCCATACACCCACCCACCCACCCACCTCTTACTACCCCTTGCTTCTCAGAGCATTTCCTTTCTCTCTTCTCCTGTCTTTTCCTTCTCCTCGATTCCCTCTTATCACTCCACGTTTCTCACCTCTCCACTATCCTCTTTAGTCTCTCACCAATCTCTTTTCCTCTCTTATTTCATTTAGTTCCCCAGTCCCTCATTTTCCTGTTCCCTCTCTCCCAGCTCACAGTTCCTCTACTCCTCACTTCTCTTTTCTTTCTCCAATGGCAATGCAATAGGTCTCGCATTACTAAAGTTTGAGCTATTGGCATTGCTAAATAATGCACCCCTAATAGCTAAGAATTAATAATACAAGATCTATTACATTGCAAATGCTTGTTATATTGTGTGTTTGGAAATATCCCTTTTAGAAATAGGGTCTTTTCTTCTCTAACCATCTATGTACCTGTGCCAGTTTGTGTATTAGCAGTCTGGGCTTTAGACTCAGATGGGCTGGTTTGTGCATTCACACTAGACAGACACAAGGGGGGTTGAGGTGTCCCGCCTTTCCTGGGTGACTCCTAGTCAGGCTAAATAAACTTGGCTCCATTAAGAGTGGTGGGAGGAGTTGTTGCTTGCACCTGAAAGGACTGTGGCTGCCTCTCACAAAGCCTGGAGTAAACCTGGCCTGGGCCAGGCAGAACTGGTTTATGTATGTCAGTGGAACTTTGTTTGTACAAACTTCAAAGATGACCCCAAAACTTTAGAACTCTTTTGGATCAAAGAACCTGCCAAGAGTTGGAGAAGCTGTGAGTAGAGACTACCACTTTGCTGTGTGCTTTGCTGTATTGGCCTGCAGTAGCTGCTTCGGTCTTGGGCAGAGAAAGGACTGGACTGAACTTTCTGCAACTTCATTCTGAATGTCTCCACAGCCTTGAGGTTGAGCTTGTCCCCTGTTCAAGAAGTCTCAGGAACAACAAAGACGTCAAGATCCTTTGGGTACCAGCTTCTGGAACTGGGTGTTTCAGTTGTCACAGAGGAAAACAGTAACACAACGCTCTCCCCGATGCCGTTGCCGGCTCTGTGACCTGAAGGCACCACAGAGGGTACGCCACACTTTGCACCGCAACCCTGGTCTCACAGACTACGCGTTTGGCGTTGCTGCTTGCACTGTGACCTGAGGGCACTGAACTCTGCACTGCCTCACTTCACACCGTCATCCTGGTATCCCCAACGACGCAACACAGTCACTGACGCCGCTGCCTGCACCGTGATCTGTGGAGAACACAGAGCACCATCAGGCTTTGCACCACAGCCCTGGTCTCATTGCCACCGCTACAAGCTGGCAGCAACCTCTACCTACACAGTGGTTTGTGGGCACTACTCATTAGTTACACGACTCCCCACCCCGCTCCACAATGCAGCCATGGCTCATCGACATCGGAGTCATCGACTCCAGTTCATCAGCCGTCGACACTGCTGCCTGCAATGTGACCTGCTAGCAACACAATGAGCATCGCCCCACTTCGCACCGCAACCCTGGTCTCACCGAAGCCGCTAGACGCAGTCAATAAGCCACTGCCTTCACGACGCCCGGGCTCTCGAATTAAATTGTACAGAGTTCGACCTGCAACGCGTGACTTCAGGAGACTGACCCACATCATCCAACACCTGCAAGACCTCCACTGGCTAACTGTTGAGAAGAGAGTAACCTTCAAGCAACTCACACCCACAAATCCCTCCACAACACCGGACCCAAATACCACAACAAGAGTCTCCTTCCACTTCCGCCGACGTCGCCCTAGCGGAAACCCTGCGAATCTGCAGAACCAGAGCGGATGGAAGAGCCTTCTCCTACATCGTGGCCAGGGCCTTGACCCAGCTCCCAGTCAACATCAGACGCGCCCCTACTCTGCACACCTTCAGGAAGATCCTCTAGACATGGCTCTTCAGCTGACTAGGAGCTGCCCTCCCCAGCACCTCTTAGGTGAGTAGCGTACTTTAAAATTCCCTGATTGATTGTTTGATTGACAACTCCTGCACAACCTCCTCATCGCTAGGTTCCCAGACGCCCTGCATTTCTAAAGGTACTATTTTGCAGATCAACCCAACACCGTAGCTGGACCGCGACGCCGTGTTCAGCTAGAATGGTTGGGTTTATTTGTTCGTGATGCCATAACAGCTCTGGACAGAGCTATAGACTTCAAAGAAGTGCTTTAAAAGTCTATTTTTGCTTTATGAGTATTTTGAATCACTGTACGTTGGATTTTAATGTTTTGGTCTGGTCTTACACAGATAAATATTGGCTATTTTCCTAAAACTGGTGTTGCGTGCTTTCGTAGTGTTTTCACTGTATTACTGTTGGTTATGTGCAAATGCTTTACACACTGCCTCGGAGATAAGCCTGACTGTACCAAGCTACCAAGGGGGGAGCAGGGGTTAAAATGTAGAAGTGTAACTCCCTTATTCCTACTAGGAAGAAAGGTCCCTACTTGGACAGGGTAACAACCTGCCAACTAGAGCCCCCCACTTCGAACAGTAGGTCACCCATAAAAGCTTTCATTTCATTCCAAATCTCCTCATGACATCTCCCGAGTAGCTTCTTAAACTGAGTTGGCACTGTACTACACATCTCTATGCTAGTTGGGATAAGCCTTTTACTTTCCCTTACAGGAGTGAGAACTGACTCAGGATGCGGTTCCGCCTCACAGCTGTAACAAGGGCTCAGCCTGGTTTAGGATCTGCCTCGAGGAATTCAGGGTCATGACAGGAGTCAAAAAAGTTCACTGTGCTATTTCTCAAAGTCCTAGGACTAAAGGCAACTGGGGTTTAGGAGCTGCTCTAGGTTGAAGTGTCTCCGGAATTACAGACATCAATGACTGGAGTGTCTCTAAATGGCTGTTTAGCTTCACTGCCTCTCTTGCCAGTACTTCTTGAAAAGGGATGTCAATCACTAATGACTCTTGATGGCGATTATCAGTGTAAGGATAGTAAATATAGTGAGACCCTGTGTAAAACCTCCTAATGGTAGATAAAGGAGAGGTACAAAGGAAGAAGGTTTCCACATTCACAATGGACAATTGAGAGTGCATTTGAGGGTATTCTTGGTGGTGAGAGGTCTAACGATCTTACAGTAGTCTAGATTGGGTCCTGAAAAGCGATTATAAGAGTGAGAACAGTATGGCACGTGTGCAGTGGCCAGAGAATGCTGCTTGAAACAGCCAGGAGTGGAAGTTGTATTTTCTGTGTGCCTCTTCATAAGAGAGGAACATCCTTCTACAGAAGAGGATATTATGCCCTGATAATATGTCTAAAAGTTTGAATATACAGTGGAAGGTAAACGGACCCAGCTTTATTTATGTATTTTAAAATCTTTTAAAGCGCACAGATACCCAAAAAGATTTTCCTGAAGCGGTGCAAAAGAACAGAAATCCTTAAAACTTTGAAATGCAGGCAGAAGGTTTCAATTTCTCAGGGGCATGGGACTAGAGTTACACAGTTTCGGGCCCAAGACTGCGAAAGAACTCCCTCCCATATGAGCCAAGCGAAATCTAGGCACACTATATAAGGCCTGGTTCAAAGAAATCAGCGTACGTGAAAGCGTATAAGGCACCACCAGCTCCTGAATGTAGTGCGGGCCTATCCTGGCTCTGGCCTTGAACATGTAGCACAGGGCCTTGAATGCGCTTAGTAATTGTGACCCAGTGAAGTTCCTGAAAAAGGTGTGAGACTGAAGCCTAATTTGGGAGCCAGAACAGCAGGACCAACTGAAGACTTTGTCGAATTGACACCTGTTCTATTTCCAAATACAAGATATTGCCATACTCCAGTCTAGATAAAATTTGGGCTGGAATTACTATCCTTTGGGCTGAACGGGGAATCATCCAAATGATCTTCTTTTACCCATTTAAACAACGCCAAGCAGGTGGAGGTAACCTTGACCACCTGAGGCTTCATAGAGAGATGCTCATCCACAACAAAGCCCAAGATCTTAACCTTGGCGGAAAGGGCAGGGCAAGTCCCTAAGTTACTGTTCACCCAAGTGGCAATTCGACCTAAGCCCAGGTTAAGATTGGACGGTCCCTGATCCTGTGCAGATGACAAAGAAAATATAATTTGGGTGTCATCTGCAAGAGAATAAGGTTATACCACAACCCTCCACTACATCTGCCAAACAGTGGATGTAAATATTAAATAGTATTGGACTGAGCCCAGAGGGACTCCAGAGGTAAAAGCCAGAGTCTCTGATCAGCCACTGCCTGAAAAGACTTGAAATGTCTGATCCTTGAGGCATTATGTTAGCCAAGCCAAGGCAGTTCCTCCAAGACCCAATATTCACAATCGTTTAAGCAGAATGAGAGGGGATACAGTATCAACGGCTGCACTTGGATCTAATAAAATAAGTTCCACCCCAACACAGGAGTCATTTAATGAGTTCAGTGACTCCCAGGAGGGTGGATTCAGTACTGAGCCTGGCCCTGAAAGCCGACTGCTAGGGGTGAAGAACATTTGAGGCCTCCACGTATGTTGTGAGCTGTGCATTCACATGCTTCTAAAAGACGAGGCAGCAGAGAAATTGGTCGAAAATTCAACCAATTAGTCGTGTCAAGATTGTTTTTTTGGTGTTTTTTTTTTTTTTAGAGTGGAAGAGCCATAGCATTCCAAATCAGAGGAATATAAATAACCCTCCTGTAGAGAGGAGTTGAGGAAATTCATCACCAACTGTAGTAACTCTAGATCCAAAAGGCAGCCTTAGAAGGTGATAGTGGGGTCCAGCAGAAAGCCAGAGTTAATTGACTAACATAGCTACTGCATAGGTCACAATATGCAAAAGGGGCAAGGATTTCATATTATTCATGCTGTCTTTATGATCTTGTTGGGGGTAATTCAAAGTGCAGCTATTGACAGCAGATTATGTTTCACCCTTGTGAATGAAGATGAATATCCACCAACTTTTTTTAAATAAAAAAAATTAACAAGCTCCTTGCACTGTAACAGAGAGCAAGGGTGCTGGAAAGGTTCTGCAAAGGTCGGAGAGCTCTTTTGCAACATTGAAAAGAGTATTGGGACAACTTGAGCATTAGTGATTTTGTAGAACAGGGCTCATGTTGTTCTGCAGAGCCCATGATAGTTCTTTATCGCTATTCTATACTTATTTTTAAAATCCACATCATAAGATTTCCGCCATAGTCTTTCCAAGACCATACAACGTTTTTTCTCCAGTCACAGTGACTCATTTAAACAAGGGGGCCAGTGGGAGGAATCTGGCTCAGTGGACAGAAGAGACCGGAAGATAGCCTCCTCCAGTTATCTATTAACCTCTGATCCACAACAACACTTTCCTCTAGAACAGGTTTGGTGCTTAGTAGATGTAAATTAAAGGCCAGTGGAACATCAAGTTTAGACCAATTCCAGTAATTAATTGTGGGTTTGTATGGTCCTATCAGAGGGGTAGCAGAAATCCTAACAGTAAATGGTACTGATAATTGGTCTGACCAAAGTAATGGTATGTGAGACTCTGTAGACAGGTCCTTAATATTAGGAAAAATTGGTTTCATGAGGTGACCAGCCTCATGAGTTGGAGCAGAGTTATAAAGTGCCAAATTTAGGACACCAAGATCCTCAGTAAGAGAAGATCCCATAAAACACTTGGGGTCTTACAAATGAATACTCAAATCCCAAAGGAACAAAAGAATTGGCACATTTCAAAATATACAGAGCCAATTGGTCTGGAATAGTGGCACACCAATTCCTGGCGTAGCCTGAAGGCCAATAAATCAGAGCTATGGACACTTGTGAAAGTGGCAGTCATTTTTTGTCCCTTCAACAGCAATGGTGATGTGGTAAACGCCAAACAGAATTCTCTCCAGTGTCAATGGTGGTGTGGTTGACGGAATGCAGTGTCTTTTCAACATTCAAACCATGTGTGTCTGTGTAGATGGCGATGGAGATCAATGATGTTGCCGATTTTTTGACACGGACTGCTCATGGACATTCATGGCGGAGTGTTGGCCACAAGGATTGGCGTACGGCCAGAGGCCCTGTGGCCACCCCCACCCACAAAGGCAGCTAACCCCACACTGGACAGCGGTTCGGTAGTGCGCTGCAGTGGGTTGGCCACTGGCCTTGGCCAGGCTCCCATCCTGAGCCTTTAGGCCCCAGGAACCCCTACCCCAGGGCCCTCTTTACTTAAAGCGGCAACAAGAATGAGGATCAAAGCTTTAGTGCCTGCACCAGTCCTAACTTCCCAAAAGTGATGCTCAACACAATGAAGGTTCAGATGACTCCATGTAAGACGGACCGTGCACTTTTGCGGATATACTTTCCCTGGCTGTTGGAAAACTACTTTTGAATCTAGTCTGCCGTTGGAGCACATAAGCGATTTTGGAAATGGACTGGCTTTTAATTAATTGTGTTCAGATTCTTGAATTAGGATCACCAAAAAGAAATTAAAGCCCTGAAGAAGTCCGGTAGCGGACGAAACGCGTTGGCTATTCCTTTCATAAAGAATTTGAATAAAGAACACATTTTAAATTTGAAGAGCCTAGATTGACTTCTCTTGGGAAAACAAATGGATATTTGTGAATTATTTACAATGAGAATTTTGTTAAAAGCTTTGTACAAAACTTAACATTGAGATGAATACATGTGCTGGTACTATTTGAAGGGTGCAGGGCTACTTTGTGCATGCCCTCTTTAATTAAAACCTGGGTGTCCTGTGTCCACCCAAGGAAACCACCATATACTTGTTGGGGGGCCGCGAGGAAAACACCAAGGCCCCAGCTGGCTCTCCAGATGCAGTGGAAGCCGGCATTGCTCCGCTACGAATGCTGCTTCTTCTAGGAGGGAGAAAATTTAGATCCATTTCCCTGTTTTGAAAATGCTCCCATCAAGCAGGAGAAATCAAAGTTTTCCCTGCCTTGGTTAGTGCAGGCAGGGAAAACACTATGTCCTGGGCTGAGGCCCCAAGGACATAGCTGGTGAGCTGGCACCAGGGGATGGGGTGCCAGGGGCCATTATTGACTCAGGGTGGTGTGCCTTGTGCCCCCCCCCCCCTCCCGCACTTTAAAAAAGTTTAGTACCCGAGAGGGCTTAAGCGGTTCAGGAAAGGAGCCATGCGGGCTCTTCCCCCTAAAAAAGTACATCAGGCCCCAGGGTAAGGTGAGTGAGGGGCTGAAAGTGGCCCAGGGAGGGAGGCCTCAATGCCTCAATGCCTCATCCCTCAAAAATAGTACCGCACTACCAGGCCGGGGGTAAGGGTATCATTAACCTCCTGACAGTTTTTTTTAATTTATATTTTACTGTTGAAGATGGCTCCCACCACTTCCTGGCTGAGGTGGTGGCTACCAATCAGATCCCAGCAGATTACTAGTATTAATGGAGCGAGTGGCTGTATCCATGGCATACAGAGCACAGACGATGTTAGTGTTAGTGTTAGAGATGATCTTCCCCTCTGCCATAGATTGTTACCTCTTCTTGAGGTACTGCTCTAGAAGATGCTATACCAAATCAGTCATTTGATGCCAGTGTGCGCGGTCATTCCGGGAAAGCAAGTCAATTGAATTAACAATTCACCAATGGAACGCAGACTGCACCACAACTCTGCATTACATGTGCCCCGAGTGTTGGCACGCTTTCTGGCTGTATGAATAACGAAGGAGTCAGGTGGTAGTTGGCCTTTGGATGGTCACTAGGGGAGGCTTTATACTTCCTATCCACCCGAGGCATGATAACTCTCACCTTGACAGGATATTTGAAAATCTCAGTGGCAGGCTTGAGAACACCATTAAGAATCAGGAGATATTGAAGGGACTGCTGAGTGGAGAAAGGGGTTTCCGCAAGGAAATCATTCTCTTTCTGCACATGAAATTCTACATTGTGGAAAGTTGCAGCTCTGTGCCACATGTCATGGTACGAAGTGACATAGTCAAGAGGTGATAGCTTAGTATGGTACAGATCTGAGTCTATGTATGCAGGGGGGGGGGGGGGGGGGGGAGGAAGGGGAGTTCAGCCTCATTGTAATCCCATGGGAACTTGTGCGTAATGAGGGTGGTCCTATGGGTCATAATCCAGCCTAGGACTGTTCCCACAACCAAATGTGAAGAACCTCTAAGATAATGCTGTAGTGACTCCAGATGCAAGGCAGGAGACACAGCTGGTGGAGGAGGAGGCAGAGAAGGAGGGGGTGAGCAGGAGACAAGGGGGAGGTTGCCCTGGCATGTCTTTAGGCCTTTTTGGGGTCAGGAAAATCAGGTGGGTTTATGTCCTCCACAAAAATCAGCTTCCTCTCATGAGGTGCAGAGTCCTTTGTAAAGTATGAAAGTTTGGCAAGAATTCACCCTGTGCCTGGATGTGTAAGAATTTGCTGCTGTCGAGGATCCAAGTGCTCCTGCAGTCGCTTGAGAATGGTTGATGAAATTCCTCAGAAGCAGCAGAGGGTGACGCAGTGGAAGACAGCCTTGATGGGGCTGTAGAAGTTCCCCGACCAGAGAGTGCTGAGCTTGATCTTGGCTCCCAATGTTTCAGTGGAGTCTGTCTTAGCTTGGAAGATTTTGGCTCCATCCCTTTCAAGTCTAAGCGGGGCTGAGGATGTGCCTTCAGGTCCGGAGCCGAATTGGCAGACCAGGCTTGAGTCTTAGAGTAGGACTTTGGCACCAAATGTGGCTTGGGCGTTAGGTCCATATGCAAATGTGGGTGTCGATCATGGCTGGAAGGCAGTGTTGCCAATAATGCCTCCTAAGCAACCTGGGAGCTAGAGGACTGCGCCTCTGTGTGGCGAGTTATAGGAACATACATACTCACTGCGATCTTTTGAGGGCTGGCAGAGGCTCTTCGGACTCGGCATCTGCCTCAGAACCAAGTTAAAGATGAATAGGCCACCTCCATTGGGATGACTGGAGTACCCAACTCATTGACATACGACTTCTACTGTTCTCCAAAGATATCTGGCGTCTCCTCCACCTCCCATCCATGCGTAATGGGGACGAAGGCGATAGAACAGTTGTGTCTGTTCTGAAGAGTGTTCTTGTTATGAAATGCAAGGCAGGTCGAACAGGAGTCATCACCGTGGTCAAGAGACAAACAGGTTGGAGACTTGTGGAGGATGGATTTCAGATACTGGGCCCAACAACTGGGTCAGAATAGGAATGAAGTCCTTTCCATCACAAGAACATTCTCGACCGGAGCAGCAGTGAGTCAAAGGTGTTAGCAGGGGCATAACCCTGGAGGGGGGTGTTTGGGCTAGTACACCCCCTCTGAAAAAAGTTATTCTGTACAGAATAGTGGAGTACAAGGTCTGTTACGATTTTGTTTCTATCCGATTTTACCTGGGATTTTTACATTTTCACACTGACAAAAACACATACACACGTTAGACCTGGCACTATTGGCGTGGGTCTCCCTTCCATTTTTGCTGTTGCCTCATGTATTGTTGCTGGTGTTAGATGCTTTGCGCACTGTGCCACTGCTATCCAGTGCCACAGTGCAAGTGCTCCCTATTGTAAATTGATGTATTAATCAGTGTTTCCATGTTTGGCTATATGGTTTACTTGTCAGACCCTAGTCTAGTGCCCAGGGCGTGTAAATCTAAATGCTGCTGGTGGGCTTGCAGCACTGGTTGTGCCACCCACAGAAGCAGCCTGGTAAAATGTGTCAAAGATCTGTCATTGCAGAGCCTGTGTGCAGTCTGGTACTGTCATGCTGACTGGGCAAGTGCACCCACTTGCCAGTCCCTAAAGATTCCCTTTTCTTCATATCAGTCACCCCTATGGTAGCCCAAGGGCAGGGTGCATTGTAAGTATAAGGTAGGACAAGCCCTGATGTGGTGACATGTCCTAATAGTGAATTACAGCCATTTTCGTTTTTCACTATTGCAAGGCTACCTGTTCTCCATAGGCCAGAATGGGCTGTTAGATTATTACATGTTTATAATCCTAACTGACTCAGAGAACATGGTACGAATTTGAGTTTAGTATGCCTGAACTCAGAATGATAAAATACATCTTTTAGTGAAGTTGATTTTAACATTCTGGGTTTGCAAATCCCAATTTTAGAAAGTAGGTATTTGATTGCCTAACATTTCAAGCCTGCCTCTGCAAGGTTGTGTATTCATTTGTCTATTTCTGTGAGTGACAGGGCTGGGGGATTCCAAGAGACAGGATGAGTCAGCCCAGTGGTGAAGAGAGAGATCTACATCTAGATGGGATGGAGGAGTTGCACCTGAACCTTGAATAGGGCTGTGCCTGCCTTCCACAATGCTGGCTTCACCTCCTGGGGAGCGGCTGATGCCTCTGCCCTACACACTGAAAGAAAAGAAGTCCTGTAAACAAAGAGCTCCAGGACTGTACTTGCCTTCCACAATGCTGGCTCCACCTCCTGTGGGGTGTCTGGTGTGCCTGCCCTGCACTGTGAAAGGAAAGGAGAAGTCTGGTAAAAAGAGTGCTTCAGAACTGGTTTGGACTGGTCAAAGGCCCCTCTCCCCACAGAGAACAAAGGATTTTGGGGTATAAATATTGGGACCCTGAACCCAAGAAATTAAATCACTTTGGACTGCAAGAAGAAACCTTTACTGAGGAGAGGAACCTGAAGAAATTGAGGAGAGACTATTCCCAAGCTGAAGTGCTGCTTGGGGGATTGGCCTGCAGTGGTTGCCTTACTGCCAAAGGAAGGAGACAGGAACTTTGTGTACTTTGCTTTCAACTTGTGGAGGATCTCCAACGGCTTGGAAAAGAGCTTGCCTCCTGCTGAAGTCTCAGGGACAACAGACTTCACCCCCAGCTCCCCAGAGTTCTTTAGGTAGTGCCTGATGCTGCTTTGGGCCTTCTGAGGAACTGCGTGTCGCAAGGAGCTGGAAGCGCGACTCATCGGGAAGAAGTGTGTCGCCGTCGCTGTGCCTGCAGTCGTAACTCCGAAGGAGGGTGTTGCCGCTGGAACTGTCGCACTGCACTGGAGAGAAGTGTGCCGCAACGAAGAGGAAGCGTGTCGCCGTCGCTGCTGCTGCCGTCGAAACTCCGAAGGAGGGTGTCGCCGCTGGAACTGTCACACTGCACCGCATCGGAGAGAAGTGTGCCGCAATGAAGAGGAAATGTGTCGCCGTCGCTGCTGCAGCCGTCGAAACTCCGAAGGAGGGTGTCGCCACTGTTGTCACACTGCACAGCATCGAGGAGAGTTTCGCAACGAGGTCGGAACGTATCGCCGTTGCTGTGCCTGCCATCACAACTACAAGGGAGGGTGTCGCCGCTGGAACTGTTACATTGCACCGCATCGAAGAAAAGAGCCTCGCATCCCTGAGAAGTGCGCCACAGTCGGACCTGCTGCCATCACATCGTGGATGTCGCCGCTGTAGTTGTCACATTGTGCGGAAGCTTCACGCATCGTGAGATAAGAGTGTCGCAAATGGAGCTTCTGCCGTCGCATCACGGAACAAGGGTGTCAACGCTGCAGTCCACGCATCGAACCAAGAACTTCTCGCATCCCCGGAGAAGCGTGCCGCATCTGGAAGAACTTCACGTCTTTATTTCTTTGTACTTGAACTTTGCCGCATTTCCCTCGCTGCGACATTGCTTGTCGTGGAAGCACAACACAACCTAAGGTACATTGACGCAAAGTGTCGCATCTCAAGAACTGAACTTAACTAAGCTAAATCTACCATCTTAAAGTAACAGTATTGCGTATTTTTGTTGTTTATGGTCTTGTGGTAACTATATATAAAGTATACATATTTTTGATATAAAACCTTGTGTGGTGTCCGTCTGTAGTGTTTTCACTGGGTTACTGTTGGTGGTCACAAATACTTAACATACTGCCTCTGAGATAAGCCGGTCTGCTCGTGCCAAGCTACCAAGGGGGTGAGCAGGGGTTATTTTAGGTGTGTAATCCCCTTATCCTGACTAGAGGCAAGGGTCCCTATTTGTCACAAGTACCTACCTGTGCCAACTAGAGACCCCCAAATCTAACTACACACACTTGTATCGTCTCTGTTTTGAAGGCCTTAAAAATTGTGTTTTTAAATCCCCCTAACAATCCGTACTCCTCCCTCTGTCCACTGCCCGCAAGATAGCCCAGCATGACTGTTGAGAAATCTGAAGATCACACTCCCCCGATCATATTGACCAAGCTATGCCCCTGTGTGCTAGATCAACAAGGAGTCAAAGATACGCGGTGGTGAAAACCAATAGTAATACAGGAATGCTTGTAGGTACTGACAAGAGGAGGATCCGAGTGCTCTGGAGAACACCATGAGGCATCAAACTGGAGCTGTGAACGACATGTTTGAAACTGATGGAAGAAAAAACAATCTAACATTGGAGTTGTTGCGCATGGCAATACCATTAATAGGGAGAGTCACTAGACCATGTGATTCGAAAAGACTTCCTTAGAAGAAAAACAAGTTCTATATGTCAGAGCTCAACACTACATAGCAGACGTATGCACAACATACATATCTATAGCTACACATGCCACACACATATATGTTTCTTTTGAGCATATTAGTGATTCTGCTGCAACCTTAAACGTGTTACCGGAATCCACAAAATAATCAGAGCAATCAAACAGAGTATCCTCAAAAAGTCCAAGACTGTCAGAAGCCTTACTTTTAGAGGAAAAAAGCCTACTACATTTGCGTGCGAGTTAAAAGCCAATTAAATGTGTAACAACGAATGAAATAAAAAATAAAAACCAGAAGCACAAATTATTATTAAAAAAACCTTCGAGCAAAACAGAGAAAGATTCACAAAGAAGTAAAAATATGACCATATACCTGTGAAGGGCAAGATGCAGAGACTTTATGTTAACCAGAGAAATATACAAACAAGTGCCAAAACAGAGATCAAATAGAGCAATTAAGAAAGAAGCAAACTGAGAAAAGTGCAAATCAAAAGGGCTACAGCAAGCAGACAGAGACGAGATTAGCTGTTTGGTAGAAAAATAATGGGGCAAAAGAATATTAACGAAGAATGTTAAAGTGACAAAGTAAAAAATGTACAAGGACAGGAATATGAACAAATATGGAAAGGGCAAAGCAAAAGAGTTATGGGTTCCACCAAAGGAAAAGTGAAAATTTCTCCTTTGAGAACTAATGGAGTGAGAAGGTTATGTGCATGCATTAAACAATTTCACTGTGATAATCAGGTGCTATGTTAGCAGTGGAGGGACAGGAGTGTTAAGCTATTTCAAAACCTTCATCATGGGAGAAGCACCTATCCACAAAGGTCACTGCGCATTGCCTGAATACCAAGAGAATGTCATAAAAATGAGCAGTGTTATATCCCAGTGTGTTGAGCGACTGTTGTAAAGTTTTGCGGGTAACACGTCAAACACAATGGACTGTTGATAAAATGAAAACTAATGACTTGGGTCATAACACAAACTCATTTAAATGTCAATGCACAAATCGCCTGCTGGTAAACACCACACAGAAAAAAATGTCAACATCATCATTCAATATGCTATTAAAAATGTAAACAAAAATCTTAAAACATTTTTGACACAGGGCAGAACAGTAACTGTATGTGTATTTCTACTTGGAGACAGTAGAGATATGCTAAGCAGCAGATAACAAACCAAGCTGTTGATATACTAAGCACCCAGTTCTCACCTTTCAGGTGTGTCTGAGGAACATCAGCAGCAGAATGAGGTGCATCAGGCTTGGAATGAGGTAAACTCACGACACCCGCCCTTGATGAAGACCTGCATGGCTTTTCGAACTGCAAAAAGGTAGAGTTAATACAAAGCAGACGTCCATAGATGTTAGGGGAGGAGCTGAGAAGTGATTCTTTTGACTAGCATTCAAAGTGTCAAGGGTGGCAAGCAAGACACAGCTTTGCTGTACCAATCTGTAAACATGAATATAAGCCACTCTCTATCAGTCCATGTGCACCAAGTGGTATTAGATGGAAGCAGACATCTCTTAAACAATTAGTGGGAAAAAATATCAAACATCAGACAATAGCCTAGTGGTTATTAAAAACCAACGAATACCTCAATCAAAGCCTGTAATGTTGCTAATAAGTTAGTAACTGCCCCCTTGACTCCAACTTCTTGGACTGACCTTTCCAGCTACCTTTATAATATTTTAGACACTTCCTCTTTTTCAGGAAATCTTCAGCTAATGAGAAAAAATACCTCAAATCACCAGAAAATTTGCTAAATATTCATAACTTGTGAGGAACTAAGAAATGTGTGTGCTCTACTTATTTGGGCTACCACTAGACACGCCTGCATACAGGACCAGATTGAATCCTAAGCTTTGGTGGTCTGGGGTATTCGAAAAGTTTACACCAGCATCATTTTCATACCAGAGAAGGCTGTCTGCTTGACAATGACACCTACTTGTGTAGTAGAATAGTGATTCCTCTCCTAAAGCTCACAGATTTAGTACAGATGTATTGAAAATAGTTGCTGAACAAAAATGTATCATACAACTGTGCACCACCCTCCGACCCTCCAAGCATATATTTTCAAACATTCAAATGGATGTTTGTCTGCAAGACCTGAATGTTGATCCCTGTTCATGAGCATGTGCAGTATTCGCAGTAGATGGTAAATGTGTGAGCGGTAGGACAAACATTGCTGGAAAGGTCTGTGTTAGAGTCAGAATTTAGAACCAATACATCCAGACTGGTCAACAAAAAATAAATACATGTATGAGCAATAAACATACAAGAACTTTCCTTGTGATGCTAATAAAAGCTAATATTTGAGAATGTTGTTCCTATAAGCTATTTCCAAAAATCTGAGCAATGTTCCTGTGCAGCCAAGTTGGTTCTTAGCCATGATCAAATTCCATCAACGTGGACTGTAGGGGGCACAATGTGACCTCCTTAGGAAAGGAGAGTTTCATGACACAACTGGCTCATTAAATCAGGACACATTAATGCCTATTTGTCCACTTTGTGAACATGTAGAATGTCATGGTTAAAAACCTTTTTCTCTGTATCCAATGACACTATCCAGGTACATTCTAGAAAGCCCAAAAAGGTCTAGAGAAAATTAACCCAAATCCACTTTACCCAATGCTTATAGGCCACAGAAGGGTAGGAAGCTTAGAACAGCTCAACAAATTATTTGTGGCAACTGGAGCTCAGGGGGAGATAGCTTTGAAGTGAAATTCTCCGTAACAATAGACAGCAAAAAATATTTGTTTAGGAGGGAAGATGGCACAAGAAGTTGCTTGTTTCCATGAAGGAGACAGAAGCTTCAGGTCTGCAGATGAAACCATAACTTTGCAGGAAAAGGGAACTGAAGGAGTCAATCTCACCAAGAAAGATGCACTTGAAAACACCTCTACAAAAGGCAAATCAACATGTAGAAGCAGGAGAATTGAAATGATAAAGGAGCAGAGGAAGATTTCTTTAGGCCGAAGGGATATATAGTGTCAAGCTGTACGATGACATCTTGCACTCCTTACATAGCTACTGTCACCACCACTGTTGCCTCATCCATGAGTCTCTGTCTCCACACCCTCTGCATTAGTTACCGAATTACCCTGGTCAGCCCTCCTTTACCGGTAAGGCAGGTGAAGTACGATGTAAATACCATTCAAGGCATTATGTAGTAAGTAGACTGTTATTTTATGGAGCACTAAAAACCCAAGAGGGTATCCATGCGCTTAAGCAAGGTGTGTAGATGTGTGTTCCCAAGGTGCTCATACGAGGAGGCACGTCTTCAGCCTCTTGCAGATTTCAAAAAGTTAGGAGGAGGCTCTGATGTGTTAAGAGAGGTTGTTCCATGTCTTGGGTGCAATGTAGGAGAATGAGCAACCTCCAGTTTTGCTTTTGTGGATGCGCCAAGTATGTACGAGTGAGAGGGAGGAAGAGCCTAGGTGTCGGGTGGGTTGGTGAAAATGCATGCAGGAATTCTGGTCCTGTGCTGTGTAGGGCTTAGATGTTTGTGTGTGAAGAGTTTGAATTGGCTGTGCTCGTGCATGGGGATCCAATAAAGCATCTTGCTATGCAGGGTCGAGTGTGGCATGGGAAGTAGAGTACGAGGCTTGCGGCTGCGTTCTTGATGGTCTGGAGTCTGTGTAGGAGTGGTTAGAAGATTCTGGTATAAACAGTGTTGCTGTAGTTCATTCTGCTGGTGAGGAGTGCTTTCGGGACGGTTCGTCTGTTGTTCTGAGGCAACTATTTGGAGAGGTTTTGCAACATGCGTTGGATGTGGAAGCAGGGGATGCGCACTGCGTAGACTTGAGCCATCATGTTGGGCTTGTCATCTAGGATGATGCCTACATTTCTTGCGTGGTCCATACGTGTTGGTCCTAGCTCAGACGACCACCAAGTGGAATACCATGGGGAGGTCTTGTTGCCGAAGAACAGTCTTGTTGGAGTTCAGCTTCAGGCAGTAGGTTTGCATCTTGTCTGCTACCATGGTCATGCTGATAGTGTTGGTCTTGTCCATCAAGGTGAAGATGAGTTGGGTGTCATCGGCGTAGGAAATGACTGACGTCTGGTGATCGGATGATGTTGAGCGTGTCATTTATTGTAGAAAAGATTTGGACTGAGGGACAATACCTGTGGGACACTACATATCAGTTTCTTTGTCTTTTATAAGGGTGGCAGCCTGACCCTTTGGGTTCTTTCCATGAGGAAGGAACAGATCCATCTGAGAGTTGATCCTTGTATACCAATCTCGTGGAGTCTTCTGATGAGGGTGTTGTGGAAGACAGTGTCTAAGGCTGCAGAGAGGTCGAGCAGGATCAGGGCCACTGTTTCTCCACAGTCCAGGAAGATTTGAATGTTGTTGGTGGCCACGATGAGTGCTGTTTGGTGTTGTGGTTCTTTCTGAACCCTAAGTGTGTGTTGTCTAGAAGATGGTGAAGTTCGAGGTGGGTTGTTGATGGCCTTATCAATCACTTTGTCTGAATATGGGTGCAGGGAGATTGGTCGGAAGTTGCTCAGTTGATTAGGGTCAGCTGTTGGCGTCTTGAGGAGCTAGCAGATTTCTGCAAGTTTCCATTAATCCAGGGACACGATGGAGGTGTTAATGATGTGGGTGAGGGTAGTGCGGATTTGAGATTTTCCAAGGTTGTAGATATGATGGGGCATGGGTCCGCTGGGGGCACAGAGTGGATAGTACATATGATTTATGCTGTGCTGTTTCCTGCGAGAGTTGTCTGTTAAATCAGATGGCTGTCTAAGTTGGTGGTGTCGGGAGTTATGAGAAAGAATTATGGGAAAGTGCAAGCTAGGCAGTGAGTACCAGTCCTTCTAACCATGGTCAAACCATTAGCATGGTTACAGATTTAAAAAAACATCTCCTTCAAGGAGTGCATGTTCCAGATTTGATTTTCGAAGAGCAATTTGCCCTTTCAGATGCTTGATTTACTGTGCCAGATACATGATGAACACTTTCACCGATGGCGGAGCTACTCGAGCGCCTCCCTCGGGAAGTCTCATGAGGCTAATTTTCAAATCTTGCCTAAAGGCCAGTAGGCTGAACTGGATTCTCAAGCATTGGTTCTTCAATTTAAAGTTGAGGGCAAAAAACCATGACCTATTCTGTCAAAAGAAAGATGCGAGAAAAGATTTGGGTGAACAGGGTTGCATTTCCAGACTTAAGGTTTATGTTGGGGTAGGGGTGACTTAGCTTGTGCAGGCATCTATTCTGTCTAAGTTTTACTGCCAGTTCTCCAACCCAAAAGTGGGGTTTAGAATCAGGGCTGCCATCTCCTGCTAGCACCAAATACTGTGGTATCATTACAAAGGCAGCAGGCCTTTGAAGCTTCTCTTCTGAGCACTGTGCCCGTCCCAGGAGAGGAGGTGTGACACCTCTACCCAGGATGTGCTTTATTTCTGGCCACATAGAGCAGAGGCTCTCCACTCAGGGGTTCAGAAACAAGTCTGGTGGTGGCAGGCTGCCTAAAGCCAGTCAAAGATCACACCGGGGTGGTAGGTTTTCAAGGGGCACCTCTGAGGTACCCTCTGAGTACATGGTTTAATAAATCCAACATTGCCTTCAGTATGGGTTTATTAGGAGGAGTGGTTTGGTACCAAACACTTCTGGGTTCAGAGAAGACATCATGGTGCTTGGGAACTCAAACTATCGAGTATCCAGCCCATGTACTTTCTATGGCGGCCCTGGCACTTAAAATATCTAAGAACAGAAATAAATATTGTAGGAGCATATCTGCTCACGCAGATATGCCCACATCTGTGACATAGTGCACACTGCCATAGGGCTGTAAGGGGTGACTTACCTATACCTTAGGCAGTGCTGGATGGCATGGCAACCAGGCAGTGTGCCATGTTGACTGTCGTTTTTCACTGCACCAAGGCATGCAAGCTGCAGTGGCATGGCCGTGGTGAGGGGTCCAGGGTCCTCTTCAATTCCCTTGCCCTTGGTACCAAGGATACCATATACTAAGGACTTACAGAGGGGCTGGAGTTGCCAATCGTTGAATGGTTTTAGGGAAAGAACACTGGAACTGGGACAGCAGGGACCCAGTACTTTACACTCACAGTTGCATCAAAAGCCAGGCAAAAATTGTGGGGTACTGCAACTGAACCCCATTTTCTCACAAAACTGTTAGAACGTTTTGTTTTTCTTTATGCCATTTGCAGCTGATGAAAGGGCACAAAGGAGAGGAAATGTGTGAGAAACAACTTCTCCTTTCTCCTTAGGTTTCCCAAAGAGGGCATTTTTAAAAAATACATTGTTTAATTCCCTAGCACAGAAAATGATGTACAGCATTCATTCAAAGACTCCACTTCAGGGTGTTTACAGATCAGGTGTTCTCAATAAACTGAAAGTCTATGGTACCCCTTTCTTAAAGCATAAAAAGAGTAGACAAATGTTCCTCAAAATATTAATGGGGACTACAGAATAGTAGCTTAAATATGAAAATGAAAATCTACGGGGGAGGGAGGAAAGTGTGCGCTATTATTATGATCTTGTTTGAGGTTAAAATGCTTTCCATACTTACATTTTCCGTTACAGTAGCCTCGGCGCTCTGGCGGGATACCGTTCTTCTTACTAGAGTGTCCGATCGAGGCTCGATGGGCTGGTAAGGAGGCTGGAGGGGAATAGCAGACCGGATAGGCTCCCCAAACATTTGAGCACTACTTCTCAAATCATGCTCACCAAGTCCATTGCAGTGAACTGGACCATCTAATTCACAAAGAAAAACATTTCAATGGATGCTTTAGAATTAAAAATCAGATCATACTGAAAGTACATTCTAAAGGCTGTGAACAAAAAACCTTAGATGAACACATCTATACTTTTCCATAACAAACTTACACGGTCTAGCCTAAGATCGGGCTAAAACGAATTTGTGCTTGCTGAACATCTTACAACAATGTCTGACTCACATGACATGATCCCCTTACACAATTAGATCAGGGTATCGCTCCAAATGTACAGATTAATCATGTGCACACAGCACACCCCCACCCCAATGCTGTAGCTTTCAGAATGAGAATTATACATCTGCATTGAACTGTTTTTATCAAACTGAAAACAGAACACATTTCATATATGGATTATAATTTATAATGTATTATAAATGGATAAGTATTATATGCATTATAAAACATATATGTCTTATATGTATAATAAGGTATTATAAAACGCATGTCATGAGAATAACATCTATTATGGTCTAATAATTGCATTACAGGGTTTTGGCCACAACTAGGTTACTATGACACAAAGTGATAACACTCAACACGTCTAGGATGGAAGGATGAAAAGTGAGTTGGTCGTGTCGGAATTATTCTTATGACCTGCAGGTCACCAAATGTCAGCAGGTCACCAAATGTCAGCAGTGAGCAAAGACACTATGAAACCTTACTATGTGGTTAAGTAGGTCAGTTGCACGCACGGTGTTAGCTTAGCCTGATATATAAATTGCCATTATTAGAAGCAAACTGTGACAACAGTTCAAGACTAACTAAATTCCTTATCTGTAGGCTTTCTCAAACAAACATCTCAATCTGGATCCTAACAAAACTTGTGAAACTAACTGGAGGACAAATCTCTTCTATTCATCTGATCTACGAGCTGCCAGGATTTATAAGAAAACAGTGATGCACAGTTTAGATTACAATGAAGTGCCTAGGTTGGCAACCCTGCTCAAGAGGCTCATAGGGCACTGTGAAGAGGAATGCATACCCCATTTAATTTCCGTTATATCTAAAAATTCATCAACGTTTATCGGATGACCAGCCTCCTATGTACAAGCTTCAAGCATGTCATCCCAAATGCAAAATCAGAGAAGAGATTTCTTGTACAGCAGGCACTATATATATATATATTTTTTTTTTTATTTCAAATCGTTTTTATTGAAGTAAGAAAACAAAAGTAAAAGACATTACAATAAATCTTCCATCAAAAGTGAGTTGATACAGATGTTGTCAGACCAGTACAGAAACTACAAATGATAAAAAATAAAGAGAAAAATCACTCTTGCTTGTCACAAACTTATAGATTAATTTGTCAAACACTCGACGTGTGGATGCAGTGGGTATAGCTCTAACATACGGACGAGGGTTCACACTCATATCAAAGGTACTATAACAAGGTCGTATTGCTTCAAGGCGGCTCAAAATGAAGGGAAGATTTGTCTGATGATTTCCATAACTTCTTATTGGATGGACACCACGTAGAAGACTGTAATGCCTGATTAGTAGCACCTCTTAGGAACGACAGCCATTCCTGCCAAATCTTGAAATTTACTTCCTTAGCACATTTCCACTTGCATAAAACAACCTTACAAGCCAATGTCAACATTAAGTCCAAAAGCTGGCGATCTTGCTCATTTGCCAATCGTGGTTCCAGCCCCCCTAGAATGACATATACAAATTCCTTCATAGGTTTTATCTTAAATACGTGATGAATGCATACAAATATTTTCTCCCAATATGCTCTCAGAAAGGGACAGTTGAATAGCATGTGAGGAAGATCACCAGTCCCTGATTGGCAATTCCAGCCCTCCGGAGAGTCACGCAATTTACATTTAAATAGCTTTTCCGGAGTCCAGAACGACCTATTTAGGAGCATATACTTCGTCTGGAATAGGATGGGTGATACTTTGTGGGCAAGTGCTGACTTATGAATCAATTCCCAGTCCAACTCTATTCCTGTGGAGTTCGGTTCCGCTTCCCATTTCGCTTCCACAGTTTTGTGAGATTTACTGGGCAACGGTAGCAACAGTTTATACACCTTGGAAACGAAGTGACCTGTGTGCATAATGCGTGGGAGATGTGTCATCAGCCATGGAGTGTAGGGTGAGAAGTTACGGCTAGTTAGTGTCGCCTTGACTTTTAGGAAATTATAGAAGTCTATCGGGGGTAGGTCCAACTTCATCTGTAAGCTTGAGAACGGGATTGGTTCGCTATTGTCATACAGATCTCCGGCCAGATTAATACCCTTTCTGGACCATGACTCCCAGAAGAGTTCCACACCCGCGTGTTTAAGGTAGGGGTTTCTCCATAATGACATACATGATGATTTAGAAAATGTCAATTTGGTTTTGTGCGTTTGGTCAAGTCTAAGTAGGGCCCTTCTGGTATTTAACATTATATATCTGGAGTGAGGCAGGTGTGACAGATCCATGGTGATTAAGGACTCAAGAAGAGCGTTGCCCACTATTGATCTTTCAATGTCAATCCACACAGGAGTGTAATTTGGTGATTTTATTAACCATTGAGCACCTTGCTTACAAAGAAAGGCTGTCTGGTAGTTCCTGAACGAAGGCAGACCCAGGCCGCCTTTATCTTTCGCCAATTGTAGTTTCTTTAGAGATATCCTGGCTTTCTTGCCCCGCCACAGGAAGTTACCAAACAGCTGGTCTATTTTCGAGACAAAATTATTAGAGAACGTCATAGGGAGCATACTGGCCAGGTAGTTAACTAAGGGAGTCGACATCATTTTGAGAGTTTCAGCCCTGCCCCACCAAGAGAGAAATTTTGGGGACCAACTTTCTAGAAGAGTAGATATTTTTTTCAAAGTCAATTCTTCATTTATTTTTAGAGTGGAGACTAAATCCTTATCGAAGTCCAACCCCAGGTACTTAAAGCATTTGGGCTGCCATGTAAGACCAGAGTCCCCCAAGATCCCCTTGTCACCTATATTGTTCAGCAGTTTGACCTCCGTCTTGTCTTTATTGAGCTTGTAGCCCGATACCTTAGAAAAATCTTCAATGTCCGACATGAGTGCAGACACTGCCTCATCCGCCCTTTCAGATAGGACAAGCACATCATCTGCATACGCTGTCAATTTGACCGTGCAGTCTCCAAACGGTATACCTGCAATTTTAGGATCTTTCCTTATATGGTGTAAGAACGGTTCGATTGCCAATAAAAATAACGAGGGTGATAGAGGGCACCCCTGCCTCGTACCTTGCTTTAAGCAAAAGAAGGATGAAAACGATCCACCCGCCCTGACTCTTGCTGAGGGGCAGCAATAAAGGGACATTACTAGCCGTGTAAATGTTTCCCCCAAGTTAAATTTATTGAGGACCGCTTCGAGAAAGGCCCAATCAACCTTATCGAAGGCTTTTTCGGCATCTAACATTATTGCCACTGTAGGGGTATCTAGAAGTTTAGCTTTCTCCAACACATGCGCCAAAATCCGTGTGTTATCACTGGACAACCTATGCTTAAGAAAGCCCGCTTGAGATGGATGGACTAGTTGTGGGAGCACCGTTTGAAGACGTGCGGAAAGTATCATAGCTAGGATCTTACAGTCAATATTAATTAGCGAAATTGGCCTGTAATTTTTTGGGAGCGATGGGTCTTTCCCTTCTTTAGGAAGTACTGCAATTGTTGCCTCTGCCAGAGTACCTTTTACGTCACCAGAGCTATTTATTTCTTGGAATAGGTTTAGCAAGGGCCCTGTTAATATAGTGGGGAATGTTTTATAGAATTTTGCTGTAAAGCCATCCGGGCCTGGTGCCTTACCTGATTTCAATTTTTTAATCGCACTGTCCACTTCTTGAGCACTAATCGGGCTATTTAGACCAACCTGATCCTCATCAGACAACCGTGGAAGATCACACTCATCCAAATAATTCTTAATTTTATCTTCTTCCACCTTTGCATTTTTTGCATAAAGGTCCTCATAGAACACCCTAAATACCTCAGCTATCTTGTCTGGTTCAGAGTGTGAGTTCCCTGAGGCGTCCTTAAGGATGTTAATACAATTCTTTTGTACTTTAAATTTCAAATATGAAGCAAGACTCTTCCCCGCTTTATTGGATTCACAAATTTTAAATCTCCTACCTTTGTCAAGCCAAACTCCCGCCCTTTCACTTATTAATTTATTGTGTTCATATTTTTTATTTGCCAAAGCATAGAGAGTCATATCGTCTCTTAGCCTTAGATGCTTACTTTCAAGATCTCCAATTTCACTTTCCAGGGATTCCAACTTTGCGTTATAATTTTTGTTCATGGCAGACCTAATCTTGATACATACTCCCCATATTGCGCTTTTCATGGCATCCCATCTAATAAGATCAGATGTGTCCCCTTCTTTATTAATTTGCAGGTAAGAGACAATCGCAGCTTGTATTGTGGATCTGTGTTGAGCATCGCTTAATATCTCGTCATTCAGGCGCCAAGACGTCTGACGAGGTGAGGACTTGGCATTTGCGATGGACAGGGAAATACAAGAGTGATCCGACATCACACGAAGCTCTATGGTGGTAGATTCTATTCTGGGTACCCCGTTCTGTGTTATGAGGATGTAGTCGATCCTGGAGTACGAGTCATGTGGTGTAGAATAAAAAGTATAATCCCTCCCTGTAGGGTTCTGGAGCCTCCATGCATCCACTAAATGAAAGCGTTCACACAGATTAATGAAGGCTCTATGAGATTAGCTTGGTTTGAAGGGGCAGTGGGAGTCCCTATCTAGCGTTGCGTCCTTTGGAAGATTGAAGTCACCACCCACTATATGAATAGCGCTATCTGGGACATTTTCCATATGTTTATTTAGATCTTCCCAAAACTTGAGGTCACTGGTGTTAGGGGCATATATGTTCGTAACATAAAACTCTGTATTATCCTTACTTAGTTTGGCCGTAACCCACCTCCCGTCTACACTGGCCTCGGAAGACAAAACCTCCACCTTTGATTTCTTCGCAACAAGAATCAACACACCATTCTTTTTGTGTACAGATTCTGCACCCACAACCTCACTGTAAAACTTATTCCTCAGGTGGTAAAACAGCTTAGCTTCCAGCTTTGTCTCCTGTAGCAATACAATATCACCTTTTAACCTACGCACATAATCTAAGATTTGTTGTCTTTTGATCGGTTGGTTCAAACCTTTAACATTGAGTGATAATATCTTCATTTTGTCCATATTACATACTCCCATTGGAGTATTCACAGTGTTATGTGTGAACAGTTAAAGGATGCTTCATCCGGAGAAAGACATTCATCACACCTGACCAACTGCAATATGTTAATCTTTCACCTCCCCGAGACACAGAAAGGACATATGAGTGAACATAAAGTCTATAACCCTCATCACCATCAAGTGTCAGTGCAATAGTGGAAATGCAAGCAAGAAGAAGAAGAATCAAACATAAAAGACATGTAACACATACCCGAACCCCCAATCCCCTCAACCCTCCACCCTCCCCACCCCACCTGTATTCAGTAGGCATGGTGATTGGAGAGAGAGTACGGTGCAGCCTCCCCGTGCCTAAACATATCCATATTAGTTTGGAGCATACGAACCCATGGACATTCGCTGCAATCTCGTGAATTGTTGCTAACTATTGTAACTATGATAAACCATACATCTAATAACCTAGCACATATGCTGGAATTCAAAGACTGCAAGAGAAAAGACAAGCGAAACATGGCATTACTTTAGTTTGAGTGAGTAACAGAACCAACAGCATTACCAACTGATAAAGGTATATGAGGCATGCGAAAACGCATTAAACGTATTAGCTCAAGACACAAGTACACAAATATGGAGACATGGATTCCGTAGTCAAAAGCCTTAAACCTGGGCCTTAACCTGGACCCTCAAAGTATATAAAAAAAAAAAAAGTATACAAATGTGGAGACATATACTCCGTAATCAAAAGCCTTAAACCTGGGCCTTAACCCGGGCCCTCAAAAGTACCACATTTTGTGTGACATAATAGTCTGAACATATTCTTTTGTTTTGCTTAACAACCAGGAATAGAAAACCATTGGAAGATGCGTGCAGTATGATGACCTTCATTTATAGCCTGAGGCTGAAGCCTGATCAGCGGAGCTTTCAGGATTGTTCGTCTCCATGTCCAAGTCCTCAGGGCCATCCAGCATACGTTTCAATTTCAGTGGATCGGAAAAAATGTGCGGAGAGGCCTGAATAATCACTCGATACCTTGCCGGACCAGCGAATCCATATTGGAAGCCCCTTTTCTTCAGCTGCGGTCGAAGCGCCAAGAATGCCTTCCTGACGTCCACCGTCTCTTTACTATAGTCCTGAGATATATAGACCTTAGCAGATTTCCACAAAATGGGATTGTTTTTACGCATGAAGGTAAGAATCTGTTCTACATGCTGGTACCGGAGCGGTTTACAAACAATAGCTCTGGGACCTTTTTGATCCTTAGATATCCTGGCCGGGACTCTATGGGCTCTATCAAATTCTAGTGGGTGTAAAAAAGTCATGTTAGTAGCTTGGGTAAACCAGGACTCAAGGAAGGCCACGCAGCTCCCTAGTTGATCCTCTGAACCTTCCGGAATACCAAAAATGCGTAGATTCCCCCTTCGATTCCGGTCTTCCAATTCAGCGAGTTTCCGTGTTGTTTGATCCGCCGCTATGCACAAGTGTTTTACTGCGTTGCAGGTCTTTACTTCCATATCCTCGAGTTTGCTAATCCTCGTTTCCGCCTCTAAAAGTTTTGCATTGGTGTCGCGGTTATCTTGTCTGATCGCTGCCACCTCTTCCTTGGTCGCTTTCGCCAGATCTCTGACTTCATCAAGTCTGCTAAGTATTAAATCTATCGGATCCGGGTTATCCTTCCTCCCTTTGCCAGGTGAGGGCAGATCAGACTTAAGTCTCTTTAGGCTTTTTGCTAGCTCTTTGTCTGACATGGTCGCTCGTGGTGTAGACTGACTGATCGTTGGTAATGGTTCCCCTGTTTTGTGCCTGACCGCTATGGCGCACTTTCTTTTCCAGCCTCCGGTACTATGTTCCTATTTGTTCCTACAAATGACCACTGATAAAGCAGAGCCACCTAGGAGCCGGACTGACAATCTATCTGTCCGTTTCTTGACTAGATCGGGCACTGTGTTGAAAAGCGCAATTCTTCACCTCAGGGTGGAAGCCTGCGTCGCCATTTTGAAATCCACCACGTGCGCCATTCTTACGTGACTACCTCCTCAGTAGGACCACCGTGTCAGCCCAGCTTCGCTACAACCACACAAGAAGCGTTAGATAGGAGTCAGTCCCAAAAACCTGCATCCAAGCATTTAATGAAATTCTTATTCCCTTTTCTCCTCATTCACTGGTGTAGTACATGGATCAGTCGTGGTTCCGAATCCCCACGCATTGCATTCTTCGCATTTGTCCAGCCCACAGAGTTTGTAATATGCGAGGAGTGGAACTCACACTCATTAGCATTGCAATGATTAAACACAGCGTGTGGTGGGCGCAATCTCCAAAAACTCACATCCAAGCATACATTTAGATTCTTTTACCAGTCTTTACCAGTTTTTACCAGACCCTGGTTTGCACATAACTTTTTGCCCATTATAAGACATCAGGTATCATTTTCTTCGCATTGAACCAGCACCCAGCCATCACAGTATGTGAAATTGTGGTAACACTAAAGCCTTAGCAATATCGAAAATAACTTGGTTGATTTGGGATCATGGCCAGCCTTCTCAGACAAGTTCGTAATAGAACCTCAGAGATCGAAAATCGTCACAAAAAAACACATTTCCGCTTATTACTGATTTAATGTGCAAGTGTTTTTAGCTCCTTTTGCCCCGTGGTAACGCTGGTAACATTTGGCCAGATCCGATCTGTAGACCTGCAGATCCTTACAAATGCGTTATGCCGCCATTTTGTGAGGGTGCGAGCGGTGACGGTCTCTCGAGCTGCTTTTGTTGTGCCCCCAAGCGCTAATATTACTCACGGTTGTCTTTCTCCCGCTACCCTTTTGCTCATGTCACAGTCCGGTTCGCCGCCGGATTCCTCAGTTGTCCGCCCTCATATCGAGCTGGATCCTCGATTCTCGTCCGCCGGCATCATGGGCGGTTTCCTGGGCGGTCACGCAGTCTTTCACCCGCCGTAATTCACCAGAGCCCGGCAGCAACCGGAGCGGAACTACGAAGCGGTCAAAACCCGACTTCTCCTTCGTGAAACTCGTCGGTCGAGCCCTCTATGTGAACCTCTCACATTCCGGCGCCCGATTCTTCTGTTGTTGTCGGCGCTGGAGAGGTTTTGCACGCTCCAGATCTAGATGACTACCTCGGCACGGGCAGAGAGACTCACAGAGCCGCCATCTCTCTCGGCGTCCAAACCACGCCCCCCCAGCAGGCACTATATTTAGCTGTTAAATTTGACAAGTTCTGAGACCAGCTGATTAACCATTGGGGAAGACTTTTGCTGACGTACACATTTGCCAATGAAAATGTTAATGTAGTAAACCACTAGAAACAATTGTCATTGAAAGTGACCGTTTATGCCTGTGTGTTAATGTTCTTCTGATGAGTTTCAATAAAAGTGAAATACGTCTTGGAGCCGAGTTTTAAAAATGAATGATGTTACAAGTACCGGAATATCATGTGTGTTATGTGGAAATAAAAAGGACACACCAGTATTGCCTCACAGGGAACACACACTCAAAGTAAGAGAATTGTATTGATTAAGCACAATCATATTACTTTATAAAGTAGATGGTACGTCAGAACTGTGGCCGGCAAAATTGTCACGAAGCCGTGGCAAATTCCAGTTTCCTCCACCATTGACACTTATCCATAATGATTCATTGGATCGGGTAACTCCTAGTGGAGGCAAGTAGAGGGAGTAGTGCTGCATGGGTGGGCGAAAAGCAGAACCATTGCATGAATGATGTATTGTGGTGCAGGAAGCACAGTGAGGTGATTCGCCTACCCCTAATCTTTGGCATCTGTGTATTAAGATAATAGGCAGATTGTAAAACTATTAATGGATGTAGACCTGTGAAGACCAGGGTTTCAGGTCATCAGCAACTGAACTGAACCTGGAGAAGTGTGGATGTAGGAACTGCCCCAGTAGCACATGGGGCTATGGCTGACTGGTATTGGACTAGTATGCTCCAGCGACAGGAGAGCATTTCCAGCTATGTCCTACTCCAGCCAGGAGAGGAAACAAACCCTCCGAGCACCATGAGGGTATGTATATTCAAGTCCTCCTGGAAATTACCTGCGAGCTCTGGGCAAAAGGCGGAGATCACTGTGCCTTGGGATTCGAAGTCTGGGCCACCCGGAGAGAAAACTGTAGAGCAACAGTGGACCATACAGAGGGCTTCCTCGTAGAAGGTGATCCACCCCTGCCACCTATTGCACAGGGCTGCTCTGTTAGGTTCCAGACAAGATGTTCCTGGGTCTCATCTTATTACCCTCTGGAGATATCAAACGTAGGGAACATCCCAAATGTTGGGAAAAGAAAGGGTAGTCCGCAATTATATTGAAGGTTTGATGCAGCTGCAACAAATGGCATGAAACCTTAACCCCGCTGTTTTACCTCCATCCTGTATCCTTTACCCTGCTGTACTTTATTCCGCATATATGGAAGAGTTCCTTACCTTCGGTAACGTTATATCTGCTAGAGACACAGTCTAGCTACAGATTCCTTAACTTAGAATATCTCCCCAGGCGTCAGACTGGATCCGGAAAATCTTTTTTCCCCAGCAATACCTCTGCACGCCGGGAGGCGGTGCGGCCCGGCTCTGTCCTGACTTCTTCCATGGAAGTGACAGCAATATAGCCATATAAGCCCCTCCCGGCATGCTGACGTCAGTTTTCTAGAGGAAACTTTTCTGCGCCACAACGCGGAGCCATGCAAAAAACTGCGATAGCACAGGAACAGTAGGTGTTAAAAAAAAAGAATAAAATCACTGAAAAAGCACCCAGTCCCCGGAGGGGCTGAAGGGAGCTCACACAGTACTTGCTGCGAGCAAGGGCCCAACAGATTGCCAAGCGGTGCCCCACCTCGAGGGGGCAACGACAGCGGCACATAAGATATGACAAGCGAGGCACAGCTTGTCACCACAGAAGGGAAATTAAAAGAACCACAATATTGAAGCAACATATAGCAAGACAAGGGACTAGAAGTGAACGACCACTAGAAAGTCCACCACACACACACACACACTCCAGAGATTGAAAAACAACATCAAGAGAACCCAACCCAACCGACCGCCAGAGAAAGAAGGAGGCATTGTTGTGGGCGGTGGGAGTGAATTAAATACAGAATAACTCCACACTTGAGTAGCACAGGGCTAAAAACATGAGAAGGTAGTAAAAAGTATAGACCTGGACCACATTAAAGCGTGGACGGAGTAGAGAGCCAAAGGGCTCGAAAGCTGCCAAAGGAAGGTGCTTAGAGCACACCACCAACCGAACACTAAGACGTAGGGGTGTCCGAAGGGCCCCACAGAGAACAACACACTCTACACCAGAGTGAGGTGCGAGAGCACACCCCCCGAAGACCAAGGCCACCAGAAAGAGGGAGGCTAGGTGGAAGACACCATATGAAAAAATCTTTGCAGAGTGGGGAGGATGGGCGGGCGTTAAGGAATCTGCGGCTAGACTGTGTCTCTACCAGATATATAGTTACCGAAGGTAAGTAACTCTTCCATCCGATAGAGACATCTAGCTGCAGATTCCTTAACTTAGAATAGATACCAAACCAATACCTCATAGGAGGAGGGTCTGAGAAACAACCACCAAGTTCCAGGAGAACATATTCGTCAAGAGGCTGACGAAAAACTGGTGGAAACTGTAATGCCAGGACAACAGGCATCAGACCCATGACCCACGTTAAGGAGCATCAACAAAGGACGGTAAAGATACCAAATCTGACGAGGGCGGTGTGAGACCTCTCTCGTCCAGACATAGACGAAAGGAAAACAGAACTAGAAAGTTCAGCGCCAACGTACGAAACAATGCAGCGAGACCTTCAGAGAAGGATACAGGCATCGGTGTCTATAACCCAAGAATACAGAAGTACCAAGGGTAAAAACAACATGACAACGGTAGAGCATACCGCCTGAACACACACCACAGTGGAAGCCTCAAGAAATGGGACAGTCCGAAGACTGTCCGCTCAAAAACCGGAGCTACAGAATGAGGCCTGTGGGTGGAAGAAAAAACACCTCAATGTGTACTGCCTAGGACATGTGACAACAGTGGCAGGCCCAAGACCAGAGCCTAGTGCCAACAAAGACAGAGGAGCCACCATTTGAGCAACAGGAATGTCGACACGCAAAAGTGACTACATCTAAATAGGAGTAATGCAAGCGGCACCACGGCACCGGTGTGCTGTATAACACGTAAGAAAGCAGAAAAAAGAACAGGTCCCCGAGGGGGAAGAATCCTTGTCTCCCGTGAGACAGCGGAAACCTAGACCACAAAACTGCCCATAAGGACAGAAGAAGGCACAGACAGAAGCCTGGCGCCAAAATGGAGAACGCTAAGAAGAATACACACACAGTAATGCCACCCAAAGAATCACCCGTGCCATAATGGGAGTAATAATCCACACCCAGAAAAAACATCAGGGGTGGAGCACAGATGCAGAGGCAGAAAGGCATGGACCAGAGCCACTCCTTGAGAACTAGGAATATGCACAGGACAGGAAGGACAAACCGGCCCCGTGTCCTGCAAGAAGCAAGGAACCCGAGCTAGTTCAAGGGAAGACCTGCCCCCCTCCAGGGGCGCATGTCCACCGATAGACAGGCAAGACGTGTACAGGGAGGCTGTAGAAACACGCCAGGGTTACAAAACCCCCTACAGAGGCGGGATGTATTATGAACCAACCGTAGACAACCAATGGTAACCCTTGGAGAGAGACCAATCCTATGGAACTTACCAGAGGAGACATCCTACAACAGTAGGAAGAGTCCGCTTGCACCAAAGTTCCTGGGCAAAGAAGAGCAGCAACATGATTGCCAACAAATACCCCACATAGGGTAAGGCATAACCCTACAATAGAAGGGTTCCTCTTGAAACAAGCTCGTAGGCAGAGGATCAAAAGAAAGGTAAACACAGCTTAACCGGCTGTACCAGAATAAATAAACAACACGGCTGAACAGCCGCACAACCCAGAACATCTGCGGTCAACGACGGGTAACAGAAAAGAGATACATGCTCTGGGAAAATGCCATCAAGCAACCACGCGTGGCGGCATATGGCAACCGACCGGTCCATAGTACGACCCTCTGCGTTCATGGTGTCTATGGCAGACCGAATTGGAAAGTGTGCCATACCATGGCCATCACTGATTAGGCGGGCCAGGTCCGCACGATAGATACCCGGCAAGGAGGGGAGGAGCCGGTCAACAGCGTCCCAAAGGGGAAATGTAGCCCGAGCATATACACACAACGTTTCATACAAGAGGTGGGTTTGCTTATTTTGACCTGCACATCATATTGGCTTCCTAAGTCTATGAGAAAAACCTTTGTGTACACAGTTTACTCAGTAGGAGGTGCTCTTTAAGGTCTTATGACACCCACCCACTAGGGTGTCGATCAGTCAATGGATCTAAAAGATCCTGACCCAATATTTTAGCACTACACCCGAGCACCCCCAATCATTATTTCTTTACTCCAATCAATATACAAGTTCAATGAAAATGTAAGAAAAAGTCTTAAAAAATAGAAAATAGAAATGAAAAGGAAAATAGAGCAATATAAAGGTTTGCAAACGTGGGGGAAAATTTAGCCCCCCTCACCACTCCCTTAATTTGACGATACCAGTGACCATTATGTATAAAGATGTTATTATCTAAGACCGGTTTAAATAAGTCAAGTAACAGGATGGTATGTTCGTAATAATTGATAGGACGACTGTCTAAAAAGTGTTCGATGGCTTTGATGCCTGGGTCACATGGTATACTTGTATATATTGAACATACATCCATTGTCACTAATAGATGTCCTGGTACCCATTCCACATCGGATACCTTGCTGAGAATATCACGAGTATCCTTGATATAGGAGGGCAAGTTGATTACATGCGGTTGAAGATACATGTCAATGTACTCTGATATTTTTTCAGTCGGCGAGTTAATCCCCAAATTAATTGGTCTTCCGGGGGAAATTCGCCTTGTTTATGTATTTTTTGGGGCACATATATACATGGATAAGTTTGTGTTTCATTAAAAAGATACTTTTATTCTGTGGGGTAAGGTTCTTCAAAAAAAAATGTAACACGCAAAAACATTTTATAAACAAATAGTTTTGAACCATGGTGTACGATTTAGAACACGGTCACGCAATTACTGTAAAGAATATCGTCGTTTGGAATACCGTTCATTTGAATACATATTGAGCTGTATAAATAACGCTAGCTTATCCATGAGTTAAGGCGGTATAATTCAATTATAAACATGGATGTTCACATTTTTACGTTTACTTGCTCTATTTTAGAAACCTTTAGCCACGCTATCAAGCTGAATCGCAATCGGGTAGTGGGGTTATGTATTAGACTATACACCTGATTTTAGGATACAAACTTAAGAATCAACCGCATAAATAGATCTTCTGGTTCAAACCAGTTTGCCGAAGATACACCATTTAATTAACATGATTATAATCAACTCATTTCAATGATTTTTTTATAGAAAGAAAACCATTGATAAAATAATAAATAAAAAGTTTGAAATGGATCACTGAATTACACCATGGCAATTATTATCCAAAAAAGCGTTATCCTGAATGAATGTACAGTTTCGGAGGTGAGATTAAATAGCTGACTTTATAGTCAATTGTGCATGAGGTGATGGGTTTCTATGCACACTAGTCGGTATTATAATCTAGCAAATATTGAACACTCATTGGTCCTTATGGCCATATCTGGATAATCAAGTGTATCACATGTGGTGACAACGCATGAGATTCAATTCATGCTATGAGTATAATATACGTTTTCCACCAACATAAATAAGACTGTACTTTGGGGGAACTGTCAAGTAAAGAACAAGGTGCATCTTTGATGTGAAAATTTAAATATATAAATTAATTTATGTTGTGTTCAATGCTTTATTAGCATCATACTTATAGGATATATGTTTTTAATCAAGATAAGTGTGTATATACTTGAGCAATGGACAATGGGGGATTATTGTCTAAAAGGCCATATATATATATATACATTTTTCTGCAGCCTTAAAAAAGCCCTGTGGGCGAAACGCGCATCGGCTGCTGCTGGGCCAACTTATACTTCACTCGAATAAGGCACACAAGATTTGATTGAAGAGGGTGATTGGAACATCTCATTGAAGTTGAAATTTGGGAAATTTGGACCATACTTTGAAAAGATTGATTGGAGTAAAGAAATAATGATTGGGTGTGCTCGGGTGTAGTGCTAAAATACACACACAACGTGTTGAGGGACCGGAGTCCCAAGCTGGCGGATGCAAACACATCGTGGCCATATGGCTCCAACCACCGACACTCCAGAGTGGGAGGATGCAAAGGAAACAGGAGTCACAGAGAGAGCTGCCTGAAGCACAAGTCCTCCAGCTCCAGGAAAGAGGGTCAAACAGGCGGGGTCAGTGCGAGCCAGCCGATGTGCCACAGCACGATACACATGGTCCCCCGAGGAGGGCAGTGCCCACGTTCCGAGGAGGATGTCTAAGGGGAGATATTCTAAGTTATGGAATCTGCGGCTAGATGCCTCTATAAGATACTAGTATATCAATAGACAGCAGTTTAGACTATAAAAGATAGAAAATATCAAAGCTGGCATATATAACTATCCATAAAGAATGTCACTGTCTTATAGTACAGGGATGGACAGCGGGTGCTCCCTCACAGTGTGTGTATAGCCACTGCCTAATGTAGTACACCAGTGGATTTCATACAAAGATAGTTTATTTTGCCATGTATAGTTGGTGCATGGTATTTGCTTTACCAGGGTGGTGGGCAAATGTGGAGAAGGAGAAGAAAACAAGTTACTTACCTGTAACTTTGGTTCCCCAGTATTGGTAACTTTCATAGATTCCCATGCTTTGTATCATTCCCCGTTGTCAGCCTGGGAGCCTCCGTAAATAGAAAATACCATAGCGGTATGTACAAAAGAGAAAGTAAGGCCTAGGCCTCATCTTATTTTGTAGCCTATCAACCTCTTTTTGTAAAAGAGAACAAAGAGACCAAATTTTGCAACAACCAATCATATTAGCCTCACCCCATGGAACCCTCCTGAGAGAGCCTCAGAGCCTCAGATTTTCGCAGCCGTTGTGTAACAGTAACAACTTTTGCTGAAGGCTGAGCTTTCCCAGGGGAGGAGGGTGTATGCATGGGAATCTATAAAAGTTACGAATACTGGGGAACCAAAGTTACAGGTAAGTAACTTGTTTTCTTGCCCCAGTTTTGGAACTTTCATAGATTCCCATGCTTTGTATCAGAGTAGCTAGCAGTAAGTCACAAGTGCACATTTTAATTCATTGTTGCATTAGTGTTTGGCACATTTACTTTGTCTTAGGCTTCCCCGGTCCGCCACGGCTTTGCCGATTGTTGCGGAGGGAAGACCTCAGTTCGCCTCACTTCCGGGCGCCTTCTTCCAGCGAGGTCAGCGTTCCAGTTGCCAGGCGCGACTATTTAGAGGCGTGCTGGGCTGGGTGCTCTGCGGTTCTACACTGCTGGCAAGTAAACTGAATTCGGCCCACAGTTGATTTTAAAAACTATTTTAATACGAAGTTGCCTTTGCTATTTTGCACAATGCTCATTTGCTGCTCGGAGGGGTTTTAAAATCGAATCTGGTTTTTAAACAGGAGGGACGGAGGGGTTTTAAAAACGAATCTGGTTTTTAAACAGGAGGGAATCTATTTTAATTCATTGTTGCATTAGTGTTTGGCACATTTACTTTGTCTGAGGCTTCCCCGGTCCGCCACGGCTTTGCTGATTGTTGCGGAGGGAAGACCTCAGTTCTCCTCACTTTCGGGCGCCTTCTTCCGGCGAGGTCAGCGTTCCAGTCGCCAGGAACGACTATTCAGAGCCACGCTGGCCCGGACGCGCAGTGGGCTCGCCAAAGGTGCGCCTAAGGCAAGCCCGTCTGCGCCAGGCCTAGGGCCAGTCATGCTGTTGGTTTCGAGCAAAGGGATGCCAGCCGGCGCCCTTACAGTCGGGCTGCTCTACTATCCTGGAACCCTGGCACTCATGCAGGTCAGAAACGTTGCGACTTGGCAACTGATAGCGATTGGGAGTGCCCTGACTGCAGCTTTCATTTCTCCTCTCTCCAGCCTAGAACTCACTTGACGGATCAGCAAGTGCGGACCGCGCTGGCAGCCCTGATTAACGCACGTTCCATGGTGAAACATGCAGCAAACATTTACAAGCTTATAATTGACAACAATTTGGATATTCTGTTTATCACAGAAACGTGGCTCAGGGAATCCTGCACACCGGTGGTTGCGCTGGCTGTCCCTCAAGGATATCGCCTAGCTCGCGCCGACCGCAGTACAGGGAGAGGGGGAGGTACTGCTGTGGTATTTAAGGAATCATGGGCATTTGTATGTGAAAAATCTACGAACGTGTTGGAGGGGGAAGCTTTTTATTTCTCCTTCATCATAACGCCCCATTTTACGCTAGGGGGCACTTTGATTTACCGCCCCACCGGGCAGTTGGGGTCATTTCTAAAGTCCTTAGGCGAGGCTCTGGCGGAGAGAGCTCTTCGCTTTCCCAAATTTCTCCTCCTAGGAGACTTCAATATTCACTTAGACTCCCCGGAGGCCCAAGACACATCGGCCCTTCTGGACCTCTTGTGTTTAACTCAGCTGACCCAGTGGGTCTCCAAACCCACTCATTCTCAGGGTCACTTGTTAGATCTGGTGTGCTCCAACTTTGCACTAGATGTTAAAGATCCTCTGCCGGTGACTTGGTCCGACCATGACCTGATCACCTTTTCATGGGCCATGGGCAAGCCGTCTTGTCACCCAACTCTTCCCTCGGGGTCTCTAGCCCGCAAGATCAATATTCCAGGGGTGGTGGAGCACCTGCTGCTGATCTGTAAAAGCAAGTTGACCAATTTAACGCTTGGGTCAGCCAAGGAGTCGAATCCACTTGTAAACCCCTGTCTAGAGCACACCAGCGTGAGTTGCCCTCTCAACCCTGGTACTCGCCTATGCTAAAAGATCTGAAGCTGAACTGTAAGAAGTTAGAACCTGCTCTGGAGGGTGGCTTACTGCCCTTTAGCCAAATCTAAACTACGCTCATCTCAGAGAATATATTACACAGCGGTGAGGAATGCTAAAAGCGAGTACTATGCGTCTAGAATCCTGAAGGCAGATAACAACAGCAATGAGATCTTTGCCACTGTACAAAGCTTTATGTCACCTCGAGCAGAGCTCAAGTCCATCCCCGTCTCCGCAGGATGGTGTGAGGAGCTTTCGTCTTTCTTCATTAACAAGATCAAACTTATTGAAGAAGCCTTAGCCTTGTCTGCCACCTCCTCATACCCCTTCCGAGATCATGCGATCTGCTCCTCCCCAGTAGGTGTCTCTCTCAGTTCGACCTGGTAGAGCTGCCAGATATTCTTACCATCCTCAAATCACTAAAATCAGGATCTCCCTCAGATCCCTGTCCAGCCAGAGTTCTGGCCGGAGTGGCTGATATTGTAGGCATGGAAGTCACAAACATTGTTAACAGGTCGCTGCAGTCAGCAACAATGCGGAGACAATGGAAATAGGCCAAGCTCCTTCCACTGTTAAAGAAAACATCGGCAGATCCTCTTATAACGGCAAACTACCGGCCTATTTCCCTGCTACCAGCACTAGCCAAAGTCTGTGAGAAGGTGGCTTTTCGCCAACTAAATGCATTTGTAGAAGCCTCTGGGGCTCTTCACCCAGCTCAGTCAGGCTTCAGATCATCTTACAGTACGGAGACGGCTCTGGTAGAGGTGACGGAGGCCATTAGGGAATGTCTGGACAAGGGCAGCAGAGCGGCTCTGATTTTATTGGACCTCTCTGCCGCCTTCGACACAGTACCTCACCAGCTTCTCGTGGCGCGCCTATCATCCATTGGCCTCTCCGGTTCTGTATGGTCGTGGCTGGAATCTTTTCTGAATTCCCGTTCCCAGCAAGTCTGGATGCCCCCTTATTCATCTTCGGCCAGAGAGGTTCAGACGGGTGTCCCTCAGGGCTCGAGGCTGAGCCCGCTTCTTTTTAACATTTACATGACGCCACTGATCTTCCTGGCTGAAGAATTGAGCACCAAGATTATGGCCTACACCGACGACACCCAGCTTTTGTTTACCTGGGACGACTCGGATGTCTGCACAGAGGCGCCGCAAAGATGCCTAGCCGCCGTGTTCACATGGCTTGCTCAGGCTAAACTAAAATGCAATGAGGGGAAATCAGAAATCCTATTATATGGGCAATTTCCCTCTCATTTTACAGAGGCTTTGTGGCCCCCTGATTTTCCCCGTCCTCTATCTGAGGGTGGACCAGCCAAGAATCTAGGTATTTGGTTTGGAGCAGACCTTAGGTTCACAGAGCACAAAGACTCACGGGCGTCTGCTTTGGGACTCTCAAGTCCTTAGGCAGATTCTTTCCCTTACTCCCTCAGCCGGCCAAGGAGATGGTCGCTCGGGCACTTATCTTATCCCGCCTGGACTATGCCAATGCGCTCTTTCTTGGCATCCCGGCATACCTGGTCAACAAACTTCAACTTATTCAGAATGCTGCGGCAAGACTCCTCCTTGGCATCTCTAAGAAAACCGGCATAAGATCACAAATGTGTACTCTTCACTGGCTGCCGGTGATCCAGAGGGTACAGTTTAAGGCTCTTGTCTTAGCACACAGAGCCTTATACGACTCTGGTCCCTCCTATATCAGGAAAAGAGTGGCCTTCTACATTCCTCGACGATCCCTAAGGTCGGCTGCCCAGTGACTGATGGTAATTCCTCATTTTCGTCGCGCCAGGATGGGCAGCCAGTCTCTTTCGGTTAAAGCAGCCACTCTCTGGAATGCCCTCCCTATAGCGCTGCGCCACATTCAGGACTTAAGATGCTTCAAGGAGCTCCTCAAAACTCACCTTTTTAAGCAGGTCTACTAATTCATTTTTCTCTTGCCATCTGTTTACTACTGCATCGCGCCAGGATACTCAAGAGTAGTTGTGCGCGCTACAAATTCCAATATAACCTAACATAACATTTTGCTACAAGTGTATTACAAGATCTCAGCATAACTGTCTTCATATGACCATATATATACACTTTGTAACAATACATCAGAAAAATGATGTTATACAAAATGTGCAATCATAGGAAGGAGGGATAGAAGGGAAAGCTCACCTCTCATTGGAAAAGATTCCTCAGGACTGCTTGTCCTACTGCCGCTTCGCTCCTCATGAATGTAGGGGCACTGCTCCATGTGGCCGCCCTACAAATGTCTTATAGGGACTCCAGCGAAGAGAGCTGCTGAAGATGAAACTGATCTTGTGGAGTGAGCTCGTACATGTCACTCCAGCTGCTTTCCTGCCACCTTGTGGCAATAATGAATTGCACTTGAAATCCAGCGTGAGATTCCTTGTTTTGAGAGAGGAAGTCCTTTTCGAGGTGCACTAAAAGCCACAAAAAGTTGAGATGATTTTCTAAAATCCTTTGTGCGTTCAAGGTAAAATTTGAGACATCTCTGGATATCCAAGGAATATAGAGATCGTTCTGCAGGGAATGTAGGCAGAGGGAAGAATGACTTTAGAACCACTGGTTCGTTCAAATGGAAATCCGAAAGGACCTTCGGAATAAATTTTGGATTGGTCCTTAAAAACAGTGTCCTTTATGAACTGTAGAAAGGGTTCTAGAATGGATAGAGCTTGCAACGCTCCTACTCTCCTAGCTGAAGTGAGGGCTAAAAGGAGAGCTAATTTCCAAGACAAAAATTTTAAGTCAACCCTGTTGATTGGCTCGAACGGAGGTCTCATGAGATGAGCCAGTACCAGACAGATTCCAAGCCGGAGGTGGTGGCCGCACTGGAAGAAAAACCCTGAAAAGACCTTTGAGGAATTGTTTGATAATTCTGCCGACCAGAGAGAAGGACCCGGCTCTGATCTTCTGAATCTTGAAATAGCCGCCAGATGTACTTTGATGGAAGAATGAGAAAGGCCTGATTTAGCCAGCAATAGAATGTAAGGCAGTAATGGATGAGGAGCTCAAGAGAATGGATGGATGTGTTCCAGATGACACCACAGGCAGAAGCCCTTCCATTTAGCACGATAAGTTTTATTTGTACTTGGTGCGCGCGCTTGAGTTATTATCTCCCTACATTCCTGAGGGATTTCTAGGCTGTGGAATTCTCTGTGCTCAGGAGCCAGGCCTTCAAATGGAGAGAGCTCGGATCTGGATGTACCACCTGTCCCTGGGACATTGTTAATAGAGATGGAATGGGACAGAAGTGAAATGGATGGTCCTGAGAAAGTAGGAGAAGCTCTGTGAACCAGAATTGGCAAGGCCACACTGGTGTTATTAAGATCATCCTGCAAGGTTCCATCTTTATTTTCCTGAGAAGCAAAGGGATTACGGGAATTGGAGGAAAGGCGTAAACAAATGCGCCTAACCAAGACATCGAAAGAGCATTCCCCAGTGACCCTCGATGGTGATCCCTACTTGCATAGAGTCGGCATTTCCTGTTTACTGGAGTCGCAAACAGGTCTATTGTTGGAGTTCCCCAGCGTTGAAACACTTCCTCCAGAATGACTTGATCCAATTCCCACTCGTGACAGGCCTGATTTCAGACGGCTTAAGGTGTCTGCTGTTGTGTTGAGAGTGCCTGGTAGATGCTCCGCTAAAAGAACAACATTGTGGAGAATCGCCCATTCCCATATCTCCTGGGCCTCTTTCGAGAGCAGATGAGACTTCGTACCTCTCTGCTTGTTTATGTAATGCATGGCAGTTGTGTTGTCCGTCCTGACCAGTACGGTTGCATCTTCAACCTTCGGCCTGAAAGCCTGCAAGGCTAGGCGAATCGCTCCGAGTTCCAAGAGATTGATATGAAGAAAACGCTCTTCTGCGTTCCAGTGACTGCTCACTTGGAGGTTCTGTAAGACAGCGCCCTACCCTTCCATTGAGGTGTCTGGTTAGATTCAGAGGGGATGGAGCTATCCTGAAAGAGAGACCTCTCAAGATGTTTTCCTTGATAGCCCACCAACCTTCTGCTTTTCTCATGAGAGGAGTGACCTTTATCTTGTCTTCGAAAGAACCTTCCACCTGGCGCCATTGAATGTCCAGCTGTTCTTGCAAAGGACGCATTGGCAGTCTGAAATGCGGAACTAAATGGTATGCAAGCTGAAATCGATCCTAGGAAAGACTTGTATAGATGAACTGACAGGGAACGTCTCTTTTGTAAATGGTTGATCGAGAAGATTAGCTTTTTCTGTCTTTCCTCCGAAGGAAAAGCCTTGCAGCTTCTTGTATCCAGAATGGAGCCCAGGAACTTGACCTTCCTGGATGGAACAAAGACTCATTTTTCTTTGTTGAGATGCAGACCCAGGTGATTGAAAAGTTGGATGCAACTTTCAACTGCTTTTGTCGTAGCTTGAGAAGACGGAGCTTTTATCAACCAATCGTCTAGGTAAGGGAAAACTTCCAGCGAATATTTCCTTAGGAACGCTGCTACCGGGGCCAACACCTTTGTGAATATCTGCTTAGCGGATCTGAGCCCGAACAGCAGTACTTTGAACTGAAAGTGGCTCTTGGCTACTGTGAAGCGTATTTTATCAACAAAAAGAATGGGGACCATGGAGCTGTTAAGGTCCAGTGTCCATGCTCCTATATCAATATCAAAACCACAATGGGGACACTGTTCCTTGACGTCGGGTGCAAATAGTCACCCGAAACGTGAGGGTGCAAATAGTCACCCGTATATTAAAAAAAGGAAAGAAAGAAAAAAAGAAGAAAAAGTACCCTAGGTGCACCGGACCCACCCAAAAATTGACAAAACATATTTTGTCCTCTGTTGCCCTCACACACCCCTGAGGGTGTCATGCTTCATCATCGGGCGTTTGCTCCTCGTAGGGCCAGCGCTGCAATTCCCTACGGGTCCCCCGAAGGGTCTCTTTATTGGAGATCTTTTTAGGACAGCCGGATGGTGCATGTGGGTGTGCGGGGTGGGGGTCCAAGGAGGGTGAACAAAGTGCGTGCAAAGTGAAAGTTGGGTTAACAAACGGAGAGTAAATATGCAGCAAATGTCTCATTTGTATACCCATAGCAGATTTAGCTGCTAAAAAAATCTTGTTCCTGTAGGCATACTAACCCCCGGAATCAAGAAGGTCATGGGTCGGGTCAACATGTTTCGCGCCTACGTCGCCTTAAGGGTCGTTTGCGTTTCATCAGGACCAATACTATAAAATTGAAGTGCTCGTGAATTGGATTAAAATACCCTCTAAATTTAACAGGGCTAGCGGCAAGATTGTATACCTATAGTCTGGCTACACCGCTCCTGTTCAATACCTAGGGAAAGAGAACATTGTGAGACAAAAATATATGTACATCAGTAACAACTTGATGTCATAAAATGTGCCACCGCTGTGTGCACATCGATTACACATTTGTCTCACTATGTTCTCTTTCCCTAGGTATTGAACAGGAGTGGTATACACAATGAAGCTGTAGCCAGACTATAGGTATACAATCCTACCGCTAGCCCTGTTAAATTTAGAGGGTATTTTAATCCAATTCAAGTGCACACCCACATGCACCATCCGGCTGACTAAAAAGATCTCCGATAAAGAGACCCTTCGGGGGACCCGTAGGGAATTGCAGCGCCGGCCCTACGAGGAGCAAATGCCCGATAATGAAGCATGACACCCTCAGGGGTGTGTGAGGGCAACAGAGGACAAAATATGTTTTGTTACTTTTTGGGTGGGTCCGGTGCACCTAGGGTACTTTCCGGTGCACCTAGGGTACTTTTTCTTCTTTTTTTCTTTCTTTCCTTTTTCAATATATGGGTGACTATTTGCACCCGACGTCAAGGAACAGTGTCCCCATGGTGGTTTTGATACTGTGAAGCGTAAACATTTTCTGTGAGCTGGGTGGATTGGAACGTGGAAATATGCGTCCTGGAGATACAGAGTCGCCATGTAATCTCCTCGATTTAGAAGATGTAAGACGTCTTGAAGAGAGACCATTTGAAAAGAGAGTTTTATGAAATAGGTGTTGAGCTCCCTCCGATCTAAGATTGGGTGCCACTTTTCCTCCGTCTTGTGAATGAGGAAAAATCTTTGAGAGAGTAGCACTGGTTCTATCGCTCCCTTGGTGAGCAGTTGACAAACTTTGAGACAGAGAAGATGCAGATGTTTTGATTCTGTGGCGTGAGGGGCTCCGGGAGGTGGGAGCTTTTGGAATTCTAGTGTATGGCCAAACTGAACGATATTCAGGACCCACCGATCTGTTATGATCTCCCAGCAATCGAGAAAATGTGTAATCCTGCCCTCTATCGATGTTACAAGGGGTGTAGAACCAGTAGGCAGAGAAAGGAAGCTGCTATTGGCGTTTAGAGGTATCTCTCCCCTGACGTTCCTGTCTACCTCTGGAAGATTGGCGAGAGAAAGACGCCGATTGAGAGGATTGTGAATAGGAGGAGTAGCGTTGCTGACAACCTCCCCTATATGTAGAGAATCCTTTACCTCTTGCACCCCGGAAAGGTACTTTTCGATACTAAAGTGTGCCCAAAGATCTTGCAGTTTCGGTATCTTTATTGATGTCCTAAAAAGCATCATCTACATGCTTGCCAAACAGCATATCTCCGTCGAAGGGCAGATGCAGAATCTTATTCTGCACCCTCCTGGCTAAACCAAGTACATATCAGCCAACCTTGACACCTCAGGACCGCTGAACCTGCTAAGGTGCGAAAAGCCGTTATAGCAATGTCCATTGCACAATCTATAATTTCAGATGAAGATTGTTCACCTTCTTCCAGGATTTTTAGCGCTTCCGCTTTGGCACTCTCTGGAAGCTAAACAATGAAAGGAGAAAGATCGCACCACATTTGGCGATCATATCGTCCCAAAATCGCTAGTGCGTTTGAGGCCCTAACAAGGAGGCTAGACATAGAGGAACCTCTTGCCTACATTGTCCAGGTGCTTGCCCTCTCTGTCTGGCGGTGCAGTCAGGGGTGCCGTCGGGTTTCTTGATTTTCTTTGGGCCGCCTGAGAAATAACCGAGTCCGGTTCAGGTTGAACAATAAGACATGCAGGACTGGCCTCCGGAGCCTTATATTTTTTCTCCAGCCGCTGTAGAACTGGAGTTACAGTAGCTGGAGACTGCATCACCTTCTTGCCCTCATTCCATCAGCTATATCACAGCGTAAACATCTTGACTGGGCTCTATCTGGTAGAAGCACAAGCGCGGAAATACCCCTACGGGGGTCGAGTCCTGCGCTATACAAGAACATAAATAAATAAAATTCCAAACATGCTCTACTATGGGTATGGAACGGATAGATTTCTTGTGGGCTCTTTAAAATCATAGAGGAAACAGTCTGATTGTAACACAGGAACAGGAAGGCCAAATCTTTTAGATGCCCTTTCCATAAGATTATGGAAACCCCCTATGTCCGCTGGAGGCGAATCCACCGGGTCCGGAGATGGTGAAGCCGGATCTGGGATAACATAATCGACCCATTCTGCGTCAGGATTTTGGATATGTTCCACATTCTGGTCCTCATTTGATGAATCATCATCATCAGGCACTGTAACCACATCATACCCTTCTATCAAAGGCTGTTCTTCCTGCCTTTGAGAGGTTGCTGCCACAGAAGTGGAAGGAGGTTGCTGAGGTGGTGGCAGGGGAGGTTGCATGGCTTCGGAGGTTTGAGATGGGAACCTCTTCTTGTAATCCAACAACATCAGCTGTAGGTCCTCTATTAGTGAAGATGGCATGGCAACCATACCTTGTCCTGATGGTTCCTGATGTGTATCACAAGGAGTGAATTGAATTTCTGGATGATGTTGACCCAGGTAATAATCATCTGAATCCGAGTCCTGGTACTTCATCTGAAGTTGTGAAGGACTATAAGCATCTCCATATGGAGTTTCATCCTCGTCAGAATAATCCTCCTCCAGAAGAGGTGGAGGCAATGGTGTTACCCTACGAGGTGAGGTCTTCTCCAGAGTAATTAGTCTTTTTCTGATAGAAATTTTCACTTTTTGGATCGTCGTCGCTGGAGAAAGAACTGCCGTCGACGGAGTAGCCGTTGACGGTGGGCTGATCGTCGACGGTACCGTTGCCAAAGTAGACATCAGGATCATCGTCGCCGTAGTCCTAGATGTCGTCCTCGTCGACACCATCATCGGCGTCATCACCGTCGAGGTTGTAAGTCTCGTCGACGAAACATAGTTAGGATGTATCGTCGACGATGATGTCTGTGAAGCTCTCGACGATGGGCCCGTCGACGGAGCAGAAATTGAAATCAATTGGGTTTTTGACGTCGACGTACCGGAGGAGATTGTCGTCGACGGACGGATTTTCTTCTCTCCTTTCACCTCCTGAGGTGTACTTGAAGGTTTCTTAAAGATCTTTTGTTCTTCCCATGGTGAAGAGGCAACAGAAAGGCCTTGGCTTGCCTTTTATCCAGATGACACCTCAGGAAGAAGTCCCTCTTTCTCCTTTGAATGGTGAGGAGATTTTTTGGGACTAAGCCTTTTAGACCGTTCCGAGGTCTTTTGAGAGGCCTTAGCAGGAGGTTCGGCAGATGTAGAAGGGGAAGACCTACCCCTTTTTGTAGAACTACTCAAAGATGTTGCTGAAGAGGAATCTTCACTATCACTAGAAAGAACGTCCTTTCTAGTCTTCATCTTCTGTAGCCAAGTCAGAAGTCTTCCTTCCCGGTCTCTCAGTCTTGGTTGAGAAGGTCCTGCAGATCTTGCACTCAGTGGCTTTGTGATCTGGGTATAAGCAATAAATGCAATCTTTATGCTTATCTTCGACATATAGCCTCTTCTTTGAGCAAGTAGCACAGGCTTTAAATGAAGCTTTATTTTCAGACATCCTGAAGAGAAAAAGGTTTAGAAATCCAAAGTTGAAGAGAAAACTGAGCAGAGCTCAGTGGAGGCTCTCTCAGGAGGGTTCTATGGGGTAAGGCTAATCTGATTGGTTGTTGCAAAATTTGGTCTCTTTTACAAAAAAAAGAGGTAGATAGGCTAAAAAAATTAGATGAGGCCTAGGCCTTACTTTCTCTTTTATACATACTGCTGTGGTATTTTCTATTTACCGAAGCTCCCAGGCTGACAACGCGGAATGATACAAAGCATGGGAATCTATGAAAGTTCCAATACTGGGGCAACAAGGCCTAAAATTATTGGAATCAACAAGAATGTTTTTCATTAGTCTAACATCCTCCTCCCTCTCCCTCCTATAACTGATTGAAAACCTTAAGGCACTTAAACACTAGAAATGGAAAGACATCACATTTCAGTACAGGCTTCAGGGAAATGTGATGCACAGGCATGCTGACTTAAGACAAAACCTAAAGAGTAATTCTTTAAAATAAAACCCCTGTGGGGTAATCCATGCAAGGTCCCTATAATCTCTTCAATGGAAGCATATCTTTACAACGCCATTAGTAGAGCTACTCCTATTGCAGTATTTACCACTTTGTTGCCAGAATAAGACCACCACAGAAGATTACAAGACAACCTGACTTCATGAAAATAGCCAGGCGTCTAGGAGGATGGCTGGATTTTCTAGTTGTGTCAGAATATAAATTACCATCTACAGAAAATTGTACAAGATTCAGGTGATTTTCAAAACCCCCGTAACAAAGACAGACATTTTACTTTTGAGTGACTGCAGCCTTGTGTTTGATTAAAAAAAGGGCTGGTGAAACTCAATTTAAGTGAGTTTCTAAAATGAGGAAAACCCCCTACCCTTGAAATTTGAAGAATGAAAAAAAAATAATAGGGACATATAGGATAAGAAAATTAATATCATAGGGAAACAGGCAGAGGGGAAAGGAGCATGAGTTAGGGGGCAACTAATGTACAGATAGGAGTAGAGCAACTAGAGCATAGGTGCAAGCAGTAGGATCTATGCATGTGTAAAAGGAAAAGGGTAGCAGCACTACAGTATAGGAAGAGCAGAAGTACTAGGCTATGGAGGTGCAAAAGTACTCTGGTATAGGAATAAGTAAAGTGCACGATTATCAGTAATGGTACCAAAGTATATGCAGGCATAGGGTGCATTGCAATGTGAAGGAGTAGAGATTGCTTAGGAATAGGAAGAAGAGATACTAAGGGACAGGTAGAGGTACTAACGAATGAGCATGAGTAACGTTATTAGAATTTAGGGGAAAAAGAGTGCAGGAAATGTTAACAGCAAAGATGAATTCCTCAGAATGGTTTTCATAGCCCGAGAAAGCCACTGACTTAGAAAATTAGAGAAAACATGTTTGTAGACAATATTCCCCAGAACAATAGTCTTACAATAGTTTTTTCTCCAGAATCAAATACAACCAGAAATTAATCTGCTCCAACTTGCTCTGTAAGTAAAGAAGTCATTCCAAGTGCAGAGTAGAAGAACTCCAATAAACTGAATCGTAAGACAAAGTAACAGAACTTTTCACTTTGTTGGAGGAATCTATTTTGTGTGACATGGTACACACCAACTGCAGAATTTTGGTTGTCTCCTCCAGCAACTGCACTCTTATCAATTGGTAGTCTACACAAGGGTGTCCGTGTATTCCCAAGAAGGCATAGATGAGCATTAACAATGTTTTAGCTACGTTGAAGCCAAATGGAATGTACTTGTACTGGCTAAGAGCATCTCATCTGGCAATCACACATTATTGATTCCCTCGCCTTATTAATACATGAAAGTAATAATTTTGGAGGCTTAAGAATGTTTACAAAGCCACTTAATGTAATAACTTCAAAACGGGTGCCAGATTGACTATATGAAAGGTGTCTAGAAGAGAAATAAATTCAGGTCATTTGGGGAACTATAAAGCGTCCAAATATTCCCCAGGTACTTCTCAAGTTGGGGAACCAATCCAAGAGCACCAAAGAATAGAAACCAAAATCACCTGCAAGAACTCTTTTTCAAGTATGTGCTTCCTTGAAAATTAATACAAAGGAGGTTGCTTCTTTATTCAGCTTGTCATGCACTGAACATTTTAAATGCAGTCACATACTCCTTTCTGCTAGCCAGTAATGACCAAACCCAAGGACCAGCTTATCACCTCTGCATTTCACGCCTGTACAACATTATTTATGGGTGGAGAAAATAAGGTCTTAGCATTAGTGCATATGTATGTCTGTGCTATATGTTGGAATGAAGTCATGATGTTCTGAGTGAGCCATGTCTGAACATTTAATATTGAGTTCTTGAATGTTCTGGCTGGACTGTCCACAAACTATTGATCAGTTCAGAGCTGCTGGATAGCAGGTTCCATGGTCTCCAATATAGACAAATCTGCCCCAAAGTTTCCAGTGGATGGAATCATGCAAAATTCAGTATTGGCTCAATTCTGAAGGGCTTGGCATTGCATCACCGTAGGAGGATTGAGATAGCAAAGGGAATGAATGACAGACTGGAAATTTTCTCCTGGTGCACTCAAACTTTAACCTATTTATATAGCACTGCAGAAAAGGGAAAGAAGCTTGCTTTTTGGCTAGTACTGAACTCACAACCTCCGAGAGCAGGGCAATCTTGTATCAGGGAGGACTCCTCCAGCAGAGGTTGGGGTTTCCTCTCCATGACGAGACAAGCATTTCAGAATAGGACTGGGTACAAGTGACAACTGATTGCAGCACGTCAGGCTCCTCTACTGCTTGAAGATGCCTAGTCAGAGGTGATGAAGCAAGCTTAGAAAAGAGGCCTGGAGCAGTGGGTGTATTAGTAGGAATTTCATCCAAAGTTTGCACTGCTTTTTGCATAACCATGGAATTGTCACACTGAGTGAGGTTATCTTGATGATCCTCTGATGGGGTATCTGAGTTTGTATTCGCCACCTGCTTTGTGGTAAGGACACTTGTTCTAGCTTCTGAACAACTGAATTAGGATATTAGCCAGTATATGGCTGAGGTGTCTCTTAACTTATCTTAATGTGTTTAGTTAAGACATACAAAAAAGAATCATTCAAAATAGATTTCATTACTTAGTCTGTCAACTGGTTATCTTTAAACTGTCATTTGCATAATCTACTCTTCGAGATCGGAACATTTGTTAAAGACATTTAGGATGAATCAGCCTTTACATAGTTATGAAAAAGTAATACAAAAGGTCTGGGGATCTGCACATTGTCCAAGAATACAGGAGAAGCAGAGTTAATGAAGGGTGTGAAGGAAAACAGTCCAGAGCGCCTCTGAAAACATCTACTGTAAAGAAGGATACATGTGCTTGACTCCTTCAAAAGGTTGAGTTTCATATATATTATATACATTGGCACTCAAATATCACACAAGAGGTTGGCACTATTATCAGCAACAAGAATTGTGTGAGTCACTGACTGGTGATGCTTTTTTCCTTTTACTCTCCATGTTCTTTTGGTTTTCAGATACAGAGAAGGAAGAGTATCAAATGAAGGGCCTGGTGTGGTGTCTTGAACTACAGGGGAGGAATCCTTATCCTCTCTCAGAGTGGTGTTGTTTGTTCAAGGCTGTCATGATGCTGATGACCTCTTTCAGGACCGGTTCTACTTTTGAATCAATGTAAGTTTTGTCCCCAGCAAAACTGACTCAATTCCTGCATGGAATTAAAAGGAACTCACCAGAAAGTTTGAGAGAGTTAATTTCTGAAGCAGAACACACTGGTCATGTGGCGTCCGCCTGTTTATGGATGCAGCACAAAGATTACACATGGAAACACAAAATACCAACTGCAGCTTTGTGCACAAAGTCATGCAGTTACCTAAAAAGCTTTACAAATGTTGCCTCTGAGACTCAATAAATAATAATCATGCACTGTGCTTAGTGATGTCTACATATCATTTATATTGAAATCATTTAAAACACTGGGGAACAAATATGATTTACAAGTTCAGAGAGAAGTTCTCAATGTTCTACTTACTAGGGGAAAAAACAAACATTATGAATGGACGAGTACTGGGCAGGTGTTTAGTTGGATCAGGGAAAGTTCACAATAAACTCCCAGAGAATTTTTAAGCTACAGTTATTTTGTAAGAAGCATTTTCTATCCAGTCTGCGGTCCAACTAGTTGGAAAAGAGGGAAAGCAAAAAGATACACTACACAAGTATGCTAATCGACTTAAACAAAAAAACAATAGGAAGTGGAATGTAAACGAGCATTCACTGAAAAGGAATGGTGTGACAGCCTTCCATCGTTCCCGAGCCTCTACCCACATACCCCCAACGAAGAGATGGTTTTTAAAATCGCCCATCAAAATCTGCAAAAGGCTGAGCTTTACATTGGCGGTGAGAGTGGCCAAACAGCTCCTGCTAGCTTGCTGGAACTTGGAGGCGATCCTGGCGCGACTGGACTGAAAGCACAAACTATGGGAACTATTGGGAATGGAGAAACGGATGGTGGTGGCTTCCCATACGCTTCCTATATTCGACATGATGGGGGGGCCATGCATCCGATACCTATCGGACGATTTAGAGAACTGACCTTCTCATAATAACTGCAGGTCCTTTGCCTAACTCATCCATAATGAACACATATCTGAGCAACTGTCTGGGGCATTGCCCTTCAGCCTTATAATCCCCCTTTTATTCTCTTACCCATGCAGCTGTTCTCAGCAGGTTGTCAAAATCTCTCCCCCAAACCCCTGCCCTTTTTCCACCCTCCCTGCCAGTTTGCTCTTGCTTTCTGTTTTGTTTAATTCATATTGACTCTTCACCACTCCCATCGCCCTCTGGTAGTAGGTAGGCAAATTGTTGTACCCTGTTGCAAATAGTAACAATAAAAAGACCCCCCCCCCCCAAAAAAAACAAGGAAAATTAAAGAAAACTATAACCAAAAATAACCAGATTGTAGCTCACTCGCTTGTAAGTTCTTCTGTCAGTTTCCTTCTTATGCTAAAGATGGGACTGGAAGCTTTAGAAGTATCCTTATGCAGTTTATTTGTTAAGGATACATCTCTAAAAGAATCCGGAACTACTACAAACAAACAGTTAAAACGTGTTAATGTCAATCATTGTGACAAATGATCAACTGAACAATGGGCCCCAGGGGGACTGGCGAGAGCCGATGTCCCCCTGGGGTATTTCGCGCAAGGGATGTCCTCATGCGACCTGCTTGGGGTATTGGGAGGGTGGGAGGGGTTGTTCCAGGCGCGGAGAGGGAGGGCGACGTCACTCTTAGCGAGTGAAGGAGCGGTGGTGTCGTGTTTGACAGGAACAGCTGTGAGGTATTCCTGTCAGTGCTGCAAAACTGTGTTTGCGAGTGGTTTTTTGACGACATTCTCGTCAGTAGACGAATCATGGCAGCTGAGGAGATAACCAGAGAGGCAATTAGAGCGTTGGTGGCTGTTGGACGTAGTTACTTACTACGGCCAGGCGCTATAATTGACACTTCTGTTGAAGTGAAGCGTCCTCGTCGCCTAGCGGCGGAAGGTGTGGGTTGTGCCTTAGCCGCCTGCAGGTCCGCAGCAAGTACTTCCACGGAGGTTGTGGGTGTTTTGAAAGCGCCGGCTGTTCGAGCGCGAAGAGCAAGATCTTCAATTAGGGGCAGTAGAGCGAAGAAGCCCCACCTCTTCGTTCTGCTTCCGCTCCTTGTGTGGTGAGTGGAAATCAGATGGCATGTGCGCAGCAAGTCAGGAAGCGGGCTGGGAGGCGAGGAGGTAGAGCCAGCTGTTATTTTGATACACGAGTGAGCCACATACAGTTGATGTAGGCAGTTTCTGGCAGTGGAATCAGTGCTGGTTTCGGAAACACGTCTCAGACATCAGATGTGGCGGTATTGCATGGTGATAAGGAGCTGTCCAGAGTAATGCCTCAAAGGTCCTATGCAGTTCCCAAGTGAGCAATAGTGTAGACATTGCACCTCAGGTTTGCTCTATTGGGCAGAAAACTAATTTAGTGGACTATTCGAGCGACAGTGAGGAAGATGATTATGAGCAATTGGAGGTGGTGGAATGTGATGACCTCATGGGGGAAGAGCGAGCGTCGGCTGACAATGCAGCAGAGAGAATTTGCGGATTGCCAAGAGGTTGTAATGCCTCAGCCTAGAGGCCCCCCAAAAGTTTTCAATGACTCAGACTTTGGCTTTGAAGAACCCTATGCTTCTGGTGATATATATGACTGCCAAGCGGTGCAAGGAACCTGGTGGGGTCAGCAGGTTGGGGAGAATCAAGCTTTGGGGGGGGGGGGGGGGGGGGGGGGGGGGAACGGGTCGGGAAAGGTGCTAAAGGTCATGTCATGGGACAGTGTGTGGTATTTTGGGAATCTAGGCCCCCGCCTCAGCATCCCCCAATGGATTTTGAGTCTGGTTTGGGTCCACAGCAAGGGCAATGGGTGTGGGTAAACCATACGGACATACACAAACAATTGTCTGGTACCCCAGCAAAACAGGTAAAAGGTAGGTATGGAACGGTTTCACGCTGGAGCGGCGGGAACTATATGGCGAACTCTGGGCGTATTCCTGAAGTTCAGAGTTCTTTTACTAACACAGCGAAGCAGAGTGCGGCTTTGGGGGGGAGGTGCAGTTCTCACAACGGATCTGGTGCGGATTTTAGGCTAGCAACTAGGCGTCTTACACAGGGGCCTGAGTCTGATGAAATATGTCAGGATGTAGACATGGCGTCTGGCGCTAGGCCAGGTACGAGTTTTGAAATTACGGAATTCAGAAATGTGCAAGATGATAATTATGATGACTGGGATAAAGAAAATGACATGTACCCAAGATTTGGTGGGGTGTCTTCAGAGGTGGCGGCTGGTTTGGGCGACCAGATGTCGGGAGGGAGGGGGGAAGGCCAATTCACCTCTGCTAGTGTATTGCAGAGATCTGGAGCGGTTCTCTCATCGGAACACAGACAACATGGCGGACATCATCAGCGTGATGGTCTGGAAGAGTTTCGTCAACGTGCTTCACAGCTACCAGCAGGTAAGGCAGACTGGTGGGCTGCGTGGACTCGGCCGTTGGCAAGCGGACCAGGTGTTGCGCCTGTGGGAGGGGGAAATGGGGTGTTGGCAAAAGGTCAAGAGTTGGGTGCACAGGTATTGGAGAATCCGCAGTCCACTTCTGGGCGGGAGGAGCAGAGGGATAAGGAAGGTAGGGCAAGCCCGGTGTCATCGGTATCTAGCTCAGTGCAGTGAGAAGCCTAGAATTAGCCGTACAAAATTGCCATATATGGGGGTAGCTATGCCCTTGGGCACCCATTTGTCTCGGAGAACTAGGCAGAGGATTTGGAGCCACGATTATGTGGATATTTTTCGCCTTTTGCATAGAGATTTACAAGCCAAGGAAGGGTCTCAGGAGGAGGAGTTGGAATTGTTTCGCCGCCCCAAAGTGCCGAAAACAATTGAAAATTGGACGGCTGCCTTCATTATTTATGCCAGTGTTTATTGTGAGCGTTACCCTGAAAGGGCAGTTTCACTTTTTAAATATATAGATATCATCAGAAGGGCACATTTGCAGGTGGGAGGCTATGCTTGGTTAAATTATGACTAGGAGTTTCGGGCTAGGGTGAGTCTCTTTAATGATAAACCATGGGGAGAAGTGGACCAGGAGTTGTGGTTACAATGGTTGTCAGGACACGCTGCTTCTAACACAATTCATACGGCCAGTGGTTTGCCAATAACTTATCGGCCCTTTCTGCAGCGTCCCGCCACGATGGGGGCGGGGGGATTGGGGAGAGGTCAGTTGCCTACCACGGGAGCTTGTTGGGGTTTCAACAGAGGCTCCTGTGTGCGCCAGTATTGTAAGTTCAAACATGAATGTGCACAGTGTGGGGGTAGACATGTCATTTTCCAGTGCTTTCCTAACCAACAATACAGTGACCATGGAAGGGGACAGAGGGGACGTGGGGCACTGCCGCCTCTTATACCAAAAGGCTCCTACCCCAATTAAGTTGCAAGCGATGATGAGATACCTGGAGAGGTACACGGATGTGGAGGCAGCAGTTAAATTGATTTGGGGTTTCAGGCTGGGCTTTCGGATTGGGTATCAGGGTCCTAGAGTGTTGCGCTGGGCTGATAACCTCAAATCAGTGAAAGAATTGCCGAAGGTGGTACAGTGCAAGTTGCAAAAAGAGTTGGAATTAGGTAGAATAGTTGGACCTTTTTCGCATTGCCCCTTGCCAAATTTGATGGTGTCACCCCTTGGAGTTATTCCAAAGAAGGCCCAAGGTGAGTTTAGGCTTATTCATCATCTGTCTTGGCCGGAAGGGCAGTCAGTCAATGATTTTATCTCGACAAATGACTCGGCTGTGTCATATTCGTCAGTTGAAGATGCTCTGCAGATGGTTCGCAAGGCTGGGACAGGAGCAGAACTAGCAAAATGCGATATTCAAGCAGCTTTTCGTCTTTTACCCATACATCCCATGGATTTTGAGATACTGGGTATGTATTTTGAGGAAGCATATTATGTGGACCGTGTGTTACCAATGGGCTGTGCTATTTCCTGTTCACTATTTGAAACGTTTAGCACATTTCTGGAGTGGTGTGTCATTCGTCGCTCCGGGCATTCAGCAGTCTGCCATTATTTAGATGATTTTTTGTTTGTTGGGGAAGCTGGTACTGAACAATGTTCTAAGGTCATGGCTTGTTTCCAGGATATGGCAGCTGAATTTGGGGTGCCGTTGGCGGAGGATAAGACGGAAGGTCCGACATCAACCTTGGTATATTTGGGTATAGAGATCGACACCATAGCAATGGTGGCTCGCTTGCCTTTGGCTAAAGTGCACGAGATCAAGCATTTTCTACAGGAAACAATTGGTGCTAAGAAAGTACAGCTGCGGCAGGTCCAGAGGCTTCTGGGTTACCTGACTTTTGCTTGCAGAGTAGTTAGAGCAGGTAGGACCTTTTGCAGGCGCCTGGGTTTTGCAGTGGCGGGGGCAGTATTGCCTCATCATCACATACGCTTGACTAATAAAATCAAGGAGGATTTGCGTATATGGTTGAGATTTTTGGAGGACTTCAATGGAGTGTCTGTCAACTTCGTGGATGAAGACTGTGATGGGGCCACGATCCCTACCTCGCCGATGCCACGCCTCCCCTCCCGGTCCTGGCGGCAGTCCTCCGATACACGGGCGTCCATAGCAACCTGGACTCCACCCCTTTCTTCTTCATTACAGGAACCAGTCCTGACGAGGGAGAAACCGGAAGTGCTTTCCCGTGACCCCGGAAGTCCCTCCCCCAGTCCAGACGCGGACCACAGAAAAGCCGGAACAACTGACAACAGGGCGTTCAAGCAGGAAGACTCGTGGCAGGAGACGGCGTGCGACGAACCCCGGGAGCAGAGCGAGGAGCCAGAAGGAAGAGACGACGTCTGGACGGAGGACTGGTGGAGTCCAGTGGAGGAGGCTGGAGAGCGGCCGCAACTCGCAGACAGAGTTGCGGCGGGCCAAGTGAGTACCAGCTCCCCCTTAGTGTAAATAGTGCAGCGTGTAAATATAGTACATGTATAGTAGCTTCTCCCTCACCATACACCTCGCACTGTGAAATAGTGTATATAGCTGTGTGTATCACTGTCACGATTGTGTATACTACCCCTCACCTACCGGCACAGAGTCACCCTCCTCCCTACCCGTGCTGCCTCTTCCATCTTTTACTCCTCCCCTCCCGACCTCACGTTCGCTTTACTTCCCACACGCCCGGTGAAGGTGAATGACAAAATATTAGTTCTGACAAGAAGAACTAACGGCCACTTTTCTCTCTCTCCTTTGCATACCTCCGAGGAGCCACCGTCCCACGGCTGAACCGACCATCACCTTACAAGAACAGCCAACCCAGCTTACGACCCGTGATCATCCCTAATTTTAGAACCGTCACCTCATCGTCGGAGCCAGCAGCGATCCAGGACTCTCTTCTCCCTTGTACCTCATCCTTGAACACTGTACCTTAATAAAAACCGGCTAAGAGATAGCCCACTACATACGGCCTCCACGCCTGTTATTCCGGTCCGCTCCCACCCCACGCTTACAAAGACACAGTGTGGCAAGTGAAAATTTTCTCAGACGCCTCCGGAGCCTTAGGTTTTGGGAAGGAAGGTGGTGTGCGGAGCTTTGGCCGGCACAATGGTTGGAACAAGGTCGTAGCATCGCCTTTTTAGAGTTCTTTCCACTTTTGGTTGCACTGCATGTCTGGGGTAATGAATTTAAGGACCGCTGCGTTTTGTTTCATATAGATAACATGGCAGTAGTGAGTCTGGTCAATGGCCAACGGGCAAAAGATGTGAGGGTTCTACAATTGTTGAGGGCTTTCATGTTGCGAATCCTTCAGTTGAATATTGTTTTTAAGGCAAAGCACATTCCTGGAGTGAACAACTCAATTGCTGACGCTTTATCTCGTTGCCAGTGGCAGAGGTTCCGGGAGTTGGCACCCAGAGCAGACAGACACAAGACAGCGATCCCTTCGAGCATTTGGGACCTGGGGGACTGAGGATTGCAGAGCTGGTTGAGCAGTCATTAGCGGAATCCACGAGACGAAGTTACCAGCAGGCGTGGTCTGGCTTTCTAGGCTATGCTTTGCAGCACGGGATGGACGGTACAGCGGTGCAAAGTGAACAGTTTATGTTAGAGTTTGTGTTAGAGTTGATGGACATGGGTTTGTCCCATACAACGATTACAGGCAAGTTGGCAGGTATTTCTTTTTACAGCCAGCTGTTGTTGGGGAGTGAGGTTCGGATAGGTTTCCTTTTGAGGAAAATGTTGAAAAGGTTTGGAAAAACCAAACGGCAGGCAAAACAGTTGAGGGAGCCTATTACTTTTGATTTGTTACAACAAATTTTAGGTGTCCTGCCCGTTTGTTGTTACAATGAATGGGAATTGTTTCGATTTAGGTTATGTATGGTGTGGCTGTTTTTCGGAGCGTTCCGCATCTCGGAATTACTGGGGTTGCGGAACCAAGTTGGGATTCAGACATCAGATATTCACATTATGGGGGGAGAGATTTTGCAGATCCATTTGAGACAGTCAAAGACAGACCAAATGGGGAGTGGGATGTGGGTGAGGTTGGGAAGGAGTGGGGTGGGGGTTGTTGCCCGGTAGAAGAGTGGCAATCTTTTCTAAAGTCAGCAAGGTTTCGGGAGGGATCAATATTTTGTCATGAGAAAGGAGATCAGTTGACTTGTTTTCAATTTTTGGCAGTCCTGAGAAAAACTTTGTCCTTGGTGGGGGTGAATCCAAGAAGTTTTGGTACGCACTCTTTTAGAATAGGCGCAGCTACAGAAGCTGCTAGGTTGGGTTGGGGGAAGGAAGAGTTGCAACACATAGGGAGATGGAAATCTAATTGTTGCTACAGATATGTGAGATTGTAATGTCAAGTGTCACTGTTTATCGTAGTAATATTAGTTTTTGTATCATAGGTCGAGTTCTGGATTTCCCTCGCAAAAAGAGAACGTGGATTATTGGACATTCCATAGTTAAATGGGCAGCAATTTTTGCTGAACAGCAGATTTGTGGACGAGGTTTAGGTTTGTATAGCAAAGACCATGAGGTGTTATGGAAAGGTGTGGGGGGCATGAAATGGAAGGATTTATTTCCTTCGCTATCCAAGCTAGCAGTGTCTTTGGGGATTCCGGATTTGTTAATAATACACCTGGGTGAGAACGACCTAGTGGACTTGTCTGGATTAACGCTCATTAAGCAAATGAAGCTGGATTTAGCAGTCATTAAAGACAATTGGGTGGGTACGCGGGTGGTTTGGACTGAATTTTTGTACAGAAATCTATGGAGAGGTGCACGTGTGCATGCGGCTGTTGAGAGAGCTCGCCGCAAGGTGAACAGAGCGCAAAAAAAATTCTGCACAGCTATGGGTATCACGGTACTGGCTCATGAGCATTTTAACAACGAAATGCTGCATTTATTGCGAAGTGATGGTGTACACCTTTCACAGATGGGCCAATCATACTATCTCATGGACCTGCGGGATGCATTGGCTAACTTGTGGTGCGTGGATTTATAGTGCTCACAGAAAGAAATTAAAAAAAAAAAAAAGGTGAGCTTTGCTCAAATGATATGCCATGAAACGCATTGATGCCACTTGGGTGTTGATAAGGTTTGGGTGGGGCAGGAAAACTCTGAAGGTTTTCCTGGGTGGCGTGTTTTAAGGGATAGGATAATCTAGAGCGGATTCATCCTTTCTCTAGGGGGAGGGGTTGGGAGGGTAGGTGGGGAAAGAAAAGGAAAAATTGAAATAATACTGCTGGTTATGGAATAACAAGTTATGGATTGTTGCAAACAATAAAAGCATTGGGGAAAGGAAATGTATACAATGGGAAAAAGGTTGGGGAAAATAGTACAAAGTTTGTTGGTAAAGTTAATGTTGCGGGTCTGTCTTTGGCTGTCCTAGTAATAAAAGTGACCTTTTATGCTAACAAAGCAGAGTTGTGTGGGAGTCCTTATTTGCGCGAAGCTTTTATTCATCCCAAACTAAATGGTAACAAAAAAAAACAGATTTTAAACTGGAATCCCAAATAAGTTGCTAGTTTTCAAAGCTGGAGACCCAATTTCCATAATTATTTGGAGAAAACGGTAACGATTAAGCATAGTTAGAAGGAGACTGCCAAAATCCATTCAAATTGCATAACTTACTAAAACAAGAGCAGAATTCTCGAAGTGTTCAGAAATTGATGGGTAAAGACTGAAGCTCTCTGAGAGCCCTACAAAAAGCGTAGGCCTGATGTGGTTGGGACAAACAACAAGTAACGCTTCACGGCCAGCGGGGCACAATGGCGTACGCAACTTCTTAGAGCTTCGTCCGTAGGGCCCTGAAGCAGTTGACATTTTTCCTGGGTGCATCTTCAATTTTCCCCTGCATCGGGCGGAACTGGTGCGGAAACGACGGGGGAGTCTGCTGATGCGCGCCGCAGCGAGTTTGAGGCGGCAGGGGCACTGAAGCGGCCATCGGCCCGGAGAGACACAGAGGGGCTGAAAGGGAGCGAAACCCGCCCAGGCCGCGGCGCGAAGGAAACGTCACGGCGTCAAACGGGAGGAGAGGCCAGGAAGTGCTGATCCCAGAGTTGAGCCTGCAACGGCTGTGGCACCTCGGGGGATAAGCAGCGGAGATCCCGTAGACCGCAGGACGGTACTCAGCGGCACCTGGGGAGGCTGCGGAGAAGAGGGGCCTGCAACAGGTGCCCGCGGCGGCTGACATCATGGTGGTGCGGCCCGGGATGGGGGAACTGTTGAAGGTGAGCTGCGATAGCCCCTCGCTGCAGTGAGGCGGAGGAGGGTATCCCCACGCACAGGGCACCCACGGGACTGTGTCAGAGGTGGCGAGGGAGGTTGCAGCGACGACCTGGGGACCGGCTGACCCTGTCCCTGACGGCAGCAAGAGGGAGGCTGGAACGCTGGCCGCGGCTCGTCCATCTTGGTGGCTCCACTTCCTGGAGTCGGAGGCGCGGCTTGGCGCGCAGAGGTGGCCTGGCTGTCCCTGCGGAGCACTGCGACACCTTGAAGATGAGTCGTAGGGGCGCACCACGACCCGGGTGAATACCCGCTGGCCGGTTCGCACAGCTGTGTTGTGGTGCTGGTGCTGTCCGGGTAGGATCGAGTGCTCTCTAGTTGCGCATAAAAGGGGTCCCAGAACACCTAGCACTTGATTGCCTGATTGTTGAGCACCTCCTGAGGCGGAAGCCGGGAGGCTGTAGCATGATATTGTACATTTTGCGCTCTATTACTTCTTAATCCCATTTTTTTAATTGTATTTGCAGCCAAAATCGGCGTTTTACTTATTGCACTGAAATGTTAGCTAAATAGCTTGATTTTAATAAGCGTTAGCTGACTACCTTGCTCCCCCTCTTTTCAGCAGCCTAGGACCACTCCCAGCCGAGCATTGACGCTGTGGAGCCGGTCCTCGAGCATAAAAATAGCGGCGGCCATCTTGTGTGTGGGGTAGGATCGAGTGCGCTCTAGTCGCGCATAAAAGGGGATGGCCATGCCTTCGCGCAGCGAACGCGCACAGCGGACACGCCTGACTCGGGCCGGAGTCGAGCCAGAGTCAGGCCCGTCTACGCCCGCCCACGTCCGGCCGGGTCCAGGGGCCATAAGCCCTGGCCCAGGTCCTCAGTATGCCAGGGAAACCTTACTTGCACTAAATGCTAACACCAGTCTCTTATGCCAGCGCATATTGGATACATTGAAGCAGGAAAGATTGCTGAAATATACAGCTAAGCCACCTACTTACAAGACTAATTTGAAGAGGGAAATTGGTAAAATAACCTCACAGAGCATTGCTCTTCTTAATACACGTTCCCTCCAAAAACACAATCTGGAAGTGTTCTCCCTGCTCCAAGAAGACAACCTAGATGTCTTGGGAGTTACGGAAACCTGGTTAGAAGACTCGTCCATGCCCGACTTGGTAGCAGCACTACCCCCCAATTTCAGTGCCACTATTCATAACAGGAAAGATGGTAGAAAGGGGGGGGGGTCGCTCTTCTATATAAAAAATCTTTTAAATCCGAGATCATCTGTGCAGATAGTCTGGAAGGTGCGGATATTCTGGGAGTTAAGCTCTGCTCCACCACCAACTGCTTGGTGATACTCCTCGTTTACCGCCCCCCAAGGACTTCCCCAGCTTTCATGGAACCTTTCCTGGGTCTGGTTCATGACCTACGAACTAGGTATGAGGGTCTCATGATTATGGGAGACTTCAACCTCCATTGGGAGGAATCCCCCAAAGACGCTATGTCAAAACAGCTAGATGAAGCATTGACTTCGTTAGACCTAATCCAGAGGGTGAATGGTCCGACTCATGAGAAAGGTCATACACTGGACCTGATCTGGACGTCAGTCCCGACGCTAGGCCCTATTACTATATCTCCCTGCATATGGTCGGATCATCACCTGTTACAGGGTAGAATAGTATTTCCAGGACAAAGCGCACCGCACATCGCTGAGTGGCAGGTCGTGAGAAGGTGGAACACAATCAACACCGACACACTTGTCTCCACTCTAGAGAGACTACCACCTCACCTTAATAGACAACCAGAGGATGACACTGAGACAGCCAGTTTCAAACTATCTCAAAAACTAGAAAGCGTCATTGAGGTGGCGGCACCTGCACGAAGGGTTAAAATTGGAGATAAGGAGAAAAGTGCACCATGGTTCAATGAGGCACTAAGGCTATTGAAACGCTCCCTGCGTCGGACAGAGAGAGCCTGGCGCAAGGGGTATGACTCTGACAGTCGAACCTTATATGCCAAAGAGCTAACCATATACAAACAAGCTATTAGGGCTAGGAAGGCTGAGTTTTATGAAGATAGAATTGCAACCTCTCCTAATCCCCAGAAAGACATTTTTAAAGTTCTGTCTGAATTGAGGAAAAAGAAGGAACAGCCCCCCTCCTTCTCACAAGAAGACTGCCAAAAATTTCAGTCTTTTTTTACCACTAAGATTGTTGATCTTCTGTCCGAAATTAAGATGACCCCCAGACTGGACTGTCCCGATACTCCGACCAAAAACGACCCCAACAGCCACTCAGCCCCTTACCTCAATACCCTTACTCACTAAGGAAACTATCAGAACAGTGATGGGCCGAGTTAAATCAGGTTCACCGGCGGACCAGTGTCCCCCAAGGGTCTTTAAACAAGCATGGTTAGGGCTAGAGGACGACATACTATCACTCCTGAATAGCTCACTCATAACTGGACAGGTTCCATCCAACCTCAAGGAGGCTCGCCTGATCCCCCTCCTGAAAAAGGCAGGGGCTGATATTAAGATCCTGAAAAACTACAGGCCCATTTCACAGCTACCGTTCCTAGCAAAAATCTTGGAACAACACGTATTGCCCACTCTCTCTCTCAACATCTAGAAAATAACTCTCTACTAAAGCCCAACCAGGCTGGTTTCAGGGCCCACCAAAGCACGGAATTGGTCATGCTTTCCGTGCTGGACGACCTGAGACTTAAAGCGGACAGAAAGGACCCATGTGCCCTGGTGCTGTTAGACCTCTCCGCGGCATTCGATACGGTCAGGCATGACCTATTGTTGTCGCGTATGTGGGATCTCGGTATTCAGGGCACCACCCATGCCTGGCTGACATCCTTCCTGGAGTCACGGGTCCAGAGAGTGCAATTGGCTAACCTGGTATCGGAGGCAGTAGGTATCACATGCGGAGTCCCTCAGGGCTCGGCATTATCACCTTTATTGTTCAATGCCTACCTGCAACCTCTCATCTCAACATTAAATCAGATGGACTGCAGTATATACAACTATGCCGACGATACGCAGATTATTATTCAAATTGACAACTGTCCAATGGCATACCAGAGAATGCAGAACATCCTAAAATTCACTGTTAACTGGATGACAACCAACTCATTCAAAATAAATCCCGATAAGACCGAGGTGTTGGCGATCACAACGGCATCCAGCCCCTGGAACAATCTCCTCTGGCCTACCGAATTAGGGCCATCCCCAATACCAGCTGAAGCAGTGAAAAGCTTGGGCCTGATCATTGATGCAAACCTCACCATGTCTGCCCAAGTCTCAGCCGTAGTGGGTACTTGTGTGGGGCTAATGAGGCAATTGCGCAAACTATCCCCGATCCTGACGGTAGACACGCTTAGAAGAGCAGTATCAGCACTGATCCTGGCACGTCTGGATTATGGCAACGTTCTGTATGACAATATCTCTCAAAAATTGTCGAGTAGACTTCAGATAGTCATGAACGATGCCGCCAGACTGATCTTCAATAAACCTAGGAGGACTCAGGCTACTCCACTCCTCCATAAACTCCATTGGCTGCCGGTGAAACAACGGGCCAAATTCAAGGGCCTATGCATTACGCATAAAGCACTGTACGGACAAGCCCCAAAATATATCAAGAAACGTCTAGTTCCATACGCCCCAAGCAGGAATTTACGATCAGCAGACGCTGCTTTACTGATTTGTCCGCGCTTCAAACTTTCCTCCTATGGAGGGCGAACTTTCTCCCATACAATCCCCAGTGCATGGAACAAACTGCCAGAGAGCCTGCGCAAAGAAACAAAACTTTTATCTTTCAGAAAAAAGCTAAAAACAGTGTTGTTTCAGGAGGCTTGGGGTACTGCCTAGCTCTCTTCCCTCTAGCATGGTGCTTACTCTCTGCAAAGCGCTTAGAGACCCCTGGGTGATAAGGCGCTATAGAAATCTAATATACAAATACAAATACAAATGCGGTCGGTGCTGCCCGCTGCCACTGCGTGAGTCATTGGACAGGAGACCTGTGCACGTTCGTCATCTGCCGGGCTGCTTGGGGCTGCGGGCGCCAGATGCTAAAACTGGATCTGAGTGGGACAGGTGGACAACGGAGGCTCTGGTTTGCGGGGTGGAGAGACTGCAACTAGACACGACATCGGGCGCGAGGACGCCATTTCGCCTGCGGCGCCACCTTGCCTGTCTCTGCAGGACGCGGCCATCACCCCTGGGACGCGCTGACCGCTCCCTTCTTCGCAGATAACACGGCGCCTGTGCTGCACAGGTAGAGAAGAGTCACAAGAAGGGGTCCCCTGTGCTACTGGAACCGGGGTGGACATCAGATAGGGAGACCGTCCTTCTTCATACGTTTGTGCAGGCGGGTGTGACGCGACGCCCTCTGGATAGAGCTGGTTGGAGGCGAGGACCAGACCCGGCTGTTGCCCCCTGTGCCCAGCACGCACCATCGTCCATGAGGGCAGAAGGCCCCCCCCCCCTGCACAGCCACTACCGACTGCATAGACAGGCGCACCGATGCCCACGGCGCAGCAGATAACAATGGACAGGCTCCGAGACAAACCCCAGGCGAAACGGCAGGAGGCCGGCGGCCATGACACCGCGCAGGAGCAGAGGCAAGTGACCATGGAAACTGCGGCCTCCCTGGCGGCCAAAATGGACACGGTTCTGGCGGCGGTGGAACGCATCGGAGCCACCCTAATGCAGACCAAGACCTCTCTGGAAGCAAGGATCGATAAGGTCACATCTGACTTCACTCTGCTGCATGCGGACCATCGTAAACTGTTGGAGTCAGTCACGGCGTAGCGCCAAACGGTCCAAGAACTGCAGCCTGTGGTGCACAGTCATGCCTCAGCCCTAGAGGATCTGATCGATAAAGTCCACGTGTTGGAGGACCGGGCAGAGGACGCGGAAGGGCGTTCTTGCCACAACAATATCCGAGTGGTTGGCCTGCCGGCGGGGGAAGAGGTGAAAGAACCCCGAGCTGTACACGGAGGCCTGGCTGCGGACACTCCTGCCGACCGGAATACTATCCCCGCACTTCGTGGTGGAGAGGGCGCACAAAGTGCCGGCACAAGCCCGGCACCCGACCTAGCCAGTTCCTCTTCAAACTCCTCCATTACCGGGATCGGGATGCGGTGCTCCGCGAGACTCAGGAGATGAGTGACCTCAAAGTCGGTAATAGTCACGTGATGTTTTTCCAGGACTACACAGCAACAGTCCAGAAGAAACGCGGCTCCTACTTGGCAGTGAAGAAGCGGTTGCGAGAATTGGAGCTGTCATACTCGCTGTTGTTCCCCTCCCGTCTGCAGGTGGTCGCCAAGGAGGGCACCCGGTTTTTCGAGGATCCATCGGAGGCCTGGGATTGGCTGGAGGAGACGGGGCAGTGGTCGGGTTCGCGGCCAGTGGGCCCGGAGGAGGGCTGATGGCATGAGCAGCGCTCTAGAAGACGACGGTGGAGGGGGGAACCCGGCGCCCAACTCGGAAAAGATGCAGTCGGCAGGAGGCGATTGAGGCGGTCGCAACGATGGGAACAGAGAACACTGGCGGCGACTCGAGGCCCGGCCTGCGAAGTGATACTGACGCAAGCAGACTGTCCTCACCATCCACCAAGATGTCGATGACACCATCCTGCCTGTGGTGACGCCTCAAACAGCTGACTTTTTAATGTGAACAATGATGGACCAGAGATCACTTAATGGAACAGGCTGTATGCAGCGAACTGTTAGCCGTAATCTTTGTGTGGCTGCTGCGGCGCGGCGTTGGGGGTTTGTCGCTGGTCCTGGCACCTTGCGCAGGCCAGGTGTTGGGCACCATTGGCACGACGCATGTGCGCCACCGCGCCTTAGTCTAGAGGAGATTGGGCGCCTGGCGCATGGAGTGGCTCTCATGGGCGACCCGGGCTGACTCGGCGCGCTTCTTTCCTCAGTTATCTCATGCACCTCACAAACACCTTAAGGGCCCTGGGTAAGGGAGTACACCGAAGTGACTGCTGGCTGCGCTCTCCACCGCACACGCTCGAGTTGCGGACACGTTACACTAAGTGGTAGACACACCATCTAGTTTGGACGTATGCCCTGTTGGGAACTCGCCCATAGCGTTACACTGTTAGTTCTTGTTCACATGTTCCAGGCACGGCACTTAGGTCCCCCCACTCGTGAGTCCGCCCCCTGGCCTGACATAGCAACCCCCCCTGATCCCCCGGGTAGCTACACTACGACTCAGACTATGGCATGCACCAATATCATGACGTGGAACGTCCGCGGCATGCACACTCCGTCACGCCGGTACTCTGTCTCTGCCTACATGCAAAGGCATGCGGTGGGGATAGCGCTCCTGCAGGAGACCCACATGTCCCGAGTGGAGCTGGATCGCCTCCATAGACGTTGGAGAGGGCAGGTACACGGTAAGACTTATTTAGAGCACGTGCGGGGTACCCTGGTTTGGGTAAGGGCAGGTGTCCCATTTATATGCACCGACACTCGGATAGACCCAGGGGGAGGTACTCTCTAGTACGAGGAAAGCTTAACGGGCAGAAGGTGCTGCTAGGTTCCATATATGCCCCCCACACGGATCAGCCCGCCTTTTTGGCATCCTTAAATCATGTCCTCCAGCACTATATGGGCCTTCCTTGGCTGCTGGGCGGAAACTTTAACATGGTCCATGACACACATTTAGACCGATCATTCCCGCCCCTCCGCACAGCGACAGTGACATCAATAGCGCAGGCTCTGCGGGACTGGTTAACGCACTGGGACATACACGACCTCTTTTGTGCGCGCAGCACCCCACTGACAAAATATACTCATACTACTCGTCAGTACACAACCTCCATGTCCGCCTGGACCGAATAGTGGGCTCCCAGTCTCTACTTCTGCTTCTGACTGAGTCGGAATACCTAGGCAGAACACACTCTGATTACAACCCCCTGTGGGTCCGGCTCAGTGGAGGAGCGGACCGACCTCCGGTACCCACGTGGCGGTTGCAGCCGGCGGCACTGGAGGATGCAGAGTTTAGGTCCTCGTTGGGCTCGGCTATACTGGCCTACTTTGCGGAAAACGAAGACTCGGCAAGCGACCCCTGGTGGAGTGGGATGCCTACAAGGCGACTATCCGCGGGCACTGCACAGGTGCCACGTGGAGCATTCGCGCGCAGCTATCTACCTCTTTGGCCTGCATAGAGTCTGAGCTACTAGGCTACGAGGGGGAAGGGGAGGGGACTGGCAGGCATGCGATCAAACTAGAGGACCTCCGCTGAGAACACACGGCTCTTATCGAGCGTCTGCGATGCCACAACTATGCAGTGCATACCGCCAAGACACACGCCAAAGCAGATAGAGCTGGTCGCCTACTGGCCTGGCTGACGCGGACAGCGGAGCGCAATGCCCAGATTGGTGCCATCCGTACTGGGGGAAGGATGGTGGTATACACGCAACGCGAGATTCATCACGCGATGACAGCCCACTACCGAGACCTCTATATAGACAGAGGCATTGGCCACGCGCACGCGCTGGCTGACTTCCTGGAGTCGGTTGAACTGCCCAGGGCCACAGACAGTCAGGATACAGACCTCGGTGCCCCACTCACAGTAGAGGAGGTGGGGGATGCAATCCAAGCACTGGCAGCCGGGAAAATGCCGGGACCTGACGGTCTGCCAGCTGAGTACTACAAGGCAAATAAGGACATCCTGGCGCCTCGCTTACTTCAGGTGTACAGGGTGTCGATCGATGCGGGCTGCCTGCCTCCGTCCATGCGGGAGGCGCTTTTTGTGTCACTTCCTAAACCTGATAGAGACCCGTGTCTCTAGGATCCAACCGCCCGTTGGCAATGCTTAATGCTGATTACAAGGTGCTCACCAAAATCAACCCGGATCATAACAGGTTTGTTCCGGCAAGGGCCACATCCCTGAACCTCAGGGATGTGGCCCAGGGAAGCAACGAGGGCCTGGCACAGGGCGGGGTGCCTGATGCTGGACTTGGAAAAGGCCTTTAATTGCCTGGAGTGGGGATACCAGTCACCGGTACTGGAGAAGTTCGGGCTGGAAGCGAGTTTCCTGCAGATCGCGGGGCTCTTGTATAGGAACCCTGTGGTCCGCGTCAGACTGGGACCCTATATCTCGGAGACGGTAGCGGTGGGCAGGGGCACTCGTCAGGGGTGTCCTCTGTTCCCGCTGATATTCGCGCTGGCCATGGAACCCTTAGCTGCAGCCATGAGGCAAACCCTGGCCGACGGCATCCCACTGGATGACGGGGTCCATCAGGTGTCCTTGTACGCCGATGACCTAGTCTTTGTCCGCGATGTCACCAGTATACCAGAGCGACTGGCCCCCCCTACTGCCCCGCTTTGCCGGTCTTTCGAGACTCTGTGTAAACGCAGGCAAGTCGTGCCTCTTCGCGTTTAGGAGCGATGTGGCCGATCCGGAGTATGGCCTTCTTGGCACTCGAGTCCAGTGGCGAGCGGACACGATCAAGCATCTGGGGATCCAGATCTACCGTCAGCCAGCAGACCTCTTTGACGGAAACCCGCTGTTCGGGGGGTAAACCCGAAACTGCGCCGAGTCGAGAACCGCTCCGATGAAGAGGAGCTTCTGAGAGGGACACAGGTGCAACTTCGGCACATTGATGGAGAACCCCAGCAAATGCAGGAGGTCGGCCGTAGTCTGGAGGTGGCTGACTACTGTCTGGGGCGAGCCTGCCTTCAACAACCAGTCGTCTAGGTAGGGGAAGACTGACACCCCTAACCTGCGCAGATGAGCTGCGACCACCGCCATCACCTTCGTGAACACCCGTGGGGCGCTGGTAAGGCTGAAGGGGAGCACGGTAAACTGATAGTGCTCTTGGCCTACCGTGAACCGCAGGTAACGCCGGTGGGCCGGCAGGACGGGGATGTGGAAATAAGCGTCCTGCAAGTCCAACGCTACCAGCCAGTCTTCCGGGTGCAGGGCAGCTAGGACCTGAGCCAAAGTCAGCATCTTGAACTTCTCCTTCCGGAGGAAGCCGTTGACGTTCGCTAGGTCCAAGATAGGGCGTAGGCCCCCTTTGCCCTTCTTGGGTACCAGAAAGTAGTGGGAGTAACATCCACACCCTACTTCTGGCCCAGGAACGCGCTTGATGGCCCCCTTGGCCAAGAGGGCCGTGACTTCCTCTTGCAGAAGTTGCAAGTGATCCCCCGACACGCCGTGGCATTGCGGTGGCATGGATGGAGGGGTCGCCTCGAAGGGGAGGGAGTAGCCCCTTCGGACTATCTGCAGCACCCACCTGTCCGACGTGATAGTGCGCCAGTGGGAGAGGTGATGGCGAACCCTGCCTCCCACAGGCGTCACATGGGCCTGAAAACTCGGACTAGGAAGGTTTTGAGGCGGGTGCTGTGGAGGGAGGTGTGGACTGGCCTTGCCGTTGTCCCAGACCTCCGCCACGGCGGTTTCCACGGCCGCCACCGCGCTGTTGAACATTTTGCGGCACGTGGCTGGCAGCACGTGTGGCGACGCCCCTTCCGTGGCCACGAAAGGAGCGAACGGCACCAGTTTGCTGGCGTGGGGCCGCGAGGCCCAAGGACTTGGCCGTAGCCCTGGAGTACTTAAAACGTTCCAGCGCATGGTCAGCCTTGTCACCGAAGAGGCGACGGCCATCAAACGGCATGTCCAGAAGTGTGGCCTGGACATCGGCCGAGAAGTTGGTGGACCTCAACCAGGCGTGGCATCGAACCGCCATCGTCGTTGCCATTGCCCTGCCCAGTGAGTCCGTTGTATCCAGCCCACACCGGATGGAATAACGCGCTGCATCTCGGCCCTCCGCAAGGGTTTGGGCGAGTTTAGCCCGGACCTCCTCCGGGCATTGTGGCAGCACCTCCGCAACCGTGTCCCACAGAGTGTGGGTGTAGCGGCCCAAGAGACAGGCGGTATTCACAGACCGCAGCCCTAAGCTTACAGACGAGAACACCTTCTTCCCGAACTGTTCATATCTCTTGGATTCCCGGTCAGGCGGGGCCGACAGGAATGCGGTCTGGGAATTGGAGGCCTGGATGACCAGGCTCTCGGGGTGGGATGGGTGGACAAAAAGCATGGGTCGCCCGGGGCCGGGCGGTAGCGTCTGGCCACGTTCCTATCCACAGGCAGGCCTGTGGCGGGCTTGGACCAAGTGCCCACAAGAACGTCACATAAGGCCTCATTGAACGGCAGCAGAGGCTCGTTGGAGCTTGACTGCGGTTTGAGGACCTCAGTGAGGAGGTTAGTCCTCACGGCCGCGACGGGGAGCTCAAGGTGTAAGGCCTTGGCTGCCTTCGTCAACACTACACTATATGTAGACCCCTCCTCCGAAGCCACAGTCGGAGTCGAGGTAAATCCAGTGTCTGGCGATGTGTCAAGACCACTGGCCTCCCCAAGCTCATATGTCCAGTCCTGTTGAGACTGGCACTCCAGTGCCAGAGGTCCTCAGACCCCTCCCAATCCTCCTCGTCACCCGTTACCTGTAAAACAGGATTAATAGACTGGGCCTCCTCGTGGAAATAAAAATCTCCATAGGCTGTCGGAAGCGGCGCCCAGCGGCGCCGTTCCGGCGTCAGAGTCGGACCATAGGGAACATTGGGGTTGGCGTCCACAGCGGGCGCCGGGGGCGACACCCGTGGGGCCGGCGCCGGCGAGGTCGTGAGGTCGACCGGTGACGACCCGGATTCGGAAGCGGATCCAGTGAGGTCCTGCGGCGCCGGGACCTAAGTCGCCGGTGGCGTCGGGGCAGCACCCGACCCGCTAGGGCCTCCAGACGGGACCGTTGGGCCCGAAGGCGACACGGAACACGACTGAGGAGGGAGGGACCTCATGGCCATGAGGTACCGCTCGATCTCCTCCGGCGTCGCGCCGTGCCCAGGGACCCGAAGGTGTGGGGCAGGCGGCGACGCTTGAGACTCCCGGAGCCGCGTGGGTGGTGTCGCCCGAGCCCCCGGCAGCATCGTGCGAGCGTCGGGGTGGGTCGGAGGAACGATGACGTCTCTCCGACCTCTCATGCCTCTTACCGGAGGACTTGGAACCTGACGACCGGTGTCCACTCCCGGAGCTGTGAGGACTCTGACCTTGCGACCTGTCCCTCGCCCTCCCGTGGGACCGGGACTGGGACCTGGAGTGGCGCGGGGCCGAGTGCGGAGCTCGAGCCACTTGCGGGACCGCACCCGCCTAGCCTTCGACGTCAGGGCTTGCAGTCGGAGCAGGTGCGGTCGTTGTGATCGAGGCCTAGGCACTTCAGGCACCGGCGATGGGGATCCGTGACAGACATCAGTCGGTCTCACTTCGAGCAGGGTTTGAACCCGGGCATCCCTACCGGAACCGATAGAGTCGAAGACTCGAAGAAAAAGAATGATCAAAAAGATCAAAAGTTTAGTCAAAAAGTGACTAGGGGTAGAGCTTCTCCGGATCTGCGCTAACTGGCACGGAAAAAAGAAGAACTGACGTCAGCGAGCATGGGCGGCGTCTAAGTACTCCGACAAACTCATTCCGGCGCTAACGACGCCGACGATGGACGCGGAGCCGCAGACGACGCCTACCTACGCGCAGGGGTATTGGTACGCAAAAATTTCCGGATCCAGTCTGACGCCTGGGGATATTCTAAGGTAAGGAATCTATCACTAACATGTCTCTTTCAGATTGGCGACGCAGCTACAGTGTATCGCCCGATGGTTAGCGGACAGGGGACAAGACGACACTGCCACGAATGAGCCGCCCTACACCCTGGAGCGGATCACTGCACAGTTTCACCCGCTGGCGGTGCCAGCGTGTTCCACCCCGCTATTGCTGGCGGTGGCGTTCCGATGCTTCTGCAGGGCGTTGCGGCTCACGAGAACGGTCGAATATGCTACTTACCAGTATGCATCTGTTCTTGGAATGTAGGGCTGCTGACATTCATATCTGTGCATAGATCGCCGCCTAGTTTTGGGTCCGGGTGATTGCACATTGTTGTCCTGGAAGAGTCTTCGAAGTATCACGAGATAGGTGACTCCTCCCCTGGACTACAGTGCACATGGGCATCCCCTTCATCCTCAGATTGTTTTTCGCCATTGTGGCAGAGATGGAGTGTAATACAGTGAGTGATGTCCATGCTACATAGTAATTCTGAATGCTACAGCTGCTACAGGCGCCGGGGAGGAGGGTGGGCAATATGAATGTCAGCAGCCCTACATGCCAAGAACAGATGCATAATGGTAAGTAGCATATTCGGTTCGAGGCATGTCGGCTGCTGAATTCATATCTGTGCATAGATTACATAGCAGTCCCTCCGGTTAGCGGCGGCTGCCCATGCCAGCTGCAGCAGTCTGAAAAAGAGTTTTGAGAACAGCCTGTCCTACAGCTGCCTGCTGTCTTGAATGTAACATCTAGGCAGTAGTGTTTAGTAAATGTATGTATAGTGGACCATGTGGCTGCTCTACATATCTCTTCTAAAGGAATATTCCCCAGGAAAGCCATGGATGCACCTAACTTACGTGTGGAGTGTGCTCTTGAAGGAATAGTTAGTGTGCGTTTAGCCTTTGCATAGCAAATCTGTATACACTTAACGATCCATCTGGCTATTCCTGCTTTGGAAATGGGGTTGCCTTTGTGCTGTGGGGAAAAGGCAACAAACAGTTGTTTTGTTTTCCTGAAATCCTGTGTTCTGTCTATATAGTACATAAGAGCCCTCTTGACATCTAATGTGTGTAGGGATCTCTCTGCGACATTTTGCGGATTAGGATAGAAAACTGGCAGTTCTATGGTTTGGTTCAGGTGGAACTGCGAAATCACCTTAGGCATGAATGTAGGGTTGGTGCGTAGCACAACTCTATTTGCGTGGACCTGTATGAATGGCTCTTGAATGGTTAGTGCCTGGAGTTCACTAACTCTTTTCAGTGAGGTAATGGCTACTAGGAAAGCAACTTTCCAGGTCAGAAATTGAATCTCACAAGAGTGTAGAGGTTCAAAAGGTGGTCCCATCAGTCTGGTGAGGACCACATTCAGGTTCTAGACTGATGAAGGTGGGTGTCTGGGAAGGATCACTCTTTTAAGTCCCTCCAGAAAAGCTTTAATGGCAGGCACTCTGAATAGTGAGAGGTGCTGCCTGTTCTGAAGATAAGCTGCTATTGCGGATAAATGTATACGAATGGAACTGTACGCTAGATTACATCTGTATAAGTGCAACAAATAACAGATAATGTTTTGAATTGATGTATCCAGTGGGATAATGTCATTATTGTTACAATGTATGACAAACCTTTTCCATTTAGCCGCATAACATGCTCTGGTTGTGGGTCTTCTTGCCTCCTTGATGATATTCATACATGCTGGCGGCAAGTTGAGGTAGCCAAATTCTAAGACTTCAGGAGCCAGATCGCCAGGTTGAGCTGTTGCGGATCTGGGTGCTGAATTTCGCCATGGCTCTGCGGTAATAAGTCTGGGTGTTAGCCGCAGTCTTTGATGCGGTACCACGGTAAGTTCTACTAGCGTGGTGTACCATGGCTGGCGTGCCCACGTCGGAGCAACCAGGATGAGTGTCATCGAGTGTTGCTTCAGCTTGCGTGCCACCAGCGGTATTGAAGGTGCTGGGGGAAAAGCGTACGCAAATCTGCCTGACCAGTTCATCCATATCGCATTGCCCTGTGACTGCGGATGTGGGAACCTGGCAGCGAAGCTTTGGCATTTTGCGTTTTCCCTTGTGGCGAATAGGTCTATTTCTGGATGACCCCACTGCTGGAAGTACGGTTGGAGTACTGATGGATGTATCTCCCACTCGTGCATCTGTTGGCTGTGTCTGCTGAGCAGATCCGCCATCTGGTTGTCCTTGCCCGGGAGGTGTTCCGCCATGAGGAAGATGTTCCTCTGAATGGCCCACTTCCACATGCTCTGAGCCAGATGAGACAACTGTGGAGAGTGTGTTCCTTCCTGCTTCTGTATGTAGTACATGGCAGTCATGTTGTCCATCCAGATCAACACGACCTTGTTGTACAGGTGTACTTTGAAAGCTTTCATTGCCATGAAGATTGCCATCAATTGCAGAAGGTTGATATGCATCTTCTTCTGCTGTGTTGTCCATAGTCCCTGCACTGTGTAGTGGAGTACATGAGCTCCCCATCCCTGGAGAGATGCGTCCGTCGTCAGTATATTCTGTGGCACAGGCTCCTGGAACGGTCGGCCCTTGCAAAGGTTTTGTGGGTTCCACCAACACTAGGTCTTTCCATTGTCCTTGAGCCTGATTCCACTGACGTGCCAAGCACTCCTGAAGCGGGCGCATATGTAGTCTCGCGTGCGGGACTATGAAGATGCAGGAGGCCATCATGTCTATCAACTGCATGAACACTCTTGCTGGGAGCGAGTGTTGGGGTCTGAATTTTTGTATCAGCAATTGCATGCTGTTTATCCTCACTGAATTTGGCTGAGCTTTGGCTGCCAGAGCGTCTATTGTCGTGCCCAGGTACTGTCGCACGTGGGCGGGCTGAAGATGTGACTTTGGATAATTCAGCGAGAATCCCAGATTGTGAAGATGAATGGTGTGGGACATGTGGCTGGCACACTGCTGGGCCGTCTTTGCTTGAATAAGCCAGTCGTCCAGATAAGGGTAGACATGTATGTGCTGTCTCCTTAGGTGTGCTGCTACTGTCGCCAGGCACTTTGCGAACACCCTGGGTGCCGTCGTTACTCCGAAAGGGAGGACTTTGAACTGATAATGTTCATCTTGAATGGTGAACCTGAGATACTTTTTGTGTGATGGGTGTATGGGTATATGGAAATACGCATCTTTCAGATCTAGCGTTGCGAGGAAGTCTCCCTGACTGAGTAACGGTAGAACCTGCTGTAAGGTGAGCATATGAAAATGCTCTGACAAAATGTATCTGTTTAGAGGCCTTAGGTCCAGTATGGGTCCGAGAGACCCGTCCTTTTTGGGTATTAAGAAATACAGAGAGTACACCCCTGAGCCTTGGTCTTCTACAGGCATGAGCTCTATGGCTCCTTTTTGCAGCATGCTGACGACCTACTGCTGCAATAAGTGTAAGTGCTCTGCGGACATAGGACGGTGTCTTGGTGGTATGTTGGGTGGAGTGGATGTCAGCTCTAGACAGTACCCGTACTGGACAATGTCTCTCACCCACCTGTCTGTGGTGATGGATTTCCAGACCGGCAGGAACTGTTGCAGTCTCTCCCCCGACAGGTGTTATATGGTCGGGGGCAGTGACAGGGCGTCACTGTTTGTTATTGGCAGAGGATCTGGAATTGTTGTTTACTTTTCCTCTGCCCTTGATGTTGTTTCCACGATATCCACCCATGTTGTGTTTATTGTAGGTGGTTTGCCAGGAGGGGGAGCATCACCTGTAGTCTGGGAATTTGCTCTCTTACGTGCATTAGAAACAACTAATGAGTCCAATGTCAACTGTCCTCTTATATAAGTAGGGTCCACAGGTGCCGTTCTAGATTAATTTTCAATTTTAGGGTTTAATACCCTTGCTCTGGTGGTCTCCTTAAAAATGTCACCAGCATGCTTAAGGACCCCTTTTAGCATGGGCAGAGTCTTGACGGTTCTTTCCGAAGTGGAGAAGGTGTCGACCAGAAAATCTTCCTCAACAGGGTCAGCATGTAGTTGCACATCATGGTTACCCGCCGCTCTCTCAATAAGGGCGTTAAAGGCAGTAGTGTCCTCAGTAGGAGATGTTTTTACATTGTATGTATGTGTGTCAGGGGCATTCTGTGGATTCCTTGGGTCAGCTGGGTCTGCCCATGGTTGGTTCTGATCGTCGGGATCAGTGTCCACATGATAAGTGTCATCCTCATTATCGTCATCCCCTGCATCCACATCTGAGTATGTGGGTGAAAAAGACAGGTTCCTGTCCATAGGATTGCAGAGGTTCCACAAGAACTGGTGATGTGGTTGAATCCCTCTTCTTCTTTAATGGAATCTTATATGACTCCATGGGTGTTTCTGGTATTATTTTCCTCTTATACATGGATAGTCTACCAGTGTCCGAGTCGATGAACTGCCTCGACTCCTGTTCTTCAGGCTCCTCTGTAGCCCCCACTCCCATCGACACTCCTTTAATGGCCCCGATACCCTTTTTCGGTTCGAACATCTTCGGTCGCACCATCGGTGGCAACCCGAATTTGATTGGTGTCGATGCGATCTGAATGTTTCCGACCAACTTCGGGGTTGGGGCCTTCTTCGGTCCGACCTTTGTAGCCTTTTCTTTGATGCGTTGGAGTGACTCCGACTCCTGTTTGGATACGAATGGGGTCGGCTGTGTCGACTCAACAGGGTCCTTGGAGCCAGTCTTTGTCTTGGTCTCAGGCCTTGTCCGAGGATCGACCACCTCTCTTGGTTCGAGCCTCTTGTCTGTGTCGACTCTCTTCGGCGCCGACTTCGTCGGTTCGAAAGCCTTGACCTTGGTCTTCGGTGCCCCAACCTTCGGCTCGATGACCTTATTGAACTTCTCGGTATCAATGGCCTTCTTCTGTTTCCTCGGCTCTGAGGGGTTTGAGGCCTTGGAACCGACCAGAGTCAGCTGCACTTTTGGTTTCGTTTTTGGTAGTGATGCTTTCGGTTTCGATTTCTTTGGATCGACCGATGGCATTTTCGATACCGATGGTTCTTTATATATGTTCGTAGCCGGGCCTTTATGCGGGGCTGCAGAATGATTCGATAGATCTTGGGTAAGGCCTTGTGGCGATCCCTCGACCTGAGTCTTATAGAGTGCTTCATCGTCGGCCCCCGTATCGACGGTTGGGCCTAGCTCCTCGCCTGAGCTATCCTCTACGGCCCCAAGGGCCTCTGCGTCGTCTCCTACCTCATCGACAACGTTTTCTTCTTCTTCCAATATCTCTTCATCTTCGGCGTCATACTCGGAGTGATGCTCCGAAACAGGATCAGAGTGTTCTTCCCGATCCTCCAGATCAATGACCTCTTCGTCTTCAGTCCCGAAGATGTTTTCTGGATTAGGCGAGGATCTCTGCGACTCTAATCGAGCCGCACGTCGAATCCGAAGAGTTTTCTTCGACCTGAACCGGGCACAGGCCATACAGTCGGCTTTGTTGTGATCCGGGGACAGGCACTTGTTGCACACCGGGTGGTCATCGATGTGCGGGTATTTTGCATTGCAAAGTGGACACCTCTTGAATGGGCTTCTTTCCATCATAGATCGAAGATCGGGTCGAGTGTGGAAAAAAAAACGTCTGATTCCTCTATGTCCTTTTGAAGCAAAGTTATCGGCACCGATCGAAATGATACAGACGCTGTCGAAAGCCTTTTGGCTTTGTAGAAAGTTTTCCTAACTTGAGCTAAGATAGTAACATCCGAACCCAATGGCGGAAAAAAACAATCTGAGGATGGAGGGGATGCCCATGCGCACTGTAGTCCAGGGGAGGAGTCACCTATCTCGTGATACTTCGAAGACTCTTCCAGGACAACAATGTGCAATCATTCGGACCCAACACTAGGCGGCGATCTATGCACAGATATGAATTCAGCAGCGCACATGCCTCAAACACTGCCGTATGCGCCAGCGATGCCACTGAAGGGCTCACCGGGAGGCGAGGGCATCAACACGCACTGCATGCTGGAGCAGTGGCGGGAAGCGGACGTTCAAACGCTGGGTGACTTACACCAAGATGTAGCATTGGTGCCCTACGAAACGCTGGTCGCAGACGCCGGGCTTCCCCCTGGGGGGTTCCTCTTACATCGCTCACTCACGGCCCGCATGGCGGCTAGGTGGGGTGACATTGCGAAGGAGCCACTGCAACACCTGTCCATGCAAAAACTGCATGTCATGGGCAGAGGCAGGCACCTCATTAAGTGGTTCGCTGCGTCTCTAAGGACGCACACAGAGTTAGACCTGACCCCACTCCACGGAAAATGGGAACGAGACTTGGGGCGAGCGCTTGCAGACAAGGAATGGCAGAAGATCCTCAAAAGCCCGACACGCATCCCCAGAAACATGCGCTTCCGCCAAATCTAGCTATATATAGTTCACAGGGCCTACCTCACCCGACCTAATAAATAAATATTTTCACAGGGCGGACGCGTCCTGCCTTAGATGTGGTGCGGTGAACGCAGGCCTCCTACATGTTCTGTGGCACTGCCCCGGTCTGGGCACTTACTGGAGGGATGTTGGTGCCCTGCTGGCACGGTGCACTGGCCGCACCATTCCATGCGACTGGCCTGAGTACCTCTTGCATCACTTTAGGCGCCCACCCAAGGACAAGGCATCTCGATTCCTGGATCTGGGGATGGTAACCGCAACGCGCCTCCTCACCAGGAGTTGGAAGGCGGATACCGCGCCTAGAGTGCGGGCATGGGCTATGTCCCTCCAGTCGTGGGCCCGAGCAGAATGGACCGCCATACGGAGAGAGGAAACAGTGGGTCTCCGCAAGGAACCAATGGCAGAACACTGGAAGTGCATGCTTGGCGCCCTGCAGACAGCAGACAATGCCACGGTGATGGGGGATTGGAGGACTAGGCGGACACAGCTACGGACGGGTGGGGTGCGAAGCGGACGGCACACTTGACACACAGACTGGTGCATGACATGAACATACAAGGGGAAAGAAACACGAGCAGAAGCACGTGAGCTGCGGGGGTAGGGGTAGGGGGGGAGGAGGGGAGCGGACTTGGGGTTAGGTACGGGGTTCGATTGTGATATACCTTTGCGACAGTGCCGCAGTTTGTTGTTCTTGTTCCTGCATTGTTGTAAATGGCTTTTTGCAATTGTTGAATGCATATATGACTTGTCTCTCTATGTAGGACCAGGACGCATTGTCTCTTCAAGCCATGAGTATGTAAAGACATCCGAGGTCATTGCGCCTGCTACTTGTACTCACTGTTATAATGCCCAATGCTGATGACGCACTGATTATGTACTAGACGGCCGAACATGACAGAAGTGCTGTATTTCTTGCAATGGCGCACCTATTGTAATGATGCAATAGTTTTTCTAAAATGTGGAAAACAAAAAAATGAAATGCCAATAAACAGAGTTGACAAAAAAACAAGTAACGCTTCACAGTAATTCAATACTGTTAGAAGTACAATAAAGCAGCTTGCGTACAGAAAAACAAACAAAATGGATACAAAAACTGGAAAATAAAAATAGATGAAACAGAACAGTAACCAAAATTGTACAAAATAAGATAAAATGATGCAGACTTTGCACAAAAGGGTACTAGATTAGTAGAAGCCATAATAGGACATATATGGGATAGATTTTAAAATAAGGCTGAAAGTTTATTGATTAAGCCATCTCGTTTCTGTCTCACCTTAAGACAAATTACTCCGAATGAAAAGTTACAAGATTAGAAAAAATGGAGCCTGTAGGACCTCTGCAGACTGTGCTGTGTTATGTTATGTTAATGTGTTTTGTATAGTGCTGGAATACCCGGAGGTGTCTTGGTGCTGCCTTGCATGAAGCCAGAATCAAGAGGGTCTAAGGAAGAGGGGGAAGCCTAGTGATTGAAGAGCCTGGTATTCAAGATCTTTCTAAATTGAAGGAGGTTTTGTGCTTCTTTGAGGTTAAGAGGAAGGGAATTCCAGATATTTGCAATGTTGGTCACAAAGCTTTTTCGACTCCAAAGGGCTTTCTTGAAAATTGGGACTATCACATATTTTGCATCCTAGTAGAAAAGTGATCTAGAAAACCTAGATCATTTAAAATTCTGGATAAAAAATGCTGGCCCAAAATTATGCACAGCCTTATAGGCAATGCAAAAGGCCTTAAAAGAAGTCGACAAGAAGTCGAAAAGTCTGTCAAAAATTGACAGGGGGTAGCTCTCTTCACGAATCGGGGCTGGCTGGCGTGGAAAGAAAATAACTGAAGTCAGCGCACCGGAGTGACAATTATATTGAAGACGCGGACGTCATGACGACGACTTACGCGGCACCGACAACGTCAGGTAGTCTCAACCGACGCCACCTACCCGCGCACAGGGGTACTGCTAGGAAAAATCTTCCAGATCCAGACTGACGCCTGGAAGTTAAAAGGTAAAGAATCTGCGGCTAGATGTCTATCACATACTACAAACTGTGAGGTTAAAATCAAAATACAAACTGAGTCCGGCAACCCCTTGTTGCTGCTGTTAGGGAACTACTGGTAAATGAAACAGTAATTACATTAAATGGTGCAACAGTTCCAAATCATAAATGAAATTAAAAGCAACAAGATGGTACTGGGAATCAGGCACCTCCCAAATACAAGGAGATGAAAACAGATGCCAGAATAGTTTAAAACAACGCTACCAAAGAGTTGCTGCATATTGTTTTTGCAGATTCAATGCCACAATAGATCAGGAACATCCAATGCAGGGATCTCCCACCTGCATCAAGGAGGGCCAGATCCACACAAGATTTTCAGGATACCTACATTCGAAGTTTACATAGACTGAGAGGCTTATCCACAAACCCTTTGCGCCACCAGTATGTCACTTTTTCAAATATTTACAAGCCCCTTGTGCCGCTTTTAATAAGCCCCTGAATCTTAATGTACACAAATGATAGTCAGTTTTACCCAAGAGAAGGCATGGAATTGGCCTTTCTGAATAACACTGTTCTAATGCATTTCAATGGTTCTTTTGGCTAGGGCATGCCATTTACAAACCAAGACTCATTTCAGGAAATTCTAATAATGGAGAAGACCCTACCCAAGCTACCTTTTGCATTCAACCATGCCTTTCTGTCAAGACATATCAGATTGTAGTTTCTCTTGGAAACCGGGTAGTGTTTTATATGCAATTCTCGGGTTGCAAGCTGAACACCGCTAATAGCCTTTCGCCCGTTTTCAGTGAATCTGCATGTTATTTTGTTTGCTCTTTGGGGGAAGGATTTGTGCAGGTCAAACTAGTAACTGAAATTCCTTGAGTGGGACTGCATTTATGTGCTCTGCCTCCAAGGTTTACATCTATTTGTGTCAGTTATTTCCAATCAGAAGTAAAACTTGAAGACATATGTAAAAACATATACATACTTTTCATACAAAACAAAAGATAGCTGAACTTCAGATTATCAAATAATGTCTGAGCAAAAAGGAAAACACATTAGAATATTAAAAAACAAAGGGGGGAATTCAAATGAATGTGACCAATGAGTCTTTCTTATTTACACTGATAAAAGCACATAGGTCAATCTGGATCCTAATCATTAGTGGTGTTGTGAGCTTCAAGATCGAAAAGATCCTATTTGTCTCATCTAAACTTGTGCAATACACTTTACAATGCAAAAACTGGCTGATTATCCTCAAGAGTACGAAAACTCACAGCGACCTGGATCGAAACAGCTTTAAAAGCTTTTGAAGAGGAACACACCAGGATGCGCTTAATAAAGTGCGTTTTGATCTCACCAGTACAATTGTTAAAAGGGATTGTGGCTGAAGTCAAGGTTGCACATCACAGTTTTCAGTAACGATGTAGTAACCAGACAAGGTATCTTTTTATGCAATTCTTCTAATATTGTTACTCTTTCAGCATGCCAAAAAGAAGTAGTATCCTCTGACATAGCTTACTGGTCAATTCAGGATCAAAGATAGCCTTTGTTAAAAAGGGGAGTTCCATCATGTACGCCCAATACTAGGTTATTGCACCTTTTCCGCTTCAGCAGACGTGGAAATGTATCATGGTTTCTGCTTTATTAAAATACATTTGTTTATCAACTGTATTTTTGTATAGATTAGTGTCTTTATTAATCTATACTACTATTATAAAGAGAGAACTTGCACCTTTGAGCCAGGTAAACTCGAAAACTACACCACCAATCTGAACACCCAAGACATCTTAGAAAACCTCAGGGCGAGCAGAATGACATAGGCTACATAAAAATAAAAAATAAACATTGTTTAAAATATTTACAAATAAAAATAAAGTAGTCCCTTGCAAGTAGCGCCGGCGGAGACGTATGCGTGAGGGGAGTAGCGTAGTTCACGAGCAACAGGAAGAGCGAGACATGAGGAGCGTCTGCGTGAGGGGAGAACATGAGCGCCGGGAGGAGCTGCGGAGCGTTGAGAAGCGGAGGAGCAGTGGCAGCGCGGCCGAGGCGGGCGGGAGGCTCGAGGCGCGAGGCGGGAGGCGCTATGCCCAATGTCGGGGCGGGGGGCGGCGGGCTCAAGGCGGGAGGCGGTATAGCCAATGTCGGGGCGGGAGGGATGCAGACTGGGCAATGTCGGGGGGGGGGGGCACAGAGGCTTAAAATGCTGCCCCCAGCCCCTTTCTGCCCCAGGCAACGATGGGGCGGGCTGCTAGTATACATTAAATATCTTATTAATTCATCAAAGTGTTTCTATTTTCTTCATCTTTATCACATTGTTGGTAGTTCACAATGCTCCAATGCATTTAGGACCACTAAAATGGTGTTTCCTCTGGGACAATCGCATAAGTTTATGCTCCTATGAAAAGATAAAGGGCAAAATAGAAACTAGATATGGGGGGCATTTACAAAAGGACTAATCCAGGATTAAGAAAGCGTGTGCAGATCTTATGATGAGCAAAAAGTGTATTCTTCGGACACACAAGCGTGTTAGAGAGACTGCAATTCAGAACAAGAGCAATGTTTCACTTTTCTAGAGAGTGAGGGCATCCCAGCACATAGAACATGCCATCACATCCAATAATGTTTTGCCAATCAGAATTACGAAATGAGTAATAATTATAACACCCTTATTTTTGTCAGTTCAAACCGGGCACAATTTATTTGGGGAAACAGTCCAGTAAAAACATGCAGAATTCAGTGTGTTAAATAAAAATTCTACATGTTATGCCAAGTTTCGAAGTTGGAAATTCAGAATAGGAGGTACTTACCACACCCAGTAAAAACTCACCGACAGTAAAGGCACTTACTGGGTCTGGTAAATAACCATGCCTGATTCTGCAAAGAGTCTTAGAAGCATATGCCCATTTTATGGGCTTTGCAGCACCCTAGTGAATGCATTCACTTTATCTGCATTTACAGGTAAAGTTATATAAACAAGAGATTTCGTTATTTTTACGAGAAATAGGATATGCCATGTTGTTAAATCTAGAATTTGCAATTTAAAATCAACAGTTTGAAGGGAAAATTGATCGAAGTCGCTCTCTCCAAACGGAAACAAAAACAAAATCTTTGAGGAGCAGGCAGTACTCTATTGAGAACATAATCAATGAAGCCCTTTGACTAAGTGTTCTCATAAATGAATGAAGTGAGTGATCAGAGAAAAGATGGCCACTGACACTCCTTAAACTTCCAACAATTAATTATTTTTTGGCATTTTCTGCTTTACCACAAAATAGGGCAGGGTGTCGGTGAGAAGCTGGCTTGGTATATGATGCACACTTATGCAAGTGGGCACTCTGCACCAATCCAGTCAACCCTTATGGTTATTTTAGTGGTCTTAGACAACCTTAGAAAGCTATCTAAGTGGTAGCTGTGGAGCGCAGCCTTCAGGCTTCGTCCACAAGGAGTGTAAATCAGCTTGTTTTACATACTCTTATTGATATAGATTGAGTGAAAAAGAACCACACAGTTTATTTATAAAAATATGTATTTATTATATAACACTCACTAACACATACAGGTAACTCCTAGCCGGAGACAGACCCAATACTTTTCAATAGAAACAAGTAAGTAGCACGTAATACACAGTGGTCACAAGGGGAGGACCAAACCATTTAATAAATTAGTGGAATGCGAACCAAGACTCGAGTCAAGACTGTGCCCAGAATATGTAGAATTGCCAGAGTGCAGAGTGGGAACGCAACTGGATGGTCAATAGAAAGTCAATGGGTAAGCCGCGGTTGCAATTTTAAAGAAGAAGGACCCTTCAGTGGACCCTGAAGAAACCCTGTGGAAGACAGAAGACTGGAGAGCCACCCTACGCTTGGATACCTAAGGAACCAGGATACCGGAACCCAGGGAAGCCGGATGCACAGGTGTGAAGTGGCATCGGAAACCGCCGTGGAGTCCCATCGAGGACTTCAGAAAGATGTTGCTGGAGAAGGTGAAAGTGTCCGGTGGAACCCAAAGGTGGCTTCAAGCTGTGAAGAACATACAAGCAGAGGGGACAGAGTCTATGCCACTCAGGAGTGACCAGGAGGCACGGAAGACAAATGCCCATCGATGACGGGTGCTGCAAGGGAGCCAAGGGTGACTTAGTACTGCAGCTGTGTGGACCAGGAGATGCTGTGGAAGACCAGGAGCCATACACGAGCTGTCCCATGTTGAATGTCAAGAGTTGAGGGGGTTGGTGTCCGGCGGGAGCACCAACAAGCCTTGGTAACAGTAACCAACGTGGAAGTGGAGAAAGGTGCAATGTCGGGACCAGCAAGGTCCAGGAGACTCCACAAGGAGGGGAGCCAGGGCAAGCACTGAGCAATCAGGGGAGCCCAAAGAATACAAAATTGACCCTCAAGAGGACCCACAGGCCGGAGCAACTGGAGTCGTGAGAGGAACTCAAGCAGCTCACCAAAGAAGCAGGGCCACGTTGCAAGTCTACCGACTTGTCACTTTGACACCATCTCCCACAGCATTATAATACAACGGCTTTGGGAGATTGGGGTAGGAGGAAACGCCCTAAAATGGTTCACCAGTTACCCATCCGACCATGTAACTGCTGTTCAGATTGGCAAAAAAATTGCATGTGAGAGACCTGTCAAGATGGGTGTGCCGCAGGGCTCTATCTTGAGCCCAATGCTTTTTAATGTATATATGATGCCGTTGGCTAGGGTGATCAGAGCCTACAGCTTTGATATTCTATCCTATGCGGACGATACCCAGATTCTGATCACACTGGGTCCGGACCCCAATGAAACCAAACAACGTTTTAAAAATTGCATGACCCATGTTGAAGTGGATGAGTGTAAACCACCTCCAGTTAAATGGCAGCAAGTCAGAGATTATGCTCTTTGGCAAAGCTGCGGAACACAGGACACATGACTGGTGATAACTCAATTTTGGTCTTTGCCCGACCCCTAAGGAAACAGTCCGGAATCTTTGTTTTTACATGGACAATCAACTATCCATGAAAAACCAAATCAATCGTTGGCACATGTTTTGGAGTAATGCGCAGTCTGAAGAAGGTTTTTAAGTGGATACCTAAAGAGGCATGGAACCCACTAGTGCAGGGACTAATATAATAGAATGGACTATGGGAATGCATTGCTATTCTCAATAAATGAAAACCACCTGAATAGGCTCCAGGTTCTTCAGAACACTGCAGCCCAGTTAGTTCTCAACCTTCCGCGAAGATCCTCTATTGCTCCTGGTCAAAAAATCCTTCACTGGCTCCCAGTGAAAAAGCGAATTCTCTTTAAAACTCTATGCCTGGTTCACAAGCATATGTATGGAAATGGTCTCAAGTACTGGTCTCAAAAGCTAAGCTGGTAACAGCCTTGTAGAAAGGAAAATGCTACTTACCAGTATGCATCTGTTCTTGGCATGTAGAGCTGCAGAGTCGTACACTATGCATTAGATCGCCACCTGGTGTTGGGCTCGGATGATTGCAGGTTGTTGTCTTCTTGGAGAAGTCTTTGTAGTCACAATATAGGTGACTCCTCCCTTGGACAATACTGCGCATGGGCATCGGCTCCATCCTTAGATTGTTTTTCACCATGATGGGAAATGATGGAGTTAGTAGACATACAGTAAGAAAAAAAGATGTCCATGCGTGTGCATCTAAGTAAGATGAGAACTGGAATGGATACAAGTACGGGGAGGCGGGAGGGCGTGTACGACTCTGCAGCTCTACATGCCAAGAACAGATGCATACTGGTAAGTAGCATTTTCCGTTCGAGGCATATGAGCTGCAGATCGTACACTATGCATTGATTGTGCAGCAATGTCACCCCTAGCGGTGGTCGATTGTATCCATTGCAGTAGTCTGAAATAGTGTTCTAAGGACAGCCTGGCATACTGCAGCTTGGCTTGCAAGTCAACACAATAGTGTTTAGTGAAGGTGTGTGGTGTAGACCATGTTGTTACCTTACATATGTCCTCCAGTGGTATATTTCCTAAGAAAGCCATAGAGGCTCCTACTTTGCGAGTGGAGTGTGCTCTAGGAGGAACTGTTAGTGTGCGTTTAGTTTTTTGATAGCATATTTGTATACACTTTGCAATCCACCTGGCAATCCCACCTTTAGAGATAGGGTTGCCTTTGTGTGGAGGAGAGAAAGATACAAACAATTGTTTTGTCTTTCTAAAGGATTTAGTTCTATGTAGTATAGTAGAGCTCTTTTAACATCTAAAGTGTGTAAGGCCCATTCTGCTACGGAGTCTGGGTTTTGGAAAACACAGGTAACTCTACAGATTGGTTTAGGTGAAAAGGTGAGAAAACCTGGTAGTAATTTTGGATTAGATCTGAGAACCACTTTATTGGGATGTATTTGAAAAAATGGTTCTTGTATAGTCAACGCTTGTATTTCACTTACTCTTCTGAGCGAGGTGATGGCAACAAGCAAAGCAGTTTTCCATGTGAGAAATTGCAGTTCACATTTATGCAGAGGCTCAAAAGGGGGTCCCAAGAGTCTCGTAAGGACAAGATTTAGGTTCCATACTGCAGAAGGTGGCAGTCTGGGAGGGATTATTCTTTTTAATCCTTCCATGAATGCTTTGATTGCAGGTACCCTAAAAAGAGACAGGTGTTGCCTGTTTTGTAAATAGACTGCAATTGCTGCAAGATGTAGGCGTATGGAAGAGTATGCCAAATTAGACCTTTGTAGATGTAAAAGGTAACAAATGATATTTTGGATGGAGGCATCCAGTGGATCAATGTGATTATGTTATATATAAATTGCAAATCTTTTCCATTTAGCGGCATAACACGCTCTGGTAGTAGGTCTCCTGGCCTCTTTAATGATGTTCATGCAGTCTGGTGGTAGGTTGAGATAACCAAACTCTAAGACTTCAGGAGCCAGATCGCCAAATTCAGTTGGTTTGGGTCTGGATGTCTGATTTCTCCATGGTTCTGTGTTAACAGCGAGGGTGTGAGCTGTAACTTTTGATGTGGAATCAGGGAGAGGTCTAGTAGTGTGGTGAACCACGGCTGGCGTGCCCACGTGGGAGCTACTAGTATGAGCGGGAGCTACTAGTATGAGCTTGAGAGACTGTTAATTGAGCATGCGCACCACTAGTGGAAAGAGGGGGAGAGGCGGAAAAGCGTACTCAAATCTGCCTTACCAGTTCATCCATATTGCATTGCCCTTGGACCGTCGGTGTAGGAACCTGGCGGCGAAGGTTGGGCATTTTGCATTTTCGTGGGTGGCAAACAGGTCTATGTGTGGGTGCCCCCACTGCCAGAAGAATGGCTGAAGAACTTGTGGATGTAGCTCCCATTCATGAATCTGTTGCGACTGCCGACTTAACAGATCCGCTATCTGATTGTGAACCCCAGGAAGGTGTTCCGCTAACAGATATGTTTTTAGGAATGGCCTATCTCCAAATGTTCTGTGCGAGCTGGGACAGTTGCAGAGTGTGTCCCCCCTGTTTTTGTATATAGTACATCGCTGTCATATTGTCCATCCGGATTAAGACAACTTTGTTCTGTACTTGAAGTTGAAAAGATTTGAGTGCCAAGAATATCGCTAGCAACTCTGGATGGTTAATATGGAACAGCTTTTGTTGGTTGTTCCATCAACCTTGAGTAGCATGGTGTAACAGATGGGCTCCCCATCCTGTGAGGGATGCTTCTGTTGTGAGCACTATCTGTGGAACAGGCACGAGGAACGGCCATCCTCTTGTCAAGTCTTTGGTGTTCCACCATTGCAGAGAGCGATGCGTACAGCTATCTACCAACACCCGGTCTGTGAGCTGACCTTGAGCCTGATTCCACTGTTATGCTAGACATTCCTGTAATGGACGCATTTGCAGTCTTGCATGTGGTACTATGAAGATGCAAGATGACATCATGCCTATTCACCTCATGAACACTTTTGCCTGGAGAGACTGCTGGTGCTGGAAAGTGGAGACTAAGGCTTGAATGCTCTGTATCCTGGCTGGACTGGGATACGCTAGAGCTGTAGACGTGTTTATGGTAGCTCCTAGATACTGATGCACGTGTGAAGGCTCTAGGTGCGACATTGTGTAGTTGATCGTAAACCCCAAGTTGTGCAACAGTTGAATTGTCTGCTGAGTGTGTTGTACACATTGGTGGAATGACTTGGTGTTGGACCTGGGATCTCTAAGTCACATAGGGTAGCTTGGCACTAAATGGGAAGGCTTAATTCAAAGGCACATGCGTTAAGTTTGCGTCACACCCTTCAGTAACATACCGTCCCTCCACTAGAAAAGAAAGACACCACACCTTCTTAGGAAAATACGGGTTGTTTTATAAAAGTTCTCTTGCAATATTCAAAATTCAGAGTATCAATTTCACTCCATCCATTCCCTTCTTACATCCATAAGGTTCCAAAATTTACATTCTTAAAATTGCCTTATACAGTAGAAAACTATTCAGTACTCAGATTTAAGTTATTACTTTTTCTTGCCACAAATTTCACAGTACAATTAGTTGTGCATTTTTCATTGACAATTGAGAAGGTTTAAGCAGACAGTACTTTACCCAAATAAATCAGGACCATCAATTTGCTCGTTAATACAATAAAACAGCAGGCCTTTCCCCACTAGCATACAAGGAGACTTATCTAGACAGCTGTATGATTTAAGGAACCAGACAAGTTAATCCAACATCTTGTCCTGTCCACGGAGCTATTCCTACCGAACTGCCCTGTTTAGCCTCTTCACCTTAGCCCCACTGCCTCTCCTAGAGTTGCCACACTTCTATGGTCTGTAAGAATCCTTCCCACAGAAGTCACCCTAGCTGGACTGTCAAGAGATTACTCGTTCAGCCCTCTGAGGGATTCTTTTACTGACAACACTTTCACCCTTGCCTCTCCCTCGGGACTGCCGGCGGTTGAAGGGCCTGTCACGGCAGCTCCTGCGGCCTCCGCCCACTCTCCCCGCTTACTTGAAGAGTTCTATGGCTGTCTCAGAGTCCTGTCCCCAGTACTCGTCCAGCGGCTGTCTTCGCTGCAGGCCGGGGGACTTGCGTTCTTCCCACTGCGGTTCGAGGAAAAGGGGGGGGAAGAAGGAAATCCGGCGTTCCTCACCGCTCTTGACTGAACTTCGGGAATCCTTCTTTCACCGGCTCCTTCCGTCGCAGACCCCGCCTTCTCTCCGCCTACCTCACTGTCGGACGGCCTCCTCCAGGGTCGCGGCTGACTTCTTCCTCCTTAGCTACGCCTCAGCCCTGCCTCCTGTCACGACGTCACGCTGCTCACGGCGTTTCCTTGATTCCGGCAACACAGCTGGCCGAGTCCGCCTGAGCCGATTCTTTCGTCTCCTCGGCAGCTTTTACGGGGCTCTCCTGCCTCCGATGCTCGTCCACAGAGCTCGCTTAGCTGTCTCCTCAGCCACTTTGGAGGGAGCACCCCCAAAACGGCACACCTCGGCGCGGTCGGGGGCCACAGCACACCGTGAGTGAACCCACGATCTCAGGGACTCCTGCGCCTCGCTCCCCACAGTAAACTCAGGTTGTCTTTAGGTGCACTGGGCATCCGCAGTTAGTCTGGAGTAACTCTGTGTAGAAGGGCTGGGTCAAATAGCAGGGGGAAAACGTCATACAAGTAGGCAGCCGATCCAAGGAACGACCTCCCTTTGCTTAATGCGCCTCTCTCCTGACAACTTAGCCTCACTCCTCCTGTGACCAGGTTCCACAACACCCTCTGGTCACTACTCAAAATGGCTGCCCTGTCCCTGGCCTTATATAGGCTAGCCTCAAATCACTAGAACCAGCTGGAAGGTTCTAGAGCCTCCCTATGTCTTCCTATGGGCCCCCCTATTTCCTGAAGTCCGTTATGGCAGTTATTAGCCACCATTTTGTGTGACTTGAAAATCCAGTCAGAAAGGCACCTAGGCCTCAGGGAAAAAGGACTATGAGGGCAAAGAGCATCTAACCCCTAGGTCAATACCTCAAAAATTCAGTGGACGTAAAAAGATAAAAAGGTTTTGAAGGGCATAAAGGGAACAAAAATTAATAATAAAAGGGAGGGACCACCCAAAGGGCTGACAGGTCTAACACTTGGCTTTTATGAGCCAATCGTCCAGATAAGGGAAGACATGTATTTGTTGTCTTCTGAGATGTGCTGCTACTAATGCTAAGCACTTTGTGAACACCTGTGGTGCTGTTGTGACACCAAACGGAAGGACTTTGAACTGATAGTGTTGTCCTTGTATTACAAACCGTAGGTACTTCCTGTGAGCAGGATGTATTGGGATGTGAAAATAGGCGTCCTTCAGGTCTAGTGTTGAAAGGAAAATCGCCTTGTTGCAGTAGTGGGAGCACTTGTTGCAGAGTGATATGAAAATGATCTGATTGTACGTAATGGTTGAGGGGCCTGAGGTCGAGAATTGGTCTCAGTGTCCCGTCCTTTTTGGGAATTAGAAAATAGAGCGAGTAAACCCCTGTTCCTTGTTCCTCTAATGGGACTAGTTGAATAGCATCTTTTTGTAGAAGTGCTAGAACATCTTGTTGAAGCAGGTGATCTGTGGACATAGGACGCTGCCTGGGTGGTATATTTGGGGGGGTTGCTGCAAGTTCTAGGCAGTAGCCATGTTGGATAATCTGTCTCACCCACCTGTCCGTTGTGATGGAGTTCCAGACAGGCAGGAACAGTGTTAATCTGCCCCCCACAGGAGTGGAATGCTGTTGGAGGAGCAGTGGGAAGTCACTGTTTAGTTGTGGAGGAGGAGCGATTGCCGTTACCGCGTCCTCTTCTCTTGTTATTATTGCCCCTGTATCCTCCTCTAAAATACCCTTTGTTAGAGGATGTACAAGTCTGAGTTTTGAAAGGTGTTGTTGTATCTGCTCCAGTTTGTTTGGAGCCTCCTCTATAAAAGGAGCGACGAAAAGAACCTCTAGTCTGTGTGGACTGTAGAGCTTCCATTGACATTGCAGTGTCTGTGTCTTTCTTCATTTTCTCCAGTGTAGTGTCTACTTCTGGGCCAAACAATTGGTTTTGGTTGAAAGGCTGGTTCAAGATTGTGGTTTGCACCTCTTGTTTGAACCCTGAAATGCGCAATAATGCATGTCTTCTGAGTATGACACTAGTATTTACGGTTCTAGCAGCTGTGTCTGCGACATCTAGAGCACACTTTATAGAGGCATTTGAGATTAATTTGCCTTCTTGTATGAGCTCTGTTGCCTGATCTTTATATTGATCTGGAAGGTGTTGTAGTAGTGTCTCTTATTGGTCGTAATGAGCCCTGTCATAACGTGATCGAAGGGCTTGCGTATTGGCAATGCGCCATATATTTGTACCTTGTGCCGCTTTTCTTTTACCTGACGCATCAATAACTTTGGATTCCTTGTCAGGTGGTGGCGTTTCACCAGAAATCTGTGAATTCGCTTGTTTTCTTGCATTGGACACTACTAAGGAGTCTAATTGAGGGTGTCCTTTAATATAGGCTGGATCAGCGGGTGCAGGCCAATATTTCTTTTCTATTCTTGGATTTAGTACCCTAGTGCGTACAGGATCTTTGAATATTTCTGGAGCATGCTTAATGACTCCCTTGATCATGGGAAGAATTGGAGTAGATCTGTGTGATGGCTCAAATGTGTCTAACAGACAATCTTCTTCAATGTCATCAGAATGCATTGTGACATTGTGGTAAAGAGCAGCTCTGTGTAAGAGGTGGTTAAACCCAATGCTGTCTTCTGGTGGAGAAGGCTTTGACGGGTATAACTGTGGATCAGGGATATCAGGCACATTATGTGGTGGAAAAGTGTAGACATCCTCATCTAAAGGATATGTATTTGGGTCTACATGTGGATCCTCTCCACCACCTTAGTCATACTCCTCATCAGTCTGTGGTGAATGTGATGATGCAGGAGAGGGGACAGGAGAGATTTGAGGTGATATGTAAGGAGGGACAGGAGAGGAAGGAGATACAGGAGAAGGAGAGTGCATAGGAGAAGTTGCACAGTCCTTCTTGGCAGGACCCACATATGGAGGTGGTGTTGCTGCTGGTCTCTTTTTTATGAGGTATAGCACCTACATGTCCAGTCTTTGGGTTTATGTAGATCTTCTTTTGTTTAGGATCTGGTCTAAACAGTTCCTCTACAACCTTCTTCGGCGTCGACTTTTTCGGCTCCGACAGAGATTGCTTTTGGCGTTTTGCCTTGGGAGGTGCTGCAGCGTCCTGTGGCAAAGTCTTTGGTGCTGAAGGTGTTGTTTTCGGCTTGGTAGGCGTGTCTGAGGACTTGGGAACCTCGGAATCAGGCTTTGTGGGTGCTGGCACCGGAGCAGGAGTCTTCGGAGTGGAAGCTGGCCTGGTTGGCTTTGTGGCGTCGGGCGCTGGCTTTCCCTCTTTAGGTTTGGAAGCGGACGGCTTCGGAGCCGGAGCTTCTTTCGGTGCCTGTACCTCTTTAGGTTTCAGCGTCGAAGGATCTTTTATTTTCGGGGCTGAAGGGTCTTTCGCTTTCAGTGCCGAAGGGTCTTTTGACCACGGTGTCGAAGGGTCTTTGTGTTTCGGTGCTGATGGAGGTGGTGGAATCGGCACGTGTGGCTTGCTCGGTGCCGAAGCACCTGAAGGCGTAGTTGTTTTCCTCAAAGACGAGCTCGAAGGCTGGGATTTAGGAGGAAGTACTTGGTCTCGACTGGGCCCCTTGGGCGGAGTGCTGACATTCGCCTTTGGCTTGGGCTGTGCATGTGGTGCAGGGGCAGTAGTACTCACAGGTTGACGTGATGGAATCGAGTGGTCCGAATCCTCTGCCTCTGATATGATCTGGAGATCAGCCGAATCCTCTTCCGGAACGAGCGGAACCTAGTCGTCGAAGATATCCTCCGGTGCTGGGGCTGATCTCCTCATTTCGTGTCGACGGGCCCTCCGATCCCGGATGGTCTTTTTCGATCTGAAGGATGCACAAGCTGTGCAGGTCGACTCGTCGTGATCTGGCGATAGACAGAGGTTGCAAACCTCGTGGTGATCGCTATGTGGAAATTTTGCTCGCATACCGGGCATTTCTTGAACGGAGTTCTTTCCATGTGGTGTAGGCCGCACGGCGTCGATAGGCCCAGCGGCCCGCGTCGATGAACCGGAATCAAGTCGATGGCGTCGAAAATTGTATTTGATGTCGATATTAGTTATAGGAAGTTTTTGCGCTTCAAAGTTGCAGAAAAAGTTTTTCTAGCCGGAGCGGAGAAACTTTCATCCGAACCCAGTGGCGGAAAAAAAACATCTAAGGATGGAGCCGGTGCCCATGCGCAGTATTGTCCAAGGGAGGAGTCACCTATATCGTGACTACAAAGACTTCTACAAGAAAACAACAACCTGCAATCATCCGAGATCAACACCAGGTGGCGATCTAATGCATAGTGTACGATCTGCAGCTCATATGCCTCTTCGTATCATCCCTGAACACAGCTGCTTTCATAAGAAACCTGGCTTTTTGGAAATTAAACCACCATTAATCATCTTGTCAGAGCCGTCTGCAAGCGCCATGAGACTCTTCAGGTGCGATATGTGCGCGATACAAATGTCCTTGACTTGACAAGTTTTCCCTGGAGGACGAAGATCTTGATCCCTGGAGGTGCTTGAGGCTGGGGCTACTGGGAGCCCAATGATTTTGATGGAAGGAAGCCAACAAGCCTTTGGAACTGCAAGTTGACAGTGCACAGGGGTTCGGTTCCTGCGGCTCCAACGAGGGATACATACTGGCCTCAAACTTGGTGAGAGGACAGGTCAGCCCTCGAGGGATGTGGAGAATCACCACCTGTGTTTCTGAGCCTTTCAGAGTCCGTGGGAGCTCAGGATCAGCAGACTGTGGTGGTGCCTGCAGATGCAGGGAAGTGACTCCTTCACTTAAAGGGAGATTCCTTCAGGTGTCTTGGATGCTGCCCACAGGCCTTAGAAGGTTCCTGTATGGTGCACAGGCCCGGTCGTTGCACCAGACTATCTGGGCGAGGAGATCAGGAGCAGCAAGAATCTTCCCGGTTGCAGCCTTGATGCCAAGAGCAAAGTCCAGTGAAGTCTAGAGTGCCCAGACAGTCGAAGAATTAGTGGTGTCTTGTCCCACGACGAATCTAGGGACCCAACCACAGGTAAGCCCTTAAATACCCTAAGGAAAAGGTTGGGATGATTCAGGGGTCCCTCCCAAACCAGAGACTGGACAAGGGGGAGCATATTCCCCTGTCCTTTGTTCAGTTTCATGCCAGGGCGGGAGCTAACGGCTCCCTGAACTGGTTTGAACTGGACTATGCATGAAGGGCACTAAGTGTGCCCTGCACGCAGACTATGTGGCACTGGCAAATGTTCCCACCCTGCCCCAATACACTAAATCCTGTCTGGGAGGTGGTCACAGCTCCCTGTGACTGGATACCCATTGCTCTGCCTTCCTCTGCCTTCCCCAGCCGGAGGGCAGAAACGTGTCTCTGGCCGGCAGCAGCCCTGGCTTGCTGTCTGGGTCTGGAAGACTGGTACCAGTAGTACTGAGGGCCTAATGGAGGGCCTCATCATACCTCCCACACCGTTTACTTTGTGGGGTATGATTCCAACAAGTTTGATACCAAACATGATAGGATTCGTTGCAGCCAGTTTAGAGATGGTCACCGCATAATGACGCAGTGCCCCTCTATATGTTATATGGCTGCCTCACTTACAACCCGGGAGAATGGATTCCGTAGGTCATAGGGGTATCCTGCTCATGCAGGGGCACCTTCACACTTAGAACCAAGCACCCTGCCCTCAGGATTGCAAAGGCCTCCTATAGGGGTGACTTATAGGTTTTAAAGTGCAATGACCTTAGATATAGGGAAATTTATCATTTGTAAGTGGTGCTAGCACCAGCTTACATGGGCTGCAATGGCAGGCCTGTAGTTGCAAACTGTGTGGCTTCCCATGGGTGGCATAATGCATGCTTCATCCCATGGGGGACTCCTGGTGTACTTATGCCCTGAGTACCTTAGTACCATATACTAGGGACTGATAAGTTTGCACCAGTGTCCAATCTGTGATGTACCCAAGTACTTACTAAACCAATTTAGGGGTGAAAGCTGGGGTCCTGATTAGCATGCTCCCAGTCAGAAACAGTATTACATCAAGCGAAAAGTGGGGGTAACCATGAAAGCAGATCCTACTTTCCTACAGTGTCTTTCTTTTACCTCAATAAAAGATAGAAGTGGTGGCTGGATAATCATTTTCTTTTATGGTCATTAGTGGAGGACTCTTGAGATGCCCTATTTTTCATCAGCTCCTTTACAAAATCAGTATTCTTGGTGTTCCATAAGTGACTGGTACTAAATAGTTTTAGTAGCATTATCTGTGCAATTAATATCAATTTGTGCAACCTTCCTTGCTTGGTGTGACTCCTTAGGCATTTCCTGTACAGTGCAGTCTTCAGGATTATTAGTGGCTAGAATGTATGGCATTAAAGTGATGGTTTAAGACTATTAAATCAAACTACCCTCTGATAAATCATTTGAGCACAATCCATCCAACCATATTAGTTTATTCTTTTATCTAAGCCATTACAGATGGGGCCAACCGTGCACAAATCAATTTTGGCTCTTCATGTACAAGGTAGTCTAACCCAAATTGTTAGGTTATTTATCTTCTAAATGAGAGCACAAGCTACCCCAGACATGCTTTAGTTTTGATGGGTCTCGTTTATGAGTTGCAGCTTAGGTTTCTCTGTGATAGCAAGCTCCAGGGTAATTCACTTAGCATACAAGTGAGGGGACAGATAGAAAAGCTTTAATCAATTTGATCCACTCACAATTACTTTAATACTGCATTTTATTAGGTCTGTGCAAATCACCATTACTTGCTGTAATGTGAACAGAATTTTCCCCATCTAGGTTGTAGTTTAATAACAGTTTAATTGTGTCACAGGGCTGAACTCCATTTTACTCTGACAGAATCCCATTTTTTAGGAAATTAACTGACATAGGTAAATTCGGAATGAGCTTCAACTGTCAGCAAATGTACTCCCAATTCAAGGTTTGTCTTCTTGTAAGATGGGAAATAATTTGTGCCCCTCCTGAACTTTAAAATTGTGCGGGGCACAGTGAATACATGATTTGTACTTAGCTTGACGGGAGTTATGCACAAATGCTGCTAGAATTGCTGTGAATTCTAGGACTCTAATGAAAGTTTATAACCATCCTTAGAGTCTTAGCTTTATAGTATCCAAGGTTTTCTACTCCGCTTAAATAAACTAGATGGCACTTGGCCCACAAGCAAGGCAACTCTATTCTTAATTAGTTTTTTTTAGCTTGATAATTTTATTACAGGTTCACATTCATATAGAGTAAGTATCCTTCAGATACAGTCAAGTCTTCAGGGTGAAAAAAATGGATACCATAAAGCAAAGGTCTCACTAACTTGGAATAGGTACTTATAAAGGTGAATACTTCAGTAAGTTTCCAAAAATAGATCAATCATGGGAAGAAAGAGAGGAGACTGTAGGGCAGGGAGGAGGGGTAGAAAATTATTTATCCAGGCAACACTATAGCCTTTAATGCAAAAACGTTAAGATGTTTCTTAAAAATGCTGAAGTTGCAAAATCCACAGGAAGCCCCACATTGAGATTCTTACATTTCCAACGATTTTGAGCAATAACCTTGCAAAGATCTATTCTGCATATTAAGTTGGATGAAACACCCTAAAGATGGTAATTCACTGCCGTTTATGTATTTTGCTTACTTATGGGCTGAAAATAGCATTGCCGATCACTGCTGATTATACAGGGTAGTGAACAAGTCCTGGAATGGGACATTGTACTTTGTAGAAAATGATGTTTCTAAAACAAATAAGTGCATCAGCACTTTTTCTTGGAAGCAAAATCCAGGTTACAAAATGGAAAAATCTATGGAAAGGGAACTCTTAAGGGAATATATCAATTTACAACAATTTCCATGTGTTTTTGTTGACATGCTCTTTCGACGTGTATGCTTGATGCAGCTGCTTTCTGCAGAATAAGTTTGTGTTTTTCAACTCGTTTTTTAAATCTGCTGAGTTGTACCATGCATAAATGTGAACATCCCGGGTTATTTTATCATAAAGTTTATTTATCAGTTTGTGTGTGTTTTTTTAGCTAATGAGCCATCCTTGACACTTCAGAGCTCGGACTGCTAGGTGACCGACGAGCAGGTGGGAGGTGGGGGTTGGTGCCGAGCATTGGAGTCTTCTCAGAGACGTAACCTAGACTGGCACCAAGACAGACATGTACTCACTGACTAGCCTAGTCAGAGTGCATGCCTGTCTTGGTGTTGTAGAATAATGTCGGGTTTCTTAGAATCGAACTGCAGCAGTATTGAATGAAGAATATCTACTACCACTATATCAAGGTGCGTATATATGACTAAGTGTGGTACCTCAGTATAGTTTGTTTTTTTACTATCAAGCTGCATCAATATTGACTAAAGAATACTATCACTATATTGACAAGGTAATTAAATACGTGTAGATGCGTAGATTTACAATGGCATAATAAATACGCCTGTAACGCTGTTTTGCTGCCTTAGGCTGCTGACGGGCAGTCTTTTGCTTTTCGAGGGAACCTGCTGCGCTCGCCGCATCGCCCTGGTGGGACTCGTGGTCCCAGGGTGCACCACCACTGAATTGGGCACAGCTGCTGCATTTGGGAGGCGCAGACACCGCGCTATAAAGCACCGCCTTGCCCCACGCAACGCGGGCCGCTTGTAACGCTGTTTTGCTGCCCTGGGCTGCTGACGGGCAGTCTTTTGCCTTTTGAGGGAAACAAAATGTCTTCATTATAAATAAACCAAATATAGAGAGCTTCACGTTGTTAAATACCTAAAAAAATGAAGATATCTGTGTTTGTTGTAGGAAAAATGGCCAAATAAAGTGCCGCAAAATTGCAGCTAAATTTCCATATTTGTGCCGCTACATTTCCATTTTTGTGCCACTAAATTTGCTAATCCATGCCGCAATATCCTGGGGGGTCTGTCAGACCCCCCAGGATATAGCGGCATGGATTCGCTTTTGTAAAAATGATGCAATTTCTACAAAAGTGCCGATTTCGCGGGCACTTTTGTAAAAATTGCGGCATTTTTACAAAAGTGCCGATTTTGCGGCAAACCGCTAAATCGCGAAATCCTGGAGGGTCTGCTTAGAGCCCACTGTAGTGGGCTCAGCGAGGGCCATTAACAAGGGAGTGGGTTTTTAATGGCCGGTAGAGCCCGCTACGGAGGCCTCTAAGGCCAATATAACATTCCGTCCCTAGAGGGCAGAGTGTTCTAATTAGTCAAAACATAAGCCTTACGGAGCCAGAGGGAATTTTAATACCCCGAGGCTTCGATAGGGCTTTGTACACAGCAATAGTTGTGAAATGAAAAAAACATAGGAATGTTGCTCTACGGGCTTCTACTGACCAATAGAAGACTGGAGCACTCCACTGTTTTCAATCGAGCACTCAAGATTCCAATGTTCTAATACAGATTAGAATAGGTCACTAATTATTACTTGGCCACATCTCAGAAGAATATTAGACTTAATTTTTTTCTACTACACTAATATGAAAAACATCATTAGCTCATGCTCTATTGTATGACTTCTGTCCAGTACATCAAATATGTTACTAATTAGTAACTGCTCTAATGTAATCATGTGACAACCGTCTCGGAAAAAAGAATTGATGGCCTCCACCCACACCTCCTTTACATTTGCCCCTCTACTGATGTAGACAAAAGCTATAACACCTTAATTTAGGACCTGAAAGCTGACCTGCTACGCTATGACAGGACTCTTTATTATGCATAGTACCACAGTAGCTCTGTGATCCCTTGACATGGCAGTATCAGTAGCTTTATGTTTAGCTTGCAGGTTTCAAGGACATATCTCAACAGAGACAAAGCACTCCACATCAACTCACAGCCACTGACAAGCTGCAGCGGAATGCCTATCATCACATCCCTATGGTCCAAACACCTGCCGGACAATCTACTGGTTGGACAAACTGTTTTGTTTTTTCTACCAATGTTATCAGTAGTAAGGCAAGCAGCCTCGACAAGCAGCACCGCTGAAAGTAGCTGCATTACTGCTCACATCCAATGTTGTTGGCATATGTGATCAGGTCCAGAACAGGCAGTGACACCCATTAAGATGTATATCATTTAGAAACACTCACCATTCTTCCTTAAGGTAAATGAATGTGCTGTGTCTCCAAGCTTTATTAACTCGCCTGTAGATTCTGATCCTTCCACATCCCATGATGGAATTAGAATAGTGGAGGACTGTATTGAAGAACTAAAACAAAAAAATAAAAAAACAGTACTGTAACACAAACAACATGGTTATCAATGAGTATCAGCCTCCTTCAGACTTCGATGGCAGAGGTAAAGGGGTGCAGCATAGGGACACCTGTGGAAATACTGGATGGAGAAGCAGCAAGGGGACAGCAGGGGAGAGGAAAAACTGCAAGGGATACCTTGGAACATTACAGGGAGAGCTACATAAAAAGTTGACTGGGTGTGTTATCTGAAAGAGACCTCAAGAGGAGTGGAAACGTATATGGGCAACAGGGGCGAGGGGAGATTCAAAGAGTACTCAAGGGGGAAGGGTGAGATGCAAAAGGGCATCAATGGGTAGGGAAAAGCTGCATGGGGTTTTAAGAAAGGGGGAAGCTGAGAGAGGGTGCAGGAACGGAAGAGCTAAAAGGCTGCACCAGGAGAACAACCTTATGCGAGTAGGGAGTGGTGCCAGAAGGACAATGAGTGAAGGAGGGACAGATCCTTAAGACAAGGAAAGATACGGAGTGCAGTGAAGGGGAGAAATTTAAATGGAGTAAGGTTAGGAGCACAGATAATGGCCAAGATATAAGGCTAAGGGAATTATGAGGAAGGTACACCCATGAGAAGACCAACAGGCAATGGCAGAGTGGGTACTGCGAGAGCATGCTTGGATTACAATTGTGAAAGAGTAAAGATAGGATTTATGAGAGAGGCATGGGAACAGATGCACCATAAGGTTCAAGTTTGGAGCTGTGAGAAAATAATTAAAGGAACTGTTAGGTGGCATTAGCACACAAACATTGATCTTAGTGCTGATCAGGGACGTGATGGAGGGCGGGGGGGACTTTGTGCTCTCAAAGGCCTCCTCACCAGTACAATTTCCACAATCAGTTCTGCACTGTATCTCCTTGACAAGCAAAAAACATAGTGCACACTGATATGTGGTACAGTTATTTATTTTCTATTATTTATAGGGGTTAGGGATAACCTGAGTGAATGAAGACACTACCTTTTAAAAATGTTATATTGTTTAAAGTGTGGCAGGAATGAAAGAAGGGCAGGCGAGTCTTGAGTATGTTTTTGATTGGGTGTACAGCAGCACAGGAAAGGAAAAGATTATACTGTTTCGAGGTTGATGATGAGACTAAGACCTAAAGCATTTTGTCTTGGTTAGATAGTGGGTTTCTTTTCTACTGCTGTGGTGGAGTCTATAAAGAACAGGTTAATTCAAAGACGGAAAAATCAGTAGTGCAGAATGACTCTTCAGTTGTACTGTGGAGGGGAAAGGAATGAGTCCTGACCAGCACTCAACAGGGAAAGATACGTTTCTGAAGAGTACAGGTGCTGAGATAGCATAGAAGTGTGAGACCATGGTTGAACTAGCTGAAATATCCATTAAGCAAGGGTATAGTGAGGGGTAAGGCACAGATTAAACTGGAGCACAGCTTCATTGCGAAGGCAGTTTATGTGAGCCTAGGCCTAATTTGAGAAGATTTGTATTGTATGTTGAAGCAACTTAAACATTGGTGCTGAAGGGTCATTAAATATTGACATTTGATCAAGGAAGGTTAATTTAGGGCACAGACGAAATCTCAGGCTAAACACAAGCAAGCAAAAGCATGTTCAAATACGTTCTAGACAAGACATTAATGACGTGTGTAACCCTACAATACTTCAAAGACAGCAGCAGTAATGAGTAACCCATGCAAAGTTCTATGAGGTTTTCTGTAATGTACTGTGTAGGCGTTTCTCTTTGCAAACCTTTAAACTGTATACTTCTCCGATATGCCAGATCATGGCACAGGCACCACACAATATATAACACCTACCCTGTAGTTGATGGCACTTTCCGTACTGTTGCACATTCTTTCTGTCTTCTATCTGACTCCATCTGCAGCACTCTTTCCTGAACATCTTTGGAAGCCTGATCAACATCATCTGTTTGAAACATTGTACAGAAGTGCAGATATGGGATTTAAAAGAATGTGCTCAAGTGACATATTAATTTATTACGAAATAACCACCTTTGAGAAAATAAATTCTTCTAGACACTAGCAATCACTCCATAGATTTCAGATTTTTAATTCCTCTGCCATAGACCACAAACAATGCCATGATGAGCTTCAATGGTTGTACACAGCACTTGATATTACATTTCCTGTTTTGGTTAATTAAGTGAACAATAATCTGTGATATATATGTATATATACACATACACATACACATATACATACATATATACACACACACACACAAACACAGGCCTGATGCCAGTACGCCTTTCCTCCTCCCTTGGAGACGCAAAATCAGGAACGGACCAACCACACGGCAAGTTTTGCAAATTTAAGTGCTTTACTCCGTAAACAGCAGACATGACGCGTTTTGACCGGGAAGCCCGGTCGTGATCACATAACATGTGACCACACATGTGAATAAATATTGTTACATTCATTGAATGCTCCTCCCATCAAAATAATGGATGTGGAAAACAGACTTGATAAACTTCTTTTAGTTAGTATAGCGTAAATTTAGACCATATATCATTCAAAAACATATTATAAAAATATTTTTTAAAGTTATTCAATCCTGGTCTAAAAATACAATTTTCTCTGGTCCTTGTGATCGAATTAATGTATAAATATACATACGAAATAGTGGGCAAGTGCCCCTAAATCTCAATATTTTAATACTTAATTCCTAAATTACGATCACAAAGGTATCATAACCTCATGTTCAAGCTGATTTACCAACAAAAGGTGCTAAAAGGTTTGAAACAGTATAATCATTTATCAAAACAACTGTGCCTAGTGGAAAATTATAAATATATATGTATATATATATATATATCCACTCTATATGAAATTCAAAGACACACACTCCAAAACAAAAACAATCACTGAGGTGGGAGTCCCACTTTAACGTTACAAAAGTTCTCTCGGAGCATAACATGCCTGGAAGGCCTTACAACGGAGTTGCATTAGTAGCCTCACTATACCTCATTTCCAGCTCCTCCCGCTTTGTTGTTGTGTGTGCTTTTGCCTCCCCCCTCTAGTCTCCAGCTTCACTTCCCGTTTCCCTTAAGCCTCATAAGAGGTACTGGGAAGAAGAATGCAGAAAGGAGAATTCCAGTACCTCCATCCTCCGGCACTTAGGGAGCTGGGTGCAGGACAGTAGAGAGGAGGTCCCAAACTCACAATATTAGGAGGTAGTCAAATCTAGCTACTGGAAGTCCCAAGGATAATATGAACCAGCTAACCTGTTAAACAGGTGGTGAGACAGACCCAACTAGCAGTAACGGCATAGTGGATGGTTAAAGGATAATAGAGAGTGACTTAAAAAGAACAAGTAGGAGCATTTAATATGTACAAGCAAATAATGGAAACCAGAGCGGAAAAGTGGCGGTGTTCAAAGGGCGCCACCGAGTATGGCGAGTGGAGTATTTTATAGAATAGTGCTTTTGTTCATTGTTTGATTTTTAAAGCTTCAGGAAGTTTTTGACTTTGTGATAATGCCAGTAACTAAGATGAAATCGACAAGGAATATGCAGTCAAGTAATAAAGAGGTAATCAACACCAGGAGGAAGGTTATGGAGAAACCAATAGGTTCAAGGGAAGCCTCTACTTTAACTTTGATTTTTGAAGGATAACCTAGATCTTCTTAAAGAAAAGGTAGAAAGTGAGTTAGATTGTTCACCCTCTGTTTCATTGGTCTACTCTATAAGAAAGTTTGCATAAGAACACTTTGAGCCCAAAAGCATGGATGATCAACTTATTATCCAGGGAAGATTTGGACAAGAGTACAGAAAAACAATCAGCAATCTAATTCACTTTTGGATCCAGGTATTGATATTTTAGAGCTGCATCTACCCCAATCCCCCAATATGATGTTTACGGTGCAGAGTATTAGCAGTTAAAGTTAGGATCTGCATTTAATGAATTCGATACTGGAGAAGAGCATAGGAAATTTTGAAGAAGGGAAACATTCAGGAACAAGAAAAGCTGAGAAACAAAAGTAAAATAAGGTCATCCTTTATTCGATACTTGGGCATCTTCTTCGATGTCGGATGTTTGATTATTAATGGGAAAACCTTACAGGATGTATTTGAGACTTTAGTGTTCAATAAAAATGCAACAGAGACACGAACATGTCCATTTAAAGCAATAGCTTCAGCGTTAAAGAGAGAAAACTTCATGCATGCCCGTAGAAGCACACAAGAGCGATGTAAAAGGTATTCAGGAAAACTCAGTTCTGTGTTTCCTTATAGGCCAATGTCGAGGAGATTTTATCATCTATTAGAGAGGGCCAATCTGTATGCATGGCAATAGCTTAACAGAGCATAAAACAAGAAAATCTGTCACCAATTCCAAAAGAATAAAGAAAAACAAAGATTGAAGGAGAGGGAACCGGTTAGAGCACAACCATTAGTAGTAGCAACTGAAGTCTTAGATCGAGCAGAAAGCCAATTCGAAAAAAAGGAGACCTCAACAACTAACTCAAAGAGTCAAAGTCTGGAAAAGGAAGGGAATAATAGAGGATGGAGAAAAGTTAGTAAACACACTGAAAAATAAATATTTTAATTAATTTAGCTAAGGGAAAGATGCCAGAGTGTAAGGGATGATAAATCCACAAAAGCATCCCAAATGAATAAAGGAGTAGATAGAAATTCGAAGATAAGATCTCAGAAAGAATTAAAAAGGGACAAGCATTTGTGGATGTATGTTGTTATGCTTAGATTAGGTAAAAACAAGCAAAAATTGAGACCATTTTTCAAGACACATTTTATGGATCTTTTATAAACGTGCCCAAAGCAAATGGAACGGAACAGTCCTCGGGAGGTTTACAAAGCCTTGTCTCTACTCAGATCTTAAACGATGCAAGTCATTTAAACAAAATAAATGGGACTGGATGCAGGTTAAGTTACATCATAAGCCCACCCATAGTGATGTACTAATATAAGTGAATGTATATGATATTTTGTCGGAGAAGCTGTACAATCAGAGACAATTCAATGTGTTCAAGAATGATATTATGGATATCTTTCTGAATAGTTTTATTGTATGAATGAGGAATGTTAAGTCAAGAATGAATCCACAAATTAAATTTCAAATGGAGAATGATATATTATCAGTTTATCTGACACCCGACTCCCTCATCCCCCTGCTGTTCTTCTAGATTGACCAGCATCAAAGTACAATAGAAACATGCAAAATACTCTGAGAAACTGTGGGCTGGTATGCTTCAAAGGCTGCTTTTGAACCAATTCTCCAGCTTCTTAAACTTTGACCATGGGAAGTCCTATTGATTATGTTGTATATCTGCTTGATATTTTAGACTAATTTTATAATTCCAATCTGCTTGGTATTTTAGATTATTTTATAATTCCAAGACATTTACATAAATGGCTGAGACTACTACCTGTTGTGAATGTTACTAAAACTGGATATAAATCAGGAAGAAACAAAAATGTACATTTAATGCAGGTCAAATGTCACAAACTAGTGAATGTGAAGGTTGACAATCTTGGCCTGGAGTACATCAGTATAAATAGTTGGTATGTGGAAGTGGTGACTGAGACAGTGAAATGCTTGACAAAAGAACTTAAGAAAATTGAAAGATCCATAGGTGGGAAATTAAAAATGAAAGGAACAAACAAGGGTTGCTTTGATTCACATTATCAATCTCTGAAGTGCCAACTGAGGAATTTACAGAGTAAGAAAACAAGAAGCGAAGGGATGTTGGAGAAGATTCTGAGTTTAAGATCAGAATACAAGTGAGCAGTGAAAACGAGGGTCTTTTATAAAAACAACTTGACAACAAATGATATCAATAATATACTCGAGAGACCCAGTAAAAGTCTGGAAAACAGTGCAATTCAAGATGGGTAGGAGGTAAAATACTATAAATTGCATGGTTTCAGAAGACTCGAAAGAAAAGGTGGAGGAAGAGGTAAAAAACATGACTCCGCCTCCTAGTTGTAATATAGTAACTAAAAAGAGCCCATCCGTTATATGGGACCATCTTTCCACTTCTGGTGTTAGGTAGAAAACAGACTGTGTTCTTTAAATAACCCTCACCCACAGGGGTTCCCCTTGGCGGCATGCTTCATCATTGGGTTCTTCCTGTTCTGCTGCGAAACGGGGCATGCTGAAACCGACTGGTTACGTGGGAGTACTTTTGATTGTATACTAAAAAGGTTGAAGATACAAATAGGAGTGTGGGGGGGGGGGGGGTTAACTAGTGGAAAAAACTAAAAATACCTGGCTTAGTAGGAAGGAAAATGCTACTTACCAGTATGCATCTGTACTTGGCATGTAGAGCTGCAGAGTTGCACACTATGCATAGATTGCCACCTAGTGTTGGGCCCGGATGTTTGCAGTTTGTTTTGTAGAAAAGTCTTTGGAAGTCACGGGATAGGTGACTCCTCCTTTGGATGATACTGCCCATGGTCATCAGCTCCATCCCCAGATTGTTTTTCACCATTAGGGAAGTGATGGAGCTGTATAAGAGATAGTGATGTCCATGTGATATGTAACTAATTAAGATAATACTGGAACAGATAAAGGTTGCCTGGGAGGCGGGTGGGCGTGTGCAACTCTGCAGCTCTATATGCCAAGAACAGATGCATACTGGTAAGTAGCATTTTCCGTTCGAGGAATATGAGCTGCAGATTGCACACGATGCATAGATTACATAGCAGTTCCCACACCTAGCGGCGACCACCCGTATCTGTTGCAGTGGTTTGAAACAGATTTTTTAGTACAGCCTGGCCCACAGTGGCTTGTTGTTTAGTTTTCACATCTACACAGTAATGCTTTGTGAATGTGTGCGGTGTAGACCTGTGGCTGCTTTGCATATGTCATCTAGGGGAATGTTCCCTAAGAATGCCATTGAAGCCCCTATTTTCCTGGTAGAATGGTCTTTTGGTGGGATTGTTAATGTGCGTTTAGCTTTTTGATAACATATTTGTATACATTTAGCAATCCACCTAGCGATCCCTGACTTTGAAATGGGATTGCCTTTATATGGCGGTGAGAAAGATACAAAAAGTTGATTTGTCTTACGAAAGGTTTGTGTTCTTTCAATGTAGTACAGTAATGCTCTCTTGACATCTGAAGTGTGTAGAGCTCTTTCTGCGACTTTTTGAGGCTGCGAGAAAAATACGGGCAGCTCAACAGATTGATTTAGATGAAAAGGGGTAATGACTTTTGGAAGGAATTTCGGATTATTACGAAGAGCCACTTTGTTATGATGCATTTGCAGAAAGGGTTCCTGAATGGTAAATGCTTGTAGTTCACTAACCCTTCTGAGAGACGTAATGGCTACTAGGAAAGCTACTTTCCAGGTTAGAAATTGTAATTCACATTTATGTAATGGTTCGAAGGGAGGTCCCATTAACCTTGTGAGAACCACATTTAGATTCCACACTGGTGCGGGTGGAGTTCTGGGAGGAATTTTTCTTTTGAGTCCTTCCATGAAAGCTTTAATAGCTGGCACTCTATAAAGAGATAGATGCGGTCTATTTTGCAAGTATGCTGCAATAGCTGCAAGGTGTAACCTGATAGACGTGTAGGCTAAGTTACACTTTTGAAGGTGCAATAAATATCCAATGATGTGTTGAATAGACACATCTAAAGGATTAATTTGGTTGTTTTGTCAGTATATGACAAACCTTTTCCTCTTAGCAGCGTAACATGCTCTAGTGGTGGGGCGTCTAGCTTCTTTGATAACGTTCATACATTCAGGGGGGAAGGTTGAGGTAACCAAACTCTATGATCTCAGGAGCCAGATCGCTAGGTTGAGCTGAGCTGGGTCTGGGTGTCTGATCTCTACATGGTTCTGCGTTAATAGACGCGGAGATAGGTTTAGTTTTTGGTGTGGTACTACAGACATTTGCAGCAGCGTGGTGTACCACGATTGTCTGGCCCAAGTTGGAGCGATCAGGATGAGACCGTTAGGGAATGTTGCTGTAGTGTGCGTACCACTAATGGAAGTAGTGGGAGAGAAGGAAAAGCGTACGCAAATGGTTTTGACCAGTTCATCCATATTGCATTGCCTTTGGACAATGGGTGTGGGTATCTGGCGGCAAATTTGGGAATTTTGCATTTTCGTGGGTGGCAAAGAGGTCTATTTGAGGTTGTCCCCACATTTGAAAGAACGGATGAATAACTTGTGGATAAAGTTCCCATTCGTGGATTTGCTGAGTTTGTCGACTTAGCAAATCTGCCATGGGGTTTTGTACTCCTGGGGCGTGTTGGGCTAATAAGAAGATCTTTAGTGGTATAGCCCATCTCCATATCTGCTGTGCTAACAGAGAGCTGCAGAGAGTGTGTCCCTCCTTGTTTGTTTATGTAGTACATAGCTGTCATATTGTCTGTGAGGACTAGGACAGCTTTGCCTGACACTTGTGTTTGAAAAGCTTTTAGGGCTAGAAACACAGCTAGTAACTCTAGGTGGTGGTTGTGGAGTAGCTTTTGTTGCGGTGTCCACCTGCCTTGCGTGGTGTGATGCAGAAGGTGAGCTCCCCAGCCGGAGAGCGATGCGTCCGCTGTAAAGACTAATTGAGGAACTGGCTCTAGAAACGGTCGCCCTTTGGAAAGACTTTTGGTGTTCCACCATTGAAGAGAACGACGAGTCCGACCGTCTACCAACACTTGGTCTGTTAGTTGACCTTGAGCCTGGTTCCATTGGCGTGCTAGGCACTCTTGAAGTGGACGCATTTGCAATCTTGCGTGAGGAACTACGAATATGCAAGATGCCATCATTCCTATGAGCTGCATGAACATTCGAGCTGGTAGTGAGTGTTGCGGCTTGAATTTTGTTAGAAGAGTTTGTACGCTTGTTATCCTTGCTGGAGAGGGATAGGCTAGTGTTAACTGGGTGTTTATTGTAGCGCTGAGATACTGTTGTATATGTGAGGGTTGTAGATGCGACTTGGTGTGATTTACTGTGAATCCCAAGTCGTGAAGCAGTTGAATGGTAGTGTGAAGTGTGTTGTACACACTGGCTGTATGAGCTGGCTTTTATGAGCCAGTCGTCCAGATATGGGAAGACATGAATGTGCTGTCTTCTTAAGTGTGCTGCTACCACTGCTAGGCATTTGGTAAACACCCTTGGCGCTGTTGTGACTCCGAATGGGAGCACTTTGAACTGGTAGTGCTGCCCGTCTAGCACAAATCTGAGATATTGTCTGTGCGCTGCGTGGATGGGAATATGGAAGTATGCGTCCTTGAGATCTAGAGTGGCAAGGAAGTCTTTTAGTACCAGTAGTGGAAGGATCTGTTGAAGTGTGACCATATGGAAATGGTCCGACTGAATGTAAATGTTTAGAGGTCTGAGGTCTAGGATGGGTCTTAGACATCCGTCCTTTTTTGGTATTAGGAAATACAGTGAGTATACTTCTTTGTTTTCCTGGTGCTTTGGAACTATTTCTATTGCATTTTTCTGCAGGAGGGATCTTACCTCTTGTCTGAGCAATGTTAAATGTTCCTGTGACATTGGACGCTGCTTGAGTGGTATGTTTGGGGGGTAGATTGTAGTTCCAGACAGTAACCCGATTGAATAATTTGTAACACCCACCTGTCTGATGTGATGTTTTCCCAGGCTGGCAGGTACTGTTGGAGTCTTCCCCCAACAGGAGTGGAGTGGGGCGGGGGAAGAAGTCATTGGGCAAGGGTGGAGGTAGAGAGGGAATTGTTATTTTTACCTCTGCCCTTGTTATTGTTACCCCTGTACCCACCCCTTTGGTAGCCCTTGCTGTAAGTGGATTGTGTGGGGTCGTTGTATGAGGCAGAGTCTGTGTCTGAGGAATACCCTCCGGTGGCACCTCTATAGGATGAGCGACGAAATGAACGTCTGGGAGCCTGGGACTGCAGGGCTCCCATAGATTTGGCGGTGTCTGTATCTTTTTTCATTTTTTCAAGATATACATCCACATTGGGTCCAAATAGGTGTTGCTCATCGAAAGGTTGATTCAGAATGGCACTTTGTACCTCAGGTTTGAATCCAGATATGCGTAGCCAAGCGTGTCTGCGTAGTAAGACGCTGGTGTTAACTGCTCTAGACGCAGTATCAGCTGCGTCAATGGCACATCTGATGGAGGTATTTGTAATGTTTTTACCCTCTTGGATGAGTTCATGTGCCCTATCCCTGTACTCATCAGGGAGGTGTCTCATTATTGACTCTAATTCGTCATAGCGTGCTCTATCATATCTGGCTAGCAATGCTTGTGTGTTGGCCTTACGCCAGGTGTTTGCTGCTTGAGACGCAGTTCTCTTCCCTGATGCGTCCAGTAACTTAGACTCTTTATCTGGTGGGGCAGCATCACCTGTTTGCGAGTTAGCTCTCTTGCATGCGTTGGAAACTACAAGTGAGTCTACTGGTACTGGCCCCTTAATGTATGCTGGGTCTGAAGGGGCGGTTTTATATTTCTTCTTTATACGAGGATTAATGATTCTAGTTCTGACTGGATCTTTAAAGACTTCAGCAGCGTGTTTAATTACTCCTTTGAGCATTGGTAAGATGGATGCGGACCTTTGTGCGTTATCAAACGTATCCATCAGGAAGTCGTCTACAGGGTCTGTATGTATGTCTACCCCATGATATTGTGCAGCCCTGTGTATTAATTCGTTAAACTCTATAGTGTCTTCAGGTGGGGAAGGCCGTGAGGGGTATAAGTCATCCTGAGGGACATTTGGGACGTCTGGAGTGGTGTAATCATCCCATGGGTCAGGTGATCCTGCAGGTGTGTCTGGATCAGTCTTGTTACCCCCCATATCATCGGAACTATCATCCCTGATGGGAGGATGCTTGGGAATGCGGAGGTATGGGAGAGTGTGGTGATGACATAGGTGAAGGGGAAGGCGGTCTTAAAGGCAAGGTAGCCATGTCCTTCTTTGCGTGCAGAGCTGGAGCTGGTTTGTCCAGTGGTCGCTTCTTTGAGGCCAAAATCAACTGTCCAGTTATTGTGTCCCTAGCTAGAGTCTTTTGGGCAGGGTCTGGATAATATAAGTCCTCTGCCGGAGGCCGAGCTTTTGGTGCTGTGGAAGGTTTCGGCACCGAAGCGGCTTGCTTTGGTTTTTTGACAATGTCCTTTGTCAGGGAAGCAGGAGTCTTTCTCAGCTCAGAATGTTTTATTTGGCTCCAAATGTTTTTTAAGGTTCCGAAGGTTTTTTCTGGTCGGTGTTGTTTTCGGATCCAGTTGTTTCTTTGTATCCAATGCTTTTTTCGGTTCCAGTGGTTTTCTGGAATCCGAAGCTTTTTTTGGTTCAGACCTGGGTTTCGGCGCCGATGGTTGGACGTCGGCGTAGCCGGGGTCGATGTCTTTTTCGGAGCGGGTTAAGTTGGCGCCGGCACCATGCGAAGGCTGACTCGAGCCAGAGTCGCCTGAAGGCTTAATTGGCTTCTTTGCCGGGCACGAAGGGGGGCAGTAGAAGCGGAGTGTCAGTGTGCAACCTAGCCCAAGAGCTAGGGTGTAACCTGGGCCTTCTTTGGGTGTGTTGAGGAAGGGTCGGGGTCGACGGTCATACTTACGACCCGTTGCGCTGGAGTGATGTCCTCGACATCTGAATCTTCTTCATGTTCGGAAAAGCTGTCTACGTCTTGATGTTCTGGGACGTTGACGCCTTCCTCAAAGAGGTCGGCCGGAATGGAGGTTGAAGATCGAGCCATTGTTCTTCTCGCTCTTCGGTCCCGGACAGTCTTTTTGGAGCGGAAAGAGGCACAAGCTGAGCAGTCCTTTACCTCGTGCTCCGGAGGAAGGCAGAGGTTACACACCTCGTGAAGGTCGGTGTGGGGAAACTTCGACCCACATTGAGGACACTTTTTGAAGGGCATCCTTGCCATGAGCTGGAGTTGAGGTCTAGTTAGGCCCGAAGGCCGTCGACGACGACCGGAATCGAAGTAGTCGACGTTGAAGAATAGCGTCGAGTGGATAAGTGTTCGAAACTTATTTTCTGAAAGTTGGTGAGGATTGCGCGCCGAAGGAATTCGGTTTCAACACGGAGCACTGGAAACACATCCGAGCCCGGTGGTGGAAAAAAACAATCTAGGGATGGAGCCGATGACCATGCGCAGTATCATCCAAAGGAGGAGTCACCTATCCCGTGACTTCCAAAGACTTTTCTACAAAACAAACTGCAAACATCCGGGCTCAACACTAGGTGGCAATCTATGCATATTGTGCAATCTGCAGCTCATATGCCTCGAACATAAATTGTATTCTTGCCTCTATCCGGTATGAATAAAAATTGGGGAAACATTTGAAAGTCATGGAATTATGTTCATGAATTTCTATGGTCTACATGTTTCAAGCCCTACCCCAAGGCTTTTCTTCAGGACCAAGGACTACTTCCTGATACCACTCCTGTCAAAAAAACTAAATTCTGGGTGCACTCTGAATTGAATTAGTCGATAACAAATATACAGTACCCACTTGGTAAAATGTCTAAGATATTGAAGAAGCCAAAAATGGGGCCATAGGAGCCCAAAACGGGGGTAAGGGATGTCTTTGGTCAAACATTCATCAATGCTACTCCCTTACTTTGGGAGATAGCCCGCCTGTGGTTCTGATGGCTTCAGAAGAGGCATGGATATACTACTTGGCAGATATCTATAGCAAAGGGAATAATTAGACTGTCTGACAAAGGTAGGATTATAATGGAGAAATATTAAGTAGGTTTTCTAACAAAACGTTGATTTTTTTTACGGACCTTGCATTCTCAAGAGCAGATGGATCAGACAACCTTACAGCAATAATAATAAAAACCAATTGTGATTGGTGGGCTCAGTTCGTTCTTGTTGTATTTAAGTCAAAAACATTAATTGTGGTGGTTTCAGGAAGCTGGAAAGAGGCTATCATAAAACCGATACATAATAAGCAAAAGTCCTCTATTTCAAAGAATTATACACTAATAAGCCTTATGGATGCATGGGCAAGGATGTATGCACAGCTTACACTCCATAGGTTAAAGAAATTAAGATTAAGAAAAGGATTTACCTGCAATAGAACACAGTGGTTTTAAGAAAGCCCACTCAACAGTGAACCACTGCTTAAGTCTATGGTCAATAGCCCGTAAGTGGACAAGATAAAGGGCAACTTATTTTATTGTTATGTCGACTTCCAAGCATCATTACACTAGGCTAATAGGGAGATACTGTGGGATACAGGGGTGTGGAATTCCTATAGCCTGATGCCCAGGACATATTGTTTTGTTTTAAGGACAACATGTTTTCATGTTTATTTTGTCCTTAGGACAACTAGGCCCAACACCCTGCAGAACAAACCCTCGGCAGCCAGCTTACAGCGCCACATTATGGATCAGTGAAGGGTATTGCCAGCAGTTATGGTAATATTTGTATCCATATGTTAATGCTGCTCAAACTCGTATTTGTGGTTCATTAATGCAAAACATTTTTATTAGGCTGAGCGTTCGGAGGAAATACTTTTAGCTTGCATTGCGCTACGGGCAGTGGTTCCGGTATTGAAATGTGTACAACCATTTGCAAACTTAAACAATATGAGGCTACTTATAATGCTTCCAGAACATCCTCCGATTAGATGCAATATACTTTTACCAATATACTTATCTGCTCAAAATCAGCAAACAATAGAGGAAGATGGAGGCTATATAGCATTTATCAATTAGTCAATCAATCACATAATTTGTATAGCGCGCTACTCACCCGGTGGGTCTTAAGGCGCTGGGGAGGGGCGGGGGGTCAGTTACTGCTCGAAAAGCCAGGTCTTGAGTGGCTTCCTGAAGGAGAAGTGGTCCTGGGTCAGTCGGAGGTGGATGGGGAGGGAGTTCCATGTCTTGGCTGCCAGGTAGGAGAAGGATCTTTCTCCGGCGGTGGCTCTGCGGTTGCGTGGTATGGCGGCGAGGGCGAAGCTGGTCGATCGTAGCTGGCGGGTGGGTGTGTAGAAAGTCAGGCGGTTGTTGAGGTACTTGGGGCCCAGGTCGTGGAGAGCCTTATGTGCGTGGGTGAGGAGCCTGAACGTGATACTCTTGCTGACGGGGAGCCAGTGCAGGTCTCTCAGGTGGCAGGAGATGTGGCAGTGTCGGGGGATGTCCAGGACGAGTCGTGCAGAGGCGTTCTGGAGTCTTTTCTGTAGTTTGGTTCCAGCGTAGAGGGTGTTTCCGTAGTCCAGTCAGCTGGTGACGAGTGCCTGGGTGACGGTCTTTCTGGTTCCCTGGGGGATCCATCGGAAGATCTTACGGAGCATGCGCAGGGTGTTAAAGCATGATGACGAGACGGCGTTGACTTGTCTGGTCATCGAGAGGGTGGAGTCTAGGATGAAGCCTATTATTCAGTGTGATGTTTTTAAAGTTCTATTTAGAATCTTTTAATGTGGTTCTACTTTGAAGGAGTAAATAAAAGTAAATGCATAATGCTAGCCTCCTTAATCTTTAATAAAATGTATTTATTTATTTCGAATTTGTATTGCGCATGGCTTCCCCAGCAATGGGGCGTCCCAGCGTGACCAGAGACCAAAAGCAGGGAGCATAGGCGTGAAACAGAGTGTTAGACAGCAACAACTGGGAAAAGCCAGGTTTTTATGGCTTTTCGAAACGCCAAATGATTTGGAATAGCTCTGATGGGAGCTGGAAGTGAGTTCCACAGTTTTGCCGCCAAGCAGCGGAATGAACACCACAGGCTCTCCAGATTCGGGGGGGGTGCAGACCAGCGCTAGGTCGGCAGATCTCAACAAACGCCCCGACACATAGGGCTCCAACAGATTAGATAGCCCTGATGGTGCCTGGCGAGTCAAGATCTTGTGCGATATGTACAGCGCCTTGAACTGAATGCGCTTTTCGACAGGCAACCAATGAAGTTTGGGAAGCACATGCGCGAAGGAGCAGGATCTGGGTAGTGCAACCAAAATGCGGGCCGCCGCATTCTGGACCCTCTGCAGGCACTTGATGCTGGCCTTATTGGCGCCCTGATAGAGGGAGTTACCATAGTCCAATCAGGACAAGATTGACGCCTGGACAATGGTCTGACACACCTCAGGAGGGAAAAAACAAGCACAGGTTTAAGGCCTCACAGGAGCCCAAAAATAGAACCCTACGACGGCTTTTGATGGAGTATCGAGGGTCAAACTATTGTCGAACCACACACCAACGTTTTTTTTTTATATATATATATATATATATATATATATATATAACATTTTTATCGGTATTTCAGAGACAAAAAAAAAGGAAACCAGCACAAAAGACATTGGCAGCAATTGGCGACATGGGAAATATAGACATCATACAAAAATCATTGTAAGGAAACGGGTGACATAGAGCGCCCCTAGTACACAGTAACTGTTCGGATCCACATTTCATGGAGTCAGGAGACCCACCAGAGTCAAACAGTCTTACATATTCGTCCCTGTCCGGGGTTATTACAGCCCAGCCCTTCCAGAGCAATCTATCCGTCTAAATTACAATGTATTAGGAGTGGGTGTTCTGCAAAATGTCATAAAGGTCCTCAGTCAGATCCTCCCCTTGTGTATGTATGTCTGCATCCTCCTCCTCCATAGTGTCTTGTGAGTACCTTTTTTCGTTAAACAGTGACCAGAAGTTCTTCGGTCTATTACGAGGGGGCAATTAGTCGCTATATAGTTCAGTTTGTGTGCTACAGTAAATCATCTTCTTGGTCCATTGGGATATGTAGGGACCTGGCCACGCATCCATGCAAGCGCTACACACCTCTTAGCTAGGAGACAGGCCATATCAACCAATCTCCTGTGTACCTGACTCAAAGGCTTAGAATAACCCAATACGGGTTCAACGTTAATTGCATTATCCCATTCACCTACTCGTATACTTTGCACCAGAACGGGTAGACATCCGGGCACGACCAGGCAACATGTAAAAAGTCCGCCACCTGCGCTCTGCATCTCTCACAATTAGGGCTTGCCCGTAATCCATATCTATGAAGCCTGGCCAGAGTATAATAAATCCTGTTCAGGTATTTAAAATGTATTAGCCTATGTCAGCCATTAAGAGAAATTCTCCTCCACCTGGAGCAGCGATATTGCCATTTCTCTTCTGATAGATCAGTATTCAGGTCTTTTTGCCATGCCAGGTCGGGGCTTAGCGTAGTCAGTTGTCCTCTCTAAGAGGGCTATGTGGTATAAATTGGTTCTCAATTTAGCCGGGTCTTAGCATTAATGACATAGTCAAAAGCCACAACCACCGGGGGCTTTTCCATGTCCTCCCCTAATAGATCCCTAAGCTCATGCCTCACTCTGTGGAACTGGATGCGCGATATTAACGGGTAGGAGACATCCTCAGTCTCTATCTCTCCCCAAGTACGCGCGACGCCCTCCGAAAACAAGTCACCTATGGGGCGTATATTCAGTGTGCCCATCGACGCCAGCACCTCCTTGTCCATACATGGAGGCAACCATAAACACCAGGCGATTGAGGCCTTCGGGGCATACAGTAGGCTGCACGCCTGAGCATCCATCATATGATTCCATGTGCGAGTAATTACATTCAGTAAATCCAAGATACCCGTACGTCGATCCGGAGGCCGAGCAAACAACGGGGGCAAAGGAACCAGATCGGCAACTATTGACTCAATGCGTAAATGTGGAGTGTCCACTGGGCCAGTGGTAGGCATGTGCACTTTGCGCAGCACGGTAATAAAGTTCTAGATCTGGGGCGTTCAATCCGCCCGCTGCATAAGGACGTATCCGAATTCTCCACGCCACCCTATGCTGCTTCCAAGCCCAAGCTAATCGGATCATTAACGAGTGAAGCTGTTGGAAGAAGAGAGTCGACAGTACCATGGGGATATTGCTAAACAAGAATAGGAAGCACGGCAACACAATCATTTTTATAAGGGAGATTCGTCCCAGCATCGACAGCGGCATAGTGACCCACTTTTCAATGTCCTCCTCCAGTTTGGAGACGGCCACCCCATAGTTCTCACGTAGAACTATCTCCGAGTCCATATGCAGACGGATCCCTAGATATCGTACCACGTCAGTAGTCCACTGAAAAGGGTATTCCGGGTCAAATCTCTTCGTAGCCGGCGTGAGAGGGAACATAAGGGATTTGCTCCAATTTACATGGATGCCCGAAAGAGCTAAATAGGACCACTTCGCGCAGCACCACCGCTAAGTGCACCTCCGGATCTCTAACATATAAGAGGGTATCGTCCGCCTACGTGGATACAATCAAATTGTATGTGGTGAAACGTATACCCCTGTGCCCATGGTATTCACGTAGAGCGCAAGCAAGAGGTTCGGACACCAGTGCACAGAGAGAATAGGGGAAAGAGGACATCCTTGCCTCATGCCCCTGCCAATCTGTATGTGATCTGTGGTTAGCGATCCAATCCGTATTCGGGCCGTAGGAGAAGTGTTCAACGTGGCTAAGAGCTGAAGAAACAGCTCTTCCCACACCCACCTGGCTTAGGACATGTCTCAGAAAAGGCCACTCGACAGAGTCGAAGGCCTTTCCCATGTCCAGAAAGACCACAACAGCTGGAACCTCTGGGCGTGTGTGCTGAAACGCAGCAAATACTGTCCTGAGATTATACGTGAGATTGCGAATGGGAACAAATCCCGCCTGTTCTGGAGCAACCATCAAAGTCACCATGGGGCTGAGACGGTTTGAAAACAATTTGGTGAATGTCTTCGCATCCATGTTCAATAACGACAGAGGGCGGAATGAGTAGCAGTCCCGCGGAGTCTTTCCTGGCTTAAGAATAGCCACCAAGATCGCCTCTCGCATAGTGGGCGGCATAGTGCCCGATTCTGCCATATCTTTAAATAGTGTGAGTAATCGAGGAATCAGGAGTTCTGCAAACGCCTTGTAAAAGGCAACAGTAAGGCCGTCGCTCCCCGGCGCACTCCCCGCCCGCATAGCGGATAATGCCCATACGATCTCCTCACGCTCAATCGGGCATACCTGGAATTCACGATGCAAGTTAGAAAGCCAGGGCAGCTCAATGTGGGAAAGATGATCAAGAATGCGTTCCTCCGGGACAGGGCCTCGGGAGGCATACAGGGCCGCATAGTACTCGCGAAATCTTTCCACGACCAGCCATCCGAAAGCGGCTCGTCCGTCGGGGAGGACCTCGTATCCGGGATAGATTCTCTGCCTCTGCGCTGTTTAGCCGAATGCGCGAGCACCGTTCCAGGGCGCTCCCCTTCACCGTAGCATCTAGCTGTGGCAAACTTTCCTAAGTGTTTAACTTCCGAGTCGGCCTCCTCATGGTATTCCCTCATTGTCTGTGCGAGCTCCTGTGCAAGGGTTTCGCTACAATCCTGCAAACGCCTGTCTTCCAGCTCTTTTAATTTATTCTCTAAAGTCTGTAACCGGCCTCGGATTGATTTAAGAACCCCCGAATGTTTAGATATGGTGACCCTCTGATATACACCTTAAAGGCCTCCCAGATGGTCTGGAATGAGTCCACAGTGCCCACGTTAGTGTAAAAAAACATCTCAATGGCTGCAGCTAACTCCTCCCTAAAGGGGCCGTCTAGCAAGGAGTAAGTGGGAAAACGCCAAGCAAATGGCGGAATGCGTTCGCCGGGGCAGAACCGTCAGCAACAAGGGTGAATGATCAGAGTATGTACGTGGCAAAATAGTGCAAGCCTTAACTTTATGAGTTAAATGTGCTGAGTCTAGCCAGTAGTCTATCCTAGTATGTATGTTATGTGGAGCTGAATAGTGCGTATATCCCCCCAGAGTGGGGTGTTGATGTCTTCACACGTCCCACAAGTCCAGTCGTGTCATTGACCACTCTAGCACCATAGCAGAAGCAGAGGGGCGACGCTCGGGGCCGTCAGATCTGTCTGTGTTGGGTTGTCTTGTCAACTTAAAATCACCCCCCCAGAGAACACCTGTAGGAAGGTGGATATCGGACTATGGTTACCCCCAACTTTTTTTGCCTGGTGTTTTGCTGGTTTTTCGACTTAGTTGACCTGGGACCCTGCTATTCAGGGCCCCAGGCCTACTGCTCTCTCTGTAAAATGGATTCCATGTACCTTAGGTACATATCTAATTGGATACTGAGTCTCCTTATCAGTCCCTGTACAGTGTACCTTAGGTACCCAGGGCATAGGTGTACCCAGGGCCTACCAGGGGCTGCAGCATGTATTATGCCACCCCTGGCTGGCCATCCAAATCTGACACAACTGGCTGCCGACAGCTGTAATCACCCCTTGCTTTAAATATAGTATACCTATATCTAACTCTAAAATGGACACATGTATTCCTATCAGTCACTCCTATGGCAGGCCTTAACAATCCTGGAGGCAGAGTGCTTGGAATTATGTGAGATGGTGCTCTGGCATGAGCTGAGCCCGTTTGCAGCTTGCCGAACCAAGTCCTAATAGCTGTTCCATGATAACGCCTACCATATACTCTTAAGTGCATTATAATCCTCGCGGTTATTTGCTATCTTTGGTATCGCTTTATCAAAACATGTCGAGTAAGGTGTCATACGAATTGGAATACTAACCCCTCGCCAATTCTGGCGACGGGGTTAGCATTCCACCCTTCTAGAGGGACACGACATGTATGTAACTGTGAATCCCGGTTAAAGTTAACTCGAGCCTCAGCATCACAAAATGGATGCTGCCACCACAGACACAAGTCTGACCTCCTGCTGCTGGGAGTCCTTCCAGCGAGGAGAGCTTGGACAAAGGGTTTCCTGTCAGGGGCGGTGCTAGCACCATCCCAGACAGGGTTTTGTGTATCCCAGGTAGGCAGGGCTGAGAGGAAGGTGACTGCAAGTGGCACCCCGGTGCTCACTATGCATCTGCCGGTTTGAACCAGTTCCAGGGGCACACCAGCCCCTGAGCTGGGGAAAGTACGGACAAGGGAGAGGGGTGTAACCACCCCCTTCCTGGTCCCATCCATGGGCAGGATCTAGTCGCGTGCCAGCCCCTTTCTTTAGTATAAAAAGGTAGGAGCGGGCCCCCTTCCCAAATTAGATAATTCTGAATCTCCTGACTTTCCACGAAAGAATTCTTGAACCTTTCTGAAGACTCTCCCTTGTGGCTAAGGAGTAGCCACCCTGCACCAGCGGGCACCATCTAAGCGCATGCGGTTTGCTGTAAGTCCATCCTCCGGATCAAGACTGTCCAGCTCAACAAGACCCGGATTCCGCCATCTCTGACCTCTACCTGCATCATCAGCCCAGCTGAGATTCGTGGGTGTGACGAGACCCGAGGGACCGGCCATCTTCAGAACCTGCACGACGCTTATCCAGCACGACCGCCGAGGGATCCTCGAGTGAGTGCTTTGGGGTTTGAGAAGCCCTAACCCTGAGCAGCTCCAGCACCGAAGTCCAGCCCCCCAGCATCCACGAGATCTGCGTGGGGCCCTTCTGCTCTTTGCTGCTCACCGCGTTGTCCGGCTACTTGCCTGCTGGCTTGTGGCCCTCCTGACGACGAACCACAACACTTCCATCGCTGGTCTGGTTGCTCCAGACTGTCCCTTGCTCCCCTCCAACAGAGGTGCACCCCGGACCCTCCTGGTCCACTCCAGACGCCATCCCGCGTGAGAGTGCACACTCTGCACCCGATCTCCCTAGGCCTCCTGCTCCTAACCTGAAGGTTCTGTAGTGTAGTCCTAGCGATCCTAAAGCCTCTTGATCGAGTTACTTACCTGCTAGTATTTCACATTCCACTTTTGTAGTATATGGTTTTTCGTGCCCCTCGGGCATTTGTGTAAATTGTGCAACTTGAAGTATTTTCTTAAGAGTTTTGTAATGTGCTTAGCTCCCTGACTCAAAGAGATCAGGGTAGACTTGTTATAAATAAATATCCTTTTATTTTCATAACAACTTGTGTGGTGTCCTTTCACTTGGTGTTCAAGGGGTATATGTGATGGTATAACAGCTGGCTTAACACGCCCTCTAGAGTTTAGCCTAAAGACTGCTCTTGTCCATGCTACTAGGATAGCTGGTCTATAAGGTTGACTTACAACCAATCATCAATAAGGGTCGTTTGGAATGATACATAGTGATCACTAGAATAGTGAGCACTGCATATCAGGCCAACTTCTCACAACACCTCCCCCAGAGTGTGCTAGGATCTTGGCTACTAAATCTGTATAAAAGGCAGGGTAATCATATTTAGGACCGTAGGTGTTTACTATGCATATCTCCATACCCTTCCCGCAGCATTTAGTGATCGTGTACTGACCATCCCCGTCAGTCTCCAGTGGAATCATCTTCAGCAGTGACTTCGGGTTCACCCACGTAAGGACCCCCTTGGCATGCGATGTAAATCCCGCAGCATGTATGTTGCCCATGAAGCCCCGATATCACAGGATGTGACTATCTGGACGCAGGTGAGTCTCCTGTAGGAGTGCAATATCAACACCATGTCTCGAAAGGTATTGTAGGACCTTCCTATGGTCATTAAGACCCCGGACATTCCATATCACCAACGTCAATGTGTCCAACGAGTCCCCTGGTAAAGTCCTCCCGCCCGCAACTGTTGCTGTATGTGTCTCCACAGTGTAGTCTGAACATATGTCCTCATGCCGTGTCTAATCGCTTCAGTGCCTGACAACACATGAAACCCTTCCTCAAACTGCAAACAATCCCCCCATCCCAAACGTCACAGCAGTGGGCCACCCCTCCCCCTTCCCCACACCCACCCACGCCTGCCCAACCCCAACTAGGCCGCAATCATCCCCTCACCCCGACAGAGCCTCCCCCCCCATCCCATCCCTAAAACCCTACAGACAAAAGGTGGAAAACAAACCCTCCTTCCAAGTACAGTGGAATTCACGCAGGGGCGTAGGTAACCAACAAATAAAAACCAACTCTATACAGAACAAAAGGAGTAGTTTCTTACCTGTAACTCCAGTTCTGTAGTAGGGGTATCTCTGTTACAGTCATAATCTAGTGAATAGTCCCGCCCATGTGCATGGACCCCGGAACAATCAAAAAAAATTAAGCTGTCTTCATTGCAGTCCTGCATAGACACTTAAGAGAAAATTAAAGACAATAATGAAGCCTGTACCTACAAGGCTACACTGTCCAGTACTTCAACTAGAAATGCCAAGGATATTCCTAACACATTTAACACAATCTGTCAAGTTTCCCCCCTTTAGAGAAACTTGCCTCCCCTCACCAAATCCTTGAAATGATAGCAGGAAAGGAATAGACAAACAAGCCTCCATAGGCTGCCATTATGTGTCTGGAAAAGGGATACTGTGCCTTTAAGGAACTCTCTAGAGACCCTCGGAATCCCAGCATGCACAGCCCACTACTTTTACTTTCAGTTCTTTTTGAAGGTGCATAAAGCAAGGCCTGCAGCATACATAACAGTACCATTTTCTCCACCGGGGAGGAGGGCGGGCACTTATGACTATAACAGAGATACCCCTACTACAGAACTGGAGTTACAGGTAAGAAACTACTCCTTCTGTAGTAGGGGATCTCTGTGTATAGTCATAATCTAGTGAATAGAATTGCAAGCCCAACCAAAAAAAAAAAACGGCGGTGGAGAAAAATAGACAACACCACTATTGTGCGAATAGATTCCGCAACGAAGCCTGCCCAACCTGAGCATTTGCTCTGGCATTAGAATCCAAACAGTAATGCTTAGCAAAGGTGTGGACCGACTTCCAAGTGGCTGCTCTGCAGATCTCTGCAATGGGAACATTTCAAAGCAAAGCTGTTGTAGCTGCTTTGCCCCTGGTAGAATGAGCCTTAGGCTTACCCCCTAAGGTCTTATTCGCTTTCTGATAACAGAGCTAGATACACGACACAATCCACCTAGAGATGGACTGTTTTGAAGTAGCTAGACCAGTCCTGACCGACCCATAGTTGACAAACAATTGGTCGGACCTACGAATACCCTTGGTCTTATGCAGATAGAATTTCAACACCCTTCGGACATCCAGGCAATGAAGAGACCGTTCCGCTGGAGTGGAAGGATTCTGGAAAAATTTTGTTATAGTTATAGTCTGATTCACATGAAAATCAGAAATCACCTTGGGAAGGAACTTAGGGTGAGTACGCATTACAACCTTAGCAGCATAAAATGCAGTATAAGGTTCCTGGCAACACAATGCCTGAATTTCATTCACCCTGCGGGCCGATGTAATGGCCACGAGGAACGCCACCTTCCAAGACAGGTGCTGCAGTGAAGCCTTATGAATAGGCTCGAAAGGTTCCTTCATCAGCCTGGACAGCACCACATTCAGTTCCCACATTCAGTTCCCACGAAGGCGAAGGAAGCCGAACAGGAGGCAACACCTTCTTCAACCCTTCCAAAAAAACCTTAATCACAGGAATCTGGAAGAAGGATGCCTGCGCAGGGCATTTCCTGTAAGCAGTCAATGCAGCCAGGTGAACCTTAATGGCATGGAAATTAAGTCCAGACTAAGCTAGATGCAGAAGGTATGGAAGGAACATCCTCCTTGCAGGTCGTCGGATCATAGTTCTTAGACATGCACCAGATGCCGAATCTCTTCCACTTGTAAGCATAAGAAGTCCTAGTAGACGGCCTCTTAGCCTCTTTCAATATGTCTATGCAATCCTCAGGAAGATTCAAGTGGCCATATTGCACTATCTCAGGAGCCATGCCGCCAAACTCAACGATGAGAGGTTTGGGTGCACCATCTGCCCCCGAACTTAGTGAGAAGGTCCTGCCGACACGGCAGCCGCCAATGAGGCAGGATCGACAAGTGAAGCAGGTCTGAACAACCACTGTCTGGGCCGTTCTGGAGCAATGAGGATCATCCGCCCCCGGGACCGGGCCAGCTTGATGAGCACCGCCGGAATCAGGGGAATGGGTGGGAAAGCGTACAGAAAGCTGTTTGACCAGCTGATCCATAACGCGTTCCCCAGAGTCCCCGGCTTGTAATACCTCGAGGCGAAGTCGCGGCATTTGCTGTTTTCGGCGGTGGCGAACAGATCCACTTCTGGAGTGCTCCACATGGCGAAGATGTTGTTGAGCACCTCGTTGTTTATGACCCACTCGTGGTTTTCGTGAAGCAACCTCCTGAGGGCGTCCGCCTGAACATTCTGCACACCAGGCAGATGTCGCTGTTATCGTCAGTCCTCTGGCTAACAGCCAGTGCCAGATCGCCTGCGCTTCCTGTGACAGTGCGGGCGATCTCGAACCCCCCTGCTTGAGGAGGTAATACATCGTGGTCGTATTGTCCGTCTGTACAACCAAGGAGTTGGCCTGGATGGACGGATGAAAGGCTTTCAGTGCCAAGTGAACAGCTCTGAGTTCCAGGAAATTGATGTGATACGTGGACTCTGCCGGAGACCACGTTCCCTGGATCTGTAGATGGTCTGAATGCACCCCCCCAGCCCAGGAGAGATGCATCCGTCACAATAGTCTGAGTCGGGATGTCCTTGTGGAAAGGAACCCCTCTGAGGAGATTCTCTGCCAAGCACCACCATCTCAGGGACTGTTGGGCGTGAAGAGACAACTGGATCCAATCGTCCCAACACCCTTTCCTCTGGTCCCACTGGTCCTCCAAACATTCCTGTAGCGGCCTCATGTGTAGGCGCATGTGCGGATTGAGGAAGATACAAGAGGCCATCGATCCCAGTAGAGAAGACACCGTCCTCACTGTTGTAGATAGAGCAGCTATAAGAGCCTGAGCCTTCCGAAGGATGGATAAGCGTCATGAGAGCCTGAGCCTTCCGAAGGATGGATAAGCGTCTCTCCTCCGGAGACACGCTTGCCGACAGCGTATTGATGGAGGCTCCCAAGTACTGCAGGCAATGTACAGGGATCGGGACAGACTTGGACAGATTTATGTGCAACCCCAGTAGGTTCAGCAGGACGGCCATCCTGTTGAAGTGCAATTGCCATTCCTGGAAGGTGGAGGCTTTGATCAACCAATCGTCCAGGTACGGGAAGACAAACACCTTGTTCTTTCTCAGGTGCGCTGCCACCACAGCCATGCATTTCGAAAAAGTCCTGGGTGCAGACTTCAGTCCAAACGGTAGTACTGTGTACTGATAGTGATTGGTGCAGACGAGGAAATGCAGGAACTTCCGTGGTTTCTGTGCAATAGGCACATGGAAGTATGCATCTTGCAGGTCTATCGCGCACAGCCAGTCTCCTCTGCAGCTGAGGATAAATCTGGTGCAAAGACAGCATACAAAACTTTTCCCTGCGAATCCACTTGTTTGCCGGTCGCAAATCCAGAATGGGTCTGAACTCGTTCTTTTACTTCTTCTGTACTAGAAAGAAGCGTGAATAAAGACCCTTTCCCCTTTGAGACAGAGGGACGTCTTCTATCGCCCTTTTTCTTAACAGGGTATCGGCCTCCGCCTGGAGCTCGCGTAGTTGGAACTGCGAGCCAACCGGTGGAATCGCTGGAGCCGGGCTGGTGAAACGAAGACTGTAGCCATTGCAAAAAATATTCAGCACCCACTGGTCCTGAGTAATGTTTCTCCACTCTGCCAGGTAATGTTGAATGCTTCCCCCCAAAGGAGCGGGAAAGGATGAATGGGAAGTAGCAGCTCAGGGCCTAGACCCAGCCGGGCCTTTGGTCGTGGAGGAAGACTGTTGACCACTTCGGCCCCTCTGGCGCTTTTGGAACGGTTTCCGCTGGAACTGCTGCTATTGTTGCTGTCCAGCCTGCAGACCTTGCCCTCTGCCTTGCGCCCCATACCGCCTCTGGAACGGGCGAAAAGTCTTTTTCTGTTCCTTAGGCTTTTCCAACCCGACAGCCGTCAGGGTTTCCGCCTCGACCTTCATGCGGGCCATCTCGTCGTCCGCATGTTTCCCGAAGAGGGTCTCGCCCGAAAAGGGTAGGTTGGCACTCTCTGCTGCGCCTCAGGCTTCAAGGATGTAAGACGTAACAGGCGTGGCACCTCAGGTTAACCCCATGGCAGTACCCGTGGGCTGCCAAGAGGGAGGAATCCGCAGCCGCGCTTATCACCTGGTTGGAGACCAGCATTCCTTCAGCGAGGAGCTCTTAGAAATCTTCCCGTTTTTCCCGGGGAAGGTGTTCGGAGAACTGTTGGAGGGACTCCCACAGAGCCTGATCGTAACGCCCCAACAGTGCTGAGGCACTTGCGGCCTTCATTGAGGCGGAGGCCGTCCCGCAAACCTTCCTGCCTGCCGAATCCATCCAGCGGCTCTCCTTGTCCGGAGGCACCGTCGATGACGGGGTGTGGGCGTGCTGTTTTCTTGCTGCCGTCACAATTACTGAGTCAGGCGCGGGATCCAAACGAAGAAAAGCTGGGTCCAAGTCAGGAGCCTTATATGTCTTCTGTAGCCTTGAAGGTGCCGATCTCGTAGCCGCAGGGGTGAGGAACAGTTCCATGGCAGGTTCCACCAGCCCAGGCACCAAGGGCAGCAACGGGCGCGATAACTGATTCTTGTGCAGAGTCTCGAAGATGACGGAAGTCAATGGCGCGGGCACAGTGAGCGTGATGCCCAGCTTAGTCGCCCCTCGCAGCAACACGTCCTGGAAGGAGACTATGTCGTCTACTAGAGACAGCCTCGTCCGAGGGGAGTCCGACAGGGTAGGTGAATAGTCCCTGGCACTGGATGAATCCGTGTGGCGGGACCTCGACCGGTCCCTCCTGTGGCGCCGTCTGGACCTCGTAGAAGAGCGACGGTGACTCCTTGATCTATCGCTCTGTCTAGAACGAGATCTCGACCTCCGCGGCATCGGACGGTCCACGGGCCGTAGCGGAGGGAGCTGTGGAGGCCGAAACGGGAGCCTAGGTTGTGGCGGCCCCGTAGGTGGCGTCGAGAGATGTGGCAACAAGACCGACCTCGGCGGAGGTGGTGGTGGTGGTGTAGGAGGAAGAGGACGATGTGGAGGAACAGGCGGTGGAGGAGGCGTCCGGTTACGTGGAGGAGGGTCCTTGGGTAACGGAGGAGTTGTAGGTGACCTCGGCTTGGAGGGCGAAAAGACGTGCAAGTACTCCGAGCCCGAGACCTTTCCCTTCTCCTTCGACGTCGATCGCCTCCTCAACGTCGATGATCGCCTCCTCAACGTCGATGATCGCCTCCTAGACGTCGATGATCGCCTCCTAGACGTCGATGATCGCCTCCTCGATGTCGATGATCGCCTCCTCGATGTCGATGATCGCCTCCTCGATGTCGATGATCGCCTTCGACGCCGAACGTCGAGTCGACGTCGATGGTGAACGGCGGTGACGCCTCGACGGCGAGCACCTGCTTGAACCCTCTCGACGTCTATGATGCCTCGACGACGAATCAGTCCTCGACGTCGACCTCGTCGGAGGCCTTGATGTCAATCCCCTCGACGTCGAACATAGACGTCGCTTCGACCCAGATCCCTGCGGAGACGGGGAGCAGACCGTGGTCATTCCTGTAAATGTAAATGTAGTATACTTGTAAAGCGCACAGCTGCCCCAGCAACGGGGCGTCCCGGCGCTGTAGAACGCTGTGGAACCCTTCCTGGCTCTCCCTGTGAGATGCCCCTCCTGGGCACCCCCAAGGTGAAGCCAGGCATCCCAGTGTTGTTGGGGCCGTTGTGGAGATTAAGCAAGCTATTGCCCAGAGTTGCAGCATGGGACCCATGATTAGAGTAGGCGCTGAGGCGAGAATTATCGACTCCGCAGACATTCAGCCCAAGACCCTGCCGCGTCGGGACTTGAACCCTGGTCCCGGGCCTGATCTCTGCTTCAGAGTCTGCCGCTCTAACCAGTGAGCCACACTTCTCCACACCACGCCGACGTCGAGGCTATCGACGCTGACGGAGACCGGTGGAGTTTTCTGGCCTTTTCCTTACTGGGGAGCCCCCCAGAGGCCGAAGCACGGGCAGAGGAAGAGGTCCCGTCCTGCCCAGTCCACCTGGACCCTACTGCTTTCTTTGCTCCAATCCTTGGAGCCTGATCTTCTGTCTGTCTTTCAGGGTCCTGCTGGAGAATTGCTGGCAGATCTCACAAGTCCCAGGGACATGAGAAGGAGGGAGACACAGGATACACACCATGTGTGGATCTGATTTTGCCTTCACCCTGGCACATTCTGGGCATTTATCAAATAAGGCAGGCATATTTGACAAAAAAAGGTTCAAAAGCACCAGAAAACTCCAGCAAAGTGAAGTAGAAGCAGAAATGTGTCAAGTGAACACACTCTAAAACTTTAAAAGTGCCAAAAATTACACAAAATACCCAACAAGGGAGAGCTCAATGCTTCAGGGTCCTGCTAGCAGGAGCCGGAAAAAAGAAATGAAAGTAAAAGGAGTGGGCTGTGCATACTGGGATACAGAGGGTCTCTTAAGAGTTCCTTAAAGGCACTGTATCCCTTTTCCAGACACATAATGGCAGCCTATGGAGGCTTGCCTGTCCATTCCTTCCTCTCTATCATTTCAGGGATTTGGTGAGGGGAGGAAATTTTCTCTAAAAGGGGGAAACTTGACAGATTGTGTTAAATGTGTTAGGAATATCCTTGGCATTTCTAGTTGAAGTACTGGACAGTGTAGCCTTGTAGGTACAGGCTGCATTATTGTCTTTAATTTTTTCTTATTTGTCTATGCAGGACTGCAATGAAGACAGCTTAAGAGATTATTTTTGATTGCTCCGGGGTCCAGGCACATGGGAGGGACTATTCACTAGATTATGACTATACACAGAGATCCCCTACTACAGAATCATGCCACCGCCCGCCCCTCCCCCTCCTCAATGTAAGGGTATCATGCGCGATATTCCAATGTATGTCCACAAGTCCTGGTAGTGTCAAGCGTGCCCTCGAGGAAACCTAAAATCAGCAGCGGCAGCAACCTGAGCGGCCACCGAGCTCCCCCGCCCACAATAGCCCTCAAGTGCAGCACCGTACAAAAGCACTGCACTTCGTTGATCACCTCATCCTGATTCGAGCTATAAGCACTTTAACTCCACGACCAAACTGTTATCTCAGCATTATATCCTGTCGTTGTTTGCTCCGCAAATCGCGCCCTCCTCCGCAGCCCTCAGCCCCCACAATACAAACCTACAAAAAAGAATGAAAAGCACATAGTCTATCATTCCGCACAGAACTACGTATCCCTAGTCTGTGCCTCCTGGCCTGCGGTAGGGCAAACCAATCAATCCATCTGCAAGTCTCTCCGTTAGTCCTGTTCATCCAGAGGACTTTCCATTCCCTCTACCTCTCTGTTTAGGGAGGGCCGCCCTTCCCTTCGCCAGTCTCTGATGGCTTTCTGCAGAGCCTTAGGGTCCGTGAAGATCATAGACTTCTCCAGTCTGTTAACCCAAAGCTTCGCGGGGTACAGCATCGAGTAATCAGCGCCCATCTCTCGTAGTTGGCGTTTCATTGGTACAAACTGCCTCCGTGCGTCTTGTACTATAGCAGTGAAATCCGGAAACAATGAGAGGACCGAACCTTCGTATTGCAACGGCTGTTTCTCTCTTGCGAGCTTCAGTGCCACATCGCGGTCCCGATAGTTGAGCAACTTAGCAATTATAGGCCTCGGCGGTGCCCCCGGTTTCGGTCTCGGACCTAGGGAGCGGTGCGCCCTCTCAACCACAAACATTCCAGAGAAGGTAGTCTCACCAAGGAGCTTCTTCAATAAATTTTCAACGAACATCTCCATATTCCAGGTCTGTGTGTTTTCTGGCAGGCCCATAATACGAAGATTGCACCTCCGAGAACAAGCCTCTAAGTCCTCAGTCTTGTCTTGCAGTATATGCATCGCTCTACTTAGTTGCTTACGGTCTGAGTTCAGAGATGTCTGTGCCTCTCCCACCTCAGTGAGGCAGCGTTCCGACATATCTATCCGCTCCGCCTGTTCGTCGAGCCTCTCCGCCATGAGGTCCATCCGATAGGTGAGTGCATCCATCTTGGTTCCCAATGAGGCAATCCCCCCCTGCAGGCTCTACTCCATAGCTACTAAAAGGCAGCGGATATCTTGTTGAGGCGGCTCCTCCACAGACTCCCGATCCCCCGGACCGCCCTCTGCTGTAGACTTGTCGTTTTTGGTTCTCTTAGGGTCGAATGAAAGTTTGGGTTGAGTCTTGTCCGTGCGTCCCATCCTGGCGACACTATATGGCCTAGTGCCACTTAGAGTGGGGGAAAACTCTTGCGTGGCAGCCACCCGGAACGCTATGTCTCCTCTCCCACAGCAGGGGTGCCAGCTCAGGAGCGACCTGCTGCATCCGGCACAATCCCTTCGCGCCTCGGTTCTTCTGTGGTCTCACAACCAGCTGCACATCCAAGGGGTGATCAGAACCGGTATTACCGCAATGTGGGCCCTCTATCCAGCGATGCAATCCAGCTCTGCCGTCCAGATAGATATCAGGCCCACCGTGATGTCAGGGAGCCCCTCCTCCACAAGGCCAGACCGCCAGTCCACCAGCCCCACGAGGGGCACCCACCGCTGATCCTACTCGTTACCAGAGCTGTAAAGGCAAACCACTTGGACTCACGGGGAATTCTCCACTCTCCTGCTGACTAAACCCTCCGTGAGTGAGCCCACTACCGTTGATCCTATACACCAAGAGGGCACCACCGGCTCCCCGCCTCTACACCAATGTCTTCCACCACGCTTCTATGCCTTCTCACAGGGTAAGACTTCAAGATGCCTGCAGCTTGTACCAGCCCCCGCAGCGCGTCTCACCTCCAAGGGGGCCCTCAGATCTCCGTGCCTCCTCCTGTTGCGCCAGTGTGGTTGCCCTTAAATAGTTCTTAATTTGTGCCGGGGGGCTCCCCAGGCCACTGTAAACTCGAGCCCCTGCTCTGGGGCCTGCCGTTCTCTCAGTGTCTCTTCAGGCCGCTCTCCTTACACTCCGGCGCCAGGCTTCCAAATACTGCAGGCAGGCGGAGGGAACCGCAAAGCTTCCTTGTTCCGCTCGCAAGCGCGGCCTCCTCCACGACACCCGAAGCCTCCCCTCAGGTGCAACAGGCCACCTTCGGCTCCCGGGTGCAGGCGATGCCGCAGGCCGCCACAACACTCACTTCAGCGCCGGTGCGGCAGCCCGCCCAAAGCACCGGGACCACAGGAGCCGCATCAGGGCAGTCTCCTCCCGCACAGGAGCGTCGCTACAGGCGGCGGGGGAAAAGCGGTCCTCTCGCACCCCTCCAGGCTCAGGGGTGCCCTCCAGTCGAGCCCAGCCGCCGGGGCCGCAACACAGGCAGCGGTCCCGTCTCCCGGTAGTAGCGCAGGCCCCTGTCACGGGTCGCACATCCCGATCTGGCAGGAGCAGGGGAGTACAGAACTCGGACTCGCATCGTCCGAGATCTACGACTGATCAGGGGCGAAAGTCTGCAGATGCGGGTCTCTAGAAGCAGGAATATACGCAGGATTTGTGAAGGAAAGATTTCGAGAAGGTTGAGCTCTCGACTCAAGCAGCCATCTTGGTTAAGAGCTAGCTCCGCCCCCCCAACCACACACCAAAGTTCTTCACAACATTCTTAGGGAGTGGGGCGGGTTTGGGACGTTCCAGACCATAGCTCCCGGTCCATCCCAAACAGCAGGATTTCAGATTTACTGGCGTTCAGCTGTAAACAGTTGGCCGCCATCCAGTCCAAAACCGCAAGGAGGTAGTCTTTGAACTTGACCAAAGTGGTATCGCATTTCTTCGAGAAAGCAATCACCAATTGGGTGTCGTCGGCATACGACACCAAGGGGACAGCCCCCTGCCCTTAGCCACCTCTGCCAGAGGTCTAACATAAATGTTAAACAGAAGTGGTCTCAAAACTGAGCCCTGCGGCACCCCCTGTTGCAAAGAAAACTCCTGCGAGTGAAAAGGTGGTACTGAAACTTGGAAGGATCTCCCCTCCAAGAATGACCCGATCCAGTCCAAGGCTGCATTCCTGATCCCAATTTCCTGAAGGCGTTTAAGCAGTATTGCGTGGGAGATGGTATCAAACGCAGCACTTTAGTCCAAAAGAACCAAGCCTGCAGAGTCCCCAACACACAGGCTACCCCGGATGGCTTCCGCCACTACCAGCAGCGCAGACACGGAAGCTGTGCTGCGAAGGGTCCTGGATGGCATTCTGCTAAATTAATTCGGCCAGAATAGAATTCACATATGATTCCACCAGCTTTGCCAAAAAAGGCAGCTGGGAAATAGGCCGATAGTTGCGGATTCAGGAGGGTCCAAAGATGATTTTTTTTAGCAGTGGGATGACTTTAGCATGTTTCCACGTCCCAGGTACGTATGCTGACATCAGAGACAAATTGACCAGATCAATACTAACAGGAGAAATCAGGAAGTGAAACTGGCGAAAGTGGGTGGGTAACAAAGGGTCGGCCGGAGAGCCAGATTTTATTTTTAAACAAAGGGCCTCGAAATCCATGGGTGTCAAGGGAGGAAAAGATGACAACTACCCCCTCTGGGATCGCCCACCCCTGGTGCTACCCCCTCCATAGGCAAGGCCGACTTTGGTAGGTCCAAGTAGATCTGCTCTATTGACGAAGTACAGCGCCAATTTGTTGCACTGATGGTTAGAAGAAATGGGAGAAACCCTAGTTACACCCGCACTCTTCATGCCTTTCAGCAGAGAGAAGATTGTCTTGGCGGGATTAGAGCTGGCCAGGATTTTATTGGCCACAAACTCCGCTCGTGCTCTCCGAATGCACTTATGATACTGCTTAACAGCCGCCCGGAATTCTAATTTTGCTGTCATGTCATAAGAGCGCCTCCAGGCGCGATCAAGCAGCTTGCAGCCCTTCTTTGCTAGAGCTAACGAATCATTAAACCAGAGATTAGAAGGCCTCACGATTCTTTATTCAGTCAACCCATAAGAATTGTCATTCTTTGCTTTAAAAAAAAAGTGTTCACAAAAAATATGCAACTAGAAAAAAAATTGTTTTGATAAACTGTCAAATTTTAGGTACCATTTCTTTGAACCATCATTTAGTAAAATGTGTTTGATCCACGGTAGTATTTCCAATAAAATATGCATAATGGGAAATCAGTGCAGCCAGTTTTACCAAGATAGACATCCTTCCATAGCATAGTAGTAAGAATTTCTCCCCGTCTCAACTTCATGCCCCTCTCCCCTCAACTTCCAGCCCCCCTCCCCTCAACTTTCCCCTCCCTCCCCTAAACTCCCCCCTCAACTTCTTGCCCCCCCCCCCAAACTTCCCAACTCCCCCCTTCCCTGGTCATGTCCCAGTCAGCTCAAATGTTCATAGGTCATTTATGTGTCAGCATCTGTGTGGAAGTACTTTTATGTTATGCTGTGTCATTTCGGGCTCCCCTGATGACCGGTCCTGTAGTGGTTTAAGTATTTGTTTTCACTGTTGTATTACTGTATTACCCTGATGTCATTATTGATGTAATAATATTCTGTGTTCTAGCCCGTGCGTGGAGTGTGCATCCTCCGGGGTTCGATCAGTTACCGTCAGTTGCTGACCAAGCCTCTGAGGGTACGACGCTCCTGGCCGTGGCTGAAGTACTTACTTGTAATAAACCTGATCTTCTAAACAATTCATCTTCTTGTCTGAGACAATCAAGCTTTCACATATTGGCGACGACCGAGAACCCAGTCTTCAGCCACATGCATCTGGTGAATCGATGAAGCCCACGCTGTGTCCTGTTCAGTATCGGCTCACAACCCCAGAGTCTTCTCAAATTATCTGAGAACTATGGATTCGAGGGGGCGTACGATCGACAGCTGGTAGGACTGATTTTAATTGTATTTGGCAAGCTTGAGATTTGGCCAGGGCAGGCGTTACCTCCATTCGCAGGACCACGCACAGTCACTTAGTTTGAACACAGTGCACGTGCGAGCTCCAGTTCCATGCGCAGACTCAGCGCGTCACTACGAAGAGGCAAAGAACGTAGGTTACACACACAGAAGAACGCATCATAAAGCTGCATTCTCGACACGTATACGTGCAAGACCCATTTTGTTTTGGGCAACTCAGCACTATCTACGGCTTAACCGATCAGCTGATTTCAAGCCATGGTGATGCGCACACTTTAATTGGATTATCTTGTTACAGAACTTCATTACTGACCCTTCATTTGCGCATCACGGTGATGCGCACACCTTATTTTTCAAAATATTAAAAAGTTAACTTTTTCACACTTATTGTTTAATTAAGTTGGTAGCTTTTCACCAATTTAGTTACCTTCTGCTTTTCAAATTTTATCTTCTTTTTATTAAGGATGGCTACTCCCAATCAAATTACACAACCGCGACCTTTTCTAGCTAAACCAGGCAAACATAGTTTACCTTGGGATGAGTTTATTTGAAAACAACTTAGTGGCTATTGATGCTGCGGAGTAATCACCTGCTCGTAAGTTCACCCTCCTTTTTGGCAGTTTAGGTTTGGCAGCACAGAGCATTTTTCAAAGCCTACCTCCTATCCCTCATCCTACCTGTCAGTCAGGAGACAGGCAATGGAACACTTTTTTGGAGGCAATGGCTAGACTTCATAAAAAATCTCAGAACCTCCTAATATAATGTTGAAAAGACATAAGTTCTACAAATGTAAGCAGAGTGAAGAAGAAAAGGCGGAGGAGTATATTTCAGCGCTGAGGGTCCTAGCTACCACTTGTGGGTTTGGTCCTTTATCAGATGACATCATTCGCGATCAGTTCGTGTTTAATTGTGCATCGCACAAAATTAAGGAAAGGATTTTAAGTTGCCAAAATCCCTCACTCTCCGAAGTACTAGATATGGCTATAAGTATAGAACGTTCTACAATCTCTACTAAAGTCATTCAATCTAACCCTATCTCGAAAGTTAATTCAATTTCTGAGTCCGCGGAAGCTTATGAGGATGATTTGTTGGCTGTTGGCTCAAGAGACAGTATCAAAGTCTTCACAAAATAGTAGCCAACCATATTGCTACAGATGCGGGTCAAAAACGCACATTAGAAATTTTGAAGGGTGTCTTGCTTTAGGCAAACGTTGTTCTATCTGTAAAAAAATGGGACATTTCCAAAAACTCTGCAGCAGTCCTAGGAAATCGGTCACAGTTCGAAGTGTAGACATTGAAACAGACCATTGTATCTTTTGGATAATATACCCTTGACAGTGGATTACACGAAGGACCCCATAGAGATTAAAGGCCCCTATGTTTTGCATTAATTGATGGTAAAGAAACCAGTGTCATGGCAGACTCAGGATCCCAAATTACAATTATTCGCAACTCTTATTTTTTGGAGAACTGGGGAGGAAGAGTTTCTCTGTCAAAATCCAACATCAATCCGAAGGGCTTTGGTGAGAAAGACATAGACATGTTGGGATTTTTTATGTCTGATGTTGTAATTTTTTAAAGAAAAATAAATACGAAAGTTTATGCAGCAGTTGAGTGAAAAAACATTGTGGGCTGGAATTATCTGGCACGTTTGGGCTTGTATTTAGTCCCAGGGGATGTAAACCTGATTAGAGTTCACGAAATGCCTGTTTGTAGTCTGGATGAACTAACTATAGATTTAAAAAGTTTAATGTCTGAATTTAAGTCAGTGTTCAGTGATCAAATCGGTTGTGTAAAAGAGTTCAAACACGAGGTCAGGTTGGTACCTAACGCAATACCCATTGTTCATAAGGTCAGACCAGTCCCCTTGAGTGTTAGAGAAGAATTAAAAACCATGTTGGAGGGATTATGTTCACAGGGTATAATCCAATCCACGGAGTCTTCACAGTGGGTGGCCCCCATTGTGGTCACACGCAAAAAGACAGGGAAAATTAGACTCTGTACGGATTTGAGGAGACTCAATAAAAACATTGTAGTAGACTGCCACTCTCTCCCCAAGATTCACGATCTACTGGCAAATTTAGGGGGCGCTAGGTGGTTTTCATTAAATCGACCTAAAGTCCACCTACCATCAGATCCCTCTAGCTGAGGAGTCTCAGGAACTAACAACATTTGTTACACCTTTCGGTGCCTACAAGTTCCTGAGACTTCCCTTTGGCCTAGCATCCACAGCCAGTGTTTTTCAAAGGTTGATGGATACCGTCGTCAAAGGGATAAAAGGCGTTCAGGCATACCTGGACGATATACTGATTTTTTTCTAAGGATTCAGTAGAACATGTTGAGCTGTTGAGAAAGGTATTATCTACTCTAGGCAAACATGGTATGACCGTAAGAGCTGATAAGTGCAAGTGCTAATTTTAAAAAGAAAACTATTGCTCATTTTTAGAAATTGTGCTTTTGCTTTTAACTAATTTTGCACTGCCATACTTGCTTATTTGTACATTGGACCGCACTAGGTTAGAAGTCTTACCGTGAGTTGACAGCGGGACTTCCGACACCGAGGCAGCCATCTTGGGGGTAATTTAGGTCAGTGGGCCACGCCTCATTCCCCTGAACCTGCAAAAAAACGCTCTGCCGCGAGCGTGCAGCGGATCCGCACAGCGGGTGCACCAAAGGCAAGCCCGTCTGCGCCCGGGTCTCGCTCAGCGCCACCCCCTCTGGACAAATCATGGTAGAAACAACTCCCTTTATAAAATATACAGGAGAAGAAATATTAAAACTCAATCGCACCCCCTTTAACCATATGTGCTCTATTTTCCACCCAGAAATCATGCGTCCCATGAGTGCTGTTCACTGCAAAGGTTGTAAAGTTGCAATACCTAATTAAATTATCCAACTGGTCCGCAAAAGATGTCCCAATAAACCGCCAACTACGCAAGATGCGTTTAAAAGTCACTGGAAGTTTGCTTTGTTTAATGCTAGGTCACTTGTAAAGCATAGTGTAGAAATCGCCTCCCTCGTTATGGAGGAATGCATACACATTGCCTTCATTACAGATACATGGACAGACGCGTCCCCTGGGCCTGACTTAGTTACAGCTACCCCTCCCGATTACTTTAGTTACACCCTCAATAGACAACAGAAACGTGGAGGTGGTCTTGCAATCATTTATCCCGACGCAGCAGGGTCTAGAGCCCAAAAATGTCCACGGACTCGATAATTCTCGCTTCGGTGCCTGCTCGAATCACAGGTTCACACTCTGCAACTCCGGGCAATAGCTTGCTTAATCTCCACTATGGCCCCCTGCGGCGGGATGCCTGGCTTTTACCTTGGGGTGCCCAGTACGGGTTATCTCACAGGGAAAAACCAGGACGGGTTCCCAAAGCAAGCGCTTTGAGACCGTTGGTGATAATGCGCTATATAAATATAAATTACATTTACATTTACATTTATCATCTATCGATTGTGACATCCTTCAATCCGTTAATTATAGAGTACTGCGAAGCTTTGGAATTCTGCCTCAAACTCTCCCAGCATTACACTTTGAGAGGAAGTCTCCTCTATAGGGCGCCGGGCCCAAGAGGCCTTTTTCCCCACACTGCTTAGTAACATAATAGAAAGGGGATTATGTTCAGAGTCCTATACCATTTTAGGAGATTTAAATTACCATCTGGAACTAACGGGGTACCCTGACACTATGAACTTATTGGATACCATGAGATGTGGTAACCTAGAACAACGTGTGCAGGGGGCTACTCATCAAGCTGGTCATACTCTAGATGCCATATTCACTAACAACTCACAAATTTCTGGAATTACAAATTTTGCCTCTAGTTTGGTCCGACCATTCGGCAATTCTATTTGATTTCAGGATACCGGACAGAAAGATGAGGAACTTAGCTGTTAAATACACTAGAAATAGAGCTTGGAACAAAATAAATGAGAAAGATCTTGTCCAAACCCTAATCGAATCTTCTACTCCCATCCCTAGCAATCTAGACAAAGCCACTAGAGCTTACTCAAAATGGCTAGATTTAGCAGGGAACAAATTAGTCCCTCTAAAAACTTTTAGCCATACCAGACAGCATCCTTCCGCTCCTTGGTACTCGCAGGAACGGCCTGCAAGCGCTTGGAGAGGACTTGGAGAAGAGACTATAAGGAACACGATAAAAAAAGAATATAAAGCAGGGTTACTACTCTGAAATCTTAAGAAAATTCTTATAAAGCAAGAATTCTTTAGAAACAAAATTGCCTCAACGAAGAATTCCCCTAAAGAACTTTTTAAAATTGTTAAATCCCTAGCTCACCCCCAGACACCTCCAATAGTGGCTAGTCAAGAACTATGCAATAAAATTGCTCAAGGCCTGTTTGATAAAGTCAACAGCATTTTCCTAACATTCTCACCGTCTGATGACAATAACAGGCAAAACAAGGATGGGCAGACCACAAACCCAGATATGCTAACTTTCAAGGATTTTTTCACTCTAGAGGTAGAAGATACTGTCAAAATTCTGTATAAAGCCAAATCAGGCTCCCCAACTGATTCATGTCCATGCTCCACAGTTAAGAGGGCAGCTGGACCTGTTGCAACACAACTGACCAAAATATTTAATAATATGTACCTCGAGGGATATTTCGCTAAGGAATGGAAACAAGCATCCATTTTACCCCTCTTAAAAAAGGCGAATCTGGATGCAAATGAGCCAAACAACTACAGACCCATTTCCAGGTTACTCCTCCCTGCAAAACTCATTGAAAGTAATATGAACGACCAGCTTTATAAGTTTCTACAGGACTCACAGGCGCTAGATCCAACTCAATACAGTTTTAGAGAGTCCCATAGTACGGAGACAGCACTCCTGAAATCCACAGAAGAGATAAGAACCATACTTGATCAGGGGGGCAAGGCCGTATTGATCATGTTGGATTTATCTGCGGCGTTCGATACGGTCCATTACACTTTGTTGATGGACCGTTTGGACAAACTGGGGATTAAGAACAAGGCCTGGAAGCTTCTCAAAGAATTCCTCACAGATAAGAGTCCAAATGGTAACTCTAAATGAATTCAAAGCCAAATCATTTTCCTTGCCGTGTGGTGTGCCACAAGGATCATCAATAAGACCGACATTGTTTAATGTCTATGTGTCTTCATTAGCCCCTTTAATACAAAGCTTTGGATTTTCCTGAACGTCCTATGCCAACGATACTCAAATCGTCTTCTCTTCTACCGGATAACCTACTTGAAACAGCTACTAAACTAAGGGAATGCACGACAGCTGTAGGCGCCTGGATGTCACAGAATTGTTTAAAGCTGAACGCCGGCAAGATGGAGGTGGTCCTATTTGGGAATGACCCCACCTTTTGGAATCCTAACTGCTGACCAGAGGAGATGGGACCGCTGCCTGCCCCGAAAAAAAAAGGTCAAGAACCTTGGATTCTTGATCGACGATAAAATGAACTTCAAGGACCAAATAAACCAGGTCACCTCCACCACATCTTATCCTTAAATCCTGCAAAAAAAACATGCCCCTACTACCTAAGAATGCACAACAAACAGTGGTATCAGCCCTGATAATGTCAAGATTGGACTACTGTAACAGTCTTTACCTTACTGTTCACAAAGGATTAATGAACAAGCTTTAGATGTTACAAAACACAGCTGCTAGACTCATAACAGCCACACCAAAATGTAAATCCATATCAAACAAGGTTAAACAACTTCACTGGCTCTCGGTCAGCAAACTAACTAAATTCAAGGCACTACGCCTAGTATTTAAAGCCCTTCATGGCATAGGACCAAAGTTTCTTCAGCAACGCTTTACTTGGTATACACCTAATAGGGCACTACGGTCAGCAGACCAAAACAAAAGCTTGTCACTACCTCCCGAGTCAAAAAAGCAAGCTGGGGTGGAAGGAGTTTCACGATCAATGCGGCGAAATTGTGGAATTCACTACCACTAACCCTAAGAAACACTACTAATCTCCTGGCGTTTTCAGAAAGGCACTGAAAACCTAGCTCTTCACAATGTAATTGGTTATGTCTCGGTTCATGCCTATCAGTAGGTCTCCTTATAGCGCCAGGACCCCTTCGGGTATTAGTTAGCGCTTAATAAATACAAATAACATAACAAGTTTGGCGTGAAAAAGCTGGATTACCTAGCCCACACAGAGTCTTTTAAAGGTATTACCCCAAAGTTTTCTGTGGTCAGGGCCCTCAAGGAGGCAAAACCTCCTTCAGACAAAGATACATTTCCCTCATTTTTGGGCCTTGCTGAATACTACGAGAGGTTCGTATGCAACTACGCACATATTGTGGAGCCCCTTGTTACTCAAGAAAGGTCAAAAATGTGTTTGGTCCAAAGATAATGAGGAGGTGTTTGCCAAGGTGAAAGATCTAATCATATCTGCCCAAGCATTACATGCTTTCCGTGATGATTCCCCATCGGTCATCACAGTGGATGCTAGCGTGAGTGGTCTGGGGGTAGTTCTTAGCCAGAGAGTTAATGGCAAATAACAAACTGTGGTGTTTGCTTCTAGGTCTATGAAATCTTTTGAGAAACAAAATTACTAAAATTGTCAGAGATCTTCATCCTAATGATATTAGTGACCAGTACAATTTTATTCAGAGGCCGGATGAAGTGGCCCGGGTGAACATCTCTCTGGACAACTTCAGTCCTCACGGATGACTCCTTTAACAATCTGTCCAACAGTTTGTCCTCTGACTCTCCACTTGACCCTCTCCCACACAAAATTTGGAAAACTATCGGTCAAGAAACCTTTCCTTGGCTGCGACAGATCTGCAGCCAATCCTTGGAAGCAGGAATAGTCCCAGAGGCGTGGAAGCTGACAGAAGTGACACCCCTGTTAAAAAAAAATCTCGCTAGACCCTAATACACCAGCGAATTTCAGACCCATCTCCCTTCTGCCATATCCAATCAAAATCTTGGAAAAAGCAGTTAGCAAAAGTTTCTCATGCTATCTGGAAGATAACCATCTGTTGGATAGGGACCAATTTGGGTTTCGCCCAGGTCATGGTACAGAGACCGCTTTGGCTACCGTATTAGACAACCTACGAATGCGTGCGGACAATGGGAATGATCTCATCCTAGTACTACTAGATATGTCAGCCGCATTCGATACGGTGAGCCACGCAGTACTGGTGGAAAGACTGGAGAGGATAGGGGTGTCCGGACGGGCCTTACAATGGCTACAGTCCTACCTATCAGGAAGACAACAGATGGTGACTAGGACACCTTTTACCTCCAGTAAGTCTCCAGTACATCATGGGGTACCGCAGGGCTCTGCGATCAGTCCCATTCTTTTTAATATCTATTTACAGCCCCTGTTCCCCATTATTAAATCTTTTGGCATTGACCTGGTCAACTACGTTGACGACACTCAACTGGTGTTTTCCCTGGAGGGGAAGCTAGCAGTATCCATGGATACGTTCCAGGAGTGCATGCGTCAGACTGTTGGATGGCTTAAGAGAAACTCTTTACAATTCAATGGGGGAAAAATGGAGGTGGTATACTGCCCCACGGCCAGAATGTCCCAACATTTACCTCTGGAGTTCAGGCTCACTCCTGAGGAGGAGTCTCTGGTCCCAGTCAAAACGGTGCGCAATCTGGGAGTTCTGGTGGACGACAACCTCCAAATGGAGTCGCACGCCAACAAAACGTCAGCGTGTGCCTTTTTTTAATGCGCATGCTACAACAGATCCTTCTGCTTCTCCCTAAAGACTCGCGCTCCCTTGTAGTGAGGAATATAGTGCCGAGTAGGCTGGACTACTGCAACTCCCTGTATCTGGGAGCACCACAATACATCTTTCAGGGGTTGCAGAGAGTCCAGTCTATGGCGGCAAAGATGATGTTAAATAGGCAACGCGGGTCCTCCACAACTTTGGCTTTGAGAGACCTTCACTGGTTCCCTATTAAAGAAAGGGTTCATTTTAAATCACTCTGTACTACTTATAGAGCAGTACACGACTCGGGTCCTGTTCCACTGCAAGAGAAGTTCACCTGGTACAATCCCAAGAGGCAGCTCTGCTCCGCCAGCGCTAATTTGCTGACTACTACCAGAGTTAGGCGTTCCAGGATGGGGGGGGGGGGGCTTTCAGTGTGGCAATTGCTCACTTATGGAACGAGCTGCGCCAGAACATCAGACAAGCCAATTTTTGGCTGAGTTCAGAAAGAGCCTGAAAACTTGGCTCTTCCCTAGGACCGAGCCCTAGCCCTGTCCCCGCAGTCATTCAGGTCTATGTTTAGGTTGGTTTATTTAAGTCTGAGAGCCAGGATACCCGTAGGGTGGCAGTTGCGCTATACAAGAACTTAATTCAATTCAAACATTATAGTATAACTGAACGGGAAGCTTTGGCTTGTGTTTGGGCGGCTCAAAAATGTAAGATGTATATTTGGAGCCGAAAATTCAAAATTCTTACTGATCACAAGCCACTTACGTTCATTTTTTGTAAGTTCCCTAGTAATAACATGTCAGCAAGATTGATTCGCTTAATCTCTAAATTAAGAGCATATCCAAGGGGGGTAAAAATTTCAAAGCGGACTGTTTGTCTAGGATGCTAATGGAGAAAGACAATGAGGATGATGTGGAATAGGATGATGTAGAATGTGTTGCTGTGCTTGATGCAATTGAAAACTGTAATGCAGTTATTTCAGAGTCCGAATGGAAAATTGTATGTATCAATGATGCTATTTTGTCAAAAGTTATAGAATATTCTTCGTCTAAATGGCCTGATGCAAGGAGTTTGCCAGGTGAACTAAGGAATCTCTCATTAGTAGCAGATGAAATTTCTGTCAACGATGGTTTGGTATTACGAGGAGATAAATGTATACCCCCAAGTTGTTTAAGAAATGCTTTAATCAAGATCGCTCATGAGGGGCACCTCGGGGTGTCTAAAACTTGCATGAAAATCAAGTTGCATTATTGGTGGCCTGCCTTAGATCCTCAAGTGGGTAGTATGGTGGATGGATGCTAAAAGTGTTTGCTTTCAGATAAGCACAGGAAACTTCCTAAGGTACCTCTACACCCACAGACTTTCCTGAGAAACCTTGTGAAAAAGTGGGACGGGATTTTTCTGGGCCATACAATGTCCTTAATGAGTCATCAGGATTTTTGATTCTATCAGTGGATTACCGATCTAAATGGATGTATTATAAATTTGTCAATGCCCCCACCACTGATAACACTATTTCTTTCCTGAACAAAGTATTTTCCTTAGAGGGAGCTCCTAGATCTCTGGTTACTGATAACAGGACTCAATTTGTTTCCGATAAAATGTGCACATTCTTGATGAATCACAATATAAAGCACTTGAGGGTAGCCAGGTATTCGCCGGCTTACAACGGGCTGGTGGAAAGGGGCAACCAAGTTCTTAAAGAGGGGATCCAGACAGCGCTGGCCGCTGGTCATGATGTCAAATCATTTTTGGAAAAAAAGTATGGAATTACAACACTTCTCCACACTGTACCAGAGGTGTCACCCTTTTGAGCTCCTGAGAGGCAGAAAGGCTAAGACAGCTTTAGTACCGTCTTGGTTGGATAGTGGTAAGCGGACACAAGTTGACTAATTGTAAGGAATTGACAAATAAAGTGAGGGTAAGTCAAGAGAAATTGAAAAGTAAATTTGACGGAGGGTGTTCCCCCAATGTTGAAATTGTGGTGGGTGATTGGGTTTTATTTAGAAAACATTTTAAAGTTAGAAAAGGAGAGTCCATCTTTTCGAATCCTGTTCTAGTTTGTAAAGTCAGTAAAGGTGCCGCGTTTCTCCAAGGTAAAGGCTGGTGGAACAAAAGACAATTGATTAGAGTAAGTAAGGATCAATCTGATTTAATTCGGAGCAAGAAAGCTCCAGTGGCAGAGGATGAGCTTAATTGGTCCTATTGGTTGCATAATCAAGAAAGACAAGAACCTTCAAAGGAACAAATACTTCCGCCAAGTAATCCACCTATAGGTAATGAATTTGAAAGTAATGAAGGTAGTTCACGGGGATGTCTTGTTAGAAAGCTACCTTCGAGATTCAAGGATTTTGTTATATTTTAAATGTTTGTTCATATAGCGGGGAGGTGATGTAGTGGTTTAAGTATTTGTTTTCACTGTTGTATTACCGTATTACCCTGATGTAATTATTGATGTATTAACATTCTGTGTTCTTGCCCGTGCATGGAGTGTGCATACTCGGGGTTCGACCGGTTACCAGCAGTTGCTGACCGAGCCTCTGAGGGTCTGAACCTCCTGGCTGCGTCTGAAGTACTTACTTGTAATAAACCTGATCTTTTGAAGAATTCATTTTCTTGTCTGAGACAATCAATCTTTCACAGGTCCCTTCATCTCCCTCATGTGCAATCCATGTGGGGAAATCTATTTCTAGGGGGTATGTGGCATCTCCTCAGGTGAAGAAGAGTCAGGGTTCTGCAGCGCATCAACCAATGTCTCCCAGGCCCTGGCCGAATCAAGCTAGCCATGACCTTGTTTGGCCTCATGAGGTTTCAGGACACTCTCGTAGCCTACCCACCTGATCAATTCCCTTTTCCAGACCACCACCCAGGACCCCCTCAGCCTTTCAGTTTCTGGTGATCCCTCTCTTGGCAAGGAGAAAAGCCAGGTCCTGGAACTTGCTTGTAAGTAACCTTGGGTTTGTCAGTATGCAGAAACCAGCTCAAAAGGCAATGTCCATGGGTGTACGGGACTTCTCTCAGTGATCTCGGCCAAAATTCCAGTAATGCTCTCCCAATAGTCCGCTAACCCCGGGCACTCCCAGAACATGTGCAGGAGCTTTGTTCCCAGTTCCCCGCATTTTAGGAACCTTGCTCCCACTGCTGCAAAGTACCTGTTAACTCTTCAATTAGTGAGATAGGCTGTATGCAGCACATAGAAGTTGATAAGTTTAAAACTGGCATTCCTGGACACTTTGGGAGTTTACTTTAGGATTGTCTCCCAGACCTCCTCTGCAATGGGAATCCCAAAGTACTCCTTTCAGCGGGCTCGAAGGATGCCCAAGTGTACCATCATGTCTCCCCTTATCGGTCTATATAAGCAGGTAACCGCTTTAAAGGTCCCAGAGGAATTGACTATGTATTGGCATCCATTAGCATGCAGTGTTTTGTCAACTCCATCCTCCAGTGTCTGTGAACAGCTGCGGTTACCAACCCGTGCAGTAGGAAATAGCTCTGAGGCAGATCATGCCACAAGTAGAACTCCGCAAATGGAAGGAGCACTTCAACTTCAAAAAAGGCCCAACCGTTGTCACTCACAGCCACCCGCTCTGTCAGCTCCCACCAATCCCCCCATGTGGGAGATCCGCAAGGAATCCAAATGGCATATTGGGGGAATACAGGAGCTTCACCCGCATCTTCTGTATACTTCTAGTCCAGCAGTGACTTAGCACATGAAATGGCATAGTGTTACTGACACTTGGACTGTGGAGCTTAAGGAGCACCCTAATCAGCTATCGACTGCATGATCATTGCAGCTATTCTCCCAAATAGTAGGTCTCAAAGTCAGGAATAGCCAACCCTCCTTCACTCGCTGGTCTCAGGAGTGAGGTCAGGGCCACTCTCCTGCAGCCCGACCCCATAAGAAGCCCGTAACAAGCATATCTATGTCTCGGAAAAACTCCAGAGGAATCCAGACTGGAAAAACCACAAAGAAATACAACAGGCGTTGGAGAGCTATCATTCTTAGTAATGCTACTCAGTCCATGCAAAACCACAAAGAAGTATTGCAGGTGGGGAAGGGCAATCATTTTTAATAATGCTCCTCGGTCCGTGACTGATAGGGGAAGTGTTTTCCAAAACTGCATGCTGAATCCGAGTCCTAGAATGGCCTTACCCATGTTCCGCTCCATCAGATCTGCCGGACCAGATAAATCTGCAGCCCAAGTTAGGGCAAACAACAAGGCTCTCATTGCAATGCCCTCAGTCCCTCCAGCGGGGGCACCGGAAATCAGCATAAGGAATAAGCAAGGTTTCTGCCAGTTAACTCGCAGGCCAGACAGGAAGCTGAATTGCTCTAACAAAACACAAACACCTGCCAGAGCTCTCACCGCGTCATGCAAAAAAAGCAAGAGGTCATCTGCATATAATGCAATATGGTGGGTCTGGGCGCCCACCGTTCTACCTGGATAAGAATTCCCAGCCCTGGCATGACACGCCAATGGCTCCCTTGCCAGGGCAAAAAGAAGGGGCAACAGACAGCAGTCCTGCCTGGTACCTCCCACCACACCATATCCTTCCTAAATGATATAACTAGTTCAAACTGTTGCCGAAGGGTCTGTGTACAGTAATCTGGTCCAGGCGACAAGCCCTTAACCTGGGCCAAAAAGCATCAATGCCAGATATAGGAAGGCACATTCCAGGCTATCAAAAGCCCTCTTGATGTTCACTGCAAAAAACACTGCCTTCGCTTCATCTAAATGTATCGGCCTCTAACAGCGTGAGCAATCTACGAATGTTATGGGCTGTATTGCAGCCGAGTATGAATCCCGCCTAGTTGCAGTTTATCAGGGCTAGCAAGTGTTGAACGAGTCGGTTGGCTAGGATCCTACTTAAAATCTAATTGGAGTTCAGAATAGACTATGGCCGATAGGCTTTTCTGTCATCAGCTTGTTTCCAGGGGTTCAGCAAGAGCACGATCTGGGCCTCCAGTGTGGAGGATGGCAGCAATCCCATGTCTCTAGCTGTGTTATAGAGGTCCACTAATTTAGGGACCAGCTCTTCCACATAAGTGGAAGAGAACTTGATTGCAGCCCATCTGTGCAGGGTATTTTGTTCCAGGCCATAGACTTTATGACCGCATGAACCTCTGGAACCATGATGTTCCCCCCCACCCCAATTACTCAGCTCTTCAGATGTAATGGCAGAAAAAGGCATAGGCTCTAAAAAGGCCTCAATGTCTTCATCGAAACAATCAGTAGCACTGCAATCATGTGTAGAATAATAGTTATTGAATTCATAATTGATGTTTTCCTGTCGGTTGAGTTTGGCCCCCTGGCCAGTGTCCAGCTCTACAATAACCAAGCCCCTTTTTGCTGGGTTTGCAAGATATGCTAACAGCAAGCAAGTGTGGTCGCTTTCTGCATGTGCCAAACAGACTAGCGGAAGACCGGGTCTTCCAACAGCTCCGGTCTTAGCCTCCACAATGGCATGCAGGGCCGAGCACTCTCCCAACCGAGACCTAGCAACAAGGGGTTATGATCAAAAATGGTTCCGGAGAGGTATTCAGTGATTCAGACCAATCACTGCACATCAGGCGTACATAGGAGAGCATCCAGACACACATGGAGGTTGTGTAAACTGGAAAAGAAGTAACAGTCCTGCTCCCCTGGGTAGTATGCTTGATAGAAATCAATCAAGCCCCATTCCACCTGCCAGGCAGAGAAGGCACGGGCCATATAGGGTGTTGCCATTGGGTGAGGCAAAGACATACGAGACATAACCCACACACTGGAAACCACTCCACAACCATATAATAATGAGCACGCAGGACACACGGCAAGCATCTTCCATCAACTGACTTACAACAAACTTCCCAACTACCACACCCCAGGACAAGCAGGAAGACCTAGGATACGAATGTTATTCCTTAATGATCTATTTTCACTTTCTTCTGCCCTGACTTCCAGAGACCGAACCTAGTCCTCCATGACTGTGAGCCTTTCATGCATTGCTGCCAAATCCGAAGGGACCTCTGCCACTGCCCACTCAGCTGTTGTGACACTCTCAGCAAGGAGTCTGAGGTTATCTTTTAGTAGGCTCAGATCCGCCTCCATGGTAACCATCTCAGTTTCCAATGCTTCTCTAGAAGCAGTTATGTCCTGCAGTATGTCCTGGAGAGTAGGCCCCTTCAGGGGACATGCCTTGGACAGCAGCAGTAAGCCCACCAGCACATCGGAGGTAGACTTGGGCAGAGCCTGTCCTCCAGCATCCAGATCCTTTTTTCTGGAAACATTGCCCATGATTGTGCGGGAGTGGCTGGTGGCACAATGGGTTTTAAGGTTATCTCCCTCTCAGCCTGCCAGCACCAGCCCCCCCACGCCCCAGGAAGCCGCAGGACCCAACCTCTATTGCTCAGTCTTTCAAGGGCCAAGGCAGCACCCAGCAATGTTGATCATTCCTTTTTCTTTACTGTGGTAGAAGCCCACTTGTGCATACCCCACCTGCTCAGATCAAGCAGTACGACTAGATTCGGGATGAACGGTGCATGGGCGGATCCCCCAGATGTTCTGCTAATAAGCAGGGCAATATAGTACAGTGGAACACGTGGTCAGGGCACTCATCACAATGCTGCAAGGTCTTGTAGGTGTCACTGCATTGTCCCAGCAGGTTATGTCCACTCTTCACTTGTGGCCATTCCTCAGAAGACCCTAACCTAATGCCCAGAGCCCCAAGATGGGAGCTGTGTCCGTTCTAAGGCGGCCCATGCTAGTCACCATGTGGGAAGATCATGCTCCTCCAAGGGTCACTGGGGGCTCAATTCTCCAGTTCCCCTCGCATACTGGGCCCTCCAAGAGGCAGGTCATAGAGCATATGTAGTGGGGGGGGGGGGGGGGGGGGGGGGTGAGGGGGGGGGGGGGGGTTGGACTACTCTTATTCCAGAGTCCTGAAGCGGACTTCAGCGCACTTGGCTATTAGCTCATGTGAACATCTGCTGAGCATTATTTCACTCCAACCCCATTTGTCCCCAACCTTGGAATAAGCTTTATTTCTGACCTTGTCCGGAGTAAATTTACAACCTTTCTCAGTATGGGAAAATAATAAAGAAGAGTAGGTAAAAACCCCTAAAACATTCAAGTTTGTAGATTTGCACAATCAAAACCATTCCTTCCCTCAAACTATTGCTTCCCGCTACCTACAGCCGAAGCATGTAGATTTGAAGAAAGGTGGTAAAATAAGAGAATTGCTAGCAATCAAACTTCGGTATTGCACAAGTCCTGGCATAATCAGAGAGGTTTTTTTTATCACAGCTCCTATATAATGAGATTGCTGCCATAATTTGTCACAGCACTGCTTGGCACCAAAGGGGCAAGTGGATTTATTTACAGGACAAGAAGATTAGTGAAGCATCCTGAACTAAATTGGGAGAACTGGCTAAGAGTAGAATTTTGATCACACTGTCACTTCATCTAAAAAGGTTAAAGACTGATGTTCAAAACTGGAGATCACTGCTGTGGTCACTCCTTGGAAGAGCTGCACTCTTTAAGATGATGAAATTAACCCGCTTTCAATATGTCCTACGCAACACATAATTCCCCATTTCCTCGCACTATTTCAGAACAATAAATTCCACACTGCGGACACTCCTGTGGAATGGGAGCTCCTCAAGAATCGTACTGTATAAGCTCACACAGGAGTGGTACGATGGTGGCATTGCCCTGCTTGATATACAGCAATTTCTGTGCGCCACAGCGGTCCATGAAAAACTAATGGGTACATCTTCTGAGCGAGGAACCATCAATCCGGATGGGTCGACTGGTTATGCGCCCCGGTGGGCACCTGTGGGCCCTATAATCTACACCTTTGCGGCCGTGTGAGCAGGTCCCAACAGCTGTGACCATCAGTCTCTAGCATGCAGCCAACAAGGCGCTGGGGTGGAAGGGTAGACTGACCCGGTTTGGACAGTTGTGGGACTCGGCAACTCTGGACACACTGGGGATACTCCAAGGGTCCAACAAATGGGACCCAATAGGCCTATCCAAAGTAGGAGACCTGTGGAGGGGGGGCATAATACTCACGTTTGCTGACCTGTAAAGTGAATTTCACCTGGTGGACACTGAACCTTTTTCGCTACCTCCAGGTTAGACATGCACTACAGGTAGCAGCAGGGGAGGAGCTTCTTGCATCCTCTCCCCTGGAAGATAGTTTGCTTGCTGAACACATACCATGTCAAGCGACCTCCCTCACATATCGAAAAAGTATTAACAACAAACCCAACATGCTTCTCAATCTTTGCCAAAAACGGGCCTGGGATTTGGGAGGCATAGAAGATGACAAATGGCCAGAGGTGCTCGCCTCACACGAAAGGTAGCAATTAAGGTGGGATTCCGGCTAATAAAAGCTAAAAATACTACATAGAGCCTACTTTCCCTGTACAACATCTTATGCATTACCCACCACTGCAGGGCTACGCTAATTCAGGAAAGATTATGGTGGCCCTGACCAAGTCCCAGTATTGACAGCATTTAAAGCAAATTTCACAAACCAAATTCCTGAATGGCACAGAAGTGGGGAAAAAAGATTTGAGGCATAAAATCTGTGTTGAATTTGTCTAAATCATCAATGGTACAGGAAATAAGGATAGAGACAAACGTAGCTTTTAATACCTAGGAGGAAAAACCTATGATTTTGGAAAGGATTATTAAATTTCAGGAAAGATATAACTGCCTCCATTTTTAAAGTGACCCGAAAAAAATTTCTATATCAAATACAATTAAGGACATACAGGACTTCCAAAGGAAAGGGTTTTGGCTATTTATTACTTAAGAAGTCTATAATATCCTTGCGGTTTTTTGAAAAAGTGATATGGGTTTACTTTATATCGCTGCATTACCAAATCCTAAAATGAGATGAGCTATTTTAAAAATTTAGAAAGGATTTATATCCATCTTCTTGTTGTCCTGAGGTGGCTAAGGCGTTTTAATAAAATTGGGAGCAAGGTACTTAAATGTGGAATAAGCGTGAAATCTATGTGATTGGTCAGGACGCCGTCCAGCCAGTGGCTAACGGGGTGGCCATGTGGAGAAGGGCACAGTGAGCATAAGTGCTTTGGGCGGCCCGAGAGGGCCGACCAAACACTCTTTGTGCACTCAGGAGTGGGCAAACCACTCCTTCTCTGTCCTGCTCAAAGAGCAGAACAGCCCCGCCCGCCCGCAATGCGCTAAGGAAACTGCGAAAAAACTGTGGTGCGACGCTCCTCTGCCCTGGTGAAGGAGGCGTCCCTGTATTTAAGCCCAGGGCTTGCCCAGTTCTTGCAGTGTGGGTCACATTCTTAGTCAGCAGAATGCGAGGAGGGGGTATAGAAGACGAGATCATGCTCAACAGCCTTTTCAACAGGCAGACCTTGATGCTTCTTTGCTTTTGGATCTGACCTGCTAGGGTTGTTGGGCATATTTGTCCCTCTTGCAAGGGATACATTTATTTGATTTGTGTTCCAGAGTGACCCCATAAAATAGATTGGGTGAGAATGCCATGGAGCCAATTTCTCTTTGTTGAGCCGGAGCCCTAATCTTCTGAGAAGCAGAGTACAGTCTGTTATTGAGTTGTTCATGGCTTCTAAGTGGGTACACTCTACCAACCATTCATCATGGTCTGGGCACGTCATGCCATAAATGTAGCTGATTGGAGGCCAAATTGGAGGCCTCTGAATTGTTAAATGTGGCTCGTCACATCAAACCCTAAGAATTTCCGATGGTTGCAGAGAATTCAAATGCGCCTGGAGACCCCTAGGGGTGAGTAGTTGTGCTTTATAAGAACCTTGATTGATTGATTGAAGTAGGCGCCTTGCAGGTCAAGGGATGCCATGCATTTTCCCCCCAGTAATAGTTGCAAGACTTACTGTAGGGTGACCATTCCAAATGTTAGTCTTCTGAGGAGGACTTCGAGCTGATCCATCTAGAATGGTTCTCCATTCACCTGATTTCTTCTGTTTGATTAGAAACAACTTTGAGGATACGCTTATATCAATTTACTGTTTTGGGATTAACCATTAGTCTTTTCCGTATCTTGAACAGCATTTTAGCTTGGTTTCATGATAACCCTGGCCCGAGGAGGTTACTGACAGTATGACTGAGTGGTGGCATGTACTTTACGAAGAAAGGTCCTCTCCTTTTTTCATAACAGGAGAAGCCTTTGGATTGGACTGGAATTCAATATTGCACTCCTTCCCTCCATACTCCTTTTTTACAACGATACGCCTTTTACTCAGAGTCCTCTTCCGAAGACCCCACCCCGGGAACCTATGTCACCCCTCTGGAGCCAATGGGTGAAGAGGACGAACCAGGCTCCGGACATGAAACGTCAGACCCAGGAAGATGCGGTGTGTTCGCTGAAGCATCGTGAAGAGACGAGGGACCGAATCCCAAAGAGGAAGCTGCGTTTCTGATGGCGACACCGGTGGAGACTGGAAAACAGGGAGAGCCAGGAAGCCAACGTTTCCGTGCTGCGTCCAGCCACCCTTCTGGAGGAGCATGGCTCATCAAGGTACGTGAGTGGCTCACTGGGTGGACTGGGAGGAAGAAAGCCAGCAAGTAGTGGGCAAATTCTCGCATCTCCTGCTCGTTCAATTAACCCCTCGCTTACCGCACAATCTCACATCAGTAGAACCGGTATAAAGCACTGGGATTTCCTTCTCTCCCTTTTCCCTACGAGACCGTACAGAGCACCCTACTGACCATTACACTCCTCCTCCTCTTTTGTTTATATGAGAGCGTCCCAGGGAAGAAACCCGGACAAGAGAAGAAGAACCCCGGAGGACGAGACCAGGGTTGTCTAAAGCGGATAAGCACTATTCGATAGATGAATGCTGGCTCGTGTTAAACGTCCCATTTGTAAAATAATAAAAGATGACCCAAGCACCTCTCTTGTGGACCTCGATCCTTGACAAAAAATGACACTGGAGTTTGTGCAGATGTTTCTGCTAGAGCGGCAGCTTTGGGAAGGGTAGGGTATTGGGTCACTTGGTGAATTCCTGCAGGAGTCCAAACTGGATGCGATCAAGCAACCATTTGTAGGAGGTTACATGTGCCCATTCTGGGATGAAGGCTAATGTCCTATCTATGGTGCCAATTTTTAGGTAAAAGTTAAAACAGCAACAGGCACAGATGACAACGCCCTGTGTCTTGAGACTGTCTGAGAACCTCCACTGCACTTTGTTGTAGGATGCCACAGTGGTGCCTTGAAGGGCTGTTGTTGCTGTGAACTATAATAGTATACATGGTATTGTGTAGGTTGCAAGTCTTGTGACTGAAAACTATAATTTTGTTACCCTTAATCGCATGATAAAGCTCTACCTTTCACCCCTCAAAAGGGCTGGGAACATTGTTGTAGCTAAATCTCAACAGATTTAACTACGTTCATGTCAGATTTTATATTCTGAAGAGCATCATCAATAGGTTTCCCAATGGAGAGACTCCATTTTATACCATAGACGTAATTCTGTTTTCAGCTTTTGTTCTGGAGGAAGTTGCTAGGAGGTAGCCTTGTCCAATAACAGCTACTCCTGCTAGCTTCCTGAATCCAATGTTCGCCAAGTACTCTGCTGCAACTATGAAAGCCTCTGAAGCTTTCTTTCCTTCACCAAATAATCGCCTTAGCCTTCATGTTCTCCTCAGACAAAAGCACAATGTAGAGAGCTGTGTTGGACCACATCTGGCAATGATGTCTGCCTAGCATGGCCATGGCGCTCTCTGCTCTAATAGAGGTGGCATAGAGGAAACTTCTTGCCAAAAACATCCATTCTCCTGCTTCCTCTGTAAGATGAAGGGTACCTGGGTTTCTGGATCTTCCTTTGCCAGGTTACCGGGCTACATGGTCAGCTCTGGGGAGACCTACCAGATGTACAGGGCATCGATGACCTCAATATATTTTTTTATTTAAATTTCTGGACCACTGCAGCTAATGTCACTGGTTTTCACATCAGCTTTAATCCTCCTTCCTTGAAGTGATTTTTGGTATGGCTTTGAATTTCTGGTTGGCTCTCGAAAGTCAAAGAAAACAGTTTCTTATAATCGGAAGTTTAAATTGTTTTGACAGCCTTTCAATTAGGATAAGAAAATTGCAGAGGTCTTCTGCTGGCGAATCCACTGGTGGAGGCCTGGTTGGTTCTGCCACTAATACTAAACGTCATCTGACTCACTTCCTTAAGGTCCGAACGTTTCAGTTCCTCCATGTCAAGATCTTATTGAGTCAATGTATCCACTTTAATAGTACTTGGTGTTGCATGTGCCATCAAGATTGAACTCCAGACCTTGGGGTGGCAGGCAAAAATATTTGAGGTGTTTGCAGAGGCTCTGGTTGAGGTAGAGATTTGGCTGGCGGAGGAGGAGAAACGTTTCAGTGTACTGTTGTGGTGATCAGTGGACCAGAGGTACCGTTTAGGAAGTGGGTATATTTATCAGTCATCACATTTTGTAGGTTTGTAAGCACCTCAACTGTCACTGGTACAGTTGGAAGATCATAGTATTTTTCATAGCCCCTTTGAGAGTCATAAAGATAGTCTTAATGGACTTGATTTCCGAGTCATTCTCCTTTCTATGAAATGAAGATACTGACTAAGTCATAAGATGGAGTAACCAGGTCTTGCTCCGTGTCCTGACATTTGGCAATTCAGTTGCCCTGGACTATACGCCATTTTGAATGGGTCATCGGAGGTGGATATTTCTTCCAGTTTGGGTTGAAACAGCTTTGCATGTGGATGTAGTGTAATTTTGCGTTTCAGCAGTATTGCTGGCCTTTTTACTGCTTTGGATTCCACTGATGAAAGGGCAGTAATAGATGGCTCTGCCATTGATGGGAATGTCCTTATCAGACTCAGCTGAAGGCAATTATCAAACGGACCAACATTGGCAGCTTGGTTGCCAATGTGAGGCTCTTCACTGGGTGTTTCTTTTTAGTCAACAGAACAGCGCTGAAGCAGGTAGGTGTAACTGAGTTCTTGGCTGATGGTCTGTTGACAGAGCAGTCATCGATTTGGACTTCTTACATTACAGTGAAGCAGCTGGTGGCACTGAAATGACTGGAGATCTTTTCTTCACTACAATTCAAGGGAAGGAGACAGACCAGCTAGATTTTACAAGGTCCTATTTCAAGTTTCCTTTGCCTGAAGCTTATAAGATATGAAAACCGTTTCTTTCCACAGAAAAATAACTTTATATCAAGTATTAGTGTCCAAGTGGCATGTATGCATGTTTTCCTCTTATCAGGAGGAGTGCTCTGAACGGACTCACCCCAGATTATGGGATATCCACAGCTTTAGATATTTTTTCAACAACCTCAAAAAGACTTCATAACATAGTCTTTGCCAACAATGTTCTGCATATCTTTCAGTCTTTAGGCTTGTGATCTGGGTGCAGGCAGTAAATGGACCTCATGAGTGGATCATCAGTATAAAACCTTCCCACAAGCCTCCAAGCCCCATCTTTTAAGAGGCTTCTTAATGAGGAGGTTCCTATTTTCAGAAAAATATTACGTTTCTCACCTAATCAGAAGGTAGGGGTGTATATCTCAACAGATAGAACATACATACATATTATACACATACACATGGTTTGGGGGTGGGGGCAGAGCGCACGCTCCGCATTAGTTGGGATTTGGATATTTAGTATTGAGGTTAATTGGCTATTGATGTGACACTGTATTAGGCCCACTTATGCTTTCATATTGCTCTTGTAAAGTTACTATGGAATTCCTGCCTCAACAACAGCAAATGATCCAAGGATGTGAATCTATGAAAGATTAAATGCTGCAGAAATATATTTAATTCTTTCCCAGCACACAGAAGTGACAGCCACTGTCCATTAAAATGTGGTTGATGATAAAGCCAGATTCATAAAGTCGTTCGACTAAAGATCTGACTAACCTCTTGGAAATTCAGGAGCAACTAAGGAGCATTTACCCACGGAAAGATCTTTATGTGTCAGGCCATAAGTGTCACCTCCAAGTAGTCTGGTGACCCATTCACTTTAAGATCACATGAACAGCCAGGTTCATGCAAACAATGCAAGCAATGGCTATCCAAGCGCTTGCACCCTTGCTTCTGGATGATTGCAACGCCCTCCCATAGCCAACATCTGCTCCTACCCTCAAAGGCAGTCTCCACACAGTAGCATGCCTGAAAGGCCTGAGGAAATGTGACCACATCACCCACATTTTGGACCTTGACTGTCTCCCCTTGCCAGTCCACATCATCTTTAATAACAGCTGTATCATCTACAAAGCCAATATAACCGCTACCCTCGCCTTTCTGACAGGTCTGTCGTCACACCAACAACAAGGATACCATCAAACTGGAGGTGAAGCACAAAAAAGAAAAAAAGTAAGACAACAGGTCTTCTCAACTTATGCACCTGGGATACGAAATGACAGCCCTACATCCTTAGTACCGCCCCAACCCTGTTTAGGGAAAGAGCTGAAGAAACACCTCTTTAGGGAAAACCATTAAATATTTAACAGTCGACCACCACTCTCAGAATCCAACTTTTAGTCCAATCACATTTTACCCGTATCCTCACCTTTAACTCCATAAAGCGTTCGATTGCCACTTGACCAGTATCCCAATGTACAACTACCAAATACATACAATTTAAACTTGTACATGAGATATATTAAGGGGACAGACCGAAATAACTGAAATTCAAGCAGTGAATTTGAACAAACAAAAATATCAAATATAACGGAGGAAGAAACCCTGCAAAAAGAGCACGTTAAGTAATGGTTTTTGATGGCACACACTAAAAAGGAAATATTCAGTTACTCACCCCCCGTCTGAGAAGAAGCTTCACTGATTTGTTCGGTGAGATATTCAAGCAAACCATCAAATATTTCCAAAAGATTCTTGATGGATTCTTTATCCCGTTTAACAATGTTTTCTCCTAAAAAGCAAATGGAAAAATGGTGCATAAACAACCCAGAATCATGTTGGCGTTCGCACAAATCGAATGAGTCATATCGACGGAACGCTCTAACAGTAAAGATAATTTTAGGAGAGCCCACATGGTTTCTACCGTATGTGGGGGCGAGTTGATGTTAAATCCTGAACGGCTGCTGAATTCTTAAGTCGAATGAAACTCGCATTGACAATAGCACAATTTGTTTACGGCAAACAAAGTATATATATAACTAAATGTTATATGAGCTTGTTTTATAATACAAAAATAAACCGCAGATAAAATTACGAACAACTCAATCCCCACAGTAATTGTAGCTTCCGGATATGCCCTGATTCAGTAAGCGCTTTGCGCGCCTAACTCATCTTTTGTAACAATAGATATGGATCTTCCAGTATTTTCCTCAATGTGATCTTTCTCAGCCTTTTGGTTGAATTTGCAGAGGCCGCCGCACCCTCCCGTAGGGGGGGGGAGGCTCGAGGGCCGGCGCCATAACCCACGCGGTGCCAACAGTGGGGGTGAACTGGTTCTGGGCGCCCCGAAGCGGCCGAGAACCAGCGGAAGTGGGGTGCGCACCAGCCACCCCGACAGGAAGTGACCTCGTGACCCGGGCGCCCACAGGGGGCGACCAATGGTCAACCTTGCTACCTTTGAACCCCCCAATCAAAGGGGGTTCACCTGAGACCCTCTAGGGGGCTCAAGAGGATTTAAGCACCGCCGCTCCCCAGCAGAAGCACAGCGTCTTTAAGGAGCTGGGAGAGCGGCGCGACTACGACATCGTTTGAAGAGGACCGACTGCTGCAAGGGCCGACGAGGGACAGCCGAAGCAGAAGGAAGGGAACCTACTCCCCCCCCATCCCGGTCGGCGGGAGTCACCCTGGACGGCTCCGCAGAGCAGCGCGCCGCTCCGGCTTCCCGCCCAGCTCCTGGAGATTCCAACGCTGGGGTTTCGAGGCGACAGAGACGGAGGACGAGCTCGGCGTCCTAGCCAAGCTCCACCGCGGTAAGCGACTCGACGTTCTCTCGCTTTCCTGCCCTCCCCGTACAAAGCGCGCATTGAGCCGCTACACCGCACGAACGGGACCCACGAGCAGGAAGCTTGAAGGCGAGACCGTGATTTCTTCCCGACCCAGCGGCGCAGAGATCAGCCCGCAGAGAACAGGCCAGGGCCCAGCGACACGTCCCAGCGGCGCAGAAGGCAGCCCGCTAAAGGAAACATCTCGCAGTCGGGGTGAGCCACACCTCCCCGCCGACCACGTGGGAGAGCGCGCCGCACAGTGCGGACGCGCCCGCTCGGCCTCCCCCCTCGAAACCTCACGCATCAGGTGGAGCGGACCCGAAAAAGGGCACAGCGTGCTCAGAGCCTGCTGAAGGCACACGCATCATGCGGGGCCATTACATACGGCCTGACGCAGACGCAGGGGGAGGAGGGCAGCATGGCGGAGGATCAGCCAGAAGAAATGGCTGAGGTGTTGAAGAGGATCCGCGAAATATCGGCAGTACACGGCGACGACTGGCTCCAACCTCATTTGGCCAAAGGGAAGGAGAATAGGCCGGACGGCCAGTCAGAGGAGGAAGCGGGCCCTTCAGCACCCAAGAAGCCCAAGACCACGCCAGGGAAGAAGACTTCCAAGAGAAACCCCCCGAAAAAAGTGCGCCAGAAGCACCCACCGCCGAGGCTAGACGACGCCAAGCAGGGCGAGATGACCAGCAGAGCAGTTAATGGTGAGCATATTAGTACCATTGTAAAAGAATGCTTGAAATCACTGGCGCCGGCCTTTCTTAATGGCTCAGGGCAGGGGGTTGCAGGGCCTAGGGAACAGCGCGCGGAGGAAGCAGGGGGTATGACATGGCATATGGTCGATCCAGGGTGGGCACGGCAGACAAGGGTACAGGAGCAGGTGGGCCTGTCCGCGCAAGGTGAGCAGGTTTCCCCGCTACCCGGTTGGGGGTACACTACTGCGTCCGGGAGCCCAGGGTTGGGCGGGCTAGGCACTGACCTGTACGCTAGGCCATCTCCCGGTCCGGCCTCCTTGACGACGAAAGCCACTGGGCTCGCGTGCCTTATTCCTCTCGCAGTGAAGGAGAGGATATGGCGCAAGGAGTTCATAGATATATTCTCACTGCTGGAAATACAGCTAGAGGGCCTCGACCTGACCACATGTGACAGGAAGGAGGATGACAAAAGAGAAAGGCGCGGGGCCAGAAAGGAGCGGAATTTCGAGAATTGGCTAGATGCATTCAGAATCATGGCATGTATCATAGTGGAGAGGTTCCCCCTTTGCGCAGCTGACCTATGGCTATACGAGGCTAACATACACTTAGCGCAGAGGCAATTCCCTAGGGACGCCTGGTTGGAATACGATAAAGGGTTTAGATTAAAGATGCTGAGGCACCCAGAGATGGAGTGGAATGAGGAGGACGTATCAGGTTTCATTCATAAGATGCTCGCGGCCAAAGAAGTGAGAGCTTGGACAGGCAAATATGACCAGTCCTTTCGGAGCTCTTCCCATAAGGGGAAGAACAAAACTTACCAAAAGCATTCCTCGGGGAGATCCAACTCCCCCCCCCGCAACCAAGGCAATATGCTGGAGATATGATGCGGGGGACTGCTCATGGAGCTCCTCGTGCAAATTCCAACACGCATGCTCAAGCTGCGGGGGGAGGCACGCCGCGGTGGCATGCAAAGGCTCCAAACGTGAATCAAAAGGTGACAAGAAAGAGAAACACAAGAAGCACTAGCCCAGAGGCTAGTGGGGGCGGGGCTCTAGTAGACATTCAACATTGCCAGCTGGCTAGGTCCCCCATTAATACGCAACAGCTGTGCAGACTAGCAAACAAATACCCAAACAAGGCGGACGCCAGAGTACTAGTGGAAGGCTTTGAGGAAGGTTTCATTATCCCATTTCAAGGCCCGTTACCACTGGAGGGAGCGAATAACTTGCAATCAGCGAGGCAACACCCCCGGGTGGTAGGCGCAAAAATAAAGAAGGAGAAGAGCTTGGGTAGAATCGAGGGCCCCCTTCCTAAAGAGCTACACGCAGGTATAGTCGTCTCTCCACTGGGAGTGGTTCCCAAGAAAGAGAAGGGTCAATTTAGGCTAATACACCACTTGTCATATCCCGAAGGGGCGTCCGTAAACGATGGAATTGACCCGGAAGCATGCTCGGTTGGTTATGCGTCAGTGGATGATGCGATCGCACTAGTCAAAGCGTCAGGAAAGGGATCCCTCATGGCCGAGGCGGACATTGAATCCGCTTTTCGCTTACTGCCGGTTCACCCGGCCAGCTTCCACCTCCTGGGTTTCCAATGGGAGGGAGACATGTATGTCGACAAGGCCATGCCCATGGGCTGTGCCATATCGTGCGCCTATTTTGAGCAATTTGCTACCTTCTTGGAATGGGCCCTCCATGACATGCACCACGGAGGCGGAAAGCTGCACTACCTGGATGATTTCCTGTTCACAGGCCCGGCAGGATCCACGATGTGTGCTAGTACACTGGCAGCATTTGAAGCCCTGACAGAAGCACTTGGGGTCCCCCTAGCAAAAGAGAAAACGACAGGCCCAACCACAAGACTTACGTTCCTGGGCATAGAACTGGACTCCATGGCAGGGACCGCCAGGCTCCCCCCAGACAAAGTGCAGGAATTCAGGGAAGAAATTGCCAAACTACGGGGCCGGAGCAAGGCCACCCTCAGGGATATCCAAGGGGTGATAGGTAGACTGAATTTTGCGGCTAGGGTCATCCCGCCCGTGAGGGTCTTTTCCAGGTGCCTAACCGCGCTGACGGCTGGAGTTACCCACAAACACCATCACATCCGGCTGAGTGCGGGTGTAAGGCAGGATCTGCAAGTATGGGACGACTTCCTGCGGGAGTTTAATGGTGTTCTGATCTGGAGAAAAGGTTGGGTGACCGCTGAGCAGCTATCCCTCTACACCGACGCGGCTGAGAGCCTAGGTTTTGGGGCGGTCCTGGGGAACAGATGGTGTGCCAGCCAGTGGCCAGACAGGTGGCATGCGCAGGGGCTCACAAAAAACATCACTTTCCTCGAGCTATTCCCAATAATAGTGGCTCTGACCGTCTGGAAAGAGGAGATAAGAAACCTGAAACTCACCTTATGGTCGGATAACAAGGGGGTGGTGCAGGCCATTAACAGAGGCGTAGCAAGATGCCCTGACATGTTGAGGCTAATGCGGCAGTTGGTTAAATTGCAGCTGGAGGGGAACCTGGAGCTGAAGGCTCGACACGTGCCAGGGACAGAGAACACAGTTGCAGACGCGCTATCCCGGTCCCAAATGAAGCGGTTCAGACAACTTGTACCCGGGGCGGACAAGGAGATGATCCCCTTTCCACCATACCTGTGGGGGTTGACCTGTCCAGATTAATAGGGCACTCGCTCACCTCGGAGGCGCACAGGAGATACAAGAAATACGCAGGCACAGTAATGAGAATTGGGGGCATAAAGTCACTGGAGGACAAGGCCAAGGCGCGCACAGCAGTGGAGAAATTTGTGCAATGGGCATTCGACGCCAAGAAAACGAGATCTTGGGCCCAGGCACACTTGGCCGCCATTGCGCACTTTGCCAGGCTCTACACAGGTTAGGATCCCACGGCATCTGCCTATCTAAAGGCAGCTTTGAAAGGCTGGCGAAGGGTTGAGGGGACCAAGAAGGACGGCAGGCGCCCCATTGATTTCGACAAGCTGGGGCAGCTACTGAGTGCCCTAACCAGCATCATTTCAGACAAATATGAGCTGCTACTCTTCAGGGCGGCCTTCACCACGGCATTCTTTGGGGCATTTCGGGTAAGCGAGATAGTGGCTCCCAACAAATCAGGCCCGGCACAGCGTTGCCTGCAAGCGAGGGACATCAAGCCAATGGTAAGGGCCGTTGAGCTCACGCTTAGGCAGTCCAAAACGGACAGGGCACGAAAGGGGACGGCGATACGCCTACACTGCATCCCAGAAGCTGGGCTCTGCGCAGTGTGCTGGCTGTTTAAGTACATGGCGGCCCGCCCGGCGGGCGAGGGTCCCCTCTTCATACATCAGGATGGAAGGAACTTGAGCAGGTTCCAGTTCACAGCGGTAATGCGTCAGGGCCTTGGTAAGGCCGGTTTCCAGGCAGCATCATTTGCTCCGCATTCCTTCAGGATCGGTGCGGCGACCTCGGCATCGCAGCATGGCATGCCAGAGGACAGGATCCAGGCCGTGGGCAGATGGCGTTCCAGGGCCTACAAGTCCTACATACGCCCACATCTCATATAAAAAAAAAGAAAAAAAAAAAAAGAAAAAGGGAAAAGGGGGTGAGAAAGGAGAACGAGGGGAAGGGGGGAGGGGGGGAGGGGGGGGAGCAGCCGCCTTGGGATGCCGCACGGCAGGGTTCTTGCCCTCCCTCGACCACACCCGGTGCGCAGCAAGCCACCTTAATGGAACATTTTCTCTCGACAGGGGGACGTCCGCGGCTTGTCTGGGTGGTGGGACATTCATTCGTGTCCAGAATGGAGTCCTGGTGGCGGCGAGTGGGGCACAAGGAAAGCAGACCCAAGGCGACATACATCCGCTGGATAGGACGGCCCGGCATGAGATGGGAGCAGTTACTACCGACCCTGGACGGCCTTATGGCAGACTCAGCGTGGCTGCCAGATGTACTGATCGTACATCTCGGGGGGAACGACCTAACACGTTTGGGCCACAAGGCGGTGGGTCAGGCCATTCAAAGGGACCTCACCAAAGCGGCGGCATGGCTGGGTCCCACGACAGTGGTCTGGTCAGAGATGATCAGCAGGAGGCACTGGAGGGGTGCTGACTCCAACAAGGCGGTAGATAATGCAAGGCGCAAGTTAAATATCGCCATGCACAAGTTTTGCTCGACCAATGGCCTGGAATCAATCCGGCACGGCCTCATCCACCCAGGCCGCCCAGAGCTCTATGGACAAGATGGGGTGCATCTGTCCGACAAGGGAATGGAGGTGTTCTGGGATAACTTGTGGGGCGCAATGGCGCTCGCTGGTTGTCTTTAAAAAAAAAAAAAAAGAAAAAAAAAAAAAGAAGAGGTGGGTAGCCACGAACCAAGGGCAAAGGGGGGGAGCCGCAGAAAGACGTGACCCTCCCTGCGGCGTGGCGGAAATCCTACAATGGTTGGCTAACCAAACACACCGGTGGGCGGTGTGTAGGAGGAGGGCCACTCACTTTTGAATGCCGCACGGCAGGGTGACGTGGCCGCACAAAGGAGGGGAGGAACAGATGGAGATGGCACTCGCGGCCCAGACCCGGCCGGACAGCAGGGCGCAAATGGTAGCGAGCTGGGGACCTAACTCCAGGCAGAGAAGCTCCCCTCCATGACACCCAAAAGGGTGTGGCCAACCAACCACTGGAACACCAATAAACTGACTAAGAACTGGTTGTGCACAAGTGCCATTTACGAACTGAGGAGTGCACAAAAGACAGACACCTGTACCAGATGAAGGTGTCATAATCTGTAATGTGATGTGCATGATTGATGACTAGAGTTTGCAAATGAAGATTGCACAACCAGTATGTTATTAATATTGTTATTAATAATTTTATTGATATTAATAAATCTGCGGCCAACAATGACCACCACTAAGAACTCCTATTGTTGGCTGACATTATTTCCTAGTAGTGACAGAGAATGTATGCAGAATGCAGACCGGCAAGTAAGTATGTATGGGTGACCCACTGGATAGGCACATGCGAGGGTTATTGCAGAGGCCGCAGCACCCTCCCGTAGGGGGGGGGGAGGCTCGAGGGCCGGCGCCATAACCCACGCGGTTCCAACAGTGGGGGTGAACTGGTTCTGGGCGCCCGAAGCGGCCGAGAACCAGCGGAAGTGGGGTGCGCACCAGCCACCCCGACAGGAAGTGACCTCGTGACCCGGGCGCCCACAGGGGGCGACCAATGGTCAACCTTGCTACCTTTGAACCCCCCAATCAAAGGGGGTTCACCGGAGACCCTCAAGGGGGCTCAAGAGGATTTAAGCACCGCCGCTCCCCAGCAGAAGCACAACGTCTTCAAGGAGCTGGGAGAGCGGCGCGACTACGACATCGTTTGAAGCCCACCCACCCACACCTGAGGAACAGCAGAGTCGCAGTGCTGGACAGTGGGGAAGGCGTTTGGCGGAAATCCTACAATGTTTGGCTAACCAAACACACCGGTGGGGGGTGTGTAGGAGGAGGGCCACTCACTTTTGAATGCCGCACGGCAGGGTGACGTGGCAGCACAAAGGAGGGGAGGAACAGATGGAGACGGCACTCGCGGCCCAGACCCGGCCGGACGGCAGGGCGCAAATGGTAGCGAGCTGGGGACCTAACTCCAGGCAGAGAAGCTCCCCTCCATGACACCCAAAAGGGTGTGGCCAACCAACCACTGGAACACCAATAAACTGACTAAGAACTGGTTGTGCACAAGTGCCATTTACGAACTGAGGAGTGCACAAAAGACAGACACCTGTACCAGATGACGGTGTCATAATCTGTAATGTGATGTGCATGATTGATGACTAGAGTTCGCAAATGAAGATTGCACAACCAGTATGTTTTTAATATTGTTATTAATAATTTTATTGATATTAATAAATCTGCGGCCAACAATGACCACCACTAAGAACTCCTATTGTTGGCTGACATTATTTCCTAGTAGTGACAGAGAATGTATGCAGAATGCAGACCGGCAAGTAAGTATGTATGGGTGACTCACTGGATAGGCACATGCGAGGGTTATGACATATTTGTCTAACACTTCTTCTCTAGCGCCACTAGGTGGCTTTGCTGTAGTGTCAGTCACTGTGTACACAACCGTGTGGAAAAAACACAGAGCCAATGCGAGAAGTATTAGCTTAGTCAGTCAGTATCAATGTGTTTTAGCCAGGGTGCATTGCAGCATGGCTGAAAGGCAGAGGTAAAGGTCACATGAAGCGGCCAGTGCCGCCACGTCACAGTTTTTGTTTGTGTCTAACAGGAATACGTGCCAAGCAACACAACACAGGGAATGGACACGATGGGGTAAGTAACACAATGTAGGAGGAGGTTGGAAGGGAGGGGGAAAAGGACATCTGGGCAAGAGCAACACCGTGGGGCAGGGGGCAGTGGAGGAGCGACTGCCTGCAAACTCAAGCACTTACTCTTGAAGGAGTGCTGAAAATGAAGAAACACGCATCTGCAATGCAATAGGTCTCACATTTACGCGAGTTTGAGCTATTGGCATAGTAAAGGACATTGCCTTTTATTTTTATGTTTTGGTTTTTCAAACCTAAATAAAAGGCAGTCATTCACAATACCAATAGCTTAAACACTTGCAAATCCGAGGCCTATTGCATTCTGAATGCTTGAAGGCATTGTTGAGTTGCCCCCTTCTGTCTTCCATGGCCCCTTTAGAGCTCCCCGCTTGTTACGAGTTAAATAAACAAGACAGTGGTCACAAATGCGTTAGAGAGACCCTAATTCAGTAAGAAACTTATTAAAGAAAATAGTGCTTACAGACGAAGGACGACATACCGTGCAACAGCCGAAGTAAAAGGGCCAGTCCTCATGGGAGGTTACAAATGAAGACGAGGCGGTACTAAGGAGAGACTAACAAGCCTACTAACGAAGTAGAAGCCAGCATTTACGAAGGACAAGGACACAAGCAAATGACAAATATGGGGGGGAAGAGTGGGCGGGGCTTCAAATACATACTCCTATACAGCATGGCTCGCAGAGCATGCACTGCCCAAGCTCGACTAAAACAAGCATTTGCAATGCAATAGGTCTCGCATTAGTAAAGTTAGAGGAATTAGTATTGTAAATGGCAATTTTTTTATTTATGTTTTTGTTTTGAAAATAGCGAAATTAATAACTTTGTCATTTACAATGCCAATAGTGTTAACTTTTGCAAATGTGACACCTATAGCATTTGTAATGAAACATATGTTGTATTTACGTGACTTAGATGTATTGATATTACAAATAACAATGGCTTTTAATTTTTTTTAAATAATTAATACTTAAATAAAAGTGATTGTAATTTATAATGGCAATAGCTTAAACTTTTGTAAATAACGTTTGTGAAGATTATGTTCAGTGTATTTTATTGTGATGAAAATCCAAGAACAGAAGTGAAATATTAACATCTTTTTGTGACATCTGTAATAAAGCTTGATACATTGAGAGAACATATTTGAACCAGTTGTTGTTGAATGGTTGCGCAGATTGATGCTGGGGTAGCGCTGAGTGATGCTGTGGTGGTGCTGAGTGATGCTGGAGTTGCGCTGAGTGATGCTGGGGTGGCGCTGAGTGATGCTGGAGTGGCGCTGAGTGATGCTGGAGTGGCGCTGAGTGATGCTGGAGTGGCGCTGAGTGATGCTGGGGTGGCGCTGAGTGATGCTGGGGTGGCGCTGAGTGATGCTGGGGTGGCGCTGAGTGATGCTGGAGTGGCGCTGAGTGATGCTGGAGTGGCGCTGAGTGATGCTGGAGTGGCGCTGAGTGATGCTGGAGTGGCGCTGAGTGATGCTGGAGTGGCGCTGAGTGATGGTGGGGTGGCGCTGTAGTGGTGCTGAGCTGTGCTGAGTGATGCTGTGGTGGTGCTGAGTGATGCTGTGGTGGTGCTGGGTGGTGCTGAGTGATGCTGTGGTGGTGCTGAGTGATGCTGTGGTGGTGCTGAGTGATGCTGTGGTGGTGCTGAGTGATGCTGTGGTGGTGCTGAGTGATGCTGTGGTGGTGCTGAGTGATGCTGTGGTGGTGCTGAGTGATGCTGTGGTGGTGCTGAGTGATGCTGTGGTGGTGCTGTGGTGGTGCTGAGTGATAATGTGGTGGTGTGGAGTGGATAGGTGCTGGATGGATGAGTGTATGGATGAAATCCACCCATCCATCCATTTGGGCCTAGGCTTAAGTTGTAGGGCTCAAAGCAGACAGAGAAGGGACAGTTTACGAAGTCGAGGCAGGGCGGGGTAGTTTAGGGATGTAGGGAATGGAGTTCAGGGCTCAGGGTAGGGGGCCTGGGGTCGGGGTAGTTTTGTGGGCATGGCAGGGGGGGGAAGGGATAGTTTGCAGGCCAGAGGGCAGAAGGACAGCAAAAACGAGGGATACAGAGGGCAGAAGGACCAAAAAAACGAGGGATACAAAGGGCAGAAGGACACAAAAAGCGATTGAAACAGAGGTCAGAAGGACACAAAAACGAGGGATACAAAGGGCAGAAGGACACAAAACCCGATTGAAACAGCGGGCCAAAGCACAAAAAACGAGGGATACAAAGGGCAGAAGGACACAAAAAACGATTGAAACAGAGGGCAGAAGGACACAAAAAACGAGGGATACAGAGGGCAGAAGGACACAAAAAACGAGGGATACAGAGGGCAGAAGGGCACGAAAAACAAGGGGAAAACTATTGAAACAGAGGGCAGAAGGACACAAAAACAAGGGATAGAAAGGGCAGAAGGACACAAAAAACGATTGAAACAGAGGGCAGAAGGACACAAAAAACGAGGGATACAAAGGGCAGAAGGACACAAAAAACGATTTAAACAGAGGGCAGAAGGACACAAAACGAGGGATACAAAGGGCAGAAGGACACAAAAAACGATTGAAACAGATGGCAGAAGGACACAAACTAGGCAATTATTCATAAGATATAAGTGCAAAGTGGTAATAGCTAATGCAGGGGTCTCCAAACCGGTCCTGGAGGGCCGGATCCACGCTAGATTTTTTTGGATATCCCCATTGAGATACATATAGTAATTTTAAAAATCTGGCATGGGTCCGGCCCTCCAGGACCGGTTTGGAGACCCCTGAGCTAATGAAAACATTCATCAATATATTTTTTTTAAATATTGCATGCAAGGATTTTGTTGTGACAAAACCATAAAGAGCAACGAATAGCAAAGCAAGATTGGAATTCTACCTTTCAAAAGTCCTCAAATAACTGCTCCTCTCCCATTCGTATTTCCTTCTCTCCTCCAGTATTACCTCTGGGATACCATGGTGTTCTTCAACTGCAGGCCATTGACCTGTAGAAAAGGCTCTAAACATTCCCCCTCCAAATAAGGACGTGGATGGTGCCTCACTCGATGCTCAGAGAAAGGGTGGGGGGGGGGGGGGGGACAGAGGGGAGGAATGCAAGATTTGCACTGGGAGGGCTAAAAGCGAACTGGGAGAGCACAGCAAGAGAGTAGCCGACTTTAAAGCTTGAAGGTGGGCTGCCAATGTAAAATATATATAAAGCGGCAGGTGTTTAGCGCTTGTTTCGAGGGAGATGGCTGCCCATATGTTTGCACCACAGAAATGAAACATTTCATGTGATGATGCCCACTATGTATAGGGAGACAATGCAAAGCAAATGTAAACACTGAAATAATGGCCCGGCCTCTCTTGTTGGTGATTAGGGGCAGCTGCCGCACTGCTTAAAAAATGTGAATAATGTAAAAATAGAGCTGGGTGGGTCCTGTGGCCGCCTTTGTTTAGGATTAAGAGCGGCTGCTTTAAAAAAATAGTTTCCAATTTCAACCCTCTTCTCATTGTTGGCATTGCACAAACACCCTCTCCTCTGTTTTTATGTGTAATTCGACGCGTTTGCTTTCCCCCAAGAGATCCCTTCAAAAAGTTATAGTGCAGTTTTTCTTGGCCACCTTGCGGCTCCTCTGTGATTAGCAATGTTTTCCGTGCACCCGCTGCCATTCTCGCGCATGAGGGCCACTGAAGGATGCTGTTGAATAATAAATGGTTGTGTTGCTCGACAGCATATCTTGTTGACAGCCGCACTTTCAAATAACGTGGTCTTGAAACTGCTTTTGACAAGTCACCTCCCACGTCATATGGAACTGCCAAGCAGCTGTGACACGTGTAAACATCACCGTGACACCTGCGTGTACATGCCGGATCCCGTGTTCACTCACCTTGACGTAACCTACATAAGACACTCCGCGTGCTCGTGGGAGAGGCCAAGCTGGCCTTCGAGGCGCACACTGGAGTGAACACCTTTCCCTTCAGCTCCGATGTACTTGCTCCTTGCTGCTGCACAGACTGCACATCTCAACAATGAAGCTTTACTAGGAAGCATTTGGGCCCTTTCACTAGGACAGGGAGACATGGATCCTGACTGGTACACAGGGCAGGGCACGGATACGGGGCTTTGAGATGAAGGCAAAAGTGATAGGCAAGCAAGAACGCAGGAGACGAGATGACCCTGGGACAGAGGGAACCGGATACTAAGAATATACAAAAAGACAAACAAATGAATCAGTGAGATAGAGGGAAACACAAACAGACCGAGGGACAATGAGACAGGAAGACAAACAAGTAGATAAAAGAGCCAGGGGGGGAGGGGGGCGGGGGAGGGAACAAGCATATCGGGAGTAGATAAAGACAAATGTTGGTGTGCGAGGCTTGGTGTGCGAGGTTTCCTTTCAAGTCGAAAGCCGTGGAAAACTAGATGTGCCGGCCGGCCAGCAGTGAATAATTAGGGGAGAGAGAGGGAAGGTGCTGGGGAACAGATGGCCGTGAAGCAGGGGGCGGGGCAGCGGAACCCTTTGAAGTCAGGGGGAAGCCTGTGGGGAAATGCAAGCTCGTGCACGAAGGAGCTTGTGGTCACGTGATTTCACGTGAACTGTTGAGATTCCGGATCGTAAAAAGTCAGCTTTTGGGTTGACAACAATAGGTTCGAGTAAACTCGACCTAAAAAGTAGCTTCTAAAGTGCGAGCAGTGGAAGGACGCTAGTCAAGAACGAGATACTTGGATCATTACCACTATACTGGGATCTACAAATGGTAAGCAGATAAGGTTTTATGTCAAGTCGATTACAAAACGTTGCAAATAAAGTGGGATGTCACACCAAGGAGATGAACAGATAAACCCATCACATTGACTGTCTATCTTGCTATGTATACAGCACATTTGAAGGTTATGATGGATCAAGTAAAAATATATGAAAAGAGCAGGTAATGTTACAATAGAAACAACCAATTGCATATCATGTATGTAAAGCAAGCTTTAAGATACAAGAACCGAACAGTTGAGAGTAAAATTGTTAAGGTGCTGATGAGCAAGCTTTTCTTGAACAATAAAAAGCAGCAAATGATATTCTATTTAACTACGTTTACATTGAAAAGCCCTTCCTAAGAATGCTGGTTGAATGGAGGCAGTCGTACGTGAAATATTGCTCACTGCTAGGATGTAAAATGTGCAATTCTGTGAACCTTTATTGTAATTGCATTTATGTTGTTCTCACTACCCCTGATGAGACATTAAAGCTCTTTACGCCAGGCAGCACGATGCTCCTGGAATCCAATGTTAGTGGTTGATCATAGTTTACGGGTTATAATTGGTCAATTGCATTAAACCTTTGCTCTCAAGAAAACTTTTAAATGCATTTACATAAGTTTCTTTTTGTTGGAAGACTGAATTAATATCGGAGGTGCTATTTGCACAAGATGATCCAAAATCACAACTTGTTAAGTTTTGAATAGTTTGGGGCACATGGGTCTCTTTCAGGACTTTTTCTTTGACAAAGAGTTTGTTGTTTAAATGCATATGCTCACCATTAGGTGAACAGCTTCAATTGCATACCACGCCACAGAGGATAGAAACATCATATGGTTTCTGTAGGAAGGTGGAGTGTTACGTGGGGATGCTGGTTAAGCCTCTCCATGTAATACTCACAAAATACCCCAAAGATGGTCCTTGGATTCACACTAATAAATCCTTAACTCAGTCTTGGTAGAGTGTCAAAGAGCAGTCAGGCTTTACTAGAGAAAATGTGTTAAGCGTTTCAGAGTACCAAACTGGATAATAAGTAATTGACACAACTCGAAGGAAATCGGACACCAATTTATAAAATATAAAGCAGATTTGTATATTCATTTAGACACCAAAACAAGGTAAATTGGATAAGTATAACCAGAGTTATTTCTTTCAGAAGAAACATTAAATCAGTGCAAAACAGTAGTGCAAAACTTTGCATTCAATGGAAAAAGCACTAGTGATAATCGGTCACTTGCAGTTCGAGTTGTGTGGAACCCAAGGAGGGTAAAGGTGTTGCGGGTCTCAGGAACAAGCCACGACAGTCAGTTGCATTTTACCGGTCTCGAGTAGTCTGGGTGCAGAGTTGTCCTGGCTGTCTTTGGTGCTGATGGTGAGCTGGTTTTACAGCTTACACAGTTCACATGAGGAATAGAGAGCAAAAAAGTCAGCAATGAAGCCACTTCTGACATTTGATGAAGGTTCTGCAGAGTTACCTTGTGGTACAGCATTGAGTAAAAGTGGTGGTTGCCGGACTGGTGACCAACAAGCCTTGGCAGCGTTAAGGGCAGCAGAAAGATATTTCGACGACCAGATGAGATAGATATATATAGATATATATATCCCCAAACTATGGATGTGGCAAGCGTGACCTATAGAGAGAACATTAAAAAACTTGAGAAACTCAAAAAGGGTGAACAAGCGAAGTGGTGGGAGCAAAGGTCTTTGTCCCGCTACCTGGAGGTGGGGAGAGTACCCCGGGGGCTCCGAATAATGTTAGCCCCAACGTATGAAGCACCAAACCCCAATTTACTAACGGAATGGGCACAGTGTAATTTACAATCTTCGATGAATTTGATGTTTATTTTAGTCAAATATGCGGAGATAGACCGTGCAGCATATGAACAGCAAATTATCGTATTAGAACTGGAGCTGGCTAAATGCGAACAAAATGCTGCAAACAAAAAAATGAGGGAGGTCATTATTAAAGAGGGAGAGTCTATCAGGCAACGTAAAGCGTTCAAATTTCAGTGCGACAAACAAGACTACGAAAGAGGGCAAGTCTTCACTTTTGCCAAGCGCTATGATGCCCTAAAGAAGAACATAACGAAATTAACGACATCACGATCCCACAATGCAGTGCCTGGCAATCCTCCCCTAGCGGCAAGCTCAATGACGTCTTTGTCCGACTACAGTTCGGTACCGGACAGTGGATCGGAAAATGAGCAGGCTGGCCCCAGTGGAGACTTGGGGTTTCAACGGTACTCCCTGGCTGAAGAAATGGAATGTATGAGGTGGGATCGCCTAGATACATTACGGCCCAGGCAGAAGAAACCAGACGCCACAAAAACTACAAGCGCCACCAGCGAAGAAAGCGTACCAGGACGAGGAAGGACCAAGAGAAACAACAGAAACTTCACTTGGAAGCGCAAACCAGTGCCACAATAAATACAGCTACAGGCAACAAGTCAGTAATCAATTTGTCAACTTAACGCGGCGGAAACACAAATTTTGTCCCTCGGACTATCGTTTAGTCCAGAAAGTAATTTTCGCTACGCACAAACAAAGGTAGACGTTTTCCAATACATTTGCAAATTAAAACTAAAGAAGTTCTTTTCAACGAGGCAGGCAAAGGACCCAGTCTCTGGAAGTAGCATAATCCCAACAAGCAGTACAGAAAACTTAACTGCAGGTGACATGCAATTGCAAATGGACTTAATCGGCCTACAAAGTGGAAATACGCAAATGTCACAGGAAGAGAATAACTTCTTGGGCTCAGGGACTCGAAATGCAGTGACTCATTTCAAACCCAAGTCAACGTTCTGCCCTGTTATGATCAAGGATAATATTGACTTCTATCATGAACTGGTCGCTATGGATATAAAAAAGCTGCACCACAGTGTTTCACGTAGTAAATTATCTTTTTCCCAGCAAAACAAACAATATCAGGAGTTGATTAAAAAAATGAAAAATCTGTGATCATCCGCCAATCAGACAAGGGCGGTAACATTGTCATTTGGCCTAGAGATATGTATCTTGAGGAAGCCTGGGGTCACCTGAATGATAAATCATGTTATAAGAGGGTAGATTTGCCTTTGGTTAAATTAACATGGAACATCTTTTATTCTAAACTGGTGGCATGGAAGAGCTTAGGACTTTTGAGTGCTGATGAATTTAAGTTTCTAAAAAATGAGAACCCAGTGATTCCCTGCATTTATTTCATACCTAAAATACACAATTCATTGGTATGTCCACAGGGTAGACCGATTATCTCAGCCTGCAATAGTTAGTCTTTTAGAAAACACCTCCAAATACATAGATTATTTCTTACAGGAGCATGTCACAAGTCTGCCATCATATGTCCAAGACACCGGAGATTTTCTGCGAAAGCTGCAAGGTATAAAATGGCAAGATGATTTTATTCTGATCACGCTTGACGTGACCTCGCTCTACACGAGCATTAATCATCTAGATGGGCTCAAAGCCATCCAATACTTCCTAGATACGAGACCTATACATTGTTTCACACACAACAAAATGCTGTTAAGCATGATAGAGATTTGCTTACAGAATAATTTCTTCATGTTCCAGCAGATGTGCTTCCAACAAACCAGAGGTGTGGCGATGGGTTCCTGCTTCTCCCCTAGCTACGCTTGTTTACACATCGGGCTTTGGGAGAAGCAGGTCCTGGGGGTCACACACTCAAAAACACTTTGTGAACAGGTAGTATGCCTTCTTAGATATATTGATGATTTATTCATTATCTGGAAGGGGGAAGAAAAGGAAGCTGTGGCTTTTATAGATAACCTAAATGACAATGCATTAAATCTATGGTTTACCTCTCACCTCAGCACGTCCTCTGTGAATTTTTTGGATGTGGAAGTATACATAGAAAACAGTACCATCCAAACCAAATTACATCGCAAAGCCAGTGCAGGTAATACATTACTGCATGCTTCCAGTCATCATCCCAAACATCTTATTCATAGCTAACCTACGGGGAGATGCTAAGCATCAAACGTATATGCAGCAAGCAAGAAGATGTAAAGGAGGCACAAGAGGCTTGTCGCTTATTTTTGGCTAGAGGGTACTCTGATAAAGTTATTAAAGCAGCTATAAGCAGAACAGGGGCCTTGACTAGAGAGGAAGCGCTTACAACCAAGATGATGAAGGAAACCGTAGCTCCGCTCCGAAGTCTGAACCAGTTCGGCTAATCACAACTTACAGCAAACAACATCGCACAATTCGAAAAATCATGAATAAACATTGGGCCTTGATTAGAAATTACCCAAGCTTAAAAATGCAGGCCCACTCTGCCCCCACAATCACTTACAGGAAAGCGTTATCTATGGAAAACTGTTTGGTGAGCAGTAGCCCGGAGGTCTTGGCCAAGGCAAACTGGCTCAGCTCCCGCACAGGGTTCTTTAGATGCGCTTCCTGTAAAGCTTGTAAAAACAGTGTAAATATGACATCGTACTCGACACCCTTTTTAGATCACTAAATCCCAATCTCAAAATACTTGACCTGTAAAACGGAGTACGTTGTTTATGTTTTGGGGTGCCCTTGCCCCCTCAGATATGTGGGGAGCACCAAGCTCCCGGTACACAAAAGGGTACTCCAACATATGAGGGCAATCACAAATTGCGACGAAACATACCCAGTCGCTAGACATTTTAATGACTGCCATAGTAAAGATGTAAAACTTTTAAAATACTATGCAATAGATGCAGTCATGCCTCTCAGAAGGGGGGGGGGGGGGGTAATAGAGAAGGTATCCTTCGCCGATTGGAGACACACTACATTTTAAACCTGGATAGCAGGCAACCTACGGGTTTAAATGAAAGTGAGGATTTCTATACATGTCTATAGCCCTAGCTTTAAATGATACAGAAGTCTTTATTCTAATCAGCAATGCATACTCACTTTCAAGTATTTTTATATAGGTCTCACACGTAAATGAATTGAAGTAAATAATATTTTTTTAGCTTTTTGGGACGATGTACCATCAAGTGGTGAATATTATAGTTAGTCGTTAGATTATTTGTGAAAATGAAATGTTTTCTTTATTAAGTCGTAGCATTTTTTGCACTTTATTCATTATTTGTCACTATTCTTTTAGGTAGCACCATTTCATTATATTTGCACATGGCGGTATTTTCAGTATGTTACTAGGTTATCATGAGATTGTATGAATAGAAGGAATGATATTATGGAATTCGAATGTACATAAGCTATACGTATTAAATAGATTAATGCATTTTGTATTAATATGTGTTTTTGTATTTTACAACTATGCACCAATTCTTACAATGGTGGTATTTAAGGCTTGACAGAACAGACCATTGTTTGCCTTGCAACAACATTCTATTTTAGAATTGATTTTTATTTCGTATTTTAAGATGATCTCAATTTTATATAATGAATTGATAATTTTGAAAGATTTTTATGTATTTTAAAACGACATTGTTTTGGAAATATTACGAACTCCAGTAGATACTTTTTCTATTTCCATGATGACGTGTTTGTAACTTAAACTGCACTGCCACTTTAAATAGCCGGATACTTCCCCAGACGTTGTCATGTGATCAAGGGCCGTTAGGCTTGAAACGCGTTATGGCAGAGGTGCGGGGAAAAGCACAATAAAGATTTAGCACTTCCAAACGGTTGGTGAATATATATATATATATATATATATATATATATATATATATATATATATATATATATATATATATCCGCACACATACTTCAGCTCCAAAAAACCTCCCACTTTGTCAGGAAGTAAGGCAGCACTTGCGGGGTGATTCAAAACTGTATTTTAATCAGAGATAAGACAAACGCGTTTCGGAGAATACTCCGTCAGTGTCAAAGCGGCAAATACGCGCGGCACCATTTAAAAAAAAAACAATCATTGTACATTTCATTGAGATAGAAAGGGGACTGGCGTGCTAAAGTCATACCACCCGCCATTTTGGAAGTATTTCGTACTGGATGTAAACACATTTAATTCAGTATATACCGTCAGTTAAGCCCTATTTCACACTTTACCCTTTATAGGGGCATTGTTGCACAAATATCTTGGCATTAACATAACTTAAAATAGAACCGTGGATCGGCATACAGCAATCGTTCAAGGGTTGCTCACAGCTCCCAGTAATATCATTTTCACATGTACACGATTTTACATGCCGTTGGTTAATGCTTTACTGATTAAAACCAGCAATACATTAAAATGTGAGGTAGTGTATCCATAATTCAGACCCAGCAAATTGAAAACAAAATGAGTCTGTGGTGGTTCACTTCTAAATCACCTTCAAATATACCGGCCATTCTCCTTAGCGAAAAGACCTACCGTTACATCACACCCTATATTTGATCAATGATAGTTTTCCACTACACTCTTTGGACATAAGAACGGTTAATGGTTTACCATATTCACATTACCGTTGATCAATAATGCTAAGAACATTTTTGCCGCAAATCGGCTTGTGTTGGATTTGGCATACAGAAATGGGTACACTTTTTCACCTCAATGTCATTTTTCTGTTTTTTGGACTTAATCTCAGATGCAGAGGCTACCTAGAGAGTAGCAACAAAGGATAAAAACGACTACTGTACAATATGCTACTGGGTTCCTAAGTGCATCGCCAATTCTTCCCCGCTATTTAACCCTCCTGGTGATTTTGTCTGAAAGTCCACTATGTATCTGGACTCTAGCCTTCTCAGTTTCAACACTCTACCGCCCCCTCTGGGGCTGTTAGGTACAAAATCCAGACAGAAATATTCTAACAGATCCCTGTTACTTTTGTGTCCAATTGCGAAATGGCGAGCCACAGGATACAAGAAATCTTTTTTCGCTATGGCTCTCAAGTGTTCTAAGATTCTAAGTTTGACGCAGTTGATAGTGCTGCCAATATACCATTCCTCTTTGTCCGGTGCCCAGGCCACCTGCTCCTCCCACCAGCCCACGAATAAATTTGCGTAGCTGGGGGCGAAGCAGGTGCCCATCGCTGTCCTGGATGTCTGTCGAAACAGGTTTCCCTGGAAAATAAGGATGTTGTTGAAAAGGCAGTGTTTGACTAATTCTAGCAGCATCTGATTATGTAGGGCTAGTTCCAATTGACGCTTGTTCAAGAAATACTCTACTGCCTCTAACCCTTGCGTATGATCAATGCATGTATAGAGACTAGTAATGTCCAAGACAATTAAACAGTATGTTGGTTGCCAATTCACTTTGTCGATGCGGTTGATAAAATCAGTAGTATCAACCCCATCGACAAAGTGCATTGATCATGCGCAAGGGTTAGAGGCAGTAGAGTATTTCTTGAACAAGCGTTCGTGGGCAGGTGGGAGGAGCAAGTGGCCTGGGCACCGGACAAAGAGGAATGGTCTAAAAAAATCATATCCTGGTATAGATACATCGACAATCTTTTCTTAGTTTGGGACGGATCATTGGTTGAGGTAGAGCAGTATGTGGCAGTACTTAATGATATAAGTAAACAAAAGGAGAGAGCAAGGGATTTTTCCACACAAGAGTGGAAGGCAAAAATACTCCCAGTCCCCTATCACCATTGTTACCTCAAGGAGAGGTTCTGAATGGGATGTCAATTGAAAAAGGGATTTTTTTTCCTTTTATAAAAACCCCTCACTCACCAACCTGGTTGGTGACACGCTTCGTCATTGGGGTCCACCCTGATGGCCGAGTGCCATCAGCTGCGACTACAGTGGAGCTGGGTTTTTTTTTAGTGTAAAGTGAAAAAAGTGAGGTTAAAAATTGTCCTGGTATGACCCAAATAATTTTTTATTCAAGGGCTACTGGAAAATATTTAAAAAAGGGGTGAAAAGATACTAGTAGGTGATTATGACCATGAGCATTTTTCCTTTTTTAAATGGACATCCCATTCAGAACCTCTCCTTGAGGTAACGGTGGTGATACTCCTCCATTTGTTTTAGTACTTAATGATAACCAAGTGAATATGAAGTTTACTGGCCAGATAAGTTCGGTGGCAGCGAACTACCTGGACCTCCAAATTGAAATACAGGATGGCAAAATTACCACAGCACTGTTTAGAAAACCAACAGCTGGCAAGAGTACTCTATATGCATCCAGCAGCCATCCAGCAAAACTTAAGAACAGCATCCCCTATGGGGAACTGCTACGGATAAAACGTAACCGCACCAACAAAAAAGATTTTGACCTAGCAGCAGCCCACAGCATTGATAGATTTGCAGCAAGAGGGTATGGAATGGGCCTCCAAAATGATACTCTTAAGAAGGTTGAATGTATGTCCAGAGAAGTCCTCTTAAGACCTAGACAGACGAGAAAGAATACTAGAGAGGGTGGATTTCGAATGATAGCCACCTACTCGCAGGATGCGGGAACTCTAAGAAAGATTATGGGAAAACACTGGCATGTGTTAAAAACTGATATCATAATCAGAAGAGACGTACCAGCGACCCCCTTAATCACTTTTGAAAAAGGCTAGATCCTTAAGAAACTACCTGGTACATAGTTTATTGGCCCCAGTTCAAGTTAAACAAAACACATTACGAGAAATGAGAGGGTTTTTTCCATGTGGAAAATGCAAGGCCTGTGTCTTTAGCAAAAGGACACTCTCATATGAAGTGGAAGGTTTAAGAGAGTGTAGAAGGATTAATAAATTCCTCACTTGTGAGACAACCTTTGCAGTGTACTGTTTGAAATGTCCTTGTGGACTGAGATATATTTGCAGCACTATCAACTGCGTCAAACTTCGAATTTTAGAACACATGAGAGCCTTATCGAAAAAAGATTTCTCGTATCCTGTGGCTCGCCATTTCTCAATCAGACACAAAAGTAACAGGGATCGGTTAGAATATTTCTGTCTGGATTGCGTACCTAACAGCCCCACAGAAGGTGATAGAGTGTTGAAACTGAGAAGGCTAGAGTCCAGATACATAGTGGACCTGCAGACAAAATCACCAGGAGGGTTAAATAGCGGGGAAGAATTGGTGGTGCACTTAGGAACCTAGTAGCATTTTGTATAGTAGTCGTTTTTATCCTTTGTTGCTACTCTCTAGGTAGCCTTCGTATTTGAGATTCAGTCCAAATAACTGAAAAATGACATTAAGGTGAAAAAGTGTACCCATTTCTGTATGCCAAATCCAACGCAAGCCGATTTGCGGCAAAAATTTTCTTAGCATTATTGATCAAAGGTAATGTGAATATGGTAAACCATTAACCGTTCTTATGTCCAGAAAAGAGTGTAGTGGAAAACTATAATTGATTAAACATAGGGTGTGATGTAACGGTAGGTGCGAGAAAATATATATTTCCTATTGGAAATGAAGGTATGAATAATTTCGACCGAGTAAGAAAGGCATCTGCATGGGAAGGAAGTGAAAAGAAACTTGTTTCATTCACGAAGGACTGAAAGATTAACATTGGTATTTAATTGAGTGCAACTGATGGCAGCAAAAGTGAAGAATATCGGAATTAGACTGATGCATGTAACCGCACTTTGTGAACTTTAAAAGAAGACTGCAATGTCCCCATAATACAAAGAGAAAGGGAAAACGAATTGCAAGTTTTAAAAAGACCTAAGCATGCGAAATGGGTTACATTGCATTTTGGGAACTGAAGTATTTGAAGACTACATTGGAGACCGGTAGTCTTTAAAATGGCAGGCGCAATCATGCAGGAAATGCCAAAATCCTGTGAAAGTTACCTGTGAACAAGGCTGCCGAGTCAGCTGAAACGCGTCAGGTTTAACACTTTTTACAAAGAGACTTTCTACTTGCTGGCACTCTGCGTGGAAGAGAAATAAACCAGTGCTTTTTTCCGACAGTTCAGTGTGTGGTGCATTCCTTTCCAGAGTGTGAAGGAAATTACGTTGGATGTTTTGGGGATGCTCCGTGCCCCTGCGCCACCCGCCCTGTGAGGTTGAGGCTCTTTAACGGGGAAACTACGTTGGATAGATATATATATATATATATATATACACACACACACACACAATTTATTAGCTTCAATCCTCCAAACACCAGAAGATCGCAGCACACCGCAATCCAAACGAAAGTTTATTTATTCATATAAGAACAACGCATTGCAGCTACCTCAGAAGGCTTTTTTGAGTCTTTGAACTGTCAGATTTGGGGTATAGATGGTGCACTGAGAGCTAGTAGGTCTGAGGCAAACGTATCCTGATGGCGTGCGTAAACTCAGTCTTGCACAGTTTTGACATTTATGTTGTCCAACATATGCACAGTTTTAACTGAGAAAGTATAAACTGTATGACCTCAATTCTTATTTATTTCAGTTAATTAAACCATACATTACAAAGCACAAATGTTTTAAAAGGTTCACAGACAATTCAAACCATAGCCTCGTTAAGGGAAACCGAATCGGCACGCATTTTCTAGTCAATTTGCATTCCCAACCGGTTATACAATACCTCTACCACAAAACCTGGTATAAAGTACACTTATGGCAACACAGGGAACACCAGCAGTGCAAGAGTAGTAGAAATGAGAAAGGGAGGCAGGGAAATCCATTTTTAGGCAGCAGCGACACCCCGCCTCCTTTTCTTCCACATGGTTGCTTATTATCTTACACTGCCTCTTACGTAATTCCAGATATAAAGTGTTGAAATAACAAGATAACATTATGTTAAAATTGTGAGAAGACTTCAAGCTAAACAACATTTACTCGAACCCCCACATCTGGTAAGATCTACAGTAGGCATTATATCTCACAATGATCGCTTCATAAAACCGATATATATACTGCAAATGTGACAGTTCAAGAAGTGCTAATAGTGCAGGGGGTGGCATAAAAGAGAAACAGGAAAAACTATTCTGGACAGCAGTGTCGGATCATATTCTCTAACAGCACATTGATGTCTAGTCTTACTAAGTCTCTTACGTATGTGGTGCTGGGGGAAAATCCTCCTCAACTGAGTAGGCAGCCCCTATGTATGGGCTGTAGGTTGTTCAAGCTTGAACCTTTCAAAAGGATCATCCCACAGAGATACCCTTTCTGAATTCCACATGTTCATATGGCTAACAATGATGCTTCAATTAACAGAACAGTAAACTGCAGACAAGCAGTTACACTGATGCTGCAACATGGCCTCCCCTTGCGGGTGTGACGTTATCTTCGTGGCAGTGGCCCCCAAATCTTAAAGGGCAGAGGTATTCTCCCTGCAGTAGTACAAGCTTTACAGGCCTTTGAATCAGTATTGGGGTATTAAATCAACATTTCCAAATCTCAAGCGCTCAACCTTACTCTGCCGAGAGACGCCTCCCACACCTCCAGACCGTTGCCCTATTCCATTAGACCGCACACTGCATCCAGTACCTAGGCCTTACTATCTAGTTGCAGCGCTCCGTCCTGTCCTTCATCTCCTTGTGTTTGCTTTGTTCGCCCTATGTTGGCAGGGTATGCCCAAGCGTGGGTCCCTTGCTCACTTTAACACTGGATTCAAGCTAGCCTGGCTGATGAAGGGTGTTACCAAGAAACTAGTCCCAGGATGCTTGTTTCCGGTTCAGGGAAGACCTGGCTTGGAAGTCCGAGCTGGACTGTTCCCATGAGGCACAGGGTAAAGACTGATTTGCATAAGGCTTGGTCTGAACAGAGGTGGCTAAGTGAGCTAAAGAATGATGGTGGATTCAAGCCAAATCTGTGACTGGGGTGAGAGTCTGAAAAGTTTCAGCGCTCCGTCCATCATCTCCTTGTGTTTACCTAACTCAACATATGACAGGTACAGTCAAACAATTGATTGCACTGTCCTGGAAATCCCCCAACACCCCTCCCATAACCATTTCGATACACAAAGCTTTGGCACACCTAAGCACTGGAACAGCTCACTTACAAACACTCTTACTTCAACAAGAAATCCACGCACCTCTGGCAGCCTTTCATTGATTATATGTCTAGGCTTGAAAACGTATACTTTCAATCGCACTGTCTTCACTCCCTTCACTTATTTGACTAGGTGGATTAAGGCCATACTCTGACCTCCCATGTCAGTTTGGATGATGAGGGACACACCTGCCTCTGGGATGGTCCCCTCATCTTGGTGCTCTCACTCACCCCCCCCCCCCACCTTCCCCCTCTATGGTATTGCCTCCTTCCGACTCTCATTCCATGCCTTGCTCTCCTAAGTTCCCGATCTGCGCCCCTCCCATAGATTTTAAAGTTAGGGGAGAGGAGTTGGCCTAACGGCTCGAATCTAGGGAACAGGGTTCGAGTCTCGGCAATGACACCTGAACATCCTGGGATTCTGGGCAAATCACTTAATCTCCCTGTGCCTAACAAAAATGAATGTGTCGTCATGTAATGCAACTGGTGCTATGTAAATCTCTCTTATACCCGACACCGGGTAATCTTCGCGCTATATAAAACTCTGTAAAAAAATAAAGAAAAAATAGAGAAAATATTGGACTCGTTCCCCCCCATTTTTTCCTCTCCTTCCCCCTTAATCCTCTCTTTCCACCCTAGAGATAGAAACTTGTTCCCTTCCTTTCCTCCTCCCTTGTCCCCGCACCATCCTCCTCCCTAGCTTCCTCCTTCCCATGGAGTACACTTGTTCTCCTCAGAAGCTTGAGTAGGCCTCAGAGACGCCATCACCGTCATAGGTTTTTATGCCATGTATATTCTTGCATAACTGTATATGCTCTGGGTTTTCTGAACCATTTGCTTTGATTGCTATGTGACCCCTTGAAATGCCCTTCTTTTGTTATTGTAAGATTTACTGAAATTTCAATAAAACAGATTTTGAGCAACAACAAAAAAACTATCACTTTCAAAAAGTACTTTTTAGTGCAGTGCTATGTGACATATTGACCTCAAAGCTTCCATATGTTAAAGAAATACACTTTTTTGAAGTTTGAAGGAGATCATTATGACATTTGTTTAATGATTTACTCAGCAAACACATTAAGGGATTTGCTTTAACACTGGCTTAAAAAGCCGAGCCAAAACCTTGGCTCGGCTCTCCCTGTTAATTCGTTGGGTCGTCCACCTCTGCTTTCAAATGAGTCTTTTTCAAGAGTATATAGCGGGTCACGATCGAGAGCTCAGGCGTACAGGCTGCAGGGAGGGCACATTTTTTACAGTGCCAGTCTGTGGTTTCAAAATCTATTAACTCCTTCGACGCTCATGACGAGCTCAGCTCGTCATGATGTACACCTCCATACACTCATGACGAGCTGAGCTCGTCATGAACAATGGGAATTATCAAAGATCAGCACAGGAGGAAAATAACACTAGCATCGATGGTGTTAAAGATTACATTATCATCCAATTCTTGGCCTCTTAGTATAGCGCACAGCGCATATATGTTACTACTACCACAGGAACGTTTCCCACAGGATTTGAAAACAACCTACTACTACCACCTTAAAAAGAGTTTTAATCAGATAAAAGAAGTAGATGCTTTTTACCTAGTCACTTATATTTGAGGTCCTTCTTCCGATCTTGGAACATTATCAAATATTTATTTATATGATCATCAGGTTCTAGACACATCAATGCTATTAAGATTAACTCTTCAATTCCCAAGTTCGTTTACATGGAACTTCATTCCCATAGCTATGCCCAAGTAGTTTCAGGCAACTGCATGCCACTGCACTGGCGATACAGTGACGCGTGAATATTGCTTTATTTCCCCAACTGAAGTACTTCAGGAGGATTTCATTTAATTGGAGCAGTGGTCAATCAATCAGGGATTTGTGAAGCACGCGGGGTGGGCGTGCAGCTCTGATTAAGCCAAAGAGCCAGGTCTTGAGGATCTTCCTGAAGGTGTGCAGAGTGGGGGAACATCGGATGTTGAGCGGGAGCTCGTTCCAGGTCTTTGCCGTGATATAGGAGTAGGCTCTTCCACCTGCTCTTGCTCTGCGGATGAGCGGGGATTCAGCAAGGTCAGCGGAGTGGAGGTTTCTCTTGGGTATGTGGAAGGAAGACTCTTTCATTGAGGTATTGAGGTCCGGTCTTGTGGAGCAATTTGTAGGCGTGAGTTAGTAGCTTGAAGGTTACTCTCTTCTCGACAGGGGCCAGTGGAGGCCTCGCTGGGTGATGTGGTCATGTGGTGGGGTGCAGAGGACAAGTCTGGCGGCGGTGTTCTGTATGGTCTGGACTTTTTGGAGCAGGGATTTGTTGATCCCGGCGTGGAGGGCGTTTCCGTAGTCCAGTCTGTTAGTTAGGAGTGCATGGATGGCGGTCTTTCTGGCTTCAGGGAGGATCCATTTGCAGGTCTTGCGGAGGGTGTTGAAGCATGTGGACTAGACGGTGTTGACTGTCGGGTCATGGTGAGGGAGGAGTAGAGTATGATGCTGAGGTTGCAGGTGTGGTTCGTGAGTGTGAGGGGGGGGGGGGTTGCCGGGGTGGTAGGTCACCATGGGTTGTCCCATGCGGAGGGGTTGGGTCCGAGGACTAGGACTTCTGTCTTCTCCGGGTTGAGCTTCAGGCAGCTGCTGTTCATCTAGGATGCAACTTCTTTCATTCCTTCCTGGAAGCGGACTCTGGTGGTGTCGGGGTCCTTTGTCACACTAGGAGGCAGCTTTCTAAGTACTACCAGACTGTGAAGCAACCAAGACAATGTTTCTGAAATGTGGTCATTTATCCAGCATCTACATTTTGTGTTTAGAAAGCAAGTTGCATAATTTAATTTAATTAGGTAACTTGCATTCTAGACACAGAACACAAAAGTCTGGGATATATGACTTTCAGAAGCATTGTTAATATTTTGCTTCTCAGCCTGGCACAATTACAAATACTTAAGCTGTCAAAGGGCCGACAAGTGCCTAATTTATTTCCTGCTGTGGTCTTTGCTCTCACTCTCTCTCTCGTAGCAGCACTGCTTCTGCTACTAGCGAGAAAGAGAAGGAAAGGAGAAAAGAAAAACCGGACAGTGAGAGAAAGAAAAGTAACAAGGGAGAGAGGAAGGGAAGGCAAGATTAAAGATATAGTGAGATGTGAAGAATGAAGGACACACAAAACTACTCACTCAAACAGTCTTGCTGTCCAGTTGGTGTGTAGTAACTCTGCCTGCAACACTAACAGCCTCAGGAGTTTCAGCTTTACAAGCTGGCAGCTCCTAAAATACTCTTGTTGGCTGGAATGCTTCTAAAGGGATGTACAAGGAGCAGAAGCAGGAGCAGTGTATTCTGTTTAGAGCATGCAGCACGGGATCCAGTCTCACAAAGCCATGAGTTACGTCTCAATACTCTGACGTCAGGCCCTCTTCCAAAGGCTGCAACCCCTCCCTTTCCCAACTCTTCACCCGGTGACGACTTGGGAAAGGGATAGTTGGTGGGAGGCAGCGGTAACTGACTGATAAGGAGTACCGGTAGTACAGGGCTAATACTGTACATGACCAAGGCTGCTTAAAAATGTGACACTGCATAGTGTAATTTCTGGGAAATCCCAGAGGACCCCAAGCATTGCAGACCCGGGCTCGTAGCATGTCAGCCCATAGGCTGCTTATATTTCAGTGCTGTAACTGCACATGTGCACTAGCCTATGAAAAATGGCCTGGTCTGTCTAACTCCCGTTTGGGAGAGCGCACTAGGCAGGCTACGGCAGTGGGTGCCTTTATTATAATGGAAATAGGATGCCAATTGCCCTTTGCAATTACCACCAATTTCACATGTAATTGGAAGGGCGGAGCACCGCTGCCCACCCCCAGAAACCGACCCTGGTTTTTTGTCATGCCAATCTTTGTAAACTTGTTTGGCTAAAGATAATTTCTTTCTCACATTCTCAGGTGACCACTGAACTAGTTTGACAACAGGCATCCATGCCAAATCGTTGCCAACAGGTTCACGTCCCCTCATGAGAATAAATTGACTTTGATCAGGATTTATTTATTTATTTATTGTAGAGTTTTATATAGCGCGAACAAGACCCGTGGGTATCAGAGCGCTTAACATCAGAATAGATAACTAACACAAGTGTTGACATTATAAGAAACAAACAGATATGAGGTATATAATAGAATGAATACAATTATGTGAACAATATATATGCAAACAAAACACATGTGCAATTCGCATGAATAGGTGTGATAAGGCTAAGCTTATATCATATGCCCATATTCCTAGCCAAGGTGAGGTAGGCGATGGTAAGGTTTTGGCTTAACAAGTGTTAACCTTTCTAAGAACAAAGCCGTTATGAGGTAGATAATAGTGTGGATATGATTGTGAGAGACATTATATTTGCGAAGCACAGATACCATGCAATTTGTATGAAGATGAGGGGTAAGGCTAAGCTTATATCATATGCCATATACCCAGTCAAGAGTGAGGTAGGAGAGGGTAAGGTTTCGGCTGTGTGATAAAGATATGTTATCCCATTGCCCTTCAGGTCATTAGGTAAGAGTATCTCTGCGTCTTATATAAATCTCAAGTCTTGAGTCACCAAATAGCTTTGATATTATTCAGGTTGGAGCTTCTCCTTCTGAGAGCAGCTCTATCTAAGCAAGGTATTTGCTTAGATTGCTGGGCGTAATTTTATAAGCCCAAATAATGTTCTTAATCTCAATTTCCCATTGTAATCCACTTATTATAGCCAGCTGTAAAGACCCTTTCATATACAAGGTTAAAGCATTCCAATCCCACCATTCCCTTCAGGTGTACCTCGAGGAGTTTTTGTGAATAATGCCATTCTTCTTTAAAAATTATTCAAACATTTCCCAAAAAATTGAAGCCATTGTCAGAAATGATACACAACAGCAATTCTTTACACTGTTCAAAAACTGGAATACCCTTACACTGTCTGCCTTACTCACAATTCTAATTTCTGGCAATTTTGAAAAATGATCCATACCTACACTGATGAATTTTTTCTCAAAGAATTAAGTTTCAATAAGACCCATTATATCAATGCCAATCTTTTCCCACGGTCACGGTTCCCCCACCTGCCATACGGAGTTGCCAACTTCAATGCTGCACATGAGCAATGACCCAATAGGTATAGCAAAGTTCATGGCGGCCCTCCTTCGCATACAGGTTTTGACGAGCTTACCCTGCACATGGGCAATGACCCGTTCAGTGCAGAAACAATCTCCCCACACTTCGCTACAGGGATCCAATTGCAAGGATACCCCACTGAACCGAACTCCTTTCAATGCTCACCTCTTCCTCACAGGGCACACTGGTCTTCGAAAGAAGACAGGCACTGGTACACCAGTCTTCTGAGTCAGGTGGTCTTGGAGTTCCTGGGTGATGTCCACTCACCCAACTGGGAGACTAGCAGACCTTGGCCCCAAGTCCTAGTTGCAGGAAAAAGTCTTGCAAGGCTTCTTTGCCTCGCACAGCCAGATTGGCTTCTTCACAGCTGACAATTTTGCGGCCTTAAGCTCCCCTTCTATATTTTCAGTTTCAAGACACCAAATGCAATTTAGAATCTTTGAAATTTATGTTGGGGGTCTGCTTCTGCACTGCCCTTCCTCCAGAAAGCAGTCTGTCACAGCAGAAGCAATTCCTAATCTAATAGCACCACAACACAGACCAAGTGGCTACACGATCACACCTGGGTGTTGTCCACAGTGATATGTGTATCAAAGGTTTACCCCACGGCCTCAACCCTACTCTTTAGGTTTCTCTCATCAGCCCCATCTCCTTCCTGAGATTTGAACAGCCCCTTCTTTGTGACCTCGCTCAGAATCAAAGAGCACCCTTTGAAGACTACAGAAGAGTTTGGCTCTCTCTTCCTACAGTGTGTTCCATCCAACTCACAGGAATGCAGCAACCCACAAATCTGTCTCGTGGGATTCCTCTACCTCCTCATGTTCCTCAAGTTAGCCCTGGGTCTCCCAAAATGGAACCCAGAATCTTCCATGTATTGTACCATTCACAGGCTCACAAATACCTAGCACCTGCATATAACCTACACACACTGCACAGCTTTACATCTTTCAGTAAATGCACCCTTCTAAGACCCAAATACACCTAGCACATGCATATAACATACAGGCACTGCACCATCCCTGTGCTACACAATTCATAATCACACATACATCCAGCACATGTGTAACACAAATGCGCTCCACAGCCCTACACACTAACCCAATGTAGGCCATAGGTGAGTTAAGAACACAGCAGCGGAACTTTAAATAAGTGAGTCTGTAGGCCTCACTCAGTTGACACAGGTAAAATAAGCATTGAGCAAGCCAACAGGTCTCACCTATGTAAGAGCTATTGGCTTTGCCAATATGTTTTAGCCATGTTGTACACTAGCGTGGCTGCTGTTCAGCATGGCTACAAGTAAGTGGGGTAAAGGAGAATGGCGTGGAGTGGCGTAAAGTGGAGTAGAGTTGAGTGTTATGGAGTGAGGTAGAGAGTTGTGGAGTAACGTAGAATGAAGTGGAATGGAGTGTCGTGGAGTGGCACACAGTGGAGTGGTGTAGAGTGTTGTGGAGTGAGTAGAATGTCCTAGAGTGGAAGGGCGTAGAGTGGAGTGGCTAGAGTAGAGTAGTGTCAGAGTGAAGTAGAGTGCCGTGGAGTGGTTTTGAACTGAGTAGAGTGGGATAGAGAGTGTGGCTTGGAGTAGAGTTTTGTTGAGTAGAACGCCATGCCACTCTACGACAATCAACTCCGTTCTATGCCATAAAGTGCTGTGATGTAAGAGAGTGGGATGGCATAGAGTGCAGCGGCATAGAGTGCAGTGTTGCAGAGTAGAATGGCATAGTGAAGTGGCATAGAGTGGATTCAAACAGATTAGAATTAAGTGGTCTTGACTCGATTGGCGTAGAGTGCAGTGGCGAACGGTGTTGTGCTGCATACTATAGTGGGGTAGAGTGCACTGGCGTAGAGTGGTTTAAAGTAGAACGCGTAGAGAACAGTGTCAGAGTGCAGTGGTGCACAGTAGATTACAGTGGCGTAGAGTGGATTGGCAATGAACGTAGTGGCGTAGAGTGTAGCGACAGAGTGGTTTGGCAGTACAGTACATTGGTGTAGAATGCAATAGAGGGGCGTAGAGTAGAGTGAAGTGGCAAAGAACGCAGTGGGAGAGTGCAGTTGCCCAGATGATACAGCTCGGTCTGGTCACTGTCAAACTGGCAGGAACTTTCCCTTATTTACAGCGAGGGAGCCCTTTGCTCTTTGTCATCGAACCCGACAGAGAGAGGGCCGCTCCTCTGTCGACACAGTACCGGGGAGCAATTGCAGCTTATTTAGCACCTATCCAGGTATGGAACCCTCCACGCTGGGCTCATTTGAGTTCTTGCAGTCCTTACAGGCACACTCCCCTAATTATAGGCCCACTTTCCCTTTTTCCCCCGCTACAGTGCACACCGCAGTAACCTTTTGCATTGAGCCACTGGCTGTTTCATCGTTACTAAGACGAAAAACTCCGCTCCCCTGAACACAGAGCGCCATCACCCGGTTCACGGTAAGGAATTACTTCAGTGTCTGGTCCCACAGCCTGATGTCATCGCACTGTTTTCGCTCCCCCGAACACAGAGCGCCATCACGCGGTTCACGGTAAGGAATTACTTCAGTGTCTGGTCCCACAGCCTGATGTCATCGCACTGTTTTCGCATGGAGCCATATCATTTGCTTTTCGTCCCACGCAGTGCCTCCAAACCCTACCAAGATGTTACAGCGTTGAATCTCTCAGCCCACTCCATCATTCCATCCGCCTGCCTCACGCCCACTTCCCTCACAGGGGTAAGTTACGCCACAGAGACTGCTCTCCAATGTGTATGATACAGAGTGTGTATCAGTATAACCTTACTGAAATCCTTGTTTTTCTCTTGGTTATCTTCACAGTACCCGGCCGGGATCCCTGTCAGTTTTTATCTTCACTACTTGCAATGTGCCACTGCATCGCACACCAGGCAGGATAAGCCCTCCTTCAGGTATTCAAAAGTGCATGGCTCACGTTCATATACAAATATAGTTTCTCCCATTAGGGCCCTACACTGATGTTATGATCCTACTCTTTCTTTAAGGTGTCCCAACACTGCTAGGTCCTAACTGGTACAAAAGGGGGTGGTGATGGACGGAGCATCTGAACTAATCAAACACTCACACCCAGTCAACAGATCTGGGTTTAATCCATCACCGTTTTTAAGCCCACTCTGCCACCCCAGTTCAGACTTGGCCATATGCAAATCAGTCTGATCCTGTGCCTCATGGGAACAGTCCAGCCCGAACTGCCAAGCCATGCCTTCCCTGGACCGGAAACAAGCTTCCTAGGACCGGTTTCTTGCATTTCAGCCGTCTTCAGCCAGGCTTGCTTGAATCCAGTGGAAAAGTGAGCAAGGGACTCACGTCTGAGCATACCCTGCCAACTTATGGAGAACAAAGCGGTACAAAAGGGGGTGGTGATGGACGGAGCATCTGAACAAAATTACTGCGATCTACGATAAAATAGTCAGTGCTAACAAGGCAATTATCACAGACTCGGAACTCCCTCAGGTAGATATGGAACTGAAGCAGGATATATACTCTCTAGATACCTTCCCTCCTATTTCTTTACAAGAAACTTCCTCATTAATACTACAGATTAAAAGTGGTAGTCCAGATGATACCATTCCTGCTAAGATAATGCCTGCCCTAGCAGAACAACTCTGCCCCACGATTGAAAAACTGGTGAATCTCTCACTCAGTTCAGGTACCGTCCCCAGTAAATGGAAACGGGCCCTTGTCAGACCCATAAGGAAAAATACTGCCATCCCACGGACTGACTTAACCAACCTTAGACCCATATCTTTACTACCATTCTTAGGGAAACTGATTGAAAAGTTTGTAAACCATCACCTGTCCAGATACATCGAACTTGCTGGCACCCTGGACTACTCTCAGTCAGGGTTCAGGCCAAAATATAGCACAGAATCCACTCTTTTGTCTGTCACTGATGATCTACACATGTACCAGGACAAGGGCTTTTCAGTGATCCTGGTTCTATTAGATCTATCGGCAGCGTTCGACACCGTGTCTCATACCATCCTGACTGATCGGTTGTGGAACGCTGGCATCAAGGACAAAGCCCTTGACTGGTTGAAGAGCTTCTTATCCGATCGCACCCAGAGAGTCACCATGGGCGCGTATCGTTCAGCTGAAGTATAGATCTCAAAAGGGGTGCCACAGGGCTCCTGTTTAAGCCCAACTCTTTTTAACATCTATGTGGCACCCCTGGCAAGAGTGATGCGTAGATATGGTTTCATCCCAGTATCATACGCGGATGATACTCAGCTCCTCTTCCCCTTAAAGACTATCCGCTGTTGTAAGAAACTCTTTCTCATCAGGTATGAAAGCAGTGGCAAACTGGATGTCCGTCAATTGCCTTCAGTGTAAAGTCAACAAAACTGAGGTAATGTTGTTTGGGGAAGCTAAAATTCTTTGGACTCCAGATTGGTGGCCGCAAGACCTAGGAGCAGTGCCAGAACCCAAACAGGTCGTGAAGAATCTGGGGATTCGATTTGACCAAGATCTGTCATTAAAACAACATATCACCTATATCTACCGTTACATCACACCCTATATTTGATCAATGATAGTTTTCCACTACACTCTTTGGACATAAGAACGGTTAATGGTTTACCATATTCACATTACCTTTGATCAATAATGCTAAGAACATTTTTGCCGCAAATCGGCTTGTGTTGGATTTGGCATACAGAAATGGGTACACTTTTTCACCTCAATGTCATTTTTCAGTTTTTTGGACTTAATCTCAGATACAGAGGCTACCTAGAGAGTAGCAACAAAGGATAAAAACGACTACTGTACAATATGCTACTGGGTTCCTAAGTGCATCGCCAATTCTTCCCCGCTATTTAACAGTGTTCAAGTTAAACAAAACACATTACGAGAAATGAGAGGGTTTTTTCCATGTGGAAAATGCAAGGCCTGTGTCTTTAGCAAAAGGACACTCATATGAAGTGGAAGGTTTAAGAGAGTGTAGAAGGATTAATAAATTCCTCACTTGTGAGACAACCTTTGCAGTGTACTGTTTGAAATGTCCTTGTGGACTGAGATATATTTGCAGCAGTATCAACTGCGTCAAACTTCGAATTTTAGAACACATGAGAGCCTTATCGAAAAAAGATTTCTCGTATCCTGTGGCTCGCCATTTCTCAATCAGACACAAAAGTAACAGGGATCGGTTAGAATATTTCTGTCTGGATTGCGTACCTAACAGCCCCACAGAAGGTGATAGAGTGTTGAAACTGAGAAGGCTAGAGTCCAGATACATAGTGGACCTGCAGACAAAATCACCAGGAGGGTTAAATAGCGGGGAAGAATTGGTGGTGCACTTAGGAACCTAGTAGCATTTTGTATAGTAGTCGTTTTTATCCTTTGTTGCTACTCTCTAGGTAGCCTTCGTATTTGAGATTCAGTCCAAATAACTGAAAAATGACATTAAGGTGAAAAAGTGTACCCATTTCTGTATGCCAAATCCAACGCAAGCCGATTTGCGGCAAAAATTTTCTTAGCATTATTGATCAAAGGTAATGTGAATATGGTAAACCATTAACCGTTCTTATGTCCAGAAAAGAGTGTAGTGGAAAACTATAATTGATTAAACATAGGGTGTGATGTAATGGTAGGTGCGAGAAAATATATATGCCATTGGAAATGAAGGTATGAATAATTTCGACCGAGTAAGAAAGGCATCTGCATGGCAAGGGAGTGAAAAGAAACTTGTTTCATTCACGAAGGACTGAAAGATTAACATTGGTATTTAATTGAGTGCAACTGATGGCAGCAAAAGTGAAGAATATCGGAATTAGACTGATGCATGTAACCGCACTTTGTGAACTTTAAAAGAAGACTGCAATGTCCCCATAATACAAAGAGAAAGGCCTAAGCATGCGAAATGGGTTACATTGCATTTTGGGAACTGAAGTATTTGAAGACTACATTGGAGACCGGTAGTCTTTAAAATGGCAGGCGCAATCATGCAGGAAATGCCAAAATCCCGTGAAAGTTACCTGTGAACAAGGCTGCCGAGTCAGCTGAAACGCGTCAGGTTTAACACTTTTTACAAAGAGACTTTCTACTTGCTGGCACTCTGCGTGGAAGAGAAATAAACCAGTGCTTTTTTCCGACAGTTCAGTGTGTGGTGCATTCCTTTCCAGAGTGTGAAGGAAATTACGTTGGATGTTTTGGGGATGCTCCGTGCCCCTGCGCCACCCGCCCTGTGAGGTTGAGGCTCTTTAACGGGGAAACTACGTTGGATAGATATATATATATATATACACACACACACACACACACACACAATTTATTAGCTTCAATCCTCCAAACACCAGAAGATCGCAGCACACCGCAATCCAAACGAAAGTTTATTTATTCATATAAGAACAACGCGTTGCAGCTACCTCAGAAGGCTTTTTTGAGTCTTTGAACTGTCAGATTTGGGGTATAGATGGTGCACTGAGAGCTAGTAGGTCTGAGGCAAACGTATCCTGATGGCGTGCGTAAACTCAGTCTTGCACAGTTTTGACATTTATGTTGTCCAACATATGCACAGTTTTAACTGAGAAAGTATAAACTGTATGACCTCAATTCTTATTTATTTCAGTTAATTAAACCATACATTACAAAGCACAAATGTTTTAAAAGGTTCACAGACAATTCAAACCATAGCCTCGTTAAGGGAAACCGAATCGGCACGCATTTTCTAGTCAATTTGCATTCCCAACCGGTTATACAATACCTCTACCACAAAACCTGGTATAAAGTACACTTATGGCAACACAGGGAACACCAGCAGTGCAAGAGTAGTAGAAATGAGAAAGGGAGGCAGGGAAATCCATTTTTAGGCAGCAGCGACACCCCGCCTCCTTTTCTTCCACATGGTTGCTTATTATCTTACACTGCCTCTTACGTAATTCCAGATATAAAGTGTTGAAATAACAAGATAACATTATGTTAAAATTGTGAGAAGACTTCAAGCTAAACAACATTTACTCGAACCCCCACATCTGGTAAGATCTACAGTAGGCATTATATCTCACAATGATCGCTTCATAAAACCGATATATATACTGCAAATGTGACAGTTCAAGAAGTGCTAATAGTGCAGGGGGTGGCATAAAAGAGAAACAGGAAAAACTATTCTGGACAGCAGTGTCGGATCATATTCTCTAACAGCACATTGATGTCTAGTCTTACTAAGTCTCTTACGTATGTGGTGCTGGGGGAAAATCCTCCTCAACTGAGTAGGCAGCCCCTATGTATGGGCTGTAGGTTGTTCAAGCTTGAACCTTTCAAAAGGATCATTCCACAGAGATACCCTTTCTGAATTGCACATGTTCATATGGCTAACAATGATGCTTCAATTAACAGAACAGTAAACTGCAGACAAGCAGTTACACTGATGCTGCAACATGGCCTCCCCTTGCGGGTGTGACGTTATCTTCGTGGCAGTGGCCCCCAAATCTTAAAGGGCAGAGGTATTCTCCCTGCAGTAGTACAAGCTTTACAGGCCTTTGAATCAGTATTGGGGTATTAAATCAACATTTCCAAATCTCAAGCGCTCAACCTTACTCTGCCGAGAGACGCCTCCCACACCTCCAGACCGTTGCCCTATTCCATTAGACCGCACACTGCATCCAGTACCTAGGCCTTACTATCTAGTTGCAGCGCTCCGTCCTGTCCTTCATCTCCTTGTGTTTGCTTTGTTCGCCCTATGTTGGCAGGGTATGCCCAAGCGTGGGTCCCTTGCTCACTTTAACACTGGATTCAAGCTAGCCTGGCTGATGAAGGGTGTTACCAAGAAACTAGTCCCAGGATGCTTGTTTCCGGTTCAGGGAAGACCTGGCTTGGAAGTCCGAGCTGGACTGTTCCCATGAGGCACAGGGTAAATACTGATTTGCATAAGGCTTGGTCTGAACAGAGGTGGCTAAGTGAGCTAAAGAATGATGGTGGATTCAAGCCAAATCTGTGACTGGGGTGAGAGTCTGAAAAGTTTCAGCGCTCCGTCCATCATCTCCTTGTGTTTACCTAACTCAACATATGACAGGTACAGTCAAACAATTGATTGCACTGGCCTGGAAATCCCCCAACACCCCTCCCATAACCATTTCGATACACAAAGCTTTGGCACACCTAAGCACTGAAACAGCTCACTTACAAACACTCTTACTTCAACAAGAAATCCACGCACCTCTGGCAGCCTTTCATTGATTATATGTCTAGGCTTGAAAACGTATACTTTCAATCGCACTGTCTTCACTCCCTTCACTTATTTGACTAGGTGGATTAAGGCCATACTCTGACCTCCCATGTCAGTTTGGATGATGAGGGACACACCTGCCTCTGGGATGGTCCCCTCATCTTGGTGCTCTCACTCACCCCCCCCCCCCCCCCTCTATGGTATTGCCTCCTTCCGACTCTCATTCCATGCCTTGCTCTCCTAAGTTCCCGATCTGCGCCCCTCCCATAGATTTTAAAGTTAGGGGAGAGGAGTTGGCCTAACGGCTCGAATCTAGGGAACAGGGTTCGAGTCTCGGCAATGACACCTGAACATCCTGGGATTCTGGGCAAATCACTTAATCTCCCTGTGCCTAACAAAAATGAATGTGTCGTCATGTAATGCAACTGGTGCTATGTAAATCTCTCTTATACCCGACACCGGGTAATCTTCGCGCTATATAAAACTCTGTAAAAAAATAAAGAAAAAATAGAGAAAATATTGGACTCGTTCCCCCCCATTTTTTCCTCTCCTTCCCCCTTAATCCTCTCTTTCCACCCTAGAGATAGAAACTTGTTCCCTTCCTTTCCTCCTCCCTTGTCCCCGCACCATCCTCCTCCCTAGCTTCCTCCTTCCCATGGAGTACACTTGTTCTCCTCAGAAGCTTGAGTAGGCCTCAGAGACGCCATCACCGTCATAGGTTTTTATGCCATATATATTCTTGCATAACTGTATATGCTCTGGGTTTTCTGAACCATTTGCTTTGATTGCTATGTGACCCCTTGAAATGCCCTTCTTTTGTTATTGTAAGATTTACTGAAATTTCAATAAAACAGATTTTGAGCAACAACAAAAAAACTATCACTTTCAAAAAGTACTTTTTAGTGCAGTGCTATGTGACATATTGACCTCAAAGCTTCCATATGTTAAAGAAATACACTTTTTTGAAGTTTGAAGGAGATCATTATGACATTTGTTTAATGATTTACTCAGCAAACACATTAAGGGATTTGCTTTAACACTGGCTTAAAAAGCCGAGCCAAAACCTTGGCTCGGCTCTCCCTGTTAATTCGTTGGGTCGTCCACCTCTGCTTTCAAATGAGTCTTTTTCAAGAGTATATAGCGGGTCACGATCGAGAGCTCAGGCGTACAGGCTGCAGGGAGGGCACATTTTTTACAGTGCCAGTCTGTGGTTTCAAAATCTATTAACTCCTTCGACGCTCATGACGAGCTCAGCTCGTCATGATGTACACCTCCATACACTCATGACGAGCTGAGCTCGTCATGAACAATGGGAATTATCAAAGATCAGCACAGGAGGAAAATAACACTAGCATCGATGGTGTTAAAGATTACATTATCATCCAATTCTTGGCCTCTTAGTATAGCGCACAGCGCATATATGTTACTACTACCACAGGAACGTTTCCCACAGGATTTGAAAACAACCTACTACTACCACCTTAAAAAGAGTTTTAATCAGATAAAAGAAGTAGATGCTTTTTACCTAGTCACTTATATTTGAGGTCCTTCTTCCGATCTTGGAACATTATCAAATATTTATTTATATGATCATCAGGTTCTAGACACATCAATGCTATTAAGATTAACTCTTCAATTCCCAAGTTCGTTTACATGGAACTTCATTCCCATAGCTATGCCCAAGTAGTTTCAGGCAACTGCATGCCACTGCACTGGCGATACAGTGACGCGTGAATATTGCTTTATTTCCCCAACTGAAGTACTTCAGGAGGATTTCATTTAATTGGAGCAGTGGTCAATCAATCAGGGATTTGTGAAGCACGCGGGGTGGGCGTGCAGCTCTGATTAAGCCAAAGAGCCAGGTCTTGAGGATCTTCCTGAAGGTGTGCAGAGTGGGGGAACATCGGATGTTGAGCGGGAGCTCGTTCCAGGTCTTTGCCGTGATATAGGAGTAGGCTCTTCCACCTGCTCTTGCTCTGCGGATGAGCGGGGATTCAGCAAGGTCAGCGGAGTGGAGGTTTCTCTTGGGTATGTGGAAGGAAGACTCTTTCATTGAGGTATTGAGGTCCGGTCTTGTGGAGCAATTTGTAGGCGTGAGTTAGTAGCTTGAAGGTTACTCTCTTCTCGACAGGGGCCAGTGGAGGCCTCGCTGGGTGATGTGGTCATGTGGTGGGGTGCAGAGGACCAGTCTGGCGGCGGTGTTCTGTATGGTCTGGACTTTTTGGAGCAGGGATTTGTTGATCCCGGCGTGGAGGGAGTTTCCGTAGTCCAGTCTGTTAGTTAGGAGTGCATGGATGGCGGTCTTTCTGGCTTCAGGGAGGATCCATTTGCAGGTCTTGCGGAGGGTGTTGAAGCATGTGGACTAGACGGTGTTGACTGTCGGGTCATGGTGAGGGAGGAGTAGAGTATGATGCTGAGGTTGCAGGTGTGGTTCGTGAGTGTGAGGGGGGGGGGTTGCCGGGGTGGTAGGTCACCATGTGTTGTCCCATGCGGAGGGGTTGGGTCCGAGGACGAGGACTTCTGTCTTCTCCGGGTTGAGCTTCAGGCAGCTGCTGTTCATCTAGGATGCAACTTCTTTCATTCCTTCCTGGAAGCGGACTCTGGTGGTGTCGGGGTCCTTTGTCACACTAGGAGGCAGCTTTCTAAGTACTACCAGACTGTGAAGCAACCAAGACAAGGTTTCTGAAATGTGGTCATTTATCCAGCATCTACATTTTGTGTTTAGAAAGCAAGTTGCATAATTTAATTTAATTAGGTAACTTGCATTCTAGACACAGAACACAAAAGTCTGGGATATATGACTTTCAGAAGCATTGTTAATATTTTGCTTCTCAGCCTGGCACAATTACAAATACTTAAGCTGTCAAAGGGCCGACAAGTGCCTAATTTATTTCCTGCTGTGGTCTTTGCTCTCACTCTCTCTCTCGTAGCAGCACTGCTTCTGCTACTAGCGAGAAAGAGAAGGAAAGGAGAAAAGAAAAACCGGACAGTGAGAGAAAGAAAAGTAACAAGGGAGAGAGGAAGGGAAGGCAAGATTAAAGATATAGTGAGATGTGAAGAATGAAGGACACACAAAACTACTCACTCAAACAGTCTTGCTGTCCAGTTGGTGTGTAGTAACTCTGCCTGCAACACTAACAGCCTCAGGAGTTTCAGCTTTACAAGCTGGCAGCTCCTAAAATACTCTTGTTGGCTGGAATGCTTCTAAAGGGATGTACAAGGAGCAGAAGCAGGAGCAGTGTATTCTGTTTAGAGCATGCAGCACGGGATCCAGTCTCACAAAGCCATGAGTTACGTCTCAATACTCTGACGTCAGGCCCTCTTCCAAAGGCTGCAACCCCTCCCTTTCCCAACTCTTCACCCGGTGACGACTTGGGAAAGGGATAGTTGGTGGGATGCAGCGGTAACTGACTGATAAGGAGTACCGGTAGTACAGGGCTAATACTGTACATGACCAAGGCTGCTTAAAAATGTGACACTGCATAGTGTAATTTCTGGGAAATCCCAGAGGACCCCAAGCATTGCAGACCCGGGCTCGTAGCATGTCAGCCCATAGGCTGCTTATATTTCAGTGCTGTAACTGCACATGTGCACTAGCCTATGAAAAATGGCCTGGTCTGTCTAACTCCCGTTTGGGAGAGCGCACTAGGCAGGCTACGGCAGTGGGTGCCTTTATTATAATGGAAATAGGATGCCAATTGCCCTTTGCAATTACCACCAATTTCACATGTAATTGGAAGGGCGGAGCACCGCTGCCCACCCCCAGAAACCGACCCTGGTTTTTTGTCATGCCAATCTTTGTAAACTTGTTTGGCTAAAGATAATTTCTTTCTCACATTCTCAGGTGACCACTGAACTAGTTTGACAACAGGCATCCATGCCAAATCGTTGCCAACAGGTTCACGTCCCCTCATGAGAATAAATTGACTTTGATCAGTATTTATTTATTTATTTATTGTAGAGTTTTATATAGCGCGAACAAGACCCGTGGGTATCAGAGCGCTTAACATCAGAATAGATAACTAACACAAGTGTTGACATTATAAGAAACAAACAGATATGGAGGTATATAATAGAATGAATACAATTATGTGAACAATATATATGCAAACAAAACACATGTGCAATTCGCATTAATAGGTGTGATAAGGCTAAGCTTATATCATATGCCCATATTCCTAGCCAAGGTGAGGTAGGCGATGGTAAGGTTTTGGCTTAACAAGTGTTAACCTTTCTAAGAACAAAGCCGTTATGAGGTAGATAATAGTGTGGATATGATTGTGAGAGACAGTATATTTGCGAAGCACAGATACCATGCAATTTGTATGAAGATGAGGGGTAAGGCTAAGCTTATATCATATGCCATATACCCAGTCAAGAGTGAGGTAGGAGAGGGTAAGGTTTCGGCTGTGTGATAAAGATATGTTATCCCATTGCCCTTCAGGTCATTAGGTAAGAGTATCTCTGCGTCTTATATAAATCTCAAGTCTTGAGTCACCAAATAGCTTTGATATTATTCAGGTTGGAGCTTCTCCTTCTGAGAGCAGCTCTATCTAAGCAAGGTATTTGCTTAGATTGCTGGGCGTAATTTTATAAGCCCAAATAATGTTCTTAATCTCAATTTCCCATTGTAGTCCACTTATTATAGCCAGCTGTAAAGACCCTTTCATATACAAGGTTAAAGCATTCCAATCCCACCATTCCCTTCAGGTGTACCTCGAGGAGTTTTTGTGAATAATGCCATTCTTCTTTAAAAATTATTCAAACATTTCCCAAAAAATTGAAGCCATTGTCAGAAATGATACACAACAGCAATTCTTTACTACACTGTTCAAAAACTGGAATACCCTTACACTGTCTGCCTTACTCACAATTCTAATTTCTGGCCATTTTGAAAAATGATCCATACCTACACTGATGAATTTTTTCTCAAAGAATTAAGTTTCAATAAGACCCATTATATCAATGCCAATCTTTTCCCACGGTCACGGTTCCCCCACCTGCCATACGGAGTTGCCAACTTCAATGCTGCACATGAGCAATGACCCAATAGGTATAGCAAAGTTCATGGCGGCCCTCCTTCGCATACAGGTTTTGACGAGCTTACCCTGCACATGGGCAATGACCCGTTCAGTGCAGAAACAATCTCCCCACACTTCGCTACAGGGATCCAATTGCAAGGATACCCCACTGAACCGAACTCCTTTCAATGCTCTCCTCTTCCTCACAGGGCACACTGGTCTTCGAAAGAAGACAGGCACTGGTACACCAGTCTTTTGAGTCAGGTGGTCTTGGAGTTCCTGGGTGATGTCCACTCACCCAACTGGGAGACTAGCAGACCTTGGCCCCAAGTCCTAGTTGCAGGAAAAAGTCTTGCAAGGCTTCTTTGCCTCGCACAGCCAGATTGGCTTCTTCACAGCTGACAATTTTGCGGCCTTAAGCTCCCCTTCTATATTTTCAGTTTCAAGACACCAAATGCAATTTAGAATCTTTGAAATTTATGTTGGGGGTCTGCTTCTGCACTGCCCTTCCTCCAGAAAGCAGTCTGTCACAGCAGAAGCAATTCCTAATCTAATAGCACCACAACACAGACCATGTAAGTGGCTACACGATCACACCTGGGTGTTGTCCACAGTGATGTGTATCAAAGGTTTACCCCACGGCCTCAACCCTACTCTTTAGGTTTCTCTCATCAGCCCCATCTCCTTCCTGAGATTTGAACAGCCCCTTCTTTGTGACCTCGCTCAGAATCAAAGAGCACCCTTTGAAGACTACAGAAGAGTTTGGCTCTCTCTTCCTACAGTGTGTTCCATCCAACTCACAGGAATGCAGCAACCCACAAATCTGTCTCGTGGGATTCCTCTACCTCCTCATGTTCCTCAAGTTAGCCCTGGGTCTCCCAAAATGGAACCCAGAATCTTCCATGTATTGTACCATTCACAGGCTCACAAATACCTAGCACCTGCATATAACCTACACACACTGCACAGCTTTACATCTTTCAGTAAATGCACCCTTCAAAGACCCAAATACACCTAGCACATGCATATAACATACAGGCACTGCACCATCCCTGTGCTACACAATTCATAATCACACATACATCCAGCACATGTGTAACACAAATGCGCTCCACAGCCCTACACACTAACCCAATGTAGGCCATAGGTGAGTTAAGAACACAGCAGCGGAACTTTAAATAAGTGAGTCTGTAGGCCTCACTCAGTTGACACAGGTAAAATAAGCATTGAGCAAGCCAACAGGTCTCACCTATGTAAGAGCTATTGGCTTTGCCAATATGTTTTAGCCATGTTGTACACTAGCGTGGCTGCTGTTCAGCATGCTACAAGTAACTGGGGTAAAGGAGAATGGCGTGGAGTGGCGTAAAGTGGAGTAGAGTTGAGTGTTATGGAGTGAGGTAGAGAGTTGTGGAGTAACGTAGAATGAAGTGGAATGGAGTGTCGTGGAGTGGCACACAGTGGAGTGGTGTAGAGTGTTGTGGAGTGAGTAGAATGTCCTAGAGTGGAAGGGCGTAGAGTGGAGTGGCTAGAGTAGAGTAGTGTCAGAGTGAAGTAGAGTGCCGTGGAGTGGTTTTGAACTGAGTAGAGTGGGATAGAGAGTGTGGCTTGGAGTAGAGTTTTGTTGAGTAGAACGCCATGCCACTCTACGACAATCAACTCCGTTCTATGCCATAAAGTGCTGTGATGTAAGAGAGTGGGATGGCATAGAGTGCAGCGGCATAGAGTGCAGTGTTGCAGAGTAGAATGGCATAGTGAAGTGGCATAGAGTGGATTCAAACAGATTAGAATTAAGTGGTCTTGACTCGATTGGCGTAGAGTGCAGTGGCGAACGGTGTTGTGCTGCATACTAGAGTGGGGTAGAGTGCACTGGCGTAGAGTGGTTTAAAGTAGAACGCGTAGAGAACAGTGTCAGAGTGCAGTGGTGCACAGTAGATTACAGTGGCGTAGAGTGGATTGGCAATGAACGTAGTGGCGTAGAGTGTAGCGACAGAGTGGTTTGGCAGTACAGTACATTGGTGTAGAATGCAATAGAGGGGCGTAGAGTAGAGTGAAGTGGCAAAGAACGCAGTGGGAGAGTGCAGTTGCCCAGATGATACAGCTCGGTCTGGTCACTGTCAAACTGGCAGGAACTTTCCCTTATTTACAGCGAGGGAGCCCTTTGCTCTTTGTCATCGAACCCGACAGAGAGAGGGCCGCTCCTCTGTCGACACAGTACCGGGGAGCAATTGCAGCTTATTTAGCACCTATCCAGGTATGGAACCCTCCACGCTGGGCTCATTTGAGTTCTTGCAGTCCTTACAGGCACACTCCCCTAATTATAGGCCCACTTTCCCTTTTTCCCCCGTTACAGTGCACACCGCAGTAACCTTTTGCATTGAGCCACTGGCTGTTTCATCGTTACTAAGACGAAAAACTCCGCTCCCCTGAACACAGAGCGCCATCACGCGGTTCACGGTAAGGAATTACTTCAGTGTCTGGTCCCACAGCCTGATGTCATCGCACTGTTTTCGCTCCCCCGAACACAGAGCGCCATCACGCGGTTCACGGTAAGGAATTACTTCAGTGTCTGGTCCCACAGCCTGATGTCATCGCACTGTTTTCGCATGGAGCCATATCATTTGCTTTTCCTCCCACGCAGTGCCTCCAAACCCTACCAAGATGTTACAGCGTTGAATCTCTAAGCCCACTCCATCATTCCATCCGCCTGCCTCACGCCCACTTCCCTCACAGGGGTAAGTTACGCCACAGAGACTGCTCTCCAATGTGTATGATACAGAGTGTGTATCAGTATAACCTTACTGAAATCCTTGTTTTTCTCTTGGTTATCTTCACAGTACCCGGCCGGGATCCCTATCAGTTTTTATCTTCACTACTTGCAATGCGCCACTGCATCGCACACCAGGCAGGATAAGCCCTCCTTCAGGTATTCAAAAGTGCATGGCTCACGTTCATATACAAATATAGTTTCTCCCATTAGGGCCCTACACTGATGTTATGATCCTACTCTTTCTTTAAGGTGTCCCAACACTGCTAGGTCCTAACTGGTACAAAAGGGGGTGGTGATGGACGGAGCATCTGAACTAATCAAACACTCACACCCAGTCAACAGATCTGGGTTTAATCCATCACCGTTTTTAAGCCCACTCTGCCACCCCAGTTCAGACTTGGCCATATGCAAATCAGTCTGATCCTGTGCCTCATGGGAACAGTCCAGCCCGAACTGCCAAACCATGCCTTCCCTGGACCGGAAACAAGCTTCCTAGGACCGGTTTCTTGCATTTCAGCCGTCTTCAGCCAGGCTTGCTTGAATCCAGTGGAAAAGTGAGCAAGGGACTCACGTCTGAGCATACCCTGCCAACTTATGGAGAACAAAGCGGTACAAAAGGGGGTGGTGATGGACGGAGCATCTGAACAAAATTACTGCGATCTACGATAAAATAGTCAGTGCTAACAAGGCAATTATCACAGACTCGGAACTCCCTCAGGTAGATATGGAACTGAAGCAGGATATATACTCTCTAGATACCTTCCCTCCTATTTCTTTACAAGAAACTTCCTCATTAATACTACAGATTAAAAGTGGTAGTCCAGATGATACCATTCCTGCTAAGATAATGCCTGCCCTAGCAGAACAACTCTGCCCCACGATTGAAAAACTGGTGAATCTCTCACTCAGTTCAGGTACCGTCCCCAGTAAATGGAAACGGGCCCTTGTCAGACCCATAAGGAAAAATACTGCCATCCCACGGACTGACTTAACCAACCTTAGACCCATATCTTTACTACCATTCTTAGGGAAACTGATTGAAAAGTTTGTAAACCATCACCTGTCCAGATACATCGAACTTGCTGGCACCCTGGACTACTCTCAGTCAGGGTTCAGGCCAAAATATAGCACAGAATCCACTCTTTTGTCTGTCACTGATGATCTACACATGTACCAGGACAAGGGCTTTTCAGTGATCCTGGTTCTATTAGATCTATCGGCAGCGTTCGACACCGTGTCTCATACCATCCTGACTGATCGGTTGTGGAACGCTGGCATCAAGGACAAAGCCCTTGACTGGTTGAAGAGCTTCTTATCCGATCGCACCCAGAGAGTCACCATGGGCACGTATCGTTCAGCTGAAGTATAGATCTCAAAAGGGGTGCCACAGGGCTCCTGTTTAAGCCCAACCCTTTTTAACATCTATGTGGCACCCCTGGCAAGCGTGATGCGTAGATATGGTTTCATCCCAGTATCATACGCGGATGATACTCAGCTCCTCTTCCCCTTAAAGACTATCCGCTGTTGTAAGAAACTCTTTCTCATCAGGTATGAAAGCAGTGGCAAACTGGATGTCCGTCAATTGCCTTCAGTGTAAAGTCAACAAAACTGAGGTAATGTTGTTTGGGGAAGCTAAAATTCTTTGGACTCCAGATTGGTGGCCGCAAGACCTAGGAGCAGTGCCAGAACCCAAACAGGTCGTGAAGAATCTGGGGATTCGATTTGACCAAGATCTGTCATTAAAACAACATATCACCTATATCTCGGGAATTTGTTTCCATACCATTAGCCTGTTACGCAAAGTCTTCCCTTTGCTACCTGACTGTCAAGAAAACTCTTGTTCAGGCTTTGGTTTTAAGTCGGATTGACTATTGTAATGGCCTGTTGCTTTCCGCCAACGAAGGCGTGTTGGCCAAGCTTCAGGTCATTCAGAACACGGCAGCTCGCCTTGTCCTCAATGCCCCCCCGAGAACAGCATCTAAGCCCCTCCTTGAGCAGCTACATTGGCTCTCAATCCGACAGAGAACTAAATGTAAAATATGTTGTCTGATCCATAAGTGTCTAAATGGACAAGGACCCGCCCATCTTGAAAAGAAATTTGCTCCCAACATTCCCACCCGATCTCTTAGGTCTAGCAACCTTCTTCTTTTAGTGGGCACCCGTACTAAGAAAGCTAGACATGGGAGTAAAGCGTTACCTATCACTGGACCCACCCTATGGAACAAACTTTCTCTGTCAATGTAAGGAACATCTTACATTCAGAAAACTCTTGAAAACTGCTTTGTTCAGAAATGAGATCTAGATTCTATTCATTCCCACTCAAACATAACTTCCGTTGTCACCGGATTCATAAGCGCAGAGATACTCCAACTGGAGTCGATTTGAGCGCTATACAAACCAACAAATAAATAAACTAATCAAACACTCACACCCAGACAACAGATCTGGGTTTAATCCATCACCGTTCTTAAGCCCACTCTGCAACCCCAGTTCACAAAACACAGCATTTATGAATCTATTAAGTGCTGTGCATCACATTGTTTCATTTCCTTTGGTCGCTTAAATGTTCCAAAATTGAAACCTTGTACATATGTCACCTTAAATGTCACTGTTTAGCTTAGGTTCAATTGTTTCTTTCACTGGGACACCAGACACTTTTACGTAGCGTTTAGCCATTGTATAGCACATTTCTCTATTCGATACACCTATATATGTATATTTTGTCAATTGTTTATTTCTCTGTATAAAGAATTTCACTAATTTACTGAACATTTATTGTACAGTGCCAGCTTCCTTTCTGACATCACCATAAGCTTTGCATTGCCATTGTGCCTTACACTATTAGAAGTGTTTCTTACTATTCCACAGGAGCCATTGTTTCCTCGACAGCTTTAGTACCCAGGCTCCACATGAGTAAGGTTCCTTTGTTGCTTATTCCCAGTGCGCAGAGAAGAGTGGCAAGATTACAGTGGCAGAGAGTACAGTGTTGCAGTGTGTCTTAGAGGGCAGTAGTGGAGAGTAGCGTGGCACAGAGTACATTGGTGTAGAGTGCAGTAGAGTAGAGTGTTGCAGAGTAGAGTATAGTGGCATACAGTGCAGTGGTGCAGAGTAGACTGGTGTTGAATGCATTTGTCTTTGAGTAAAGTGGAGTAAAGTGGTGTAGAGTGCATGGCATAGAGGAGAGTGGCACAGAAGAGTGGCACAGAAGAGAGTGGCACAGAAGAGAGTGGCACAGAAGAGAGTGGCACAGAAGAGAGTGGCACAGAAGAGTGGCACAGAAGAGAGTGGCACAGAAGAGAGTGGCACAGAAGAGAGTGGCACAGAAGAGAGTGGCACAGAAGGGAGTGGCACAGAAGGGAGTGGCACAGAAGGGAGTGGCACAGAAGGGAGTGGCACAGAAGGGAGTGGCACAGAAGGGAGTGGCACAGAAGGGAGTGGCACAGAAGGGAGTGGCACAGAAGGGAGTGGCACAGAAGGGAGTGGCACAGAAGGTACTAGAGTGGCACAGAAGGGACTAGAGTGGTACAGAAGGGACTAGAGTGGTACAGAAGGGACTAGAGTGGCATATAGTGCAGTGGCAGTGTTGTAGAGTGCAGTGCCGCGGAGTAGATTATAATGTCTTAGAGTGAATTGGCGTAGACAGCAGTGGCGTAGAGTGGAGCGATGTAGATTGTAGTTGCGTACAGCGCACTGGCAAAGTGCAGATGTGTAGAGAGCATTGGTGTAGAGTGTTGCAGAGTATAGTGGTGTACAGTGCAGTAGTGCAGAGTAGACTGGCATAGAGTGCAGTGACAGAGTGCATTGGTTTTGAGTAAAGTTGTGTACAGTGCATTGTCGTAGAGGAGAGTGATGCAGAGGGGAGCAGCATAGAGGGGAGTGGTGCAAAGGGAAATAGAGTGGTGTAGAGTGCAGTGGTGCAGAGTAGATTAGAATGGCTTCGAGTGGATTGGCATAGAGTGAATTAATGTTTAGTGGCATACAGTGCATTGGCTAGAGTGCAGTAGTAGGGTAAAGTAGTGTATGCATGGTGTGGTACGGTACTGCCATTACAGATAACACATCTTCAATTGAAATGACCATTACATATGCACAGCCATACAGTTTTACAGAAGAAAGCATACAGTGCACAAATAATAATGGGTGAAAATGTCACAACTTGTATACTGATCACATTAAAATATTTGTTTCCACCACACTTTAGAAATACCAAAACATGTGCTTCATTTGTGCTTTCCTAATTCTGATATATTCTGAAATACCTGCACAGTTCATTTACAGGCATTTACTTTTTGTTGGGTTAAAAAAAAAATCGTACAGCCTTCCATCCAACACACTCCCAGTAGTCAGCATGATTGTCACAGAAACCCTCTCAGTTTAAAATTAGAGAAAGAACAATTAAACACCAAGCTCCCTGGAAGACCGAGCATGACATTTAACTTGGTCTTTAATTGCGCAGCAAATGTGACAAGATAACAACAAGATTTGAAGGACTATTTATAGAAATCCAGTACTGGTGGAAGAATACAGTAAATAAGGTTTTGGCAAGGGAAGGGACACACTCAAGCGGACAGCCTAAAACAAATAAAACCAGCAAATAGGAGTTACAAACCACAAAGCTAATAGTAAGTAATGGGTGAAATGCACTCCCAGGAAACTTTTTTGAATGTCCCAAAGGTGTCATTAGCAACCAGACCACTGCGTTCTCTGGTAGGCTTCCACCTAAAAAGGCTTGTTCACGCTTACTGATCACTACAAGGTAGGCTGCCACTACCGCACTTGTGCTGCTTAATTCTTGGCAAAGGCAGCAGCCTTTCACCTCTAGGAGGATATTGCTTTGGGTACCCATCCTGGTTCAAAAAGACTCATCTGTGAGACAGGCCAATTTCCTGGTGCATATGCATGGTGGTGCACACGCATGGTCTGTATTCATCCAAGACAACAAAAATCAGAATCAGGGATCCAAACATCATTACAGTAGGGGCACTCTTGGCAGGGATACATATTCATCACTATGTGGGGGACTTTTCCGTCCCACCAAGGTTATATTATTAAAATATGCTCTAAAAGAGCCTTAAAGTATTCCTACCTAGATTGAAGACCATTCACAATACCATACCGCCATCAGTCTGATCTCATGGAGAGGAAAATTCAAATACATTTCTCCCCTATTACAAGGTCTTCCATGGCTCTCAGGAACAACTCGGAAATTGTTCTAGACTATCAGTGTGCCCACTTCTGTGGGAAAAGCTGAAGTCACATAATTCGATCAAAGTACTGCATCATGCTGATAGTGTCATGTGGTTGACGGGAACAATTAATTGAGGAACCTTTTCTATATAGGTCCTGCTTTCTGGAACAATCTTGCTTTTACCCTACACCTAAACGCAGAAATGCGCAGGCTCAGAAAAATAAACTGAAAATCGTGGATTTCCAATTCTTTCACAATTGATGGTTTGAAGACCTTCCTAGTGCCTAGAAACCAAGTGATACAGTATTCTTAAAGAATTTTAACATAGCATATTCATAAAACATATGAAGCTACTACTGCCATCGATGTAAACGTTAATGCGAGATGTAAACGTTAATGCGATGTTAAGCATTGCACAGACCGGAAAAAATGTGTTATGCACAGACGGGCGGGAAAATGAAACAATGGAAAGAGACTCGCACAGAATGTTAAGCATTGCACAGACGAAAGTGAAACAATGTAAAGAGACGCGCACAGAATGTTAAGCATTGCACAGACGAAAGTGAAACAATGGAAAGAGACGCGCACAGAATGTTAAGCATTGCACAGACGAAAGTGAAACAATGGAAAGAGACTCGCACAGAAGGTTAAGCATTGCACAGACGAAAGTGAAACAATGGAAAGAGACTCGCACAGAATGTTAAGCATTGCACAGACAAAAGTGAAACAATGGAAAGAGACGCGCACAGAATGTTCAGCATTGCACAGATAAAAGTGAAACAATGGAAAGAGACGCGCACAGAATGTTAAGCATTGCACAGACATTAATGCGATGTTAAGCATTGCTTATTATGATAGCATTCTTTATTATTGCACAAACGGGCGGAAAGTGAAAAAATGGAAAGATGTGCACAGACGGGTTAAATAAAGTGCGCAATGTTATTCTGCAGACGGGAAAATACGTGTTATCTGTTATGTGTTATGCACAGACGGGAAAGTGAAACAAGTAGTCTGCCCTTTAAATAGATCATTTTGTCTAAGAGAGATCACAACTGTACGGCACACATCTTTCTGACCCCAGAAGGATGAAGGGATGAGTTGGCCATGCAGTCAATTGAAGCTATTGTGCATGTACAAACAACCATTGGTAAAGCCAATAGCTCATCCTTTTACAGCTAAGACCGATTGGCTTTGCCAACTGTAGATGTTTTTATGGTAGGGTTGGGAATCGAAAATAACATTTAAAAAAATCTTTTTAATATACATTAACTCTGCAGGACGGTAGATATTAAATTAAACACTGAGTGTGAACATGCAATCATTTTCAAAGACATGCCTTGAATGACAATATCATGTCCTCAAAAAACATGCACAAGCACAATAACAAACAAAAGCCTCGAACTGAGAGGCTACAAACTTTGGAGGACCGCGTTTTAAGCCTCCCCCGTAGCGCTGTCCACGCTCCGAGGGGCTGTCTCACAACCTAGTGTGACAAAACACCTAACATGTATGAAGAAATGGGCATATACCGATCAAGTACAGTTACTGCCGCGCTGCTACACTAATGCACCAAGCTCCCTTTCCAGGCTGGACGGGATGTCGGACACCTGTTCCCTCTACTCACAGCCATGCCCAGGTTGGGGAGCCACCTTCTTACCTGTATATCCGGCCCCCCACAGGTCCTCAGTACAGTATAAGGGCAAACGGCTGGCATCTTGGCAGCGAGGAGGGGGTTTCTCCCACAGCTCAGACGCTGGGTGGGTGATGTAGGAGTGTGGTGGAGATTGGGGTGAGGAAGTTAGGAGGCAGCATCTCTCTGTGCTGTATCTCTGACTTGCTGTGCATGAGGAGAGGAGGAGGAGACAGAGAGAGAGAGAGAGAGAGAGAGAGAAGGAAAAAGAGCACAAGAAAGAGGTGGGGACCACGAGAGGGGGATGGGAGAAAAGGATGAGATGTACACAAGAGTGAGGGAGGAGTGGAAGGGAGAGAGAGAATCGGAAAACACAAGATTGAAACGAGGAGGTGGAAATGTGAAATGGGGGAATAGAAAGAAAGAGTGTAAGGAGAGGGTAAAGAGAGGACTGGATATAATGGCCTACATATTCTCAAGAAAGAACTCAGAGGTGACACAGGAACAATAAAATTAGAAAAAGCTGTGTGTGAGCAAGAGAACAGACAGCTGAAACGAGAAAGAGAAAAGTGTTGATGAATTCCACCGTGGGGTAGAAGAGGAGGGATGTTAGAGTGCGAGAGGTCAGATGGAAATAAGTAAGTTGGAGAAAAACATGGTTTACAAAAGGCAAACGGATTGTGTGAAAGGGAGATGTGTGTATGCGTGAGTGTTTAAGAGAAATTATGTGTAAGGATCATGTGTGCAGTTGTGTATGTGTGTGTAAGGGTGGTGAGTGTATTTAAAAGGGATAAAGAGATAGGCAGAACTGTGTTTATGTTTAAGAGCGGTGTATACCTAAGGGATGTGCACATGTAAGGGAAATGTTTGCTGTTGAAGCAATGTGTGCTTGTGAGCGAGATGTGCGTGCATGTGTGTGTTTGTGTGTGTCTGTTGTGTAAGGATGTTGTGTTGTAAGGAGATGCGTGTTTACAAGCGATCTGAGTGCAACGGGGATTTATGCAAGTGAGATATGTTTTTAAGTGTAACATGAGCCTCTAAGGGCTACACGTCTTCATGGAGAGTATGTAAGAGAAAGTTGTGTCGAAAGCATATATATATATATATATATATATATATATATATATATATATATATATATATATATATATATGTGTGCATGTTGTATTGGGTATACAATGTATGGTAGAAATGTATTAAGAAGATATGTGGCCGGGTAAGCTGTTTGTAAATGAAGTGTGCGAGTGAGGGAGAGGTGCCTACAGAAGAGTGACCCATAAGTGCATTTTAGGGGATGTGTTTCTTAGGGCATGACTTGACATGCACTTGTAAGGGAGATCTGTACATGTGTTTCAAGAGAGAGCGAGAGAGAGTGCGGTTTAGGGGGCGTGTTGGTGTAGATGTGATAGGTGGGTGTTTAAAGAGATGTATGAGCGTTAAAGAATGACGTAGGATAGAAGTTAAGCGGGCGCCAGATGGGAAGGGTGTGTTTCTGAGATAGAGAGAGGAAAGTGGCCAGAAGAGGGAGTTGTGAAGAATAAGAGAAGTGAAGCACATGAATTAAAACGCACATACATGATACATGCATACACCTACAAAATTATGAGCGTGCATTTTCCCCCTCCTTTCGTTCATTGTGTACAGCATGAGCATTTTTCCCGATTCTGTACAGCATAAACCCAGTGCATTGGCATACTTAATAGGCCTTGAATGCATGGCTGTTGGCTTTGCCAATGCTTGCTGTGTGTTCCTGGATTTTTAAAGGGCAGTGTTTAAAGGCACTGGGGCTAATTTAGTACAAACAGCTTAACTGCATGGAGAACAATCATGTTATTTTCTTTCAACTCTTGAGGTCTTGCCTAGAACCTTGCATAAAATGAATCTTAAACAGGGCACTGGCAAATATTGAACTTTCTGTTGCTAGCAGGCTCCCTGTAATCTTCTCTCCTCCATTTTGGTCGGGCTCGTGGAGGCGTATGTGATACGCTTTGTCGCATTAATATCCAAGGAAGAAGTAATTGTAATTGCATTTATATAGTGCTTACGACCTCTGACGAGGCGTCGAAGCGTACTTCTTGAGCCCATGTGTACCATATGCGCTCGGATTATAACTCGACCCATCTTCGCAGAGCAGTGGGTTCATTTTAAAAGTGCAGATGCCGTGTCTATGTGGCTGCAGTGAGGGCCTTTCTCATAAAACGGGCAGTCCAGTAAACCTGAATCCAGATTAATTGGCTATTTTCGCTGCCAGGTGGTTTTACAGCAAACGAAGGAGCAGGGTGGTTTGGGGGAAGCAGTGGTGTAAGGTCAGGAGTACAAACAAGGGATGCGCGTGCAGCAGCGCGCTTCATTCCTGCCAATGACGCGCGCGCGTCTGCGCAAGTGCTACCTTGCCGGCGACCAGCTTGCGATTACGCGAATGCGTACGCACTCTTGTGCGCGTTCTAGCAAGCTGATCGCCAGGGAAAGTAGCACATTTCAAAGCCCCACTAAATGCTCGGCCAGATCAGCACATGCGCTGGATCAGGCCGAGACCTAAAAAACGAACATGCTCAACACTAAAATAATGTACCACGTAGGCTCACTGTTGCCATTTACGCAGCCAAAACACCACATCAAAATCTGTCATCTGCTAACACAAGAGAGAGGTAACATTAATATACATACCAGTTATGTGAGACAAGCTGACCTGCAAATAGTCTAATGCAAGAGAATCGATGATCGCTTGTACGTTGTGAGCCTGCTCCTCTTGACTTTTAGACTCAACAATGAAATCTGCACACAAAAAAATAACCTTTTCATCAGAACTATCCGCACAAATAAACACAGTGGCTTTTCAGATGTCCAAAAAGCTTTCATGACAGGCACAGTAAATATGAGTGTGGTTTTGCAAGACCCTCCCCTCCCCCCGGAATGGATACCCTTTTCTCTATTATTGAGCCAGGGTAGAGTAAAGTCACAAATACCCAGTGTAGTCCGGTCTTCACCCTTCTGTGGGACCTGAGGCAAACCAGCCTGGAGACTGCTGCCACCCCCTCCCCCTCCCCCCCCTTCTCAGAAACTGAGCCAATTAAACATCCCTGTACTATTCTTGAGACCGGCTCTGTGTAGATCTGCTTTCCAACGTTGGCCTGTGATAGCCAGAGCTTTTCAGGCTTGGCAGTGAATACGTACATATGTCCCATTTAGACTCTTTATATGTACATGTGTACGATGTGGACGTCCTAAAAATCTGGTATGACAAATCTGACCTTCCTGGACTTAAGAGAGCACTTCTCGAGATCTTTAAATTAGTGCTTTATTTTTACAGTTTATATTTGTGCTTTTTTACATAGGCATTATCAGATGCACATCATTTGAACTGACTTACCTGGTACTTTTTCTCCTAAAATAGTTTCATAGAGTGAAACAAACACGTTGGCATCACATTCTGTGAGATCCTTCACCTTTACATGGATGTGACATTTTGCAAGAAGATCATTGGCAACGTCTGTCCACTCTGAAAAATACACAAGAAGATACTTTAACTTGTTATCAGCCACTTTGGTTTTGCACGATTTGTTGTCCCCTAGCGTGGTTCATAATAACTGCTTTAAACTAAACTAATTAAGCAGCATTATACTCCGGATCAGTCATACAATAAAGTTATAAGTCTGTCATTTTACCTCGTGATTGCTTCAACTGTGTTAAAAAAAACATATGCATGATCAAGATTTTGGGGGAACAAAGATGGCATAGGGAGACTGAATGTTTCTTAAACGCTATTTAGGAGGGATTTCTGCATGGACGGACTGAGAAGAGTTACTTGAATGCGAAGAGGTAAAAATCGTACGTTTTTAGTATTTTAGACTAATAATAAACTAGTTTATTTCCGCACTGCCCACTTCAATCAACGGTTCACAGGACACGTATTGGGAATTGTAATTAATTCTTTAAATGCGCTACTCAAATATCCTCATCCGAGTGTGGTATTTTTCTGATGGGTAAACAAAAACACCGAGGCAGAGTTAGGGAGAGGGGAGTGACTCACTATCATAACTCTCAGAAAACAATGTTATTAGAAGGAGACCATGTTTGTAGTCATGGGCGCATTCCTAAGGCGCAAGAGCCCTCACACACCCCACTGGGTGTCATGCTTCATTCATCATTGGGCAGCTTCTCGTTGGGCTGGCGCTTTAAAGCCCAATGGGCCCGGCAGGGGGACTCTTTGCCGTAGAACTTTGATCTGCCGTCTGTGAAGTGTGGGTGTTATGGGGAGGGCCTGGTGCGTGAGTAGTGTGGTGAAAAGTGCTTAAAACTAACTCTAAAGGTACGTCAAGGGGAATTTATTATTACAATACATTAGCTCACACTTGTTTTTAATATAACTTAGTGTACAGTATTAATAAATTTCCCTTGACGTACCTTAGGAGTTAGTTTTAAGCACTTTTCACCACACTACTCAGGCACCAGACCCTCATCATAACACCCACACTTCACAGACGGCAGATCAAAAGACCTACGGCAAAGAGCACCCCTGCGGGGCCTATTAGGTATTGCAGTGCCGGCCCAACGAGCAGCTGCCCGATGATGAAGCATGACACCCCTTGGGGTGAGTGAGGGCTCTTGCTCCTGAAGGATCAGATCCCCTGGACTTGACCCCTTCAGGACCCAACTGACCTACCATTATCAGGAACGGCACACCATTCTGTTTTTCAGTCTTAACCAGGGGCCTGTGCTGGACCTTTATTAGCCCCGTGTCATCCTTTTTAGGTCTCGACTGGGGTACACTGCGCAGCAGTGTCGCACAGCTCGAGAAATTTTGTTTTTCAGTTACTGGGGTTGAACCCGCCTCTCTCTTCCATTGGCTAGCTCCATAAATGGAGGCTAGCCATTGGAAGAGAATAATGTCAATCATTCTCGGAGCAGATTCGTGGGCGTTTGTGTTTTTTTTAACCCCGCCCCCTTTGTTTCGTCATGCAGAGGTGGGCCATAGTGGGTGTTTCCTTTTTTTTTTTCCCCAGGATGTTTGCGGCCGCCATTTTTTCATGGAGCTGGGGCGGGCAGGTGGGATGATTGCAGTCCGGTCGCGAGTTCGATTGGGAGCCTGTCCCCCTCGTGCCATAGCTGTGCCTGGCGTTGCTTGTTACGCTTTGTTGCCTCCTGTAGCAGTGAATCACATCAGGCGAAGCTAGTGAGTTAACAGGAGCAAGCGCTCGCGCTCTCTACCGCGCGCTCCTCCCACCATTCGCAGGATGGGCTTGTTTAAGTTAGCCTGTAACTGCCTGAAGACCGTGTCATGCTATGTTTTTCCCCGTGGGGTAGGAGCTCCTCGCACAGCGTAAGATGGCCCCTCCTCCCACCACTCGCGGGATGGGCTTGTTTTTGCAGGTCGTTGATTCGGTAGTCGTTACAGCTGCCGGTTCTCACTTTCGCCGTCCCCCCTTCCTCTGATGTGTTGTCTTGGCTCTCGTGTTTCAAGTCCCGCAGCTTGTGTTTTTGGCGCACAGTTGACTTTCTATTTAAAGATTTGGAAAACATCGTGGGCCCATCCAGGTCTGCTTTGGAGCACGTTTTGAGCTCGGTGTGTTTTTCTCCGTCACCACCTAAATTTGCTAGAGCAACAGTCAGATTTATTTTCGTGCCACAATAAAGCACGCATACTCTTGTCAGAGCAAAGCGATTTAAAGAGAGGTTCCATTGAATTCAGTGCCCGTCAGTCTTAAGGTGGGTGGCATGTTACCACATTGCAGTCAGTCGAGGTGAGCCATTCCTGAAGGATGAAGGTCTGCTACCTTGGAGATTTGCAATGTGCTGTTGCATTCACATAGCGCTTCATACCTCCAATGATACTCCAAAGCGCTTAGTGATGGCTTTGAAGCCAGTGGACGCTAATTGGTGACGATATGATGGAAGGGTGATCCCATTGAAGTGAACAGGGTGAACTGTTCTGAAGAGGCTGGTTCCATTAAAGCCAGTTGAGGTTACCACGATTCGCACACCCAGCACTAGCACCTTTACCCCTAAATGCGCCCTCCAAGACTCATTGTGTTTACTTGGTCTGCTTTTGTGCATAGCATGTCCCGCGGAGCTGCGACTGCATTTCAGCACATACACATGCGGAGAAAGCGCGATCTTGCTATGTGTTTGAACGCTCGGAAGTGTGTAGAATGTACCATATCCAAGAGGGTGACATTGGTTGGCAGAGCGAGCGATTGCTCTGAGTTCGAGGGATGTGAAACGCCGCAGGGAAGATTATGTGCCCACTTGCCAAGAAACCGTGCATTTTTTGTAAATCAAACAATCGCTCCTTTAATCATCTCCCACTCCCGGATTTGGCCGATATTGGCATATAAAGCAAAGTGGTTTGACATCTGTTGCGTATGCTGGGAGGTTTCATCTTAATGACAATGACGTGCTCCAAGCCAAAGTGTCCGGCAAGTTGTACATCCTGAGGGTGTGGCCTACCCCGTCTTCAAAAGTGTCATGCGTCCTAATGTCAGATGCCTCTGCTTGAAGTCAATTAGTTGAGATCCCTCCTACATAGAGGCGCGTGCCTGTGTCTCAGTGGGTTGTCTGCCGCCGCCAGCACTCAGCACCTGCACTTCTTTCATTTGGAAGGGATTGCACCGGCACTTCTCAGCACTGCTCCCATGCTATTAATTGTGGAGTAACATCACTTCTCAGGAGCAAACGTGCTCTAGGATAAGGAGCACTTACACGAATATATTTCCTTTTCAAGCACTGGTCTCCACTGTTTAGCGTATGGTTGCATTTGTATACGCTTACTACCCCTGTGTGGGGCAAGACACACCAACACGGATAGCTGGTTACACTCCACAGGCTGCATGGTTAAAAGCTTGTAGTTTTTGTTTTGAGCCTAGTTTGGAAGTGCTTTCATATTGTGCAATATGACCACCAAAGTGCAGTTATCGAGTTACGGGACTGAGTGCTTGGCGGTGTTACAGTACTCAGCGCTTGGCAGTGTGATGGGGTATGTGATGGATAGGATGTGTAAATTACAAGTGTAATTATGAATACAACATGCAGGCAGCTACACAGCACCAGCCTAGCCTCAGGGGCTGCGGAATGCTGCGCACACGTGCACCAAGTAAGGGAGGCATTGAATACAGGTCATAGAACTTTGGAACAGGGGTGCATGTTCTGATACGTTCTTAGTGCCATGATGGCATTGGAGATGTAAAAAGACACAAACAGCAACATGCCAAGACACTGCAGAAATGGGGAGGCGTGCATTTTTTTTTTTTACTTTAATCGGGGCAAATGTAAATTGATACTTGTATAGCGCACTACTCACCCGCAAGGGTCTCAAGGCGCTTGTACGAATACCGCAGTGGAACCCATCCTGGCTTTCCCTGTGAGGCGTCCACTCCTGGGCACCCCCAAGGTGGAGGCCAGGCATCCTTAGCGTTGTGGGGGCCGTTGTGGAGATTAAGCAAGCTATTGCCCAGAGTTGCAGAGTGGGACTCCATGATTGGAATAGGCACGAGGCGAGAATGATCAGGTCCGTGGAATTTTTTAGCCACAGAGGCGGGGAATCGAACCCTAGTCCCGGGCTAGACCCCTGAATCAGGGTCTGCCGCTCCAACCATTGAGCCACACTTCTCCAGGGGTACCTGGTGGAAAGTTCAATAGCCCAATTGCAAATGTTTTTACTTAATTCATTTGTTATATTATCGGGTTATATTATCGGGTTTCCACATTCACTGAACTTCTACTGAAAAAAACAGCTGTCTCGGAACTTGTTTTTGGTGTGTAATGCTGCAAATACGTTTCACCAAATGTGTTTGAAATTTTCTATCAGTAGAATGAATTCTTACTGGCTTTTTTCCATTGGTACATCTAGAGCACAACGTCCCCAAGACACACATGCTGCCATTCCACTGGGTCATCTAGAGACCTTTTGTAACAGGTGAATTGGAATTTACACCAAGATTTGACTGTATTTGAGAGCAGAATTTTAAATATGTTGAGAAATGTCAGAAGCGAGTCTGGGTTTTATACAGGGAGTTTTGTGGAAGGTAAGTGGCGCAGAGAGATTTAGGATGCTTCTCTGTGTGCCGCAGTGTTCAGACCTTTGTCTCACCCCCACCCAGTCTATCCCCCCTTCACCCGCACCAGTGCTTCGTGCTCATTTAGTGTCTTGACAGCTCTGTTTTGGAAGCAAATCGCTCTTAATATCTGCCAGACGTAATACTCAGGTTAATCCAAGAGAGCAGCCCCGCTTAGCTCCTCTTTGAATATTAAGGTGCGGTGAAGGATGCTGGCAAGCAGGGACGTGTGTGTGTAAATGCAATAGGTCTTGCATTTGCGAGAGCTAAAGCTATTTGCATTGTAAATGACAATGCCATTTATTTAGCTGTTGTCTTGACAGCTCTGTTTTGGAAGCAAATCGCTCTTAATATCTGCCAGACGTAATACTCAGGTTAATCCAAGAGAGCAGCCCCGCTTAGCTCCTCTTTGAATATTAAGGTGCGGTGAAGGATGCTGGCAAGCAGGGACGTGTGTGTGTGTGTGTGTGTGTGTGTGTGTGTGTGTGTGTAAATGCAATAGGTCTTGCATTTGCGAGAGCTAAAGCTATTTGCATTGTAAATGACAATGCCATTTATTTAGCTGTTGTCTTGACAGCTCTGTTTTGGAAGCAAATCGCTCTTAATATCTGCCAGACGTAATACTCAGGTTAATCCAAGAGAGCAGCCCCGCTTAGCTCCTCTTTGAATATTAAGGTGCGGTGAAGGATGCTGGCAAGCAGGGACGTGTGTGTGTGTGTGTGTGTGTGTGTGTGTGTGTGTGTGTGTGTGTGTGTGTGTGTGTGTGTGTGTGTGTGTGTGTGTGTGTGTGTGTGTGTGTGTGTGTGTGTGTGTGTGTGTGTGTGTGTGTGTGTGTGTGTGTGTGTGTGTGTGTGTGTGTGTGTGTGTGTGTGTGTGTGTGTGTGTGTGTGTGTGTGTGTGTGTGTGTGTGTGTGTGTGTGTGTGTGTGTGTGTGTGTGTGTGTGTGTGTGTGTGTGTGTGTGTGTGTGTGTGTGTGTGTGTGTGTGTGTGTGTGTGTGTGTGTGTGTGTGTGTGTGTGTGTGTGTGTGTGTGTGTGTGTGTGTGTGTAAATGCAATAGGTCTTGCATTTGCGAGAGCTAAAGCTATTTGCATTGTAAATGACAATGCCATTTATTTAGCTGTTTTCAAAACCAACCCATCAATAAAAAGTTTGTCATTTACAATGCCATTAGCTCTAACTTTTACAAAGGCGAGACCGTTGCATTGTAAATGCTTGTTGTTTTTGGGATCGCACTCCTAAGACGTCACTTCTCCGTCACCTCAGCAAATGAAAGGTTTTTATATTTTTTTTATTGTCGGAAAGCATGTTCAATTATATGACAACGTTGCCAAAGGAAAGACAGTCCCATTATACTAAGCTTAAATTTCCATAATATGAGAGTAGTGCGTTCCTTCTCTTCCAAGTCATTAACTCGAATAGTAACAAACATTACTGTAAAGGTATGTCTGCATGGATTTCTGACACGTGAAATCTTCGTAGGATAATTGCATCACATCATCAAGAAAACAATTCCTTCTCGTCAGGGAACTGGGCATTAATTACCTTTGAACTCATTCCAGAGTGCATGTGCGAACAACAGCCAGAAAACACATGCATTTTCCTCCTTAGAAGCAGAACTCAAACAAGCATTTGCAATGCAATAGGTCTCGCATTTGTTAAAGGTAGAGCTGTTGGCGTTTATTTATTTTAATAGTTTTTTATAGCGCAAACATGACCCTTGCGGGTATCAGAGCACTTTACAGAACAACAACATCAGGAGCAGTAGAACAGTAATATCACATTCAATGCAAATTCACTAACAGACTAATAAAATGGAGTCTTAATAACAACATATTGTCATAGTTCATGCTAGTAAGAGTACCACGCAATGATGCACTGCTGAGTGGTGAAGTCGGTACTGCCCCGTAGAGCGCCTCAGGTAGCCAGAATAATCAATCACGTGAGTGACCGGGGAGATAGGAGACATGTGATCTAGGGAATACATTTGCTCATAACGAATTCTTGGTCTTCTTTCTTAAATGAAATGACCTCTGGATCTGAATTTAGTAGTTAATGAGTTCCAGATTCTTGGGGCAATACCAGAGATGGCACAGTTATAAGTTTTCTTCTTGTGGAATCTCTGAGGTTTCAGAAGAAAGGTGGTGGAGCTATTGGATGCTCTAGAGCTGCTTGAGAGTTTGTCTCTCTGGGCGAGATAGTTATGGGTATTGAGGTGGAGGGCTTTGTTTGTCATGCAGGCAATTTTTTGTTGAATTCTTGCTTCACAGGGCAGCTAGTTGAGGGATTTGCGATCCGGGGTGATGCAGTAATATCTTTTTGACCCAGTGAGCAAGTTTGGATCTGGGCAATCCAGATAGGGTTGTGCTTCCACAATCCAATCTGGGGATCACTAAAGCTTATACAGCATGTTTGAAATCGTTGGTGGGAGGTTTTAGTTTCCTTAAAATACTTTTTGGGTGATTTGCTGCTTTTGTGGAGGCACTTATGTGTTTCTGAATGTTGAGATTCTTGTCAAGACTTAACACCAAGTGACTTAGCGAAGTCAATGATGTGTGGGGTGCAGTTAAGGGCTGTTAGCTGTTTCAGCTATTCTTCAATGATCAGTGCCTGGTTGGGTGGGGCGATTAGAAGGAGTTCAGTTTTTTGAGTGAAGCATAGTGTTCACGGTATACACACCGATAATGATCCGGAAGTGGAAGAGTAGTGTGCCATGGTATACACACCAGTAATGCTCCGGAATTGAAAGAATAGTGTCCATGGTATACACACCGGTAATGCTCCGGAAGTAAAAGCCTAGTGTGCCATGGTATACACACACGGTAATGGTCCGGAAGTAAAAGCATAGTGTGCCATAGTAAACACACCGGTAATGCTCTGGAAGAGGAGCATTTCCAGTCATCGGAAGTGGAAGCGTAGTGTGCTATGATATGCACACCGGTAATGCTTCAGAAGCATAGTGTGCATGGTAAACACACCAGTAATGCTCCAGAAATGGAAATGTATGTGCCATGGTAAACACACCGGTAATGTTCCAGAAGTGGAAGTGTAATGGCCATGGTATACACACTGGTAATGCTCCAAAAGTAGAAGCAAAGAGTGCCATGATATACACATCGGTAATGCTCCGGAAGTGGAAGTCTAGTGTGCCATGGTATACACACCGGTAATGCTCCGGAAGTAGAAGCGGCGTGTCCATGGTATACACACGAGTAATGCTCCGGCAGTAAAAGCCTAATGTGCCACGGTATATGCACCGGTAATGCTCCGGAAGTGGAGGCGTAGCGTGTCATGGTATTCACACCACTAATGATCCAGAATTGGAAGCACAGTGTCCATGGTATACACACCAGTAATGCTCCAAAAGTGGAAGCATTGTGTGCCATTTTATACACACTGGTAATACTCCGGAATTAAAAGCCTAGTGCACCATGGTGTACACCGGTAAGGCTCCGGAATTGGAAGCGTAGTGAGCAGAGGTATACATACCGGTAATGCTCTGGAAGTGGAGCATTTCCAGTAATCGGATGTGGAAGCGTATGGTATGCACACCTGTAATGCTTCATAAGCATAGTGTGCCATTGTAAACACACTGGTAATGCTTCAGATGTGGAAACGTAATGTGCCATGATAAACACAAGGGTAATGCTCTAAAAATGGAAATGTAGTGTCCCATAGTAAACACATCGGTATTGTTCCGAAAGTGGAAGCGTAGTGTCCATGGTATACACACCGGTAATGCTCTAGAAGTGGAAGCGTAGTATGCCATGGTATACACACCGGTAATGCTCTGGACGTGGAAGCATAATGAGCCATGGTATACACATGGGTAATGCTTCGGAAGAAAAATGCCTAGTGTGCCATGGTATACACACCGGTAATGCTCCGGAAGTGGAAGTGTAGTGTCCCATGGTATACACATGAGTAATGCTCCGGAAGTGGAAACCTAGTATGCCATGGTATACACACGGGTAATGCTCCTGAAGTGGAAGCATAGCGTTTCATGGTAAACACACCAGTAATGCTCCAAAAGTAGAAGCGTAGTGTGCCATGATCTACCCACTGGTAATGCTCCGGAAGTGGAAGCATAGTGTGCCAAGGTATACACACCGGCAATGCTCCGGAAGTGGAAGCGTTGTGTCCATGGTATACACATGGGTGATGAACTGGCAGTAAAAGCCTAGTGTGCCATGGTATACGTGCTGGTAATGCTCAGGAAGTGGAAGCATAGTGTCCATGGTATACACACCATGGAAATGCTCCTGAAGTGCGGCGGTCTGCTAAGCAGACATGGCTATGCCTGCCTTGCAGGCATGTCCTGCCTTTTTAGACGACTTAATTACATAATGTTCTTGCAATAAAATAAACCAATGGGAGATAGCACGACAAATTAAAAAGTGCGAGGAACAAATAAAGGGTTGACCATGAAAAAGAACCACAGACAAAAGTGGAAGACAAGCACATGCAGATGCGAAAGTGAAAGCGACCGCGCTATGTTTAATTTGTAACATGATCCACAATAAGGGAGAAATGCAGCTGGCAGCGTGCGTGCCACTGCTCGCTCCAGACAGCTGGAGGCTGTGGGAGTGAACATTTAGAGAAAAGGTGGGACATGCACCCGCCTTTGGTCAATTGGGTGCTTTCATTTTTGAAAGCCACACGCAAAGGCCAATAAAATGTGTGGAAGTTGAAAACCCTCATGGAAAAGTTTTGGGGAAGTCTGGAGTGATTCCAAGAGCCCTCCCCCTAGAGCAGCACATGCAAGCTGCTTTAGGTTCGACCAAAAAAAAGACCTTCGTTTTTATTTATTAAAACATTGGCGGTGGACCCGCCCTCAGACAGGGCACTGACAGGGCCGTGTTTGACGATTTACTTAAAAAAAAAACTAATAATGATCAAATGGGCGCTGTGCTACAACATCATGTGCGTCGCCCGTGCATATTAAATTAAGCAGGCGCAGTGAACAAGCAAGTGTATATTAAACTAAATTCATCATGTGATCAAGCGGGCACCCTTGCAGGAAAGCACGGTGTGCCTGCAATGGGGAAAATCATTAAAGAAAATACAGCTAGATTCATCAAAGTCCCGATTTGCGAGTCCTTAATAGGGATTATTAAGAAATCGCTATTAAGGACTTGCAAATCAGGATTCATGTATAAGTCGCAAAATAAATTGAGATTCCTACATCCTCCTTATTTGCGATTAGCAAATTGCTAATCGCAAATAAGGAATAACTCTCCAAAGGCCCATAGGAATGAATGGAGAGTTATTCCTTATTTGTGATTAGCAATTTGCTAATCGCAAATAAGGATGCGATTTCAAGGGTGCCAGGGGTGTCCAAAGGACACCCTGTAGCACCCCTGAAATGTGAATTTACACTGATGTTGTGCACACACATGTCCAAAGGACATGTGTGTGTGTAACATGCAACTTAGAAAAATGCATTTAAATGCATTTTTCTAAGTTTTCGCTATTTACCACGAGGTTTGACTTCGTGGTAAATAGTGCTCCTAAATTGTGAATTCGCAATTTTAAAATGTTTCATGAATAGCATTTAAGGAATCTCTAATAGAGATTCCTTAAATGCTAATCCTCGCAAATTTGCGAATTCTTTATTAGCGATTTTTGCATTTGGGATGATGAATTCCAAATGCAAAAATTGCACTCGCAAAGGGCCAGATTCTCAGAATCTGGCCCTTTTGAGCGCATTTTGCTTGATGAATCTGGCTGAGTGTGCTCAGAGTGTAGATAAAACAAACCATGTAACAAAAGTAAAAAGTCCAGTCGTCATGGGAGGTTACAAATGCAGAAAAGGCAGTACTAAGGAGGGACTACTAAGTCTATTAATGAATCAAAAGCAACCATTTTGAAAGGACAGAAACAGGAGCAAATTGAAAAGAAGGGTGGAAAATGGACAGAGAGCGCATGTGCTGCCCAGGCTCGACCAAAAAACCTCCACAGGAATCAAGAAGTTAACAAAACTATGTTTCGAAGTAGGAGTAAAAGCATTTTAACACGATTGCTTTGAGATTATAAATGAGTACTGTATATTAGAATACCTCATATGTTACTTTGCCTTAGCCCTTGAGCTTTCCAACACAAGCCTGGTTTTGTACCAACCCTGGAGTGAAAGCTCAAACAGCCCAGTGCTCCTATTCCTTTGTTCCACATACTGTGCGGCAGAAGCACATAAGCCATGGTGTTTGCAGATGTTTTAGTTACTTAGCCAGAATCTTTGTTACTTCTAAGTCCTGCACACTTTCCCTAAGGTGGAGCAGTGTTCCACGCCCTCATCAACTTTCTGAAAGCAAACAATACTCAAACCTTAAACTGGCTGGCTCCAAACAGGAGCATAAATTATGACAGACTTGTGACAGCGATGAGCATGTTAGGTGTAAGTAATCAAATCACTTCCCCATGCTCTTCTTCGTCATCCCAGTCCTTATTATTGTAATTGCATTTATATTGCACTTACTACCCCTTACAAGGCGTCAAAAGTGCTTTTTCAGCGAGTAGCCCGCAACTCCAAAACCCCAAAAGGATTAATGGCGAATTAGTATAGCAAAATATTAAATTAATTTGAGTGGTGGACATGTTAGTCTCTTATTTAGAGTGAAAAGGAAAGTGAATATATAAATGAGGGAAGGGGTTGCATTTATATAGCGCTTTGAAGGGTTGAAACGCTTTACGGCAAGTAGAACGCCACTCCACAACCCAAAAAGGATTAGTGGTGAATTAGTATAGGGAAATATGAAATTAATTTCAGCAGTGGACAGGTTAGTCTGTTATTTGGATTGAAAAAAATTAGTGGAAGGATAGAAGGAGGAATGGGTCTAGAAACTTTTTTTGGGGGGGGGGGGGAGTTTACAGCAGTAGGAGGTGGTTTGGGGTAAGTAAAGGGGAGAGGGAAGAGTTAGATGGAAGGGTTAGGTGAGGCATGTTTGGGAGACCTGAATAGTAAAAGAGGTATGAGATGAAGCAACAAAATGTAAAGGAGGAAAGAGTTTAGAAAGAGTTATTTTGGTGATCATAGTAGTGGAACGGTGTTCTGGATGAAAGAGTGGAGGTGGAGGATATATTGAGAGAGGAATAGGGTAGTGCATTGGAAAGAGTAGTAGAATGACGTTTGAGATGAGCCAGAGTAAAGGTAGACGACACACTGCAAGAAGTATATGGTGAGATATAGGGTAGCACATTGAAGACGCTGAACACGACGCAAAGAACAAATACAAAGATACATAAGTACATGGAAGGTATACATGCACTAGGGTGGCTATATATGTAGATTCAAGCAGTATTCAACAAATTCACTTTCAAGTGTTGCTGTAAAGCTATTTTTTATGGTAATTCAATAGTGAAGCAAATGTAGATAAATAGCTTTGATAAAATATTTCCTTATTTATGCAGTCACCCATGTACATGTTAAGCATGGAATAATATAACTATAATATGTACATTTGTTAAGCATAACAAATATCTATATATTTAAATAAACAATTATTATACACGTTTATACAAAGCAATACACATATAGAGACACATCTATAGTCCAAGTAAATGCTTATGTCTGAGTATGGTGGTTATTTGAGGAAGAGCCAACTCTTGAGTAGTCGTCTGAAGATAGGTAGTTTTCCATGGATCTTATGATTGGGGGTGAGTAAAGAGTTCCATAGTTTTGCTGGCTTAACAGGAAGCATGTGCCACGTATGATTTTTTTTTGGGATCAAGCCTAGCGCAACGCAGCACACGTGTGCTGCACTGCAAGGCATGCTGTATCCGATATATGGGATGGAAGAAACGCCACTCTTCTCTATTGGCTCTGTTAGTGCCTTTATTAAATGCCTGCTTTTGTTTGGCAAATTCTCGTTGCCGAAACGAGTAAATTCTCGTTGCCGAAACAGACATTGGTGTTTGTGCGCTCAACTTCCTGAAAGATCTAATTAAAGGTGCACATTTGTGATACAGAGTACACTATGTGCTAAATAACCCGGACGTGCTTCAACTTGACCCCAAAAATTATTGTATCACTTTCAGCTGTGGCCTGAAAGAACAAGTTACTTCCCTTCGTTAACACATTATCTGGTAGAGACTATTCAGCTGCAGATTCCTTACCTTTGAATTTCCAAGGCGTCAGGATAGATCAGGAAACTTTTGCTGAGAAATGCCTCTTGCGCGCTCCTTCAGGTGGCTCCATTCGGCTCCGCGTGATGTCGGAGGCAGCGTCGGTTATAACGCTGAGGTACCTATATAGGCATCACTCAGGTACAAGGACGTCAGTACTTTTTGTTCTTGCCATGCCAAAAGCACGGAGCCACAAAATAAATGACATAGTCATGTGCAAAACTAGGGCACTGAAAAGGGGTAGAAACAATAGCTCTACAACATAAGTCTGCAAAGTAGGGAGGCATGGATGGGGCTGTAAGGAATCTGCAGCTAGATCTAGTCTCTACCAGAAAATGTGTTACAGATGGTAAGTCATTAGTTCATCTGATAGACTTCTAGCTGCAGATTCCTTACCTCTGAATTAGATACCCAAGCGATACTATCCTGGCGGGGGTTGCGGGCCAATATCCTATACTAGAAAGTCCTGCAGGACCGAAAGGACAAAATGCCCCTTCCTGTGGACCAGACTGTCTAGGCAGTAGTGCTTGGTAAACGTGTGCAAGGATGCCCACATTGTTGCCTGGCAGATGTCAAGGACTGGGACACCTAGAGCCAAGGCCGTAGTCGCAATCTTTTCCCTGGTGGAATAGGCCCTTAATTCCTCAGGGGGCTGCTTCTTAGGCAGGGCATAGCAGATCTTAATGCAAAGAATGAACCAGCGAGAGATGGTCTTTTTGTCTTCCTATTGCGGAGTGGTACAGAATGTTTTTACACTGAGGATTCATTTCCCACAAGAATCCCGTGGAAAATTCCAGGAGAATAATTCGATGACGGAGGGAAAATGGAAATCTTTTTAAACTAGACAAAGGACTGATTAGCCTCCGGTGTGAAGAACGTCACCATTGGAGCACCCAAATTGTGCTCTTAAATTCATTTGTGATTTTTTTTTTTTTACTTTACCAATCCATTTATTTTGTGTAAATGGACATCATTTACAGATCCACAGTGTCAACTGAACCAACCTATATAACATACCAAAAGGGGAAACCATGGTTCATTTATAAGGAAAACCATAAACCCAAAAACAAAATGAAAAAGTGACAGTGTCAGTGACAGTTTATTCCTGGACCCCAACCTTGCTCAGGTAATTCTGTTTATTTAGCGTGTGTGATCCTAATAGTCAGGAGGCGTCCACCCTGAGGCCAGGGATGACTATGTCCAACAGGGTAAGTCAAACAGCCTTTTGTTTAGAAGGACCCTCACTCACTACTAGTTGGTGACATGCTTCATCATCAGGTCCCCGCTGGGGTGACCGAATGTCGCCCCAGCGTGCTATAACGCCTGAGTTACAGCGGAGCGGGTTTGGTGGTGAGTGTACTAGTGATTCAACTCAAATGTGTGTGCAAAGAGTGAGTGCAAAATTAAAAAATACAGGGTTGAAGCCCAAACAAAATATTTAATGCAGGCCAACCCGTATTAGGGTTAAAAACGTGAATATCGGACAACCAATGGTACTGTATTAGGTGACCTGTGTCCTTAATTACAACAACTGGTCAACATGTTTCTGCTGACAAAAAAGTGGGATCGCGCAGCATTCGTCAGGACCACACTAAATGGCACTCCGGGGGTATGCACGCTCTAAGGTACACCCTCCCGTGAAGCACTTATGTGAAAAATACAAAAATTCTTAAAAAGAAGAAGATTGTAGAGGCTTCTGACTCAGACTTGGGGATGATCAGCAACAAAATGGCTGATGTGCACGTTATTTTATGTGTGGGATACTTTCACAGCACATTCACCAATGGGTTGTGTAGGGGCTAAACACTCCTTTTGAACCCCACTTTATTTACTGCCTACAGCCTAGCCTGATCTGTTGAAAGCAGCAACAGTGGATGCACTAAGGAGAAGTGTTACCTTCTTGTACCTCCTGTCTGTATGCACTGGTCCATCTCTCCCCTCCCCCCTGGGTGCCCTTCCCACTTGTCCCTCTCTCTCGATCTCTCACACACTCTTCCTGTCTCTCTCATTTTTACACTTCATGTCTTCGAGCACGGTTTCTTTCCTGTGCCTTTTCAAGGTTTCCATCCCTAAAACCCACCATCTCATCCTCTTATTGGGGTGTCTGGTGTGTACAGAGGCACCCCCTCTTTATGAGTCTGTGGTCTGCTCTCCCCTTCTTTCTAACACACTATTTCTGTCTATCATGGGTTCATTCGCCTCTTCATGTACAAACTACCTATCCCTCGCTATCTTCCTTACTAACTGTTCTGTGCAGCTCTCACCTCTATCTAATCACCATGCCACATAATTCCACTACACAAATACACAACACAATTCTACTCCACAAACTTCCACAACTAAAAGATTCCAATCAAACACACAAAATTCCACTCCAGACCACATACATCCACTCCAAACAAAACACATTATCATTTACAATGCCAATGGCTCTAACTCTCACAAATGCAAGATCTATTGTGCATTGCAAATGTTTGCTCTTGTATGGTGGGATTTTGGGGCAAGGTGCCAATCTAGAGGAAAGGTTTCTTTGTTGAATGTATTTGGTGATTGTATTCATGATGAAGAGCGGGTCCTGTTCCATGTATCACTTTGGGGGTGATACAGAGCAGCTTGAATGTGGATCTTCTGATAAACAGTAACCAAAGTAGGGCTTTCAAAGCAGGAGAAATGTGGCCTAGTGGCTTTATATCAAAACACACAAGAAGTGGGTGAATGTTTTGCCATTGTGCAACTTTCCGTCCATCATCTTGTGTGTTTTCTTGTGGCTTTATATGCCAGAGTAGTCTGGCAGCTGAGTTCTGAATTTGTTGTAGTCTTTCCATAGTTGTAAAAGGTGATCCGTGATAGAGGCTATTGGCATAATTGAGTTTAGACAGAACAAGATAGATAGATAGTAGCCTGGACCTTGTGTGGAAAACTCAGGAGGGAGAAGAGGAGTCAGAGTTTTTATAGTAACAAAACTGGATATTGCTGGTTTGTCCACCTGGGCATTCATTGATAGCTTTGAGTCCCTGGTAATTCAGAGGTGTCTTACTTCCTTTGAGACTTTAGGTGGTGTTCCTAGATCATCAGGAGACAAGTGGGTCATACATGTAAGTATTTCCGTTTTGAAAGCATTCAATTTGAGATGGTTCCATGTCACCCATTGATCCACAGCTTTGAGGCAACTTAAAATTGGTGAGTTTGCAATGTCTTTAAAGCTTTTCAGTTGAAGGAGTATTTGTGCATCAGTTGCATGTGAGGTGAAATTGATTAATCAGTGCCAGTAAGTACTTTTTTTTCTTTTTTAATTTGTTTTTGGGTTTTCATTAAAGAGTACAAAATAAAGTCATATTGTAAACAATAACTCGGACCATTACATTTCTGCATTCATTATCCATGTGTAAACATTACATGAACAGTATCCTTAGACAATATCTGGAGGGTAGCTTGTGCTTACCCACTCCCATGCATTAAGTGATCGATAGTCTTTGACTTACAGTATCTCATCCAGGTCAATGGTACGTACATAGTCTGTAAAGAAACGCTAGTAATCTTTCGGTCTAGATTGGGCTGGCAGTTCTTCTTCATATGTCAATAAACGATCTCTACAATAAGACATATCTCTGAACCATTGGATCACCGTCGGGGCTTTTGTGCTACCCCAACACTGAGCAATTTGGCGTTTTGCTAACAATAATGATATGGCACAGAACTTATGCTTTTCTGCTTTTACATTCATCAGTAGACCCAGCAAACAGATTTTTACCGTGCAAGCGATTTCACTTCCTACCATGTTAGTGATTTTAGTGGTCACCCCCTCCCAAAACGCCTGCACCTTTACACAGTTTCATGCCAGATGAATAAAATCAGCCCCACCTACCCCACACCTTTTGCATGTTGCCTCTTCTTGTAACCCATATCTTTCTAGTTTAACCGGCGTGTAATATGTTTGGTGGATATATTTGAAGTGTATGATGCGCACGTTGCCATTAGGCGTGAGCAGTTTTACTAGCGCACATGCCGTTTGCCATTCCTTCTCGATTAGTGGGTCATCAAGCCATTTATCCCATCTCGACCTGGCTTTATCAGTAGTATACGGGATTTCTTCCTGCGCGACTGAGTAGAGCCTTGATACCAGGTGTGCGGTGTTGGATGACAAGATGAGTTGGAGTGTATTTAAGGTGGCTGGTTCAGCTGGGTAATCTGGATATAACTTTTGTATTGCTCTTTGCAGCCTATAGTAAGTGAATCGGAACATTAAGGTTTGGTTTTGAATGCATGTCAAATCCCGTGCCAGCTGAAATTGTCCCTCATGAAATAGGTCCCCCATCGTGTCAAATCCTACCTGCCGCAGGTGATCCATACCCACAGTCTCCCCAGTTACCGAGATCTCCGGATGAAAGTGTAGAGGCAAGGCCGGTGCATATAACGGTACTTTATGTGCTAGTTGTTCTAGCCTTTGCCATGCCTTCGCCGTAGTATCAATAGTGTTTATGTCTTCTGCATGCAAGTGTGGACGTTATGCGTTATTATGGCTGTCAGTGGCACCGGCATTGCATCCCCCTCCTCCACCGCAGCATGTGTGAGATACGGTATTTTATGGTACCAGTAAGCAGCATATTGCGCTTGGGCGCACAAGTAATAAATTAAGAAGTCTGGCACACAGAATCCTCCTCCCTCAAAGGTACTGTAAATGGTCTAAGCTCTATGCGTGCCTGCTTGCCCGCCCAACTCAGTTTTAGCACCAATGAGGTTATGCTCTTAAAAACTGCACTCAGTGGAGGGATGTGGATGTTATTGAAAAGATAGAGGAATTTAGGTAGGATATTCATTTTCACAATCGCAATACAGTCTACGAGTGAGAGCGGTAGTTGTATCCAACGTTTAATTTTGTCCTCTAAAGTAGAGATAACTCTTCCATAATTTGTGCGGATGACCACTTCGGGATTTCTATGGTACCATACCCCTAGATACCGGATACCTGATACCTAGATACCTGATAGAATCTGTCTGCCAGTCCAAGGGAAATTCAGTGTCATGTGGTGTAGTTGTGTTAGTTAGGGGGATAATTGATGACTTGGTCCTGTATTCCCTCAACAGAGGTGCCAAATTTTGTGCGGGATCACGGACGTACAAGAGCATATCATCTGCGTATAATGATATGTGCAGAGGTCTGAAAGGGAATTGCAATGCTGAAAGTTTGTGTTTCTGTCGGACCAGGCAGGCCAGCGGCTCTAAAGCCAACGCGAATAATTAAGGCGAAAGAGGGCACTCTTGCTGTGTCCCTCTCTCAATGATAAACGTGTCTGATATATACCCATTGATCGTTACCCTGGCCACCGGTTTCGTGTATAATAATGTCACCCATTGTATGAACATCGGGGGGGAAACCCATTCTCTGCAGTATTGTCAATATATATCGCCATTCTATTGAATCAAAGGCCTTGGCGGCATCCAACATAACCGCCACTGCTTTGGTAGAGGGTATTAAATAGTGAGGAAAGGGCGAATAGTGTTCTAGTGTTATGGGAAGTGGCTCTAGTGGGTATAAAACCTGCTTGATCCGGAGGAACTAGATTCGTCATCAATGGCTGTAACCGGACCGCAAGGATCTTCGCCAATATCTTAGAGTCTACATTTATCAACGATAAAGGCCTATATGATTCGCATACCTCCGGGTCCTTAGTTGGTTTCAGGAGGGTTATTATTACCGCTTCTCTAAGTGCTGGGGGTAGTTCTGATTGATCAAAGGCATTGCCATACATAGCCACCAGGTGGGGGGCCAGTATATCCACATATTTTTTGTAAAATTCGCAGGTAAACCCATCCGGGTCGGGGGCTCATTCGGTAATGACTATCACCTCTGTCACTTCCTCTACAGTTATTGGCAGCGACAGATATTCACTTTGATTATCCGACAGCCATGCAATGGCCACATCTTCCAGATAGTTCAGGACTTCTGAGGGGGGCCCCGTGGATTTTGACTTGCACAATGCGCTATAATTATTCACAAAGCATTGTAATATGCCCTCCGTGTGCGTCGTTAATGTGCCATCCTCCGCTTTTACCTGTAGTATTGCCCGAGGGCCTGTTCCTTCACAGATCTTAGCTGCCAGTATTCTGCCTGGTCTGCCCCCTTCACCAAAGTTCTTAGCTGTGTGTCTTTTAGTAATATATTTGAGCTCATCCTCGAGATAAGTTTGGGGTTCAGTGTGTATTCGTCGCAAGTCCCCCAGTAGTGCTGGATCGTGTGTGCTTTCATAGCATGTCTCTAGCTCTTTCATGAGGGTTTCACACCGGTTAATCTTTTGTCCTGTAATATCCCCACCGATGTACCTATACATACTCCACGTATAGTTGCTTTAAACGCCACCCATAAAATACCCAGGTCCTCCAGAGGACTTTAGGTAGAGTACGTAATTCCCTTGTCCATAGTAAGGTGTTATCTGACCCTAGCCAATAATCTATTCAGGGCCAGCTGTTATGAACCACATTAATATGTGTTGCTCCTGATGCATCTGGGTATCTCTGCCTCCATATATCTCTCAGAGGTATATCCGTCATAATATCTAATACTTTCGCTCTAGCCTTCTTGTGTGGTTCTGTAGAATTTGCAGAACAATCTATTTGATCTACCAGCGCTATATTAAAGTCCCCTCACCACAATATTTGCGTATCACGGAGTGTGTGCATGTGATTCCATAGTTCTTGGAAGAATTCTGGTTTGTCCACGTTGGGCCCATATATGTTAGCCAGTGTGATCCTGTCCCCTTAACATCCCTGTGATTATGACGTAACTCCCATTTGGATCCAGTATCACCCCACTTATTTTGAAATTCGTTCCCTTCCTTACCAGTGTTATTACCCCTCTTGAATAGGATGAATAGTTAGATGCACGAGTTGATTCCTCCCATTTCACACCAATTGTTTTATGCGTGTTAGGAGCAATATGGGTCTACTGTAGGAATGCTATATCTACTCCCCACCGATTTAAACAGGTAAATATCGGTCTAATTTTCTTCGGGTTCGTGAAGCCCCGCACGTTCCATGTGATGAGGTCCAAACTCGTGTTACCAGCAGTTTTTACTTTGTGCCATTCAAGGTTTTGTACCATTACCATAACAATGATAGTGCAAGAGTGTCTATTCACATTTCTTTCATAACGCCACGGTAGCATAGTACCCTGTACATGCATCTGCCATACAACATGAATTTCAGCAATGCATCTTAAATGCTTTGGTCTCTGAACTAGAACAAAACCCCTTCCCCACCCACTTCAGCGACCCAATCCTGCCGAAGCCACAGCCCCCATTGAACATCCCTTCATAACATAACTTGTATGGGGATCACCCATGTGGAGGTCCACCGAGGGTACACTACACCACCCAACTTAATGGATGGGGGCAGATCTTCACTGTACTATACAAACTATTCTTTGGGAATTAGTTCAGTGCGTTACATTGCAACAATAGTACCCGTGTCTGATCAATATAGGAATATCTTGCAATACCACTTCTCTATTTCTCTTTTTTTTTTTTTATTGAAAGTTCATAGCAGCAAGGTGTACATTAAAATCAACAGTATATATAAATAGATCCAGATATATATATAGACATATATAAATACCCTTGATAATACAGTAGATACGATACTATAGATACAATAGATACAACATTGACCAGAAGCAATATTTGACAGGAAAGACAAAAATTAAAGCGAGATAAAACCAACCATTCGGAACATGAACCACGACATCCCACGATATGATCTATAGGATCCCACACCTTGACTTCCTCCACCTAGCCACTGGTGCCCATACCCGTAGCCCCATTTCTCTAGATTTAATTCCTTTGAGGGCATACAGTTCTGATTCAATATTCTGGATCCCTAACACCCTACACATCCACATTTGAAAAGTTGGAGGCTCCACATCCTTCCATGCAGCAGCAATTAATATCCTGAGAACAGCTGTCGATATAAAAACCAGCGCCTCTATCTCTATGCTCAGACACAGCTTTGCATCACAACCAAATATTAAAAGAGTAGGGGATAGGTCTATTCTGACAGCTAGCAGCCCCTCTAAAAACTTTTCAATTTCTTTTTTAATAGGTCCCAAGTTTATACAGCTACAAAACATATGCAATACATCTGCTGGCCCATTACCACACCTAGGACAATTATGGTCTAATCTCTTGCCCCATTTAAACAATTTAGCTGGTGTATAGTATAAGTTAAAAAGGGTCTTAAAATGCTGTGCTCTTAAATTTGATGATCTCAAAAACCTTTTGTCCATTACCAACGCTCTGTCAAGATCAATGTCTGGATCCTGCAATTTAGAGGCCCAGCTCTCCTCCGTCTTGATCAAGTCATCGGGGAGACTCTCCAAAAATATCCTGTACAATTCCTTGATTCTGTGACCTCCCCCTTTCAAATAATCTAATAGAGCACATCCTTTAGATATATTCAGACACGGTCTTTTTGATTTAATAACGTTAACCAGCTGCATATACTTAAATTCTTGAACACCTTGTCCTCAACAATTCAAGAGGCCTGCAAACATATTTTGTCATTACTTGGCCTAATGTAGTAATCCCTTGTCTTTCCCAATATTTCCATGGACCATCATCACTTAAATGCGGGAATAGATCTGAGTTCCATAATAGGGTATGCTGATTATATCTTGGAATATTCTGATTTTTACATATAGAAGACCATATCCCCCAAATATCTTCGAGTATCTTGTAACCAAATGCTTTAAAGAAGCGCTTGTCATGTTTCCTCAACAGTATCCCGTGTACTTCCCCCCTCCCCCCCCCCCAGTGCCAGATGATAAATAGTGGGAATGTCTCCCTGACTGTATCTAGCATCCTCTGGGAAGAAGAGCACGGACATCTCTGTAAGGAGGCAAGCCCAGTTATAAAACCTGAGATTGGGTATTCCCAACCCCCCCTTTTCTTGGGGAAGGGACATAAGCTTATTAGAACGCCTGACCTTACCATACTGCCATACAAAGTTCATGAAGATAGACTTCATTTCCTTTATCATTACCTCTTCTATTCTGAAAGGGATGGACCTAAATTTATATAAAATCTTAGGGAAGATAGACATTTTTATGACATTAACCCTTCCTATAACTGATAAATGAAGTTTGTCTATTCTCCTTAGATCCTGTTTAATCTGGACCAGAAGTGGCTCGAAATTATCTTTAATAATGTCCCTTGGCTGGGCATTGATTACGATACCTAGGTAGACTACTGAGTCCGTATATCTAGTATCGGTTTTAATTATATTGCTGGTACACAATACCTGCGTTTTGGCTACATTAAGACGATATCCAGATAATCTCCCAAATTCTGAAGTGATTCTAACTATTTCATTCAATGCACCATCAGGATCCGTAGTTAAAATAGCAACATCATCCGCATAGGCGAGAACCTTAGTATGGAATCCATTGGTAACAACTGGCTTAATTTTACTGTTCATTAAAAGTTATTAAGGGATCTATATACAATGCAAAAAGAATGGGTGAGCACGGGCACCCTTGTCGCGTGCCCCTTGATATATGGATCTTCCCCGAGTGCTCCCCCATAAGATGAATACTAGCTGTTGGGTTCAGGTACATAGCCTGAATTGCCTGTAGGAATCTAGGGCCAAAACCTCTGTCTCCCATCACCCTCCACAGAAAACTCCACCTGACGCGGTCGAAAGCTTTTTCCACGTCAAGGAGGGTCATCGCGGCCCTCCCCCCATCGGCAGCATGTATATCGAATAGTGTGATGGCTCTCCTTATGTGGTCGGTCGTACCTCTACCTGGAACAAAACCGTGCTGCCAGGGGGAGACCAGGGTCCCGATGATCCTACCCAGGAGTGTCGCCATGATTTTCGCATACAATTTATTATCGCTATTTATTAGCGATATTGGTCTGTATGAACCGGGGCTCTCTTTCGGGTTCCCCTTCTTATGGAAGACCACAATATTTGTTTCGGTCCAAGATTCCGGGATAACCCCGGTGTTCATAACCCCGTTGAATAAGTCTAATAGTAGGGGTATTATTACTTCCCTTAGACATTTATATACCTCCAAGGGTATGGCATCGGGCCTGCCTTACCAGTTGCTAGATCCTGTAACGCTCGGATAGTTCATCTGTAGTTATACTACGTTCCAATATTTCTCTCTCATTAGAGGTAAGTTTAGTTCCCATTTCCGGCCAATTTAAACCCGGATCATCACTTTCCGACTCTTCCTTATATAAATCTTGGTAAAATCTTCTAAAGACATCAAGAATTTCATCTGACTTCTTATAAATTTGATCTTCTTCCTTTATTTCAGTTATGATATTCCTTGATGCAGCCTGCCTTATCCGCAGAGCTAAAACTTTACCAGCACTTTCCCCTGTTTCATACATTAAAGCCCTGTGGGTTTGATATACAGCTGCAGCTTTTTTTGCCAATTGCATCTGAAGTTCGGCCTTGATACTATTCAGCCGTTCTAAGCTTAAGTTACCCTGAATCCCCTGACATACATCTTTTCTATGCTGTTCCTCTGCATCAGCCAATTTACCCAATAGACGTTCCCTCTCTATCTTAGTACTCTTCCACATACGACCAGTGTAACTAATTGTCTCACCTCTCAGACCCGCTTTAAAACTATCCCAGACAACGTTGCGGGGAGCACTATATCTATTTGCATCAAAAAATGACTGACACCATGCTTTCAAATGTGAAATGTAGTTATTATCCACTAAGAGCTTCCTGTCGAAAGTCCAGGGTCTAACTTTTTTCCCTTGTTTACTGATAGCAATTGTTAGAACAAGGGGATTATGATCCGATATTATCTTAGGTAACCTTGCTATTTCCACATTAGAAAGATAATTAGCTGTTATCATGAAATAGTCCAGTTTAGTATATTTATTAAAAGGATGTGAAAAATACGTAAACCCTGGATTGTCCCTCTTTAAACTTCCCCAGACATCTATTAAACCGTGGGATTGTATAACAGAGGATATCGCTTTATATACCCGTGGCTTCCGACCTGTGTATACATTCCCGTTTGTAAAATCTGCTGAGATATTTAGATCTCCACAGATTATTATTGGTGCCGACCAGTTAGTTAATTCCTGCTCTAAGTAGTCCATCACTGCCGGATCATCGAGGTTAGACCCGTATATTGAACATATAGTGATACCTATGTTCATTTCACATATTGCCCACCTACCAGAAGTATCAGCTTTACATCTTTTAACCCCCCCCAGCCCTGTCCTTCCGATAATTGCTACCCCTTTTATCATAGATGTTTGTGAAGAGCAGGAAAAAATTTCGTACCCCCTTAGATTCAACCAGTGTTTTTTTTTCCACGGTAGATGAGTTTCTTGTAGGCAGATAATATCGGCCCCTATTATTTTAATGTACTCCTCCAACCTGCCTCTTTTTTTCCAATTATTCGGACCACCTATATTAAGACTTACAACATTTAACTTAGACATAGCCCTGCAAGAGACGTAACCATTGGTCTATCCAATCAATTATTCTCCTAAAAACTTCACATAAATGGAGTAACATTAACATTCTTTCATCTTCCTCAATATACACCTTAGCTACGTGAACTTTCTTCTTTTTTTTTGCTTTCACCCCCCCCATGTCCCACCCTCCCACCCCGTGACACGACCCCCCCTGAACCCACCCCTGACCCCCACCCTGAAGGAGCGCGCAGACTGAGTCTGTGCATGTGATGGATGCAGCGTAGCAGTGGGCTCTTATCCAAACATAGATGTTAATTTGGAAACCCCTTTCCCCTGAAATTTTCCAAAAAACAAACGAAAAAATAGAAGCCAATTGATTGCATTATTTAGCCCGTGAAAACAAACAAAAACTCAAACCTTTGAGAATCACACATTGCCCTTAGCGACCCCTACCAACGCTATGCTACCTCCCCAGGACTAATCTAATTAAAGAATACTCCTTAAGCATTAACCAAACTATACTGAATTTAGATAATCCCGAGCTTTAATTTCTGAGGAGAAATATATAGTCTTTCCCTGATGAATAACTTTGAGTTGAGCAGGATTGATAAGATACACCTGTATCTTTTTGTCCTGGAAAGGCTTAATTAACGGTCTTAATCTCCATCGCCGTTCCACAGTGGTGTGGCAGAAATCTGGCCTTACGAAGAAAAATCCTCCCTCGAAAGCCCTCTTAGAATCTGGTCTTGCTTTTTCTGCAATGGATTGACGCAGCAGGAAGTTCCCTATGTATATCAAGATTGCTCTGGGCTTATCATCTGCTCTAGCGTTCTGCCTCAGCCTGACTGGTGTTCTATGTGCTCTCTGGATTTCGGTAGTCCAATTCCACCCTGCAACATCTGGAAAGGCCTTCTCGAAGATTTTCACAATAAAGGCCTTGACATCTTGCCCCTCACATCCTTCCGGAATCCCTAGGACTCTAAGATTATTCCTTCTTAGTCGGTTTTCCAAGTCCTCCAGTTTCCACTGGACATCCTGTGCTTGTGTGTCTAGGGATTCCACTTTCCTTGCTGCAGTTGCCACCTCAGCTTCGGTAGTGACAATCCTCTCTTCCAGATTTAGAACCCTATCTCCCACGTTCGCACAGGCTTTTGAGAGCTTCCTGACCACCCCTTTCATTTTCCTCATAGTAGCCTGGGCCTTAAGGCTATCAGATCTGGTTTCCTCACGATGTGCTGTAATGCCTTGATGAATTGACTCCATCATTGACATCATTGAGATCATTGAGAATTGTGTAGTATCCTGTGTTACTGGTAGGATAGCCTGATCCTGCGCGAGGTGTGCCGTCTGGTTTAGATTACCCTGTAGCGAGATAGTAGGAGAGTGATCCCATGTTAAATCATCTTGACTCTTTTGACCTTTTTGAGAATGCACTGTTTTAACAGTTAGGGGTGGTTCCCCTTCTGGGTCACTTTCTGATTCAACGTTACTGCCATCAATATCAGAACTATGGATCTCATCCTCCATATCATCAGCTGACCAATCTGCCTCCTCAGTCACTGAGAAAAAACACTCACTGGGGGTTTTCTCTTTCTCCTTCTCCTTATCCCCCTCAGTTAGGCCATTCTGCATATTGATTTCCCCTCTCTGAACTTGACCTTGACCGGAGATTTGACCCTCCGGGGGATTAGCCGCTGCATTCTCCGCCAATGCATCACCTGTGGCCAGAGGGGGGTGCTCATCTGAGCCCGCTTGATGCACACTCATGCTGATATCTGCAGCTTGAGAAGGGACTTCAGGCTCAAGCTCAAATAACTGCTCCATTGCCCCTGCTGAAGCCATTTCTGCTGCCTCGGTAACTGCCATAGACGTATTAATCACCTTTCCTACAGCAGCACAAATCGAGGGACTCTCTCCCCCTTGAGCCCTACTATCAACATCCACTGCAGCCAAGACAGCAAGATCCTGACGAGATTCTTGCTCAACTTCCAAGCTCTCATCGATAGGTAGAGGTGTTGACCCTGCTGCGGAAGCCATCTCCATATTTTTATTTTTCAATTTTTTGACTTTCTCTTTACGATTCATGAGCTCAACTACGCTCACTGTGGCCGTAGCGGCGGCTGTAGCAGCAGCTTGTCTCGTTCTGACTGCTGGGGGCCTCATCCCCTTGGGAGTGCTCACCACTGATGCCAGTTGTTTTTCCGGGACCCTCGAAGATAACTCCGCTGCGTTTTTATCAATATCTATAGTTCCTTCTGAAGCAGCAGCTGTTGTGGCACTTGTAATCTCTGTGATGCTTGTGGTTATCCTAACATTAGCGTTTTTCCTCTTAGACGCCGGCTTACCTCCCGTATTAGTCTTTGCAGCCATACACATTAGAAACTGCTGCTCCGCTCGTTCCAGCTGATGGCTCTGTTGGCTGTCTCCATCCCGCGCGGTTTCCGTGTTGCTTTCCACACTGCTGCTACTGCCACGACCAGCGCTGCTCACCTGATCGGTATTGGCACGCCCCCTGAGTCCGTGAGCTCTGCGGGCTCTGCGGGCGTCTCTACCAGCCAGCCCAATCCTCAGAAGCAGTGCAGCGGCAGCCCTCAAAGTTCCGGGAGACAGCGCCTTGCGGTAAGTTAAGATCAGGGGCATCTAGTTGCCCCGCTGTGTTGGCTCTTTGTGTAGCGGCGTGGAGCAGTAGGAAGCGGTGTGGAATCTCGCTCACTTCACTTTCCCCCTCCTTGACTCCGTACGCCTTTTTAGATGTCAGCTCACGCTCGTAGTCCTGAAGAGAGCCTCCGCTCGGTCAACACCGCATTGCGGACTTGAGCGGACTTGAGCACCTTAATTTCACGGGGTGTTTCCTAAGATGATCCCGGTAGAGCCTTCACTGCTTGACGCTGCAACTCAGCCGTGAGTCACGGCCGCCATCTTGCGCTCCCCACTTCTCTATTTCTCTATGCAACAGTTAGGAAGAAACATCATTGACTTCATTATCATAAACATGAGCGCTTGAAAGTAGATCAGAAATATGTCCAGCATCATCACATAACATCTAGCATTATTATTAGATCGACGTCAGTGCGTGTCCCTTCATCTGTACTACAGCTAACCGGTCCTTCATCATGAGCCATTATGTGTGCCACTCTTAGCCCATGCCAGGCGTAATCAACAAACCTTGGAAAGGATGCTGCTCCGTTCCATTACGCTATCGCTGCGTTGCTCATTCATCGATTAGTCTGTACATCTGAGCTCTCTACACAGTGTCACAGGCATACTCGCAGATCAGGTTGCTCAGTCTAGTATATTACTTAAGCATTGGTTTCGGTCATACACTCACCAATGTCTTCGCCATTGTCATCTGCATAGTCTTACCCAGGTTAAGTATATCAGAGTCTCCCACCGCTAATTCTGTCGTTACGGCCGTCCCTACTTCCAGTCTCCAGTTTAGCACCATCCCGTTAGTCAGAGTCTTGCTGCTGCTCCCTTCTTTCCGGGGTTTTGCTCCGCTTCGACACTTTCTTTATAAAGTCACGAGCTGCATTAGGATTGGAGAGAATTGTCGATTTTCCCTCCCATGTTACCTTCAGCCGAGCAGGATAGATCATGGCGTAGTTTATCTGCATTGTTCGCAATTTTGCTTTTGCCGCTGTGAACTCTCTTCGCGCTTGTTGAACTGCGATAGTGTGGTCTGGATAGAACTCTAACTTGTTGCCTTGGTGATTTATCGTCCTTGCTCACGTGCAAATCGTAGAATATTATCCCGATCCCTATAGTTCAACACACGAGCCACAATTGGCCGCGGTGCAGCACCCGGTGGCGGTTTCGGTGCAAGTGATCGGTGCGCCCTTTCGATGATAAAGATCGATGATCATGCATCCGCTCCAAAGAGGTCTGTACATAGCTGCTCGATGTATGCTTCCATGCGGCCTGTATTTGTCGATTTCGGCAGTCCTGCTATTCTTATGTTGTTACGTCGGGAACGAGCCTCCAACTCCTCGGCCTTAGCCTTAATCACGTCGAGCACTTTCTCCATGCCATTACATTTGCTCGTCGTTGCTTGTGCCTCGTCTTCAACCGCCGAAATGAGTGTTAGAGCCGTCTCCAGCCACTCCCCTTGTTTGTCCATTTTTGCCGCCATGCTGTCCATTCGATCTAGTTTTCCGTTGATGTCATGCAGATTTGATTGTATAGCTTTTAGGATGGATTCCATACTGCTTTCTGCCGGCATATCTGAGGGTGGTTCGCCCTCCGCCTGTTCTGCAGATCCCTTTGGCGCCTTTTTAGCTTCAAAAGTGATCTTGGGTTGTTGCCTGTCCGGACGCACCATCTTGGAATGTTATGTGGCTTTATCTATCTGGATGTTCAGTTACGGTGTTTTATGTTCGCTATTTTAAGCCAATGTTGCATCCACTTACAGTCTCTTACAGCACCCTGCGCACATTTGGGAAGGTGGGTTATCACGTTGCAATGACCCGATATGTGTCGCCTTCGTAGTAAATGGGACTAAATGTATCAGGTTGTGATAGTTGTAGTCTGGCTTGCTCATCCAACGGCGTCAAGTATCCCCCACCTACTGCCGTTTCTCTTCGTCATGCATTCAGTAGTCGGGATCTCTGAGGCAGATCTCAGGGAAAATGGCGTCCACCTCTACAGATAAGTCCCTCTGGGTCACCTTCTGCGTTATTGGTTGGATGCAGCAGGTGCTGTGCTCTCTATATCACTGAGTCTACGTCATCAACCACATGCAGTGTACATTTCGGGTCATTTCATTGCTGGAGACCAACATCTTACCCTCCGGGCGCCGCCGGCTGCAGCCTCTGTTTTCTCCGGGGATTGCGGTCCGTCAATGATCCGAGCTATTTCGCCCTACTCCCGACATCTTCCCATTTCGCTTTTTGTGTGTGGCACATTAAAGTTAGTCCATTTGACACCTAATATCCCGTATTGCTGGTGGCTGCCCGGCGGAGCAGTCACATCATACAGCCATTCCGCTGTGCGCCCCCTAGCGCCTCGTGCCAGTAAGTACTTCCTGTAATTGTTGAAAAGCATAGGTGAGTTGACAGAGCCTTGAGGGACCCCTGCTTTTGTGAAGTATGGTTTGGAAGAGAAAGGGGGTGTGGATGACATTAGTTCTATTGTGAAGGTAAGAGGAGTCCAGTCCAGTCCAGAGCAGTCCCCTATATGCCGGCTTCGTAGAGTCTTTGTATTAGTGCCATGGTCAACTGTATAAAAGGCAGCTGAGAGGTCCAAGAGAAGTAGAGCAGCAAACCTGTTCTGGTCTGTTTTTTTAAGGTCATCCCAGATGGCAATGAGGGCAGATTCTGTGCCTCTTCTTGGACAAAATCCTGTTTGGAACTCTGAAAGTATGGAATTATCTTCAATGAACGGTGACATCTGGGCGAATGTTGCTCTCTCCATCAGTTTGCCCAGGAAAGGTAATCGGTCTGTAGATGTTGGATTAGGAGGGCCAAGGTTAGGTTTCTTTAGTAATGGGCATATGTATGACCTTTTTAGTTCTTCTGGAATTAGTCTAGAAGTTAAGGAATTGTTAATGAATCTTACTGGTGTGGCAACATAGGTACTTAGAAGAATTTTCTTGACGGTTTGTGGTAGACACGGGTCAGAAGGGCTACCGGCAGGCCTGCTTGCTTTGAACAAGTCCATAGATTCATTGTGTGAAATTTGTTGGATGGAATGGAGAGGCTGGGTTAACATACTCATGGATTTTGTTTTGGAAGAGGGTCGGTGTTGGTGGTTTTTCTTTGTTTTAAATAGGAATGATTTGCCAGTTTGTCTGTGAAATCTTGATTAATGGGCTAAGCTTCTTCTAGGCAATTTGGTTTAAGAAATACAGTAAGAATTCTACAGAATTCTTTATTTGCACATTTAGCATTTTGAATTCTGTCTGTACTACTCGCAGGAGGTCCAAAAACGCAGGGCCTCATATCTGGCAGGGAAAAAAAGAACTGAGAGAAGAGGGCATACAATATTCCTTGCTCTTCCCTGCTAAGTTGCGAGTGATCCTGGACGGGTCGACCCATTTCTTTCAGACCCCCGACGAGGTGTGGTCATGGCTCGAGTTATATCGGGCTGGAACGGACCGAAGGGGTAGAGGAGAGAAAGAGACAAAAACCTGTCCAGGGAGGAGTCTAGCGACGAACGAAGATGGCCGCATAAGCTCTCGGCTCCGTCGACCTTTCTCCTGCGGCTTAAATATCCTGCTATAAATCCTGCTTTTTCGCCTCACCCCCGTGTGTGTGACCCGTTGCCGATACTGGCGGTGTGATCCCGGGAAATTTGCAGCCCGCATTGACGGAGTTACATCGAGTGGAAGTTCTTGGCCTCACGCTGTCCGAGAGCCGGGACCTCGAGTACTGACCTAGCCGGGTTACAGTACAACAACAGCAGCTGGGGGACCCCGACACGGTCCGGTCGATTGACGTGCAGAGCGACCTGCTCCTGGATTGGTGAAGTGCCAGCGGTTCTAACTGCATCATGGAGGCATAATGGTCCTGTGAGTGGCTGAGGGGTCGGGGGTCCCCTTCTCGGTGCAGCCCGCCCGCCGGGGTGAGGCCCCCGTCCGGAAGGCCCCAGTGTTGCCGGTCAGTGTGCCTCCAGCCCCCGCCTGCCCTATTTGCGCTTCGGTCCCTGGGAGAATCGGGTGACCTGAAGGGCGCACCGATGTCTGCAGTCGACCAGTCTGCGGAGGTGCGGTATGAAGAGCTATCATTGCGAACCGTGATGGCCGCCATTAAGGGTCTGCGCTCCTACATGGTTGCTCTGTCCCACGAGACGATCGCGGATGACACCGAAACTGCCCGATCGCGCAAGGACTCAGTTTTGTTTGGGCCCCCTAAGCTGGCCGTTTCCCCCGCTTTGACCCGGGAATTTACGGACCGAGGTCCATCAAGTGTCGGAGCCTGGATAACAATGTCTGGATCGCAGTGTGCGGCTGAACACGCCGCCGTGGCGTGTCGCCCGCTAACGTTGACGAGTTCGCCTGTGAATGTGTTCACGTGCCCGTCCCTTATTGATTTTGTTGAAATTGTGAACCGACGGAGGCTACAAACATTTCTCGACCGAGTGAGCTGTGTGGCGTGGTGGAGCCTGAGGTGGTCGGGATCTGGTCGTGCCGGGGCGAGTGTCATGGCGGCTGTGGATTGTGGTGGACTGAGGTTCTCTGTTGGACTCGCCGCACAGATTCGTGGACTGGCTGGACCTTTGAGTTGTCCTGTGACTGTGCTGGTGCGGTGTGAGGAACTCGGAGTTAACATTCGTAGAGGTCAAGGGTGAGACTGGTGATCGTCTCGGATGCTAGGGGTTTGTGAAGGACCCGGGATCCGCCATTTTTTTGCATTGGGGGGTGGGGCGGGGTCAGCCGTCTTCCCTGGTTACTGCCGCATATGACTTGCTTTGTTGCGGATTGGTCAATGACTAGGGTTTTACGTCGCAGGAGGGGGTGGTGTGGCCGGGGGAAAGTGAGATTCTCCTCCTCCCTTAACTTTTCCTTTCTTACTTTCTACTTTCTCCCCCTTTTTATAGATCTTTTTTCCTATATTTCGGGTTTTTGGTCGCTGGGCGATAGGCACGCTGCTAGGGGGGTAGGCCGTAGCCATCTGCAGGGGTGCAGGGTGGGGGTGGGGTATTTTTGTTTGTTTTTCCGTTTTCTGTTTCTTTTTTTTTTTTTTTTTTTATATATTTTTATTGAATTTTTCCCCCCCTCATTTTTCCAATAATACCAATATACATTTTAGCAGTACAGATCAAAAAAAAAAGAGAAAAATTATAGAGATATTTCACAAGATTCAAATACAAATACAAAATTCAAGTACAATCAAAATCAGTCTTCTTATATTTTAAGCCTCTACTTGCTCCTATTCTTCCATTTCTCTATGGGTAACCAGATCCTACCCCCCAAAGACCTGTGATAGAGAGCATAAATCGTCTTATAGTGCTGGGTCTGTAGCGTAGCCGAGCACAAAACCGACCGTCCCAGATCTAATGAGTTTTGTAGACCATCAGGGTGCGCCCCTACTTGTTCCACCCATTTCTTGGAGAATTTCTCTCTATCGTCTGTTTTTAATGCATAAAATTCAGCATACGGTTGTCTAATCGTTGCCCGTGTACTACGCTCCAAGTAGTCCATTATCCTACAGTAAGACATCCCTACTGTCCCGCCCTGTTTCTTATAAAAGTAACTCCTGAGTTGTAAATATTTAAAGAAATTACATCCTGGGATATTAGACTTAATTTGAATTTCTTGGAATGGGAGGGCACTACGGGCATAACATGTCCAAGATGTAATTCAAGTAGTGCCAATATTGTACATATGTTTGCACAATGTCCAGTCCGTTTTCTGTTTCTATGGCCTTTTTTTCTATTCTTTTAGTTGAACTGGGTTATCTTTTCTTTTTCTCTTTCTGGGTCTGGGACCAGTGTGTCGGGTTATTGTTAGGACTCTTTGGACGGGGCTGGGACTGTTGCCGCTTAGTCTCTCCTGTCATTGGATTCATCGGGGGCGGGAGTCTCCAGGGTTGGTCTGCCTGCTTATAATGATCGCTTACAATTGTTGACTTTGGACTTGCTTCTCTGCCTGCCCGATGATTGAATCTACTTCAGATCCCGTAGCTGGTCCCCTCCCGTTTCCTTTTCGGTCTACTCTTCTTGTTCACGTACTGAACTGTGTCACGTCTTTACCGTGTATATCCTGTTTTATTTTAAAAATTAACCTCTCTTATCCTGTACTGCTCTCCTGTGTGTGCCGTACCTGTCTGGTTCTCGATTCTGCTGCCATGCCTCCGGGATGTTTGGCTGACTGGCTATGTGCACCTTTTTATAAATAAAGGTTTTCCAAAAATTGGGGAAAAAAAAAACCTCTCCAGGTGCGAAAGTCACAACGCATCCGCAAGCGAAACAGACTAAAGAGAGCGATGCGGGACGACCAAATGGCAGCGGACAAGTAAGGAGCTTTGACGGCAACGGCGGTCATAACGGGCTCGCAACCGGAGGGACAGTCGGTAGGTTCAGAATCTGAAGAGGAAGGAGGAAAGTCTGGAGGAGACATCTCAGACGTTGACAGCTCTAGGGGGCCGACGATCACCCCTTAAACGGCAGATGGACTCTTTAATGAGTGACACTTTGAGTAAGGACCATGATTGCTAGTTCTGCTGGGGCTGCTTAACCTGGTGATCTGCAGAGTAGCAGGTACTGTGTTGGAACACCACATGGGATCTTGGGCTCGGGGTGAGGGCCCTACCTGCCCCCGGTTGGCTCTGAATCACCCTCTCGTTGCCCTTAAGGCCTTCTGTAGTGGCGACTACAGAGTAGTTGAATGTATGTTGTGTTACAGGTTTGGATGGGGGCTGATGTTGTGTTATTAGGTCCTGTTCTGGGGAGAGGGGTTGGGGGAGTTTTCAGGGGTGTTTTGAGCGGGGGGTTTTGCTGCAATGATGTGGATGGTCGATTGATACTGTTGAGGTGGTTGGGGGATGGCTGCAATGGGGACGTTACCCAAGTTGAAATGTCTTACATGGAATGTCCGTGGACTTCGAACCATGTCAAGGCGATACAAGGTGCACGCCTATCTGGTGAGGCGTGGTATTCAAATAGCGCTGCTGCAAGACACTCACTTAACCAAGCAGGAATGCACTGCACTGCGGAGGAGGTGGCATGGCCAGGTGTTTGGCACGTCTGGCGGGTGTTGATATGGGTGAGAGCGGGGGTCCCTTTCCAGGCCACGAACCATCTAGTGTACCCTGAAGGTCGATTTGTAGCGGTGGAAGGAAGGGTGTATGGCCGTGACGTGGTTTTATGCAGTGTATACACCCCCAATACAGATCAGGCCCGTTTTTCTGATAAACTAACAGGTTCGCTGGCACACTTTCTAGCGGGTCCCATAATATTGGGAGGAGACTTCAATTCGATCACCGATGTATTGCTGGATAGATCACACCCACCACTGGCCGACTCCCCAGTACGCAGGTTAGCTACACACAGGAAAGACTGGCAAGAGAGGTGGGGCCTTGTTGATGCATGGAGGGAGCAACATCCTGATTTTAGAGACTATTCCTTCTTCTCAGCACTGCATGCGTTACATGTTAGGATAGACTCCATCTTGTGTAGTGGCCCCCTGGCCGCCATGATAGCAAACACAGAATACCTGGCTAGAACCATTTCAGACCATAATCCCTTACTGATGACTGTTCAGTGGCAGCGAACGAGATCGGCGGTTCCCACATGGAGGTTGCGGCCTGATACTTTGGAGGACCTGGTGTTCAGTGATACGGTCCACCAGGGTATTGAGCGCTATTTTGACAAGAACGAGGGCTCAGCCGCCACAAGGTCGGTAGAATGGGATGCCATGAAGGTGGTAGTGAGGGGCATCTGCATGGGTAGGTTTTCGAATGAGAGGACGACGGTTTTGGCTGATTTGGGGAAAGCGGAATGTGTGCTGAGAGATCTAGAACAGCGTAGGCCTGAGCGACCAGACTTACAGCACCGGCTGCAGGAAGGAAAGGAACTGGTCGCGATGGAAACGGAGCGACTGCGGTGTTATGACTATAAGTTGTATATCACAAAGGTGCATGCGGAAAGAGATAAGGTGGGTACTTTACTAGCTAAACTTGCTAATCCGGAACCTAGAGGTTGCTCAGTCATGAGCATAAAGACAGAGACGGGAGAGGTAGTCTATTCGCAAGCTGCAGTTTTGATGCGCTTCTTGACATATTATACGACTTTGTATGAAAGTCGGCTGGAGGTTGACACCCCTGACATTGAAAACTACCTAGAGAATGTTTAACTCCCGGTACTGGACGAAGCTACTACGAAGGACTTGGGCGGTGCTATAACGGTGTCGGAGATTAGAGTGGCCATCAAGCAGATGGCTAGGAACAAGACACCAGGGGTGGATGGCCTACCGATTGAATGTTATGTGAAATATATTGATGTTCTGGCACCCAGGCTTCTAGCGGTATACTCTGAGGCCATGGAACTGGGGCATCTACCCCAATCGATGAGGGAAGCACTGGTGGTCCCGCTGCTGAAACCTGGTAACGAGGCCACCAACGTGACATCGTATAGGCCCCTGTCTATGCCGACGGTGGATTACAAGATTCTGAGTCGCATTTTGGCCACTAGATTGCTGCCGCACATGACCATGCTAATCCACAGGGACCAAGCCGGGTTTATTCCTACTAGGAACACCTCAATAAACATCCGCCGTTTAATCCGACTACTGGACAGTACCTTGGAGGCGGATCAAAAACCAGCAGTATTGTCGGGTGATATCGAGAATGCGTTCGATAGCCTAGAATGGGGGTACCTTGATAAGGTACTGGAGAAGTTCGGCCTAGGGGGTGGATTTGGACACTGGACAAGAGTTCTCTACTCTTCGGCGACAGCCAGGGTACGACTGGGGTCCATTATATCCTCCGACTATCCGGTGTGTAGAGGAACGAGGCAGGGATGCTCGCTGTCTCCCCTGTTATTTGCGTTAGCGATGGAGCCACTGGCAGCACAGGCACGGACAGGGGCGTTGTATAATGGTATTGGAAATGGTGGGGAGTTTCATCACATATCACTGTACGCAGACGATCTGTTGCTGTACCTAGAGGACACAGAGAGGGCACTAGAGGGGGCGGTAGAGATGCTGTCAAGTTTTAGAAGGCTGTAGGGCCTCAAGGTGAATTGGAATAAAACCTGTGTTTTCCATTGCGGCGGATACGTTGTATCCCCCTCTTACAGTAGATGTGGTCTGGGAAGGAACTTGTTTTACCTATCTAGGGGTCCGCATATACCACGATGCTATGAATCTGCTGGAAGGGAACATAGGGCGCTGTATAAGGGCTCTGATGGGGTGCATGACCTTTTGGGCCTACCTGCCTTTGTCAGTGCAGGGCCGGGTGGCACTGCTAAAGATGGTGGCTTTGCCCAGGATGCTTTATTATTTCCGCACCTTACCGGTATGGGTCCCTCAGCGGATCTTCAAAGAATTGAGAACGATGGTTATTGACTTTCTTTGGGGACATGGGGGACGCAGGGTAGCATTGAATACACTGATACGACCCAAACTCGAAGGAGGGATGGCAGTTCCCGATTTTGAATTGTACTACCTAGCGGCACAATTACAGATATTAACCCAAAGCATTGCTAAAGAATTTAGAGGCCCAGACCAGGAACGGGGGACAGGTATCCAGAGACACATCCTATCGTATATAATCATGCAACAGAAATTTGAATCAAGAGGCCTGTCCATGGAAGAGAAAACCCTACGGTTGTGCTGGTATAGGAGCTTGAAAAGAGCGAAGACGGCACAACCATGCGCGCCGGAGATTCCTCTGGGGATGTGGACGGTGCTGCCGCATGGCGTGATTGGTCTCATCTATTGGAATGGGAAGATCTGGGCCTACAGATGGTGGGAGACTTATATGTTGATGGGATGCTGGTCCCCTTCAGGGTGCTACAGGACCAGCTGGGATGGGAGTTACCTCCTGCATGCGGCGGTGGTCGCGGCGATGCAGAAACACTGGAAAGGGGGGTTGGCGGAACCTGACACGACCATGGGCTGTCAATATGTAGTGATGGCTGCGGGAACGATCAAAGCGGTTACCTGCCTCCACTCTAGAATGCTGCATGAGGGACTAGAGCCGCTTACGGCACAGAAAGAGAAATGGGAGGAGAGTATAGGCAAACCCATACCAGACACGGTCTGGGGACATATTCTGAAGAGGACATGGAAGGGATGCAGAAATGCCCGCTTCCAGCAAGTGCATTTTTTTGTACTACATAGGGCTTATCTGACCCCGGGGAAGATCAGAAGGTACTTCCGGGTACAAGACGCAGTGTGCCCGAGATGCTTAGCGCCTGAGGTAGAGTTTGACCATTTATTATGGGGCTGCCCGAAGCTGGGGACGTATTGGCCAGAGGTGGGTGAGCTTCTGAACACAGTCACTGATCGCGAAGTGGAGTTTGACATGGCGACATGTCTACTGCTTTGGTTCCCTCACACGGCCAGGACGAAAATCACAATTAAATTCATTGACCTAGGACTTATATTAGCCCAGAGAGAGATCACCTGGCACTGGAAATCCAAGGAAGGCCCATCAGTTAGGAGATGGATGAATGAGCTGCTGAAATGGTCCAGATGTGAAGGTGTGGTTAGATTGCGGCAGGCTGCTAGGACTGCAAACGTTAAGGGCTTAGAGATGGCGAGGGCTTGGGAAACAATAGTACTGTCCTTGAAGGACTATCTGACAGAGGATGAGGATTAGAGGGCATCCAGAGTGGGGGTTCCATGGGGCATGTAAGAGTGAATGCATAGAATCATCAGGTGGCGAACTCTCGAGTCAAAACCTACAGTTACAACCCACATCAGCAGCAGTTGGGGGAGGGAGGGGCGGAGGGGGGAGGGGGGATTGCTAAGGAACCACTCTAGCAACTGGAGGGATGCCCCCAGAGGGGACTCGTGGTTATAAATGAAGGAAAGAACATTCGGGCCATGACAGTTTGTACACACATAGATAGGCTCACAATAAATCCCGGAGAATACCACCACGGGAGGGCTCAAGAATACGGCTGAAAGTGTGGGCTCTGATAATATTGGCGTCACTCACAATGGGTGGTTGGCTATACTTGGCGGTGAATTTGTGGGGGGAGTTTGGGTGGTATAAAATGCAGGTACTAAATTGTGTTATTGACCGGACATCTCTATGAGGTGGCCTCCATGACATCTTTGATGGAACGTACTGGTGCGCCGCCCAGCCTCCGGGATGTGGGCTGATTGGCTGTGTGCAATTTCATGACAAGAATGTGCTTTAAGATGTCAACGTGAGAAGGTTGACCTACTTCGATGCTTTGTTTATGAATCTGCAATAAAAACATATTTTAAAAAAAAATAGTATTTCTGCCAAGCTCTCTCCTGTTGACGGAGACGTTGCTTCAGGGCTCTTAGGTGGTCGTTGAACCATGAAGCCCCTTTACCTTTGTCTCTAATTATGACTCTCTGCATAGGGCAACTAAGTCTAGGGCCTGCTTCAGCCTAGTTGACAGGGCAGTACTAGCAGCATCCGGATTACCCCAATAAACTTTGAGGGAGCTGAATTATTTAAGGTGTTGACCAAGTCGACTGTTTGGATTTTCTTCCAGTTTCGTAGTTCTTTCCACTCGGGGCAGTGTTAGATGCGCGCTTAGTAGACGGTAGCTGGCCACTAATTAAATAGTGGTCTGACCAAGCACAAGGACTGACGTCTATTGGATGAACAAATGGGTGTGATGTCCAAACCAGGTCCAAGGTGTGACCCTTTTCATGTGTGGGGACATTTACCACCTGCTTAAGTTCCAAAGAGGTCAGTGCTTCGTTGAGTTGGACGGCCTGATTATCCATGGGAATCTGATCCCAATGGAAGGTAAAGTCTCCCAGTATTAATAGGCATTGGTAGCATGTACGAATATCACAGACCAGTTCAATAAAAGACTCCACGAACTTGAGGGATGTATGTGGGGGTCAATATGTTATCACGATGGCTAGGCAGGAAGTTGGAGAACAAAATTTCGCCCCCAGCACATCCGCCCCCTCAATGCTTTCTGCACAGATTATTTCGGCCTTCAACTCCTTTTCATATAAAATTGCTACTCCGCCCCCCCCCCCTTGTGCTGCCCGGTCTGTTGTGGTTGACGGCCGCATAATTGGGAGGCAGGGAAGCAACAATATCAGGAGTAGAGGACTCCTCAAGCCAGGTTTCCGTAATGCCAAAGAGGTCCAAGGTGTTATCCTGCAGGAGGGAGAAAACCTCGAGATTGTGTTTTTGTAAGGAGCGGGTGTTGAGAGAAGCTACCTTAATTCCCCATAATGCAGGGCTTCGGGGTGACTTAGTAGGGGGGATATTAGGCCTGAATGCAGTAGTTCCCCCTTGGGCTTCAAATAACTTGTGTGATCTGAGAATATCAATAGTAGAAGCATTGAGAGGCATGGAGTTATGGGCCAGACTTCGTAGATCTTCTGCGCCATACAGGAGCCGGGGGCTTGCCTTCGGCGCATCGTCGGCGCACCTACTGCACGTCCTAAATGGTTTCATCTTATATCCCATCTTTTGGGCGAAGACTAGAGCGCTAACCCCCAAAGCTGGCCGCCTGCGTGTAACAGTGGAGCGTGCGTGTCCCTCCAATCCCCCTCAGCACCTAACTCGGCCGGGGAGTAGGCCAGGTTTGATCCACGGCAATGCGTGCAGGTAGGGGTGCAAAAGAAAAGATTAAAACAACAGCAATTTTATTTTAAAAGTCACGAGCTACGATCTCCCGGCTTCCGCCTCAGGAGCTGGCAAAAACGAACCTTCTTACAGCGCCCACCAATCAGGACCCTTATATCCCTTCTTTTGGGCGAAGACTAGACCGCTAACCGCGCTGTCCCCCAAAGCTGGCTGCCTGCGTGTAACAGTGGTGCGTGCGTGTCCCTCCGATCCCCCCCCCAGCACCTAACTCGGCTGGGAAGTCGGCCGGGTTCGATTCAGGGCATTGCGTGCAGGTAGGAATGCAAAAGAAAAGATTAAAACAGCCATTTTATTTTAAAAGTCACGAGCTACGATCTCCCGGCTTCCGCCTCATTGCAACATTCCCAGTGTGTCTGGGAATGTTGCAATGCTAGCTGGAGGTCTGTAAAGCAGTAGGAAGTTATAGGAGGAAGATGGTGTAGGGTTGCATCTGGTGAAGAGCGTCTCACAACCTTGTACGAAGATGTCGTCAGCTTTGGTAATATTTAATGTTTGCTTAAACACCACCGCTAGGCCACCTTCTCTTTTGCCTATCAGATGTTGTGTGATATTGTAGCAGGTATGTCCTTAGTGCTGGTATTAACTGTATGAGGATAGCAACAGTGTAGCAGTTCAGGATCATATTCCTCGTACAGCAGGCTAAGGAGGCATTTTGATGGGTCTGCATGTGCAGGTGGTGGAGATGGTGAGGGTGGTTGAGGGTGATTTGATGAGCTGTGTTGTTTTTGTAAAGTAGCCTTGTTGTGCAGTAGACCTGGAGATGCAAAGTTGTGAAGAGTGGCATGTTGTTTATTTTGTTGAGTCTGTTTATGGTGGAAGCTGTTTGAGTTAGGGGTGGTGGTGCATCATGTGGGTCATGTTGTATGGTTCTAAATTGTCCAATGGATGAGAAGCGGTTGTGAGAAGATGGCCTGGTATATGCTGTACACTAATTAAAGTTGGCACCCTGTACCAGTCCACAGGACCCTTATGATGTAGGAGGTCAAAGATAACCTTATTGAATGCTATCTTAGTGGTAGCTATGGAGAGCAGCCTTTAGGCTTAATCTTGAAGGCATGTAAAGCAGCTTGTTTTACCAGAATATCACCTCCTAAATAAAAGGAGAACCACACAGGGTTGATATAAAAATATGTATTTATTAATAGAACACTCTCTACTAATCTTTATACGAGGGGAAACATAGTTTACAACGCGGTGTTTACACCGCACGACCTTTACCATGCAGCCACTACAACGCAAGTCATTACAATGACTTGCGCTAGATGGCACTCTAGGTTAAGGAATAGTGTGATTTTCTATTCCAACACCTTCCCTACTGTTACGTGGGCAGGAGTTGGAATAGAAAATCATATTAATCCTCAATCCAGCGCCCTCCAACGCAAGTCGTCGTAACAACTTGCATTGTAAAAACCACAATGTAAAGTACTGCGATCAAAATGTTCGCGTTGTACTGTCATACATCCCTATACGAGACAAGGGCACAAATCACACAATACTGAATCAATAGAACATTCATAAATAGCAAAATACACAGCGGGCTCCAGGGGGAGACCGAACCATATACTAAATTAGCTTTTGCAATGCAATAGGTCTCGCATTAGGAAAGTTTGAGCTATTGGTATTGTAAATGACAAATTTTGTACTTCTGTTTTGTTTTTGAAAATAGTGAAATTAATAGCTTTGTCATTCACAATGCCAATAGTTATAACTTTTGCAAATGTCACACCTATAGCATTTGTAATGCAATATGTGTTGTATTTATGTGACTTACATGTTTTGATATTAGAAATAATAATGGCTTTTAATTTTTTTCCAATAATTAATACTTAAAAGTTATTGTAATTAATAATGGCAATAGCTTAAAGTTTTGTAAATAACTTTTGTGAAGATTATGTTCAGTGTATTTTATTGTGACGAAAATCCAAGAACAGAAGTGAAATATTAACATCTTTTTGTTACATTTGTAATAAAGCTGAAACATTGAGAGAACATATTTGAACCAGGTGTTGTTGAATGGTTGCACAGATTGATGCTGTGGTGGCGCGGAGTGATGTTGTGATGGCAAACGAGTGATGCTGTGGCATTCAGTGATGCTGTGGTAGCGCATAGTGATGTTGTGGTGCCCATGAGTGATACTGTGGTGGTGCAGAGTGATGCTGTATGCTATGCTATGTTTTGCTATCCTATGTTTTGTTTTACTATGCTATGTTTTGGTATCCTACACTTTGTTATGCTATGCTATGTTTTGTTATGCTATGCTATGCTATGCTCTGTTGTATTTTATTATGCCATGCTTTGTTTTGTTACTCTATGTTTTGTTATGTTATGCTGTTTTGTTGTCTTTTGCTATGTTTTGTTAAGCTGTGTTGTTGTGTTTTGTTATTTTATGCTGTTTTGTTATGCTGGAGTGAGTGAGTGAGTGACAGAGGGTGACAGAGGGTGACAGAGGGTGACAGGGGGTGACAGGGGGTGACAGGGGGTGACAGGGGGTGACAGGGGGTGACAGGGGGTGTGTGAGAGAGAGGGGGTATGAGGGCAAGGGGGGTGAGGGGGTGTGAGGGGGAGAGGGTGTGTGAGGGGGAGAGGGTGTGTGAGGGTGAGAGGGTGTGTGAGGGTGAGAGGGTGGGTGAGGGTGAGAGGGTGGGTGAGGGTGAGAGGGTGGGTGAGGGTGAGAGGGTGGGTGAGGGTGAGAGGGTGGGTGAGGGTGAGAGGGTGGGTGAGGGTGAGAGGGTGGGTGAGGGGGTGGGGGTGTGAGGGTTAGGGGGTGTGAGGGTTAGGGGGTGTGAGGGTTAGGGGGTGTGAGGGTTAGGGGGTGTGAGGGTGAGGGGGTGTGAGGGTGAGGGGGTGTGAGGGTGAGGGGGTGTGAGGGTGAGGGGGTGTGAGGGTGAGAGGGTGTGTGGGGGTGAGAGGGTGTGTGGGGGTGAGAGGGTGTGTGGGGGTGAGAGGGTGTGTGGGGGTGAGAGGGTGTGTGGGGGTGAGAGGGTGTGTGGGGGTGAGAGGGTGTGTGGGGGTGAGAGCGCATTCCTTTGAAGTCTGATGGGGGGGCGGGGGAGCGGATTCCTTTGAAGTCTGATGCCGAGGACGATTGTGTTTGATGTGCATACGTCTGCCTCACATGAACTGTACGCAATCCGCAGGCTAGGTCGACTTTTCGGACTGCTTACTATAATCTTGTCTATTCAATACCTAACGGGATAGAATAGTCGAGACCTAAAAATGGTAGAACAATGACTTCACTAGACACAGTGCCTAGAGCACGTTGAATCGGTGGGACCCCAAAGAACCACCCAGAGAAGTGACACTGGGAGTCCACGCAGGACGGGTGCAGTGAGGAAACACAGACCAGTGCTCCTTACAACTCTATGGGAAAGTCGCCGTAGCAAATTTACAAGTTAAGGATACATCTAAGAGGACTTCGAGCAAACCCGTTGGATCTTAGGAGGTTCCAAGGCCAACCCACCGGTTAGTACCGAAGTACACGTGTTAACTATCCCAGAGGAGCCGGGTACATAGGGGTCAAGTGGTGTCGGAAACTTTTGTTGTTTTCAATGGAGAGCTGCAAAGAAGTCCTGCTGCCAAGGGGCGAAGAATGTCCAGTGGAATCCAAGCTTGAATTCGAGGTGAGAAGAACCTGAAAGCAGAGGGGGACAGAGTCTGGGTCACATCAGGTGACAAGGGGCTTGGTAGTCGAATGCCCACCGATGTCGGGTGCTTCAGGTGTGGAGAAGGGCTGCTTGACTCTGCAGCCACAGGGACCAGGAGACGTCGGGGACGACCAGGCTCAGGAAGGGAGCTGTCCCACGAAGGATACAGAGTGCTGAGGGGTCGATGTCCGGCTGGAGCACCAACAAGCCTTGGTAAGTGCAACCGACGCGTCAGAGGAAACAGGTTACGGTGTGGACCAGCAAGGTTGAGGGAACTCGCCAAGCAATGGAGAGTCAGGGCACGTCTGGAGCAACCAGGTAAGCCCAAGAATTAACAAGCTGTCCCTTGCAAGGACCCACAGGCAGACGGACCAGGGATCGCAAGGAGACCTCAAGCAAGTTTGTAAAGCACCAGCCCACAGGACACTCTAGGAGTGGAGGCCGGAAATCTTCAGTGCAAATACTGCTCGGGACTACATGTGGTGCAATTCACAGGCTCTGGAATCGTCACCAAGCATATACAACTGTAATTGTACACGGTGCACAGGGGTTCGGGTTGCATGGTCCCCACATGGGATACTGGTCTCGGAATCGCTGAGAGGGCAGATCGACCTCTGGGACCTTCGGGAACCCACCTCCTGTGTGGCTGAAATCTTCAGAGTCGTCAGGAGCTCGTGAGAAGAAAACCGGTCAGATGCGTTTAGGTGCCTGCTTTTGCAGGGGAGTAACTCCTTTACTCCAAGGGAAATTCTTCAGTCATCCAGCGTCGTGCGGGCAGTCGAAGAACTTGGTTTCTTCTTAGCAGAATCTTGTCCAGGAAAAATCTAAAGTCCTGTAGTCAGGTAACCCACTTTATACCCATGGGAAGGTGTTGGAAAGATTCTGTGGACCCTCCTATGGGATGGGCAGGACAAAGGGGTGACTACACCCATGTTCTTTGTCCTGTTTTGAGCCAGAGCAGGAGCCAATGGGTCTAAGAACTGGTTTGAGAAGGACTACGCACAGGGACACCAAATGTGCCCCAGTGCAGACTTTCTGGCACTCTCAGAGTGCACCCACCCATCCCCAATACACTAAATCCTGTCTGGGAGGTGGTCACACCTCCCTGTAACAGGATGCCTATTGTCATGCCTTCCTCTGCTGCTGAGCCAAGCTCGCGCAGGAGAGCAGAATCGTGTCTGTGGCTGGCAGCATCCATTTTGTGCTGCCCAGCTCGAGAAAGCTGATACCAGGTAGACCGTTGACACACACATGTCCCTTGGGAAGGCTGGAATCATACCTCCGGAGGTATGATTAGAAGGTATTTGGCACCAAACACGACATGCTTCTAAGCAGCCATTTTAAAGTTAGCATTTACCGCAAAATTATAATGCACTTAAACGTATATGACTGGCTGCATCACAGACAAACCCCGGAGAATGGTCTCCAAAGACTGCAGAGGGGCGCTGCTCATGCAAGGGCACCCTCTCACGTAAAACCCAGCACCATGCCTTCAGGATTGTTAAGGCTTGCCATAGGGCTGACTGATAGGTATTTAAGTGTAGTGATTTAAATAGATATAGTGAACCTATATCTTAAGTAAGTGGTGCAAGCACCAGCTTACACAGTCTGCTGTAGCAGGCTGGTCACTTCAATTTGGACGGCCGCTCAGGGGTGGCAGAATACATGCCGCAGCCCATGGGAGGCCTCTGGGGTACCTTTGCCCTGGGTATATGGTGTACCATATACTAGGAACTGATAAGGGTACCCCAGAATTCAATCTGGAGTGTACCTAAAGTACATGCATATCAATTTAAGGGAGAAAGCAGATAGACTGGGTAGCAGGATCAGAGTCAGTCTAGTCCAAATACAGTGTGACATCAGTAAAAAAGTGGGGGTAACCATAAGAAGCGGATACTACTTTCCTACAGCGGTTAAAAGAGAAATGCTGTATATTTTTTTATGTGTGGGCAAGTGAGAAAGTGTGGCATTGGTGTTTGTTCATGGTGTGTATTATTTGTGTGGATGAGAAGATGGAAGGATGAGTATAGGTTTGATTGTGACAAAACGGGGTCTGTTAGGAGTAATCAGAGCAGGAAGTGTGTGTCTGGATGGGGTATTGTTAGGTATGGTGTGGATTTGGGTTGCATTCGTGGTATGTGGATTGGTTAGTGGTATAGGATATAATGGTTTTTGGTGTATAAGTGAAGGTGCTAATGTGGTTGTTGTGGTAGAAGGGTGGAAAGGTGTGGTTTGTAGTGTTTAGCAATGGATGCTAAAACACTGAAATGCGTGTGGAGTTTGTAGAACATGAGTAGAGAATATTTTCTGTGAGTGTGTTACTCAGGTTGTTGTTGGGTTAAGTTGGGTGCTGGTGAATGGAAAAATCAGCAACATTTCTGGCCCTAATGCCTTGATGCTCGGGCTGAGACACCCTGAACCTTGACCTTAAATAGACATAGTGGTCAAGTGACCCCTTCGGCCAATTAGAACCCTGCCCTAACCAATCACACCACTAACCCTAAGCCCTAAGACCAATAGACCACCAGGCCCTTACAACCAATCATAACCCTAGTTCTCGCAGCCAATCGGAAATTAAACCTTAAGCCCTCGGTCAAGATCATAACCATGAAGCACCACACCCGGGACCGTTCCTAAAAAAGGTATCAACAAACACCAGCATACAGAATCCCTCTTCCAAACTGATAAGCATCTCCCGGCTTGCTGAACAGCCAATAATTCTTGACAAATGTATCTGTCCCCACCTATGTGGCTAATGCATGAACATCACCCAACTAATCCAATTTGTTTCAGGAGAAAAATCTGAAATGACTATAGTAGACTGTCCTTTAATGCCAACAAGACAAGTAATGTGGGCCTATGTTTTAGACAAAGCAATTATACAGTGGTTTCCTCGGCCCAAAGTTCGGGGTAAAACAGAGATGGCAAAGGAAAAGGCTCTCAGGTTTCCGAAAGGTCTTTGTCCTCTCTATATCTGTCCCTCTGTGGTTCCAGGGACTGCAACACAACACATTCTGTAACCCTTACTGGAGTTCACAGAGCTGGCAACAATCTCATGAAAAAATAAAGAGGGTACTATAATGAATCTAGCAAGAGCACAGAAACCTTTCAGATCTAACCTACTACCAAATGTAATGTAGATGAAATATGTAATTTTATTTTTATGGATAAAATCCTTATATCCAGCACTCAAATTGCTTCTGTCTCCCTCATGACATGGGAGAGTAAGCACTTGAGTCAGGTGCCTTTATTAGGGGAGATGCCATGTGACTGGAGGATTGTTTGTCTGGGAGACAGACACGCACTTTTCTTATTCTTAGATATTACTCTTCCTACTGTCAACTATTGAAAGACGTGGACTCAAAACTGTATATTTCTGTATCGAATAATATTAAAATTTCCCTCTCTACACAACAATATTCTTTTAATTATGGTAGTCATTGCTGCTAGAGGCAAACTCTATATCTGCAGACATTACCCATAAAAACTATATTTGTGAGGAAGAGGAGATTAGAATAAAATGCCCAAATATGAGAGTTTATCACCTATCCTAAAAATATGTGAATTCAATTTCTCACTACCACACCACCTATTACATTTAACAGTAACCAAAGGAACAAATAATCAAGGTCTACTGGGATTCACCTAACCGCTAAGCTTTTATTCACATATAGAAGCCATGAAAAATTAATAAATGGGAGAAGAAGAAAAAAAGAAATAAACGGACACCAGACATCTCCTGGACCCAATCTTCACCTCCCTCAACATAAGTCAACAAGCAATCACAGATCACCTGGACAGGCCACGCCCTTGTCAGTTTCGGCATACCCTTCCAACAATACCACAGACCGACCACCACTGAACATGCCTGCCGCAGCTTGAAAAACATCATAGAAGAACACTGAGCTTAACTCCTAGGGTCTCGAAACCGGTCCTGGAGGGTCGGATCCATGCCAGATTTTTAAAATATCTACATGTATCTCAATGGGGATATCCCAAAAATCTGGCATGGATCCGGCCCTCCGGGACCGGTTTGGAGACCCTAGGAGTTAAGCTCAGTGTTCTTCTAGGATGTTTTTCAAGCTGCCAATATAGCCTCAAAGTCTGACAGAGTTGGATAAAAGGGCAATTGTATTACCTACTTAAAACTAGGTGTAGATGCACCTCCATAAGGGACGGCGAAGGTTAGGAGGGGGACAAAATGCATCCAAGTAAATGAACACCCAGCTGATTATATACCTGCACCATGCACAATAAAGTACTTCTTAATGAAATAATAAATCAAGGGATTTGAGGTTTGCAGATGGCAGTTGCTGTTTTTATACGCAATTTAGACAGATTATGTTTACATAAATAAAACAATAATAGTGCACATATAGCTCGAAAAACACATCACTTCAAAAAACCAAACCCAAAAGAGATTGGTGGGGTGTAGTGAAACATGCAAGCCAATCAATTTAGACATCTGTTAACACAATTAAAACTCTGTTGAAAACACTAGGTTTATATTGATCCGCTGTATGAAAGTAGGTTTCTGTTGCAGTAACCCAAACACTTTTTTGCCAGATTTCTGATGCACTTTGACGGAGTATGTCCTGGCCCTTGCCAATCAGGTACCCATGGCCTGTATTCTTTCCCTAAACTTGTACCAATGTTTTCACAATTGGAGGTTAGCCAGGTTTGAGCTGGGATGGTGCAGTGAGCTAAAAAACGGTGATGGATCAAGCCCTGATCTCTTGACTGGGTACGAGTGTTCTGTTTAATTCAGATACTCTGTCCATCACCACCCCCTTTTCTGAAATGTTTTCACAATTGGCACAACTCTGGCCTACCTGTAAGTCCCTTGTAAGAGATACCTATGGTACCAAGGGTATGGTAGCCAGGAAAAGGCCTCTGAGGGCTGCAGCATATTTTATGCAACCCTCAGCTACCTCTCACCACAAACATGCACCACTGCCATCGGAGCCTGCGTGCTGTGGTGCAGCTAAAAGTGAAGGGTCAACATGGCACACATCCCTGTGTGCCATGTCTGCCCAGCACTGCACAAGGCTTAGGTAAGTCACCCTTATGCAGGGCAGGGCAGGGCAGGACTGGCCGTAGCGGGCACAGGGCAATCCCCCGGTGCGCCGCATGGGTGGGACCAGTTTGGGGCCCTAGGGGCCGTTTTTGCAGCATAGCTGCAAAATCGGCCCTGTAACAAAATCGGACGAAAACCGGCTCTGGCAAAGAGCTCGGCGGCACCCACAACCCCCCCAGGGGGGTGGGGAGGGGGTTGGCCGAGCACTTTTCCAGGGCCGGTTTTGGTTCCCAGTCCGGCCCTGATGCAGGGTGCCATATACCTCATGTGAAGACCTATCTGCATGAGCAGACAGGTCCCTATAACATCTAAGGGCATTCTTAGATATTATAAGTGCCCTATAAAGCCATCCCTAGTATATGGTTTAGAAATTAGTCATTACGAGTTTCCTTGCACCAAAATCGCTTTTCTGAATCATGGGATGTTTGGTATATAAAAATCTCGGAATAATAAACCTGCACCAATCTCAGCATCAGATATATTATTCCTTGTACTCAGGAGTCCCTTCTACTAGAGGAATCCCATGAACCAAACCAACCACTGGTGGGTTCCTGACTGGTGAACACCAGCCTGCCACCACAAGACCCGTTTCTGGACCCTGGGGTGGGAGACTTCTCTCCCAGGGACTAAAATCAAAGCCTTTCCTGGGCAGGCGTTTCTACTTCCCCCAAGTCAAGAAGAGCGATCTGTGGCCGGAGAGCTTCAAAAGCCTTGCAGTCTTTGCAAGCGCCCCACAGCCTCTCTTGCTAATTAGGAGCAGTCCCCCTTCCGGTCTAATCCCCTTTTCAGCAGAAGACAGTCGGGAAACTTTAGCAAGCCCAGGATGTGTGCCCACTTCTGCCAAATCCACCGCTAAGGTGAGGGAGGAGAGGTGAAGTCCACTTCTCAGTGCCCGCCATTTTGCTGATAGGGAACTAGAGAAAGCTTTTTAGGTCGAGCCTAGAGCAGCGCATGCGCTGCTTGCTCGACTTTTAGTAAGGGGATTTTTAAAATGCTACCCACAAGCTTTTCCTGGCCTCACGCGCGCAGCCGCCTTCTGCCTTTCTTATCTCTTTATCTCTTGACATTTGTTCAGGCTCGCGGGACAATGGCAGCAGTGTTCGCGTGCATTAAAGAACTTCATGCAGGCTGCACTGAACAAAGGCAGAACCAGGCTTTTTCCCCTCACATCAGAACCAGCATCCGCCATTGTTGGATTCCGGATAGCTTTGCAGAAGCAAGATACGACTTAAACACAATTAACGAGGCACTTCCAGCTCCTTATTAGTTAAATATGCAAAATTATCAGTGGATACGGCAAAACAGGCTAACTGAAGTGCGCCTACCAAAACTATTGAAAGTGAACCGCGAGCTCTCCGTGCCAGTTTCCTTAGTTACCGCTGTTTATGTTTCCATTTTTTTCCCTTGAAGGAGCTTCTTTGTGTGAGAGGAGAAAATGCTGTTGACAGGAGTACGAATAAACAGCTATCGGGTCTGGGCAGATACATAGATGTGCAGTGACGCCACTTATATTTTCTGTTTGTGCTTTGCCCAGAAATAATCAGTCAACGCTTGGCCAGTTATGAATTGTGCCACATCCTTTTTTACCTGCTGTGTATTTCGGCAGCTTGGAAATGCACAGGGAATAACGATACGCCAGTATAACATGCCATTTATTTTTGTAGTTTTATATAGTGCGAACTGGGCCCAGTTATGAATTGTGCCACATCCTTTTTTACCTGCTGTGTATTTCGGCAGCTTGGAAATGCACAGGGAATAACGATACGCAAGTATAACATGCCATTTATTTTTGTAGTTTTATATAGTGCGAACTGGGCCCAGTTGCAGTCGAGCACTTTACATGAGAGCTAGACCTCAGACATTATTTTATAGGGGCGAGGCGTAATAACCTGTGCTTTGTTGGATTTCGAGAAGGAATTGAACAGAATGATATGGTATCCTTCCTGCACACGTGGCTACGGGACACATTTCCGCAAGCACAATTCTCGCCGTGTTTCATAATAGCAAGGGCGCACAGGGCTCTCCTTGCGAAACCTCCAGAAGGGGCACGACTGCGACCGGTGATCGCACGTTTTTTGAACTTTGCGGACAGAGACTTGATACTAAAAGAGGCAAGGAAGAAGGGTGAGATTCGGCTAGAAAACGCGCTCGTCATGATCTTCCCAGATTACAGCCAGGAGGTGCAAAAGCAGAGGCGGTCCTTCGACTCCGTGAAGGCTAAACTGAGAGACCTAAAAATATCATACATGCTGCTGTTCCCGGCGAAACTTAAAGTGATCTTCAATGAAAAGACCCTTTTCTTCACACACCCAGAGGACGCGTGGCAGTGGTTGGAGGAGCGCCCGATCCTGAATAGTAGGGAGACGGCGAGGCGTGATGCGCTAGATAGGTCTCTGAGGAATGCGACACAATGGGAACTTCCGAAACCCCAAAGACTGAAATCCAGAAGATCTAAGAGGCAAACTCCAGCAACGCCGTATAGAGGTCGCGATACGGGGAGGACGCGGAAGGGGCGCTCCGCCTCTCCGAGAGGTGCAACCGCGCAAGGGTCGAGATTTGCAGTACTGCAAAACACAGCACGATCGGAAGCAGATGAGGAGGAGATACTGGATAGCCACACATCGGCCGGGGAAGAAGGACAATCAGACCATCCGTTGGTTAAAGAGATCAGGGGCCTGGAACAAGACCTGTCGGGGCAGCACAGTGCACCCGAGTCGGAATCTCAAGACTCCAAATCCTAAAAGTTGCAAGGCCAAAACGTGCAGTACACTGAGCCTACAGTGCCATGGAGAAACAGTTGGCGACTTGATAACTGAATGGACCTGCAGGACTGAAATGGCAGCCCGCTGCAGAGAAGCACGCAAGTTGACACACCCCCTTCATTGTGTTTGTTTGACTCGTTTATAGGGTTGTCTGGTTTTCATTAGGGAGGGTTTGGTGGGTGGGCGACAGGCCTACTCCTTCGGAAAGCTATGTCTGGTATACGGACACAACTGGAAGGGGAGGGAGGTGGGGTGGGGGAGGAGGGTTTTCAAGTTTGTTGGGATGGGGCGTTGGGAGGGACTAGGTGGGGGACACAAAGGATTCAGGTAGAGAAGCACTCACACACGTTATGCCTTCCAAACACCTCCAACTGCCAGAGTTGGGCCAATTATAGTTACAGCACTCTCCAATGGCAGGTACCGTAGGCGCGTCGCAAGAAACGGGCAAAGGGCTAAGCACCCTGACATGGAATGTTAATGGGTTGGGATCTAAGATAAAGAGAGGACTTGTGAATACGTACATTAAACAAGCGAAACCCGACATTTTCCTGCAAGAGACCCACCTGAGAGGTACTCAATGTGCCTTCATTGCTAGGGGCAGGTACAGGGTATTGGTTCATGCGGGTTATACATCAGACTCCAGGGGAGTGGCGGTAATAGTTAGGAAATCCCAGCCCTTCTCCATCACCCGTACGTGGATCGACCCGCAGGGCACATATGCGGGAGTGCAGGGCACCTGGAATAGACACACTTACACACTGATATCTGCATATGCACCACCCAAACTGCAATCACGCACGAACGCCTCGATCGCGAACATCCTCCTTGACACGGCAGACACGCTGCATGCAGGTGGTAGGGGGGGACTTTAATGACGTGATGAGTGTCGACCTTGACAGATCTGGCAAAACACTAGACGACGGACGCAGGACTGCATTATTTGACCTGATGTCCAACATGGGGCTGACAGATGTATGGAGGTGGTTACACCCAACACAGCGCGCATACTCCTACTACTCGGGGGCGCATCAAACGTTCTCGCGCCTTGGTTATGTTTTTCTACCTAGACAATGTCTGACAACAGGAGACATCGCAGATTACAGGGCCAGGGGTATATCTGACCATTCACCTATGTATGTAAGGATAGGACGAGAAAGGGCTAGGGACGCTGGATCCTGGCGCCTCGCGGCCTGGGATCTCCAAAATCCGAAACTACTAAGAGACGCGAGGACAGACATAAAGTTATATTTTGCAGACAATGAGGGCTCGGTTGCATCGAAAATCACTCTGTGAGAGGCCCTGAAACCAGTCCTACGAGACAGGATTAGACTTCGATTAGGGGAGGACAGACGGAGACGACAGACGGAGGAGGCAGCCCTGGAACAATCTATACTAGACTGGGAGGGTAGATACTTAACCCATAAGTCCGAAAGCACTTTGCGGCGTTTACTCGACGTCCAGAAACAGTATCGGGAACTAGTGACAAACGAAGCCAAGACCCAGTCATTAGCTACCCTACACAGACTATACGATGTGGGGGACAAGTCAGGGAAACTGCAGGCGTGGCTCAGTAGGAAAGAGAGGGCTGAAAGATGGATAGACAGCATTGACACTACAAGAGGAACCACGGTCCACACGGACGCAGAAATAGCAGAAGCCTTCGCTACCCACTACAAAACCCTTTATGCCGCCCGAGACCTGGCAACGTACGAGGAGGCCCTCCACTATCTGGAAGGTACCACCCTACCGGTTCTTCTACAGGGAAGACATGGAGACGCTAGAAACAGACATAACACTAGATGACGTCACAAATGCTATAGCTGGGCTACGACCAGGTAAATCTCCAGGCCCGCAAGGGGTTCTCTGCAGAACTCTATAAACGCACGTCAGACCTCTTGACCCACCATATCCGGGGCCTACTCGTTAGTGCTCTTGAGAAAGGAATACTCCCACCAGATCTCACTATGGCCACCATATTACCACTGTATAAGGAGGGCAAGCCGCGGAGTGACTGCGCCTCTTATCGGCCGATATCGTTGCTTAACACGGAGGTGAAAGTGCTGGCGACCATCTTGGCGGTGCGCTTGAGGGTGGTAATAACGGGACTGGTACATATGGACCAGTCGGGTTTTCTACCTGATAGGGCAACGAAGCTGAATCTTAGAAGAACCCATAATTGGCTCCAAGAGGTAAAGGTGAGAGAGGACCCACACTGGTTCCTCTCCCTAAACGCTGAAAAAGCGTTCGATGCAGTGCACTGGCCCTTTCTGTTTGCTGTGCTGCAGAGGTTTGGATTCGGGCCGAAGTTCACGGCATGGATCAAGCTGCTTTACATGGGCCCAAGGGCGAGGGTGAGGGTTAATGGTACGCTATCGCGTGAGTTTCCCATCCAGAGAGGTACCAGACAGGGCTGCCCCCTGTCACCACTTCTCTTTACGCTCGTGATTGAGGTCCTTGCGGCCAGAATCCGGCACAACGCGAATATCCACGGCTTTACCGCAGGAGAGACGGCACTGTCCCAGGAAAACATCTCGCTCTACGCAGACGACGTCCTGCTATATATAACGAAGCCCGAGACGACAGTACCGGGCCTCTTCGGAGAATTGGAACACTATGGTGAACTAGCGGGTTACAAAATAAACTGGCACAAATCAGTACTTTACGATCCGAGGGGGTGCAATCAATGGGGGAGACTGCCCGGGGACCTGAAGACTACGGTGGAAGGGTTCCAATACCTAGGGGTATATATCACGACAAACGCCACTCTTTCGTTCCAAAAGAACCTGGAGCGAATCATTGTGAACGCGGTGGCGGATATGGACTGCTGGAGACAGCTCCGATTAACACTCCTGGGAAGGGCGGCCATGTATAAAATGATCATTCTACCGACATTTTTATACGCCCTCCAAAATGAATACTATCCACTACATACGGCGGTCTTCAATAGGATCCATGGTGATCTGAGATCTTTCCTTTGGCTCGGTAAACAGGCGAGGGTGGCCCTGACCACCCTACAAAGGCACCAATACAGCGGGGGTATCTCGCTCCCCAATTTGGAAGCCTACTACTGGGCGGAACACCTGACCCCCATCAATGATTGGCTTCATGCGGCGGCAGACCACCCGACGAATGCATTAGAAAGAGCTAAGCTGGCGCCCAGGACAGTACTACGGTACCTATATGGGAAGGTCAGAGGAGCCCACCTTCTCCCTGCTACGTGCATTACGTTAAAGGCCTGGACGAAAGCTACAAAACGAAAGGGCTGGGAGCGGAAACCTACGCTGCAGACACCACTGTGGCATAGCCAGTGGCTCGGCGAGCTACACAAATTGCGCGAATTCAAGAGATGGGACGCCATCGGTATCTCCACTATAGGGGATGTCATAGCCAAGGGGGAGCTGAAATCGTTCGGGGCTCTTCAAACGGAGTTCGGGTTGCACAAAACGCAACATTTCAAATATGTCCAGTTACGCCATGCCTGGAGGGCCCAGAGTATCACGCTCCTCGATATTCCCGAATATGCACCACTGGAGGGTAGGCTGCTCCAGGAACACATGGTGGGGCAGGAGGTGTCCCTTACCTATAAAACACTGACAAACCATATGCTGGGTGACTTAACAAAACTTAGACACACATGGGAGACGGAGGTGGGGGAGATGGAGGACTTGGACTGGGAGATAGTCTTGATGCACCCCCGGGAAGTGGCCATCAAGTCCAGACTACAGCTGATCCAATTTAACTTTCTCCACAGAACGTATTTTGACAGGGCTCGCTTATGCAAAATGGGGAAAATAGAGGAACCAGGGTGCCTTAGGTGCCTACAGGCAGAGGGCGATTTCTTCCACACGGTATGGACCTGTACTGTTATACAGAGGTACTGGACGCAGATATTCCGGGAACTGGAGGAGATTCTCGGGGCCCCCATCCCCCTAGATCCCAAATTGGCACTACTTGGGATGACGACAGAGGTAGACCTAACCCACCCTCTACTCACCTTCTTAGTCCTAGCATTGGTAGTGGCCAAACGAGATATTGCAAATCACTGGAGAGCACACACACCCCTGGACTTGGAGGAGTGGAGAAGGGGCTTAGACCTGTATATGGCAGCGGAAAGGGTCACGTATAAAGCTAGAGGTTGTCCCAAAAAATTCAGGAAAGTCTGGTCTAAATGGAGGCACTATCATAGTTTGTATGGGGGGCTATAGGGGGATGTGAGAAAGAGGAGTGGAGGTGCCACAGCGCTTAGAGGGGGTACGGGAGGGTCTGTACGGACGGACTATCGGATGCTGGTGGATCGGAGAGCCACTGGGCAAAGCAGGATTTGAACGAATGTGTATACCGTGATGATGATGGGGTGGAGGAGGAGGGGCGGGAATGTGTCATAGATGTTGTCTTGCAATACACTTGTGTACCATAGAATCCTAACTAGAGTTTCTTTTCATGTTCGAACACCTAGGGGGAGGGAGGGGGAGGAGGGAGGTATGTTAAATAACAAAACAATACAGCAGAAACTGGGATGGCCAGAGTCTAATTGTAATTGGTAATAGTGGATGAACATATTACACCAGAAACGATCGCCGCCCGATCTCATGGGGTGTGAGCTAAACGGCTGTGTATCTTATGGATGTAACGCATTAACAGCTGATGTATACAGTGGTCCACGGAAAGACCGTGCAATGGCTCCTTGTGTATCTGCAATAAAAATGAATTAAAAAAAAAAAGACATTATTTTATAGGTAAAATAAAATTGTCACGTGCGATTAAGTGATTTGCCCAGAATCACAGTCAGATCAGCCGTGCCCGGGATTCGAACTTGGTTCCCTAGTTCCAAGTCGGCAGCTCTAGCCTTTCTTAAGACAGGTCTTCTCCCCAAGCCTGGACGACCCATTTTGTTTAGGATATTTTAAGGTTAATATATATTCTTTTTTAAAGTGCATTTTAAACATATTTAACAATGTTTAAACAATACTGGTTTTTTATTCACACTCTCCTGTCTCTCAATTGTATCTTTCAATGGGGTTATTTACAAAGATATGTTACACTTGTGAGTAATTTACATATGTACATTTATTTTAACACTTTTTAGTAACTTTACAACTTTGAGTTATTCACAAAATGTACTCAAAAGTGTAGACTTGCATGTCTACTCTGCATGAAAAAGGTGTGGAGCCTAACTTACAAGTCTAAGTTACTACTAAAAAATCAAGCATTTGCAATGCAATAGGTCTGGAATTTGCGAAATGATGAGCTATTGGCATTGTAAATGACAATGCCTTTAATTTATGTGCAATATTAAAAGGCATGGTCCTTTACAATTCCAATAGGTCAAAGTTCTGAAAATGCAAGACCTATTGCATTGAAAGTGCTTTTTTCTATCCGTTTCCTGCCCCGTGCATTTTCTGCCACTATTTTATTTCCTGCTTGCAGTACTTTTTGTAAATGGATAAAGTACTGAAATAAACAAGCATTGGCATAGCCAATAGGTCTAGCTTTTGAGACCTTATAAGTATTTAGTCATGCAGCACAATATCTTTGGTGCAACAACAACTGTTTCATAGCTAAACACTTATAAGGTCCCAAAGGTGAGACATATTGGCTATGCCAATGCTGGTTATCATAAGTGATTGTCAATCATATAAGGCCCGGCAGAAAAAAACCCTATTGACCCTTCCACTTTCTCTAGATTGTCAATACTTCGTTGGCCTTGTAGATCCATCAGGTTAATTCCCCTTTACGACTTAGTGCCCCCAATTGCTAGGTGGCTTCTCGCTTCCTCCGTAAGTACCCTGACGCTCATGTGGTTCATTTGGAAAGCCTTGACTCACGCATGTGGCCCTTTTTTCCATGCATGCCTTGACCGCATGGATTGACTCAACCCTCGGTGGGCACACCACCAGTAAATTTTGCACCCTCGCTGGGCCGGTTTCATCTTCAAGCACACCGTCAGCCCAGGCACAATTCACCCACGCCTACCCTTAGGTGCTCACGTTGTTGCTATACCCCTCTCTAGAAGGCATAGCACGCTGTAGATTTCTCTTGCGCTTCCCTAGTGATCCAGTGCTTCACTCCCCAGGAACATAAATTGCTCTTTTACGCAACTATCAGCTATACTGTCCTTCTTGCATGTCTAAGTCTAATATACCTCTAATCCTTGACTCTAGCTCCATGATTTACCTGACTTATGTAATAAGTGTATTACTAAAGGACCTTTGTATACAATTAAACCCCTTATCTGAATTTTTTCACTTTATAGATACCAAAATCTCACATCTTATGTCCTGATGAAGATCTCAATTTCTTGAGATCGAAACGCTGTTGACCTCCTTACAACAACAAGCATTTGCAATGCAATAGGTCTCGCATTTATACAAGTTTGAGCTATTAGCATTGTAAATGACAATGCCTTTTATTTAAGTTTTGTTTTTTAAAACCTAAATAAAAGGCACTGTCATTTACAATGCTAACACAGCTCAAACTCTCGCAAATGCGAGACCTATTGCGTTGCAAATGCTTGTTATACCAAGTTTGCTACTACCGTAACCCATCATAACCTATTATGTAATCTTCCATTCTTCCCTTGCCATTATATTTCTAATGCTTGCAGTATAAAATCTCAATTTGAACAAATGCATGACTACAATCCCCAGACAACAAAAAAATAAACTGGAGCAGGTGAACATGGGTCAACTTGAGAGGTCTGAAGAGGGCATTGCCTGTCCCAGCATAGAACGGTAAAGATAGAAAGCTCATTCTAGTGAGAGTGCCCTCCTATTCCCAGCATAGAACAGTAAAGATAGAAAGCTCATTCTAGTGAGAGTGCCCGCCTATTCCCATGTTTCCTATGTTCGTGCTTGAGAAGCTCAGTCAGTCCAGGTTTCTCTCTGCATTCCTTGATATGTAGTCATTAATCACATGATAAACTCCGAACTTCAGGTCCAGAATGCAAGTGTAGAAAACTGGACTAATTATGCTACTTACGCTTGGACTTGGAAATTTTACGAGCTTTGCGTTCCCAATGTAAGGGTAACATTTGAACGTAATATACCACGCAGAAAGCGGCGAAAGGCGCTGTGGGTTTGTGTGCCCCACTGAAGAACAGGACTTTGCAGCTGAGTGAGCCGGTGCTGCTCATTTGTGGCGCTTCTTGATTCAACGCTGTCCCAGCTAGTTAACAGTATTGTCCCAAAGCGCTGGTCTGACAATAGGCTCACGACTAAGCCGTCAACAGGACCTGGAGATACTTGGCTGGTGCAACCCCTCGTGCCTAACCAGAAATTCCGCTGATGCACCCCTACACGTGCCCGTCACATCTTCAGCAGTTGTATTACTACAGAGGCCGGTCGCAACTTAGGCAGTTGTGATCAGCCTGCAAGCAGCCACAACTTTCGTAGCTGCAGTCCTGCACCGAGTGATCACTGCTAAAGCAGTTGTAGCCCCGTACCTGCAATTACAGCCCGACCAGACTTCGGCATTTGCACTGTTGCAGAGTCTCGGTTCCTTCCTGGTACCAAAAGGAGAGTCTGTGGGCTCTCTGACGCCCAGGTCCTCCAGATCGCTCTACAGCAGTCTATTCTTTGCGGAGTCGCAAAACCACCATAGACACTGCCACGCAGCTGAATTTCTATTCACCACTGCAGCCCAGGGAGTTTCATCAAGTTCCCGCCGGGCCGCCGCGCTGCCTGCGGCGACCCGGAAGCGGTTGGGCAGCCGGCCAATCGCAGCGCGGCCCCAACCGGGAGTCCCGCCCCCATCGCGGCGCGAGACGAGAGAGAAGCCACTGTCCGAGGAGCCCTCGGGCTCCTGATCGAGTCCCGGTCCGCCCGAACAGGTGAGTGTGTTGCGGAGGAGGAGGGGTGAGTGGGGGTGGGGTGTGCGCGTGTGTCTGTTAAAGGGGGTGCGTGTGTGTGTATGCAGTGTGTGTATGTGCGCATGCGTGCGGGAGCCTTTGTGTGAATGCGAATAGCAGGCAGGGCGACGCGACGTGCGCGCTCACGAGCTGCAATCTCCAGGAGGACAGGCTCGTCACAGTCTGATGTCCACAATATTCCCAGAAAAGCGGCAACATAAGTTGTCTCGCATAGACAGCAAAAGCTTCGCTTTTGCTTTCGTCTAGGCGAGACCTAAAAAACTCCTTTTATTCCTAATGATTTGTAACAAGGAGTTTTAACTTATGTTGCCAATGCAATGTATGTTTTTTTTCCCACCAGATCACGCCCTTTTCCACTTCTGTGTGTGCACAAGATCTAGAAATCCAAACAAACCTACATTGTTCAATAAATTACATTGTTTGATATGGGGGGGGGGGGGGGGGGGCGTGGTTTGGACGCCGGGAGAAATGGCAGCATAGAGCTTCTCTCCTCCTGTGGCGACCAGTTATATACGCTTTTGGAAACCCTTACACCGCTTCGAAACGGCCCTGAGGACAGATTTGAGGATCGGAAGTGGGGGTCCTACTCGTGGCTGACTCCTGGACAGATGCGAGGTTTCAACGCGGGATATTATGTGAGAGCTCCGATCTCCGACCGCAGCCGATAATAGAGGAAGCGCGGAGCTCCAGTGGCTCCCGCAGTGGCTGAAACCGAGGCGGCTGTCGGCATATCACACCCGAAGCTTTACCATACAACTGGGCTTCCGAGGCACCTGAGTAAGTACACAGTGGTACGCGCTGCCCACCGCCTTTTTAGTGTCGACTTCTGGAGTCCTGGACAAGCATACAGCGCCTACAAAATGGCGGGCGCGACCAAACTTAAACGAGAATCGAACAATGTGTGACGAGTACTAAACACTGGTCCCCCCCACATTGTCTCCAAGCGGGTAATGACTTTGCTGAAGCGATCAGATCTAGCGCTGCCGCTGCACTAATGCGAAGTAATTTCAATACCCCTGGTGCCTCATTATCGTCAAATGTGAGGAAGTTTCTTCCTCAAAATGGCGGGCGCATTATCGCTCTGTTTCACATCCTAACTCGTCTTTAAGTATTAAAGACCCTATCATTGCAGAAGGAACGGCTAGAACACCAGAATAAAAACGATTCACCAGCCTAATGTGTCTGCATAAGTGGGTGTGCTAAGATACAACAGGGTCTCCAAGTCCCACTGTCATCAACTCCTACCTGTATTAAGCGTGCGAAAGGGACGCAGCAAGAGACCAGCCATCTTCTGACGAATCTCTGGCGACTTCCCGGTTCGATAAAGTGGCGCTTACTGAAGCATGTGCACCAAATGAACAGACTTCAAATCAATGCATACATGAGAATGTGAGGAGGCGACATTGGGCGCCTGAGTCGATAGGAGTAGGACAACACTGAAATGGCTGCAGAAGGGCAACTTGAGCTTAAGGCAGCGTAACACAGTATAAGGCAGTGTACTGCAGGGTAAGCAGTAGATTATTGGGCAGCAGGCTAGCAGGCAAACAAGAAGGCAAACAAGAAGCGTAGTTACTGAGCCAAGAAGGGAATAACGAACAGAATGAGTCTGCAAAGGAACGAATAGGTCCGTGTGCCAGCACGGCTAGTACCACAGGAAGGCAAACAGATCAAGCGCAGACGGCATGTATGTACGGGTACCAACTAAATAGCGACTGGGCACAACAGTGAGCACGATACAAAATATACAATCCTACAAAAAGGAACACGTTAACCGACACAAGCACAGCACGGCAAGATAAAGCGGAGTGAGCAATACAATCAGGTTAAAATAATCCACAGCGCAGCTCATCGTGGTGCAACGAACTTCCTGTAACGTACCTCATCCTGGGGCAGCAGGATCGCTGGATTAACGCCACTAGCGACACCCGATTCCTGATACATGGCGACGCTTATCACTAAATAAGAACTTGGTAATACTGTTGCGGCGATTCTTGCATCTACTTCTTCAAAGTTCCGGATGGCACCTACTGGTGCAAGTGAACGGCGCAATCGGCCGGCATCTAGTGACGCAATCACTTCCCAAAACCAAGTCTTCGTCTGTCACACATCCTCGACGAGTGTCACCATGGGGGACAAAGAAACAACAAAAAATCTTAAGAGACTCAAGGCTGAGCCACTGAACCCAGTATCGCCCATCAAGGGCGAGAAAGATGTTAGCGACACTATGGATATTATATTAAACAAACTTGAGGAAGTACGTGAACTAGCGAAGTCCACAAAGGAAGAGTTCGTGGCCATCAGGCAGGATATACGAGACACCAACTCTAGACTCACTGAAACGGAATCTAGGCTCAGTCGACTAGAAGACACAGAGATCAAGACCTGTGGAGCTCTTAAACGCCTTACTATAACCTCAGATCAGATGACAAGGAGACTGTCCAAGTTGGAAGATAGGAATCGAAGGGGAAATTTCCGCATATTGGGCATACCGGAAGGCTCAGAATAAGCTCACAGTTCATGCGTTTCCTTTTTGGAGTCATGATTCTCGCAAGCAACCAACCTCACCTTCCATCAACTGCTTGAGTTCGACAGGGCACACAGAGTTCCAGCAGGATCACAAAAAAACAAAAAGGCCCCAGACCCATCATCTGCAAACCCCTGAGATACTAACATGTGGAGCAAATATTATCCTTTGTGCGGAAAAATAACCACATACTATGGAAATCGAGCAAAGTCTTCATCTCGCAGGATTATAGTAAGGAGACTGTTGATGTGAGGAAGGCCTTTCTTGCTCTTCGCCCGCGAGCTACGATCACTGGGACACCAATTCGGATTCATAGGCCCAGCAAAGTTTCGGGTGCCTATTCAAGGATCTCCTCAGATTTTCACGGACCTGCAAAGACTCAAAAGGCTTCTAGATGGCCCAGAGGAGCTAAATATGGATACAACGATGGACTCTGCAGCTGCTTCTGCTTCTGGCTATAAATGAGTATCCTTTACCTGTGTAGAGTCTGTTTTCATGTATCTTTAGTAAGCGCTCTATGCTCCAAATGTTAATGTTTGCATTGCTTCCCGCACAATTGTTAGGTAAGCAGCTTTGACGCCATGTTGTTCTGTTGCCATTCCATTCATATTGACGCCATGCTGTCATATTGATGCCATGCTGTTCTATGGCACAGATGGTCCATTACCATTGTCGTTGTTGAAGACAAAAAAGCAGCTCGGTCTTAGTGACTCAGCCGGTTTCAGACTGATGTTAATACATTGCGCTTGTTATAAAATTGTTCTACAAAGTAAGACACAACCTCCATAGATAATGGGGTCCACGCCGCACCCTGTATATATGGTGCTACTCTTGGAAGTTGGACTATTCAGGATTGTAAAAGGGGGCATAAAGTAGAGTTTTGAAGCAGAGAGGTTTGTAGTAAGCTAACAGATTACCCAGGAGAGTCATGTTTTGTAATACCTATGTCACATAGAACTATGAAGCATAATGGTTTCGAAATGTAGTGCATCTAATTGCTACTGTTCTAAGATGTTCAATTGTTGATTGTTTCCAATTCTCAATATGGTTTGTGTGCAAGGCCATGGGAGGGATAACGTTGTTATTTTTCCTAGTCACCATGCCTATCACCTACACTTGGGGAGGGTTGGGTGGGTTGGGAAGGGAGGGAGGTAAGAGTTTGGAATTTCTTTTGTTTTTTGTCTACGTATTTATTATTTGCTGCATATCAATGCCAGGTTGTTCACACTGTCAATGCTCTGCAATAAGTGCTGTCCTCATCCCGATTGATATTCCAATCTTGCTGGTACAGGTGTTGCTTTCCACACTTACACTATGTAAACACTGTCGCAATTTAGTCTGGAAGGGCTGCAGACTCTACGGGTACTCGGTTTACCTGATTGGATTTGATATCTCACTAAATGCACATGCCAACATCCCCAATTGATACACCCCTTGGGGTCACAAGAGTAGGTAACCTGAAAATACTCTCCCTTAATGTTAAAGGACTTAATCAGCCTGTCAAACGTCAGAAAATCTTAAGACTATTTACGCAGGCAAAAAAGGAGATATTGTTCTATTGCAGGAATCCAAACTAGACGCTAAACAATTTAATACACTTAGGAACTAATTCTACACTGAAGTGACAGGATCGGAAGCAGTTGGAAAGAAAAATGGCGTTTTAACATTGATAGCCAAAAAGTCCAATATTGACTTACTTTCCTCCACGGCTGACACTAAGGGGAGGTGGGTCACAACTAAGTTGCTCAAAGACACAGAATTCTATGTTACAAACGTTTATGCTCCGAACACAAACACATCAATCAATCAGTGACACTTATATAGCACGCTACCTACCCGTAGGGTCTCAAGGCGCTGGGGGGGGGGGTGCCGCTACTGCTCGAACAGCCAGGTCTTCAGCTTCTTCCTGAAGGAGAGGTGGTCTTGGGTCAGGCGCAGGTCGGTCGGGAGGGAGTTCCAGGTCTTGGCGGCCAGGTAGGAGAAGGACCTTCCTCCCGTAGTCGCTCTTCGGATGCGGGGGACGGCGGCGAGGGCGTGGTTGGCTGATCGGAGGTGGCGTTTGGGAGCGTAGAAGTTGATTCGGCTGTTGAGGTAGCTCGGGCCCTGGTCGTGTAGGGCTTTGTGTGCGTGGGTGAGGAGGCGGAAGGTGATTCTTTTGTTGACGGGGAGCCAGTGAAGGTCTCTCAGATGTCCGGTGATGTGGCTGGTTCGTGGGATGTCGAGGATGAGTCTGGCTGAGGCGTTCTGGATCCGCTGGAGTCTCTTCTGGAGCTTGGCGGTGGTGCCGGCGTAGAGGGCGTTGCCGTAGTCCAGTCGGCTGGTGACGAGGGCCTGGGTGACGGTCTTCCTGGTCTCGGTGGGGATCCACCAGAAGATCTTCCGTAGCATGCGTAGGATGTTGAAGCACGCCGAGGAGACGTTGTTGACTTGCCTGGTCATGGAGAGGGAGGAGTCCAGGATGAAGCCCAGGTTGCGTGCATGGTCTGTCGGTTTGGGTGCGGTGCCCAGGGCGGGAGGCCACCAGGAGTCGTTCCAGGCGGAGGGTGAAGAGCCCAGGATGAGGACCTCCGTCTTGTCAGAGTTCAGTTTCAGGCGGCTGGTCGTCATCCACTCGGCTACCTCTTTCATCCCTTCGTGCAGGTTGGCTCTGGCGGAGGCGGGGTCGTTGGTCAGGGAGAGGATCAGCTGGGTGTCGTCGGCGTAGGAGATTATGCTGAGGTTGTGTTTGCGTACGATGGCCGCGAGGGGGCTCATGTAGACGTTGAAGAGGGTGGGGCTCAGAGATGACCCTTGAGGGACGCCACAGATGACTTCGGAGGCCTCTGACTTGTACGGTGGTAGGCGGACTCTCTGTGTTCTTCCGTCGAGGAAGGAGATGATCCATTCCAGCGCCTTTTCCTGGATTCCGACGTTGCTGAGGCGCTGTACTAGGGTGCGGTGGCAGACAGTGTCGAATGCCGCGGAGAGGTCTAGGAGGATGAGGGCCGCTGTTTCTCCATTGTCCATCAGGGCTCGGATGTCATCGGTGGCGGCGATGAGGGCGGTCTCGGTGCTGTGATTGGCTCGGAAGACGGACTGTGAGGGGTCGAGGGATCCGTTCGTCTCGAGGAAGGCGGCCATCTGCTTGTTGACGGTCTTCTCGATGACTTTGGCTGGAAACGGGAGGAGCGAGATGGGGCGGTAGTTCTTGAGTTCGGTGGGGTCCGCTGTTGGTTTCTTGAGGAGAGCGCGGAGTTCGGCGTGTTTCCAGCTCTCAGGGAAGGTGGCGGTGTCGAAGGAGGTGTTGATGATGTCCCGCAGGTGGGGTGCGATGACAGCGTCGGCCTGGTTGAAGACGTGGTGAGGGCAGGGGTCGGTCGGTGATCCGGAGTGGATGGAGTTCATTGTGCGGATGGTGTCTTCGGTGCTGATCGGGGTCCAGGCGTGGAGGGTGGTGGTGGGGGGTGGTTGTTCGGTCATGGTGTGCGTTGGTTGGTTGTTGAAGCTGTTGTGTATGTCCGCGATCTTGTTGTGGAAGTATGAAGCGAGGGAGTTGCAGAGGTCTTGCGATGGGGTGATGTCGTTGTTTTCTGCGCTGGGGTTGGAGAGCTCTTTCACGATGTTGAAGAGCTCCTTGCAGTTGTGTGCGTTGTTGTCCAACCGGACCTTGAATGCGGTTTTCTTGGCGGCGCGGATCAGCTGGTGGTGCTTCCGGGTGGCAAGCTTGAGGGAGGTCCTGTTGTCCGGTGTAGGTTCCCTTCTCCAGACTTTCGAGGGCTCGGCAGTTCTTCTTGGAGCTCTTGAGTTCGTCGGTGAACCACGGGGCTTTCTTGCTGCCGAGTCTGCTGGGCGGGGACCTCAGCGGGGCGAGCTCGTCCGCGCAGTTGCTGATCCACTTCGTGAGGTTGTCGGCGGCCTGGCTGGGGTTCGCTGAGCTGGCAGGAGGTTGCTGGCTCAGGGAGGTGGCGAGCTGGTCTGCTGTGATCTTGTTCCAGCTTCTGCGGGCGGCCTGTTGCTGGTGGTGGTGGGTCGTTGTTCTCTTGAAGGTGAAGTGGACGCAGCTGTGGTCCGTCCATTGAAGCTCTGTGGCGTGGCTGAAGTTGATGTCTGGGCTGGAGGAGAAGACTGCGTCCAGTGTGTGTCCGGCGAGGTGGGTGGGGGTGGACACCAGTTGCTTGAGTCCAAGATTGGCGAGGTTGTCGAGCAGGGTGCTGGTGTTGCGGTCGTTGTTGTTCTCCAGATGGAAGTTGAGGTCCCCCAGGAGGATGTAGTCAGCGGAGGGGAGGGCATGCGGGCTGACAAAGTCGGCGATGTCCTCGCTGAATTGTGTGCGTGGTCCAGGGGGTCGGTAGATCAGGGTGCCTCTGAGGGTGGTGTTCGGGCTGGTGTGGATCTGGAAATGCAGGTGTTCGGCGGTGGTCAGGGTGTTGTCGGTGCTGGTCGTGAGACGGATGGTGTTCCTGTGGATGATGGCGATGCCTCCTCCCATCTGGTTGGCGTTGCGGTCCCTCCGGACGATCTTGTAGCCCTCTGGGATAGCGATGGCGATGTTGGGAGCTGAAGAGGCGTTCATCCAGGTCTCCGTGAGGAAGGCAACGTCACACATGTGATTTAAAATTTTGGTCAGACCTCACGAAGCAAATTGACACTATCCCCGACTCAGCTGTACATATCCTCGCAGGGGATTTTACCCTGCCCTTTGATCCGACTCTTGACAGAGACTCCCGATGCACCTTCCGTAGTAACAGGTCACACAAAGCCCTCTCTAACCTCTGTAATCGGTTTCACCTAGTAGATTCATGGCGGTTGCAAAACCCTGATGGGACGGAATACACATTTTACTCTTCCCCACACAACTCGTTCTCCCGAATTGACTACCTATTTATCACAAAAAATGCCATCCCTAGAAGAGACGACAATAGAGCCGAGGGTTATATCAGACCACTCTTGTATATCACTGTCCGTCTCCAATGTGAAACCATCTACCCACCAATCACTTTGGCGCCTCAATGAGGAGGTACTTGAAAAGGAGCGCAATCGGTCCACCATTGAAACTGCTATTATAGAATATTTGGAACACAATAGGGGGGCCAACACTGATCTGACACGCTGGTAAGCATTGAAAAGTACTATCAGGGGGGTTATTATTTTTTTTTTTTTTTTTTTTTTTTTTTTTCCAAAACCTTTATTGCACTTTGCATAGTACACAGCGGAATGCCTACAACCCCGAGGGCCGGCCGCTATCTGAGGAGCATTTTAAACAGAGATATTCAGCTAAAAAAAGGGTAGTCATATCACAGTGTTAATAAAAGTCTTGGTGTAGAGAGCTGAAACAATAAAAGTGCCAGTTGAGCAAATATTCAAAGCAATAGTTTGAGGTTTTGACGGAGTTTTTTCTTTTTTCGAAAAACAATAAACAGAGAACAACAACAGTTAGGAAAGGTAGTGAGGTCTGACACAAATCAGTGCGTTTCAAGTCTCTAGTGTCACCTCGGGAGTTCGGGATCCTGACAGCCCACCCATTGCGTACATATCACTACTTCCCCCACCCGCCCCTACCCCCTCGGACTCATTCGGTCATGTGCTAAGAGGCGACCCTCTGCAGCAGCCCACGCCCCCCCCACACTTCTCCCTCCCGCCCAGTTTCAGCCCTCCTCGCCCTCATCGTCGGAATCATCCCACTCATCCTCACGCAAGGGTTCACAGATGTCCCCTCTGTACTCATTCCACTTCAGCCATATCTTATTCCATTTCCCGGGGCAGGCTCGGTTGACATACACTGCTCGCTCGGTTAACATTACTCGATCCATGTTTAAGCACCATTGGGACTTGGTTGGGAGTTCCGCTGCCCCCCAGCGCTGTGCTATGTCGCGTTTCGCTACCATTAGCCCCGCCGTGACCCAGAGTTGCTCATACCGGGACAAGTCAGTAGGCTCCCAAATGTTTAGCAAGCACCTCCTTGGGTCAGGTAATATGGAGTGATCCAGTGCCTGTGAAAGCGTGCGGAGTATTTGTTTCCAGTATTCCTGGATCTTGGGGCAGTCCCATATAGTGTGGAAGAACGTGCCTTCCTCCCCACACCCGCGCAGACAATAGGGATGGGACGCTCTATGTATGCGATGCAGCATTGTCCTTGTATAGTAAACCCTGTGCAGGATCTTAAATTGCACCAGCCGCATGCGTGCCGAGATGCCTATTTCTTTAGGTGACCCAAGGGCTGCGAGGGGGGTTATTATTAAACTTAAATCTGCCATGAACCAGGACCACAAAGAGGCCCTAGAAAACCTAGAATGGGAAATATCTACTCTGGAGACTAGGCACCTGCTTGACAGAAAAGAAGAAACACTGAATAGGCTGGCCAATAAAAAGTATGAGTATAACAAACTAGTAAGTGAGAGAGCAGGGGTATGCTCTCTCAAATTTAAAGTACAGAAAAACACGATAAACTCCATTAAAGATCAGTCTGGAGTGGCTTATTCAGACCCTATCAAGTTCGCAGACATATTTAAAGACTTTTATGAGCGTCTCTATGCCAAAAACGCGGAAGTGGAAGGAGCCAAGATTAAGGACTACTTAGGGGAATGTGTTCTACCGTCTCTATCCCTCGATCAACAAGTGATCTTAATAGCCCAATCATGATCCTAGAGGTTGAGAAGGCCATAAAATCACTAAAATGTGGGAAGGCCCCCGGACCCGACGGGTATAGTGCTAGGTTCTATAAATGCTTCTCCTCTCTGCTATCACATCCACTCCTCCACCTGTTCCAGGAAATCAATGAAACAGGGGAGACGAGGGGCACACTATCGGAGGCCATCATCGCTGTCCTGCCCAAGGATGGGAAAGACCCAACACTCCCCAAAAACTATAGACCTATCTTGCTTATTAATCTGGATTGTAAGCTCTTAGCCTCGATTTTAGTCAACCGTCTCCAGAAAGTTCTGCCCAAACTTATCCACCCCTCCCAGGCAGGCTTTTTGAAATACAGGCTGTCCAGTGACAATACTAGGACATTAGCACACGTACTTGAGAAAGCGAAGCTTATTACCACCCCTGCTGCTGCAATCACACTCGATGCCGAAAAGGCGTTTGACAAAGTGGATTGGACATACTTGGAGGCTGTACTAAATTAATTTAATCTAGGAATGTCCCTTTATTTCTGCCCTTCAGCTAGAGTCAGAGCGGGAGGGTCGTTCTCCTCATCATTCCGACTACAGCAGGGAACCAGGCAGGGGTGTCCCCTCTCCCCTTCATTATTCTTATTAGCTATCGAACCATTCATTCACCACATACGGAGCAATAAGGACATCTTGGGAATCCCCTTTAAAGATTTTACGATAAAACTAACGGCCTATGCGGACGACGTTTTGTTCGTTTCGGAAAAAGCGGAGGAGGCTATACCGGCCCTCATGACTACTATTGAGGAGTTCTCGAAGGTGTTCGGTTATAAATTAAATAAGGACAAAACGGAGGTTAAACTGTTGAATAATCAAGGGAATAAGGAGGTGCTGGGGGATTCTGGTCTAACTTGGCAACAGGGTTGCTTCAAATACCTGGGGTTGGACTTTGACAAGGACCGAATTTCTACATTACGAATTAACGAAAACATACTCCTAAAGAAAATGTCAAAATTACTCGATGGCTGGTCTCCTAAGTACCTATCTTGGTGGCGTAGGGCTGAAAACCTGAAAATGATGGAGACTCCACTGGTAAACTATCTGGCAAGTAGGCTACAGATGACCTTTTCTGATGACTTCTTACACAAGGTCGATAAGCTCTTTGGTACATTCTTGTGGCAGGGGAAGAAGCCCAGGATATCAATGAAGAAGCTACAAATAGCTAAAGAAAAAGGCGGCCTGGATCTCCCCAACTTCAGAAATTACCAAACTGCGTTCCTATGTAAGCAAGGTGCACAATGGCTGATTGAAGATTCGGTATACACCCCGCTGTGGTTAGATGTTGAGAGATCTCACTGACAATGTTCCCCTCCCTGCTCTACTCACCGTAGACCTCACACACCTTCCCCATTCGAAATACATCTTATTGAACACAAGACGTGCCCTTTTAAGACTTGATCAATCCCACAAAACGGATTTAAAAACACCACCTCAGTAGCCTTGTGGCTTAACCCTGCGCTTGAAATCGATGGGGAATCCCTCCATTGGGAATATTGGTCTAAAAAAGGTGTTAATTTGGTGAGTGGCCTCTATGATGGGATATACCCTCTACCGTTCTCGTTTCAGGCCATACACCATCTCGCACCGATAGACTTTCATGACTTTCTGAAGCTAAAAGCACTCCGGTCCACTCGCTCTATGAAACCCTCCGAGCCATGGCTTAGGACCCATATAACACGAATCAGGGCAGGGGGACATTTTGTCTAGAGAATATATCAACTTCTCCTCACTCTACCCGGGAAAACTCACAGGCGTAATGAGATACGATGGGAGGCGGAACCCAATTCTACGGGACTAACATTCGATTGGGACAGGATTCATACTACTGCTTTCTTGAACAAAGTCTCTCCAATATTATCACAAACCAAATATATGTAACTTAACAGGACATACTGGACGCCAGATAGGCTTTTTATACTTCACCTAAGAGATAGCCCTAAGTGTTGGAATTGTGACTCAGATGTAGGGGATCTGGCCCACATGCTTTTTAACTGCCCATCCTTGGGAAAATACTGGGGGAGAATTTTTTATTGCATAGAACATATTTTCGCATAGAACATATTTTCAACATCAAGCCTGCAAGAATTTGTCTATGTCCTACTGGGAGTACTAGACCCGAATCTAGTCAATGATAATGACCGCCAACTGCTTGATCTACTGCTCACCTGGCCTGTAAAGTAGTGTTATGTAAGTGGAAGAACGCTTCCGAGGTATCCTTCAAGATGTGGCAAGAACGGCTATCCTTTCTAAGAGGAGCAGATAATCCCGCTCTGCATTCCTCCCCATGGCGCGCTTCCCATAAGAAGCTTTGGAAATCTCTTGATGCTTCATCATTCTCATTTGATCCTCCGTGAGGCATTGTAGGTAAATGTAAACACTTGATTGTGAGGTATAGTCCACTCGTCATTGTATACTTCGTGTTAACTTACCATAGATTCTGTTGGGGTACGAGGGCAAAATCATCACCGTTAACAATGCAACTCTCAACTGACACTCGAACTGTGGGACACATATAGAGAATGTAAGTAAAGTAGGATGGACTACTGCAATGGCCTGTTGGTCTCGGCAAATGAGGAACAACTACAGAGACTACAGGTGGTCCAGAACATTGCCGCTAGATTTGTCCTCAATGCCCACCCAAGATCTGCCTCACTCCCCCTGCTGACAAAACTCCATTGGTTGCCAATCAGACAGCGTGTAAAATTTAAAATCTGCTGCACAATTCACAGATGTCTGTATGGCAATGGACCCAAATATCTAAAAGAAATATTCAAACCCTACATACCCAGTCGAACTCTGCGATCCAGCATCAACTCCAGGTTCCTAGGATAAGAAAAGCCAGGCAGGGAGGGTAAGCCCATTCATAAAGGCCCCATCCTTTGGAACTCATTGCCCTCTGTTCTCAAAAATACAACCAACTTTCAATCTTTCAAGAAGTCCCTGAAAACTTTTTTATTTGTCACCTGTTAGGTCTGTTCCCCCTTATCTCACTGTACAATTACTAGTTCTCCCTTACCTTACTGTATAATTCTTAGTTTCTGGTTCTTTTGGTTATACGAAAGCGCGGAGATACCCTTCCGAGGGTTGACTTCCAGCGCTATACAAGAGCATAAATAAGTAAATAAATGTAGACCCAGGGCTCTGGACAGGGTCATAGTATATGCAACAGTACATGTCTGTGTAACATTTGTTGATTTGGCTGTCACATTCGGACTTTTGATTTGCGTCACTATGTAGATTATGTAATTATGTATTACCCTGCCTTTATTTGTTATGATTTTGCTGATATTATGTATGTCACTCATTTTATGAATCAATGTACCTGTATGCTTTGCTTTTTGCTTTCTTTTCTTCTTTATTTTTCTTTTCTCAATAAAAATGATTTGAATTAAAAAAAAAATGTTTGATATAAAAAAAGAATTATTTTCAAAAATAAAAAAAATCAGTGTCCCTTCTGACAGTTATTCAATAGAGCCTTTTTTTCTGCTAGGCCTTATATGATAGACAACCACTTATGATAAAAAGCTTTCTCTAGTACTTATTAGCCTTGTACCTATTGGCCTTGTATGAACAGTTGTCTCTCTCAAAACAATTGTAATCCCCAGGTTCAAAGATTGGGGTACCCTTGTTATGTTATACACATATCTTGCTGATAGGTGGCATGCCCAAATCAGGGTTAGGGAAGTGTTTACTACACCACCTGGGGTGAGCACACCAAGGGTGTTGTCAACCTAAGGTCAGTAGCCTATTGGCTACTGCCTCGAGACCCCTGGAACACACTCTAAATACAGTATTTAGGGGACAGCCCTCATACCAGAATATAGGTTAGACGACTTAGGAAGAAGAAGGACCAAAGAGCCGTGCAGGAGTGGAGAGTAAGAAAACGACTGACTTGGCCCTAGCGGCCCGTCTCCTCCTCTAGGGACCCTGCTTCCACAAATTTGCAGGGCCCACAGCCAGCAACCTCTAGAAACCCAGAGGACATGTGTTGTCTTCGACAAGGACTCCATTCTGCTGTGGACACCAGATTTGTCCAGCAAAGAAACCAACTCCAGCCTCCAGATCCAGGCACATCCACAACACTGCACCACTCTCCACCCAATACCCACGGCCCCAATTTGAAAAAAACATGCACTCTGAAACGTCTCTCTGGCAATCCTAACCTCATCTACACCATTGGCTGACCTATCCCAGACTCCTCCTCAACACCTGAAGCCTCTGTTCGAGTGGTTCTGTCCCCCCATAGCAACTAGACCCAGCTAAGGAAACCAGACCCCAAAAGACACCTCTGCATCCTCCGTCCCCAAACTTTGGGGAGCCCAGCTGCCGGTGCCCTGGTGTCCCCAAGCTATCCAACTTACCTGTCCAGCTGATGGGAGTCCTCGCCCAGCCTCCTGGTCCAAGCCTGCAGCATTTCTTCCCGACAGACCTCCTCCATTGGTTTATACTGGGAGCCCCACGCCAACTTTGCACCCTGCTGCCAGAGTGCCACTGGAGGTCCGACTTTAGTGCCTACTTGTGGCCCCTTTGTACTTACCTTTGATCCCAGGCCCTTACCTAGAAACCAAAGACCCACCTGTGACCGGTGCTCTTCCAAGTATCCCTCGTCTCCATAGCACTTCATTGAGCCAAACTTCTCCTTCGAGCTCTGTACCCGGCCTGCCCTGTGCCCCTGAGGGTGCACTCTTCACCAACCTGCCCCCTGCCCTATGTAAGTGCTACCAGCCCCAGACTTAACTACAAAACCGAGTACTCACCAGTAAGTCACTCACCTTGTTTTACTCCACAGAAATACATTGAACTGAAACATTACATTGCCTATCTTTAACATTGCAAAATTCTAAAAATTGTAACTGACTGACATTTACAGAAAGCTTTCTTAATACTGTAAAGTATTTACTGCATTTACAAAACCACATTGCATTCTTGAGAAGTATTGCCAGTCTTGCAAACTCTATAACTTGCCTGCACTAAGTGATTCTTGGTTCTAGTGATGAAAATAAACTAACAACTTTGTGTAAAAACAATTGCTCTGGATTCAGTCTTTGAGTGTGTGACATCATTTCTTTCCTGAGTGTGTACAACAAATGCTTAAGACTACCCTCTGATAAGCCAAACTGCTCAGCCACACTACCACAAAAGAGAGTAAGGTATTAGCTACTTTAGCCTCTGCTATACCTCTGGGGATCCACTGGACTCCGTGCAAATTATACATTACTTTGGTATAGTATATACAGAGCCAGCTTCCTATACCCCCAGTTTTCTCACATACTTCAATAACAACAGCCTCCTCAGGAAGGAATATAAAATGTTAAGTTTTCTAATCTACAATGTATCTAATTTTTTTCGTAAGGATTAGCCAAAAGAAATGTTCATCAACTTTTCCTTATTTAGTGTTAGTTTCCAAAAATCACTGGGGGTTTACATATCCTATCCCATATCGTCCACAGATCTTGCAACACAACAAGCAAATTGGTTTACTCCTAAGAACATTAGTCAGAGGCCAGAAACTGATTTGGATAATTATATGGTAATTTAATAGAAAAAAAAAACGAATCAGTTTGCCATTTACTATCTCAAGGGCATAAAAGCACAGCATACAAAGTATGCTTCAAGACAGTGAAATTAGCACATTCAAGCATTTTATTAAAAAAATCAGGTATCATGAATGAGGTAATTTATACATTTTCAGTCTTAGAAAAACTAAACAGCATTATTATCCAACTCATCTTTCCTTCCTAAGATAGAGGCTCTGCTTGTTAATAGAAAACCTTGCGCTACACCCTCTACAGGACCCACAATCTGATTAAATGCGAGAGAGACTGCAGCCCAAGTTGTGCACCCATTGTCCATAGGGGAAACTTGTCCTGCGGCTACTATGCTATACTTGTGCTGTGAGTGGGAAGAAGCTTGGCTGCTGCCTACCTAGCTTTTAAGTGCAACGTTTCTGGTGTTGTCCTTGACCCAGGGACATAACCACTAGACCGCTCACCCAGATGTCCTGTTTGTACTGTGTCAGAAATACCATAATGGCTGAAGACACAACACACAGGAAGAACACATGGACTAAGATATCATGAATTAGACTTATAATAAATAACATTACAAAGTATTACCATCGAACTGCAGGACCCAACCACTCAAACTAAAGCACCTTACAGTCAGTGAACTTGGGAACAATTCCAGAAAACACACAGAAAGTTGAGAGCCACTACTCAAAAAACTTAGTGAAAATTGCCAAGAGAAGCAAATGTGGTCATGCCAGCAAAGATGATTTGATATATGCCCAGACCAAGCAATAAAAGTAAGGCCTGAAAAGTAGGGTATCCCCAGTGCAGAAGAGAATCAAGTTCCATTTGGTGCCTACATGAGAGTAAACAGACCAACAGGACTTTAAAAAGAAAGGTCACAATGGTTTAATTCTCAAAACTTGAAAATTAGCTGAAAATTGTGTGGGCTATTTTTTAAACGAGTCAGTATGGGTACATGCAGGAGCATCGCGAACCCCCTGTTTAGCAACCACAGCGAGTGGGGGGTTTAATGAGCTTCTTTCTGCAACTCAGCAAACGAAAGCTAAAAATTAAGGAAGAAAGAAATAAACAGGAGTTGAGAGAAAAGGGAAAGAAGGATGGAAGATTCAGAGGGAGGAAAGGTGAAAGTAAGAAAGGGTTAAAGAAATGTAAAAAATGTGATAGGATGGATGCTTGGGTGAATATATAAGTGGATGGTTGGTGCCAGAGTAAACGGAAATTTGGGAGGGTAATGGATTAACAGGTGAAAGATTGCCAGAGTAAATGGAAACTGAGTGAATAGATGGCAAAAAGGATCAATTGATGGATAAAAAGCTTTATTGATGGCTGAGTAAGTCAAAGGATAAATGGATGGATGGAGGCATGCATTATTGATGGATGCGTTAATGGACAGATCGAATGATAAAAGATTGAATGATGGATGAAAGAACGAATGGATGACAGAATGTAAAGGTGAATGGGCAGACAGCAGGTTGACTGTAGGGTGAATGGATAGATGCTTGGAAGGAAGAGACAAGGGAGCTCTTCTATGAAGGGTCAGGCTCACTTGCCTAATGCCATCAGAGCTTTGGTTCAAAGTGGAGGTATTTAGATTTTCTGGCTACTCTTTTGGGTATATTCACACCAAAATGATGGGCATCTTTTCTACTCTGCACCATTATCTTTGCAGAAATTACTGGGAAGTTTAACAGTAAAACTGCACAATAACCCTTAAATATTCAGTATCCCCATCAGCCTTTTGCTTTCAGCGTAGACATGCGAAATGAGGACTACTGCTAAATAAATTTATGAATATTGAGGAGCAAAAGACCACATCCAAGTAATCAACGAACAGCTCTAAAGTTAAACAACTTCGCCTAAAGCAAAAGAGGAGTCTGAAACCATAAAAGCCTATTTTATTGTTTGGATACAAAAAGGAAAGATCAGAACTAAAGTGGTACAACATTTAATACAAAAATAAGAACAAAAGCAGCAGATCACCCATTCAAATTAACTCAGTTTTGATAAAAATCTATAAAAAAAAACATTGTGCTGAGGCAAGGAAACATCTGTTGGTTATTCACAGTTCTGAGAGCAGCAGAAAGTTCTATAAAAAAAAAAAGATAGCTGATTATTAGTTTGTCGCGTTTGAAAGCTTTAAAACCTAGTGGGATCATACTAGTAATGTCTACACCTAATAGCAAGTTATTAACCAAGTACATTTCTCTAGAATGCAAGAATTAGATACAGAGGGAAAGTTAACAGTGAAACACTGGGAAAAGGAGGCAAGTACAAGTGGTCATAAGACTTAATACCTGTGCAGGTGTCACCAATTCTACATACAGGTGTAGGTAAATACTCCCGCCTGTAACGACTCCGAAGGCGCTAATTAGACCTACCGACAATCCGAAAACCTGGGGAAAGTACCTGAAATTCTGTGTGGAAAAGTTGGAGCTGGAACCTGCCTGGAAATCTGGGACAGACCAAACTAGCCTAAGCAAACAAGCTTATGCGGCAGCAAAAAGGAAATCCTTTTTGGAGGATAAAGATTTATTGGCAAAACGTCGGCACAGCTGGACCATCATGAACTCTTTCAAAACCTTAAAACCACTTGCATATTTAGTAACACACTTCAGCAGCCACCTAAATAAAGACTTTCTAGCCTATCGGATGGGGATGCACTTGGCAAAGGACCTGCTACCGTCCGACCAGACGGAAAAATGTCGCCTCTGTGGGTATAAAAAGGAATAACTTGTACATCTTTTTTGCACATGCCCGGCCCTGATAAGTCAGAAACAACTTTTATTGAAACCTAACTTCAACGACCTAAAAATTCGCTCCTGTACACATGCAGTTACTCGGAGGATTGGAGGATCCTCTATAATCCTGGCTTGCGGGGGGGTCAAATTTCTGGCAAAAGCAAAAAAAGCCTTAGAATCAATTGAACAGGAGGATCAGCCAATTGGCGGGCCATCAGGGACCCTTTTAATCCAAAGACCTGACAATGCACACAGGCCCTAACAAGATAGAGGCAGAGAGACATAAATGCAGTTTTTAAACTTTGTATTGTAATTTTGTCATGTAAATTTTGTAATCATTTTAATTAATTATGCTAATAAAACTTTCTGATTCTACTGACAATCCGCAACACGCACAATATACTGACAGCACCTTCAAACATCACAGAGAGGTGACTCACCCGCGAGGAACTTCCACTTTTGTAATCTCCCAGTCTCATCATTAGCACGACATAAGCAGTGACTCACACAGCCAAGGCAGACTAAAAGCGGGCAACTGTCACTTCAACGAATAGCGCAGTTCCTCTTGAACCTTCCATCGACTTCCCTCGTATGAGTCATGTTAATTTTATAATAAAAATACACTTTATACAACACTGTTATCAGTCCCCAAACATAAAAAAAAATCGCAATTAAGAACACGAATACTGCCGGACTAACAACGCTAACTCATCGTTAATTCGTTTTCTGAAAGTTTACTTGTGATCGGACCGAGCGATAAACTCCTAGAGCGAAATACTTAACATATGACAATGTTATTACACTTTAAAACTAATGCGTTACCACATTTGATCATGCCTTCCTTCAGTTCTACATTTGCACTTTGTTGATCGACTGGTGTATTACAAATACCAAGAAAGCTTGCTATGCAAAACTACTCGACTTTCTAAATGTGTCCAAGGCTCATCTCAACATACGACACTGCAACATATAAAGAAGACACATGCGAGTAAGCACAGAACTGCGTTATGTTAGACAATTTTATTTAGTACACCATCAGAAAGATGGGTTAACATGAATGAAAAAAAATGCTTGGCACTACCCACCTTTCTCTTCCGTTCCCATGTCGGACTTCATAAATACAGCTGCTACGCTCAGAAGACAGACAACTAAAATACAAATATTTCAGGAGAATACAGAGAACATTCTGCAATTGTGCAATGAATCAGACAGAATACAGGGAAGCTTCCGCCCTTCCAAGAAGTCAGTCCTGGCATTTAAACACAAGCCTAGTTTCATTGGTTACCAACTGAAAGAAACTTTGCTTCCGGATTTTAACGTCGTGACATCATCCTAGGTGCAAGCGTAGGGAGGTGCTATTTTAAGAGAGAAATGTCGCGACCATCTTTAAAAGTTTCACGGTGCCATTTTGACCATCTCCGCTCGTACAAAATGTACCGTATAGTAATATTTATGTAGTACTTAATTAGTCAAGGATTTGTGAAAAATTGTGAGTACTTTCATGTTCGGTTATCTCAAATTAGGTGTTAACGCGTAAAGAAAAACATTTTGTATTCTTATTAATTGAGAGCTAACCGACGAGTCGCTATATATTTTGGGATACATTTACTTTATGCCGATTTTGAGTTTATAATTTAACTCTCAGAAATCCTTGTGACTGAACGGTATTATATATTGTGACGGAACTGTATATTTTTCTTCACGTAGGCGCATCCTTAGTACTTCACGGGAACCGTTATCAAGCTAAGGCCTCTGTTAAAAGTAATTTCCCCGAGCACAAACTATTAACTCTTGAGAAAAAATCATGATGTCTATTAATCTGATAAATGTATAAAATAAACACATTTAAATACGTTTCTCAAGGTGAGAGAAAAAGAAAAGTGGTATTTGCGGATATACTTTATAGGTAATAAAGGGTCTGCGGTTTCTACAAGATGGCGTCCTTATTCAGCGGATCTATAGGTCCCCCCTCCCCCGTGTAATTGCAGTTTTTTATTATACATTTTGTTTTTATGGATTATTCAATTTAAAACTTTTTGGGGATAAGAACAACGTGTTTAATCTAAATAAAGAATATTAATTACAGTGCTATGATTTTAAACAATTTTGCAGTCAATTATCAGACTCGTCGTCATGGAAAAAGACGCTTCACTCCTTTTTTTTTTTTTACTAGTGCCCCTGCGCGTCGGAAAATAGTCCGAATGTCTCGCTTTCAATGCCAATGGCAAAGAGCTGTGGTGCAGGGAAGGGAGGGGTCGGATGAACAGGCAGAGCAGTTTTATGTAATGCTTTAGGCTGCTGGCTTGAGTTGCATAAGCATAATGGTTAAACGGCACATGCTATTACGAGCTGTAACTGTGTATTGTAGCTTTTAGTGTATCAGAAAAGGGGAGTACACCGTATGGTAAAATGCAGATTTTCAACATTTAGAAATGAGTAGAAAATCATGATTTTAATAAAGGCATGGAGGCTAATATTATGCACTTCCCTTTATTACTACTCAGGCAGTAGCAACAAAAAAGAATCAGAACACACAAAACCTTCTAGAATACAGAACATGCATATCTTCTCAGAACCTGCAGCCATCTTCCTCTTTTGTTGCTGCTCAGGCTTGAGATAAGTCACTTTTAAAACTGTAGTTTTTAATGTGTGAAATAGTTTACTTATAGAGATGTTTAATTAGAAATAGAAATGTTTTGTGTTTAAAGCGATTTTAGATATGGATTTGTAAAGTTCTTAAATATTTAAAAAAAGAAAAATGTGTTATTTTAATCAAGAGTAGGATCGAATGTTTTTTTATTATTGATTTTGAAACGAGAGTAAAGAATATTTTAGTCAGGCGGGGGACGATTATCGATCGTATATTGATTGTTGCTGTTAGGCTGGGGTTGTTTTTCGAATCGTATTGTGGGTCTTTTAAAATATGAGGAATAAGATTTTATCTCTGGTGGCAGTTGGTGTTTTGATTTGTAGCGCGAGGAAGGAGGCGCGCGTGTTACTAACGCGCGTCTTGCCTTCCAGAAGTCCTCTGTGCGAGGAGGCGCGCGTGTTGCTAGCGCGCGTCTTGCCTTCCAGAAGTCCTTTGTGTGTCGTTGTTTTGCGCATGCATTTGTGTTCCTCAAGGGCCGCCATACTCACGCAACGTGCGGCGGCCATTTTGGGAAGTTGGGAAATGTTAGTGAAGGATTGAGGAAGAGTTGGCTGCCATGTTTTGGGCTGTTTTGGGCTGTCAAATAACGACGTAATTCGGACAGTTGCATTTTTTTCTGTCAGAAACAAGTCGGAGGTTCAGAGAGAGGTCGCTTTTGGTTGTGTAGAGAGGGAAATTATAAATTTTTGACTAGATAGTTGGTTTTATTAGTTTTTGATTGTTTGTATTATATTGGAGTATTATATGAGTGAGAAAGGAATTGAAATGGAGGGTGCTGAGGGTAATTTTGAAGAGAGAATGAAGTCCTATATGGACAAAATGTTTGGAGAAATGACAGCATCCATTGATAAGAAAATAGAGAATACCATTGAAAAGGGTATTCAAAAGAAACAAAGGGTTAATGAGGATGAGAGTTTTTGGACCACTGAAGAGGTGGATAATCTTGCTGGTTCCACCAGCCGTGGTGCGAAGAAAAGTCTTAAAAGGAAGCATTTGGATGCAAAGAGGAAAGAGAGGGAACGTAAGGATCTCAAAGAGGTCGCTATAAAGGCGAAAGGAGGCGCAAAAAAGGCGCGTAAGAGCAAACATACCACTGTGGCATGTGATTCGAGTTCTAGTGGTGATGTGGAAATTACATGTAGTTCAAGTCTCGAAGATTCAGACTTGGAGGAGATTCCTTTTAAAAAGTCAAAATTAATGGAGAAGGAAGTTAAATTAGAGGAGAACGAAATTTATGACCCTCAAGGTGAGGAAATGTTTGATCTTCTTTTAATACAGCACCCTCTGTCACCACAGTGGGCTTCGGTGGAGCACGTTGCAAAGTATGTTCGTTTTTGGATAAGGAGAGAGATACCCAAGGAAGTTAGAACAAGAATGAGGAGGGAGTGCCTGAGGCCCAGCCTTGATAGCAAAGTAGCATATACTCCAGAGTTAGATCTAAGGATGTTAACTTTTATAAATAAAACTGGGAAGGATCAAAGGAGGGGCCTGGAGAAAGGTCTTAAAGGGTGTCAGGACAGGCTCTTAGATATTCTGGGTCCTCTAACCAAGATCTTTGATATGTGCGAGGAAGCACATTCTAACAATGTTGGAATAGATGTGGCAGATATGCGCCAGTGGGTGCAGAGGTCAATTTGCCTTCTTGGAAATGCAAATACAGCTTTGTGTATTGAGAGAAGGAAATCTATCTTGTTCAAGATTGATCCTAAGTTAGTGGATCTGGCTGGCAAAGAACCAGGAGAGCGTTCAGAGGGTTTGTTATTTGGGGATGACTTTGTGAAGGACATGTCCCGGTATGTCAATACACACACATGAAAGGCCCTTTCCCTGCTTTACGTGTGATATATAATTATATTCTATACGAACGCGAGACCTTAGTGCTACGCTGAACTAGTGACAGATATAAGTAAAATATATTTAAATTGTATCAGCATTTCAGATGTTTTATTTCAGCTCTGCCAAGTGTACCGGCTCCTTGCGTGATGTGCTGTTCTACCCCCGGATGTTTCTTTTAATATTGAGACTTGTAGTCTTACCTATTTCATTATAAAACAGGGGGACACACTTACCTGAGGAAGGGGGGAGGCGAGGAGGCCCCCACTGCAGCCACCACCGCCAGGAGTCATTTCTTGCTGACTACAGCGCCGCCGCCCCGGGACTACGCCTCAGCGGCGGCGCTGCATTGACACGTCACCAGTGCGCCAGGAGGCGCTTCAAAGCTGCGCTCTGCTCCGCTTCGCGGGACGCCGGGCGAAGCCCGGGCAAAGGGCGGGCCCTCTGTGGCCCTCAGAGGACCCGAGGAGGACGGGACGGGCCACCCCACTTGGCTCCATCAAAGGAGGAGGTACAGAGACGTTTAATCCTTCTAATCTTTACCGTTTTGAACTGCTTACTGTTGCTTCCGGGGTTCTGTTTCCCAATTACTATGTCCATCTGGGAAGAGCTGAATGCCCTGTGTGGCACAAACAATCCTCTCTCAAATCAATATACTGCCCCGGGGCTTAACCGGTAAAAGTAATCATGACGAGGAAATAGACAATACCAATCAGAATCTATCAAATACCGATCAAATGTGCTGTAGCCCCTCATTATCCCCCCCAACCCAACCTTATTAACGTCGGATAAGGCTGGGACTCGAACAAATGACTCTGTATCCCCCCTCCAATCGACCCTACTGGCTCAAATCGAGCGATTGTTAAACTCTGCTTTATCACCGCTGGTTGCAAAAATCAATGATTTGGGGGACAGGTTGACCAGGATTGAAAAAACTGTAACAAGGACCTATCCACTAACTGAAAATACTGCTATACCCATATGCTCTACTTTCACTAACAACCATGAAAAGCCTATGACCATTGCTCCCAGGAAAGTTCAAACTTTTGACTCCCCTCTTACAACACCCATTCCAAGTGGCCGCAATGCTACTTTTAATCCCGCACATGCCCCTCACAGAGTTCCTAGGATTTCTCAAGAAAGAAGGCATCGAATTGATCTACCCCCCGAAGCCGCCCCATACGTCACCGTTCTCTCTGGGGTCCCTGCACTCAGTCCGGGCAAACGTGAATTACACCAGGACCTGCTGAATAAAGCCATCTTTTGGCTCAAAAACAATAGACCGTTACCACCTGCTCTAGATGGCGGGATCCTGAGCGTCAGGAGGGTGGGGTGGCTAGGTTTGCTGCCCAAAGATATTCCGGGGGACTTGATATTAATTAAATTTAAACACAGGAACATTGCCCCTTATTTACGATCTACCCAGCCCAAAGTTGGAGATGGTCCCATCTGTATCTGGGACCTGTATGACTTTTACCCTGGCCCCCGAACACCGAATCATAATACCTGGTGAAAAAGGGGACTCTGTGTATCTTGGGTTATTATTTTGAATAGTCGATTTGCTAAACTGTTTTAGTTTGTTTTAAATAGTCGGTTTTCTTTTAATCTTGTAATGAATTGTTGAGTTATTTTTGCATGTATGTATTTCTTTCTGTTGCTTTTATGGTTTTAAATTCAAAAACCGAATAAAGCTTATTTGAATTGAATTGAAACAGGAGCACAAGTCACAGAACTCGAAAGAACCCCAATTGGAGCAGCACATCGCCTAAGAACCTGGGAAACGTGGCATGTATTATTTATATAATGGTAGAGTTAATAAACAGTTACTAACAGTGCTGTGCCTTGCTTTAGAGCCACTTTCCTCTGGACAGTAGACAATCCTGTTAGGGTGTCTAATGCAGTGGATCCTTTGCATGCATGTGATCAAGGGGCATATGTAGGAAGCAGTTTGCGATTCGCAAACGCCGGAATTCACAGAATTCCGGCGTTTGCGAATCGCAAACAGCGTTTTGGTATGTAGGTGCCACATAGCAAAATTAGGAATCGCAAAAATTGTGATTCCTTATTTTGCTCAAGCATTTAAGGAATCGCAATTTTGCGATTCCTTAAATGCTATGTAGGGGTGCTTTTTAAATTGCGATTTTGGCTTAAGGAATCGCAAAATACTACCTACTCCAAGAAGATGGTATTTTGCGATTTCCTGTCAAAATGCTTTTTTTTTAAAGTCAAAGTGCCATGTGGCGCACAGACATCCTTTAGGGCATGCATGTGCGCCACGTGTAATTACAGGCACATTCCAGGGGTGCAACAGGTGTCCTTTGGACACCCTGGCACCTTTTGGAATTGCAATTCTCAAATTGCAATTTTCTCATAGAATTTGAGAATGTATCCCCATTCATTCCTATGGGCCTCTTGGCCCATAGGAATGAATGGGACACTCATTCCTTAATTGCGATTCGCAATTTGCTAATCGCAATTAAGGAATTTTAGAGATTCGCGAAAAATTTGCGAATTATTACCTACATTCCATTTTGCAATAATCAAATAGCGATTTCTTAAAAATCGCTATTTGAGAATCGCAAAATGGAAATTACCTACATATGCCACCAAGAGATTAAAGGGGCTGCAAGTCTAAGTGAAATATAATATCTGCCTTCCAAACTATAAAAGGCAAAGGCTGACTTTTAAATTGGTGCTCATAGGGTAACGTGTCTGGGGACAGGAGTTCTTAAGTGTAGACCAATGATGGCCCTTAAAATTTTGAACAGGTGTAGCAACGAGGTTGGGATTCTACAGCACATGGTGCTTGGACATTCAAAACCTTTTCAAAGAGTTTGGCACCTGTGTGCCTGTCTTGAGCATAGCTACATAGTTTGTGTTTGGACCTAGGCTAGTAGGTAATGGCTACATCTTAGTATGTGGAAAACTAAAGGACAATACAAATCATACATCTCCGAATGCCATCAGCAGGACTTTTAGGATGCTAACTAGAATATCACTTAAGTGAGAATGGCGCCAGACCACTTATTCATCTGCCAATAAATGTGTCTCATCGAGTGAAGCACTGGCTCCAGAGTTTGGTCTACAACCTACATATCACTCATGCCTTAAATGTGCAAGTTATGGGATAGACAAAAGCTTCTACTAGTTAGCCCTGTTGGACTTGTTCTGTGAGAAAAGGAAGATTGCACGTGTTGCCTCCTGGGAGATAAGGAAGCTTGCTCTGCTATTGTCATTTTGCTCCTGTTCTGTGAGAAAGTAAAGCTTGATCTTCTGCTGCACCAATTGTACCTGCCTTATGATGTAAAAAGCTTGTGTTAATGGTACCCTAGCTATAACTGTCCTTGGGAAGCTTGCAATATTTCAGCCCTATGTGTAGCTGTTGCATGAAGAGGGGTGTTTTCACTGCTTTTGATCCATCTTATAAAAACAGAGGATATTTTGAATAATGTTGCATAACATACCTAGCCCAGTCAGAAGTTTGTGTTGGATCTAAAAGAGAAAATAGTGGCGGAACTCTGATCCGGAGAGACTGTTTTCAATCACAGCTTCCCAGCTTGACCAGACTTGGTTACCCTGGCCAGTTACTTTTTTCCCCTCTGCCTCCTTCTCCGTGATCATCGTATTTGACACCTTGAAATAATTCAGTTCATGATGCATACTGTACAACAATCTCGATTGTGTCTGGTTAAACGTTGCTCCAGCTACAAAAATAAAGGTTTACAAAGGGGATACAAGACAAGTGACTCAAGACCAATAACATTTTCACAGCAAAGGCAACTTAGTGTAGTGAAATAAACTAAGGTCCTAAAGTGAAACAATATAAAAGTCACCTTTTATTTGTATGTTTATGGCTCAGTCATAAAAAAAAGTGGCAGTCAGTGGCACTTGCAGGTCAGGAGGCCCAGGAAAAGCTAAGAGCTGTTTACCTCTGCCTCCACTGTGCAGTTTTTCCATGTAGGAGGCAGCACAGACAGAGCACTAGAGAATTATGGGGCCCAGCTATAGTGTAGTACCCAGTCTGAGTACCCACCAATGCCTACGCCACATACAGAGCTTCGTATTATACGTCTTTATTCATCTGCGTGTAACTGCAAACTCAAAATTCCAAACCAGCCTTCATTGCATTCTGCTGTAACACTTATGTCTATTGAGTCCATCAGGAGACAAAAGGGTTTTGTCATTGCTAACTCGCAAGACACTACATCTTCCCCTCTGTGAAATAAAAAATAATTTTTTGGGGGCGGGGGGGGGCGTGGCCAAGACGGCGAGCATGGCGGACGTAGTCTGAGAGAGCTCCGTCCCGCCGGCAAGATATCCGTCTAACTATCCTGCATTACCCCGACCCGGAGTCGTCCTGACTGGGTGAACCGCTACCAGAGGTGACAGGCGAGCCCCAACAGCAATTTGGGCGAAATCGGTGCTCGGACAACGGCGGCCCGGGCCCCGAGACAGTGAGGCCTATGCCGCGCACAGAAGCCGGGACCTCAAGTTTGGTGGGCCCAGGCGACAGTGCAGCCACGCAGTAGCCGGCGAGGTGCGATGGGCCCAAATTCATTCCCAGCTGGAAGGGAGCCACAACTACGGGCTTCAGCGGGCCGACAGTGCATGGCTGAGACAGCAGCGAGGCCTGATCATCGCTGTGGAGCCGGGGGCTCCGGCTGACGCAGGGCGAGTTCGCAACAAGAGGTGAGCGGCCCTGAGAGGGAGGGGGGGTGATCCCTCAGGAGCAGTGCCACTGCAAGACGTGCTAATCCCACTCGGCAGTTGTATCGGACCGCGGCGGTGCGGTGGGTCACGCGTGCCGGGGGTCTCTATCTTCCCCTTCGGCCCCCCCCCCCCCTCCGTTGGGCGACTGAGTGCCTGGGCAGCGCACATTATTGCTGAGGCTGACGGCTCGCTGCAGAGCCCCAGTGGATTCCGTGCTGCCCTACGCACATGGTGCAGTAAGCCACAAGACACCCCTCAATCGGCAGTTAGATCGGACCGCGGGGTAGGCCTACGGGAGTGGTAGAGGGTCGACGCCTGAGCCCCAAGCTGCAGCAGCCTAGCAACAACGTCGTAGAAGGCCGAGACGGAGGCAGACTGTCTCTCACTAGACCTGGGGTTGATCCAGCAAACGGGGCTGTATAAAGATCGAAGGAAGGAACATTTGAAAAGAGGAAAACACGCCTCCCGAGGGTGGTCCTCAGACTGAGGCAGGGCCTACAACCTGCGCCAAGAGAAGAGCTGACGGACACGGCAGCAGTGGATAGGAGGCAACCACATATCATAGTGGGGTGGCGATGCAATACATGTGGACGAACACACCTCTTGAGGAGCAGTGAAAGAACCCCCCTTGGGCCCGGGAAAGCGGGAGAGGCCTTGACAGCGGCCCCAATCTGGTGCAGCGAGTACGACCATCCAGCACCCCTCGCTGCAGGATCAGGCCTTGAACCCATAGCCGCAAACCATCATGACGAGGGGTGGGAACAGTGGAGGAGCCACGAAACAAGGACCTATTGACAAGTTTACGGGACCAAATGGAGGAGCAGGTGCTTTGGGGAGTCATCAGGCGCCGGGACCGGACAACGTGGCCCTAATGGCGGCAATAACACAATCCAGAGACATGCTAGATGCTAAAATTGGGGCAGTGGCGGCGGATGTCACTTTGCTGCGCCAGGACTTGCGGAATGCAGTTGCCCGCATTACTGAGACTAAGACCAGAATCTCGAGTGTGGAGGATGACGTGGCGACCCTAAAGAAGAAAGTGGCCAACATGGAAGGGATTCAAAAGGGTCTTGCGCTCCGTGCTGAGGATGCGGAAGGGCGGGCTCTGCGAAACAACTTGAGGTTTGTGGGACTTCCGGAGGGCTGCGAGAAGGGCAACATGGAGGCCTTCCTGACCCAGTGGTTGGAGGGATGGCTCCCGCCGGAATCCCTCTCGCGACTTTGTAATTTAGCGGGCGCATCGAGCACTTGTTCAAAAGCCGCCGGTGGGCGCTTGCCCTCGACCAGTGATAGCCAAACTGCTCAATTACCACGATCTGGACACCATCCTGCGGCAAGCGCGAGCAAAGGAGCCCCTGCTGTGCGAGAATCACAAAATCCTGATATTCCCGGACTACATTAAGCTGGTGCAGCAACAACGGCAGTCCTTTACCGCGGCTAAGGCACGCTTGAGAAACCTTAATATCCAATACGCCTTGCGCTACCCGGCCCGCCTGCGAGTGGTCTTTCAGTCCCGGACCTTATTCTTTAACACTCCAGAAGAGGTCTTCACTTGGACTGATGAGACAGTCAGGGTTAGGGTGCATACCCCTCCGGGCCGTGACTCTGACTCATCCTCCACGGCGGGACCCCCGATGACTCCCCGGCAATCGCGGAGCAGAAGCAACTGGAGATCGCGACCTAAGAAGCGCCCTCCCCTCAGTGATGAGACGACGGAGGCGACCAATGTCACTGACACTCAGAATCCGGAGGCATGAGAACCTGTGATGTCCTACTGGTCCCTGGTGTAAAGCTCAAATGGGTGGCTAGGGGGCTGTGTTCACACTGCGGGTAAAGAAAACTTTTGGGATTCACCATCAGGAATATTGACTGACAGTGGATCTATAGTGATAGGATGTGTGATAGGGTTGGGGGATGCTAAAGGGAGGGCGGACATATCCCCCGAGTTTAGCGGAGTTCATGTCGTAGGGGGGTAAGTTGGGACTGGATGGGTAGTTCATGGGGATCCATTGGGATAGTGGGTCTCTGCCCTCCCGTTGGGGGTTGGAGATAATCTATGCTGCGACAGGTACTTCAAAGTTGCTGAGGTATGGGGGGGGTGGCAGGGGAGTTGCAGGGGTAATTGGGGGCAGAGGGGTTGGGGGCTGGTTGAGGAGAAGCTTGGTGGGGGGTTGGGAGTTGGGGGGGATTGGAGGAGTGGGGGTAGCTTTCAACAGCACAGTGTCCATACAAGTCCTATTATCACTCTGTATGTGTGTACGGTCCCTGACACCTAGGCCATTGACCTTTCTGCCCATAGATGGCGGTTAACACCCCCAGGACAGGCCTCCCGAAGGCGTCGTTATGCATTGTGAGCTGGAATGTTAGTGGGGTGCTTGATAAAATAAAGCGGGGCGCAGTTTTGCAGCTAGGGAAGAAAGAAAAGGCGGATATCCTACTTTTGCAGGAGACGCATCTCCTGGGCACCAAAACCCTTAGCTTGCAACGTTATGGATACCAGCAGGTATTTCATGCTGGATTTGTGAGGGGGTCCCGGGGGTAGCAGTCTTGATACATTGCAGGCTGTACTATGTCCACGAGACGCATTGGGTTGATGCGCAGGGCAGATTTGTTTTTGTCAAAGGGAAGATCGGTGATGAACCAGTAGTCTTTGGTAGTGTGTATGCCCCGCCCCCATTACAGGGATCCCTTATAGAAAAGCTGTTTGGTATATGGGCTGAGATCCCAGACGTGATGGCTGCAGTGGGCGGTGACTGGAATGATGTGATGAATGGGCGGATGGACCGTCATAGGCCGGGGGGTTGTCAGCTAGTGGACACACCCACTAAATTAAATGATATGGTGAGAGGGATGGGCTGGATAGATACATGGCATTATCAACATACCGACAGCCCAGAATATACCTACGTCTCTGCAGTACATAAGTCCTTTTCCAGGATAGATTACTTGTTTGTTCCCCACGCCTGGATTGGGAGGGTAGACTCCACGTCCATATTGCCGCGCGACCTGTCGGATCATTCCCCGACTACAGTGGATTTACATCTAGATAGGAGGCGGCAGCCATTTAGGTGGCAGCTCTCCACATGGCACCTACCACAAGACAGTTACCAGACGCGCGTGAGGGAGGCTATAGCCCACTATTTGGAGGACAATGATAGGTCGGAGACTGATGACATGACCCTCTGGGAGGCTCTAAAACCCACACTCCGCGGAGTGGATATTGCCTGGTGTGCGGCATTCCGTAGGACACGCAGACAGGATATAGAAGATGCAGCAGGTCGGGTCCGAGACCTGGAGGAGAGATTTTTTATTTTATGAACCAAGTCCTTCTCACAAGTTACGTTCTCATCTTTCTCTCTCTGATTGCTCCACTGAGGTATCATGGTTGTCACTTCTCTCCTGAACACCAATGTCCAAGGACTTTCACTTGTGGTGGAGTGAGGTGTTGAATGATAAGCTCTTATGGTAGAATTCAACACAGTTTTGTTTTTTAAAAAATCTTTTTATTAACAAACCAAAATAAAAGCATCAGATGACCACCAATATTATTGCAATAATCACATGTATACGTTACGAAACATCACAATATACAATTAAGATTTTCTTAGGGATCATGGAGACTCCAACGCTACAGCTTCTTCGTGTATGGTCGGAGGAGTACAGATATCTCCTCTGTAGCTATTCCAAGCGCCCCAAATGTTTCCCCACTTCCCGGGTCGACCCCTAGCCACATATACTGACCTCTGTCTAAACATACACCAGTCTAGATCTTCCATCCATTTCCCAATTTGAGGCACTTGACTGGCACCCCACAACTGTGCGATGTTACGCTTAGCAATCATACATACCAGGGTCACCCATTTCTTTCCATGTGCTGTAAGGTCAGAAGGCTTCCAAACATTCAAGATACAGCGTTGAGTCTCCATCAGTACCTCCACTCCCAGCACCTCTCTAAACTTTTCATGGATCTTAACCCAATAGCGTTGTATTTCAATACAGTGCCATAAAACATGCATGAACGTTCCGGTCTCACCACATCCTCTCCGACACATCCCGTCCTCCACCAGGCCCATCCGCACCAATCGAGGTCCTGTTATGTAAGATCAGTGTAGTATTTTCCATTGCACCAGCCGCAGTTTCATTTGGATAGCTACCGTTTTAGGGGAAGACACCGACTCTCTCCAATCTTCATCATCTAGGACTAGGCCGTCTTCACTCCACTGCTCTTTGAGTGCTACCAACGGATCCTCGATGTGGTTAATCAGTTTTCTGTAGATCACTGAAATATTTTTAGTGGGGAGATGCCCGTCCAGCACCCGATCCTCTAATGGGGAAGCCTCTAAGGGCACAGTGCCCCGGGGAATATTTGCCAGCAGGGCATGCCTCATCTGGAGGTACCTATATCTCTCGCTCTCATGTAGCTGGTGGCTTTCCATCAGAGCTTCAAACGTTAAGATCCCATCCTTCCCCCACACATCTTTAATCCGTGAGATCCCAATGAGGTCCCATCGGTCAAATCCCTTAGTTTTCCACAAACTACCCAACACCTCCGAACTCCATAGCGGAGTAGCCAAGGTAATCCTCCCATCCCACTTGAGATGCCGTTTAGCCACATGCCACACACGAACGGCATGTGTTGTCCGACCAATAAGGGAGACCTTGCCTAGTCTAGCATAGAGGGCTCTCATGTAGTCACGCCCTGGCATCTGGCCTCGATCCATCGCATACCCGGGGTCCAGGGGCGATCATAGATTGCATGATTAATCGCCGCCAATTGGGAGGCCCAATAGTACTTACGGAGGTCGGGCAAACCGATACCTCAGTCATACCAGGGCAACGTAAGTTTGGAGAATGCAATGCGCGGTCTGCCCTTCCAGAGGAGCTGCAGCTGAAGAGACTCTATTTCCTTGAAATAGGAGGGAGGTACCGGATCCATGGTATTCTAAAGCGCATATAAGAACCGGGGCAGTGCCATCATTTTAAACAAGTTATGGTAATTGAACCTTCAAGGGTTTTAATTGTCTTAATGTTTCGAATATTATTTTAAATATCTGCAATTGTACGACCTGATATATTTGATGCCCTTAATGCACAACAACTGTGACAAATGTCTTTTTAAGTTAATTTCTGTTTGTCACTGAACAGTGATCTTTTTGAGACAGAAGAGAGCAAGAGAAAGGGTGTGTATGAAAGAGTATTCGGATGTAATATTTGTTACAAGGGTACATGATAGATATACAACGTTGTAAGAGAACATACAAATAAATTGATCTATAAAAATTCTCTATACAACAATTGCAAAAGCTTTTCTACCTATTTACAATCTAATTTATTATCCAGTAGAAAAAGCAATCGTCGACGTTTCGGTCTCTATTCTTGCGTTTCCGAGACCATCCTCAGGACATAAAAAATCATATCTTGGGAGACCCTAAAAATAACAAAGATGCCATTAAAAAAACATCTAAGTATCCTATACTTAGGAAATAAGCAGTTATCAAAATATAACACCCTAAGCTCTCAATATTTTATAAAACAAAATACATTGTATATCTATTTACATATCATTCTAGAATTTGATTCAGAATTATCCAAGTTATACATCCCAAATGGTTGCTTCCATCAAATGCAATCATTGTATAGATGTCTATTTCACAATTGAATTGTTTTCTGATTCAACACAAAATGATATAGTGCCTTAAATGATTTAAAAATGACCTTTTGAAACAAAGTGGTTTGCATGATTGTCAAAGCAGAAGGATAAAGAGTCACTCATGCTTAAACTGTGGTTACATTTACAAGAAAACATTGATTTGTAATAATACCTCAATTTCAGTTATTAAATAATGTCTTGGGGCCAGATGTAGGTAAAAAACATTTACCGATTTTAAAATACCGAATTGTACCGATTCGGTATTTCAAAATCGGTAAATGGTATGTAGGTCCCAACATCTGGATTCGTTACCGAATCCTTAACAATTCTTTAATTACCGATTCAGTAAATACCGAATCGGTAATGCCCATTCATTCCTATGGGCTTTGAAGCCCATAGGAATGATTAGGCATTACCGATTCGGTATTTACCGAATCGGTAATTAAAGAATTCACAAGGGTGCTGGGGGTGTCACTTTGACACCCTCTGGCACCCCCAAAACAGGCACAGGTGCCATGTGGCAGGCATTCCTGCCCTAAGGGCAGGTCTGCCTGTCACATGACATAAGTGTGCATGCACACATGTGCATGCACACCGGAATCGGTATTTTACCATCAAATTGGTTTTGATGGTAAAATACCGATTCGTTAAGGCTCCTGGGACTCTGAAGAGTCCCACCTACATATGGGTGGCTTCAAATCGGTAAATTTACCGATGTTTTATTTTACAGAATCGGTAAAATTACCGAATCGGTAATTTTACCGATTCGGTAAAATATTGCCCCCTACATGCCAAATCGCGTAAACCGGTCGGTAACGGCCGAAAATACTGATTTTCGGCCGTTACCGACCGACCTACATCTGGCCCTATATCTTTTGGAACAATGTAATCCATTATTTATTGCATTTACTTGAAACTAGAGCTTCAAAAATGATGTCTTAGCCTTAAAGAGTGTCATGTATATATATAAAATCATTACCTCAATCACGAAAATTCTGAATATAGTGGTAATGTGCGACACAGCATAAATCAAAATGATTGTATCTCTCTTAGTAGAATAACCTGCATCACAACCAAAAGAAATGTCTATTTGAGAACACTGGCCTTAGAGACAATATTTTGACTGACATCGACATCCGCAAGTTAAATATGTCTTCCATGAAATCTGTCTATGAAACTGCTCTATGTCCTTTGCTAGTTTTTCAGATAACTTAAAAACAACCGGGACTGAACATTAGTCTCTAAAGGATTGAAGGCATAGCACTCACTGTAATTACTAAATGCTGGTTTATACTAATTTTTCTAAAAAACCGGAGACAATGGGGGCGGGAGGGAACCTCTATTTCTTTATATCGAGCAACTAAATTTAAGAATAGAAATGTATTTATAAGAAATATCACTACATGGATCGCATTATCGTACAAGCGACAAAGAACAAACTGTCTCAGCATGGTCAATAAATACCTGTTTGAAGTCCTTATTCGCCTGACTTCATAGATGTATAGAAAAGGAATTGGGCAGATAAGATATCTGTGGACAGGTGGAGAGAAGCGATTAATTCCTATGCTTGTGTTACGCTTAACAAATATAGTCTATCTCACTTTCATCTTATTTTGTACCTCAATCAGGCCAATCCAATATTAACCGTTAGGATTTAGTTAATCAAAACACATAAGTTAATGTTATGGTAGGGGGCCTACAAAACTGTGAAATTTAAATTACTAGTGTGGGACCTCCGATACTATGAGGTTTTCAATAGCTTAATTCAGAGAGTAACATACCTAAAAAAATTGGTGAAAATCTCCTATCGTATTATTCTGGCGTTTGTAGTTACAACGTTGAGTCTATCGCAGTCAGCTCTCAACAACTAAAAAACACCAAAAATGTGTATTAGTTAAGGGTTCAGTATAGAATTTTAGCCAAGCAAGTAGGGGGGAATTATCTAAATTGCCTACTCTGTCAAATACCTGAAATTAATTTGCTGCAGCCCGTCACTTCCAAGTCAGTTCAGGAGCAAGAATGAATGCATGTAACCCGAAACTTTTTGAAGGGCTTCGTTTGGAGATCAAAAGAGGACTTTCATTTAGAGATCAAAAGAGGACTATCGTTTGTCAATGGGCCCCATGTGTCTGATAGCAAACTGGCGGCCATCTTGGAAGGTGATATTTTACATATAATTCATATAATTCACATGCAATTCGAGCTTGCTAATCAAAGTATAGCTTCATCTTATAACATAAAGAACACAGTATAGCAAAATTACTGTTCATCAAAGCAAAATGTTAGATTTTTGTAATTTTTCGTTGCATAATTACACAGGCTCTAATTAAAAATAAAGTTCACCAAAGGTTGCCAAACATTCGCAAACCTTACTAATAACTGCAAAGAAAACTTTATCTGGCATCAGTGCATAAATCGTTAGGATGTCCTTAAACCGGCAAATAGTATCCGTAGAGGTTTTCTGGCTACAAAGACTGCTAACAGCAAAAATAAAGTTCACCAAAGGTTGCCAAACATTCGCAAACCTTACTAATAACTGCAAAGAAAACTTTATCTGGCATCAGTGCATAAATCGTTAGGATGTCCTAAAACCGGCAAATAGTATCCGTAGAGGTTTTCTGGCTACAAAGACTGCTAGCAGTTAGCAGTCTTTGTAGCCAGAAAACCTCTACGGATACTATTTGCCGGTTTAAGGACATCCTAACGATTTATGCACTGATGCCAGATAAAGTTTTCTTTGCAGTTATTAGTAAGGTTTGCGAATGTTTGGCAACCTTTGGTGAACTTTATTTTTAATTAGAGCCTGTGTAATTATGCAACGAAAAATTACAAAAATCTAACATTTTGCTTTGATGAACAGTAATTTTGCTATACTGTGTTCTTTATGTTATAAGATGAAGCTATACTTTGATTAGCAAGCTCGAATTGCATGTGAATTATATGAATTATATGTAAAATATCACCTTCCAAGATGGCCGCCAGTTTGCTATCAGACACATGGGGCCCATTGACAAACGATAGTCCTCTTTTGATCTCTAAATGAAAGTCCTCTTTTGATCTCCAAACGAAGCCCTTCAAAAAGCTTCGGGTTACATGCATTCATTCTTGCTCCTGAACTGACTTGGAAGTGACGGGCTGCAGCAAATTAATTTCAGGTATTTGATAGAGTAGGCAATTTAGATAATTCCCCCCTACTTGCTTGGCTAAAATTCCATACTGAACCCTTAACTAATACACATTTTTGGTGTTTTTTAGTTGTTGAGAGCTGACTGTGATAGACTCAACGTTGTAACTACAAACGCCAGAATAATACGATAGGAGATTTTCACCAATTTTTTTAGGTATGTTACTCTCTGAATTAAGCTATTGAAAACCTCATAGTATCGGAGGTCCCACACTAGTAATTTAAATTTCACCGTTTTGTAGGCCCCCTTCCATAACATTAACTTATGTGTTTTGATTAACTAAATCCTAACGGTTAATATTGGATTGGCCTGATTGAGGTACAAAATAAGATGATAGTGAGATAGACTATATTTGTTTAAGCGTAACACAAGCATAGGAATTAATCGCTTCTCTCCACCTGTCCACAGATATCTTATCTGCCCAATTCCTTTTCTAAACATCTATGAAGTCAGGCGAATAAGGACTTCAAACAGGTATTTATTGACCATGCTGAGACAGTTTGTTCTTTGTCGCTTGTACGATAATGCGATCCATGTAGTGATATTTCTTATAAATACATTTCTATTCTTAAATTTAGTTGCTCGATATAAAGAAATAGAGGTGTCCCCCCCCCCATTGTCTCCGGTTTGTTAGAAAAATTAGTATAAACCAGCATTTAGTAATTACACTGAGTGCTATGCCTTCAATCCTTTAGAGACTAATGTTCAGTCCCGGTTGTTTTTAAGTTATCTGAAAAACTAGCAAAGGACACAGAGCAGTTTCATAGACCGATTTCATGGAAGACATATTTAACTTGCGGATGTCGATGTCAGTCAAAATATTGTCTCTAAGGCCAGTGTTCTCAAACAGACATTTCTTTTGGTTGTGATGCAGGTTATTCTTCTAAGAGAGATACAATCATTTTGATTTATGCTGTGTCGCACATTACCACTATATTCCGAATTTTCGTGATTGAGGTAATGATTTTATATATATACATGACACTCTTTAAGGCTAAGACATAATTTTTGAAGCTCAAGTTTCAAGTAAATGCAATAAATAATGGATTACATTGTTCCAAAAGATATAGACATTATTTAATAACTGAAATTGAGGTATTATTACAAATCAATGTTTTCTTATAAATGTAACCACAGTTTAAGCATGAGTGACTCTTTATCCCTCTGCTTTGACAATCCTGCAAACCACTTTGTTTCAAAAGGTCATTTTTAAATCATTTAAGGCACTATATCATTTTGTGTTGAATCAGAAAACAATTCAATTGTGAAATAGATATCTATACAATTATTGCATTTGATGGAAGCAACCATTTGGGATGTATAACTTGGATAATTCTGAATCAAATTCTAGAATGATATGTAAATAGATATACAATGTATTTTGTTTTATAAAATATTGAGAGCTTAGGGTGTTATATTTTGATAACTGCTTATTTCCTAAGTATAGGATACTTAGATGTTTTTTTAATGGCATCTTTGTTATTTTTAGGGTCTCCCAAGATATGATTTTTTATGTCCTGAGGATGGTCTCGGAAACGCAAGAATAGAGACCGAAACGTCGACGATTGCTTTTTCTACCGGATAATAAATTAGATTGTAAATAGGTAGAAAAGCTTTTGCAATTGTTGTATAGAGGATTTTTATAGATCAATTTATTTGTATGTTCTCTTACAACGTTGTATATCTATCATGTACCCTTGTAACAAATATTAAATCCGAATACTCTTTCATACACACCCTTTCTCTTGCTCTCTTCTGTCTCAAAAAGATCACTGTTCAGTGACAAACAGAAATTAACTTAAAAAGACATTTGTCACAGTTGTTGTGCATTAACAACATCAAATATATCAGGTCGTACAATTGAAGATATTTAAAATAATATTCGAAACATTAAGACAATTAAAACCCTTGAAGGTTCAATTACCATAACATATCTATTTCCCAAACCCTCAAGGGTATATTGGGTTGCTCACTTTTGTGTACCCCATCATTTTAAACAAGACCGCGCAACCCAGGGAGAGTGGCAATTCCTTCCACCTCGCGACATCTCGCCGAAACCGATCCAACGGGGGCTCCAGATTATTATCATACCGTAGCTTCGGGTCCATGGTAATAAAAATCCCCAAATATCTAAAGCCCACTGGTCCTGTCCAGATGTTGCACCTCTCGAACCCCCACCACCTGTGACGTCGGCACCAAGACATAGTCTATCCTTGAGAGGGAATGGTGGGCGGCGGAGGAGTGTGTATAATATGTTTCTACCGGATTCCTCAGCCTCCATCCGTCCACCAGCCCGGTGGTTTCTACAAAGTCTGACAGCCATCAGTGAGACGGTGGCAGAGTTTGGGGTGGGAGCCTATCTATTTCACCATTCATTACAGCATTGAAATCAAACCCCCACAATCAACATTCCAATGGGCAAAGTTAGGAAAATTCTACACCAATCATGAAAGGTATCAGCCTGCAGGGCCGGTGGAACATACACAGATAAAAAGGTAACCGTCCTCCCCTCCCACAACCCAGAAATCCCAATGTATCTGCCTCGATTGTCCGCCCATGTGGCTTGAATTGTCAGCGGGAAGGAATTTCTAAATAGGATCCCCACCCCCCTGGAGCCCGAGGTAAATCCGGCATGTGCCACCAGTCTATACCCACCCTGTGCAGTGCCATACAACGATTTCCCATTAGATGCGTCTCCTGCAACAACACTACATCCGGGGCATGTCTCCTGATCAGCTGATTAACCATTCCTTGTTTTATCTTATCTCCCAGCCCATTCACATTCCAGCTGAGCGTGGCTATCCCCAACCCCTGTCTACCAGAAGACATTAAGATGGTACATCATATCTAAGTCACCTGATGCGTGAAAAAAACATTAAAAACAAACTTCAAGGAGGAGCTACGCGGGCATCCAAGATGGTCGCGTGAGCAGAGAGCTCCCGAGACCCGCGCCGTCCTCCTTTATCTATCCTTTACCTATCCTGGTCATTTTGACGGGCTTTTGCAGCGCTATCATCGCTGATGCTGCTGATCCTTTTCCGGTCGAATTCGGACCTTGGGGACCATTTCTCTGCAACTTGGAACTTTCTGGCCTGCCCGCGGGCGCGACCGGGGACTTGGCTGCCCACTGTGGCCGACCTGTAATTGAACAACAACGGCTGCCTGGCATCTGGCCCGCCGGAGGTGTATTGCTTTCACTTTCGGTTTCTTTCCCTTTGTTCCTGTCTCCTCCTACTCTGCCTCGCCTGCTGCCCTCTTGATCTGCATGATCCTCCGTTGGACTGGCAAGGAGGCCGCTACACCTCTGTCTCACTGGCGCATCGGAGTTTCGAGACTTTTCTACCTGCTCATCACCTTCTCTGGCTAACCGGTCAACTCTGAATGCGAGATGGCGACGAAAGTGGAGGCCGAAAGACGCCGGAAGGCTGCGACCCGGGGGGGATCGATCCAGACGAACATGATCGAACGCTATACCCAGCCGAGAGGCTCCCCCGGGGCCGTATGCATGGGTGCTGAAGGACTTCAAACGGACACATCGTCTACGTCGGAAGTGTCGCTCCAAGACCTAATGGCTGCCATCACTGGACTCAAGGCCGACATGGGCCAACAATTTGAGGCCGTAGTGACCAAAATAGACACGGTGGCGGTGGATGTAACTCTAATTCGAGCCGACCTGGCCAAAACAAATGAGCGGGTGAAGGCACTGGATCTTAAAACGTCGAGCCTGGTGAACGACATGGCTGAGGCGCAATCTGAAATTGGCAATCTGCGCGCATCGCACGACTTACTGCTCAAGCGGATGGAGGACTATGATAACAGGGCCAGGCGGAACAACATACGCCTTGTCGGAGTTCCGGAAGGCGATGGTTCGGTAGCGACCGATCTTCTGGTCGAGGAACTAATAGTCGCCCAACTGGCTCCGGCAGGACTTAGTAAGTTCTTTGCCGTGGAGCGCGCCTATCGTTTCCCCGGAGGTCAAGTGAAGCCGGGGAACCCGCCGAGGCCTATCATCGCCAAGCTTTTTCATTACCGGGACAGGGATGCTATCCTCCAGGCCGCCCGTAAACATGGTCCCCTGAAGTATGACAATAACTCTGTCTCCATATATCCCGACTTCACTCCTCAAGTGCAGCGGCAAAGATCAGGTTTCCTCGGAGTGAAGCGTCGCCTAAGGGACCGGGGACTGAAATATGCCATGCTGTTTCCGGCCCGGCTCCGGATTGAATATCGGGAACGTGCCTATTTCTTTGATCAACCTGAACGTGCAGCCGACTGGTTGGACTCGTTGCCGGCAGATGACTTTGGGAGCGGAGGCCCTGGTGGTGCGGAAGGTGGTGCAGCGACCCAGGAGTAACAGATGCCCTGGAGGTTCCGATTGAGACTATGCAACGTACTGTACATATTGACTTATTCCCTAATGACTCTGCCCGTGGCGGTGTGGTAACGGGTGATTTCTCCCTTCCTCCTCGGGGGGTTCTTTGTGTAGAAGTATGGGGCGACAGGCACACTGCAGTTGGGGGTGGCTTTTTAGTCAGCAGGGGTGCAGGGAGGGGGGTGTTGTAACGGGTTTGGGTTCTGGGGTCGGTGTTTGGGGACTGGTTTGTGTCTCGTTCAATTTGTTCTGTTCGTTGTTTCATGGTATTTCATATCTTGCAATGATTGTTTATAGTGGGTTCTGCTGGGGGGTGGGTGTGGAATGTTTTTGCCGTAATGGGGGGGGTGAAATGCGGATTCTTTCTTGGAACGTAAATGGTTTGGGTGACAGGATTAAGCGGGGCATTGTACTGCAATTTTTGAGGCGCCACGCCCCTGATGTTGTGTTCCTTCAGGAGACCCACTTGATTGGTAATGCTTGCAAGGCCCTAGACCGCCGGGGTTATCGACTGGTTGCACATGCGGGTTTCACCTCGGGTTCCCGGGGTGTGGGTATTATGGTAAAGTCTTCCCTTGCTCTTGCTATTGATGATGTTATCCTTGATGGGCGTGGGCGGTATGCTGCTGTTTCGGGGAGGTGGGAGGGTAAACAGGTCGTGTTTGTTGTTGTCTATATCCCCCCGGGACTGCAGGCTACCACTTATGCTGATTTAGGCAGGACTCTTCTTGGGCTGCCAGACGGCTTGTTGGTCTTGGGCGGGGACTTCAATTCTGTCATGTCCGGCGACTGCGACCGACTACCCCCTAGAGTATTGCCACAGTCCCAGATGTGGCTCAGTGAAATGGCTGACACCTTTGGCTTAGTAGATGTCTGGCGCTCACTACATCCCGCGCTCCAACAATACACTTTTCACTCTGGCGCGCACGGCAGCCTCTCCCGTATTGATTACTTTCTTATGTTAGCCTCCACTTTGTCCACTGTTCGTGAGATTCGACATCTCCCCCGGGGTATCTCGGACCACTCCCCCCTGCTGATCACGATTTCTGTGGGTGTTTTGCATGGTAACAGAGTTCCCCCGCTCCCTCCCTGGCATCTTAAAAACCCCCGGCTCCGTTCAGACCTGATTAAGGCAATAGATTACTATTTTTCTGAGAATCTGGGCTCTGTCACTTCCCCCACTGTTCTCTGGGAGGCCTTCAAGACGGTTATTCGGGGTTCCGCCCTGTCACTCATTGCCACTGAGCGTAGGGTCAAGAGGGAGGCTGTTGTGGCTCTTGAAACTGAAATCACTGCGCTTGAAAGTGAGTTGGGTGGGAATGACACGCCTGCACTGTTGCATGAATTGGAATTGAAACAAGCAGATTATAAGGCCTGTGTCACGGATGCTGCTAAATTGATGCGGTCAAATCAACTTGGTCGACTGTATGATGTGGGTGACAAGGCTAGCAAGCTTCTTGCGTGGCTGGACAAGACTGAGCGTGCGAGTCGTGTTGTTCCCTCCATTGTTCGTGATTCTGGTGTGACTGTCTCGGATCCGGGTGAGGTTGTTGAGTGCTTTGTTGACCACTTTCGTATGGTTTATACGCCTGTTAGTGATCGAGATGAGGCCGACTCCAGGTTCCTCCTGCGTGACATTGCTCTGCCTACTGTGTCTGAGGCGGACTGCCTCGCTCTGGAAGCCCCCTTTACTGTCGACGAGATTGCCCTCGCAATCCGTTCCCTTCGCTCGGGTAAGGCAATGGGCCCTAACGGACTCCCCATTGAACTCTACAAACTTTGTCCCGACAAGATGGCCGCCCACCTGCGTCACATGTTTCTCGAGGCGGTTGAGGCAGGATGCCTCCCCCTTGAGCAGCGCCTTGCTACCATAGTGGTCATTTATAAGGATGGCAAACCTCGTGACCGTTGTGCCTCGTACCGCCCCATCTCCCTCCTTAATGCGGAACCCAAAATCCTTGCTAAGGTGCTGGCCAATCGGATGCTTGCGGTCATTTGTGATTTGATCCATCCGGATCAATCCGGTTTCATCCCTCACAGGAACACTGCTCTTAATTTGCGTAGGCTCCACAGTGTCCTCGCGAGAGCTTCTATTCTCGCCGAGCCAGCAGTGATCGCCTCCCTTGACGCCACGATGGCATTTGACACCATTGAATGGCCCTACCTATGGGCAGCCCTCGCCAAATTTGGCTTTGGCCCCAACTTCATCGCATGGGTCAAGCTTCTTTATGAACAGCCGCTAGCTCAGGTTGCTGTGAATGGGAGGTGCTCAGACCCCTTTCCTTTGGGCCGCGGCACACGACAAGGATGTCCCCTTTCTCCGCTTTTGTTCGCTTTGGCACTCGAACCTCTTGCCGCGTGGCTCCGGTGGGAACCCTCGATCAAAGGGATCCGATGGTCCCCTGACCTCGAGGATCGTGTCTCCTTGTATGCGGATGACATCCTCCTTTATCTTACTTCCCCTCAGAAGTCACTCAATGTCCTCTTCGACGTCCTCACGTCCTTCGGTAAGAACTCGGGACTGGTCATTAACTGGACCAAGTCCTGTGTCTACGCCATAGCTGGTACTCTACCGCCTCTCCCCCGTAGGTTTCCCATTCTGGTAGCGACTGACGGTTTTAAGTATCTGGGGGTCCATGTATCCATGATCTCCTCGGTCCGCTATGAGCGGAACTTGTATGCTCCGCTCCGCAGACTGAAGCAGGATGTTCGGCGATGGCGCGATCTGCCCTTATCTCCATTGGGCCGGGCGGCGCTCTTTAAGATGATGTCGCTTCCCCGCTTCCTCTATGCCCTGCAAAATTTCTTTGACCCCGTTCCTGCCCGCTATTTCCATGAAGTCGAAAGTTTACAGCGGCAACTTATCTGGGATGGCCGTGCCCGCATTGCCTTATCTAAGCTCACGCTCTCCTGGTACGACGGAGGTATTGCGCTGCCGGATATTAGACGGTACTACTGGGCCTCACACCTGAGCGCCATCAACCATGCGACATATTCTCCGGAGCCAGCCCCTGCCTTTGCTTTAGATAAACTGTTGTTGCCCGGCGGCAACTTTAATAGGGCGCTATACTCTAAGGCACCCTTTCGACTCCTTACGGGCCCAACGAAATGTGCAGTGCGGGCATGGCGAGATGCTACGGTGGCCACGGGCTGGGGTGGTAGACTGACACGTATGACGCCACTGTATGACTCGGAGCGACTGGGCAACCTGTGGAAGACGAAAGGGTTTGAGAAATGGGACATGATCGGGATTAGTACTGTGGGAGACCTTTGGACACGTGGCGCGGTTAAGTCCTTTGAATCACTAAAGCTGGAATACCGGCTCGATGATAGGGAGCACTTCCGGTATATGCAGGTGAGACATGCCTTGTCTTCGGTCTTCCCCTCCGGTACGGACGTTCCGCAGTCCTCCCCTCTGGAGGATCGAGTTCTAGATGGCCATGTCCCAGACAGTACCATCTCCTTAATTTATAAGAAGCTCATTCATAACAGAGCTGACCAGCTCGAGAAGCTCCGGGCTGCCTGGACTGCTGACGGACTTGAATTGGACGACGAGGACTGGCAGTCCGCTGTGTCCTCCCCTAAGGAGGTGGCTATTCCGGCACGACTTCGCTTTGTCCAATTGAAAATCCTTCATCGCGTGTATCTTACTGGAACGCGTCTGGTGCGAATGGGTCTGGTTGCTGACGGACGCTGTAAGCGTGGGTGTGGGATGGATGGTACTTTTCTTCATGTTTTGTGGGAATGTCCAGTGATTGTAGCGTATTGGTCGAGGGTGCATGATGTTATGAGTCGTGTCACGGGGGTCCCATTGCTTCCTGAGGCGCGTCGTTGTCTGTTGAATGTGTGGGAACCGACTGACTGCACTGCTGCCCAGACACTTTGGGTCACCCTAGGCAATATGATTGCGAAGAGGGATATCGCACAGCTCTGGGGCTCCCCGAGACCGCCAGTGCTCAGTGCCTGGAAAGAGAACATGGACTGGTCCATGTTTCGAGAGAAGACGGTATATGAAGCCCGGGGGCGCCCAGGGAAGTGGTCCAGAGTTTGGGCTCCCTGGAATACTTACCGTGGAGACATCTGTTCTCCTCCACTTGACTACGAAGTCCCTCTCCCCTCCTCTCTGTGATTTACGTTCCTCTCCTCTACTTACCACATGCTTTGCTCTCTTATGCGCGCCACCCCCCCCTCACCCTCGTTTTTTCTCCTACATCCATTCCCCCCCTCCCACCTCCAGCAACCCTTGCCACTATGATACCATGTGTTTGTTTGTTTGTGTTCATTTCGACAAAAACATAAAATTAAACCTTTCTTATCCTATTTGTATGATATTACGCTCTTGCCGATAATGTTGATGTGAAAGATTGCTTCAGCAACGTACTGCCTCGTATTGCACTTTTTGCTCAGCCAGTTTTTGTCATAGCGGCCGGCCCTGCGGGGTTGTAGGCAGACGCTGTGTATTGTGCATTTGTTAATAATGGTTTTAAAAATAAAAAAAAAAAAAAAAAAAAAAAAACAAACTTCAAACCATGTTACGGAAATTGTCATCACAGTCGATTTAACAAAACTTCGGATTCTCAAACCCCCTCACCCTGCACCCCTGCCTGTAGCTTAAGCTCATCCCCAACTAGCAGTGTGCCTGTCACCCCAACCTACTCTACAACTAACTAACCGCCTCTGTGAAGATCAATCCCCTGAAGCATCTCTGCCAACTTAGCGGGGTCTGTGGAGTTTTACACCCCCACCCCACCCCCTGCTCAATGCACTCCACTGTTCAGGCACGCTCATTCCCATGTTCAGTTATCTATTGCTCCTCCGCCGCATCTCTATTTTGGCTCTCAGTTCCCGCTGCATGTGTGCCGTCCAACCAGTCCGCCGCTACTTCAGGATTGTCAAAAAACAAGGCCTTTCCATTATGCTCCACTCGAAGCCGGGCTGAAAACATCATGGCATATTTCATACCTTTGTCAAGCAGGCTCCTCTTCACCGACAAGAACCCCTGTTGCAGTTTTTGCACCGTTTGAGTGAAGTCCGGAAAAAATGAAAGTGTCACATTTTCAAATTTTAACGGGGGCCCTGATCGGACCGCCTGCAATATCACACCCCTGTCGCGAAAATTAAGGGCCCTTGCGATCATGGGGCGGGGAGGCACCCCTGGGCCTGCCCCCCCGAAACGCTATGGGCACGCTCAACTGTAAAAAAGTGTAAATTGTAAAAAAGTTGCTAAGATCTTTAGGTTGGAGGTGGTTAAGCACAATATTTTCGACCACAAGTCCGGTGTTTGACCCTCCGACCTCTCGGGCACACCTAAAATGCGAACATTTTTGCGTTGCGCTCTACCTTCAAATTCATCCAACTTCAGATCTGTGTGGGCCCTTGAGGCCTTAAGGTCCTGCACCTTCTGCTGCAACAGATTCACGTCATCTATGAGGCTAGCTGTCTTGACCTTCAGTGATTTCACCTTCTCACTCGCCTTAGTGAGATCCGCTCGTATCAGCCCCACTTCAATGGCAACTGTGTCTATCTTATTGTCCAGGGCTTCCATCTTTTGTCCCAGTGATGTTTGGACACCTGTAATGGCCACCATGAGGTCTGATAATGTTGGCTCCACCGAGGAAGGAGTATCTGACTCCACCCTCACTTGCACCCGTTTCGAATCCGCCGGTGACCCTGTTTGCACGGTGTAGCGCTCCAATGTGTTGGATTGTACATTTCTGGCTCCTCTGGAGGTGCGAGGTTGGCCCTTGTCTTGATCAGTTTTCGTCGCCATCGTGGCGCACACTCCCTTGTCACACCACTATACCTCTCAATGGCGGTCTTCTCCACACTCGCCCCACAGATCCCCACGGGGCCTCACCTCACCTCTCGGTCAGCTACACCATCTGAAACAGCCATGGGGAACAATGGCAACAGCTACGGGGTTACCGCGAGAGGAGACCGCCCGGCGCCCCCTCTCCAGCTCCCGATCGCCACCTCTCCGCTGTTTTGTGTCCTCATCCCCAGTAACTGCCTGTCTCTCACCTGGTTCCCATGTGTGGTGGGCACCGGTCAGATACCTCCAACCACAAGCCGCAGCACTGTCTCCATTCGCCAGGTAACCGGGCCCCCTCAACAGTGGCCAGTTATTCACCCCCCTCGTGTGGTTCACCAACGCAGCTCACAGGTCCAGGAAACTTCCACAAGGAGAGGCACTCACCGACACCCACTCCGGATGCTCCTCTCTCACGGGTATCAGGGTGGGCGAAGCGGCACCCCAGGCTCCTGTGTCTCGAGCTGACCCCCGGGGCTGGACCCCCACCGAGTGACCCTGCCGCCGGTACTGAGGCACTCCACTCCGCTCTCCCGTCAGGATTGTGCCAGGGGGTCGAACTGGCTTGTGGCGACGCTGTGGGGCTTATGCTTGCTTTCATCGGCCCATAAACCTTCGTGCAGCCTGGTAGGGTGTGTTTCATTGGCTATGACCCGCCTGCCTCAATGCCCCTGCAGTATACCTCAATGCCGGTTCATTGTATTCCAGCCAACTTTCGGGGATTATCGGGGCGAACCGGGACTACCCGGCTCTCCGCGCCCGATGTTATTGCACTCCCGGTCGGCCAGCAAATCACCTGAGGCCCAGGTCGGGCTGCCGAACCAGGCCCCAGACTGCCCGGTGACGTATCTTCACCGCCAGACCTCGGAGGCGGCTCGGACGATTCTCCGCTTGGGTCGCCTCTTCTCCCACACACGGGAGAGGGGCTGGGGATCAGGATGCGCCGCAGGAGATTGATGAGGCGAGGGAGTTCGGCGGAGCCGACTCTCTAAGCCGCCATCTCGGTTGCTGGTTAGGCTCCTCCCCCAACACAGTTTTTAAAACAAGCTTCTCAAGAGTAGCATGCTGCACTGCTTTCTTTAGTGTACTCATAAAACGCTCAACAAGTCTGAACCTGCAGCCACAGTTCTGTGCTCTCCTGATGCATTATATTTAGATGCTCTAAAATCTTTAAACTCTTGACTGCAAAAAGGCAGGCCATTGTCAGATTTCATTATGACTGGAACACCCCATGCTGCAAATATGCCATCTGGCACCTCAACGACTTGGTCTTTAGTGGTAGATGAGAGATCCTCAATTAATGGAATTCGTATTTGTCCACAATCACCACCAGGTAATGTCCATTGTCAACTGGACCAAAAAGTCAATGGCTACTCTCTCCCATGCATGCTTCTGGAGTTCTGACATTTTTAAAGTGTGTTGAGTAACTTTCGTAGAAATGTGATTGCATAGATGACAGGCCTTTAATTCTTTTTCAACCCGCTTATGAGAAGTTGGCCTGATATATAGTGCTCACTAATCTAGTGATCACTTTGTATCATTCCAAACGACCCTTATTGATGATTGGTTGTAAGTCAACCTTATAGACCAGCCATCATAGTAGCATGGACAAGAGCAGTCTTTAGGCTAAACTCTAGAGGGCGTGTTAAGCCATCTGTTATACCATCACATAAACCCCTTGAACACCAAGTGAAAGGACACCACACAAGTTGGTATGAAAATAAAAGGATATTTATTTATAACAAGTCTACCCTGATCTCTTTATGAGTCAGGGAGCTAAGCACACAACAAAACTCTTAAGAAAATACTTTAAGTTGCACAATTTACACAAATGCCCGAGGGGCACGAAAAACCATATACTCTAAAAGTGGAATGCGAAATACTAGCAGGTAAGTAACAAGATCCAGAGGCTTTAGGATCACTAGGACTGCACTACTGAACCTTCAGGTTGGGAGCAGGAGGCCTAGGGAGATCGGGTGCAGAGTGTGCACTCTCACGCGGGATGCGGGACAAAGTCTATGGATACTAGTATTCGTAAAGTTAGTGTTATCGGACGAATCCGACTAGATAGGCTGAAAACGAAAAAGGATCTGGACACTTAGATAGTGAACCTACGTTGGAGCACCGAAATGCTCAAGTTATCTAGCCCAGGGGCTGCGGCTGCATAGGGTTCAAAAGACGTCGGGAATCCTAGTTACAGTCTATGGAGCCTGAAAGAAGAAGTTGCTGGCAGGCGACCAAAGATGATGTCCGGAGTGATCCAAGCCTGGATCGAAGATGGAGACGACCTGAAACCAGAGGGGATTCAGTTCTTAATCACTAGCCAGTGATTAGGTGGGCACCAGGATGGCACCGGATGAAGTCACCTCGACCAGGTGAGTGGGCGACGCTGGACTCTGCTGTCCCTCGGACCAGGAGGCGTTGTCGGCGACCAGGCTGGAGGTGCGAGCTGTCCCACGAAGGTGTCTGCTGTCGGCGATGCTGGACCCAGGATTGGGGCAACAAACTTTGGCAAAGCCAAGCCCACGCGGTGGAGACAAGATGGCATCTGGAGTGGACCAGGAGGGTCCAGGGTGCTCCTCTCTTGGAAGGGCTTCCTTTTCTTCCTTTAGATTCTCTGTCCGTCAAGAGGGTGCCACCTAGAGGCTCAAGGGAAAGAAAGAGCAGCGGTAAGTAAGAGTTCTGCAAAAACCTTCTTCCAGAACTGTTATCACGCCCTATAGTTTGGTGAGGGAGAGGGAGAAAAAGGAAAGGGGGATGTGCCAGCACTAACTAAGGAAGTAGGGTGCCTGAGGGAATTAAACATGCATTCTATTACGTTTTTTAGGCAACTTTTATTCCCAACTCTTCCTTTCAGAGTTTGGGAGGACTTTGGTATAATCTTTCCCCAATGCGTTAGTTCCATTCTGCTTTGCGGTAGCTACTTAAAGGAAAGGATAGTGTTTTACTCACAACAGCACTTTCACCCAGTATCAGAGCTTCCGAAATATTTAGAATCACAAAGTGCCCGGGGTATTTTCCCCTGTGAAACGACGTATAGAAAATAAACAATGTTGTGCTCCCCTTCGACGTGTCCCGTTACCTCCCCTGCCTCCCTTAATACAATTCCAACCCTTCCCGCTTCAACGTACCTGCTACGCGGCAACTCTCCCGAGTTGCTGCCGCTCATCTGCTCCCTCCTTGGGGTCCACTCCTCTTCACTCCACGAGTCGGGCCCTCGTCAAAATCGGTGTCTTCCTTCGTTGGTGTTGGAGTTTACTTTATACTAATGGTGCTTTCTTTGTTTTCACAGGTCCTGCGACAGAATCGGGAGCAGCCTCTGGGAGCCGTCCTCACATCCCTCTTCCCTAACTTTCTCACTAGTAAGAAACAAGTCCTGTGGGTATCTGGACAGATAATCAGCATTGGCCTGAGCCGTTCCTTTCCTGTGATATGTCTGAAAACAAAACAGCTGTAAGAGGAGAACCCATCTCAAGGTCCATTCATTATTTTTTCCTTTATTGTGAGCCACCTACTCTAAAGGATCATGGTCCATAAACAATGTGAACTCATGACCTTCAAGATAATATCGTAACGAATCAATGGCCCCTTTTTCCACTACCGATAATTTCTTTCTCTCTGAAATAATTTGCTGCTAATGAAAAACAATGGGCACTTTTACTTCTTGTCTTCTTGTTGGGAGAGGACAGCTCCAAGTCAGAGGCATCAGTTTGAAGGATAAAAGGGTTGGACTAGTCAGGGCTGATCAGGACTGGTTCTGATGTGAGTATTTGTTTCAATGGCTGAAAGGCCTGAATGACGTCTGGAGAGGGATGTTGTAACTATCTCTGCCTTAACAGTTTTATTTAAGAGATCTGTCGGTGGGGCTGCAACCTGTGAAAACCCTGGAATGAAGTGTCTGTAATATTCTAAGATCTCTAGGAAGGCTCGAAGTTCTCTTTTGCCCAGGGTAAAGATACCTTGGTGAAGGCAGTGACTTTCTCTTCTTGGGGTCAGATAAATCCTTCCCCCAAAGGGAACCCCAAATATTTGACAGATCTAGCTGTCAAGTGGCTTTTGAAAGGGTTGACTTTCAATCCGTTGGCATCTAAGGTTTGGATGGCATTTTTTCAAGTGCTTCAAATGGGGAAACAAGCTTTTTAATGAAGGCTTTATTACGAAAGCCTTTAGACCGAAAGCAGAATCACAACAGCGTCATTAGAACGCACGTCTATATGCTGAAACATACATGGATTTCGGGTGAGGGAAGGGCCAGGTTTAGGGCTAAGCCTAAGGGAAGGGGTGGTTTAAGGGGAAGGGGAAGGGTGGGCTTTAGATTAAGGGAAGGGGCAGTTTAAGGTTAAGGGGATGGGTGTTTTTTGGGGTTTTTTTTTGTAAAGTTTTTATTTGTTTTTGTTCCAAACGATCATGAGACCCAATGCCATCCATATGACAAATAAAACAACACATGGTGATCAAATAGCATACAGCAGACTTTCAAATGGCATCAGACAGATAATACCCATTGGCATCACAATATCCAGTCACGCCCCCAGCCCCCTACCCCAGGCGTGACCTCCCTTGCAATGAAATCGTAGAGATACCATACCAGTGCACCCCTCAAAACCTCAGTCCACAGCACCCATGTTGGTTTAAAACGACTGGGCCCGACGCTGGGCAGCTTCTTCATCAAGATTATTCCCTCTCAGCTCTTGGTGTAGAACTTCAGGTGGTGTGATGCCCCTTTCCTTGGTTGCCATGTATGTTTTGTACAGTCTTCTACATAAGTGAGTTAGGCGCTAATAGAGCTATATAAGTCTCTATATCAGAATGTGTGCCAGGACAAACCTGTCGAAGGACCTACTGATATTGTTGGTAAGACCCGTACAGAGATGTGTTGGATTCCCATCAAATAGGTATGTAGATCAAGTGTTCTCATTTGGTCATCCAAAAATGGGGTGGTATGTCTCTTGATCAATGAGACCCATCTATCGCCCTTACTCAATTGGGTCGCACCATCAATCGCTAAGGTACCCATGAACAAATGATAAAGATGGGATCGAGTGCAGTGCAAAAATCAAAAGATGTGTGAGTTAAAAACAAGGGATAAAAGGATCAATAGGCGAAAAACTCTAATGTAATTTGTCCTTTCCCTCAAACAAACAAGAACAATGCAGAGGAAGCAGTCTAAACATATAACTGCATTTACAAGGCCAACATGTTTCAGCCGGTAGGGACAAGATCCCATGGCTTTCTTCAGGGCCAGAGTTCTAAGCATTAGCTACTGCATACATAAAGTGAACGTAACGACAATCTGTAAAGGATATACATAAATAGTCCAAAATCGTGTTCCTCTGTACCAAACGGTGTCTCTTACATCTGAATAGTACAGGGAGTGTACCTCACCTCTCCTGGAACCCAGCTCAGGAAAAAGGAGGCGCCGCTCTGTCCGGCGTTGTCTCATTGCAGGACCCGAGCTTTGTGGGAGGTACAGAGGAACACGATTTTGGACTATTTATGTATATCCTTTACAGATTGTCGTTACGTTCACTTTATGTATGCAGTAGCTAATGCTTAGAACTCTGGCCCTGAAGAAAGCCATGGGATCTTGTCCCTACCGGCTGAAACATGTTGGCCTTGTAAATGCAGTTATATGTTTAGACTGCTTCCTCTGCATTGTTCTTGTTTGTTTGAGGGAAAGGACAAATTACATTAGAGTTTTTCGCCTATTGATCCTTTTATCCCTTGTTTTTAACTCACACATCTTTTGATTTTTGCACTGCACTCGATCCCATCTTTATCATTTGTTCATGGGTACCTTAGCGATTGATGGTGCGACCCAATTGAGTAAGGGCAATAGATGGGTCTCATTGATCAAGAGACATACCACCCCATTTTTGGATGACCAAATGAGAACACTTGATCTACATACCTATTTGATGGGAATCCAACACATCTCTGTACGGGTCTTACCAACAATATCAGTAGGTCCTTCGACAGGTTTGTCCTGGCACACATTCTGATATAGAGACTTATATAGCTCTATTAGCGCCTAACTCACTTATGTAGGAGTTTTGCAGCAGCTCGGAGTACTTGAAGCTCCGTTATAGACCCCCGGTTCTTTTGTTGTTAGGATTACAGTTAGGGGGATACGAACTGGGCAGGTCTTTAAATTTCCCTCAGACCCTTCTTCAATTGTTTGTGTTTTACTGTTTTGTACAGTCCCCAAAAGTTCTTAGGTCTACTACGTGGTGGGAGGAGGTCACGGAAATACTCCGTAGGGGTGCTGCAGTACAGCATGTCATTCGACCACTGAGCGATCGTTGGGGTTTGTCCTCGTGACCAACATATCGCTACCCTGCGCTTGGCAAGCAGCAAGCCCATGTCAACTAATCTGCGTGCCCCCTTAGGTGGGAATGGGTGGGTTTAGGTGAAGGGAAGGGGCAGGTTTAGGTTAAGACAAGAGGCAGTTTAAAGTTAAGGGGAGGGGTGGTTTTAGGTTAAGGGAAGGGGCGGGTGTAGGTTAAAGTAAGGGGCGTTTTTAAGTAAAGAGAAGGGGCGGTATTAGATTAAGGGGAGGGGTGTGTTTAGGGCTAAGGCAAATGGCGTTTATAAGGATAAGGATATAAGGTGCGGTTTTTAGGGCTAAGGGAGTGGAGGGTTTTATGGGAAAGAATAAAAAGGGGTTTAAAGAAGTTTAATTGAAAAAAATCGGCTCCTGAGACGCAGTGGCAATCATGAGGGATAAACAGAAAACACGCAGCTTTCCTGACTCGGGCGACGGGTGAGGCGTGGACAACGCACTGTCCTGGAGTCCGCCCCACAACAAGACCTGCCCAAAAAAAAAAAAAACACACCAGTGAGATCGGGGCATTTGTTGTTTTTGCTCGGTAGGTTGCCCATTACGTGTGTCGTAACGAAGTAGATCGTAAAAAAAATAGGCGTACTAAAAACAAATTTGCACTAACGCATTCGTGACAAGAGTTTTCAGCCTAATGGCTTTGTCATACATTCCTCCAAATGTTGTACCTAGGAGCAGCTAAATGATTATGTCGTCTCTGCATGCTGCTGCATACTGTTCACAGAGTTTGAGTATATTGTTCATCATTCATTGGAAAGTGGATGGAGCTCACTACTGGCCAAAAGGCAAAACAGTAAAATGATTAAACCCCCAGGGGTAGAAAAGGTTGTTTTGTCTTTATCTTATTTTCTCTGGGGCACTTGCCAATAGCCTTTACATAGGTCAAAGGTACTGATGTATTTGGCTTCCCCTAATCGCTCCACCATTCCAATAAACCTCGGGAGAGGGTAGGGGTCAAATTAGGAGATTTTGTTTACTTCTCTGAAGACAATACAGAACCTGACTGACCCATCAGGTTTTGGAACCAGCACTATAGGGAAATTCGATTTGCTATTAAAAGGTTCAGTAACATCCATTTGGAGCCTCTGCTGAACATCTTGTTCAATGACGCCCCTTCTAGCTTCAGGTATGTGATAGCATCACAACCTGTTCTTTATTCCTGGAATAGTGTATATGGCATGTTCAAACAAGGTAGTCTTTGTTGGTGATAAGGAAAAGACATCCTAAAGAGGGTTTAAACATTGGACCAACTACTGTTTGACATTGGGTGGTAGTTTGGGATCTATTTTGTGCTCCTATATAGGGGGGCCCTTTTTAGGGACTCCCATAAATACAGGCATAGCCCCTTTCCATTTCTTTAATATATTCATGTGATATATTTTGGATGTTTTTCACAGGGTATAATTCAATTGAATAGGTCACAGGAGTTACTTTTTCAATAACCAAGTATGGGCCTTGCCACTGACCCAATAATTTACATTCAGAAGATGCCATCACTAAGAGGACGGGGTCACCTACATTAAAAGACTTCTCTTTAGCTTTTTTATCATATTGTCCTTTCTGTGCTTCTTGTGCTTGTTCTGGGTTACATTTTATGATGCTCCGTATCTGGCTTAAATGTTTTTTTAAGGTTGGTCACATATTCCAACAACGGTTTAGATCCATCCTTCTCTTTCTCCCACTCCTCTTCCACCATATCTAACATGGTTCATGGATGTCGGTCATAGAGAAGCTCTAACGGGGAAAAGCCTGTAATCTTTTGCTCTTTGCTTCTGATGGCAAATAAGGCAAGGGGTAGCATATCCTCCAATTTCCTGGTCCCCAATTCTGACAGGTTTTTTTCCCGAGTATTCTTAGGGTATCATTAAAAAGCACAACTAGACCGTCTGTTTGGGTATGATAGGCAGCAGTCCGTATTTGTTTGATCCCTAGTTGTTGACAAACCTTTCTCACAATATTAGAGACAAAAGGGGTCCCCTGATCAGTTAGAATTTCTCGTGGGAATCCTACCCTCGAAAAGACATTGATCATTGCCTTTGATACCTGTGTGGTGTTAGGGTGTCTAAGAGCCAAAGCTTCTGGAGAATGGGTGGCATAGTCAACCAGGACCAACACATAATGACAACAACTCCTAGAGCATAGAAGAGGGCCTAATATAGCCATACCTACTCTGGATAAGGGCTCCTCTATTATAGTTAATTTACTTTGGTGAGTACGGCTGTTCTTATGACAGAGAGGTCATTCCCTGCAGTACAGTTTTACCTGCTGATATATCCCTGGCCAATAGAAATTTTCTAGAATGGCCTTTTCTGTTTTATCTACACTAAAATGACCCCCGCAGCAAATACATGTGGGCTAAAAACAGGACATTTTCACTAAAGGGTTTGGGAATTATGAGCTGAGAGGGCTGGGTTTTCCCACCCTTTTGGTATAGTAATCCATTTTTTAGGTGAAATTAAGGACCTACTTCGTCAGGATCGTCTAGTTCTATGGCCTTATTCCAGGCTTCACAGGGAGTTGGATCTTCCTATTGTGCTGCTTGGAAATTTCTGTCTGTCCCCATACAGCATCCTCAGAATAAGTGGGCAAGACCATGCAGGGTGTTCTTTTCTACTCCCGTCTGAAGGAATGTTACCAACTGGTCTCTTCTCGCACCCTCTGTAGCCACTGGGCCCGACTGAAAGCGCTTGCTATTTCTACAGCTTTTTCCAAAATTAGCTAGGTGTATTGACAGACCCATGTTTGTTATAGATAGATGAAGGGAAGCTAGATATTGTTCCAGATATATTTTCTTGTTAATGTCCCTCTGTGACCTGTTGGAGCCCTATTCTATACATCTCATCATCAATTCCCAGGAGCTCTAAGATGCTCCTCTTAATAGCACCATATGGGGTGGTCCCATGAAGATTTGCACCCTGATGAGTGGCTTGTAGGTCACCTGATAACAGAAGTCTTAGATATTGGCTGCAGCCATGGCCATCCGTTCAAAGTTGCAAAAAAAACAGCCTGAGTAGTCCCGGTGAACATATTTTTGCATAACTAACGAAGGCAGGACAGTATGGCCCTTTTGCTGTTCGAATGCTTCTGCTACTTTTCCTATGGCTGTCTCCTGGTGGTTTTGGCCGGTTAAGGATTTATGGAGCTTCTCCCGGTCTTCTACTGCAGCGGCTAGAAACTTCTGCATCCCCTTTTCCAATTTCTCTTGGCTCTCTGCAATTTTGGACAGCCTCCATTTCCGTGGCTTCCACTTCTGACACCCTCTGTGGAAGGGCTGGTCGGATAAATAGACAAGGAGGCTGTGTGCAATTCTTAATGATGACGTTTTATTGTTCTTATCACACAAAGTATCAGAGCTTCCAAAATATTTATAATTGCCAGGGGTATTTTCTCCTGTGATACAATGCATAGAAAATAAACAATGTTGTGCTCCCCTTCACCGTGTTCCCGTTACCTCCCTCAATACAATCCCTACCCTTCCCCTTCAACGTACCCGCTACACCGCAACTCTCCTGAGTTGTGGCCGCTCATCTACTCCCTCTGTGGGGGCCCACCACTCTTCACTCCATGAGTCAGGACCCTCATCAGAATGGGCATCTTCCTCTCCTCGGCGAACTCGACTGGCGTCCTGCTATCCGGATCGTTACCTCTTTTCGTCACGACTTCCATCATTTCTGTACTTGTCTGCCTTCCTGCCTCAGTCTCCAGGATCCAGAGATTGGTTGCTGCCCACAGGTACTCTTCCCCTCTGCCCAAAGCAGCAATAGTCCTTTGTTAGTGTTCGGGTTTTGTTTACTCTAATGATCCTTTCTTTGTTTTTACAGGTCAGCAATGGAATTGGGAGCCAACTGCAGGAGCCATCGGTTAAATATATAGTAAGTATGGGGGGGTTGGGGTCGGGGACCACTTCCTCACAGGCACTCTGTAAAAGTAGTCAGCAGAGTTCTGATCCTTCCCTAGACGAAGCATAATGTTATAATTGTACTCTTGTAAACTTAGTCCCATCCTTCAATGCGAGGAGGCATCTTGGCCTTCGAATTGCCAAATATAGTTAATAAAGGTTGATCAACAGTTATCAGTGTAAAAGGCTTTCCATACAGGAATACATGGAAATGTTCACGAGCCCATACCATGACTAAACTTTCTTTTCCAGTTTGTGAATAAGCACGTTCTATTTGGGACAAACTCCTACTTTCAAATGCCACAATATGCCTACGAGCATTCGGGTGTCTGATGTGCAGTGCACGGATAGTGCCAAACCCAAATCGGCTACAGTGGGGCTTCGCGGCGTCAGGTTTTGGCTGTCCCTCAGGAGATCCTGGTTCCTGGGGGAAGGTTGGCAGGCCTTCCAGGTTTTGGGGACTCAGCAGCTGCAGGACAAGTAGGCTTCTGGTGCAATAGGAGGAGTCAGCAGGTAGGCCAGCAGGGTTGGTGCCAAGTCAATTGCTGGGTCTTCCGTTCTTGCTGCGCGACTCTTCTCATCCATCTTCTTCCTTCAGGTCCCCAGGATCTGCTTCTCTGGTGCCCGGGGATTTCCCTAAGTACTCAATGTGAGAAGTTGGCCCGATATGCAACGTTCGCTATTCTAGCGACCGCTATGTATCGTTCCAACGACCCTTATGGTGTTTGGTTGTAAGTCAACCTATAGACCAGCTATCCTAGTAGCGTGGATACGAGCAGTCTAAGGCTAAAGACTCGAGAGGGCGCGTTAAGCCAGCTGTTTACCACACATGTACCCCTTGAACACCCAGTGAAAGGACACCACACAAGTGTTATGAAAATAAACAGGATATTTATTAAGATTCACAACAGCCCTGGACTCTTTATGAGGACAGGGTACTAAGCACAAACCAAATCTCTTAGGCAAATACTTCAAGTGCACAATTAAAACAAGTGTCCGAGGACACGGGAAGTTTAAGGTCTCGGGCGGACCCGATAAGGCAAGTCGGAAGCGAGGGACTCGGGACCCTAGAGTAAAGAGGCTATGCAGGCACCGAAATGCCGAGTTACCTAGCCACGAGGGCTGCGGCTGCACAAGTCTTACAGGCGGCGGGGTCTTCGCTGACGAGCCAGGAGCCGGAAGAAAGGAGTTGCTGGCCGGCGACCAGTGCTGAATAGTTCGTAGAGATCCAAGCCTGGATCAGAGTTTGATGATACCTGAAAGCAGAGGGGACCAAGTTCGTACTACTAGCCAGTAGTCAGAGGGTACCAGGAAGGCACCGGTTGGCCGTCACCTCGACCAGGTGAGTGGGCGACGCTAGGCTCTGCAGTCTCACGGACCAGGAGGCGTTGTCGGCGACCACGGTGGAGGTGCGAGCTGTCCCACGAAGGATGATGCTGTCGGCGTCGCTGGGCCCAGGATGGGGCAACAAGCCTTGGCAGATCTCAGGGCCACGTGGTGGGCCTAAGATGGCGTCTTGAGTGGACCAGGAGGGCCCGGGGTGCTTCTCGCAAAGAGGGAAGCAAGGGCCAGTCTGGAGCAACCAGACCAGCAGAGTTGATTGTCGGATGTCGTCACAGAAGGGCACAAGCCAGCGGCTAGTGACCTGACAACGTGCTGAGCAGCGAGCAGAAGGGCCCCACGCAGATCGTGGAGATGCTGGGGGACTGCACTTCGGTGCTGGAGCGGCTCAGGGTCGGGGCTTCTCGGACCCCAGAGCACTCACCAGAGAATTACTTCGATGGTCGTGCTGGTTAAGAAAGCGTGCAGGTTTTGATGATGGCCGGTCCCTCGAGGTCTCGTCGCACCCACAGATCACAGCTGAGCTGATGACGTGGGTAGAGGTCAGAGGTGCCAGGGAAGCCGGTTCTCGTCGTGCTGGGCCGTCGGATTCCTTGAGGAAGGACTTACAGCAAACCGCAGAGTTCTTAGATGGTGCCCGCTGATGCAGGGTGACTACTTAGCCACAAGGGAGAAATCTTGAGAAGAGTCTCGAAGTCCTTTCGTAGAAAGTATTCTTGATTCAAAGATGATCTAGTTTGGAAGGGTCCCCGCTCCGGTCTTTATCCTAAAGAAAGGGGCGGGTACATGACTAGGTCCTGCCCTAAGGGTGGGACCAGGAAGGGGGGTAGTTACACCCCTCTCCCCTGCCGGACTTTCCCCAGGCCAGGGCTGGTGCCCCTGGAACTGGTTCTAACCGGCAGATGCGTAGTGAGCACCGGGGTGCCACTCCGCAGTCACCTTCTCGCAAAAGCCCTACCTACCCAGAATACACAAACCCTGTCTGGGACGGTGCGAACACCGCCCTCGACAGGAAACCCTTTGTCCAAGCTCTCCTCGCTGGAAGGACTCCCAGCAGCAGGAGGTCAGACTCGTGTCTGTGGTGGCAGCATCCATTTTGTGGAGCTGAGGCCTTAGTTAACTTTAACCGGGGTTCACAGTTACGTACATGTCGTGTCCCTCTAGAAGGGCGGAATGCTAACCTCGTCGCCAGAACTGGGGAGGGGGCAGCATCCCGATTCGTATGACACCTTACTCGACATGTCTTGATAACGCGACACCGAAGTTACCGACGTGGTACGCGTTATCATGGAACAGCCATTGGGTCTTGATTCCGCAAGCTGCAACCGGGCTCGGCTCGGGCCAGAACCTAGTTCACACGAGCCCACGCACTCTGCCTTCAGGATTGTCAAGGCCTGCCATAGGAGTGACTGATAGGAACTCGGGTGTCCATTGTATGGTTAGATATAGGGCTACTATATCTAAAGCAAAGTGTGATTACACGACTTCGCCCCAGCTGTCATGCAGCCAGTTGTGTCAAATTTAGGAGGCCAGCCAGGGGTGGCATAATACATGCTGCAGCCCCTGGCGGCCCTGGGTACACCTATGCCCTGAGTTACAGGGTCTGATAAGGTGGCCCAGTACCAATTGGTAAATGCACCTAGGGTACATGTCGTAATTTAGAAAGAGAACAGCCAGGCTGTGGGTCTGATTAGCAGGCCCACAGCCAGAGAAAGTCGTAAACCAGTGAAACAAAAGCAAAAAATCTGGGTGATCATAGGATTGCAGACCCTACTCTCCTACACTCAATTTATGGGGTTTTAGGAGAGCGTAAGGTAGTAGCCAATGAGCTACTGACCCTTGGGGTCACTACACCCCCATATGACCACTTCTTGTTGGAAGTGGGCATAACTCCATCCCAAAATTCTTAAGTATGCCATCACAAAATGGCTACTTCTGAAAAGTGGTGTCCACCTCACTTTAGCCCACCTCAGGGGTGGTACTAGCCTGGGGGTGGCACGACTACCTGACTAGCTAATTTTCACACCTGTCCGGGTGCCGAGGGGGCACTGGATAAAGAAGGTCGGCTTCCTCTTCTGTGAGGGGAGCCAGATTTATATTTCAAAGGCAGCAGCTCTTTTTCTTATTTTTTTAATGTATTTATTTATAAAGTTTTGTATAGCGCAAACATGACCCTAGAGGGTATCAGAGAGCTTCACATGAAGAGACGGTAGGGTATAATTGAACTAACTAACACAATCATATGTATGAATGAAGTAAAGAGCCTTGAGAATACACAAATTACTACGCTTGTTCTCAAAGGTAGTCAGCAAAGAAAAGGTCAGGCATCATAAAAGGAGCCACAGGTATGGTGACTACCAATAAACACAAAACTTAGGATAAAAACATTTTCATCAGAAATGATTTTGCTCATTTGTTGAAGGAAGCAGTAGATAAAATTATGCGAACATCCAGTGGCAGAGAGTTCCATATGTTAGTTGCGACACCCGAGAAAGCTCTGTGTCCCGTTTTCTTTTTATGGAACATTGTGGTTTCAGTAGTAGGCAGCTCACACTTCGCGACGGTCTGCAACCCCAAGATCTTTCTAGATTTTTAGCCAAATATCTGGGGGTATTGAAATGTAGGGCTTTATGTGTCGTGCATGCTTCTTTAGTTGAATTATTACCTCATAAGGGAGCCACTTCAGGGATTTTAGAGGAGGTGAGATGTGTTTGTTTCTTTTTGTTCTGGAGTCAAGTCTGGCAGCCGTGTTAAAGGAGGCCTTAGAGGGGCCAGTTTGTATCTAGTTAGGCCATATAGTGTGGCACTACTGTAGTCCAATCTTGGCAACACAAGAGCTGGATTCCATTTTGGTGGTGTTGAGCTTGAGATGTCAGTGAACCAAGGATGAGTGTTTTGTAGAATAGAGTTGAGGGATATGATGTCATCTGGGGAAGAGATTTTGAGAAACAATTGCATGTCATCTGCATACATGTGATAATGAATGTTATCAGATTTTAAGGAATCTGCTAGCGGTTCCAAAAATTGATTGAAGAGAGGGCTGATCCCTGTAGAACACCCAGAGTGACTGCGGAAGGCTTCAACAGGGATTGATTAATCTTGATTCTTTGGGATATGCTCTGAGGAATGAAGTAAGCCACTGCAATCAGACCCCTGAAAAGCCCATTTTTCGTTCAAGTAGGATCAACAGACTGTCTCGTTTAACAGTGTCAAAGGCAGAAGATAAGTCAAGTTGTATCAGAAGGCATGATTCATTTGAATTCAACATTTTTAATATGTCATCCACCATATGAGTGAGTGCTGCTTCAGTGCTGTGACCATGACGGAAACCTGACTGGTATTGGTCGAGGAGTTGGAAATTGTCCATGTGGTTACAGAGTTGGAGCTGGACACATTTTTCCAGGAGTTTTGCCAGAGTGGGGATGTTGAGATAAGTCGGTAGTTGTTAGGATCTGAGCAATCTGCGTTAGTTTTTTTTATTATGGGGTTATCTGTCCTACTTTTAGATGGTCAGGGATGGTGCCTTGGTGTAGCGAGGCATTTACAATTCTAGACCATAAGGGGAGAATAATGACTTTGATCTCTTTGAAGATAGTCAGATGTAGAGGGTCAATGACGTGATTAGATGGATTTAAGGATGAAAGGATGTTGTAGATATCACTATCACTGATACATGTGAAAGTGTGCCAGAAGGTGTTGTTTTTGGGGACCTGCCTGGGTGGATCGCCCCATTAACCAGGCTAGGGGGAGTGTGGAAAGATGAATGAGTCATCTGGCAGTAGTTCCTTTGCTAATGGAAGTTTGTTCTCGATATTTGTAGTTTTTTCAGGAGGAAGGAAGCTAAGTATTCACAGTTTGGGAGAGTGATGGATCTCGTGTCAAGCGGTTTTCATACATTGCGTGATTGTTGCTTGATGATTTTGAATAGTTTGTTGGGTCAATTTCTGGCTTGGTCAAGGTGAGTTCTAAAAAAGTTAGCTTTTGCATTTCTTATTTTTTTGTTGTATGTGTTCCTCACTGATCTTAAGCATTTTAGGAGTTCCAATGAGGGCGAACATCTCCAAGCTCTTTCAGCTGAACTTAGAATGCGTCTTTCGGAGTTCAAGTTGTCATTGAACCAAAGTTTAGAGAATTTAGTGGATATATTCTTTTGTTGAAGGTGGGGGCCAACAAGTCAAGGACTTCCATTATGGAAGTATTGTAGAAGTCTGTGAGGTCATTGATATCATCCATGTTCGTTTGAGGGGTCAAGGTGTTGTTACAGTGGTTGGAGAAATGATTGAAGTTTATATCTCGAAGATTCCTTTTCCATTGTTGTGTTTTCTTCAGTTGCTCTCTCTTCGGGATATTCCTTAAATTGATGAGGAAGGTGATGCAGTAATGGTCAGTCCAATCACAGGGGCTCATAGACTCCAAAGTGATGTTGTCCATCTTTGAGATGATAAGATCCAAAGTCTTACCATTGTGTTGAGTCGGACTGTCACAGATTTGGTTCAACTCATGGTCTGATATAAAGTACTTCAGGCTGTTCACTGCCTGGTCATTCGGGTCATTCCAGTGGAGGTTAAAGTCTACAAGGAACGTCTGGGATACTTGAGTTATCATTGGTTGTGATGACATTCATAATTTGTTCGATAAATGGTAATTTACCACCAGTAGGGTGGTAGAAGGTGTGTAGCTTACAACTGAGTTTATTATTGCTAGTGATGTTGATGCACAGATATTCACATTCAAGAAAGGTAATTGTTTCTGCCTGAGACATAGAGAGGGTGTTGCAGTATATGCTGGCTATTCCCCCACTCGATTTCTTGGGTCTCTCTAGTCGAATGAGCCTATGACAAGGGGGGACTAGTAGATCTATAATAGGGTGAGATGAGCTGTTTAACCAAGTTTCTGTGAGGATAGTAATATACAATTTGTGTGTGAGGATGAGGTCATAAATATCGGCCATATGTGTATTTGCCGATCCGCAATTGAGGAGCATACATTTCAGTTGGCTATTGGTGTGCAGGGAGGCTTCCATAGATATGTTAATGTGCTTGACGTTATCCTTGTTTACAGATCTCTGTTTGTAGCTAGGTTCTTTGAAAGGGTGCTCCTGGATGGTTTGGATTTGATCCAGGTCAGTCTTATTGGTATTTTTCTTGGGGGGCGGGGGGGGGGGGTAAGTGAGTAGGAGGTCGTGGATATAATTGTCAGATAGATCGTTATTAAATCTCTTAGGTCGGGAAGAGGCGTTGGGAAATGGGTATTATTTTTAGGTCTCGCCTGTCAATGCGCATGCGCATTGAGCTTGCGAGACTATAGGGGCTTAAATAGACTTTAACCAACTTGCGATTCCATGGCGATTCCTTGCAGTGCCCGTGAAATTTAAGCTCAATGCGCAAGCCCATTGACATTAAAAGCGTGTGCACATGAAAGCGACAAGGCTCCCTCCCACGGCTATCCCCAGCGTGCGCTGTGCCTCAGGCATTTCTCCTCCCCTAATTTATTGAATGCCCACGGCTGGCGACAGGCCGTCTCTCCCATCCTGGCCGCCTCTCCCCTTTCTCTCCAGCACACTCATACAGCCTGACAAAAACACGTGCAAACAACTTTAAACACAAATCACCCAGCCTCTCTCCCATTCAGCAGCATACATTTGATACATTCAGACTATAGGCAAGATGCTTGCATCATAAGGTAACAACTTCGAGTCACAGGAGGGATGGCTACCTTTAATTTAAAAAAAAATTTGTACAAATAAAATTAAACACACAGACTCACTCCCATTCATCATGCCTACTCTTTCACCCCCTCTCTCTACAGCGTGCTACGGACCCCCTCCCTCTACAGCATGCTAAGGATCCACTGTGGCCACAGCCTCAACTTACACTTAAAACACGATTAACACACACAAATCTAACATTCAGCTGCATACTAAACGCAAAAACTCTCCAGCATGCGCGCCTCACTCTCCAATTCATTTCACATAAACACACTCACCACAGGCTTTGGATAACTTCGGACGCACACTCAGCTCATACCATTTCGCCACACCTCCATCTACATTTCGGTCACAAGTTATATTCACAACATGCCTTTCAAACATACAGCCTAAACAAAGAAAATAAGACGTGCAAACGAATTTAAACACAAATCACCCAGCCTCTCTCCCATTCAGCAGCATACATCAGCTCATACCATTTCGCCACACCTCTATCTATATGTCGGAATTTAAATACAAATCACCCAGACTCTCTCGGACTTTAAACACAAATCACCCATCCTCTCTCCCATTCAGCAGCATACATCAGCTCATACCATTTCGCCACACCTCTATCTACATTTCAGACTTTAAACACAATTCACCCAGCCTCTCTCCCATTCAGCTCTCTCACATACATCAGCTCATACCATTTCGCCACACCTCTATCTACATTTCGGTCACAAATTATATTCACAACATGCCTTTTAAACATACAGCCTAAACAAAGGAAATAAGACGTGCTAACGAATTTAAACACAAATCAACCAGCCTCTCTACCATTCATCAGCATACATCAGCTCATACCATTTCGCCACACCTCTATCTACATTTCGGTCACAAATTATATTCACAACATGCCTTTTAAACATACAGCCTAAACAAAGAAAATAAGACGTGCAAAATAATTTAAACACAAATCACCCAGCCTCTCTCCCATTCAGCAGCATACATTTGATACATTCTGACTCTAGGCTCTATCACCACACAGCTCCACCGAGGCATACACCACACAGCTCCACCGAGACACCCACCACACAGCTCCACAGATGCACGCAACACACAGCTCCACATATGCACCTACCACACAGCTCCACATATGCACCCAACACACAGCTCCACCGATGCACCCACCACACAGCTCCACCAATGCACCCACCACACCATGCTGCAGATTCCTCACTTGTAGAACAATCCCCAGTCATATGACTGGATCCAGAGATCTTCATAGCAATAAGGTCTACATTAGAGGGCATTGGAGTCAATCAGTGCTAGAAGTGATGACAGGCAACGTCACAAGGCCATAAGGGACCACCCTACTGCTTTGGGTAACTTCGGATGCACACTCAGCTCATACCATTTCGCCACAACCTCTATCTACATTTACATCACCCCCTCACCCTCACACCCCTTCACACACCCTCACCCTCACACACCCTCACCCACAGTCACACACCTTAAAACTCGCACACCCTCACTCACCTTCACACCCTCACACCCTCACAACACTCACCCTCAAACTCTCACCCTCACTCACCCACACCTATCATCACACACTCTCACACCCCCTTACCCTCATCCCCTCATCCTCACACACCCTCACCCTCTCAGCTTCACAACCCTCACACCCTCACTCATACTCACACCGTCACCCTCACTCACCCTCACACACCATCACACACCCTCACACACCATCCCACACCCTCACACCCCTGACCCTCACATCCACTCATCCACTCACACTCACACCGTCCAAGTCCACCCTCCAACTCCACTCTACAACTACAATACCACCCTACAACTCCACCCTCCAACTACAACTCCACCCTCCAACTACTAATCCACCCTCCAACTCGACACGTAAATAGCGTTAGGCAACATTTATTTCAATAACTAAACATCAGATTACATACTTGTAGGTATTCAAAAATGAAAACTTAATGCATCGCGAGGACAGTGCAGCAATTAATACATCAAAATGCAGAAAGGGATTGTAAAATAAAACTTTTTTTAAAAAAAACAATAAATGCAAACAAAATAGGGAAACATCTGAATACACAGCGAGTAATAGAACTATTTAAAAGGGGACAAAGCCATCTAAAGGACACAAATTCACAACATAAAGCAGTTACTAAAGTAAGGAAAAATAAATAAACCATTAAACAATGGTGGGAATAATCCACAAAACAAAGGAAGTGCGTAATCACAAGAGCACAAGACTTCACAGCCTAATTGCAATTCTTCCACAACTACAATAAAGTATTCCGCTCAAACTAACCAAAAAAATCAAAACAATTAATAAAGGTGGCTTCATACAAATACTTTGCCATTAATTAACATACATACTACTTTATAGTCATTCAAATGGTATTGAAAACATAACATTTCTTTTTGATAAAAAAATACATGTTTTGAAAAGTATAAGCTTACACTCCATAAGTATTGCTTTAAAATGTGGTAGTACTTAAAAAAAATAGATAAGGAATTGCTGCTCATACGCATCAAAACATGTAGGTTTAAAACTATACAGCAAATATAGCTTCTACGTACCATTACAATAAGTACTAATATTTAAAGCTGGTCAAAAATCACAAAGTATACGGATAACAAAAAAAATAAAAACATAAATACGATTTAAGCAACACAAAAACACAAGGAAGAATAAAAGAAAGTACCGTCTAAATAACACATTGTCAACTAAACAAATATAGAAACATGTGTAAAGAGTACATCCAAAACTTTTTCTTTATGACATACATTACATAAAAGTAAGCAAAACATTAAATAAGGAAAATTAGAAACATTCCATAAAAGTGCAATAGGTACATACACAAGCCAAGTACGATCGGAAACAAAATTCTTTAAAAAACATTACTAAACATTCCCAAACTTATTAAATATATATATAGTAGAGAAACACTAGGTAAACAACACACAAAAAAAATAACATTGACAACTTACCTGTCAAACGACGCAGCTACAACGCGGGAAGCACATACGCCGGTTCGTGAAGATCTGGAAGTTTCCCAATTAACGTGACGCAATTGCAATGCTACGTAGGAAAATGTTGCAATATGATTGGACAGAATAGACGTCAATCAAAATGCAAGGTAAATCAGGAAAATAAACTAGAACGCTAACCTAAAAAACATAGGTAGCGTTAAGGCACAGGGTAGCGTCCACCATTTTTACGCACAAAAAAAAAGGGTAAAGGGACTAATTCAAAAGACTATGCCAAAATCCGTACTCAAAACGCACACACATACAAACTCACACAGCCACACACACACAAGCTCACAACAACACAACAACACACACACTTACAACAGACTTACACACACACTCACTTAGCCTCATACCCTCACACAATAACCCTCACACACACTCACTTACCCTCACACACCATCACTCACCATCACCCCATCACCCTCACACCCCATCACCCTCACACACCACTCACCCTCACACACCATCAATCACTCACACCCCCTCACCCTCTCACCCTCACAACCACTCAGCCTTACACCCTCACCCATTATCACTCACCCTCACACACCCTCACTTACCCTCACACGCTAAACACCCTCTAGCACACTCACCCTCACACATCCTCAACAACACAAACCCTAACATCCTCAAATCCTCACTCAGACCCTCACCCTCACCTACCCTCACACCCTCAAACACCCTCACACACCCTCACTTACATTCACACCCTCACACCTTCACACCCTTACACCCTTACTCCCTCAACCCCTCATCCTCACACACCATCACTCACACTCACACCCTCATCCCCCTCCCCCTCACAACACTCACACCCTCACTCACCCTAACACCCTCACCCTCAATCACCATCACAAACACTCACACCCAGTCACACCCAATAACGCTCACACATACACAATCACCCTCACACCCTCTCCCTCCCTAACACCCTCACACACCCTCACACACACACACCCTCACTAACACCCACCCACTCACCCTCCCACACCATCACTCACCATCAGACCCTCACCCTCACACCCTCATCCGCACACAACCTCACTCACCTTCACACCCGCACACCCCTCGCCCTCACAACACTCAAACCCTCACTCACCCTAACACCCTCACCCTCACTCACCCTCACACATCATCACACACCCTCACATCCCCTTACCCTCACACCCTGACACCCAATCACCCTATCCTCCAACTCCACCCTCCAAATACACCATGAGTGAAGTAGTGTGGCTCACTGGTTAGAGGCGGCAGACCCGAGAGCAGAGGACGGCCCGGGACCAGGGTTCGATTCCCGGCGTGGCAGGTTTCTGGACCAGGGTCAGCAGACTCGATAATTCTCTCGCCTCGGTGCCCACTCTGATCAGCGATCACACTCGGCAACTCTGGGCATTAGCTTGCCTCATCTTCACTAACGGCCCCACCAGACCGCCGGGGATGCCTGGTCTCACCTTGGAGATACCCATTAAGGGATCATCTCTCAGGGAAGCCAGGAAGGGTTTCGCAGCGGTCGAAGCGCCTTGGGACCCTACGGGTAAGTAGTGCGCTATATAAATGCCAATACATTTACATTTACATTTACATTTACACCATCCAACTACACCATCAAACTACAACATCCAAATCAAAAACTACATCCAAATCCACCCTCCAAATTCACCATCAGAATCCACCCTCAAAATCCCCCCACCAAATCCACCCTCCACCATCCAACGCCACCCACCAACTCCACCCTCCAAATACATCCTCCAATTCCACCCTCAAAATCAAAATCCACCCTCCACATCATCCCTCCAACTCCACCCTCCAACTCCACCCTCCAACACAACACCTCAACGCCACATCACCACTCAATGCCACAGTACCTCTAAATGCCACAGCTGCACTAAATGCCATTGCACCACTCAATGCAACAGCATTACTCAATGCTACAATATCACTCAATGCCACAGCATCACTAAATGCAACAGCATCACTCAATGCCACAGCAACACTCAATAGCACAGCATCACTCAATGCCACACAAACAGTCAACGCCACAGCATCACTCAGCAACACTCAACACCACAGCAACAGTCAACGCCACAACATAATTCAATACCACAACACCACTCAATAACACAGCAACACACAATGCCCCTGCATCACTCTGCGTCACAGCATTACTCAGCGTCACAGCATCAATCAGCGCCACAGCATCACTCAGCGCCACAGCATCACTCAGCGCCACAGCATCACTCAGCCCCACAGCATCAGTCAGTGCCACAGCATCAGTCAACGTCAAAGAATCAATCAACACCCCTCACCGCCACAACACCACTCAATGCCACAATAACACTCAAAGACACAGCATCACTGAAGGCCACAACATCACTGAAGGCCACAGCATCACTGAAGGCCACAGCATCACTCAATGCCACAGCATCACTCAATGCCACAGCATCACTCAATGCCACAGCATCACTCAATGCCACAGCATCACTCAAGGCCACAGCATCACTCAAGGCCACAGCATCACTCAATGCCACAGCATCATTCAACACCACAGCACCACTCAACACCACAGCAACACTCAATGCAACAGAACCACTCAATGCCACAGCATCACTCAGCGCCACAAAATCACTCAGCACCACAAAATGCCACAGCACCCCACAACGCCACTGCACCACTCATCAACCCAGCACCACTCAGTGCACAGCATCCATCAACCCCCCAAAAAAACAATGCCACAGCATCACTCAACGACACAGAACCAACCAAAGCCACAGCATCACTCAACGCCACAGCATTACTCCACACAACAGCATCACTCAATGCCACTGCATCACTCAATGGCACAGCATCACTCAGCACCACCACAGCATCACTCTGCACCACCACAGCATCACTCAGCACCACCAGAGCATCACTCAGCACCACCACAGCATCACTCAGCACCACCACAGCATCAAACAGCAGCACCACAGCACCACTAAGCACCACTACAGCATCACTCAGCGCAACAACAGCATCACTCAGCGCAACCACAGCATCACTCAGCGCAACCACAGCATCACTCAGCGCAACAACAGCATCACTCGGCGTAACCACAGCATCACTCAGCGCAAATACAGCATCACTCAGCGCAACCACAGCATCACTCAGTGCAACTACAGCATCACTCAGCATCACCACAGCGTCACTGTTTCAAATATGTTCTCTCAATGTTTCAAGCTTTATTACAAATGTTAAAAAAGATCTTAATATTTCACTTCTGTTCTTGGATTTTCGTCACAATAAAATACACTGAACATAATCTTCACTAAAGTTATTTACAAAAATTTAAGCTATTGCCATTATAAATTACAATCACTTTTAAGTATTAATTATTTAAAAAGGTTAAATCCATTGTTATTTAAAATATCAATACATCTAAGTCAGGAAAACACAAAACATGTTGCATTACAAATGCTATAGGTGTCACATTTGCGAAAGTGAAAACTATTGGCATTGTAAATGACAAAGCTATTCATTTAGCTATTTTAAAAAACAACTCATAAAAGAAAAAAATGTCATTTATAAGACCAATAGCTCAAACTTTACTAATGCGAGACCTATTGCATTTCCAATGCTTGTTGAATCAAGATTGGAGTGTGGGGGACATAGAATAGTAGCGTATCTGTTTGGGGGTTGGTCCAAGTCATGAAGGCACTATTGGGTCTATCGGTGAGCCATTGCCTGAAGTGATGGATGTGAGTCTGTGTAGAGCTTCCTTGAGATGGAGCAAGAAATGAGAGATCTGATTAAAGTGCTTCTCCCAGTAGGCATATTTACAGGTATTTATAGGTTGAAATGTGTGATCCAAGTGAGGGGGGGTCCATAAAAGGGATCCAGGTGAGGGGCGAGACCATATTAGAGGCCCAGTTGATGGGGGAGGCTATTGATGGGAGCCTGGGGTACTTGTGAGTCAGGGCGGTTTTATTGAAGGCCTGGCTGAGTATTAATGGGTGCTGAGGGATGGGGCAGGGGACCTGGGGGACCTCCGGTTAGATAGGTTAGGTGATATAGGTTTGGATAAATGGGGCGTCCAGGTATAGAGGGGAGTACCTGGGGGTGCCTTGCTGGAGGGCGTGGGGGAAGAAAGAGAAAGCTCATGAAAGGGAAGGTGTCTGGTGGGGGAATGCTTGCCCTAGTAGGGGCGAGCGGAGCTATGGTTCGGCCAGTCAAGGAATGATTCTCAGGCACTGTTGGAGAAGAGAGCTCTGGAATGGGCCTAGTAGCAGAGAAGGTGGGGTAGTAATCCCTGGCCACTGGACGTGGGCTGAGTGAGGTTGGACTAGATATGGGCATTGAAGGGGTGAAAGTGCTTCGCTGAGGTCGCTAAGGTTCTTTGAATCTTGCCGGCCTAGAAAGGCTAATCATCATGTTATACTGTGTTATAGGGTGTACATGCTCTTCCCGGAGAGACTTTTTTCAGGGTCTCCTGAGAGCAAAAGGCTGTCACCCTAAGAGGTCAGACCAGTGTCTCTGGTGGCAGGCTGGCAGAAACCAGTCAAGGAGCACACCAGAGGCTGGTGGATTTTCAGAGGGCACCTCTAAGGTTTTCTCTGGGTGCATGCATTGTTAAATCCATCACTTGAATCGGTGTGGGTTTACTAATACCAGATGTTTGATACCAAACATCCTTGTCTTCAGTGAAGCCATTATGTAGGTGAGAAACTCATTTTCACCAGTGTCCAGCACATGTTTTAAAATGGCTTCCCTGTTCACTTGTACTGGCAGTAATAGGACTGACAAGCACAGGGGCATATCTGCTCATGCAGGTATGTCCTAACATGTAATATTCAGCTCACTGCCTTAGGGCTGTCAGACCCGCTGTAGGTGTGACTTACAAATATTATATGCAGTGTTAGTGGACTTGGCACACAGGGATGTGTGACATGTCGTGTTTTCACTCTTGTCTGCACCATAACATGCAGCTTGCAATTGCATCCTTGCACATGCCTGGTGAGGGGTCCCTTAGGGTGGCACACTTCATGCCACTGCCCTTAGGGACCTTCTTAGTACCTCAGGCCCTAGGTTCCATAGGTACCATTTACTAGGGACTTACAGATGTTGCTAAAGGTTTTGCCAATTGAGGGAAACAAGTGGGAATGACTATGTCAAATAGGGCTACTTTCCCACATAACCCCATTCCCAAATGAAAGAGGATGAAACTAACCTTTTCCAAGAGAGTCTTCATCTTCTAAGTGAAAACACATGGAAAGGTCACCTGCATTGGCAGTCCCAGGTCTTTGTTCCACTGTAAAGTCCATACCCTCTAGGGAAATGAACCATCTCAACAGTTTGGGGTTTTCACCTTTCATTTGCATTAGCCATCTGAAAGGTCTGTGGTCGGTTTGACAAGGAAGTAAGAGCCGCAATTATGGCCTCACTTCTTCAGGGACCAAACCACAGCAAAGGCTTCCCTCTCAATGGCACTCCAATGCCTCTCTCTGGGGAGTAACCTCCTGCTAATTAAAGCAACAGGTAAGAAGACATGCCCATCGTCATTGATTATGGATAGGACTGCTCCTATCCTATGTTCAGAGGCATCTGTTTGCACCCTGAACTGCTTTGTATAATCTGGAGCTTTTCGAATGGCTGCTGAGCAGATTGTTTCCTTCAGTGTCAACAGCCTTTTGCCAGCTCACTGTCCAGTTCACTTTAGATGTCAATTCTGTGAGGGGGGCACAGTGGACCTACATCCCCTCAAACACCTGCTTTAGTACCCAATCAAGTCAACTTATGCCCTGAAATCAGTTTGGGTGGTTGGAGCTACCCAGTCCAGAATTGTCTGGATCTTAGTCTCTTGGGGTTTACCTTGGTCTCCACCTACAAGGTCACAAGGTGGCTGATGTATTTCAACTGAGCCCTGCAAAAAACACAGTTGATGGACAGAATGCAGAACAATGTCTTACATTCACCCCAAGTACAAAGATCTGGGCCTAAATCCATTGTTTTTTTGCACTCCACGCCACCCTAGGTCAGACAATTACTATATGCAAATCAGCCTTGACCCTGTGCCTCATGGGAACAGTCCAGCCCGAACTACCAAGCCATGTCTTTCCTAGACCGGAATCAAGCATCCAAGGACCGGTTTCTGGCTATCAGCCTTCTTCAGCCTGGATAGCTTGACTCCAGTGATGTGGAGAGCCTGAGACTCACGTCTGAGCATACCCAGCCCACTCAGGGTGAAAATTGAGCCCTGCCCTATCGGGCACTTGCTTGCCTTGATAGTGAGGCATGCACTTCTCAGAGCCTCAATGGCCTTGCCAAGTGATCCTGCCAGCTAGAATTATAGACCGCAATATCCAGATAAGCTACACTAAATGACTCCAGCCCAGAAAGGACTTTGTTCACCAACCTTTGTACGGTGGCAGGGCCATTCTTTAGTCCACTGGGCATAACAGTAAATTGATAATGCTCATCTGGGGTCGAGAATGCTGATTTATCTTTTGCTCCAGGGTTCAAACCTATCTGCCAGTACCCTGATGCCAAATCAAGAGTACTGAGATATATGGCTGCCCCGTACCTGTTAATTACTTTGTCAGCTCCAGGAATTGGATGTGCATCAGTTTTGGTTACAGCACTGAGGCCCCTATAGCCACACAAAAAAACCTCAGCTCCTTTTTACCATCCTGGGTGTGAGGTTTGGGGACTGGGACAACTGGGACCGGGCCTCTCAGAGGGTTCAATGACTCCCAATGGCAACATCTTGCTTACTTCAGCTTTGATGCTCTCTTTGACATTATCACACTGCCTGTAGATTTTATTTCTGACAGGTAGGCTGTCACCAGCATCCAGATCATGTGTACACCAGTTTGTCTGACCAGGGGTCAAAGAAATTAACTCAGAATACTGATGCCGGACTTGCCTGTAGTTAGTCTGCTGTTGGGCAGAGAGGGTGTCTGAATAGACAACTCCTTCCACTGACCAATCTTTATGGTTGTTAAAGAGGAGGCCAGAGAGCAGGTACTCTCTTCTTCCTGATCCTCATCTGTGACCATCATCATGGTAATCTCAGCCCTGTCATGACAGGGTTTAACCCCTTCCGCGCTGCGCACATTTTTGCCCGAGGTATTTAAATAGTGGGCGGGATTCGGACGTCCCCCGGCCGTCCTCTGCACACACCCACCGTGACGCATGATGGCTGGGGGCCGTCATCCGCACCGAAGGGGTTAAGGCGGTTTACATGGGTGACCCTTTTGGGGTTCCTGCAACTGCCAAGGTCCACCAGAAAGGTGACTTCCCCTTTTCTTTCCATGATAGGCTAGGGTCCCCTCAATTTGTCCTGTAGGGCCCTAGGAGCCTTATACTCCAAAACCCACACTTTCTACCCTGGTTGAAACTCCACCAGTGCAGTATTTTGGTCATACCTGAGCTTCTGGAACTTTTGGCTGGCCTCAAGGTTTTTGGATACTTTTTCCATGTACTCTGCCATTCTGAAATGAAGGCCAAGCACATAGTCTACTATGTTGTGCTTAGGTTCTTTGAGAGGTCGTTCCCACCCTTCTTTCAAAAGACACAATGGTATCCTTACAAGATAACCAAACAGAAGATCAAAGGGGGAAAACTCTACTTCCTTCTGTGGTACTTCCATGTAGGCAAAAATCAGACATGGTAGTCGGACATCCCATTTCCTTCTGAGTTTTTCAGGGAGTCCACCAGTCCTACCTTTTATGGTCTTGTTGATCTCTCAACAAGACAATTTGTTTATGGGTGATATGGGGTAGTGAACTTATAGGTTACAACACATTCTGCCCACATGTGTTTTAGGTAACCAGACACATTTGTACCTCTGTCTGACAACACCTCCTTTGGAAATCCAATTCTGGTAAAGATACCAATAAAGGGGCGTGGCTAGCAGCCAAGCATGGCGGCAGCATAGCGTGAGAGCTCCTGAGGGCACTGCGGCCTTATCATCAATCCGACACACAAATCCGATACACTGCTCACCTGAAGCGGCGGCGATCGGGTCCGGGCACGGAGCGGTGTCACCGGACCAACTTTCGGCTAAAACTGAAGACCCGCCTGATTCCACACAAACGCATCTGGGCCACACGCAGGAAGAAAGCACCGGACTTGCGTAACTCGCCGACCCCGGCGGAAGTGAGACCGGACCGGCCTAGATGAGCGGACACGTCCCGGCACCCGCCCTGCAGAGAAAAATAGCCACCTGGGACTCCGCATAGTGGCGTCACTCCATGGGACACATACAGGCGTCTGCACACCGCTCGCGGAGGACTGGCGTAGAGAACAGACACGAGTGAGAACCGTTGCGGCCGAGAGCGCACTGCGCAGCGGTAATACCCCCCCCCCCCTCCGGGGGCCTAACGAACTGCACGGGACAGCCGCGGTGATCTTCACACCTCAATTGCCCGCGAAGACGGAGTGGGCGCAGATACAAGCCCCGACCAGAGGTGAGGAGCACAGGTACCCCCGGGGGACAGTGGCTCCACGCCGAGACTCACAGAAGGGGCTCGGGGCTCACGTACTAACTCAGAAGCGTCAGCAACCCTGGCACAGTGGGGACGCAGGACGTATACACGAAGCGGGAGCTCTTACCAGCCTGCCTGGCCCATAGGTGGTGTTGCAGACGCCTAGAAAAGACCCTCCGCCATCCGATGTACACGAATGACGTGGACCGGCCCAGATGACCCAAAATAGAGGCCGCCAGAACCGTCCCTGCTCAGGGAGGAATCACTGAAAGGCGAGAACGCAGAACACGAGGCGCGGTCTGCAGCGAGACGAACCGCAGCAAACGCCGCAATCAGCGGCGATACCACGCGCCAAGAAAAAGGCCTGTACGGCCTGTACAGAAGGCGAGAGATAGAGCTCAGCCGGTCACGCGCCGGCCTACTGCTCCCTGAATAGTAGCCACGAGCCGCGGAAAACGACGAAGCGCTGATCACGACACAGCAGGGGACGACTCCGGCTTCCACGAGCCCCGGGACCATGGCGGGCAAAGGCACTAGGAGTGGATCCACGCAGGCCAAGTTAGATAAATTTGCCTACGGCCAGCAAGGTCAGTCGCACAATACAGGGCGCAACTCCACGGGTAATACCCAAGACGCGGAAGGGACCAAAAAAGTAACGCTGGAGGACATTATGAAAACCCTCTCAGAGGTGAAAACTACAGTGGGCGCCATCTCCTCTGAAGTCACGCTGCTGCGAGCGGACTTCCACAAAATGGCTGAAAGAGTATCCCAGGTGGAGGTGGTCACGAAATCTCTTGTAGAAGATACATCAGACCTACAGGTGGCCATGGAACGCATGCAGAAAGTCACCAAGCTCCTGCAAGACAAGCTGGACGACCAAGAAGGGCGCTTGCGACGAAATAACATGCGCATCCTTGGACTTCCGGAGACGGAGGGGAAGGGGGCCATGGACCTCTACATAGAGGATCTCATTAAGAACAAACTGCAGCCCAAAGGACTGTCCCACTTCTTTTCAGTGGAAAGGGCGCACAGGGTTCCGGGTGGGCCGCCCAAGACAGGAGCAGCACCAAGGCCTGTGCTGGCCAGGCTTTTCAATTTTAGGGACAGGGATGCGATCCTACAAGCAGCAAGAATCTCACCACCTGTTAGGATCCAAAATACAACCTTGGCTTTCTTCCCGGACTACACGGCAGAGGTGGCCAGACGCCGCAAATCTTTCACGGAGGTGAAAAAAGCACTACGGGACAGAGAATTGCCGTACTCCATGCTGTTTCCTGCTAAATTGCGAATTGTGGCCGATGGGAAGACATGGTTCTTCGACACGCCGGAAATGGCACAAGACTGGCTGGATGGCTGGAGGCAGGTGGGACAGCGACATCGCTCACATCGGGATCGACCTACTCATCATAACGATAAGCCAATGAACAGTCAGACCTCCCACTCACCCCGTCAAGGAGGCGCGGAAGAAACGGAATCTGACCTTGAAAGGGACCCGCTTGACTCTGGACAACCGGTTCCGGTCTGAAGGCAGACTGTATCTGTACAGGACTGAGTGTGGCACGAGGGGCCTTGGACCTGGCATAGCTGAGTAAGGTGGGCACAGTCAGTGCCCGTAAGGGACTCGCCAACCCCACGAGCAAGTAAGATAGTTGGGGAAGGACTAAAGCACTCTGCAAAGTTGGGGAAACGGGCGGGGGTTTGTCCGTGGAGCAGGGTAGCAGGGAGGGGGGACGGGGATAAAGTTTTCTTGTTCGTGTTTTTGTTAATAGTCATCATTCAGCCCTCACAATATACTGCCACCCCGAATATCGGCATACTCCTACACAGTATAGCACAACGCAATACATGCACTGACCCTATGGACACACTATGTGCGACACTCTCACACCGAATCAATGGCCAGGCCACTTCATACCACGCCCGCTGAGGGCTCCCCTGTGACTATGGGAGTGCCCCCACTGCGCATCCTAACCTGGAATGTCAGAGGCCTGGGGGACAAAATAAAAAGAGGCTTGGTCCTGCAGGCCATAAAGCGGCAAAGCCCGGATCTGGTCCTACTACAAGAAACCCACCTTAAGGGGACAACCTGCAAAGCACTTGATAGGCGCGGCTATGCAATGGCAATACATGCGGAATTCACTTCCGGCTCCAGGGGGACAGGGATACTAATGAAAAAATCATCTCCCTTTCTCATAACACACCGCGTGGCGGATGACCAAGGTCGCTTCGCTGCAGTGCATGGCCAGTGGGAGGGCAGACCTCTCAATATAGTATCTGTATATATCCCCCCGGCACTACACTCCGTGGCCCTGCCTGCACTAGGCAAATTCCTCCTTGACCTCCCTGAAGGGGATACGATTGTAGGGGGGGACCTAAATGCAATCATAGATCCAATAGTGGACACCTTTCCCTCTAGAGCCCGATCAAGAGGAACTACATCGCTCCCAGATTTTTTAGAAGCCCTGGGTATTATAGACATCTGGCGACATCTGCACCCCGAGGATACTCAGTACACTTTTTACTCAGCCGTCCATAATAGCTTATCTCGTATAGATTAATGTCTATCCCTGGGGTTAGAACTGGGGACTGTAGATAAAATAGACATCCTGCCCAGAGGCATTTCTGACCATTCACCGATTACTCTATCACTTACCACCAGGGAAAAAAAATGTGCAAGGATCTACCCAATATACCCAAACTAGTCAGTCCTGGCATTTAAACACAAGCCTAGTTTCATTGGTTACCAACTGAAAGAAACTTTGCTTCCGGATTTTAACGTCGTGACATCATCCTAGGTGCAAGCGTAGGGAGGTGCTATTTTAAGAGAGAAATGTCGCGACCATCTTTAAAAGTTTCACGGTGCCATTTTGACCATCTCCGCTCGTACAAAATGTACCGTATAGTAATATTTATGTAGTACTTAATTAGTCAAGGATTTGTGAAAAATTGTGAGTACTTTCATGTTCGGTTATCTCAAATTAGGTGTTAACGCGTAAAGAAAAACATTTTGTATTCTTATTAATTGAGAGCTAACCGACGAGTCGCTATATATTTTGGGATACATTTACTTTATGCCGATTTTGAGTTTATAATTTAACTCTCAGAAATCCTTGTGACTGAACGGTATTATATATTGTGACGGAACTGTATATTTTTCTTCACGTAGGCGCATCCTTAGTACTTCACGGGAACCGTTATCAAGCTAAGGCCTCTGTTAAAAGTAATTTCCCCGAGCACAAACTATTAACTCTTGAGAAAAAATCATGATGTCTATTAATCTGATAAATGTATAAAATAAACACATTTAAATACGTTTCTCAAGGTGAGAGAAAAAGAAAAGTGGTATTTGCGGATATACTTTATAGGTAATAAAGGGTCTGCGGTTTCTACAAGATGGCGTCCTTATTCAGCGGATCTATAGGTCCCCCCTCCCCCTCCCCCGTGTAATTGCAGTTTTTTATTATACATTTTGTTTTTATGGATTATTCAATTTAAAACTTTTTGGGGATAAGAACAACGTGTTTAATCTAAATAAAGAATATTAATTACAGTGCTATGATTTTAAACAATTTTGCAGTCAATTATCAGACTCGTCGTCATGGAAAAAGACGCTTCACTCCTTTTTTTTTTTTACTAGTGCCCCTGCGCGTCGGAAAATAGTCCGAATGTCTCGCTTTCAATGCCAATGGCAAAGAGCTGTGGTGCAGGGAAGGGAGGGGTCGGATGAACAGGCAGAGCAGTTTTATGTAATGCTTTAGGCTGCTGGCTTGAGTTGCATAAGCATAATGGTTAAACGGCACATGCTATTACGAGCTGTAACTGTGTATTGTAGCTTTTAGTGTATCAGAAAAGGGGAGTACACCGTATGGTAAAATGCAGATTTTCAACATTTAGAAATGAGTAGAAAATCATGATTTTAATAAAGGCATGGAGGCTAATATTATGCACTTCCCTTTATTACTACTCAGGCAGTAGCAACAAAAAAGAATCAGAACACACAAAACCTTCTAGAATACAGAACATGCATATCTTCTCAGAACCTGCAGCCATCTTCCTCTTTTGTTGCTGCTCAGGCTTGAGATAAGTCACTTTTAAAACTGTAGTTTTTAATGTGTGAAATAGTTTACTTATAGAGATGTTTAATTAGAAATAGAAATGTTTTGTGTTTAAAGCGATTTTAGATATGGATTTGTAAAGTTCTTAAATATTTAAAAAAAGAAAAATGTGTTATTTTAATCAAGAGTAGGATCGAATGTTTTTTTATTATTGATTTTGAAACGAGAGTAAAGAATATTTTAGTCAGGCGGGGGACGATTATCGATCGTATATTGATTGTTGCTGTTAGGCTGGGGTTGTTTTTCGAATCGTATTGTGGGTCTTTTAAAATATGAGGAATAAGATTTTATCTCTGGTGGCAGTTGGTGTTTTGATTTGTAGCGCGAGGAAGGAGGCGCGCGTGTTACTAACGCGCGTCTTGCCTTCCAGAAGTCCTCTGTGCGAGGAGGCGCGCGTGTTGCTAGCGCGCGTCTTGCCTTCCAGAAGTCCTTTGTGTGTCGTTGTTTTGCGCATGCATTTGTGTTCCTCAAGGGCCGCCATACTCACGCAACGTGCGGCGGCCATTTTGGGAAGTTGGGAAATGTTAGTGAAGGATTGAGGAAGAGTTGGCTGCCATGTTTTGGGCTGTTTTGGGCTGTCAAATAACGACGTAATTCGGACAGTTGCATTTTTTTCTGTCAGAAACAAGTCGGAGGTTCAGAGAGAGGTCGCTTTTGGTTGTGTAGAGAGGGAAATTATAAATTTTTGACTAGATAGTTGGTTTTATTAGTTTTTGATTGTTTGTATTATATTGGAGTATTATATGAGTGAGAAAGGAATTGAAATGGAGGGTGCTGAGGGTAATTTTGAAGAGAGAATGAAGTCCTATATGGACAAAATGTTTGGAGAAATGACAGCATCCATTGATAAGAAAATAGAGAATACCATTGAAAAGGGTATTCAAAAGAAACAAAGGGTTAATGAGGATGAGAGTTTTTGGACCACTGAAGAGGTGGATAATCTTGCTGGTTCCACCAGCCGTGGTGCGAAGAAAAGTCTTAAAAGGAAGCATTTGGATGCAAAGAGGAAAGAGAGGGAACGTAAGGATCTCAAAGAGGTCGCTATAAAGGCGAAAGGAGGCGCAAAAAAGGCGCGTAAGAGCAAACATACCACTGTGGCATGTGATTCGAGTTCTAGTGGTGATGTGGAAATTACATGTAGTTCAAGTCTCGAAGATTCAGACTTGGAGGAGATTCCTTTTAAAAAGTCAAAATTAATGGAGAAGGAAGTTAAATTAGAGGAGACCGAAATTTATGACCCTCAAGGTGAGGAAATGTTTGATCCTCTTTTAATACAGCACCCTCTGTCACCACAGTGGGCTTCGGTGGAGCACGTTGCAAAGTATGTTCGTTTTTGGATAAGGAGAGAGATACCCAAGGAAGTTAGAACAAGAATGAGGAGGGAGTGCCTGAGGCCCAGCCTTGATAGCAAAGTAGCATATACTCCAGAGTTAGATCTAAGGATGTTAACTTTTATAAATAAAACTGGGAAGGATCAAAGGAGGGGCCTGGAGAAAGGTCTTAAAGGGTGTCAGGACAGGCTCTTAGATATTCTGGGTCCTCTAACCAAGATCTTTGATATGTGCGAGGAAGCACATTCTAACAATGTTGGAATAGATGTGGCAGATATGCGCCAGTGGGTGCAGAGGTCAATTTGCCTTCTTGGAAATGCAAATACAGCTTTGTGTATTGAGAGAAGGAAATCTATCTTGTTCAAGATTGATCCTAAGTTAGTGGATCTGGCTGGCAAAGAACCAGGAGAGCGTTCAGAGGGTTTGTTATTTGGGGATGACTTTGTGAAGGACATGTCCCGGTATGTCAATACACACACATGAAAGGCCCTTTCCCTGCTTTACGTGTGATATATAATTATATTCTATACGAACGCGAGACCTTAGTGCTACGCTGAACTAGTGACAGATATAAGTAAAATATATTTAAATTGTATCAGCATTTCAGATGTTTTATTTCAGCTCTGCCAAGTGTACCGGCTCCTTGCGTGATGTGCTGTTCTACCCCCGGATGTTTCTTTTAATATTGAGACTTGTAGTCTTACCTATTTCATTATAAAACAGGGGGACACACTTACCTGAGGAAGGGGGGAGGCGAGGAGGCCCCCACTGCAGCCACCACCGCCAGGAGTCATTTCTTGCTGACTACAGCGCCGCCGCCCCGGGACTACACCTCCCGGCAGCCTCAGCGGCGGCGCTGCATTGACACGTCACCAGTGCGCCAGGAGGCGCTTCAAAGCTGCGCTCTGCTCCGCTTCGCGGGACGCCGGGCGAAGCCCGGGCAAAGGGCGGGCCCTCTGTGGCCCTCAGAGGACCCGAGGAGGACGGGACGGGCCACCCCACTTGGCTCCATCAAAGGAGGAGGTACAGAGACGTTTAATCCTTCTAATCTTTACCGTTTTGAACTGCTTACTGTTGCTTCCGGGGTTCTGTTTCCCAATTACTATGTCCATCTGGGAAGAGCTGAATGCCCTGTGTGGCACAAACAATCCTCTCTCAAATCAATATACTGCCCCGGGGCTTAACCGGTAAAAGTAATCATGACGAGGAAATAGACAATACCAATCAGAATCTATCAAATACCGATCAAATGTGCTGTAGCCCCTCATTATCCCCCCCAACCCAACCTTATTAACGTCGGATAAGGCTGGGACTCGAACAAATGACTCTGTATCCCCCCTCCAATCGACCCTACTGGCTCAAATCGAGCGATTGTTAAACTCTGCTTTATCACCGCTGGTTGCAAAAATCAATGATTTGGGGGACAGGTTGACCAGGATTGAAAAAACTGTAACAAGGACCTATCCACTAACTGAAAATACTGCTATACCCATATGCTCTACTTTCACTAACAACCATGAAAAGCCTATGACCATTGCTCCCAGGAAAGTTCAAACTTTTGACTCCCCTCTTACAACACCCATTCCAAGTGGCCGCAATGCTACTTTTAATCCCGCACATGCCCCTCACAGAGTTCCTAGGATTTCTCAAGAAAGAAGGCATCGAATTGATCTACCCCCCGAAGCCGCCCCATACGTCACCGTTCTCTCTGGGGTCCCTGCACTCAGTCCGGGCAAACGTGAATTACACCAGGACCTGCTGAATAAAGCCATCTTTTGGCTCAAAAACAATAGACCGTTACCACCTGCTCTAGATGGCGGGATCCTGAGCGTCAGGAGGGTGGGGTGGCTAGGTTTGCTGCCCAAAGATATTCTGGGGGACTTGATATTAATTAAATTTAAACACAGGAACATTGCCCCTTATTTACGATCTACCCAGCCCAAAGTTGGAGATGGTCCCATCTGTATCTGGGACCTGTATGACTTTTACCCTGGCCCCCGAACACCGAATCATAATACCTGGTGAAAAAGGGGACTCTGTGTATCTTGGGTTATTATTTTGAATAGTCGATTTGCTAAACTGTTTTAGTTTGTTTTAAATAGTCGGTTTTCTTTTAATCTTGTAATGAATTGTTGAGTTATTTTTGCATGTATGTATTTCTTTCTGTTGCTTTTATGGTTTTAAATTCAAAAACCGAATAAAGCTTATTTGAATTGAATTGAAACAGGAGCACAAGTCACAGAACTCGAAAGAACCCCAATTGGAGCAGCACATCGCCTAAGAACCTGGGAAACGTGGCATGTATTATTTATATAATGGTAGAGTTAATAAACAGTTACTAACAGTGCTGTGCCTTGCTTTAGAGCCACTTTCCTCTGGACAGTAGACAATCCTGTTAGGGTGTCTAATGCAGTGGATCCTTTGCATGCATGTGATCAAGGGGCATATGTAGGAAGCAGTTTGCGATTCGCAAACGCCGGAATTCACAGAATTCCGGCGTTTGCGAATCGCAAACAGCGTTTTGGTATGTAGGTGCCACATAGCAAAATTAGGAATCGCAAAAATTGTGATTCCTTATTTTGCTCAAGCATTTAAGGAATCGCAATTTTGCGATTCCTTAAATGCTATGTAGGGGTGCTTTTTAAATTGCGATTTTGGCTTAAGGAATCGCAAAATACTACCTACTCCAAGAAGATGGTATTTTGCGATTTCCTGTCAAAATGCATTTTTTTTTAAAGTCAAAGTGCCATGTGGCGCACAGACATGCCTTTAGGGCATGCATGTGCGCCACGTGTAATTACAGGCACATTCCAGGGGTGCAACAGGTGTCCTTTGGACACCCTGGCACCTTTTGGAATTGCAATTCTCAAATTGCAATTTTCTCATAGAATTTGAGAATGTATCCCCATTCATTCCTATGGGCCTCTTGGCCCATAGGAATGAATGGGACACTCATTCCTTAATTGCGATTCGCAATTTGCTAATCGCAATTAAGGAATTTTAGAGATTCGCGAAAAATTTGCGAATTATTACCTACATTCCATTTTGCAATAATCAAATAGCGATTTCTTAAAAATCGCTATTTGAGAATCGCAAAATGGAAATTACCTACATATGCCACCAAGAGATTAAAGGGGCTGCAAGTCTAAGTGAAATATAATATCTGCCTTCCAAACTATAAAAGGCAAAGGCTGACTTTTAAATTGGTGCTCATAGGGTAACGTGTCTGGGGACAGGAGTTCTTAAGTGTAGACCAATGATGGCCCTTAAAATTTTGAACAGGTGTAGCAACGAGGTTGGGATTCTACAGCACATGGTGCTTGGACATTCAAAACCTTTTCAAAGAGTTTGGCACCTGTGTGCCTGTCTTGAGCATAGCTACATAGTTTGTGTTTGGACCTAGGCTAGTAGGTAATGGCTACATCTTAGTATGTGGAAAACTAAAGGACAATACAAATCATACATCTCCGAATGCCATCAGCAGGACTTTTAGGATGCTAACTAGAATATCACTTAAGTGAGAATGGCGCCAGACCACTTATTCATCTGCCAATAAATGTGTCTCATCGAGTGAAGCACTGGCTCCAGAGTTTGGTCTACAACCTACATATCACTCATGCCTTAAATGTGCAAGTTATGGGATAGACAAAAGCTTCTACTAGTTAGCCCTGTTGGACTTGTTCTGTGAGAAAAGGAAGATTGCACGTGTTGCCTCCTGGGAGATAAGGAAGCTTGCTCTGCTATTGTCATTTTGCTCCTGTTCTGTGAGAAAGTAAAGCTTGATCTTCTGCTGCACCAATTGTACCTGCCTTATGATGTAAAAAGCTTGTGTTAATGGTACCCTAGCTATAACTGTCCTTGGGAAGCTTGCAATATTTCAGCCCTATGTGTAGCTGTTGCATGAAGAGGGGTGTTTTCACTGCTTTTGAGCCATCTTATAAAAACAGAGGATATTTTGAATAATGTTGCATAACATACCTAGCCCAGTCAGAAGTTTGTGTTGGATCTAAAAGAGAAAATAGTGGCGGAACTCTGATCCGGAGAGACTGTTTTCAATCACAGCTTCCCAGCTTGACCAGACTTGGTTACCCTGGCCAGTTACTTTTTTCCCCTCTGCCTCCTTCTCCGTGATCATCGTATTTGACACCTTGAAATAATTCAGTTCATGATGCATACTGTACAACAATCTCGATTGTGTCTGGTTAAACGTTGCTCCAGCTACAAAAATAAAGGTTTACAAAGGGGATACAAGACAAGTGACTCAAGACCAATAACATTTTCACAGCAAAGGCAACTTAGTGTAGTGAAATAAACTAAGGTCCTAAAGTGAAACAATATAAAAGTCACCTTTTATTTGTATGTTTATGGCTCAGTCATAAAAAAAAGTGGCAGTCAGTGGCACTTGCAGGTCAGGAGGCCCAGGAAAAGCTAAGAGCTGTTTACCTCTGCCTCCACTGTGCAGTTTTTCCATGTAGGAGGCAGCACAGACAGAGCACTAGAGAATTATGGGGCCCAGCTATAGTGTAGTACCCAGTCTGAGTACCCACCAATGCCTACGCCACATACAGAGCTTCGTATTATACGTCTTTATTCATCTGCGTGTAACTGCAAACTCAAAATTCCAAACCAGCCTTCATTGCATTCTGCTGTAACACTTATGTCTATTGAGTCCATCAGGAGACAAAAGGGTTTTGTCATTGCTAACTCGCAAGACACTACATCTTCCCCTCTGTGAAATAAAAAATAATTTTTTGGGGGCGGGGGGGGGCGTGGCCAAGACGGCGAGCATGGCGGACGTAGTCTGAGAGAGCTCCGTCCCGCCGGCAAGATATCCGTCTAACTATCCTGCATTACCCCGACCCGGAGTCGTCCTGACTGGGTGAACCGCTACCAGAGGTGACAGGCGAGCCCCAACAGCAATTTGGGCGAAATCGGTGCTCGGACAACGGCGGCCCGGGCCCCGAGACAGTGAGGCCTATGCCGCGCACAGAAGCCGGGACCTCAAGTTTGGTGGGCCCAGGCGACAGTGCAGCCACGCAGTAGCCGGCGAGGTGCGATGGGCCCAAATTCATTCCCAGCTGGAAGGGAGCCACAACTACGGGCTTCAGCGGGCCGACAGTGCATGGCTGAGACAGCAGCGAGGCCTGATCATCGCTGTGGAGCCGGGGGCTCCGGCTGACGCAGGGCGAGTTCGCAACAAGAGGTGAGCGGCCCTGAGAGGGAGGGGGGGTGATCCCTCAGGAGCAGTGCCACTGCAAGACGTGCTAATCCCACTCGGCAGTTGTATCGGACCGCGGCGGTGCGGTGGGTCACGCGTGCCGGGGGTCTCTATCTTCCCCTTCGCCCCCCCCCCCCTCCGTTGGGCGACTGAGTGCCTGGGCAGCGCACATTATTGCTGAGGCTGACGGCTCGCTGCAGAGCCCCAGTGGATTCCGTGCTGCCCTACGCACATGGTGCAGTAAGCCACAAGACACCCCTCAATCGGCAGTTAGATCGGACCGCGGGGTAGGCCTACGGGAGTGGTAGAGGGTCGACGCCTGAGCCCCAAGCTGCAGCAGCCTAGCAACAACGTCGTAGAAGGCCGAGACGGAGGCAGACTGTCTCTCACTAGACCTGGGGTTGATCCAGCAAACGGGGCTGTATAAAGATCGAAGGAAGGAACATTTGAAAAGAGGAAAACACGCCTCCCGAGGGTGGTCCTCAGACTGAGGCAGGGCCTACAACCTGCGCCAAGAGAAGAGCTGACGGACACGGCAGCAGTGGATAGGAGGCAACCACATATCATAGTGGGGTGGCGATGCAATACATGTGGACGAACACACCTCTTGAGGAGCAGTGAAAGAACCCCCCTTGGGCCCGGGAAAGCGGGAGAGGCCTTGACAGCGGCCCCAATCTGGTGCAGCGAGTACGACCATCCAGCACCCCTCGCTGCAGGATCAGGCCTTGAACCCATAGCCGCAAACCATCATGACGAGGGGTGGGAACAGTGGAGGAGCCACGAAACAAGGACCTATTGACAAGTTTACGGGACCAAATGGAGGAGCAGGTGCTTTGGGGAGTCATCAGGCGCCGGGACCGGACAACGTGGCCCTAATGGCGGCAATAACACAATCCAGAGACATGCTAGATGCTAAAATTGGGGCAGTGGCGGCGGATGTCACTTTGCTGCGCCAGGACTTGTGGAATGCAGTTGCCCGCATTACTGAGACTAAGACCAGAATCTCGAGTGTGGAGGATGACGTGGCGACCCTAAAGAAGAAAGTGGCCAACATGGAAGGGATTCAAAAGGGTCTTGCGCTCCGTGCTGAGGATGCGGAAGGGCGGGCTCTGCGAAACAACTTGAGGTTTGTGGGACTTCCGGAGGGCTGCGAGAAGGGCAACATGGAGGCCTTCCTGACCCAGTGGTTGGAGGGATGGCTCCCGCCGGAATCCCTCTCGCGACTTTGTAATTTAGCGGGCGCATCGAGCCGGTGGGCGCTTGCCCTCGACCAGTGATAGCCAAACTGCTCAATTACCACGATCTGGACACCATCCTGCGGCAAGCGCGAGCAAAGGAGCCCCTGCTGTGCGAGAATCACAAAATCCTGATATTCCCGGACTACATTAAGCTGGTGCAGCAACAACGGCAGTCCTTTACCGCGGCTAAGGCACGCTTGAGAAACCTTAATATCCAATACGCCTTGCGCTACCCGGCCCGCCTGCGAGTGGTCTTTCAGTCCCGGACCTTATTCTTTAACACTCCAGAAGAGGTCTTCACTTGGACTGATGAGACAGTCAGGGTTAGGGTGCATACCCCTCCGGGCCGTGACTCTGACTCATCCTCCACGGCGGGACCCCCGATGACTCCCCGGCGATCGCGGAGCAGAAGCAACTGGAGATCGCGACCTAAGAAGCGCCCTCCCCTCAGTGATGAGACGACGGAGGCGACCAATGTCACTGACACTCAGAATCCGGAGGCATGAGAACCTGTGATGTCCTACTGGTCCCTGGTGTAAAGCTCAAATGGGTGGCTAGGGGGCTGTGTTCACACTGCGGGTAAAGAAAACTTTTGGGATTCACCATCAGGAATATTGACTGACAGTGGATCTATAGTGATAGGATGTGTGATAGGGTTGGGGGATGCTAAAGGGAGGGCGGACATATCCCCCGAGTTTAGCGGAGTTCATGTCGTAGGGGGGTAAGTTGGGACTGGATGGGTAGTTCATGGGGATCCATTGGGATAGTGGGTCTCTGCCCTCCCGTTGGGGGTTGGAGATAATCTATGCTGCGACAGGTACTTCAAAGTTGCTGAGGTATGGGGGGGGGGTGGCAGGGGAGTTGCAGGGGTAATTGGGGGCAGAGGGGTTGGGGGCTGGTTGAGGAGAAGCTTGGTGGGGGGTTGGGAGTTGGGGGGGATTGGAGGAGTGGGGGTAGCTTTCAACAGCACAGTGTCCATACAAGTCCTATTATCACTCTGTATGTGTGTACGGTCCCTGACACCTAGGCCATTGACCTTTCTGCCCATAGATGGCGGTTAACACCCCCTGGACAGGCCTCCCGAAGGCGTCGTTATGCATTGTGAGCTGGAATGTTAGTGGGGTGCTTGATAAAATAAAGCGGGGCGCAGTTTTGCAGCTAGGGAAGAAAGAAAAGGCGGATATCCTACTTTTGCAGGAGACGCATCTCCTGGGCACCAAAACCCTTAGCTTGCAACGTTATGGATACCAGCAGGTATTTCATGCTGGATTTGTGAGGGGGTCCCGGGGGTAGCAGTCTTGATACATTGCAGGCTGTACTATGTCCACGAGACGCATTGGGTTGATGCGCAGGGCAGATTTGTTTTTGTCAAAGGGAAGATCGGTGATGAACCAGTAGTCTTTGGTAGTGTGTATGCCCCGCCCCCATTACAGGGATCCCTTATAGAAAAGCTGTTTGGTATATGGGCTGAGATCCCAGACGTGATGGCTGCAGTGGGCGGTGACTGGAATGATGTGATGAATGGGCGGATGGACCGTCATAGGCCGGGGGGTTGTCAGCTAGCGGACACACCCACTAAATTAAATGATATGGTGAGAGGGATGGGCTGGATAGATACATGGCATTATCAACATACCGACAGCCCAGAATATACCTACGTCTCTGCAGTACATAAGTCCTTTTCCAGGATAGATTACTTGTTTGTTCCCCACGCCTGGATTGGGAGGGTAGACTCCACGTCCATATTGCCGCGCGACCTGTCGGATCATTCCCCGACTACAGTGGATTTACATCTAGATAGGAGGCGGCAGCCATTTAGGTGGCAGCTCTCCACATGGCACCTACCACAAGACAGTTACCAGACGCGCGCGAGGGAGGCTATAGCCCACTATTTGGAGGACAATGATAGGTCGGAGACTGATGACATGACCCTCTGGGAGGCTCTAAAACCCACACTCCGCGGAGTGGATATTGCCTGGTGTGCGGCATTCCGTAGGACACGCAGACAGGATATAGAAGATGCAGCAGGTCGGGTCCGAGACCTGGAGGAGAGATTTTTTATTTTATGAACCAAGTCCTTCTCACAAGTTACGTTCTCATCTTTCTCTCTCTGATTGCTCCACTGAGGTATCATGGTTGTCACTTCTCTCCTGAACACCAATGTCCAAGGACTTTCACTTGTGGTCGAGTGAGGTGTTGAATGATAAGCTCTTATGGTAGAATTCAACACAGTTTTGTTTTTTTAAAAATCTTTTTATTAACAAACCAAAATAAAAGCATCAGATGACCACCAATATTATTGCAATAATCACATGTATACGTTACGAAACATCACAATATACAATTAAGATTTTCTTAGGGATCATGGAGACTCCAACGCTACAGCTTCTTCGTGTATGGTCGGAGGAGTACAGATATCTCCTCTGTAGCTATTCCAAGCGCCCCAAATGTTTCCCCACTTCCCGGGTCGACCCCTAGCCACATATACTGACCTCTGTCTAAACATACACCAGTCTAGATCTTCCATCCATTTCCCAATTTGAGGCACTTGACTGGCACCCCACAACTGTGCGATGTTACGCTTAGCAATCATACATACCAGGGTCACCCATTTCTTTCCATGTGCTGTAAGGTCAGAAGGCTTCCAAACATTCAAGATACAGCGTTGAGTCTCCATCAGTACCTCCACTCCCAGCACCTCTCTAAACTTTTCATGGATCTTAACCCAATAGCGTTGTATTTCAATACAGTGCCATAAAACATGCATGAACGTTCCGGTCTCACCACATCCTCTCCGACACATCCCGTCCTCCACCAGGCCCATCCGCACCAATCGAGGTCCTGTTATGTAAGATCAGTGTAGTATTTTCCATTGCACCAGCCGCAGTTTCATTTGGATAGCTACCGTTTTAGGGGAAGACACCGACTCTCTCCAATCTTCATCATCTAGGACTAGGCCGTCTTCACTCCACTGCTCTTTGAGTGCTACCAACGGATCCTCGATGTGGTTAATCAGTTTTCTGTAGATCACTGAAATAGTTTTAGTGGGGAGATGCCCGTCCAGCACCCGATCCTCTAATGGGGAAGCCTCTAAGGGCACAGTGCCCCGGGGAATATTTGCCAGCAGGGCATGCCTCATCTGGAGGTACCTATATCTCTCGCTCTCATGTAGCTGGTGGCTTTCCATCAGAGCTTCAAACGTTAAGATCCCATCCTTCCCCCACACATCTTTAATCCGTGAGATCCCAATGAGGTCCCATCGGTCAAATCCCTTAGTTTTCCACAAACTACCCAACACCTCCGAACTCCATAGCGGAGTAGCCAAGGTAATCCTCCCATCCCACTTGAGATGCCGTTTAGCCACATGCCACACACGAACGGCATGTGTTGTCCGACCAATAAGGGAGACCTTGCCTAGTCTAGCATAGAGGGCTCTCATGTAGTCACGCCCTGGCATCTGGCCTCGATCCATCGCATACCCGGGGTCCAGGGGCGATCATAGATCGCATGATTAATCGCCGCCAATTGGGAGGCCCAATAGTACTTACGGAGGTCGGGCAAACCGATACCTCAGTCATACCAGGGCAACGTAAGTTTGGAGAATGCAATGCGCGGTCTGCCCTTCCAGAGGAGCTGCAGCTGAAGAGACTCTATTTCCTTGAAATAGGAGGGAGGTACCGGATCCATGGTATTCTAAAGCGCATATAAGAACCGGGGCAGTGCCATCATTTTAAACAAGTTATGGTAATTGAACCTTCAAGGGTTTTAATTGTCTTAATGTTTCGAATATTATTTTAAATATCTGCAATTGTACGACCTGATATATTTGATGCCCTTAATGCACAACAACTGTGACAAATGTCTTTTTAAGTTAATTTCTGTTTGTCACTGAACAGTGATCTTTTTGAGACAGAAGAGAGCAAGAGAAAGGGTGTGTATGAAAGAGTATTCGGATGTAATATTTGTTACAAGGGTACATGATAGATATACAACGTTGTAAGAGAACATACAAATAAATTGATCTATAAAAATTCTCTATACAACAATTGCAAAAGCTTTTCTACCTATTTACAATCTAATTTATTATCCAGTAGAAAAAGCAATCGTCGACGTTTCGGTCTCTATTCTTGCGTTTCCGAGACCATCCTCAGGACATAAAAAATCATATCTTGGGAGACCCTAAAAATAACAAAGATGCCATTAAAAAAACATCTAAGTATCCTATACTTAGGAAATAAGCAGTTATCAAAATATAACACCCTAAGCTCTCAATATTTTATAAAACAAAATACATTGTATATCTATTTACATATCATTCTAGAATTTGATTCAGAATTATCCAAGTTATACATCCCAAATGGTTGCTTCCATCAAATGCAATCATTGTATAGATGTCTATTTCACAATTGAATTGTTTTCTGATTCAACACAAAATGATATAGTGCCTTAAATGATTTAAAAATGACCTTTTGAAACAAAGTGGTTTGCATGATTGTCAAAGCAGAAGGATAAAGAGTCACTCATGCTTAAACTGTGGTTACATTTACAAGAAAACATTGATTTGTAATAATACCTCAATTTCAGTTATTAAATAATGTCTTGGGGCCAGATGTAGGTAAAAAACATTTACTGATTTTAAAATACCGAATTGTACCGATTCGGTATTTCAAAATCGGTAAATGGTATGTAGGTCCCAACATCTGGATTCGTTACCGAATCCTTAACAATTCTTTAATTACCGATTCAGTAAATACCGAATCGGTAATGCCCATTCATTCCTATGGGCTTTGAAGCCCATAGGAATGATTAGGCATTACCGATTCGGTATTTACCGAATCGGTAATTAAAGAATTCACAAGGGTGCTGGGGGTGTCACTTTGACACCCTCTGGCACCCCCAAAACAGGCACAGGTGCCATGTGGCAGGCATTCCTGCCCTAAGGGCAGGTCTGCCTGTCACATGACATAAGTGTGCATGCACACATGTGCATGCACACCGGAATCGGTATTTTACCATCAAATTGGTTTTGATGGTAAAATACCGATTCGTTAAGGCTCCTGGGACTCTGAAGAGTCCCACCTACATATGGGTGGCTTCAAATCGGTAAATTTACCGATGTTTTATTTTACAGAATCGGTAAAATTACCGAATCGGTAATTTTACCGATTCGGTAAAATATTGCCCCCTACATGCCAAATCGCGTAAACCGGTCGGTAACGGCCGAAAATACTGATTTTCGGCCGTTACCGACCGACCTACATCTGGCCCTATATCTTTTGGAACAATGTAATCCATTATTTATTGCATTTACTTGAAACTAGAGCTTCAAAAATGATGTCTTAGCCTTAAAGAGTGTCATGTATATATATAAAATCATTACCTCAATCACGAAAATTCTGAATATAGTGGTAATGTGCGACACAGCATAAATCAAAATGATTGTATCTCTCTTAGTAGAATAACCTGCATCACAACCAAAAGAAATGTCTGTTTGAGAACACTGGCCTTAGAGACAATATTTTGACTGACATCGACATCCGCAAGTTAAATATGTCTTCCATGAAATCTGTCTATGAAACTGCTCTATGTCCTTTGCTAGTTTTTCAGATAACTTAAAAACAACCGGGACTGAACATTAGTCTCTAAAGGATTGAAGGCATAGCACTCACTGTAATTACTAAATGCTGGTTTATACTAATTTTTCTAAAAAACCGGAGACAATGGGGGCGGGAGGGAACCTCTATTTCTTTATATCGAGCAACTAAATTTAAGAATAGAAATGTATTTATAAGAAATATCACTACATGGATCGCATTATCGTACAAGCGACAAAGAACAAACTGTCTCAGCATGGTCAATAAATACCTGTTTGAAGTCCTTATTCGCCTGACTTCATAGATGTATAGAAAAGGAATTGGGCAGATAAGATATCTGTGGACAGGTGGAGAGAAGCGATTAATTCCTATGCTTGTGTTACGCTTAACAAATATAGTCTATCTCACTTTCATCTTATTTTGTACCTCAATCAGGCCAATCCAATATTAACCGTTAGGATTTAGTTAATCAAAACACATAAGTTAATGTTATGGTAGGGGGCCTACAAAACTGTGAAATTTAAATTACTAGTGTGGGACCTCCGATACTATGAGGTTTTCAATAGCTTAATTCAGAGAGTAACATACCTAAAAAAATTGGTGAAAATCTCCTATCGTATTATTCTGGCGTTTGTAGTTACAACGTTGAGTCTATCGCAGTCAGCTCTCAACAACTAAAAAACACCAAAAATGTGTATTAGTTAAGGGTTCAGTATAGAATTTTAGCCAAGCAAGTAGGGGGGAATTATCTAAATTGCCTACTCTGTCAAATACCTGAAATTAATTTGCTGCAGCCCGTCACTTCCAAGTCAGTTCAGGAGCAAGAATGAATGCATGTAACCCGAAACTTTTTGAAGGGCTTCGTTTGGAGATCAAAAGAGGACTTTCATTTAGAGATCAAAAGAGGACTATCGTTTGTCAATGGGCCCCATGTGTCTGATAGCAAACTGGCGGCCATCTTGGAAGGTGATATTTTACATATAATTCATATAATTCACATGCAATTCGAGCTTGCTAATCAAAGTATAGCTTCATCTTATAACATAAAGAACACAGTATAGCAAAATTACTGTTCATCAAAGCAAAATGTTAGATTTTTGTAATTTTTCGTTGCATAATTACACAGGCTCTAATTAAAAATAAAGTTCACCAAAGGTTGCCAAACATTCGCAAACCTTACTAATAACTGCAAAGAAAACTTTATCTGGCATCAGTGCATAAATCGTTAGGATGTCCTTAAACCGGCAAATAGTATCCGTAGAGGTTTTCTGGCTACAAAGACTGCTAACAGCAAAAATAAAGTTCACCAAAGGTTGCCAAACATTCGCAAACCTTACTAATAACTGCAAAGAAAACTTTATCTGGCATCAGTGCATAAATCGTTAGGATGTCCTAAAACCGGCAAATAGTATCCGTAGAGGTTTTCTGGCTACAAAGACTGCTAGCAGTTAGCAGTCTTTGTAGCCAGAAAACCTCTACGGATACTATTTGCCGGTTTAAGGACATCCTAACGATTTATGCACTGATGCCAGATAAAGTTTTCTTTGCAGTTATTAGTAAGGTTTGCGAATGTTTGGCAACCTTTGGTGAACTTTATTTTTAATTAGAGCCTGTGTAATTATGCAACGAAAAATTACAAAAATCTAACATTTTGCTTTGATGAACAGTAATTTTGCTATACTGTGTTCTTTATGTTATAAGATGAAGCTATACTTTGATTAGCAAGCTCGAATTGCATGTGAATTATATGAATTATATGTAAAATATCACCTTCCAAGATGGCCGCCAGTTTGCTATCAGACACATGGGGCCCATTGACAAACGATAGTCCTCTTTTGATCTCTAAATGAAAGTCCTCTTTTGATCTCCAAACGAAGCCCTTCAAAAAGCTTCGGGTTACATGCATTCATTCTTGCTCCTGAACTGACTTGGAAGTGACGGGCTGCAGCAAATTAATTTCAGGTATTTGATAGAGTAGGCAATTTAGATAATTCCCCCCTACTTGCTTGGCTAAAATTCCATACTGAACCCTTAACTAATACACATTTTTGGTGTTTTTTAGTTGTTGAGAGCTGACTGTGATAGACTCAACGTTGTAACTACAAACGCCAGAATAATACGATAGGAGATTTTCACCAATTTTTTTAGGTATGTTACTCTCTGAATTAAGCTATTGAAAACCTCATAGTATCGGAGGTCCCACACTAGTAATTTAAATTTCACCGTTTTGTAGGCCCCCTTCCATAACATTAACTTATGTGTTTTGATTAACTAAATCCTAACGGTTAATATTGGATTGGCCTGATTGAGGTACAAAATAAGATGATAGTGAGATAGACTATATTTGTTTAAGCGTAACACAAGCATAGGAATTAATCGCTTCTCTCCACCTGTCCACAGATATCTTATCTGCCCAATTCCTTTTCTAAACATCTATGAAGTCAGGCGAATAAGGACTTCAAACAGGTATTTATTGACCATGCTGAGACAGTTTGTTCTTTGTCGCTTGTACGATAATGCGATCCATGTAGTGATATTTCTTATAAATACATTTCTATTCTTAAATTTAGTTGCTCGATATAAAGAAATAGAGGTGTCCCCCCCCCCCCATTGTCTCCGGTTTGTTAGAAAAATTAGTATAAACCAGCATTTAGTAATTACACTGAGTGCTATGCCTTCAATCCTTTAGAGACTAATGTTCAGTCCCGGTTGTTTTTAAGTTATCTGAAAAACTAGCAAAGGACACAGAGCAGTTTCATAGACCGATTTCATGGAAGACATATTTAACTTGCGGATGTCGATGTCAGTCAAAATATTGTCTCTAAGGCCAGTGTTCTCAAACAGACATTTCTTTTGGTTGTGATGCAGGTTATTCTTCTAAGAGAGATACAATCATTTTGATTTATGCTGTGTCGCACATTACCACTATATTCCGAATTTTCGTGATTGAGGTAATGATTTTATATATATACATGACACTCTTTAAGGCTAAGACATAATTTTTGAAGCTCAAGTTTCAAGTAAATGCAATAAATAATGGATTACATTGTTCCAAAAGATATAGACATTATTTAATAACTGAAATTGAGGTATTATTACAAATCAATGTTTTCTTGTAAATGTAACCACAGTTTAAGCATGAGTGACTCTTTATCCCTCTGCTTTGACAATCATGCAAACCACTTTGTTTCAAAAGGTCATTTTTAAATCATTTAAGGCACTATATCATTTTGTGTTGAATCAGAAAACAATTCAATTGTGAAATAGATATCTATACAATTATTGCATTTGATGGAAGCAACCATTTGGGATGTATAACTTGGATAATTCTGAATCAAATTCTAGAATGATATGTAAATAGATATACAATGTATTTTGTTTTATAAAATATTGAGAGCTTAGGGTGTTATATTTTGATAACTGCTTATTTCCTAAGTATAGGATACTTAGATGTTTTTTTAATGGCATCTTTGTTATTTTTAGGGTCTCCCAAGATATGATTTTTTATGTCCTGAGGATGGTCTCGGAAACGCAAGAATAGAGACCGAAACGTCGACGATTGCTTTTTCTACCGGATAATAAATTAGATTGTAAATAGGTAGAAAAGCTTTTGCAATTGTTGTATAGAGGATTTTTATAGATCAATTTATTTGTATGTTCTCTTACAACGTTGTATATCTATCATGTACCCTTGTAACAAATATTAAATCCGAATACTCTTTCATACACACCCTTTCTCTTGCTCTCTTCTGTCTCAAAAAGATCACTGTTCAGTGACAAACAGAAATTAACTTAAAAAGACATTTGTCACAGTTGTTGTGCATTAACAACATCAAATATATCAGGTCGTACAATTGTAGATATTTAAAATAATATTCGAAACATTAAGACAATTAAAACCCTTGAAGGTTCAATTACCATAACATATCTATTTCCCAAACCCTCAAGGGTATATTGGGTTGCTCACTTTTGTGTACCCCATCATTTTAAACAAGACCGCGCAACCCAGGGAGAGTGGCAATTCCTTCCACCTCGCGACATCTCGCCGAAACCGATCCAACGGGGGCTCCAGATTATTATCATACCGTAGCTTCGGGTCCATGGTAATAAAAATCCCCAAATATCTAAAGCCCACTGGTCCTGTCCAGATGTTGCACCTCTCGAACCCCCACCACCTGTGACGTCGGCACCAAGACATAGTCTATCCTTGAGAGGGAATGGTGGGCGGCGGAGGAGTGTGTATAATATGTTTCTACCGGATTCCTCAGCCTCCATCCGTCCACCAGCCCGGTGGTTTCTACAAAGTCTGACAGCCATCAGTGAGACGGTGGCAGAGTTCGGGGTGGGAGCCTATCTATTTCACCATTCATTACAGCATTGAAATCAAACCCCCACAATCAACATTCCAATGGGCAAAGTTAGGAAAATTCTACACCAATCATGAAAGGTATCAGCCTGCAGGGCCGGTGGAACATACACAGATAAAAAGGTAACCGTCCTCCCCTCCCACAACCCAGAAATCCCAATGTATCTGCCTCGATTGTCCGCCCATGTGGCTTGAATTGTCAGCGGGAAGGAATTTCTAAATAGGATCCCCACCCCCCTGGAGCCCGAGGTAAATCCGGCATGTGCCACCAGTCTATACCCACCCTGTGCAGTGCCATACAACGATTTCCCATTAGATGCGTCTCCTGCAACAACACTACATCCGGGGCATGTCTCCTGATCAGCTGATTAACCATTCCTTGTTTTATCTTATCTCCCAGCCCATTCACATTCCAGCTGAGCGTGGCTATCCCTAACCCCTGTCTACCAGAAGACATTAAGATGGTACATCATATCTAAGTCACCTGAAAACATTAAAAACAAACTTCAAACCATGTTACGGAAATTGTCATCACAGTCGATTTAACAAAACTTCGGATTCTCAAACCCCCCACACACCCCATTCCTCCACCCCTCACCCTGCACCCCTGCCTGTAGCTTAAGCTCATCCCCAACTAGCAGTGTGCCTGTCACCCCAACCTACTCTACAACTAACTAACCGCCTCTGTGAAGATCAATCCCCTGAAGCATCTCTGCCAACTTAGCGGGGTCTGTGGAGTTTTACACCCCCACCCCACCCCCTGCTCAATGCACTCCACTGTTCAGGCACGCTCATTCCCATGTTCAGTTATCTATTGCTCCTCCGCCGCATCTCTATTTTGGCTCTCAGTTCCCGCTGCATGTGTGCCGTCCAACCAGTCCGCCGCTACTTCAGGATTGTCAAAAAACAAGGCCTTTCCATTATGCTCCACTCGAAGCCGGGCTGAAAACATCATGGCATATTTCATACCTTTGTCAAGCAGGCTCCTCTTCACCGACAAGAACCCCTGTTGCAGTTTTTGCACCGTTTGAGTGAAGTCCGGAAAAAATGAAAGTGTCACATTTTCAAATTTTAACGGGGGCCCTGATCGGACCGCCTGCAATATCACACCCCTGTCGCAAAAATTAAGGGCCCTTGCGATCATGGGGCGGGGAGGCACCCCTGGGCCTGCCCCCCCGAAACGCTATGGGCACGCTCAACTGTAAAAAAGTGTAAATTGTAAAAAAGTTGCTAAGATCTTTAGGTTGGAGGTGGTTAAGCACGATATTTTCGACAAACAAGTCCGGTGTTTGACCCTCCGACCTCTCGGGCACACCTAAAATGCGAACATTTTTGCGTTGCGCTCTACCTTCAAATTCATCCAACTTCAGATCTGTGTGGGCCCTTGAGGCCTTAAGGTCCTGCACCTTCTGCTGCAACAGATTCACGTCATCTATGAGGCTAGCTGTCTTGACCTTCAGTGATTTCACCTTCTCACTCGCCTTAGTGAGATCCGCTCGTATCAGCCCCACTTCAATGGCAACTGTGTCTATCTTATTGTCCAGGGCTTCCATCTTTTGTCCCAGTGATGTTTGGACACCTGTAATGGCCACCATGAGGTCTGATAATGTTGGCTCCACCGAGGAAGGAGTATCTGACTCCACCCTCACTTGCACCCGTTTCGAATCCGCCGGTGACCCTGTTTGCACGGTGTAGCGCTCCAATGTGTTGGATTGTACATTTCTGGCTCCTCTGGAGGTGCGAGGTTGGCCCTTGTCTTGATCAGTTTTCGTCGCCATCGTGGCGCACACTCCCTTGTCACACCACTATACCTCTCAATGGCGGTCTTCTCCACACTCGCCCCACAGATCCCCACGGGGCCTCACCTCACCTCTCGGTCAGCTACACCATCTGAAACAGCCATGGGGAACAATGGCAACAGCTACGGGGTTACCGCGAGAGGAGACCGCCAGGCGCCCCCTCTCCAGCTCCCGATCGCCACCTCTCCGCTGTTTCGTGTCCTCATCCCCAGTAACTGCCTGTCTCTCACCTGGTTCCCATGTGTGGTGGGCACCGGTCAGATACCTCCAACCACAAGCCGCAGCACTGTCTCCATTCGCCAGGTAACCGGGCCCCCTCAACAGTGGCCAGTTATTCACCCCCCTCGTGTGGTTCACCAACGCAGCTCACAGGTCCAGGAAACTTCCACAAGGAGAGGCACTCACCGACACCCACTCCGGATGCTCCTCTCTCACGGGTATCAGGGTGGGCGAAGCGGCACCCCAGGCTCCTGTGTCTCGAGCTGACCCCCGGGGCTGGACCCCCACCGAGTGACCCTGCCGCCGGTACTGAGGCACTCCACTCCGCTCTCCCGTCAGGATTGTGCCAGGGGGTCGAACTGGCTTGTGGCGACGCTGTGGGGCTTATGCTTGCTTTCATCGGCCCATAAACCTTCGTGCAGCCTGGTAGGGTGTGTTTCATTGGCTATGACCCGCCTGCCTCAATGCCCCTGCAGTATACCTCAATGCCGGTTCATTGTATTCCAGCCAACTTTCGGGGATTATCGGGGCGAACCGGGACTACCCGGCTCTCCGCGCCCGATGTTATTGCACTCCCGGTCGGCCAGCAAATCACCTGAGGCCCAGGTCGGGCTGCCGAACCAGGCCCCAGACTGCCCGGTGACGTATCTTCACCGCCAGACCTCGAAGGCGGCTCGGACGATTCTCCGCTTGGGTCGCCTCTTCTCCCACACACGGGAGAGGGGCTGGGGATCAGGATGCGCCGCAGGAGATTGATGAGGCGAGGGAGTTCGGCGGAGCCGACTCTCTAAGCCGCCATCTCGGTTGCTGGTTAGGCTCCTCCCCCAACACAGTTTTTAAAACAAGCTTCTCAAGAGTAGCATGCTGCACTGCTTTCTTTAGTGTACTCATAAAACGCTCAACAAGTCTGAACCTGCAGCCACAGTTCTGTGCTCTCCTGATGCATTATATTTAGATGCTCTAAAATCTTTAAACTCTTGACTGCAAAAAGGCAGGCCATTGTCAGATTTCAATATGACTGGAACACCCCATGCTGCAAATATGCCATCTGGCACCTCAACGACTTGGTCTTTAGTGGTAGATGAGAGATCCTCAATTAATGGAATTCGTATTTGTCCACAATCACCACCAGGTAATGTCCATTGTCAACTGGACCAAAAAGTCAATGGCTACTCTCTCCCATGCATGCTTCTGGAGTTCTGACATTTTTAAAGTGTGTTGAGTAACTTTCGTAGAAATGTGATTGCATAGATGACAGGCCTTTAATTCTTTTTCAACCCGCTTATGAGAAGTTGGCCTGATATATAGTGCTCACTAATCTAGTGATCACTTTGTATCATTCCAAACGACCCTTATTGATGATTGGTTGTAAGTCAACCTTATAGACCAGCCATCATAGTAGCATGGACAAGAGCAGTCTTTAGGCTAAACTCTAGAGGGCGTGTTAAGCCATCTGTTATACCATCACATAAACCCCTTGAACACCAAGTGAAAGGACACCACACAAGTTGGTATGAAAATAAAAGGATATTTATTTATAACAAGTCTACCCTGATCTCTTTACGAGTCAGGGAGCTAAGCACACAACAAAACTCTTAAGAAAATACTTTAAGTTGCACAATTTACACAAATGCCCGAGGGGCACGAAAAACCATATACTCTAAAAGTGGAATGCGAAATACTAGCAGGTAAGTAACAAGATCCAGAGGCTTTAGGATCACTAGGACTGCACTACTGAACCTTCAGGTTGGGAGCAGGAGGCCTAGGGAGATCGGGTGCAGAGTGTGCACTCTCACGCGGGATGCGGGACAAAGTCTATGGATACTAGTATTCGTAAAGTTAGTGTTATCGGACGAATCCGACTAGATAGGCTGAAAACGAAAAAGGATCTGGACACTTAGATAGTGAACCTACGTTGGAGCACCGAAATGCTCAAGTTATCTAGCCCAGGGGCTGCGGCTGCATAGGGTTCAAAAGACGTCGGGAATCCTAGTTACAGTCTATGGAGCCTGAAAGAAGAAGTTGCTGGCAGGCGACCAAAGATGATGTCCGGAGTGATCCAAGCCTGGATCGAAGATGGAGACGACCTGAAACCAGAGGGGATTCAGTTCTTAATCACTAGCCAGTGATTAGGTGGGCACCAGGATGGCACCGGATGAAGTCACCTCGACCAGGTGAGTGGGCGACGCTGGACTCTGCTGTCCCTCGGACCAGGAGGCGTTGTCGGCGACCAGGCTGGAGGTGCGAGCTGTCCCACGAAGGTGTCTGCTGTCGGCGATGCTGGACCCAGGATTGGGGCAACAAACTTTGGCAAAGCCAAGCCCACGCGGTGGAGACAAGATGGCATCTGGAGTGGACCAGGAGGGTCCAGGGTGCTCCTCTCTTGGAAGGGCTTCCTTTTCTTCCTTTAGATTCTCTGTCCGTCAAGAGGGTGCCACCTAGAGGCTCAAGGGAAAGAAAGAGCAGCGGTAAGTAAGAGTTCTGCAAAAACCTTCTTCCAGAACTGTTATCACGCCCTATAGTTTGGTGAGGGAGAGGGAGAAAAAGGAAAGGGGGATGTGCCAGCACTAACTAAGGAAGTAGGGTGCCTGAGGGAATTAAACATGCATTCTATTACGTTTTTTAGGCAACTTTTATTCCCAACTCTTCCTTTCAGAGTTTGGGAGGACTTTGGTATAATCTTTCCCCAATGCGTTAGTTCCATTCTGCTTTGCGGTAGCTACTTAAAGGAAAGGATAGTGTTTTACTCACAACAGCACTTTCACCCAGTATCAGAGCTTCCGAAATATTTAGAATCACAAAGTGCCCGGGGTATTTTCCCCTGTGAAACGACGTATAGAAAATAAACAATGTTGTGCTCCCCTTCGACGTGTCCCGTTACCTCCCCTAATACAATTCCAACCCTTCCCGCTTCAACGTACCTGCTACGCGGCAACTCTCCCGAGTTGCTGCCGCTCATCTGCTCCCTCCTTGGGGTCCACTCCTCTTCACTCCACGAGTCGGGCCCTCGTCAAAATCGGTGTCTTCCTTCGTTGGTGTTGGAGTTTACTTTATACTAATGGTGCTTTCTTTGTTTTCACAGGTCCTGCGACAGAATCGGGAGCAGCCTCTGGGAGCCGTCCTCACATCCCTCTTCCCTAACTTTCTCACTAGTAAGAAACAAGTCCTGTGGGTATCTGGACAGATAATCAGCATTGGCCTGAGCTGTTCCTTTCCTGTGGTATGTCTGAAAACAAAACAGCTGTAAGAGGAGAACCCATCTCAAGGTCCATTCATTATTTTTTCCTTTATTGTGAGCCACCTACTCTAAAGGATCATGGTCCATAAACAATGTGAACTCATGACCTTCAAGATAATATCGTAACGAATCAATGGCCCCTTTTTCCACTACCGATAATTTCTTTCTCTCTGAAATAATTTGCTGCTAATGAAAAACAATGGGCACTTTTACTTCTTGTCTTCTTGTTGGGAGAGGACAGCTCCAAGTCAGAGGCATCAGTTTGAAGGATAAAAGGGTTGGACTAGTCAGGGCTGATCAGGACTGGTTCTGATGTGAGTATTTGTTTCAATGGCTGAAAGGCCTGAATGACGTCTGGAGAGGGATGTTGTAACTATCTCTGCCTTAACAGTTTTATTTAAGAGATCTGTCGGTGGGGCTGCAACCTGTGAAAACCCTGGAATGAAGTGTCTGTAATATTCCAAGATCTCTAGGAAGGCTCGAAGTTCTCTTTTGCCCAGGGTAAAGATACCTTGGTGAAGGCAGTGACTTTCTCTTCTTGGGGTCAGATAAATCCTTCCCCCAAAGGGAACCCCAAATATTTGACAGATCTAGCTGTCAAGTGGCTTTTGAAAGGGTTGACTTTCAATCCGTTGGCATCTAAGGTTTGGATGGCATTTTTTCAAGTGCTTCAAATGGGGAAACAAGCTTTTTAATGAAGGCTTTATTACGAAAGCCTTTAGACCGAAAGCAGAATCACAACAGCGTCATTAGAACGCACGTCTATATGCTGAAACATACATGGATTTCGGGTGAGGGAAGGGCCAGGTTTAGGGCTAAGCCTAAGGGAAGGGGTGGTTTAAGGGGAAGGGGAAGGGTGGGCTTTAGATTAAGGGAAGGGGCAGTTTAAGGTTAAGGGGATGGGTGTTTTTTGGGGTTTTTTTTTGTAAAGTTTTTATTTGTTTTTGTTCCAAACGATCATGAGACCCAATGCCATCCATATGACAAATAAAACAACACATGGTGATCAAATAGCATACAGCAGACTTTCAAATGGCATCAGACAGATAATACCCATTGGCATCACAATATCCAGTCACGCCCCCAGCCCCCTACCCCAGGCGTGACCTCCCTTGCAATGAAATCGTAGAGATACCATACCAGTGCACCCCTCAAAACCTCAGTCCACAGCACCCATGTTGGTTTAAAACGACTGGGCCCGACGCTGGGCAGCTTCTTCGTCAAGATTATTCCCTCTCAGCTCTTGGTGTAGAACTTCAGGTGGTGTGATGCCCCTTTCCTTGGTTGCCATGTATGTTTTGTACAGTCTTCTACATAAGTGAGTTAGGCGCTAATAGAGCTATATAAGTCTCTATATCAGAATGTGTGCCAGGACAAACCTGTCGAAGGACCTACTGATATTGTTGGTAAGACCAGTACAGAGATGTGTTGGATTCCCATCAAATAGGTATGTAGATCAAGTGTTCTCATTTGGTCATCCAAAAATGGGGTGGTATGTCTCTTGATCAATGAGACCCATCTATCGCCCTTACTCAATTGGGTCGCACCATCAATCGCTAAGGTACCCATGAACAAATGATAAAGATGGGATCGAGTGCAGTGCAAAAATCAAAAGATGTGTGAGTTAAAAACAAGGGATAAAAGGATCAATAGGCGAAAAACTCTAATGTAATTTGTCCTTTCCCTCAAACAAACAAGAACAATGCAGAGGAAGCAGTCTAAACATATAACTGCATTTACAAGGCCAACATGTTTCAGCCGGTAGGGACAAGATCCCATGGCTTTCTTCAGGGCCAGAGTTCTAAGCATTAGCTACTGCATACATAAAGTGAACGTAACGACAATCTGTAAAGGATATACATAAATAGTCCAAAATCGTGTTCCTCTGTACCAAACGGTGTCTCTTACATCTGAATAGTACAGGGAGTGTACCTCACCTCTCCTGGAACCCAGCTCAGGAAAAAGGAGGCGCCGCTCTGTCCGGCGTTGTCTCATTGCAGGACCCGAGCTTTGTGGGAGGTACAGAGGAACACGATTTTGGACTATTTATGTATATCCTTTACAGATTGTCGTTACGTTCACTTTATGTATGCAGTAGCTAATGCTTAGAACTCTGGCCCTGAAGAAAGCCATGGGATCTTGTCCCTACCGGCTGAAACATGTTGGCCTTGTAAATGCAGTTATATGTTTAGACTGCTTCCTCTGCATTGTTCTTGTTTGTTTGAGGGAAAGGACAAATTACATTAGAGTTTTTCGCCTATTGATCCTTTTATCCCTTGTTTTTAACTCACACATCTTTTGATTTTTGCACTGCACTCGATCCCATCTTTATCATTTGTTCATGGGTACCTTAGCGATTGATGGTGCGACCCAATTGAGTAAGGGCGATAGATGGGTCTCATTGATCAAGAGACATACCACCCCATTTTTGGATGACCAAATGAGAACACTTGATCTACATACCTATTTGATGGGAATCCAACACATCTCTGTACGGGTCTTACCAACAATATCAGTAGGTCCTTCGACAGGTTTGTCCTGGCACACATTCTGATATAGAGACTTATATAGCTCTATTAGCGCCTAACTCACTTATGTAGGAGTTTTGCAGCAGCTCGGAGTACTTGAAGCTCCGTTATAGACCCCCGGTTCTTTTGTTGTTAGGATTACAGTTAGGGGGATACGAACTGGGCAGGTCTTTAAATTTCCCTCAGACCCTTCTTCAATTGTTTGTGTTTTACTGTTTTGTACAGTCCCCAAAAGTTCTTAGGTCTACTACGTGGTGGGAGGAGGTCACGGAAATACTCCGTAGGGGTGCTGCAGTACAGCATGTCATTCGACCACTGAGCGATCGTTGGGGTTTGTCCTCGTGACCAACATATCGCTACCCTGCGCTTGGCAAGCAGCAAGCCCATGTCAACTAATCTGCGTGCCCCCTTAGGTGGGAATGGGTGGGTTTAGGTGAAGGGAAGGGGCAGGTTTAGGTTAAGACAAGAGGCAGTTTAAAGTTAAGGGGAGGGGTGGTTTTAGGTTAAGGGAAGGGGCGGGTGTAGGTTAAAGTAAGGGGCGTTTTTAAGTAAAGAGAAGGGGCGGTATTAGATTAAGGGGAGGGGTGTGTTTAGGGCTAAGGCAAATGGCGTTTATAAGGATAAGGATATAAGGTGCGGTTTTTAGGGCTAAGGGAGTGGAGGGTTTTATGTGAAAGAATAAAAAGGGGTTTAAAGAAGTTTAATTGAAAAAAATCGGCTCCTGAGACGCAGTGGCAATCATGAGGGATAAACAGAAAACACGCAGCTTTCCTGACTCGGGCGACGGGTGAGGCGTGGACAACGCACTGTCCTGGAGTCCGCCCCACAACAAGACCTGCCCAAAAAAAAAAAAAACACACCAGTGAGATCGGGGCATTTGTTGTTTTTGCTCGGTAGGTTGCCCATTACGTGTGTCGTAACGAAGTAGATCGTAAAAAAAATAGGCGTACTAAAAACAAATTTGCACTAACGCATTCGTGACAAGAGTTTTCAGCCTAATGGCTTTGTCATACATTCCTCCAAATGTTGTACCTAGGAGCAGCTAAATGATTATGTTGTCTCTGCATGCTGCTGCATACTGTTCACAGAGTTTGAGTATATTGTTCATCATTCATTGGAAAGTGGATGGAGCTCACTACTGGCCAAAAGGCAAAACAGTAAAATGATTAAACCCCCAGGGGTAGAAAAGGTTGTTTTGTCTTTATCTTATTTTCTCTGGGGCACTTGCCAATAGCCTTTACATAGGTCAAAGGTACTGATGTATTTGGCTTCCCCTAATCGCTCCACCATTCCAATAAACCTCGGGAGAGGGTAGGGGTCAAATTAGGAGATTTTGTTTACTTCTCTGAAGACAATACAGAACCTGACTGACCCATCAGGTTTTGGAACCAGCACTATAGGGAAATTCGATTTGCTATTAAAAGGTTCAGTAACATCCATTTGGAGCCTCTGCTGAACATCTTGTTCAATGACGCCCCTTCTAGCTTCAGGTATGTGATAGCATCACAACCTGTTCTTTATTCCTGGAATAGTGTATATGGCATGTTCAAACAAGGTAGTCTTTGTTGGTGATAAGGAAAAGACATCCTAAAGAGGGTTTAAACATTGGACCAACTACTGTTTGACATTGGGTGGTAGTTTGGGATCTATTTTGTGCTCCTATATAGGGGGGCCCTTTTTAGGGACTCCCATAAATACAGGCATAGCCCCTTTCCATTTCTTTAATATATTCATGTGATATATTTTGGATGTTTTTCACAGGGTATAATTCAATTGAATAGGTCACAGGAGTTACTTTTTCAATAACCAAGTATGGGCCTTGCCACTGACCCAATAATTTACATTCAGAAGATGCCATCACTAAGAGGACGGGGTCACCTACATTAAAAGACTTCTCTTTAGCTTTTTTATCATATTGTCCTTTCTGTGCTTCTTGTGCTTGTTCTGGGTTACATTTTATGATGCTCCGTATCTGGCTTAAATGTTTTTTTAAGGTTGGTCACATATTCCAACAACGGTTTAGATCCATCCTTCTCTTTCTCCCACTCCTCTTCCACCATATCTAACATGGTTCATGGATGTCGGTCATAGAGAAGCTCTAACGGGGAAAAGCCTGTAATCTTTTGCTCTTTGCTTCTGATGGCAAATAAGGCAAGGGGTAGCATATCCTCCAATTTCCTGGTCCCCAATTCTGACAGGTTTTTTTCCCGAGTATTCTTAGGGTATCATTAAAAAGCACAACTAGACCGTCTGTTTGGGTATGATAGGCAGCAGTCCGTATTTGTTTGATCCCTAGTTGTTGACAAACCTTTCTCACAATATTAGAGACAAAAGGGGTCCCCTGATCAGTTAGAATTTCTCGTGGGAATCCTACCCTCGAAAAGACATTGATCATTGCCTTTGATACCTGTGTGGTGTTAGGGTGTCTAAGAGCCAAAGCTTCTGGAGAATGGGTGGCATAGTCAACCAGGACCAACACATAATGACAACAACTCCTAGAGCATAGAAGAGGGCCTAATATAGCCATACCTACTCTGGATAAGGGCTCCTCTATTATAGTTAATTTACTTTGGTGAGTACGGCTGTTCTTATGACAGAGAGGTCATTCCCTGCAGTACAGTTTTACCTGCTGATATATCCCTGGCCAATAGAAATTTTCTAGAATGGCCTTTTCTGTTTTATCTACACTAAAATGACCCCCGCAGCAAATACATGTGGGCTAAAAACAGGACATTTTCACTAAAGGGTTTGGGAATTATGAGCTGAGAGGGCTGGGTTTTCCCACCCTTTTGGTATAGTAATCCATTTTTTAGGTGAAATTAAGGACCTACTTCGTCAGGATCGTCTAGTTCTATGGCCTTATTCCAGGCTTCACAGGGAGTTGGATCTTCCTATTGTGCTGCTTGGAAATTTCTGTCTGTCCCCATACAGCATCCTCAGAATAAGTGGGCAAGACCATGCAGGGTGTTCTTTTCTACTCCCGTCTGAAGGAATGTTACCAACTGGTCTCTTCTCGCACCCTCTGTAGCCACTGGGCCCGACTGAAAGCGCTTGCTATTTCTACAGCTTTTTCCAAAATTAGCTAGGTGTATTGACAGACCCATGTTTGTTATAGATAGATGAAGGGAAGCTAGATATTGTTCCAGATATATTTTCTTGTTAATGTCCCTCTGTGACCTGTTGGAGCCCTATTCTATACATCTCATCATCAATTCCCAGGAGCTCTAAGATGCTCCTCTTAATAGCACCATATGGGGTGGTCCCATGAAGATTTGCACCCTGATGAGTGGCTTGTAGGTCACCTGATAACAGAAGTCTTAGATATTGGCTGCAGCCATGGCCATCCGTTCAAAGTTGCAAAAAAAACAGCCTGAGTAGTCCCGGTGAACATATTTTTGCATAACTAACGAAGGCAGGACAGTATGGCCCTTTTGCTGTTCGAATGCTTCTGCTACTTTTCCTATGGCTGTCTCCTGGTGGTTTTGGCCGGTTAAGGATTTATGGAGCTTCTCCCGGTCTTCTACTGCAGCGGCTAGAAACTTCTGCATCCCCTTTTCCAATTTCTCTTGGCTCTCTGCAATTTTGGACAGCCTCCATTTCCGTGGCTTCCACTTCTGACACCCTCTGTGGAAGGGCTGGTCGGATAAATAGACAAGGAGGCTGTGTGCAATTCTTAATGATGACGTTTTATTGTTCTTATCACACAAAGTATCAGAGCTTCCAAAATATTTATAATTGCCAGGGGTATTTTCTCCTGTGATACAATGCATAGAAAATAAACAATGTTGTGCTCCCCTTCACCGTGTTCCCGTTACCTCCCTCAATACAATCCCTACCCTTCCCCTTCAACGTACCCGCTACACCGCAACTCTCCTGAGTTGTGGCCGCTCATCTACTCCCTCTGTGGGGGCCCACCACTCTTCACTCCATGAGTCAGGACCCTCATCAGAATGGGCATCTTCCTCTCCTCGGCGAACTCGACTGGCGTCCTGCTATCCGGATCGTTACCTCTTTTCGTCACGACTTCCATCATTTCTGTACTTGTCTGCCTTCCTGCCTCAGTCTCCAGGATCCAGAGATTGGTTGCTGCCCACAGGTACTCTTCCCCTCTGCCCAAAGCAGCAATAGTCCTTTGTTAGTGTTCGGGTTTTGTTTACTCTAATGATCCTTTCTTTGTTTTTACAGGTCAGCAATGGAATTGGGAGCCAACTGCAGGAGCCATCGGTTAAATATATAGTAAGTATGGGGGGGTTGGGGTCGGGGACCACTTCCTCACAGGCACTCTGTAAAAGTAGTCAGCAGAGTTCTGATCCTTCCCTAGACGAAGCATAATGTTATAATTGTACTCTTGTAAACTTAGTCCCATCCTTCAATGCGAGGAGGCATCTTGGCCTTCGAATTGCCAAATATAGTTAATAAAGGTTGATCAACAGTTATCAGTGTAAAAGGCTTTCCATACAGGAATACATGGAAATGTTCACAAGCCCATACCATGACTAAACTTTCTTTTCCAGTTTGTGAATAAGCACGTTCTATTTGGGACAAACTCCTACTTTCAAATGCCACAATATGCCTACGAGCATTCGGGTGTCTGATGTGCAGTGCACGGATAGTGCCAAACCCAAATCGGCTACAGTGGGGCTTCGCGGCGTCAGGTTTTGGCTGTCCCTCAGGAGATCCTGGTTCCTGGGGGAAGGTTGGCAGGCCTTCCAGGTTTTGGGGACTCAGCAGCTGCAGGACAAGTAGGCTTCTGGTGCAATAGGAGGAGTCAGCAGGTAGGCCAGCAGGGTTGGTGCCAAGTCAATTGCTGGGTCTTCCGTTCTTGCTGCGCGACTCTTCTCATCCATCTTCTTCCTTCAGGTCCCCAGGATCTGCTTCTCTGGTGCCCGGGGATTTCCCTAAGTACTCAATGTGAGAAGTTGGCCCGATATGCAACGTTCGCTATTCTAGCGACCGCTATGTATCGTTCCAACGACCCTTATGGTGTTTGGTTGTAAGTCAACCTATAGACCAGCTATCCTAGTAGCGTGGATACGAGCAGTCTAAGGCTAAAGACTCGAGAGGGCGCGTTAAGCCAGCTGTTTACCACACATGTACCCCTTGAACACCCAGTGAAAGGACACCACACAAGTGTTATGAAAATAAACAGGATATTTATTAAGATTCACAACAGCCCTGGACTCTTTATGAGGACAGGGTACTAAGCACAAACCAAATCTCTTAGGCAAATACTTCAAGTGCACAATTAAAACAAGTGTCCGAGGACACGGGAAGTTTAAGGTCTCGGGCGGACCCGATAAGGCAAGTCGGAAGCGAGGGACTCGGGACCCTAGAGTAAAGAGGCTATGCAGGCACCGAAATGCCGAGTTACCTAGCCACGAGGGCTGCGGCTGCACAAGTCTTACAGGCGGCGGGGTCTTCGCTGACGAGCCAGGAGCCGGAAGAAAGGAGTTGCTGGCCGGCGACCAGTGCTGAATAGTTCGTAGAGATCCAAGCCTGGATCAGAGTTTGATGATACCTGAAAGCAGAGGGGACCAAGTTCGTACTACTAGCCAGTAGTCAGAGGGTACCAGGAAGGCACCGGTTGGCCGTCACCTCGACCAGGTGAGTGGGCGACGCTAGGCTCTGCAGTCTCACGGACCAGGAGGCGTTGTCGGCGACCACGGTGGAGGTGCGAGCTGTCCCACGAAGGATGATGCTGTCGGCGTCGCTGGGCCCAGGATGGGGCAACAAGCCTTGGCAGATCTCAGGGCCAGGTGGTGGGCCTAAGATGGCGTCTTGAGTGGACCAGGAGGGCCCGGGGTGCTTCTCGCAAAGAGGGAAGCAAGGGCCAGTCTGGAGCAACCAGACCAGCAGAGTTGATTGTCGGATGTCGTCACAGAAGGGCACAAGCCAGCGGCTAGTGACCAGACAACGTGCTGAGCAGCGAGCAGAAGGGCCCCACGCAGATCGTGGAGATGCTGGGGGACTGCACTTCGGTGCTGGAGCGGCTCAGGGTCGGGGCTTCTCGGACCCCAGAGCACTCACCAGAGAATTACTTCGATGGTCGTGCTGGTTAAGAAAGCGTGCAGGTTTTGATGATGGCCGGTCCCTCGAGGTCTCGTCGCACCCACAGATCACAGCTGAGCTGATGACGTGGGTAGAGGTCAGAGGTGCCAGGGAAGCCGGTTCTCGTCGTGCTGGGCCGTCGGATTCCTTGAGGAAGGACTTACAGCAAACCGCAGAGTTCTTAGATGGTGCCCGCTGATGCAGGGTGACTACTTAGCCACAAGGGAGAAATCTTGAGAAGAGTCTCGAAGTCCTTTCGTAGAAAGTATTCTTGATTCAAAGATGATCTAGTTTGGAAGGGTCCCCGCTCCGGTCTTTATCCTAAAGAAAGGGGCGGGTACATGACTAGGTCCTGCCCTAAGGGTGGGACCAGGAAGGGGGGTAGTTACACCCCTCTCCCCTGCCGGACTTTCCCCAGGCCAGGGCTGGTGCCCCTGGAACTGGTTCTAACCGGCAGATGCGTAGTGAGCACCGGGGTGCCACTCCGCAGTCACCTTCTCGCAAAAGCCCTACCTACCCAGAATACACAAACCCTGTCTGGGACGGTGCGAACACCGCCCTCGACAGGAAACCCTTTGTCCAAGCTCTCCTCGCTGGAAGTACTCCCAGCAGCAGGAGGTCAGACTCGTGTCTGTGGTGGCAGCATCCATTTTGTGGAGCTGAGGCCTTAGTTAACTTTAACCGGGGTTCACAGTTACGTACATGTCGTGTCCCTCTAGAAGGGCGGAATGCTAACCTCGTCGCCAGAACTGGGGAGGGGGCAGCATCCCGATTCGTATGACACCTTACTCGACATGTCTTGATAACGCGACACCGAAGTTACCGACGTGGTACGCGTTATCATGGAACAGCCATTGGGTCTTGATTCCGCAAGCTGCAACCGGGCTCGGCTCGGGCCAGAACCTAGTTCACACGAGCCCACGCACTCTGCCTTCAGGATTGTCAAGGCCTGCCATAGGAGTGACTGATAGGAACTCGGGTGTCCATTGTATGGTTAGATATAGGGCTACTATATCTAAAGCAAAGTGTGATTACACGACTTCGCCCCAGCTGTCATGCAGCCAGTTGTGTCAAATTTAGGAGGCCAGCCAGGGGTGGCATAATACATGCTGCAGCCCCTGGCGGCCCTGGGTACACCTATGCCCTGAGTTACAGGGTCTGATAAGGTGGCCCAGTACCAATTGGTAAATGCACCTAGGGTACATGTCGTAATTTAGAAAGAGAACAGCCAGGCTGTGGGTCTGATTAGCAGGCCCACAGCCAGAGAAAGTCGTAAACCAGTGAAACAAAAGCAAAAAATCTGGGTGATCATAGGATTGCAGACCCTACTCTCCTACACTCAATTTATGGGGTTTTAGGAGAGCGTAAGGTAGTAGCCAATGAGCTACTGACCCTTGGGGTCACTACACCCCCATATGACCACTTCTTGTTGGAAGTGGGCATAACTCCATCCCAAAATTCTTAAGTATGCCATCACAAAATGGCTACTTCTGAAAAGTGGTGTCCACCTCACTTTAGCCCACCTCAGGGGTGGTACTAGCCTGGGGGTGGCACGACTACCTGACTAGCTAATTTTCACACCTGTCCGGGTGCCGAGGGGGCACTGGATAAAGAAGGTCGGCTTCCTCTTCTGTGAGGGGAGCCAGATTTATATTTCAAAGGCAGCAGCTCTTTTTCTTATTTTTTTAATGTATTTATTTATAAAGTTTTGTATAGCGCAAACATGACCCTAGAGGGTATCAGAGAGCTTCACATGAAGAGACGGTAGGGTATAATTGAACTAACTAACACAATCATATGTATGAATGAAGTAAAGAGCCTTGAGAATACACAAATTACTACGCTTGTTCTCAAAGGTAGTCAGCAAAGAAAAGGTCAGGCATCATAAAAGGAGCCACAGGTATGGTGACTACCAATAAACACAAAACTTAGGATAAAAACATTTTCATCAGAAATGATTTTGCTCATTTGTTGAAGGAAGCAGTAGATAAAATTATGCGAACATCCAGTGGCAGAGAGTTCCATATGTTAGTTGCGACACCCGAGAAAGCTCTGTGTCCCGTTTTCTTTTTATGGAACATTGTGGTTTCAGTAGTAGGCAGCTCACACTTCGCGACGGTCTGCAACCCCAAGATCTTTCTAGATTTTTAGCCAAATATCTGGGGGTATTGAAATGTAGGGCTTTATGTGTCGTGCATGCTTCTTTAGTTGAATTATTACCTCATAAGGGAGCCACTTCAGGGATTTTAGAGGAGGTGAGATGTGTTTGTTTCTTTTTGTTCTGGAGTCAAGTCTGGCAGCCGTGTTAAAGGAGGCCTTAGAGGGGCCAGTTTGTATCTAGTTAGGCCATATAGTGTGGCACTACTGTAGTCCAATCTTGGCAACACAAGAGCTGGATTCCATTTTGGTGGTGTTGAGCTTGAGATGTCAGTGAACCAAGGATGAGTGTTTTGTAGAATAGAGTTGAGGGATATGATGTCATCTGGGGAAGAGATTTTGAGAAACAATTGCATGTCATCTGCATACATGTGATAATGAATGTTATCAGATTTTAAGGAATCTGCTAGCGGTTCCAAAAATTGATTGAAGAGAGGGCTGATCCCTGTAGAACACCCAGAGTGACTGCGGAAGGCTTCAACAGGGATTGATTAATCTTGATTCTTTGGGATATGCTCTGAGGAATGAAGTAAGCCACTGCAATCAGACCCCTGAAAAGCCCATTTTTCGTTCAAGTAGGATCAACAGACTGTCTCGTTTAACAGTGTCAAAGGCAGAAGATAAGTCAAGTTGTATCAGAAGGCATGATTCATTTGAATTCAACATTTTTAATATGTCATCCACCATATGAGTGAGTGCTGCTTCAGTGCTGTGACCATGACGGAAACCTGACTGGTATTGGTCGAGGAGTTGGAAATTGTCCATGTGGTTACAGAGTTGGAGCTGGACACATTTTTCCAGGAGTTTTGCCAGAGTGGGGATGTTGAGATAAGTCGGTAGTTGTTAGGATCTGAGCAATCTGCGTTAGTTTTTTTTATTATGGGGTTATCTGTCCTACTTTTAGATGGTCAGGGATGGTGCCTTGGTGTAGCGAGGCATTTACAATTCTAGACCATAAGGGGAGAATAATGACTTTGATCTCTTTGAAGATAGTCAGATGTAGAGGGTCAATGACGTGATTAGATGGATTTAAGGATGAAAGGATGTTGTAGATATCACTATCACTGATACATGTGAAAGTGTGCCAGAAGGTGTTGTTTTTGGGGACCTGCCTGGGTGGATCGCCCCATTAACCAGGCTAGGGGGAGTGTGGAAAGATGAATGAGTCATCTGGCAGTAGTTCCTTTGCTAATGGAAGTTTGTTCTCGATATTTGTAGTTTTTTCAGGAGGAAGGAAGCTAAGTATTCACAGTTTGGGAGAGTGATGGATCTCGTGTCAAGCGGTTTTCATACATTGCGTGATTGTTGCTTGATGATTTTGAATAGTTTGTTGGGTCAATTTCTGGCTTGGTCAAGGTGAGTTCTAAAAAAGTTAGCTTTAACATTTCTTATTTTTTTGTTGTATGTGTTCCTCACTGATCTTAAGCATTTTAGGAGTTCCAATGAGGGCGAACATCTCCAAGCTCTTTCAGCTGAACTTAGAATGCGTCTTTCGGAGTTCAAGTTGTCATTGAACCAAAGTTTAGAGAATTTAGTGGATATATTCTTTTGTTGAAGGTGGGGGCCAACAAGTCAAGGACTTCCATTATGGAAGTATTGTAGAAGTCTGTGAGGTCATTGATATCATCCATGTTCGTTTGAGGGGTCAAGGTGTTGTTACAGTGGTTGGAGAAATGATTGAAGTTTATATCTCGAAGATTCCTTTTCCATTGTTGTGTTTTCTTCAGTTGCTCTCTCTTCGGGATATTCCTTAAATTGATGAGGAAGGTGATGCAGTAATGGTCAGTCCAATCACAGGGGCTCATAGACTCCAAAGTGATGTTGTCCATCTTTGAGATGATAAGATCCAAAGTCTTACCATTGTGTTGAGTCGGACTGTCACAGATTTGGTTCAACTCATGGTCTGATATAAAGTACTTCAGGCTGTTCACTGCCTGGTCATTCGGGTCATTCCAGTGGAGGTTAAAGTCTACAAGGAACGTCTGGGATACTTGAGTTATCATTGGTTGTGATGACATTCATAATTTGTTCGATAAATGGTAATTTACCACCAGTAGGGTGGTAGAAGGTGTGTAGCTTACAACTGAGTTTATTATTGCTAGTGATGTTGATGCACAGATATTCACATTCAAGAAAGGTAATTGTTTCTGCCTGAGACATAGAGAGGGTGTTGCGGTATATGCTGGCTATTCCCCCACTCGATTTCTTGGGTCTCTCTAGTCGAATGAGCCTATGACAAGGGGGGACTAGTAGATCTATAATAGGGTGAGATGAGCTGTTTAACCAAGTTTCTGTGAGGATAGTAATATACAATTTGTGTGTGAGGATGAGGTCATAAATATCGGCCATATGTGTATTTGCCGATCCGCAATTGAGGAGCATACATTTCAGTTGGCTATTGGTGTGCAGGGAGGCTTCCATAGATATGTTAATGTGCTTGACGTTATCCTTGTTTACAGATCTCTGTTTGTAGCTAGGTTCTTTGAAAGGGTGCTCCTGGATGGTTTGGATTTGATCCAGGTCAGTCTTATTGGTATTTTTCTTGGGGGGAGGGGGGGGGGGGGGGTAAGTGAGTAGGAGGTCGTGGATATAATTGTCAGATAGATCGTTATTAAATCTCTTAGGTCGGGAAGAGGCGTTGGGAAATGGGTATTATTTTTAGGTCTCGCCTGTCAATGCGCATGCGCATTGAGCTTGCGAGACTATAGGGGCTTAAATAGACTTTAACCAACTTGCGATTCCATGGCGATTCCTTGCAGTGCCCGTGAAATTTAAGCTCAATGCGCAAGCCCATTGACATTAAAAGCGTGTGCACATGAAAGCGACAAGGCTCCCTCCCACGGCTATCCCCAGCGTGCGCTGTGCCTCAGGCATTTCTCCTCCCCTAATTTATTGAATGCCCACGGCTGGCGACAGGCCGTCTCTCCCATCCTGGCCGCCTCTCCCCTTTCTCTCCAGCACACTCATACAGCCTGACAAAAACACGTGCAAACAACTTTAAACACAAATCACCCAGCCTCTCTCCCATTCAGCAGCATACATTTGATACATTCAGACTATAGGCAAGATGCTTGCATCATAAGGTAACAACTTCGAGTCACAGGAGGGATGGCTACCTTTAATTTAAAAAAAAATTTGTACAAATAAAATTAAACACACAGACTCACTCCCATTCATCATGCCTACTCTTTCACCCCCTCTCTCTACAGCGTGCTACGGACCCCCTCCCTCTACAGCGTGCTAAGGATCCACTGTGGCCACAGCCTCAACTTACACTTAAAACACGATTAACACACACAAATCTAACATTCAGCTGCATACTAAACGCAAAAACTCTCCAGCATGCGCGCCTCACTCTCCAATTCATTTCACATAAACACACTCACCACAGGCTTTGGATAACTTCGGACGCACACTCAGCTCATACCATTTCGCCACACCTCCATCTACATTTCGGTCACAAGTTATATTCACAACATGCCTTTCAAACATACAGCCTAAACAAAGAAAATAAGACGTGCAAACGAATTTAAACACAAATCACCCAGCCTCTCTCCCATTCAGCAGCATACATCAGCTCATACCATTTCGCCACACCTCTATCTATATGTCGGAATTTAAATACAAATCACCCAGACTCTCTCGGACTTTAAACACAAATCACCCATCCTCTCTCCCATTCAGCAGCATACATCAGCTCATACCATTTCGCCACACCTCTATCTACATTTCAGACTTTAAACACAATTCACCCAGCCTCTCTCCCATTCAGCTCTCTCACATACATCAGCTCATACCATTTCGCCACACCTCTATCTACATTTCGGTCACAAATTATATTCACAACATGCCTTTTAAACATACAGCCTAAACAAAGGAAATAAGACGTGCTAACGAATTTAAACACAAATCAACCAGCCTCTCTACCATTCATCAGCATACATCAGCTCATACCATTTCGCCACACCTCTATCTACATTTCGGTCACAAATTATATTCACAACATGCCTTTTAAACATACAGCCTAAACAAAGAAAATAAGACGTGCAAAATAATTTAAACACAAATCACCCAGCCTCTCTCCCATTCAGCAGCATACATTTGATACATTCTGACTCTAGGCTCTATCACCACACAGCTCCACCGAGGCATACACCACACAGCTCCCTCGAGACACCCACCACACAGCTCCACAGATGCACGCAACACACAGCTCCACATATGCACCTACCACACAGCTCCACATATGCACCCAACACACAGCTCCACCGATGCACCCACCACACAGCTCCACCAATGCACCCACCACACCATGCTGCAGATTCCTCACTTGTAGAACAATCCCCAGTCATATGACTGGATCCAGAGATCTTCATAGCAATAAGGTCTACATTAGAGGGCATTGGAGTCAATCAGTGCTAGAAGTGATGACAGGCAACGTCACAAGGCCATAAGGGACCACCCTACTGCTTTGGGTAACTTCGGATGCACACTCAGCTCATACCATTTCGCCACAACCTCTATCTACATTTCCATCACCCCCTCACCCTCACACCCCTTCACACACCCTCACCCTCACACACCCTCACCCACAGTCACACACCTTAAAACTCGCACACCCTCACTCACCTTCACACCCTCACACCCTCACAACACTCACCCTCAAACTCTCACCCTCACTCACCCACACCTATCATCACACACTCTCACACCCCCTTACCCTCATCCCCTCATCCTCACACACCCTCACCCTCTCAGCTTCGCAACCCTCACACCCTCACTCATACTCACACCGTCACCCTCACTCACCCTCACACACCATCACACACCCTCACACACCATCCCACACCCTCACACCCCTGACCCTCACATCCACTCATCCACTCACACTCACACCGTCCAAGTCCACCCTCCAACTCCACTCTACAACTACAATACCACCCTACAACTCCACCCTCCAACTACAACTCCACCCTCCAACTACTAATCCACCCTCCAACTCGACACGTAAATAGCGTTAGGCAACATTTATTTCAATAACTAAACATCAGATTACATACTTGTAGGTATTCAAAAATGAAAACTTAATGCATCGCGAGGACAGTGCAGCAATTAATACATCAAAATGCAGAAAGGGATTGTAAAATAAAACTTTTTTTTAAAAAAACAATAAATGCAAACAAAATAGGGAAACATCTGAATACACAGCGAGTAATAGAACTATTTAAAAGGGGACAAAGCCATCTAAAGGACACAAATTCACAACATAAAGCAGTTACTAAAGTAAGGAAAAATAAATAAACCATTAAACAATGGTGGGAATAATCCACAAAACAAAGGAAGTGCGTAATCACAAGAGCACAAGACTTCACAGCCTAATTGCAATTCTTCCACAACTACAATAAAGTATTCCGCTCAAACTAACCAAAAAAATCAAAACAATTAATAAAGGTGGCTTCATACAAATACTTTGCCATTAATTAACATACATACTACTTTATAGTCATTCAAATGGTATTGAAAACATAACATTTCTTTTTGATAAAAAAATACATGTTTTGAAAAGTATAAGCTTACACTCCATAAGTATTGCTTTAAAATGTGGTAGTACTTAAAAAAAATAGATAAGGAATTGCTGCTCATACGCATCAAAACATGTAGGTTTAAAACTATACAGCAAATATAGCTTCTACGTACCATTACAATAAGTACTAATATTTAAAGCTGGTCAAAAATCACAAAGTATACGGATAACAAAAAAAATAAAAACATAAATACGATTTAAGCAACACAAAAACACAAGGAAGAATAAAAGAAAGTACCGTCTAAATAACACATTGTCAACTAAACAAATATAGAAACATGTGTAAATAGTACATCCAAAACTTTTTCTTTATGACATACATTACATAAAAGTAAGCAAAACATTAAATAAGGAAAATTAGAAACATTCCATAAAAGTGCAATAGGTACATACACAAGCCAAGTACGATCGGAAACAAAATTCTTTAAAAAACATTACTAAACATTCCCAAACTTATTAAATATATATATAGTAGAGAAACACTAGGTAAACAACACACAAAAAAAATAACATTGACAACTTACCTGTCAAACGACGCAGCTACAACGCGGGAAGCACATACGCCGGTTCGTGAAGATCTGGAAGTTTCCCAATTAACGTGACGCAATTGCAATGCTACGTAGGAAAATGTTGCAATATGATTGGACAGAATAGACGTCAATCAAAATGCAAGGTAAATCAGGAAAATAAACTAGAACGCTAACCTAAAAAACATAGGTAGCGTTAAGGCACAGGGTAGCGTCCACCATTTTTACGCACAAAAAAAAAGGGTAAAGGGACTAATTCAAAAGACTATGCCAAAATCCGTACTCAAAACGCACACACATACAAACTCACACAGCCACACACACACAAGCTCACAACAACACAACAACACACACACTTACAACAGACTTACACACACACTCACTTAGCCTCATACCCTCACACAATAACCCTCACACACACTCACTTACCCTCACCCAATTACCCTCACACACCATCACTCACCATCACCCCATCACCCTCACACCCCATCACCCTCACACACCACTCACCCTCACACACCATCAATCACTCACACCCCCTCACCCTCTCACCCTCACAACCACTCAGCCTTACACCCTCACCCATTATCACTCACCCTCACACACCCTCACTTACCCTCACACGCTAAACACCCTCTAGCACACTCACCCTCACACATCCTCAACAACACAAACCCTAACATCCTCAAATCCTCACTCAGACCCTCACCCTCACCTACCCTCACACCCTCAAACACCCTCACACACCCTCACTTACATTCACACCCTCACACCTTCACACCCTTACACCCTTACTCCCTCAACCCCTCATCCTCACACACCATCACTCACACTCACACCCTCATCCCCCTCCCCCTCACAACACTCACACCCTCACTCACCCTAACACCCTCACCCTCAATCACCATCACAAACACTCACACCCAGTCACACCCAATAACGCTCACACATACACAATCACCCTCACACCCTCTCCCTCCCTAACACCCTCACACACCCTCACACACACACACCCTCACTAACACCTACCCACTCACCCTCCCACACCATCACTCACCATCAGACCCTCACCCTCACACCCTCATCCGCACACAACCTCACTCACCTTCACACCCGCACACCCCTCGCCCTCACAACACTCAAACCCTCACTCACCCTAACACCCTCACCCTCACTCACCCTCACACATCATCACACACCCTCACATCCCCTTACCCTCACACCCTGACACCCAATCACCCTATCCTCCAACTCCACCCTCCAAATACACCATGAGTGAAGTAGTGTGGCTCACTGGTTAGAGGCGGCAGACCCGAGAGCAGAGGACGGCCCGGGACCAGGGTTCGATTCCCGGCGTGGCAGGTTTCTGGACCAGGGTCAGCAGACTCGATAATTCTCTCGCCTCGGTGCCCACTCTGATCAGCGATCACACTCGGCAACTCTGGGCATTAGCTTGCCTCATCTTCACTAACGGCCCCACCAGACCGCCGGGGATGCCTGGTCTCACCTTGGAGATACCCATTAAGGGATCATCTCTCAGGGAAGCCAGGAAGGGTTTCGCAGCGGTCGAAGCGCCTTGGGACCCTACGGGTAAGTAGTGCGCTATATAAATGCCAATACATTTACATTTACATTTACATTTACACCATCCAACTACACCATCAAACTACAACATCCAAATCAAAAACTACATCCAAATCCACCCTCCAAATTCACCATCAGAATCCACCCTCAAAATCCCCCCACCAAATCCACCCTCCACCATCCAACGCCACCCACCAACTCCACCCTCCAAATACATCCTCCAATTCCACCCTCAAAATCAAAATCCACCCTCCACATCATCCCTCCAACTCCACCCTCCAACTCCACCCTCCAACACAACACCTCAACGCCACATCACCACTCAATGCCACAGTACCTCTAAATGCCACAGCAGCACTAAATGCCATTGCACCACTCAATGCAACAGCATTACTCAATGCTACAATATCACTCAATGCCACAGCATCACTAAATGCAACAGCATCACTCAATGCCACAGCAACACTCAATAGCACAGCATCACTCAATGCCACACAAACAGTCAACGCCACAGCATCACTCAGCAACACTCAACACCACAGCAACAGTCAACGCCACAACATAATTCAATACCACAACACCACTCAATAACACAGCAACACACAATGCCCCTGCATCACTCTGCGTCACAGCATTACTCAGCGTCACAGCATCAATCAGCGCCACAGCATCACTCAGCGCCACAGCATCACTCAGCGCCACAGCATCACTCAGCCCCACAGCATCAGTCAGTGCCACAGCATCAGTCAACGTCAAAGAATCAATCAACACCCCTCACCGCCACAACACCACTCAATGCCACAATAACACTCAAAGACACAGCATCCCTCAATGCCACAACATCGCTCAACGCCACAGCATCACTGAAGGCCACAGCATCACTGAAGGCCACAGCATCACTCAATGCCACAGCATCACTCAATGCCACAGCATCACTCAATGCCACAGCATCACTCAAGGCCACAGCATCACTCAAGGCCACAGCATCACTCAATGCCACAGCATCATTCAACACCACAGCACCACTCAACACCACAGCAACACTCAATGCAACAGAACCACTCAATGCCACAGCATCACTCAGCGCCACAAAATCACTCAGCACCACAAAATGCCACAGCACCCCACAACGCCACTGCACCACTCATCAACCCAGCACCACTCAGTGCACAGCATCCATCAACCCCCCAAAAAAACAATGCCACAGCATCACTCAACGACACAGAACCAACCAAAGCCACAGCATCACTCAACGCCACAGCATTACTCCACACAACAGCATCACTCAATGCCACTGCATCACTCAATGGCACAGCATCACTCAGCACCACCACAGCATCACTCTGCACCACCACAGCATCACTCAGCACCACCAGAGCATCACTCAGCACCACCACAGCATCACTCAGCACCACCACAGCATCAAACAGCAGCACCACAGCACCACTAAGCACCACTACAGCATCACTCAGCGCAACAACAGCATCACTCAGCGCAACCACAGCATCACTCAGCGCAACCACAGCATCACTCAGCGCAACAACAGCATTACTCGGCGTAACCACAGCATCACTCGGCGTAACCACAGCATCACTCAGCGCAAATACAGCATCACTCAGCGCAACCACAGCATCACTCAGTGCAACCACAGCATCACTCAGCATCACCACAGCGTCACTGTTTCAAATATGTTCTCTCAATGTTTCAAGCTTTATTACAAATGTTAAAAAAGATCTTAATATTTCACTTCTGTTCTTGGATTTTCGTCACAATAAAATACACTGAACATAATCTTCACTAAAGTTATTTACAAAAATTTAAGCTATTGCCATTATAAATTACAATCACTTTTAAGTATTAATTATTTAAAAAGGTTAAATCCATTGTTATTTAAAATATCAATACATCTAAGTCAGGAAAACACAAAACATGTTGCATTACAAATGCTATAGGTGTCACATTTGCGAAAGTGAAAACTATTGGCATTGTAAATGACAAAGCTATTCATTTAGCTATTTTAAAAAACAACTCATAAAAGAAAAAAATGTCATTTATAAGACCAATAGCTCAAACTTTACTAATGCGAGACCTATTGCATTTCCAATGCTTGTTGAATCAAGATTGGAGTGTGGGGGACATAGAATAGTAGCGTATCTGTTTGGGGGTTGGTCCAAGTCATGAAGGCACTATTGGGTCTATCGGTGAGCCATTGCCTGAAGTGATGGATGTGAGTCTGTGTAGAGCTTCCTTGAGATGGAGCAAGAAATGAGAGATCTGATTAAAGTGCTTCTCCCAGTAGGCATATTTACAGGTATTTATAGGTTGAAATGTGTGATCCAAGTGAGGGGGGGTCCATAAAAGGGATCCAGGTGAGGGGCGAGACCATATTAGAGGCCCAGTTGATGGGGGAGGCTATTGATGGGAGCCTGGGGTACTTGTGAGTCAGGGCGGTTTTATTGAAGGCCTGGCTGAGTATTAATGGGTGCTGAGGGATGGGGCAGGGGACCTGGGGGACCTCCGGTTAGATAGGTTAGGTGATATAGGTTTGGATAAATGGGGCGTCCAGGTATAGAGGGGAGTACCTGGGGGTGCCTTGCTGGAGGGCGTGGGGGAAGAAAGAGAAAGCTCATGAAAGGGAAGGTGTCTGGTGGGGGAATGCTTGCCCTAGTAGGGGCGAGCGGAGCTATGGTTCAGCCAGTCAAGGAATGATTCTCAGGCACTGTTGGAGAAGAGAGCTCTGGAATGGGCCTAGTAGCAGAGAAGGTGGGGTAGTAATCCCTGGCCACTGGACGTGGGCTGAGTGAGGTTGGACTAGATATGGGCATTGAAGGGGTGAAAGTGCTTCGCTGAGGTCGCTAAGGTTCTTTGAATCTTGCCGGCCTAGAAAGGCTAATCATCATGTTATACTGTGTTATAGGGTGTACATGCTCTTCCCGGAGAGACTTTTTTCAGGGTCTCCTGAGAGCAAAAGGCTGTCACCCTAAGAGGTCAGACCAGTGTCTCTGGTGGCAGGCTGGCAGAAACCAGTCAAGGAGCACACCAGAGGCTGGTGGATTTTCAGAGGGCACCTCTAAGGTTTTCTCTGGGTGCATGCATTGTTAAATCCATCACTTGAATCAGTGTGGGTTTACTAATACCAGATGTTTGATACCAAACATCCTTGTCTTCAGTGAAGCCATTATGTAGGTGAGAAACTCATTTTCACCAGTGTCCAGCACATGTTTTAAAATGGCTTCCCTGTTCACTTGTACTGGCAGTAATAGGACTGACAAGCACAGGGGCATATCTGCTCATGCAGGTATGTCCTAACATGTAATATTCAGCTCACTGCCTTAGGGCTGTCAGACCCGCTGTAGGTGTGACTTACAAATATTATATGCAGTGTTAGTGGACTTGGCACACAGGGATGTGTGACATGTCGTGTTTTTACTCTTGTCTGCACCATGACATGCAGCTTGCAATTGCATCCTTGCACATGCCTGGTGAGGGGTCCCTTAGGGTGGCACACTTCATGCCACTGCCCTTAGGGACCTTCTTAGTACCTCAGGCCCTAGGTTCCATAGGTACCATTTACTAGGGACTTACAGATGTTGCTAAAGGTTTTGCCAATTGAGGGAAACAAGTGGGAATGACTATGTCAAATAGGGCTACTTTCCCACATAACCCCATTCCCAAATGAAAGAGGATGAAACTAACCTTTTCCAAGAGAGTCTTCATCTTCTAAGTGAAAACACATGGAAAGGTCACCTGCATTGGCAGTCCCAGGTCTTTGTTCCACTGTAAAGTCCATACCCTCTAGGGAAATGAACCATCTCAACAGTTTGGGGTTTTCACCTTTCATTTGCATTAGCCATCTGAAAGGTCTGTGGTCGGTTTGACAAGGAAATAAGAGCCGCAATTATGGCCTCACTTCTTCAGGGACCAAACCACAGCAAAGGCTTCCCTCTCAATGGCACTCCAATGCCTCTCTCTGGGGAGTAACCTCCTGCTAATTAAAGCAACAGGTAAGAAGACATGCCCATCGTCATTGATTATGGATAGGACTGCTCCTATCCTATGTTCAGAGGCATCTGTTTGCACCCTGAACTGCTTTGTATAATCTGGAGCTTTTCGAATGGCTGCTGAGCAGATTGTTTCCTTCAGTGTCAACAGCCTTTTGCCAGCTCACTGTCCAGTTCACTTTAGATGTCAATTCTGTGAGGGGGGCACAGTGGACCTACATCCCCTCAAACACCTGCTTTAGTACCCAATCAAGTCAACTTATGCCCTGAAATCAGTTTGGGTGGTTGGAGCTACCCAGTCCAGAATTGTCTGGATCTTAGTCTCTTGGGGTTTACCTTGGTCTCCACCTACAAGGTCACAAGGTGGCTGATGTATTTCAACTGAGCCCTGCAAAAAACACAGTTGATGGACAGAATGCAGAACAATGTCTTACATTCACCCCAAGTACAAAGATCTGGGCCTAAATCCATTGTTTTTTTGCACTCCACGCCACCCTAGGTCAGACAATTACTATATGCAAATCAGCCTTGACCCTGTGCCTCATGGGAACAGTCCAGCCCGAACTACCAAGCCATGTCTTTCCTAGACCGGAATCAAGCATCCAAGGACCGGTTTCTGGCTATCAGCCTTCTTCAGCCTGGATAGCTTGACTCCAGTGATGTGGAGAGCCTGAGACTCACGTCTGAGCATACCCAGCCCACTCAGGGTGAAAATTGAGCCCTGCCCTATCGGGCACTTGCTTGCCTTGATAGTGAGGCATGCACTTCTCAGAGCCTCAATGACCTTGCCAAGTGATCCTGCCAGCTAGAATTATAGACCGCAATATCCAGATAAGCTACACTAAATGACTCCAGCCCAGAAAGGACTTTGTTCACCAACCTTTGTACGGTGGCAGGGCCATTCTTTAGTCCACTGGGCATAACAGTAAATTGATAATGCTCATCTGGGGTCGAGAATGCTGATTTATCTTTTGCTCCAGGGTTCAAACCTATCTGCCAGTACCCTGATGCCAAATCAAGAGTACTGAGATATATGGCTGCCCCGTACCTGTTAATTACTTTGTCAGCTCCAGGAATTGGATGTGCATCAGTTTTGGTTACAGCACTGAGGCCCCTATAGCCACACAAAAAAACCTCAGCTCCTTTTTACCATCCTGGGTGTGAGGTTTGGGGACTGGGACAACTGGGACAGGGCCTCTCAGAGGGTTCAATGACTCCCAATGGCAACATCTTGCTTACTTCAGCTTTGATGCTCTCTTTGACATTATCACACTGCCTGTAGATTTTATTTCTGACAGGTAGGCTGTCACCAGCATCCAGATCATGTGTACACCAGTTTGTCTGACCAGGGGTCAAAGAAATTAACTCAGAATACTGATGCCGGACTTGCCTGTAGTTAGTCTGCTGTTGGGCAGAGAGGGTGTCTGAATAGACAACTCCTTCCACTGACCAATCTTTATGGTTGTTAAAGAGGAGGCCAGAGAGCAGGTACTCTCTTCTTCCTGATCCTCATCTGTGACCATCATCATGGTAATCTCAGCCCTGTCATGACAGGGTTTAACCCCTTCCGCGCTGCGCACATTTTTGCCCGAGGTATTTAAATAGTGGGCGGGATTCGGACGTCCCCCGGCCGTCCTCTGCACACACCCACCGTGACGCATGATGGCTGGGGGCCGTCATGCGCACCGAAGGGGTTAAGGCGGTTTACATGGGTGACCCTTTTGGGGTTCCTGCAACTGCCAAGGTCCACCAGAAAGGTGACTTCCCCTTTTCTTTCCATGATAGGCTAGGGTCCCCTCAATTTGTCCTGTAGGGCCCTAGGAGCCTTATACTCCAAAACCCACACTTTCTACCCTGGTTGAAACTCCACCAGTGCAGTATTTTGGTCATACCTGAGCTTCTGGAACTTTTGGCTGGCCTCAAGGTTTTTGGATACTTTTTCCATGTACTCTGCCATTCTGAAATGAAGGCCAAGCACATAGTCTACTATGTTGTGCTTAGGTTCTTTGAGAGGTCGTTCCCACCCTTCTTTCAAAAGACACAATGGTATCCTTACAAGATAACCAAACAGAAGATCAAAGGGGGAAAACTCTACTTCCTTCTGTGGTACTTCCATGTAGGCAAAAATCAGACATGGTAGTCGGACATCCCATTTCCTTCTGAGTTTTTCAGGGAGTCCACCAGTCCTACCTTTTATGGTCTTGTTGATCTCTCAACAAGACAATTTGTTTATGGGTGATATGGGGTAGTGAACTTATAGGTTACAACACATTCTGCCCACATGTGTTTTAGGTAACCAGACACATTTGTACCTCTGTCTGACAACACCTCCTTTGGAAATCCAATTCTGGTAAAGATACCAATAAAGGGGCGTGGCTAGCAGCCAAGCATGGCGGCAGCATAGCGTGAGAGCTCCTGAGGGCACTGCGGCCTTATCATCAATCCGACACACAAATCCGATACACTGCTCACCTGAAGCGGCGGCGATCGGGTCCGGGCACGGAGCGGTGTCACCGGACCAACTTTCGGCTAAAACTGAAGACCCGCCTGATTCCACACAAACGCATCTGGGCCACACGCAGGAAGAAAGCACCGGACTTGCGTAACTCGCCGACCCCGGCGGAAGTGAGACCGGACCGGCCTAGATGAGCGGACACGTCCTGGCACCCGCCCTGCAGAGAAAAATAGCCACCTGGGACTCCGCATAGTGGCGTCACTCCATGGGACACATACAGGCGTCTGCACACCGCTCGCGGAGGACTGGCGTAGAGAACAGACACGAGTGAGAACCGTTGCGGCCGAGAGCGCACTGCGCAGCGGTAATACCCCCCCCCCCCCCCCCCCCCCCCTCCGGGGGCCTAACGAACTGCACGGGACAGCCGCGGTGATCTTCACACCTCAATTGCCCGCGAAGACGGAGTGGGCGCAGATACAAGCCCCGACCAGAGGTGAGGAGCACAGGTACCCCCGGGGGACAGTGGCTCCACGCCGAGACTCACAGAAGGGGCTCGGGGCTCACGTACTAACTCAGAAGCGTCAGCAACCCTGGCACAGTGGGGACGCAGGACGTATACACGAAGCGGGAGCTCTTACCAGCCTGCCTGGCCCATAGGTGGTGTTGCAGACGCCTAGAAAAGACCCTCCGCCATCCGATGTACACGAATGACGTGGACCGGCCCAGATGACCCAAAATAGAGGCCGCCAGAACCGTCCCTGCTCAGGGAGGAATCACTGAAAGGCGAGAACGCAGAACACGAGGCGCGGTCTGCAGCGAGACGAACCGCAGCAAACGCCGCAATCAGCGGCGATACCACGCGCCAAGAAAAAGGCCTGTACGGCCTGTACAGAAGGCGAGAGATAGAGCTCAGCCGGTCACGCGCCGGCCTACTGCTCCCTGAATAGTAGCCACGAGCCGCGGAAAACGACGAAGCGCTGATCACGACACAGCAGGGGACGACTCCGGCTTCCACGAGCCCCGGGACCATGGCGGGCAAAGGCACTAGGAGTGGATCCACGCAGGCCAAGTTAGATAAATTTGCCTACGGCCAGCAAGGTCAGTCGCACAATACAGGGCGCAACTCCACGGGTAATACCCAAGACGCGGAAGGGACCAAAAAAGTAACGCTGGAGGACATTATGAAAACCCTCTCAGAGGTGAAAACTACAGTGGGCGCCATCTCCTCTGAAGTCACGCTGCTGCGAGCGGACTTCCACAAAATGGCTGAAAGAGTATCCCAGGTGGAGGTGGTCACGAAATCTCTTGTAGAAGATACATCAGACCTACAGGTGGCCATGGAACGCATGCAGAAAGTCACCAAGCTCCTGCAAGACAAGCTGGACGACCAAGAAGGGCGCTTGCGACGAAATAACGTGCGCATCCTTGGACTTCCGGAGACGGAGGGGAAGGGGGCCATGGACCTCTACATAGAGGATCTCATTAAGAACAAACTGCAGCCCAAAGGACTGTCCCACTTCTTTTCAGTGGAAAGGGCGCACAGGGTTCCGGGTGGGCCGCCCAAGACAGGAGCAGCACCAAGGCCTGTGCTGGCCAGGCTTTTCAATTTTAGGGACAGGGATGCGATCCTACAAGCAGCAAGAATCTCACCACCTGTTAGGATCCAAAATACAACCTTGGCTTTCTTCCCGGACTACACGGCAGAGGTGGCCAGACGCCGCAAATCTTTCACGGAGGTGAAAAAAGCACTACGGGACAGAGAATTGCCGTACTCCATGCTGTTTCCTGCTAAATTGCGAATTGTGGCCGATGGGAAGACATGGTTCTTCGACACGCCGGAAATGGCACAAGACTGGCTGGATGGCTGGAGGCAGGTGGGACAGCGACATCGCTCACATCGGGATCGACCTACTCATCATAACGATAAGCCAATGAACAGTCAGACCTCCCACTCACCCCGTCAAGGAGGCGCGGAAGAAACGGAATCTGACCTTGAAAGGGACCCGCTTGACTCTGGACAACCGGTTCCGGTCTGAAGGCAGACTGTATCTGTACAGGACTGAGTGTGGCACGAGGGGCCTTGGACCTGGCATAGCTGAGTAAGGTGGGCACAGTCAGTGCCCGTAAGGGACTCGCCAACCCCACGAGCAAGTAAGATAGTTGGGGAAGGACTAAAGCACTCTGCAAAGTTGGGGAAACGGGCAGGGGTTTGTCCGTGGAGCAGGGTAGCAGGGAGGGGGGACGGGGATAAAGTTTTCTTGTTCGTGTTTTTGTTAATAGTCATCATTCAGCCCTCACAATATACTGCCACCCCGAATATCGGCATACTCCTACACAGTATAGCACAACGCAATACATGCACTGACCCTATGGACACACTATGTGCGACACTCTCACACCGAATCAATGGCCAGGCCACTTCATACCTCGCCCGCTGAGGGCTCCCCTGTGACTATGGGAGTGCCCCCACTGCGCATCCTAACCTGGAATGTCAGAGGCCTGGGGGACAAAATAAAAAGAGGCTTGGTCCTGCAGGCCATAAAGCGGCAAAGCCCGGATCTGGTCCTACTACAAGAAACCCACCTTAAGGGGACAACCTGCAAAGCACTTGATAGGCGCGGCTATGCAATGGCAATACATGCGGAATTCACTTCCGGCTCCAGGGGGACAGGGATACTAATGAAAAAATCATCTCCCTTTCTCATAACACACCGCGTGGCGGATGACCAAGGTCGCTTCGCTGCAGTGCATGGCCAGTGGGAGGGCAGACCTCTCAATATAGTATCTGTATATATCCCCCCGGCACTACACTCCGTGGCCCTGCCTGCACTAGGCAAATTCCTCCTTGACCTCCCTGAAGGGGATACGATTGTAGGGGGGGACCTAAATGCAATCATAGATCCAATAGTGGACACCTTTCCCTCTAGAGCCCGATCAAGAGGAACTACATCGCTCCCAGATTTTTTAGAAGCCCTGGGTATTATAGACATCTGGCGACATCTGCACCCCGAGGATACTCAATACACTTTTTACTCAGCCGTCCATAATAGCTTATCTCGTATAGATTAATGTCTATCCCTGGGGTTAGAACTGGGGACTGTAGATAAAATAGACATCCTGCCCAGAGGCATTTCTGACCATTCACCGATTACTCTATCACTTACCACCAGGGAAAAAAAATGCGCAAGGATCTACCCAATATACCCAAACTATTTAAAAGTCCCGAAGATTCGGAAGAAACTTAAACTAGTAACAACGCAATATTTTGCTGAGAACACAGGGACGGTGGCCTCGCCATCAATCATATGGGAAGCATACAAAACAGTCCTCCGGGGGGCTGCTATAGCAGCAATAACGGGACACAAGCGGGATTCCCGGAGAGAACTCACAGAGTTAGAACTAGCGCTCAACGACGCCAACAATGCGCATATGGCAAACCCCTCCCCGACCACAACACACACACTCATGATGCGGCAACAGCAATACCAGGCCCACCTTAAGGCGACAGAGAAGGGATACATCACAAACACTAAACATAGAATCTATGATGTGGGGGATAAAGCGGGGAAAATGCTGGCATGGTTAGATAGGAGAGGGGGAGGAGCGAAAGGCATTCAGAGGCTACACACGGAGGAAGGACAGGAACTGACACACCCAGAGGAAATAGTATGCGCCCTGGCTCAGCATTATCAGAAAATATACACCCCAGACCATGTAATCACAGAGCAAATGGCAGCAGCATCACTGGCGGACATTGCCGTCCCCAGCATAACACAAGAAAATATGCAAGCCCTAGAAGTAGATCCAACAGAAGAGGAAATTCAGCTGGCAATTCAGGCACTACAGTCTGGCAAAGCGCTGGGTCCGAATGGGATACCCGTAGAATGGTTTAAGTCCATGGCTCCGGAGCTCAGTACACCACTGCTGGCCATGTATATGGAGAGCAGGGAAAAGGCGGAATTGCCACTGGATCAACGCACGGCCACGATTGTGGCGATACCAAAGCCAGGGAAACCCCCGACTGAATGTACCTCATATCGCCCGATATCGTTGCTTAATATTGAGGCCAAGGTGCTGGCTAAGCTTCTGGCCAACCGTTTGCTGCCGCACCTGAGTACCCTGATTCACCCTGATCAGTCAGGTTTTATGCCTCACCGGAGCACGGCACTGAATCTCCGGAGAGTTCATGGCGTGCTGGCCCGTTCACACCTCCTCTCGCAGAAGGCTGTGATTCTCTCCCTCGACGCCAAAATGGCTTTCGACCTCGTGGAATGGGAATATCTCTTCATGGTACTCACACGTATGGGATTTGGGCCGAAGTATATAGCTTGGATAAGATTGCTCTATACAAAGCCAGTCGCACAAGTAGTGGCTAATGGCCACATATCACCAAAGTTCCAATTAGGCAGGGGGACTAGACAGGGTTGCCTCATATCGCCCTTGCTCTTTGCGCTGGTGCTTGAGCCCCTGGCGACTCAGATCAGGACTACGCCCTTATTTAGGGGCATTAAATGGGAGGAGGGGTGGGAGGACAAAATCTCCCTGTACGCCGACGACATGCTCATCTACATGACTGCACCTGAAGACGGAATCCCAGTCCTGCTGGAACTCTGCAACACACACGGGAAGTCGTCGGGCTATACCCTAAATTGGTCGAAATCTGTCATATACACACTGAAAGGCCCGGCACCGAGGTTGCATGCTGACTGTCCCCTGGCTGCATCAACGACCTCCTTCAAATACCTAGGTATTGTCATCACGAGTAATGAAACGGACTTCTTTGCCAGTAACTTAAAACCGCCTATAGATCGCCTACGTGCGGACGTTAAACATTGGGCGGCCCTGCCCCTGACCCTACTGGGAAGGGCAGCACTATACAAAATGATGGCACTCCCAAGGCTCCTATATGTCTTGGAAAACACCCCACACCTAGTACCACCACGATATTTCAAACAAATCGTAGCGCTGGTCTCTACCTTGCTCTGGGATACTGGCCCGGCACGTATAGCATACGACAAATTGGTTAAAAGCTGGTATGAGGGAGGGATAGCACTCCCTAACATTCAGCTATATTACTGGGCGGCCCAGCTTAAAGTAATTAATCAATGGATCCACACCCCGAAAGAGGACCCAGCATATCGGGCAGACTGGTCACAGCTTGGGACGGACTGTATGCTATCAGTATTATACAATAAATTGCAACTTAAAAGTCTAATCGGTCCAACACAACACACGGCGGCCCTATGGCACATGGCACAGGCACGACTGGGCTGGGCTGGGCAGGGAGAATCACCAAAATGACACCATTATGGGACACGAAAGCACTGGGAAACCTCAGAGGGTGTAAGGGATTTGCGCGGTGGGACTCCTTAGGCATTTCTACGGTGGGGGACCTCTGGGACAAAGACACGGTAATACCATTTCCACACCTACAGCAGCAATATAACCTCGGACCCACGGAAACATTCAGATACGTACAAATTAGGCACGCATTACTCCGGGCCATTCCTGCGGGTACTACTCTGCCGGAATCCTCACCATTAGAAGATAGACTGCTAACAGAATTCATGATCCAAAGCGTGACCTCACTCACATATAAAAAACTGATCAATAACCTGAAGGACCTGTTAGACCTGGCACCTTGGCGTGAGTCTCCCTTCCACCTATCGCTGATGTGCCTCCGATGTTTTGCTGGTTTCCGATACTCAGGGCACTGCGCCACGGCTGATCCGTGCCGCAGTGCAAGTGCTCCCTACTGTAAATTGTACATGCGATTGGTATCCATGATTGGTTCTTTGGATTTACTGTTAGTCCCTAGTAAAGTGCACGAGAGAGTGCCAGGGCTTGTAGATGCCAATACTGCTGGTGGGCCTGCAGCGCTGGTTGCGCCACCCACCGAAGCAGCCGTAAAGATGTGTCTGGGAACTGCGACCGCAGAACCCGCGTGCGGTCTCGTACTGTCACGCTAGCTGGGCAAGTGTCCCCACTTGCCAGCACCGACCCTTCCCTTGCCTACATTTTAGTCACCCCTATGGCAGGCCTGCGGGCAGGGTGCGTTGTAGGTGTAAGGTAGGACAAGCCCTGATGTGCGTGGCATGTCCTAGTAGTGACTTACAACCAAGACCGTATTTCACTATTGAAGGCTACCTGCTCCATTAGGCCAGACTGAGCTGCTGGAATTATTACACCCTATAATCCCCGCAGGCTCAAGGAGCATGGTAGTGAGTCATGTTTAGTATGCCTGGACTCAGGATGATAAAGTATTTCTTGTAGTCAAGTTTATTTTAGTATCCTGGGTTTGCAAATGCTACTTTTAGAAAGTTAGCCTTTGCTGCTTAACCATTTCAGCCCGCCTCTGCTGGTATGTGTGTCTGACTGTCTGGGATGTGTGAGTGACAGGGCTGGAGGGATGACAGGTGGTGAATGCGCAGATTACACCTTAGTGGGAGGTAGGAGTGCCTCTTGACTCGAACTGTAGCTGTGCTCGACCACCACAATGCTGGCTCCACCCTCCTGGGGAGCGGCGGATGACTCTGCCGACGCCTGGCCCAGGAAGGGCGCAGCCCCCATCAACAAGGTACTCTGGCCACCCCTGTCCGGACAATGCTGGCTCCACCTCCTGTGGGGCGTCTGATGCGCCTGCCCCTCACACTGAAAGCAGAAGCCGGAGTACACCCGCCGGGGTACTCCAAGACTGAGAGTGGCTATGCAAAGGCCCCCCTGGCCTGCGAGAACAAAAGAATTGGCCTATAAAAGAAGGAGCCCTGCTCCTTGAAAATTAGATCCGGTTTGGGCCACAGAAGGACTCTGCCCTACGAGAAGGACCGTGAGAGACAAGGAAGGGTGCGGACTCTTACCTGTGTATGGTGCCTTGCTGCTGAAGGAGAGGAAGAAGAAAAGACTACGAAAAGACTTTTGCTTTACTTTGTGCCAAACTCTGCTAAAGAGATCTCCAAGGGCTTGCAACTGAACTTGCCCCCTGACCAGCGTCCCAGGACCAGTGGACGCTACCCCCTTGGAAGAAAGCGACTGCGGGTGCTGACCATCGCCGCAGCACCGACGGAGGAATCTCCTCCAAGGCAACGACATCCACCTGACCACCGTGACCGGGGCCCAAAGCACAAGCGAGAGCAAAGTAAGGACCAGCCGCCGCTGGCCCGAACACCGTGACCGCAGCTGCACCGGGAGCCCGAGAGCAAAGTGAAGGAGGACCCGTCCGGTCCGAGCTCTCGAGGTGACTGCATAACGAGCAGCCACTCACCTGCAAAGACGGACAGTTGCCCTGTGAGAATCCGCAAGGTCGGTAGCCTGCCCGACAGCCCAGCTGTGAGCCCACAGCTGCACCGGCACTTGGCTGGGTACGTCCTGCACTTGGGGACCGTACTGCCACTTGCCACCGCCGCACAGCCGCCGCCTCTAAGGTCGGAGCGGACGACGAGGAGAGGACCCTGCCGCCACAGAACACCGCTGCCCCGGATGACCAGTGACCTGCTCGGCTGAAGAGCCGCAACGATCAGCGACCCCGGGAAGGCAACGCGACGTGGGACAGATCCCCTGGAAGCCGCCGGCTCCCCAAGAACTTTGGTTAACACCGGCCTACGGGCCTCAAGAGAACTGCATAAGAACTGTGGTAACCTGAATTGAGTAAACTTGCAACCGTTATCATAAAGTACGTTGACTGTATTCACAAGCCTGCTTAAAATCTATATAAAGATATATATTTTTACAGAATTCAGTCTGGTCTCGTTGTGTGGTGGGTTGGTTGTGAAGGTGTACTATTGCAAGTGTTTAACCCTATGTGCCCCAAAGATTAGCCTACGACTGCTTAAGCCACACTACCTAGAGGGTAAGCAGAGGTTGTCTGGAAGGTAACCCTCAGCCCTGACGAGGAAGAGAGAGTCCCTGCTTGTCGCTAGTGTTGCACTGCGCCAACTAGAGCCTCCCCCTTCCTACATTGGACGCAGCGGTGAGGATTTCGAATTTACACTTGCGATATCTATACCTGAGCTTCTGACCACTACACAAGGATTACGGTCCAGTTACTTAGCCACAGACTTTGCTTTTTGAATTTTGCCGAAAGAAGATTCCGAGTGCAGAAGCCATGCCGGGCACAAAGAGCCTGGATGGAGCGGAGTCCACGACCTCCGAGGTGTTGGAGGTAGAGTGGGACGCCGCAAAGCTGGACAAATACTCAAAGACGGAGCTGAAGTTTTTCTGTAGGAAACTCAAGGTTCCGCACGCTGGCTGCAAAAACAAGCCGGAGCTCTACAAGGCCCTGAAAGCCTGGGTGGAGTCCAGAAAGACCCCGGAGGATCAAGACGCCCTCGCCGAGCAGAATGCAACGACGGAGCAGAATGCACTTGGGGATCTGATCGATCTCGAGAGGCAAGACAGCGAGCACAGCTTTGGTAAAGGCCTGTCGCCAGAGGAGCTGGCGGACAGGAAGGAAACGAGGAATCACGAAAGGAAGTTGGCAGAATTGAAAATCCAGCTGGAGCTTGAAACGAAAAGAATGGCGCTGGAAGAGCGAAAGCACCAGATGGACTATGAAGTAAAAATGAGGGAGATAAGTCTCAAGGAGAGAGACTTGGATCGTCCTCCCTCTGGTGGCAGCACATCGCCAGTGCAGGTAGAGTCAAGAGTGCACATCCCGAAGGACGTAGTTAAGGAGTTCTTTAAGGGGGATGACATAGGTCAGTGGTTTAGGGCATACGAGGTAGCCATGTCCTCCCACCGGGTCCCTGACAAGGATTGGGGAGCGGGGTTGTGGGGAAGGTTCCTTAGCGAAGGGAGAGATACCTTGCTAGATTTGCCCGTTGAAAATCAGAGATCCTATGCCCACATGAAAGAAGCTTTAATGAACAGGTACGGGCTTACCCCTGAAATGTATAGACAGAAGTTTAGGGGATGTACTAAGCGGCCTGGGAATACGTATGTGGAGTATGTGACTTACTTTTGCAGAGCACTGGATGGTTGGGTGAAAGGTAACAAAGTTAATGATTTTCAAGGTCTCTTTGATTTAATTGCATGGGAGCACTTGTCTGATCACTGTTTTCCTGAGTTACGCCAACACCTGATCGATAGCAAGCTGTCCAACCCGAGGAAGCTTGCTGAGGAGGCGGACCGCTGGCTCAGCACCAGGGTCCACAAGGGTCCCGTGGGAGACTCCGCCAAGAGTGGGCAGGGTCCCCAGCAGAAGAGTGGGGGGGACAAAGGGGGAAAACAGAAAGGGTTCCAAAAAGGCCCCCAAAGTAGTTCCCAAGGGAGCCCGCAGAGGGTTCTCAGCCTCCCCCACCTCCGAAGCAGAATGGGGCCCGACAGGTAAACCTGTTCCAAAGGGGCCCTTCAATTGTTTCAAATGTGGCGAGCCTGGGCACATATCCAGTGACCCCAAGTGTCGCCTGTTTGGAAAACCCGCACCCACTGGTGCTCCGCCCCGACAAGTGACTAGCGTTCACCTGGGAGAAGAAATGATGGTCCCGGGGGGTGGAGATCCCGTTCACATGACCCTAGTCTCGCTAGGAGACAGTGAGATGATCCCTACGAACTACCTGCCCTCTAACACTAAGAAATATGGGCAGGTGGTGATCATCAATGGTAAGGAAGCTGAGGCTCTATGAGACACAGGAGCCAGTGTGACTGCAGTGAGGCAGCACCTGGTGTCTCAAGAGCAGGTTGTACCCCATGCCTACTGTAGGGTTATCAACGCTGATAATTCAGAGAGTCAGTGTCCGATGGCTCAAGTTCCCTTCGAGTGGGGGGGGGTCTCTGGTACTCTGTAGGTCTGTGTAAGAAAAACCATGCCTGTTGACTGTTTGCTAGGGAATGACTTGGAGCACTCCCCTTGGGAAAAGGTGGAGAAGACGACTCACCTGCGGATGGTGGGTCTGCCTGACTGGGCGTGCGTGACCACCCGGTCCATGGCAGCCAGTAGGGGTGAGAACCCGAAACTGTTGAGGTGGTCCATTTCTCTACAGAGTATGGACTTTACGGTGGAACACCGCCCTGGCACCGATCACGCCAACGCTGACGGTCTGTCCAGATTTTTCCGCCTTAGTGATGTGGAACTCCCTGGGGAAGGGTAGTTCCCCCCACATTTCAGCTGGAGGGGACACATGTTAGACCTGGCACCTTGGCGTGAGTCTCCCTTCCACTTTTCGCTGATGTGCCTCCGATGTTTTGCTGGTTTCCGATACTCAGGGCACTGCGCCACGGCTGATCCGTGCCGCAGTGCAAGTGCTCCCTACTGTAAATTGTACATGCGATTGGTATCCATGATTGGTTCTTTGGATTTACTGTTAGTCCCTAGTAAAGTGCACGAGAGAGTGCCAGGGCTTGTAGATGCCAATACTGCTGGTGGGCCTGCAGCGCTGGTTGCGCCACCCACCGAAGCAGCCGTAAAGATGTGTCTGGGAACTGCGACCGCAGAACCCGCGTGCGGTCTCGTACTGTCACGCTAGCTGGGCAAGTGTCCCCACTTGCCAGCACCGACCCTTCCCTTGACTACATTTTAGTCACCCCTATGGCAGGCCTGCGGGCAGGGTGCGTTGTAGGTGTAAGGTAGGACAAGCCCTAATGTGCGTGGCATGTCCTAGTAGTGACTTACAACCAAGACCGTATTTCACTATTGAAGGCTACCTGCTCCATTAGGCCAGACTGAGCTGCTGGAATTATTACACCCTATAATCCCCGCAGGCTCAAGGAGCATGGTAGTGAGTCATGTTTAGTATGCCTGGACTCAGGATGATAAAGTATTTCTTGTAGTCAAGTTTATTTTAGTATCCTGGGTTTGCAAATGCTACTTTTAGAAAGTTAGCCTTTGCTGCTTAACCATTTCAGCCCGCCTCTGCTGGTATGTGTGTCTGACTGTCTGGGATGTGTGAGTGACAGGGCTGGAGGGATGACAGGTGGTGAATGCGCAGATTACACCTTAGTGGGAGGTAGGAGTGCCTCTTGACTCGAACTGTAGCTGTGCTCGACCACCACAATGCTGGCTCCACCCTCCTGGGGAGCGGCGGATGACTCTGCCGACGCCTGGCCCAGGAAGGGCGCAGCCCCCATCAACAAGGTACTCTGGCCACCCCTGTCCGGACAATGCTGGCTCCACCTCCTGTGGGGCGTCTGATGCGCCTGCCCCTCACACTGAAAGCAGAAGCCGGAGTACACCCGCCGGGGTACTCCAAGACTGAGAGTGGCTATGCAAAGGCCCCCCTGGCCTGCGAGAACAAAAGAATTGGCCTATAAAAGAAGGAGCCCTGCTCCTTGAAAATTAGATCCGGTTTGGGCCACAGAAGGACTCTGCCCTACGAGAAGGACCGTGAGAGACAAGGAAGGGTGCGGACTCTTGCCTGTGTCTGGTGCCTTGCTGCTGAAGGAGAGGAAGAAGAAAAGACTACGAAAAGACTTTTGCTTTACTTTGTGCCAAACTCTGCTAAAGAGATCTCCAAGGGCTTGCAACTGAACTTGCCCCCTGACCAGCGTCCCAGGACCAGTGGACGCTACCCCCTTGGAAGAAAGCGACTGCGGGTGCTGACCATCGCCGCAGCACCGACGGAGGAATCTCCTCCAAGGCAACGACATCCACCTGACCACCGTGACCGGGGCCCAAAGCACAAGCGAGAGCAAAGTAAGGACCAGCCGCCGCTGGCCCGAACACCGTGACCGCAGCTGCACCGGGAGCCCAAGAGCAAAGCGAAGGAGGACCCGTCCGGTCCGAGCTCTCGAGGTGACTGCATAACGAGCAGCCACTCACCTGCAAAGACGGACAGTTGCCCTGTGAGAATCCGCAAGGTCGGTAGCCTGCCCGACAGCCCAGCTGTGAGCCCACAGCTGCACCGGCACTTGGCTGGGTACGTCCTGCACTTGGGGACCGTACTGCCACTTGCCACCGCCGCACAGCCGCCGCCTCTAAGGTCGGAGCGGACGACGAGGAGAGGACCCTGCCGCCACAGAACACCGCTGCCCCGGATGACCAGTGACCTGCTCGGCTGAAGAGCCGCAACGATCAGCGACCCCGGGAAGGCAACGCGACGTGGGACAGATCCCCTGGAAACCGCCGGCTCCCCAAGAACTTTGGTTAACACCGGCCTACGGGCCTCAAGAGAACTGCATAAGAACTGTGGTAACCTGAATTGAGTAAACTTGCAACCGTTATCATAAAGTACGTTGACTGTATTCACAAGCCTGCTTAAAATCTATATAAAGATATATATTTTTACAGAATACAGTCTGGTCTCGTTGTGTGGTGGGTTGGTTGTGAAGGTGTACTATTGCAAGTGTTTAACCCTATGTGCCCCAAAGATTAGCCTACGACTGCTTAAGCCACACTACCTAGAGGGTAAGCAGAGGTTGTCTGGAAGGTAACCCTCAGCCCTGACGAGGAAGAGAGAGTCCCTGCTTGTCGCTAGTGTTGCACTGCGCCAACTAGAGCCTCCCCCTTCCTACAGGACCCCACACTGAAACTTAAAGAAAAATGGGAGGGAGAAATAGGTGAGGCGGATGACTCTGAATGGAATGAGGCGTTGGCCTCCCCAAGAGAGGTTGGGATCTCGACTAAGTGCAGACTGGTACAACTCAAAATTCTACACCGCATCTACTACACCAGGACGCTACTCCACAAAATACAGAGAGCACCACATCCCTTTTGCTTGAGAGGCTGCGGGGAGGAGGGGACACTATTTCACACATTATGGGAATGCCCACAGATACGAGAATTCTGGAGGCAGATAATGCGCACGATCTCCCAGACGCTTAAAACTTCCCTGTTGCCTGAACCACGCAAATGCCTTTTGAACATCTGGGACCCCAATGACCTGGGTAGATATGAACTAATTTGGGCAACACTGGCCATGACAGTGGCCAAGCGAGATATTGCGCAGAAGTGGGGTGCTCCAGAACTACCCACCGCGAGCAGGTGGGCTAAAAACATGGACATCCTGATGGTTACAGAAAGGGCAGTATACGTCCTTCGAGCGGCGCCCCGCAAATGGAACAAGGTGTGGGCAGCATGGAATGTATATAGGGGGGAGATCTGTGACCCTTTGCCAGAGGGGGACGACCTAGAATCCGAAGGACAGGATGAGTAGAAGATACGAACGGGGGTATTGACCTCAGCGGACCAAATGCACAACAGTTTTGCGCTAACCTGGCTAAGTAGCGAAATGAGAGCTAGGTGAATTGCTGATTGGGAAAGTGGGTGAAAACACACTGGCAATGATGACACATGTTTGGGAGGGGGGGAGGGGTGTTTGTTCATTCTATAGTATAAAGGTAATGTTCATGTTGAACAATGCATAACGGAGGGAAAATGTAACGAACTACAGTGATTACAACTAGACCACACGGAAGCGTATTTAAGGGTTTTCAAGGGTTTACTACATCACAGTTTATGCTTATGTCATGAGTGCTGCCACATACGAAGAGATATATGTACGAAATGCAGACCCAACCATATGACTGTACGATACTAAATGCATATTATGCCTTCATGTTAATAAAGTTTTTGGGAAAAAAAAAGATACCAATAAGGGCCCTACCACTGCAGGAGCAGTAGTAGTCCTTAGCGGAATTGACTCTGGATACCTGGTAACATGACCCCCTATTACCAGTAGAAATCTGTTTCCTGATACAGTTGGAGGCCCAAGAGGACTAATAATGTCTATCCCTACCCTTTTAAAGGGAAACTCAACCACTGAAAGTGGAAATAAGGGGCCTTTGGGTGGCCACCTGTCGTGCCACTGGCTTGGCAGGTGGCACAGAGGTTACAAATTTCCTTCACCTTCTGGGACATACCTGGTGAGTAGAAGTAGGTGACAAACCTACTCCAAAATGCCCAGCTAGGGGGATGTCCGGGGCCATTGTGAGGAGAAATTCTGTATACTGTTGAGGCACTACCAGTCTTCTAGTGGAACCAGGCTTGGGGTCTCTGGATTCAGTGTAAATGAGCCCCTTCTCCCAATGGGTCCTGTGGGAGCTACTGACATCTCCCTTTTCCTGATCAGCAGCTTGCTGTCACAGGCTTTTAAGAGTGGGACAGGTCCTCTGTCCCATGCACAGACCTTCCCAAGAGGGTCCCCTGGGCCTAAGATCACTGCTGTGTAAGGTCCAAGCTCCTGGGACTCAGTTCCTTCTGAGGTAGACAGGCCTTCTCCCTAAAGATCTGGGGGGCCTGAGCTGGTGTCTGTTCAGAAGCTGATTTCCCAGTCTTCTTGCCTTTTCTCTTGGAGGGTTGGGTCATGATTCCAGGCTTTAACTTCTCTTTTTCACCCTAGACTGTATACTGTGCTCTTGTTTCTTGTTTTCACACACATCATTCAGATATACCCAGAATAGCTGCATGGACTTTCTTTCAACCTCAGCCCATGTTGAGTAATTCAGATCATTGCCTAGCAGACATTGTACAGGAATTGCTGAGGATACCACCACCTTCCTTTGGCCAGTAACGCCTCCCCATTCTAAGGATACCTTCGCCATGCAATGTACCACAGCCTGATTATCAGCATTGAGGACTGAAATATCTGACCAGTCAGGTATTGTCGAAGGACACCAGTTGCTTAGTCACCATTGTGACACTGGCACCAATGTGTCTCAGTGCTTCAACTCCAACCCCATTGATATGTGGATTTTGTCTGTACTTCTTCAGGTTACTGGGCCAGACATCCCACCCTCTGAAACTAGAGTTGCCTCAGTGAGCTCCCTAACATACTCAGGGCTCACCTGTGATCCCATCTGGAGAATTACCACTGCATTTACTGCAGGTGCACTAGAGACATTCTTTTTGTTGGGACAACTAAGGTCTCCAGTTCGGTACAATTATGACACTAAGCTTTCTTGGGATCCCAGTTCTTACTCTGTCACCCACCCTTAGACTATGTAGAGTTTCAGGGCCCACCCTCCTGAACAGATTTTTGGGAGCCTTTAGAAGATTATTTGTATCTTTCATTTGATCACAATCTTTCCCTTGGGGGACAGGGGGAGAGGGCTTAACAACCCCTATCTTTTGGTCACCTCCACTGGTGGTAGTTTTGGTCACCCTTGTTTTGACCCGGTAGTCTGCCTTCTTCCCCAACTCTGGAGGAGAAAGTGGACCTGCATCTACCAGGTACTAATGTAACTTCTCTAGTCCACACTTTCTTTTTTTTTAAAGACCTTTATTGCACACTCATAAATACACAGCGAAAGGCCTACAACCCTGGGGCCGGCCGCGCCAGTTATAGCGATTTAATCCATTTACCCAAAATAACACAGCCTTTCAGCCGACAACCCTGGGGTCCGGCGTCGTAGCAGTGTATGGTGTACAGGTATGATTCCAATCATGATCCGGATGAGTCATAGGTCTGTGTTTTTTTTGTTTTTTAAAACCAATTGAAACATAATGCAATATAACAAACTTACACGTTGAAAAACAATACGCTCATTGTGACGCATATGTACCGTATACAGGTAAGTGTAGCCTGGAAGTTGACCATATCATTCTACATGGCAGGTCACAGTTAAAATAACCTAGGTGTTGAAGTCTCCTATTCTCCCTTTATTCCCCTTCCTCCTCCTCATCCGAGCTGAGGCTCTTGTCTTCTGGCAGTGGGTCACATATTTCCCCCCTGTATATATTCCAGGCACTCCACACTTTATTCCATTTGCGGGGGCAAGCCCTGAGTACATACACCGCCCGTTCCGTCAGCATTAAGACGTCCATGTTCCTGCTCCATTGTGAGATGGTGGGCAGTTCCGGTGCTCCCCATTTTTGCACTATATCTCTCTTCGCTGCCATGATGGCTAAGACGCCCCATATTTGGCCGTGCTGGGATAGGTCAGTCGGTTCCCAGACATTCAGAATACATTTACGCGGTTCTGGCACCAGGGACACCTTTAGTGTTTGCGAGACAGTGCGCATCACCTGACGCCAGTAGTTGGCAATGAGTGGGCAGTCCCAGAGTATATGGAGTAGTGTCCCTTCTTCGCCACAGCCTCGGAGGCAGTAGGGATGTGGAGCTTTGTGTATTCTGGCTAGCATGGATCTAGTGTAGTAGACTCGGTGTAAGATTTTAAGTTGCACCAGTCTGAATCGGGCCGATATTCCCACTTCCCTCTGGGATGCCAACGCCTCATTCCATTCTGTGTCATCGAAATCCCCAATTTCTTCCGCCCACTTCTCCCGTAATTTCAGTGTAGGGTCTGTGATGTTGTTGAGCAGTTTACGGTAGGTGAGTGAAGTCGCCCTATGTTGTATGTAGTCTGTGAGTAGCCTGTCCTCCAACGGTGAGGAGTCTGTGGTCCACACTTTATTAACAGATGTTCTTTCATAATTAAATTATAAAGCCCATCATAATCATGTACATTGCTAACTTTCAACCAGCCACCCACCTAGTGTCTACACTGAAAAGTCTACAAAATCTACCCAGGTCTGACGCTGGGATTTTCGAGTCTCCATGAACCTGATCCTGTATTCCTCAGTGATGAGTTCAAAGCCCTCAATCAGGGTGTTCTTCATAAGGTCATAGGACTCAGCATTTGCCTCATTCAATTTCAGGAGTCTATCCCTACACTTTCCTGAGAACAACTCCCAAAGAAGAAAATTCCAATACTTTTTGTTGAAGCTGGCTCATTTTACAGTCCCTCTCAAAGGCTGTACACCATTTGGTAATATCATCCCCTCTGAGTATTTTGGGATCTCTCCTATGGCAATTTTAGGACCGAAAGCTTCATCTTTCTCCCTATTTATGATTTTGCTACCACCTCTGGAGTTGATCTGAGCACCCACCTGGCAGCTTTGGTGTCTGTGCCACTTCAGGTATTGGGCGCTCAGTAAGCAGAACCCTTGCTCTTCTTCTTGGGTCTCCTCACCCGGTGCTGAGGTTGTAGAGCCCTGCTTCTTGAGGCTTTGGTAAATGCAATGACAGTATTCTTTCATGTAAATTGTTTGTTACCCAGTGCTTTCATATATTTTATTCGCATTTGACCACTGTATCCTCCTTTGACAGTAACACTTGATATAACTTATGACTTTATCTTGCGTAGCCACTGATGTGTAGATTCTCTGCAATGCTTGTGTTATCTTCAACTGCTTCACAGAGAATGGAGCTGCGCTTTGACTTCATATGTATTTAGCATTGATTCTGTACCTCAACAACAGCACATGGCACGCATGAGCAGTTTGGTTGGACCATGGCAAACTCTTTGGGAGAGCACTGTCGTTCTTCGGGTTATCCCTTATGCCGTCACCAGATGAAGCGTCCTACCCAGCCTGGGTACCCACCAATGACTACACCACACACTGAGCTTGGTATTACACACCTTTATTAGTCTGCGTGTGACTTCGAACTCAACATTCTAAACCAGCCTTCATTACATTCTGCTCTAACACTTGCATCAAAGCTCTACGGAGTCCATCAGGAGCCAAAAGAGTTCCGTCATTGATCATCACAAAATGGATGCTGCTGCCACAGACACAAGTCTGACCTCCTGCTGCTGGGAGTCCTTCCAGTCACGGAGGTTTGGACAATAGGTTTCCTACTTGGGGAGGAGCGAGCACCACCCCAGACAGGAGGAAGTGTATTGGTACAGGGAGGGCTGAATAGATTGAGACACTGCCTGGAGCACACTAGGTGCTTCATGCATACCCCAGTTCAAACCGGTTGCTGGGGCACTCCAGCCCCAGCTCTGGCGCGTAACTGGACAAAGGAAAGGGGCTGTAACCACCCCCCTTCGTGGTCCCACCCATAGGAGGGACCTAGTGAGTAAACCATCCCCCTTTAGTTGTATAAAGGTATGAGCTGCCCCAGGAGACTTTAGATTAATCCTGGAATCGACTTGAGATGAAACTCTGGACCCTTCGACATTCACCTGAGCTGAAGACGGAAGAATCTCCCTTGTGGCCAAGGAGTGACCACCCTGGGCAACCAGGCACCATCCAGCAACTCAACGGCTTGCATTGTCCCCGTTCCTGCAGGAACCTGAGCACAGAGCCCAACAAGACCTCGACTCCCGACCTCTCTGACCCCACTGCACGACTCCAGCACAGCTGAGCCCCGTGGAAGGCGTCGGAACCCATGGAACCAGGTAACTTGGAAAGTCGTCAACTTGCTAGCAGCATAGCTCCTGAGGTATCCTCGAAGCTGTGCACTGGGGATTGAGACACCCCGACACCAAGCTCCACCTGCACCAAAGACCAGCCCTCCACACTCCACGAGATCTGCGTGGGGCCTTTCTGCTTGTGTTCTGCTCGACACGTTGTCTGGGTGCTGGCCCGTTGGCTAGTAGCCCTGTGGCGACGATCCTTTTAAAAATCCATCACTGGTCTGGATGCTCCAGACTGGCCCTTGCTTCCCTGAAAAGGTGAAGTACCTCAGACCCTCCTGGTCTGCATCAGAACCCTTTTGTGTATCCTGCGTAGTAGGTTGCCTTTGCTTAGGCTTGTTGGCTCCGATATTGAAGCCGACCCCTCCATCTGCAAGAACCTTTGTGGGACAGCTCCTCTCCAGCACCTGGTTGTCCTCAACGCCTCCTGGTCCGCGTGGCTGCAACAACAAGCTTCACCCCAGCACCTGATTGCTCCTCGACAACGTCTGGTTCCTTCCTGGTTCCACCCGGTCACTGGCTAGTGACCTAGACTCTGTCCCCTCTGTTTTCAGGTCTTCTTCAACTCCGATCCACCCTTGGATCCACCCGGACATCTTCCTCCTGATCGCCTGCAGCATCTTCTTCATAGGCTCCATAGACTTCAACAGCGAAACCCGACACATCTTCACACCTATGCACCCGCTTCCTGTGGGTGAGGTAACGCGAGTACTTCGGTGCTCTCAAGGGTATTGACTATCCAAGTGTCTAGGTTTTCAGTTGTTCCCTTCTAGCTAGACCGGAAGTGTCCTAAAACTGCATTACTTACCTTTTTACGTTCCCATTGACTTTCTATTGACTCTCGCGTGAGGGTACTGACACTGCACACGCAGCCTGTGGACCTCCTACTCCTAACCTAAGGGTCAGATAGTGTAGCCCCAGTGATTCCCTAGGCCCTAGGCCTTCTCCTTTCCCAAGTTGTGGTTCTTATACCACTTACTTAGTATATGGTTTTACGCGCCCCTAGGACCTAACTGTAAAATTTTGCTATTTAAAGTATTTCTAAGTATAACTTGTTATGTGCTTTTGCCTCTGACCTCATAAAGAGATCAGAGGAGTGTGTTAGTAAATAAATACATATATATTTTATATATATCCTGTGTGTTGTCCTTTCATTTGGTATTCAAGGGGTTACATATGGTAAAACAACTGGCTTTACACGCCCTCAAGAGTCTTTTAGCCTAAGACTGTTCTGTCAACGCTACCTCTAGGATAGTTGGTCCATAAGGTTGACTTTACAACCATCACCATAAGGGTTGTTTGGACTGGTGCAAGGTGTTCACTAGAATAGTGAACATCATACACAAGGCCAACTTCTCACATTGGTGGCAGCTGTGGGATTAGAGCTTGCTGTTGTTTTACCACTTGTAATCTTGAGATATCATTTGAAAGATAACATAGGTACCTGTAGGTACATATAAAAACAAGTCTTAGTATACTTAAGTTCTACTGAACTTAGCTGTTGTAGAGCCTGGGCCTAGCACACCCTGACTACAACTCCTAGAGAGGTTCTTTAGAAAAACATGTAGTGTAGGTAGGTGCAACACCACACCTCGCTAGAAACCATGTCTCAGACAATGAACCCCAGTGGTTCACTGACTGTAGAGGTAGATCCCTTGAGGACTGCTTCGAGATATGTAGCCTTAGCCTTTCCAGAGTTGAGACAATTGTGCACCTCCAGAAGGCTAAAACAGGGTTCAAACCCTACCCTCAAATTCCTGATTGAGTTATTAGAAGAGAATGATGCTCAACAGTCACCTAAGACAGGTGATACAGGTAGTGCAGATGAAGTCTTCCCCTCCTCAGATGATAATACTGATACTCCAGTACCAGATGAGGAAGAAGGAGATGGGGGAGAAGGAGATGATTCTGACCTTGAGACAAACAGTCAGGTCTTAGTCAGAAGACTTAGTCAGGCTAACTTAAGCATACATGGGATTCAGTATGGGCAGCCCTCATACAGACCCCCAAGTGGGCTTAACCAGAGGCAGAGAAGAGGAAGATCCCACTCCAGGGAATCTTTCCAATCTCATGCTTCAAATGGCTCTCATAGCCATGCTCAGTGAGGGATGACCTCCCCTCAGAGAAGGGAACAGGAGGCAAAAATGAGAGAAGCTTCTCTTAGGATTGAGAGACAGGAACTTGAGGTTGCCCTGGCCGAAGAGAAGCTTGCTCGTGCTAGAGAGCATAGAGAGAGTGGGTTAGAACCCACTGGTGGCAGCAATATCCCTTAGGATAAAGATAGGTCCTATGATACTAGAAACCTAAGCAAGATTGTGCCCCCCTACAAAGAAGGAGATGACATCCACAAGTGGATAACTGCTTTGGAGAGGGCCTGCAAAGTACAGCAGGTACCCCAAAGTCAGTGGGTAGCAATCTTATGGCTCTCCTTTTCAGAAAAAGGTAGAGATAAGCTCCTCACAGTTAGTGATGGAGATGCTAACAACTACTCTGTCCTGAAGAGTGCTCTGATTGATGGGTTTGGCTTAACCACTGAACATTATAGGTTGTTGTTCAGAGATACCCAGAAGACACAGACTCAGGACTGGACTGATTTTGTAGATTGTGCTACTAAGGCTTTGGAGGGCTGGTTATTGGGCAGCAAAGTACATGACTATACAGGATTGTATAATTTGATTATGAGGGAGCAGATCCTTAGTAATTGTCAAAACCAGCTTCTACAACAGCACCTGGTGGACTCTGATCTGACCTCTCCACAAGAATTGGGTAAGAAGGAAGACAAATGGGTCAGAACCAGGATTAGGCCTAAAAATCAGGGTGGTGACCAGAAGAAAGATTCTACCAAGCCTCAAGAGAAAGGTGGGGATAAATCTAAAGACAAGACTTCCCCAGGGCCCCAAAATTCCAATGGTGGGGGTGGGTCCCAAAATCCTTCCTCTACAGTTAAGAAACCTTATTGCCATGCCTGTAAAAAGCCTGGCCACTGGAAGACTGACAGCAGTTGCCCCAAGGCCAGCAATAAGGAAAATATTCCTCCAAGTAATACTCCAAAACCTCCTGTTACTACTAGTAGTAATCCCCCAGGTGGTGGGAGTGCCCCCAAGAATTTGGCTGGGTTTACTTGGGGAACTCAGGTGGACTCTGACCTAACCAGGTCCCCTACCACAGCTACTCTTGTCTGTGAAAATGGCATGGGGTTTGCCAACTTCAATGCTTGTCCCAACACTTTGGGAAAGTACAGACAGGAGTGCCTCATCAATGGCCAGAAAGTTGAAGCCTATAGAGACACAGGAGCTCGCATCACTATAGTGACTGACAGTCTAGTTCCCTCAGGACAACTTATACCTGGGTTCACCTATCAGGTGATCAGCATTGATGGAGTGCAGAAAGATCATCCCATGGCAATAGTAAATCTCAGCTGGGGAAGTGTCACTGGCCCCAAGAGAGTGGCAGTGTCTACAAACCTGCCTGTACATTGTCTACTGGGGAATGATCTAGAGATCTCAGCCTGGGCTGAGGTAGAGCAAGAAACCCATTCCATAATGGTAGGCCTTCCAGAAAAGGTTAGTGGGGATGTGGTAGCCACAGCCCCAGCCCAGGAAAAATTCCTTCCTAAAGAGGTTGGAAGGGCTGTGATGGTCAGAGCTCAAACTAAAACAGATTTTACTGTTGTGAAGCCTGAAACTATGAATCACTCCACTCAGACAGAGAGCATTGGGGAGGAAGAAAAGTCTCCCTCCCACCAGACATTAGGTGAGAGTCAGCCTCCTCGGGGAACTGACCCTACCCCTTGTGAAGGAACTGCCCCAGAGGTAGTCAGGCCTAGCCTGGCAGAGCCCCTGATGTCAGTGGACCCTTCCAAGGTGGGACCCAGTCTGGAGCAGGTAACCTACCCCTCTCTACCCTGCCTCAGTCAGCCCAGGGCTGTAGAGGTCAGGAAGGCCAGTGGACCTCAAAGGGCCCCCTGTCCACAGGAACACCCCCATCAGCAGATTAGGGGCACCAAAGCTAGAAACCCTAGCCATGTGAAAATTCCAAGAACTCCTGATGGATCTCCTTTAAACTAGTTAGGACCCTCCCCCAGATGGACTCTGTTGGGCACAGCCAAACCTGGGACCTAAGGGCCCCAAACCTGACCTGTCCCTCCAGTGAGCCAACAGAAGGGACCCAGCCTCCAGCTGTAGGTAGCCAGAGTTTGACCCTGAGAGCACAGTGCAACTCAGTCATGGAAAGAAAGGCATATATGGTGGATAGTGATTGGAGGAAGCTGAGCCCAACATTAGTGGAGCCTCACTTCAATACTCCATTCCCACACCAGCCTTTTACTTTGCCAAAACACACCACAGGTAGAGATTCCTTATGGTGGAGACCCTCTGATACCCTTAGGGTGAGGGATTGCTTAGTGGACCATGAGACAGGGGGTAACCATGCCAGGGCAGGTACTTCCTTATATGGCCACTTAGGCAATAGATGCTTACCTGGTCAAGGTTAGCCTTATCTCCTTTCGTTTGGGGGGGGGGGGTGTAGGAAGGTGCATACCTGACTACGGTTGCCCCTAACTTTTTTCCTAGTGTTTAGCTGGTTTTTGACTTAGTTGGCCTGGGATCCTGCTATTCAGGACCCCAGGCTATCTGCTCTCTCTGTAAAAATGGACTCCATGTACTGTAGGTACATACCAAATTGGATATTGGGTCACCCTTGTGAGTCCTTGTATAGTGTAAAAAATCAACAAAAAGAGAGGTAGGGAAAGAAGTGAACACTCTTAGTCCCCACTGTATAGTGTACCATAGGTACCCAGGGCATAGGTGCACCCAAGGCCGACCAGGGGCTGCAGCATATATTATGCCACCCCTGGCTGGCCACCTAAATTGACACAACTGGCTGATCACTCAGCTGGGGCAAGGTCGTGTAATCACCCCTTGCTTAGGTATAGTATTCCTATACCTACCTTATATATAGACACATAGGGCCCGATGTAGGTAATTCCTATTTACCTACTCTTAAATACCGAATCATACTGATTCGGTATTTAAGAGTAGGTAAATAGGAAGGGGGCAGATGTAGGTAATTCTTATTTTAGAATTACTGAATCTGTAAGATTCGGTATTTACCGATTCGGTAAATACCGAATCGGTATTTTCTATTGATTCCTATGGGCCTTGAAGCCCATAGGAATCTATGGGAAATACCGATTCGGTATTTACTGAATCAGTAAATACCGAATCCTGCAAGGGTGAACGGGGTGTCACTTTGACACCCTGTAGCACCCCAATTCCACGCTTGTGTGTCATGTGGCACACATACATGCCCTAAGGGCATGTCTGTGTGTCACATGGCACAGGTGTACATGCACAGATGTGCATGTACACCTGAATTCGGTATTTTACCACCCAATTGTGTTGGGTGGTAAAACCGAATTCTGAAGGCCTGTAGCACTGTAAACTGTAAACAGCACTACCTACATCTGGGATTTACCGAATCGGTAAAACTACAGATTCGGTATTTTACAGAATCAGTAAATTTACCGATTCCGTAAATTTACCAATTCTGTAAAATAATGGCCCCTACATCTCAATCACCAAATAGCGGTCGGTAACGGCCGAATTCGGCCGTTACCGACCGGTATTTGGTGACCTAAATCAGGCCCTTAGTAACCTATAAGTCACTCCTATGGCAGGCCTTAACAATCCTGGAGGCAGAGTGCTTAGTTATGTGTGAGATGGTGCTCTAGCAAGAGCTGAGCCTGTCTGCAGCTTTCGGAACCATGTCCTTATAGCTGTTCTATGATATTGCCATACCATATACTCTTAAGTGCATTATAATCCACGCTGTTAATGCTAACTTTGGTTTGGCTTTATCAAAACATGTCGTGTAAGGTGTCATACACTTTGGAATACTACCCTCTCGCCAATTCTGGTGACAGGGGTAGCATTCCACCCTTCTAGAGGGAGAAGACATTTTGAAACTACGGTACCTGGTTAACGTTAACCAGAGCCCCAGCATCACAAAATGGATGCTGCTGCCACAGACACAAGTCTGACCTCCTGTTGCTGGGAGTCCTTCCAGTCACGGAGGTTTGGACAATAGGTTTCCTGCTTGGGGAGGTGCGAGCACCACCCCAGACAGGAGGATGTGTATTGGGACAGGGAGGGCTGAATAGATTGAGACACTGCCTGGAGCACACTAGGTGCTTCATGCATACCCCAGTTCAAACCGGTTGCTGGGGCACTCCAGCCCCAGCTCTGGCGCAAAACTGGACAAAGGAAAGGGGGTGTAACCACTCCCCTTCCTGGTCCCACCCATAGGAGGGGCCTAGTGAGTAAACCAGCCCCCTTTAGTTGTATAAAGGTAGGATCTGACCCAGGAGACTTTAGATTATTCCTGGAATCGACTTGAGATGAAACTCTGGACCCTTCGACATTCACCTGAGCTGAAGACTGAAGAATCTCCCTTGTGGCCAAGGAGTGACCTCCCTGGGCAACCAGGCACCATCCAGCAACTCGACAGCTTGCTTTGTCCCCGTTCCCGCCGGAACCCGAGCACAGAGCCTGACAAGATCTTGACTCCCGGACCTCTCTAACCCCACTGCACGACTCCAGCACAGCTGAGCCCCGTGGAAGGCATCGGTACCCGTGGAACCAGGCAACTTGGAAAGTCGTCAACTTGCTAGCAGCGCAGCTCCTGAGGTATCCTCGAAGCTGTGCACTGGGGACTGAGACACACCGACACCGAGCTCCACCTGCACCGAAGACCAGCCCTCCACACTCCACGAGATCTGCGTGGGGCCTTTTTGCTTGTGTTCTGCTCGACGCGTTGTCCGGTTGCTTGCCCGTTGGCTAGTTGCCCTGTGGCGACGATCCTTTTAAAAATCCATCACTGGTCTGGTTGCTCCAGACTGGCCCTTGCTTCCCTGAAAATGTGAAGTACCTCAGACTCTCCTGGTCTGCACCAGAAGCCTTTTGTGTATCCTGCGTGGGTTGCCTTTGCTTAGGCTTGTTGGCTCCGATCTTGAAGCCGACCCCTCCATCTGCGAGAACCTCCATGGGACAGCTCCTCTCCAGCACCTGGTTGTCCTCGACGCCTCCTGGTCCGCGTGGCTGCAACGACAAGCTTGACCCCAGCACTTCATTGGTCCTCGATGATGTCTGGTTACTTCCTGGTTCCACCCGGTCACTGGCTAGTGACCTAGACTCTGCCCCTCTGCTTTCAGGTCTTCTTCAACTCCGATCCACCCTTGGATCCACCCGGATATCTTCCTCCTGGTCGCCTGCAGCATCTTCTTCACAGGCTCCATAGACTTTAACGGCGAAACCCGACACATCTTCACACCTATGCACCCGCTTCCTGTGGGTGAGGTAACGCGAGTACATTAGTGCTCTCAAGGGTATTGACTATCCAAGTGTCTAGGTTTTTAGTTGTTTCCTTCTAGCTAGACCAGAAGTGTCCTAAAACTCAGTTACTTACCTTTTTATGTTCCCATTGACTTTCTATTGACTCTCGCGTGAGTGTACTGACACTGCACGCGCCGCTTGTGGGACTTCTACTCCTAACCTAAGGGTCAGATAGTGTAGCCCCAGCGATTCCCTAGGCCCTAGGCCTTCTCATTTCCCAAGTCGTGGTTCTTATACCACTTACTTAGTATATGGTTTTACGCGCCCCTAGGGCCTAACTGTAAATTGTGCTATTTAAAGTATTTTTAAGTAGAACTTGTTATGTGCTTTTGCCTCTAACCTCATAAAGAGTTCAGAGGAGTGTGTTAGTAAATAAATACATATATATTGTATATATATCCTGTGTGGTGTCCTTTCATTTGGTATTCAAGGGGTTACATATGGTAAAACAGCTGGCTTTACACACCCTCAAGAGTCTTTTAGCCTAAGACTGTTCTGTCCACACTATGATAGGTGGTCTATAAGGTTGACTTTACCACCATCACCATGAGGGTTGTTTGGACTGGTGCAAGGTGTTCATTAGAATAGTGAACATCATATACCAGGCCAACTTCTCACAAGAGAGAACATGAATGCCAACATAAGTGACATAATGTCACCCAAACCTAGGAACCCCAAACTAGAGGACTTTACAACCAGTGATGTATAGTACTCTAAGACACCTATCAATGTAAGATGTGGAACACGATAACGCATACCACACTTGCCATGTGAGGTTTCATCATCCTATGTGAGTAAATGCATGTATGACAATTCCATATGAGGTTTGAGTTCTGTACTTTTTGTATTTTGATATCTGTTTACGGAGTGCATACAACAGTCACTTACCTACTCTCATTCCTTTTTTAGTGTGCTAGCTACCTGAGTTGTGCTTGCCTTGCATATGTGAAATAATTGGGCAATTTTACTTCTGCAACTGCCAATTGTCCTTTACCTTTTTCTTTGTGTTAGGGAAGGTTGTGCTGCTGTCCATGTTGGACCTTTATTGTGTTGCAACTCTTAGTATAAAACTTTCCACTGCACATAAGAAAAATCTATTCACATTGCCAATGCTTCTTTTAATGCATGATTTGTGTGCGTGAGAGAGTGAACATAAAATATATACGCAGAATGTACTTTTGATTTTAGGCATGGCACAAGCAGTTTTTGAAATGGAGTAGCCCTTTGCAAAATTTGAAAACATCGCTGACAAGTGGATGCGTATTACGTAGCTCCAGCCAATTCACATACTTTAACCAAAAGCATTTTTCATGTTGAGATTTTGAACGCATAATTAAACTGTTAAAAACAAAACTAGAAGACCCACAGTGCAACAAGCTGTTGGCTGAAAAAAAAAAATAGTTGAGGATGTCCTGTGTTCAGGGCCACTGGAGCTACGCAATGCTGCAGCTTTTTTTGCATAATTATGGATTTGCTGCAATTGCCCCATGATCCACCATGTACTGCGCAATCTGCAGATTTTAACAGAAAAATGTGTTTCTAGCTCAAATGGATCTAAAGTTACTAAACATGTTGCTACATATGTTCATGCGCAATGAAAGGCCCCTCGTAAAGATTAATTGATCATGTTTCAGTTGCTTGTTTCTATATTTGGTTGTTAAACTGGTACTGATTAGGTGAAATCTTTTCCCAGACAGTATTTCCATGTGTAGATGAAGTACTTAGACTGAAGTACTTAGAAAAATATACCATAGAGCTACACTTACCAATAGCCCTTATTTACCATACATAAATCAGTCGGCAATGGAAAAGGTTCAATCGTTTATTTTGCAAAGCGCCCTTTACAGGGATGCCTCCCTCTGGTCACAACTCGCAAAGGTGTGCAGAGGAGACTGCTGGATTACGTTCAAAACAGTGCAAATATACTTTCTACATACCTCATAGAAACCCCGTACATGGAAAAGTACCAGTTCTTGAGAAACCAACAGGAACACCCATATAAGGCACAATAGATTGATTTGAAACTCTGCTAAAGTTATTCCGGGGGTAGGTCAGTAAAGGTGCCTCCCTTTCGTTCTGGTGCATGGGAGTACAGGCATGGCGCCTGCAAGAAGGTGCTCATCCTACAAGAAAGAGCAGGTGTGACCTTGAGTTTCCTAAGTTAGAATCAATGCTCTGTTCATAGCCTAGGCCGACCTTTCATTCTCTCCTCTCAGCAGCATGTCACGTGTTTTCCTAACGAAAGAGGCCTTGGAATGAAACCAAGATGGCGTTTGTTCAATTCGCGCCCGATTCTTAAGATGTACATGAGCCGAGTGTATTTACAAGGGACTTCTATCGAAGTAGCAGATATATATTGGGTACATTATGACAACATTATATAATATCGATTTTATATTTCTTCAGACCTCCCTTTTGGCATGATGAAGCCAATATATAAAGGTTGGTCTTCTAATCCAAGAACACAGCCTCATCTATCTGCATGAGGTCGGCCACCTCTTACTGCACTAACTGCTTTTCAATTTTAGTCTGTCGGGAAACTGTCAATGAGGAAGTAAGTTTGGCTGCACAATAGGAGCAAAAATACAACAGAGTATTGGGGGGTCCTAGGGGAGTTAGTTTATAGACAATGAGAGTACCTTGTCCCCCAACTACTACTACAAAAAACAAGAGAGGTACTCAAAGTCTATGAAGTGAAAAACTGACAGGACCAGATTGTGTCCAGTATGAGTGTTCAGATCAGTCCGTTGATCTTGAGCACATGACACTATTATGTCGTAGAGGTGAGGAGAGGAAGATACAGGGTTTAGAAAGTTAGAACATAGTACCCATCCGCCCACTCATCAGTGGAATTTCGTCATCTGGGTTGGTGAAAAGAAAGGTGTCCATTGGGCTCCTCCTCAGGGAGAGTCTGAGGTAGCCAAATGTTGGACCCTTAAGAACCACATCCAACCAACAGAGGATAGTGTGTGAGTGGAAGGGGCAGACAAATTTGCAGTGCTCAGAAAAGAAAAGAAAAGGAAACTAATCCTAGTGATTAAAAATACCTACTTCAATGACATAAGAAAACTTTATTCAGTGTGACCATCAAAGTGGTATAGTTAAAAACAGTATGCTGATAGCATGTAAGGAATTGCTATCTATCACGTATGTTAATTGGTCGACATGTTTCAGCCTATACCGGCTTTCTTCAGGACCTATGATATGCTACTGCAACATATACTTATCGTGAGTTGGGACAATCTCCAACAAATAAAGGTGTATCTCCTCCTGTGCATAAAAATGTGGGAAACAAAAAACACAGTGTTAAATACATACGAACTATGTAGTGTTTACCTCAACCTCTTGAAATGCAAAGAAACCATAGTCTTCACTCACCCCAATTGTAGGGAGAGAAAACCTCACCTCGCCTGGCAACAGCTCAGGTTGGAAGGAGGCCACGCACTAAAAAGATAAGTGTGAGAATAGGAATTAATAATGCAGTAACTAAATAAGTCCTGCATTTTGTTTTAGACTTTTACAAACAGTGACACCAATAGGCATAAGGAGGCGGCTGGATTTAAGAAACTGATGTGAAATTCATCTCTATGAATTGCATCAAACCCATTAATAGTTCAAGGTTGTGCTCCCAGTAGAGTTATTCAAAGAGGGCCAAAAAACCGCCATACTATATTGTTAGCGTTAAGTTAAATCAAAGGGAGTTGGAATATTCCTATTTAGAGCCCTCCCAGAAAGAAGCGCAGCATGGAGCGCTGAAGAGCTCACCTCTCCGTCGTTACCTCGGGTGGAATCCTGAGCCGAGGGGGAGGTGACTCGCTTGATGAGAATAGCTGTTGATAACAGCCGGTGGCGGACCTGAGAGAGAACTCTCAGTGTGCGCGCTGTTATAGGTTGTGAGAAATCAACCAATGGTAGCAATGCAAGCTGAGCCTGCAAGAGCGCGGACCTCTTGGCGCGTTCTCATTGGTTGAAACTTAAACCAATGCCAGCGGATGAAGGATATTGTGCGGAACTGTACAAAATGCGTACCGCTAATCTTATATCAGTCATACATGGTGATCACAAATCTATTTAAAAGAACGACCTCATCTGAGGACCGCAGACAGAGCATTCGCATGGAGAACGTATGCCGCCAAATGGCTCTGAGTATGTCAGGAAATTGTCTGAACGGGCTTTGGCACAAGGTGCGTGATTGGTGAGCTTCCAACCAATCCCGCACTGTTTGGTAAATTGTCTGAATGGACTTTGGCACAAGGTGTGTGATTGATGAACTTGCAACCAATCCCGCACTGTTTGGTAAATAAACAAAAGGGTTTGTTTTGTTTATTTATTCGTAATGCCAAAGTAATATGTTACAGATCAGGTCCGCCTTCAATAATAACTCCGCGGTTGCAGAGAAATAATAGAAGACAAATTAATTAATGCCGATCTGCACTCCGTGTTTACATCAAGTGGTGTGTAAAAAAAGGGAGGAAGTTGTCATATATAACCGGTCGTATCCGAGTATAAACAAAATGAATAAACAGATCGACCGGCAAGTTGCAACCGAGTCGTGTATACCAAAGGGAAGGCAGTATGTCGAAGGTATTTTCTAATTCTATGTGCAATCCCTAGGTTACGGCTGTGTGTAACAGTAATATTGGGCGAGGTTATATTAGCATGGTGCCAATTCCAAGTGGGAAGTCAATTCTATGGACCAAGGAGAACGGGCCTAGATACTGACAACCTCCCCTGAAAAAATCCTATGTGGGACCAATGTGCATCCATGTCTAAAATGTTAGCCCCAGGTGACCAAAAAACCAAGGTGAACTGTAAACATAATGATGTTGAGATGGATGCTCACAGTTGCATCCAGGGTATATCATCGTTTAGCCCTTGTGTGTCACTACACAGTTTGTAGACCCACCTTTGCTCTTTTCTCAGAAGGAACAATGAAATGTCTGTGATGTGACTGGGTATGTGTGGTTGTTCCAAGATTAACCACCTCAGTTCATCAGGATGATGTTTTTTCTCCAAAAAATGTGAGGTAAGGCGGGTAGCTTGTTTTGTGCGTCTGATTGTACTTTTGTGCTCTTGGATGCGCAGTTTGATTTTTCTTGCTGTCATCCCTATGTACCTTAAGCCACAAGGACAGGTGATTTGATAGATGACTCTGTCACTATTACAGTTTGTGTGACGTTTTAGTTTCCAGGGTATAGTGGTGCCAATATCGACTTCCAGGATTTTACTGGTTTGGGCACACACTGAGCAGTTGCCACAAGGATAATGGCCCTGCACTGGAGGAAGATTCCACAGATTAGGAGTGGATTCTGCAATTTCATCACGAGGTCTTGTGTGTACAAGAGCATCTCTAAGATTTGCCCTTCTCTTGAAAGAGAACAGTGGTAGAGGAATGTGTTCACCAGAGCTGTTTAAAATACGCCATTTCTGTCTAATTATTTTCTGTATTTTAGACGAAGAGGTGTTGTATGTGGTGACACACACTATTCTGTCGAGGGGTGGTTTTGCAACTGGTGGTTCAAGTAGGGCCTCACGATGATTATTGGCAGCACGTTTGAAAGACTTGCGAACCAAAGATTTAGGATATCGCCGCATTCTCAGTTTGCTGGTGAGATCCTTTGCTTTTGCACGGAAGTCTACAGTGTCAGAGCAGTTCCTCCGGACCCTGAGGAACTGGCCAAAAGGAAGGTTTTCCCTCAGGGAGCGGGGATGGTGGCTGTCGAATCTGAGCAGTGAGTTCCGTGCCATAGGTTTTCGATATAGAGAGCTAGCCATATGTCCTTCTTGTGGGAAGATTGTCAAATCAAGAAAAGGGAGTTCAGTTTTACTGTACTCTAATGTGAACCGAAGGTAAGGGTTTTGTCCGTTCAACCAGTCTTGAAAAAGCAAGAGGGATTGTATATCTCCTTGCCAGACCACTATGATGTCATCAATGTACCGTTTCCACATCTTCAAATGATGAAGATGTGGATTGATGTTATTCAGTACGTGTTGGGTCTCAAAATGATGGACATAAAGATTCGCTAAACTGGGTGCGAATTTGCTGCCCATAGATGTCCCCGAGATCTGTAAATACAGAGAGTCCTCGAAAGCGAAGAAGTTTTCGGTCATGGCAATCCTTGCCAGCTCCATTATAAAATGGATGGGAGTAGCAATCTCCACCGAAAAATCTTCTAGGAGTGTTTTAACCGTCTCCAGTGTCTCAGTCTGTGGTATACACGTATAGAGTGATTCGACATCAAAACTTGCTAAAATGTCAGTATCGATGTCAAAAGGGACATCGGGTAGTTTCCGTAAGATGTCCTTGGTATCTTGGAGATATGTTGGCATGGTTCTCACAATCGGACTGAGAAAAACATCCACAAAGCTTGATAGAGCCTCTAACAAAGATCCAATTCCTGAGATAATTGGCCGGCCAGGCGGTGGTCTGGCCGGTTTATGAATCTTTGGAAGGGTGTAGAAATACGGAATGGTGGGGCATTTCGTGACTAGAAAGTTGGCCTCTTGTGGAGTAATCCAACCCTCAGTGCTCGCTTCTTCCACTAAACATTTAATCTCATTGGAGAGTCTGGCAGTGGGATTATTGTCAAGGAGGGTGTAGAACTGTGTATTGCCTAATTGTCTAAGACATTCATTACAATATGTAGTGATGTCTTGAACGACAATGGCTCCCCCCTTGTCCGCCGGTTTGATCACTATCGTGATGTCTTTGGAAAGCGAATTAAGGGCGGCTCTGTCTTTCTTTGAAAGGTTCTGGTAGTTACCTTCTTTGGAGAAGTTTATAGAATTCAAATCTTGCAACACTGCTGCCTCAAAAGTGCCAACCTTGGATGGAACTTGTTGCAGTAGAGGCATGAAGTTGGATTTTACTTTCAGTCCTGTGTTTGTGTCATTGCTCGGTGTAACAGGCTCCTTATCTTTGAAAAAATAGTGTAGCCTGATAGTCCTGAAAAATCGTTCGATTTCACTCCTTAACAGAAAAGGTTCTCCACGGTTAGTGGGAACAAACCCAAGACCTCTGTTGAGAACCTCTTGTTCACTGGGGGTGATGATCCGGCTGCTCAAGTTCACAACTAGATCTTCTTCCAGGGGCTGGGGTGTGCCGTCTACTGGCCTCGTTTGTTGTGGCTCGTCGAAGGATCTTGATGGGCTGCCCATTGTACATGGCCTTGTCCCTGCCCTCTTCGTCTGCCTCGGTTCCAACCACGGCCCTGTCCTAAAAAAGCCTGGTTGTCAAAATACTGAGGCTGCATGGGGTAGTGAGACATAGGTGGGGGAAATTGAGGATAACCCCATGGGGCGGGTGGCCACCATGGTCCTGTCTGGTACATATTGCCCGTCCGTTATATCTCTTGTTGGCTCGATTACTGCGGCCTCTGCCCCTTGGTTGACTGGTATCCCCACTGTCTGAGCTAGAGGAATCAGTGTCTGATGATGTGGCATAGGAAGAACCTTGAATGTTTTTCTGTTTATGAGAGTCAGTGGGAGTGTAATTAACACTGGTGTATGGGTATATTCTCTCATGTGAAAATTTGGCCAGGTCTTTCTTGAACTTCTCTATCTTGGCCAAAAAGATTGGTTCTTTATATTCCTTGTTCGCCTTGTTAGAATCTTCTTGTTGTTTCTCGAATTTTTTAGCTGTTAAGGTAGTCTGGATTTGTCCTTCAAGGATGTGTATTTCCACCAAGATGGCGCCTGCAATACGTTTGGCTGTAGTGATGATTAAGATCAGCCAATCTCTTGTACAGCGCCATGCTATCAACGACCAGTCCTTGATAAAGGCCTTGTCTGTGAGAAACAGCCTTGGCGCATTGGTCACTATGAGACCTGTAGGGGCACACTTTCCATGCAAATACTCCGCCATGATCTGTCCGTGTATGATTGTGCGAGAATGAATTTTTTTAAGATTAAGTACTGTCTCTCAGTCTGCCACTACAGTAGGTGTCGGAGTGGGGAGTTGGTCTAGCATACTCGGGTTTTCTGAGAGAATAGATGATAAAGTCTCATCATCAAAACCCAAACCACCAAAGTCTGCCATGGTATCACTGAGTGGAATTGTCAAGTAGCATTCGCACAATAGTGCGAGAATATGGAGAGGTAGGGACCCGCAGCCAGAGCTGCACAAATGAACAAAAATACAACAGAGTATTGGGGGGTCCTAGGGGAGTTAGTTTGTAGACAATGAGAGTACCTTGTCCCCCAACTACTACTACAAAAAACAAGAGAGGTACTCAAAGTCTATGAAGTGAAGAACTGACAGGACCAGATTGTGTCCAGTATGAGTGTTCAGATCAGTCCATTGATCTTGAGCACATGACACTATTATGTCGTAGAGGTGAGGAGAGGAAGATACAGGGTTTAGAAAGTTAGAACATAGTACCCATCCGCCCACTCATCAGTGGAATTTCGTCATCTGGGTTGGTGAAAAGAAAGGTGTCCATTGGGCTCCTCCTCAGGGAGAGTCTGAGGTAGCCAAATGTTGGACCCTTAAGAACCACATCCAACCAACAGAGGATAGTGTGTGAGTGGAAGGGGCAGACAAATTTGCAGTGCTCAGAAAAGAAAAGAAAAGGAAACTAATCCTAGTGATTAAAAATACCTACTTCAATGACATAAGAAAACTTTATTCAGTGTGACCATCAAAGTGGTATAGTTAAAAACAGTATGCTGATAGCATGTAAGGAATTGCTATCTATCACGTATGTTAATTGGTCGACATGTTTCAGCCTATACCGGCTTTCTTCAGGACCTATGATATGCTACTGCAACATATACTTATCGTGAGTTGGGACAATCTCCAACAAATAAAGGTGTATCTCCTCCTGTGCATAAAAATGTGGGAAACAAAAAACACAGTGTTAAATACATACGAACTATGTAGTGTTTACCTCAACCTCTTGAAATGCAAAGAAACCATAGTCTTCACTCACCCCAATTGTAGGGAGAGAAAACCTCACCTCGCCTGGCAACAGCTCAGGTTGGAAGGAGGCCACGCACTAAAAAGATAAGTGCGAGAATAGGAATTAATAATGCAGTAACTAAATAAGTCCTGCATTTTGTTTTAGACTTTTACAAACAGTGACACCAATAGGCATAAGGAGGCGGCTGGATTTAAGAAACTGATGTGAAATTCATCTCTATGAATTGCATCAAACCCATTAATTTTTCAAGGTTGTGCTCCCAGTAGAGTTATTCAAAGAGGGCCAAAAAACCGCCATACTATATTGTTAGCGTTAAGTTAAATCAAAGGGAGTTGGAATATTCCTATTTAGAGCCCTCCCAGAAAGAAGCGCAGCATGGAGCGCTGAAGAGCTCACCTCTCCGTCGTTACCTCGGGTGGAATCCTGAGCCGAGGGGGAGGTGACTCGCTTGATGAGAATAGCTGTTGATAACAGCCGGTGGCGGACCTGAGAGAGAACTCTCAGTGTGCGCGCTGTTATAGGTTGTGAGAAATCAACCAATGGTAGCAATGCAAGCTGAGCCTGCAAGAGCGCGGACCTCTTGGCGCGTTCTCATTGGTTGAAACTTAAACCAATGCCAGCGGATTAAGGATATTGTGCGGAACTGTACAAAATGCGTACCGCTAATCTTATATCAGTCATACATGGTGATCACAAATCTATTTAAAAGAACGACCTCATCTGAGGACCGCAGACAGAGCATTCGCATGGAGAACGTATGCCGCCAAATGGCTCTGAGTATGTCAGGAAATTGTCTGAACGGGCTTTGGCACAAGGTGCGTGATTGGTGAGCTTCCAACCAATCCCGCACTGTTTGGTAAATTGTCTGAATGGACTTTGGCACAAGGTGTGTGATTGATGAACTTGCAACCAATCCCGCACTGTTTGGTAAATAAACAAAAGGGTTTGTTTTGTTTATTTATTCCTAATGCCAAAGTAATATGTTACAGATCAGGTCCGCCTTCAATAATAACTCCGCGGTTGCAGAGAATAATAGAAGACAAATTAATTAATGCCGATCTGCACTCCGTGTTTACATCAAGTGGTGTGTAAAAAAAGGGAGGAAGTTGTCATGTATAACCGGTCGTATCCGAGTATAAACAAAATGAATAAACAGATCGACCGGCAAGTTGCAACCGAGTCGTGTATACCAAAGGGAAGGCAGTATGTCGAAGGTATTTTCTAATTCTATGTGCAATCCCTAGGTTACGGCTGCGTGTAACAGTAATATTGGGCGAGGTTATATTAGCATGGTGCCAATTCCAAGTGGGAAGTCAATTCTATGGACCAAGGAGAACGGGCCTAGATACTAACAACCTCCCCTGAAAAAATCCTATGTGGGACCAATGTGCATCCATGTCTAAAATGTTAGCCACAGGTGACCAAAAAACCAAGGTGAACTGTAAACATAATGATGTTGAGATGGATGCTCACAGTTGCATCCAGGGTATATCATCGTTTAGCCCTTGTGTGTCACTACACAGTTTGTAGACCCACCTTTGCTCTTTTCTCAGAAGGAACAATGAAATGTCTGTGATGTGACTGGGTATGTGTGGTTGTTCCAAGATTAACCACCTCAGTTCATCAGGATGATGTTTTTTCTCCAAAAAATGTGAGGTAAGGCGGGTAGCTTGTTTTGTGCGTCTGATTGTACTTTTGTGCTCTTGGATGCGCAGTTTGATTTTTCTTGCTGTCATCCCTATGTACCTTAAGCCACAAGGACAGGTGATTTGATAGATGACTCTGTCACTATTACAGTTTGTGTGACGTTTTAGTTTCCAGGGTATAGTGGTGCCAATATCGACTTCCAGGATTTTACTGGTTTGGGCACACACTGAGCAGTTGCCACAAGGATAATGGCCCTGCACTGGAGGAAGATTCCACAGATTAGGAGTGGATTCTGCAATTTCATCACGAGGTCTTGTGTGTACAAGAGCATCTCTAAGATTTGCCCCTCTCTTGAAAGAGAACAGTGGTAGAGGAATGTGTTCACCAGAGCTGTTTAAAATACGCCATTTCTGTCTAATTATTTTCTGTATTTTAGACGAAGAGGTGTTGTATGTGGTGACACACACTATTCTGTCGAGGGGTGGTTTTGCAACTGGTGGTTCAAGTAGGGCCTCACGATGATTATTGGCAGCACGTTTGAAAGACTTGCGAACCAAAGATTTAGGATATCGCCGCATTCTCAGTTTGCTGGTGAGATCCTTTGCTTTTGCACGGAAGTCTACAGTGTCAGAGCAGTTCCTCCGGACCCTGTTGTCAGTATCTAGGCCCGTTCTCCTTGGTCCATAGAATTGACTTCCCACTTGGAATTGGCACCATGCTAATATAACCTCGCCCAATATTACTGTTACACGCAGCCGTAACCTAGGGATTGCACATAGAATTAGAAAATACCTTCGACATACTGCCTTCCCTTTGGTATACACGACTCGGTTGCAACTTGCCGGTCGATCTGTTTATTCATTTTGTTTATACTCGGATACGACCGGTTATACATGACAACTTCCTCCCTTTTCTTACACACGACTTGATGTAAACACGGAGTGCAGATCGGCATTAATTAATTTGTCTTCTATTATTTCTCTGCAACCGCGGAGTTATTATTGAAGGCGGACCTGATCTGTAACATATTACTTTGGCATTACGAATAAATAAACAAAACAAACCCTTTTGTTTATTTACCAAACAGTGCGGGATTGGTTGCAAGTTCATCAATCACACACCTTGTGCCAAAGTCCATTCAGACAATTTACCAAACAGTGCGGGATTGGTTGGAAGCTCACCAATCACGCACCTTGTGCCAAAGCCCGTTCAGACAATTTCCTGACATACTCAGAGCCATTTGGCGGCATACGTTCTCCATGCGAATGCTCTGTCTGCGGTCCTCAGATGAGGTCGTTCTTTTAAATAGATTTGTGATCACCATGTATGACTGATATAAGATTAGCGGTACGCATTTTGTACAGTTCCGCACAATATCCTTCATCCGCTGGCATTGGTTTAAGTTTCAACCAATGAGAACGCGCCAAGAGGTCCGCGCTCTTGCAGGCTCAGCTTGCATTGCTACCATTGGTTGATTTCTCACAACCTATAACAGCGCGCACACTGAGAGTTCTCTCTCAGGTCCGCCACCGGCTGTTATCAACAGCTATTCTCATCAAGCGAGTCACCTCCCCCTCGGCTCAGGATTCCACCCGAGGTAACGACGGAGAGGTGAGCTCTTCAGCGCTCCATGCTGCGCTTCTTTCTGGGAGGGCTCTAAATAGGAATATTCCAACTCCCTTTGATTTAACTTAACGCTAACAATATAGTATGGCGGTTTTTTGGCCCTCTTTGAATAACTCTACTGGGAGCACAACCTTGAAATATTAATGGGTTTGATGCAATTCATAGAGATGAATTTCATATCAGTTTCTTAAATCCAGCCGCCTCCTTATGCCTATTGGTGTCACTGTTTGTAAAAGTCTAAAACAAAATGCAGGACTTATTTAGTTACTGCATTATTAATTCCTATTCTCGCACTTATCTTTTTAGTGCGTGGCCTCCTTCCAACCTGAGCTGTTGCCAGGCGAGGTGAGGTTTTCTCTTCCTACAATTGGGGTGAGTGAAGACTATGGTTTCTTTGCATTTCAAGAGGTTGAGGTAAACACTACATAGTTTGTATGTATTTAACACTGTGTTTTTTGTTTCCCACATTTTTATGCACAGGAGGAGATACACCTTTATTTGTTGGAGATTGTCCCAACTCACGATAAGTATATGTTGCAGTAGCATATCATAGGTCCTGAAGAAAGCCGGTATAGGCTGAAACATGTCGACCAATTAACATACGTGATAGATAGCAATTCCTTACATGCTATCAGCATACTGTTTTTAACTATACCACTTTGATGGTCACACTGAATAAAGTTTTCTTATGTCATTGAAGTAGGTATTTTTAATCACTAGGATTAGTTTCCTTTTCTTTTCTTTTCTGAGCACTGCAAATTTGTCTGCCCCTTCCACTCACACACTATCCTCTGTTGGTTGGATGTGGTTCTTAAGGGTCCAACATTTGGCTACCTCAGACTCTCCCTGAGGAGGAGCCCAATGGACACCTTTCTTTTCACCAACCCAGATGACGAAATTCCACTGATGAGTGGGCGCATGGGTACTATGTTCTAACTTTCTAAACCCTGTATCTTCCTCTCCTCACCTCTACGACATAATAGTGTCATGTGCTCAAGATCAACGGACTGATCTGAACACTCATACTGGACACAATCTGGTCCTGTCAGTTCTTCACTTCATAGACTTTGAGTACCTCTCTTGTTTTTTGTAGTAGTAGTTGGGGGACAAGGTACTCTCATTGTCTATAAACTAACTCCCCTAGGACCCCCCAATACTCTGTTGTATTTTTGTTCATTTGTGCAGCTCTGGCTGCGGGTCCCTACCTCTCCATATTCTCGCACTATTGTGCGAATGCTACTTGACAATTCCACTCAGTGATACCATGGCAGACTTTGGTGGTTTGGGTTTTGATGATGAGACTTTATCATCTATTCTCTCAGAAAACCCGAGTATGCTAGACCAACTCCCCACTCCGACACCTACTGTAGTGGCAGACTGGGAGACAGTACTTAATCTTGAAAAAAGTCATTCTCGCACAATCATACACGGACAGATCATGGCAGAGTATTTGCATGGAAAGTGTGCCCCTACAGGTCTCATAGTGACCAATGCGCCAAGGCTGTTTCTCACAGACAAGGCCTTTATCAAGGACTGGTCGTTGATAGCATGGCGCTGTACAAGAGATTGGCTGATCTTAATCATCACTACAGCCAAACGTATTGCAGACGCCATCTTGGTGGAAATACAGATCCTTGAAGGACAAATCCAGACTACCTTAACAGCTAAAAAATTCGAGAAACAACAAGAAGATTCTAACAAGGCGAACAAGGAATATAAAGAACCAATCTTTTTGGCCAAGATAGAGAAGTTCAAGAAAGACCTGGCCAAATTTTCACATGAGAGAATATACCCATACACCAGTGATAATTACACTCCCACTGACTCTCATAAACAGAAAAACATTCAAGGTTCTTCCTATGCCACATCATCAGACACTGATTCCTCTAGCTCAGACAGTGGGGATACCAGTCAAACAAGGGGCAGAGGCCGCAGTAATCGAGCCAACAAGAGATATAACGGACGGGGCAATATGTACCAGACAGGACCATGGTGGCCACCCGCCCCATGGGGTTATCCTCAATTTCCCCCACCTATGTCTCACTACCCCATGCAGCCTCAGTATTTTGACAACCAGGCTTTTTTAGGACAGGGCCGTGGTTGGAACCGAGGCAGACGAAGAGGGCAGGGACAAGGCCATGTACAATGGGCAGCCGATCAAGATCCTTCGACGAGCCACAACAAACGAGGCCAGTAGACGGCACACCCCAGCCCCTGGAAGAAGATCTAGTTGTGAACTTGAGCAGCCGGATCATCACCCCCAGTGACTAAGAGGTTCTCAACAGAGGTCTCGGGTTTGTTCCCACTAACCGTGGAGAACCTTTTCTGTTAAGGAGTGAAATCGAACGATTTTTCAGGACTATCAGGCTACACTATTTTTTCAAAGATAAGGAGCCTGTTACACCGAGCAATGACACAAACACAGGACTGAAAGTAAAATCCAACTTCATGCCTCTACTGCAACAAGTTCCATCCAAGGTTGGCACTTTTGAGGCAGCAGTGTTGCTAGATTTGAATTCTATAAACTTCTCCAAAGAAGGTAACTACCAGAACCTTTCAAAGAAAGACAGAGCCGCCCTTAATTTGCTTTTCAAAGACATCACGATAGTGATCAAACCGGCGGACAAGGGGGGAGCCATTGTCGTTCAAGACATCACTACATATCGTAATGAATGTCTTAGACAATTAGGCAATACACAGTTCTACACCCTCCTTGACAATAATCCCACTGCCAGACTCTCCAATGAGATTAAATGTTTAGTGGAAGAAGCGAGCACTGAGGGTTGGATTACTCCACAAGAGGCCAACTTTCTAGTCACGAAATGCCCCACCATTCCGTATTTCTACACCCTTCCAAAGATTCATAAACCGGCCAGACCACCGCCTGGCCGGCCAATTATCTCAGGAATTGGATCTTTGTTAGAGGCTCTATCAAGCTTTGTGGATGTTTTTCTCAGTCCGATTGTGAGAACCATGCCAACATATCTCCAAGATACCAAGGACATCTTACGGAAACTACCCGATGTCCCTTTTGACATCGATACTGACATTTTAGCAAGTTTTGATGTCGAATCACTCTATACGTGTATACCACAGACTGAGACACTGGAGACGGTTAAAACACTCCTAGAAGATTTTTCGGTGGAGATTGCTACTCCCATCCATTTTATAATGGAGCTGGCAAGGATTGCCATGACCGAAAACTTCTTCGCCTTCGAGGACTCTCTGTATTTACAGATCTCGGGGACATCTATGGGCAGCAAATTCGCACCCAGCTTAGCGAATCTTTATGTCCATCATTTTGAGACCCAACACGTACTGAATAACATCAATCCACATCTTCATCATTTGAAGATGTGGAAACGGTACATTGATGACATCATAGTGGTCTGGCAAGGAGATATACAACCCCTCTTGCTTTTTCAAGACTGGTTGAACGGACAAAACCCTTACCTTCGGTTCACATTAGAGTACAGTAAAACGGAACTCCCTTTTCTTGATTTGACAATCTTCCCACAAGAAGGACATCTGGCTAGCTCTCTATATCGAAAACCTATGGCACGGAACTCACTGCTCAGATTCGACAGCCACCATCCCGCTCCCTGAGGGAAAACCTTCCTTTTGGCCAGTTCCTCAGGGTCCGGAGGAACTGCTCTGACACTGTAGACTTCCGTGCAAAAGCAAAGGATCTCACCAGCAAACTGAGAATGCGGCGATATCCTAAATCTTTGGTTCGCAAGTCTTTCAAACGTGCTGCCAATAATCATCGTGAGGCCCTACTTGAACTACCAGTTGCAAAACCACCCCTCGACAGAATAGTGTGTGTCACCACATACAACACCTCTTCGTCTAAAATACAGAAAATAATTAGACAGAAATGATGTATTTTAAACAGCTCTGGTGAACACATTCCTCTACCTCTGTTCTCTTTCAAGAGAGGGGCAAATCTTAGAGATGCTCTTGTACACACACGACCTCGTGATGAAATTGCAGAATCCACTCCTAATCTGTGGAATCTTCCTCCAGTGCAGGGCCATTATCCTTGTGGCAACTGCTCAGTGTGTGCCCAAACCAGTAAAATCCTGGAAGTCGATATTGGCACCACTATACCCTGGAAACTAAAACGTCACACAAACTGTAATAGTGACAGAGTCATCTATCAAATCACCTGTCCTTGTGGCTTAAGGTACATAGGGATGACAGCAAGAAAAATCAAACTGCGCATCCAAGAGCACAAAAGTACAATCAGACGCACAAAACAAGCTACCCGCCTTACCTCACATTTTTTGGAGAAAAAACATCATCCTGATGAACTGAGGTGGTTAATCTTGGAACAACCACACATACCCAGTCACATCACAGACATTTCATTGTTCCTTCTGAGAAAAGAGCAAAGGTGGGTCTACAAACTGCGTAGTGACACACAAGGGCTAAACGATGATATACCCTGGATGCAACTGTGAGCATCCATCTCAACATCATTATGTTTACAGTTCACCTTGGTTTTTTGGTCACCTGGGGCTAACATTTTAGACATGGATGCACATTGGTCCCACATAGGATTTTTTCAGGGGAGGTTGTCAGTATCTAGGCCCGTTCTCCTTGGTCCATAGAATTGACTTCCCACTTGGAATTGGCACCATGCTAATATAACCTCGCCCAATATTACTGTTACACGCAGCCGTAACCTAGGGATTGCACATAGAATTAGAAAATACCTTCGACATACTGCCTTCCCTTTGGTATACACGACTCGGTTGCAACTTGCCGGTCGATCTGTTTATTCATTTTGTTTATACTCGGATACGACCGGTTATACATGACAACTTCCTCCCTTTTTTTACACACCACTTGATGTAAACACGGAGTGCAGATCGGCATTAATTAATTTGTCTTCTATTATTTCTCTGCAACCGCGGAGTTATTATTGAAGGCGGACCTGATCTGTAACATATTACTTTGGCATTACGAATAAATAAACAAAACAAACCCTTTTGTTTATTTACCAAACAGTGCGGGATTGGTTGCAAGTTCATCAATCACACACCTTGTGCCAAAGTCCATTCAGACAATTTACCAAACAGTGCGGGATTGGTTGGAAGCTCACCAATCACGCACCTTGTGCCAAAGCCCGTTCAGACAATTTCCTGACATACTCAGAGCAATTTGGCGGCATACGTTCTCCATGCGAATGCTCTGTCTGCGGTCCTCAGATGAGGTCGTTCTTTTAAATAGATTTGTGATCACCATGTATGACTGATATAAGATTAGCGGTACGCATTTTGTACAGTTCCGCACAATATCCTTCATCCGCTGGCATTGGTTTAAGTTTCAACCAATGAGAACGCGCCAAGAGGTCCGCGCTCTTGCAGGCTCAGCTTGCATTGCTACCATTGGTTGATTTCTCACAACCTATAACAGCGCGCACACTGAGAGTTCTCTCTCAGGTCCGCCACCGGCTGTTATCAACAGCTATTCTCATCAAGCGAGTCACCTCCCCCTCGGCTCAGGATTCCACCCGAGGTAACGACGGAGAGGTGAGCTCTTCAGCGCTGCATGCTGCGCTTCTTTCTGGGAGGGCTCTAAATAGGAATATTCCAACTCCCTTTGATTTAACTTAACGCTAACAATATAGTATGGCGGTTTTTTGGCCCTCTTTGAATAACTCTACTGGGAGCACAACCTTGAAATATTAATGGGTTTGATGCAATTCATAGAGATGAATTTCACATCAGTTTCTTAAATCCAGCCGCCTCCTTATGCCTATTGGTGTCACTGTTTGTAAAAGTCTAAAACAAAATGCAGGACTTATTTAGTTACTGCATTATTAATTCCTATTCTCGCACTTATCTTTTTAGTGCGTGGCCTCCTTCCAACCTGAGCTGTTGCCAGGCGAGGTGAGGTTTTCTCTCCCTACAATTGGGGTGAGTGAAGACTATGGTTTCTTTGCATTTCAAGAGGTTGAGGTAAACACTACATAGTTCGTATGTATTTAACACTGTGTTTTTTGTTTCCCACATTTTTATGCACAGGAGTAGATACACCGTTATTTGTTGGAGATTGTCCCAACTCACGATAAGTATATGTTGCAGTAGCATATCATAGGTCCTGAAGAAAGCCGGTATAGGCTGAAACATGCCGACCAATTAACATACGTGATAGATAGCAATTCCTTACATGCTATCAGCATACTGTTTTTAACTATACCACTTTGATGGTCACACTGAATAAAGTTTTCTTATGTCATTGAAGTAGGTATTTTTAATCACTAGGATTAGTTTCCTTTTCTTTTCTTTTCTGAGCACTGCAAATGTGTCTGCCCCTTCCACTCACACACTATCCTCTGTTGGTTGGATGTGGTTCTTAAGGGTCCAACATTTGGCTACCTCAGACTCTCCCTGAGGAGGAGCCCAATGGACACCTTTCTTTTCACCAACCCAGATGACGAAATTCCACTGATGAGTGGGCGGATGGGTACTATGTTCTAACTTTCTAAACCCTGTATCTTCCTCTCCTCACCTCTACGACATAAAAGTGTCATGTGCTCAAGATCAACGGACTGATCTGAACACTCATACTGGACACAATCTGGTCCTGTCAGTTCTTCACTTCATAGACTTTGAGTACCTCTCTTGTTTTTTGTTTTTGCACAATAGGAGCAACATGCCGGGCCACAATGAAGGCACAGGCAAATAACAAATACCACTCCCAGTGCTCCAGCCAGAATCATGAAAATTTTCCACCCACAAGTAGAGAGGAGATTCCAGAACCACCTAGTGAAAGACCAAGTGCCAGTGTCAGCATGGACCTCTGCAGCTAAACGATGTAATTTCTGAATGGCCAAGTGTATAGTTGGAGCAGAATCTGGAATATATACACAGCAGGAGCTGCCGATCACGCAACATGCTCCTCCTCGATCAGCTAGGATGACGTCAAGCACCATCCGATTTTGGAGCGATACAAGCCTAGTAGCCTAAGCTCTACAGTGAGATTAGTTAAAATCCCAGCAGTAGTTTGAACTACATTTTCCACTACTCTAGAGAGACGCCTAACATCTCTACTTGTGAAAATGGGACCCCATATTGGAAAGAGACATTCGCTATGTCCATAAACTGCTGAGCAGCAGTATCAGTCTGATCAGTGCCTTCAGTACTAACACTTCTGCATACTCGATAAGGATTTAAACTTCGTTTAGTCAACTGGTGTGTTTTGTGATAGTCAGAAGGAGCTATATACACTGTAGGATACAAGAAGGACAGGTAACATTTTCCGCCCCCCCCCTCTCGGAAGTAAAGTATAGGCATTCTCTCCACATACAAAATATACATTGGGAGGAGCAATTAGAGGTGGTGTACTGGTAGTATGCAAAATATAAGTATAGTTACATCTACTATTCCCTACATTAACATGACCTTTCCCTTGTATACAAAAGGGAGCAGTACTATTCAGAATAGGAACTGGCATTGCCTTATCATTGGTGACATTTCGATCCTGGAAATGCTGAAAATATTGGGTAGAATTGAATTGTTCAAAATCCAACATTTCTTCTTGTAACCAAGTTGCGTTTTCATAAGTGGTGTACATATTCATACAGGCATCCGGATCTAAAGATCCCTCCCCTTGATTCCCCTGGGCATCAAATCCCTGGTGTTGTTCTATATATTTTAGAACAGCTTCATAATCCTTTTCAGTATATTTTTTGGGGTCAGCTACATAATGCAAATACATGAGTGATAGTAACTAAAACGAGGTTTCACAACTTGCCAAGTGTGATAACGGTAAGAAAATGAACAAATCATGGCGATGCATTACAGATGGCAAGAGACCACATACCCAGCAGTTTGTCTTATTAGTAGTGCTATGAGCCTAATGCAACATTTCTATAAACGTATTTTTAACATAGGTTTCTCAATGTCGTTCTTTATGGGGAGGCAAAGTATAAAAGAAATGCTCAGGTGGGGTTGCGGTGGTACCTAAAACATGGTGCATAGGATATTGAAATTCTAAATATATAAACACGCTCATTAAGATTATCATAATTACTGCAATAGTTATTACAAAGGCTAACTTCACTCTGGTAGCCCAACCGGAGAACATGGGGACATTTTCAATAAAAGGTCTAGGAGCAAGAGGTCTTTCATCTTCAAAAGCAAATCGGGCAAAGGGATACATCCTAACTAAAAGTCCAAACTAAACTCGGGAAAAAGGTGCAAGCCAACCGCCAGAGGGTTTCTTCTCTCTGTGTCGGTCAGAGCCTCACAGGCAGGCTTTTGCTATCCATCCACAAAATGATCTTCCCAGTAATTTCACCGTTGCAATTTAGGCCCTTTGGATTGCACAGTCTTTCTTTCTGAACAGAGCAATGTGTCAGTTCCAAGCTCTCAACAAGTTCAGTCCAGTGTCTCGCTCAATACTCCAGAAAAGCTTATCTTCCACCCTACAACTCAAGTCTTTCCCTTTCTCCTCCAATCCGAAACTGGGGTATCGCGTGATTTTCGGGGCCGTAAATTGTATCGCAGATGGCCAGGTTGCTCCTGGTCATGGAACAACACAGCAGCAGGGACATTTGGTGCAATACAATTTTCAGAAGCCTCAAGGGGATCAGCTTTATTACAAGTTTCAGTAACCAAGGCTGATTCACCTCCTTGCGGTATCGACAATCGTTCCTCTTGCCCAATTTCAACGGCATCCGAGAAAGGCACAGACCGTACCCTTTGTTCTCCCTCTTGTGTTAGAACCCCGTCTCGGTTCTGCTGATCAGAGGGAAGCGGTAAGGGTAGCTTCTTCACATGTGACGCGTGGATCCAATTATTTTTCCCATCCACTTTCACTGCTGTCCGAGTGGCCAAGAGAATCTGGTAAGGGCGGCTCCACCTGGGATCCAGACTCGATTTTCGTTGATAATTTCGTACAAGGACCCACTGTCCTGGTTCCAGGCGATGTCCGGGACCCTCCGGCAGCGGCTGTAGTACTGCTGAGACCTGTTGATGAATAGAACGCAGATCTTTAGTTAAAGCGTGTCATCATAGCGTAATCAAGATCACGGAAGGATTTGGGTCTTGGGACACCCCACACGTTGGCTCGTCCAAAAACAACCTCATAAGGTGACAGCCCAGCCAGAGAATGTGAGGTTACTCATGTTGACAGTAATGCTAGGGGCGGCGCATCAGGCCAACTTAAACCCGTACTCTCCTGTATCTTTGCCATTTTCAATTTCAATATGCCATTATATTTCTCTACCAATCCTGCAGATTGTGGGTGTCGTGCTGCATGAAATTTTTGTTTTATTTGCAACCCTGTACAAACATGCTTAATCATTTCTGCATTAAAATGTACCCCATTATCTGTCCATATAATTCGGGGCAAACCAAATCGGGGCAGAAATTCCTTAATTAGGGCTTTTGCAGTAGCTAGGGCAGTATTTTCCTTGGTGGGGTGTGCTTCAACCCATTTACTAAACGCACAAACCACCACCAGCACATACTTGAGATTATTCACTCTATCGAATTGAATATAATCCATCTGTAATACTTCAAATGGCAAAGAAGGGGGGCAAAATTTCCACTAAGGACTGTCTCTCTTCCTTCAGGATTAGGCTGCAAACAAACCATGCAGTATTTAACTACATGGGCGGCAGTTTTAGGAATATTCAAGTTATTCCACACTGGGTCCAATTATGAACAAATACCTTTTGCTCCAATGTGAGCAGTGCCATGGGCCATCACTACTACCGCATACACCAGGGCATTAGGTAATAACCATCTCTGTCTGTCAGTCAAATTAATCCAGCAATCATTCTTATCTAACCGCCCTATTTCCTGTTCCCATCTTAATAATTCATCAGGCGTGGCCTCTTTCTGCAATTCCTTAACACTTTCAATAGTGTTATCAAATACTGTAGAATCCGCCACCCATTGAGTTGCTACACTGGGGAACATCTTGGACGTTTTAGTTTTCTGCTGTTTCCTTCGCTACTTGATCTGCAAAGGCATTTTCTTCTCCTGTAATATCAGTGATTTTCTTATGGGCACTACACTTGATGATAGCTACCTTTTCTGGTAAAGTTAAAGCATATAACAATCTTTCAATCAACTGGCCATGTTGTATTCTTTGACCATGGAAGTAAGAAATCCTCGTTCCCTCCACAGCCGCCCAAAACTATGGGCCACACCAAAGGCGTATTGGCTGTCTGTAAAGATATTTACTCTCAACCCTTCACTCAGCTCACAGGTCCTTAATAATGCTATTAGTTCAGCTGCTTGCGCTGACTGCTGAGAAACCCGAGCGGTCTCCAATACTGTTCTAAGAGTAGTTATAGCATAAGCAGCTGTTGTCGTGCCATCTGGTAACTTGAAACAAGAGACTTCCACATACAACTCCCCTTGTGGGTCAGATAAGGGGGCGTCGGTGAGGTCTACACGTCCCTTCGTTTCTTCTTCCGTCCGAAATATACAATCATGGACATCGTCCTTTTGATCAGTCGAAGGGAGGGGTAGTAACGTGGCTGGGTTCAGAGTGGCACATCGTTTAATTTTTATGTGCGGTACAAATAAAGTCAATCCATAACCAGTCAATCGTGCACTCGTGAGGTGCTGAGTTTTTGTTCTCTTCAATAATATGTCCACAGCATGCGGTACCATCACTGTGAGATCAGTATTCAAAACAATCCCCTCTGACTGTCGAATGGCCACTGCCACAGCAGCGGTAGCCCTTAGACAGCTAGGAAGGGCTCGGGCAACATCCAATACTGCCGAGAAATATGCACTGGGTCGATGCTTTCCGCCAAAATCCTGGGTTAACACTGAAAGAGAACATCCGTCCACTTCATGCACATAAAGTACAAAAGGTTTTCGGTAGTCCGGAGTACCCAGAACAGGCACAGAGCAAAGAGCAGATTTCAAAGAATTAAAAGCATCTTGACATTGTGGAGAAGTGTGGCTCAATGGTAGGAGCGGCAGACCCTGATGCAGAGGTCTAGCCCGGGACCAGGGTTCAATTCCCCGCCTCAGCGGGTCTTGGGCTCAAAATTCCACGGACCTGATAATTCTCACCTCAGTGCCTATTCCAATCGTGGAGTCCCCCTCTGCAACTCTGGGCAATAGCTTGCTTAATCTCCACAACAGCCCCCACAACGCTAAGGATGCCTGGCCTCCACCTTGGGGTGCCCAGGAGTGGACGCTAAGCATGGGCGGAAAATCCGTTCCGCTCACGGATTTTGCGGATTTTCGGTAAATTCGCAATCCGCGAACACTCGCGAAGTTACCGAAAATCCGCAAATTCGCACGCAGCGGAATTTTTTTTCTTGGTGATACAATTTTGCGGCGCACGGTGTTCACTTACCATCATTTAGCGTTTGCCGAGTTGTTTTTCTCGATATTTTGCGAGTGCTGCGCCATTTTGGATCTTGCTGCGGGATCCCGCGGGAGTTTGGCGGGCGCGATTACATCATCGCGGCTTGCCACCTTGCACAGCGAGACTTTGTCAACGCGAGTACGCCGTGATCACGTATCGCGGGAGTTCGCAATTGCGAACTTGTAGATGCGGCGGGCAGCAACAATCTCGCACTCGCGAAAATACAAAATTTGCAATTCTGCACAAGAAATCCACCAGCAAGCAGCATAAACCTTCTGGAAATGATGATTTTTATCAGAATAACTTCTCAGGTTGACATTTGCCTGCACTTTTTTTTGCAAGGAGTCCATTTTTTGGGGGGGGGGGTGGGAAGGAAGTGCCCCACAGTCTCCAACTTCCTGTTCCTGTCCAGCAGGCTCCTCCCAGTGCTTTCTTCATGTGCTGGTCACTTTCATTTGGATTCTTCACCTGGAAGGATTACTTTTTGTGGATGCTGCTGGATATTTGGATTTGAGGCCTTTTTGACTTTCTTTGGATCACTTTTGTATTAGAAATTTCACAAGTAAGTTTGTTTGGGGCATTACAGTTGCTGCAACTACAATTTTGTAATTTTCGATTTTTGGGCTGCTTTGGGGCCTTTTGCCCAGGGGTACTCAGTAGTAAGCATGGGCGAATTTTGCAGATCTCGCGTTTGCGGATTTTGCGGATTTGCGAACTCGCAATCCGCAAAATCCGCGAATTCTCGCGAATTTGCGGATTTTTTTTATGTTCGCACGGGTTTCTGCAAGTTCGCGAGGGTTTTGTACAATTTCGCAAATTGCGAAATTGTACAAAACGCGTGCGAACTTGCAGCAACCCGTGCGAACACAATAATATGAAGAGAAAGAAGCTCCTGGTCACAGGAACAGCACGGGGATTGCGCTCATGAAAGTCAAGGATGCAAAGGCCTCTACCCAGCATCACAGCTGACTTTCCACGGTAGATTTGGGAAGAAGCACACCTGTCCAGCCTCGAAGACGCTCATGATTGTTTTTGGGCTAATGAATGAGTCACTGAATTTGAGCATCAACTAGTTCGAGCGACCATGTGTGTGTTACTATGCAATCGCCCCAAAGGGCGCAGGGGTCCCTTGAATGTGCTGTAGAAGTCACAGGAAGGGCATGGTAAATATTTTAGGATGGCGCCGGCAAGCTGCCAGCGCCATCCTAAAATAGTTACTAAGTTAGCTTCAACAGGAAGCTCTAATAGATAAAATCGAGCACCTGCTTTATTTTATCTATTAGAGCTTCCTGTTGAAGCTAACTTAGTAACTATTTTAGGATGGCGCTGGCAGCTTGCCGGCGCCATCCTAAAATAGTTACAACAGGCCAGGCTTCAAGTTTTGAACTTTTGCCCCCGCAAAAATCCGCCGCTCGCGGATTTGCGAATTCTCGGTAAATTCGCGGGAGTTCGCGGATTGTGAATTTACCGAAAATCCGCGAGCGTAACGGATTTTCCGCCCATGCTTACTCAGTAGTGGGTGGACTGAGTCTTTCTGAGGGGTGTCTTGAATTTAAACATCATGGAGGGCCTGGATGGCTTGGGATTGTGCTGATTTTTCTGTGATTTTCGTTTTTTTGGCTGTTGTGTCCTTTTCACCAGGGGTAGTGAGTGGTGCATGAGCCTAGTCTTTCTGTGGGGTGTCTTTAATTTATACATCATGAAGGGCATGGATGGCATGGGATTGTGCTGATTTTTCTGTGTTTTTCGATTTTTGGGGGTGTTCATGGGGACAGGCCATGTGGGTGGGGGCCATTTTGAGTGCTGCCACAGGCAGGCCCTGGCCATGTGCTGGGAGGCAGGGGGCCATTTTGAATGCAGGCAGTGTTCTTAGGTCTGCAACCATTTTGCCTAGCTTTCAACCTTTATGCCCAGGGGTAGTGAGTGATGCATGGGCCTAGTCTTTCTGTGGGGTGTCTTGAATTTAAACATCATGAGGGCATGGATGGCATGGGATTGTGCTGATTTTTCTGTGTTTTTCGATTTTTTGGGGTGTTCATGGGGACAGGCCATGTGGGTGGGGGCCATTTTGAGTGCTGCTACAGGCAGGCCCTGGCCATGTGCTGGGAGGCAGGGGGCCATTTTGAATGCAGGCAGTGTTCCTAGGTCTGCAACCATTTTGCCTAGCTTTCAACCTTTATGCCCAGGGGTAGTGAGTGATGCATGGGCCTAGTCTTTCTGTGGGGTGTCTTGAATTTAAACATCATGGAGGGCCTGGATGGCTTGGGATTGTGCTGATTTTGTCTGTGATTTTTGTTTTTTTGGGCTGTTGTTGTGGCCTTTTCACCAGGGGTAGTGAGTGGTGCATGGGCCTAGTCTTTCTGTGGGGTGTCTTGAATTTAAACATCAAGGAGGGCATGGATGGCATGGGATTGTGCTGATTTTTCTGTGTTTTTCGATTTTTTGGGGTGTTCATGGGGACAGGCCATGTGGGTGGGGGCCATTTTGAGTGCTGCTACAGGCAGGCCCTGGCCATGTATGGGAGGCAGGGGGCCATTTTGAATGCAGGCAGTGTTCTTAGGTCTGCAACCATTTTGCCTAGCTTTCAACCTTTATGCCCAGGGGTAGTGAGTGATGCATGGGCCTAGTCTTTCTGTGGGTTGTCTTGAATTTAAACATCATGGAGGGCCTGGATGGCTTGGGATTGTGCTGATTTTTCTGTGATTTTTGTTTTTTTGGGCTGTTGTTGTGGCCTTTTCACCAGGGGTAGTGAGTGGTGCATGGGCGTAGTCTTTCTGTGGGGTGTCTTGAATTTATACATCATGGAGGGCATGGATGGCATGGGATTGTGCTGATTTTTCTGTGGTTTTCGATTTTTTTTGGGGTGTCATGGGGACAGGCCATGTGGGTGGGGACCATTTTGAGTGCTGCTACAGGCAGGCCCTGGCCATGTGCTGGGAGGCAGGGGGCCATTTTGAATGCAGGCAGTGTTCTTAGGTCTGCAACCATTTTACCTAGCTTTCAACCTTTATGCCCAGGGGTAGTGAGTGATGCATGGGCCTAGTCTTTCTGTGGGGTGTCTTGAATTTAAACATCATGGAGCGCCTGGATGGCTTGGGATTGTGCTGATTTTTCTGTGATTTTCGTGTTTTTTTGGCTGTTGTTGTGTCCTTTTCACCAGGGGTAGTGAGTGGTGCACGAGCCTAGTCTTTCTGTGGGGTGTCTTTAATTTATACATCATGGAGGGCATGGATGGCATGGGATTGTGCTGATTTTTCTGTGTTTTTCGATTTTTGGGGGTGTTCATGGGGACAGGCCATGTGGGTGGGGGCCATTTTGAGTGCTGCCACAGGCAGGCCCTGGCCATGTGCTGGGAGGCAGGGGGCCATTTTGAATGCAGGCAGTGTTCTTAGGTCTGCAACCATTTTGCCTAGCTTTCAAACCTTTATGCCCAGGGGTAGTGAGTGATGCATGGGCCTAGTCTTTCTGTGGGGTGTCTTGAATTTAAACATCATGGAGGGCCTGGATGGCTTGGGATTGTGCTGATTTTTCTGTGATTTTCGTTTTTTTGGGCTGTTCATGGGGACAGGCCATGTGGGTGGGGGCCATTTTGAGTGCTGCTACAGGCAGGCCCTGGCCATGTGCTGGGAGGCAGGGGGCCATTTTGAATGCAGGCAGTGTTCTTCGGTCTGCAACCATTTTGCCTAGCTTTCAACCTTTATGCCCAGGGGTAGTGAGTGATGCATGGGCCTAGTCTTTCTGTGGGGTGTCTTGAATTTAAACATCATGGAGGGCATGGATGGCATGGGATTGTGCTGATTTTTCTGTGTTTTTCGATTTTTTGGGGTGTTCATGGGGACAGGCCATGTGGGTGGGGGCCATTTTGAGTGCTGCTACAGGCAGGCCCTGGCCATGTGCTGGGAGGCAGGGGCCATTTTGAATGCAGGCAGTGTTCCTAGGTCTGCAACCATTTTGCCTAGCTTTCAACCTTTATGCCCAGGGGTAGTGAGTGATGCATGGGCCTAGTCTTTCTGTGGGGTGTCTTGAATTTAAACATCATGGAGGGCCTGGATGGCTTGGGATTGTGCTGATTTTTCTGTGATTTTTGTTTTTTTGGGCTGTTGTTGTGGCCTTTTCACCAGGGGTAGTGAGTGGTGCATGGGCCTAGTCTTTCTGTGGGGTGTCTTGAATTTAAACATCATGGAGGGCATGGATGGCATGGGATTGTGCTGATTTTTCTGTGTTTTTCGATTTTTTGGGGTGTTCATGGGGACAGGCCATGTGGGTGGGGGCCATTTTGAGTGCTGCTACAGGCAGGCCCTGGCCATGTGCTGGGAGGCAGGGGGCCATTTTGAATGCAGGCAGTGTTCTTAGGTCTGCAACCATTTTGCCTAGCTTTCAACCTTTATGCCCAGGGGTAGTGAGTGATGCATGGGCCTAGTCTTTCTGTGGGGTGTCTTGAATTTAAACATCATGGAGGGCCTGGATGGCTTGGGATTGTGCTGATTTTTCTGTGATTTTTGTTTTTTTGGGCTGTTGTTGTGGCCTTTTCACCAGGGGTAGTGAGTGGTGCATGGGCATAGTCTTTCTGTGGGGTGTCTTGAATTTATACATCATGGAGGGCATGGATGGCATGGGATTGTGCTGATTTTTCTGTGGTTTTCGAATTTTTGGGGTGTCATGGGGACAGGCCATGTGGGTGGGGACCATTTTGAGTGCTGCTACAGGCAGGCCCTGGCCATGTGCTGGGAGGCAGGGGGCCATTTTGAATGCAGGCAGTGTTCTTAGGTCTGCAACCATTTTACCTAGCTTTCAACCTTTATGCCCAGGGGTAGTGAGTGATGCATGCGCCTAGTCTTTCTGTGGGGTGTCTTGAATTTAAACATCATGGAGCGCCTGGATGGCTTGGGATTGTGCTGATTTTTCTGTGATTTTCGTTTTTTTGGACTGTTGTTGTGGCCTTTTCACCAGGGGTAGTGAGTGGTGCATGAGCCTAGTCTTTCTGTGGGGTGTCTTGAATTTAAACATCATGGAGGGCATGGATGGCATGGGATTGTGCTGATTTTTCTGTGTTTTTCGATTTTTTGGGGTGTTCATGGGGACAGGCCATGTGGGGGGGGGGGCATTTTGAGTGCTGCTACAGGCAGGCCCTGGCCATGTGCTGGGAGGCAGGGGGCCATTTTGAATGCAGGCAGTGTTCTTAGGTCTGCAACCATTTTGCCTAGCTTTCAACCTTTATGCCCAGGGGTAGTGAGTGATGCATGGGCCTAGTCTTTCTGTGGGGTGTCTTGAATTTAAACATCATGGAGGGCCTGGATGGCTTGGGATTGTGCTGATTGTTCTGTGATTTTTGTTTTTTTGGGCTGTTGTTGTGGCCTTTTCACCAGGGGTAGTGAGTGGTGCATGGGCGTAGTCTTTCTGTGGGGTGTCTTGAATTTATACATCATGGAGGGCATGGATGGCATGGGATTGTGCTGATTTTTCTGTGGTTTTCGATTTTTTTGGGGTGTCATGGGGACAGGCCATGTGGGTGGGGACCATTTTGAGTGCTGCTACAGGCAGGCCCTGGCCATGTGCTGGGAGGCAGGGGGCCATTTTGAATGCAGGCAGTGTTCTTAGGTCTGCAACCATTTTACCTAGCTTTCAACCTTTATGCCCAGGGGTAGTGAGTGATGCATGGGCCTAGTCTTTCTGTGGGGTGTCTTGAATTTAAACATCATGGAGCGCCTGGATGGCTTGGGATTGTGCTGATTTTTCAGTGATTTTCGTTTTTTTGGGCTGTTGTTGTGGCCTTTTCACCAGGGGTAGTGAGTGGTGCATGGGCCTAGTCTTTCTGTGGGGTGTCTTGAATTTAAACATCATGGAGGGCCTGGATGGCTTGGGATTGTGCTGATTTTTCTGTGATTTTCGATTTTTTGGGGTGTTCATGGGGACAGGCCATGTGGGTGGGGGCCATTTTGAGTGCTGCTACAGGCAGGCCCTGGCCATGTGCTGGGAGGCAGGGGGCCATTTTGAATGCAGGTAGTGTTCTTAGGTCTGCAACCATTTTGCCTAGCTTTCAACCTTTATGCCCAGGGGTAGTGAGTGATGCATGGGCCTAGTCTTTCTGTGGGGTGTCTTGAATTTAAACATCATGGAGGGCCTGGATGGCTTGGGATTGTGCTGATTGTTCTGTGATTTTTGTTTTTTTGGGCTGTTGTTGTGGCCTTTTCACCAGGGGTAGTGAGTGGTGCATGGGCGTAGTCTTTCTGTGGGGTGTCTTGAATTTATACATCATGGAGGGCATGGATGGCATGGGATTGTGCTGATTTTTCTGTGGTTTTCGATTTTTTTTGGGTGTCATGGGGACAGGCCATGTGGGTGGGGACCATTTTGAGTGCTGCTACAGGCAGGCCCTGGCCATGTGCTGGGAGGCAGGGGGCCATTTTGAATGCAGGCAGTGTTCTTAGGTCTGCAACCATTTTACCTAGCTTTCAACCTTTATGCCCAGGGGTAGTGAGTGATGCATGGGCCTAGTCTTTCTGTGGGGTGTCTTGAATTTAAACATCATGGAGCGCCTGGATGGCTTGGGATTGTGCTGATTTTTCTGTGATTTTCGTTTTTTTGGACTGTTGTTGTGGCCTTTTCACCAGGGGTAGTGAGTGGTGCATGAGCCTAGTCTTTCTGTGGGGTGTCTTGAATTTAAACATCATGGAGCGCCTGGATGGCTTGGGATTGTGCTGATTTTTCAGTGATTTTCGTTTTTTTGGGCTGTTGTTGTGGCCTTTTCACCAGGGGTAGTGAGTGGTGCATGGGCCTAGTCTTTCTGTGGGGTGTCTTGAATTTAAACATCATGGAGGGCCTGGATGGCTTGGGATTGTGCTGATTTTTCTGTGATTTTCGATTTTTTGGGGTGTTCATGGGGACAGGCCATGTGGGTGGGGGCCATTTTGAGTGCTGCTACAGGCAGGCCCTGGCCATGTGCTGGGAGGCAGGGGGCCATTTTGAATGCAGGTAGTGTTCTTAGGTCTGCAACCATTTTGCCTAGCTTTCAACCTTTATGCCCAGGGGTAGTGAGTGATGCATGGGCCTAGTCTTTCTGTGGGGTGTCTTGAATTTAAACATCATGGAGGGCCTGGATGGCTTGGGATTGTGCTGATTGTTCTGTGATTTTTGTTTTTTTGGGCTGTTGTGGCCTTTTCACCAGGGGTAGTGAGTGGTGCATGGGCGTAGTCTTTCTGTGGGGTGTCTTGAATTTATACATCATGGAGGGCATGGATGGCATGGGATTGTGCTGATTTTTCTGTGGTTTTCGATTTTTTTTGGGTGTCATGGGGACAGGCCATGTGGGTGGGGACCATTTTGAGTGCTGCTACAGGCAGGCCCTGGCCATGTGCTGGGAGGCAGGGGGCCATTTTGAATGCAGGCAGTGTTCTTAGGTCTGCAACCATTTTACCTAGCTTTCAACCTTTATGCCCAGGGGTAGTGAGTGATGCATGGGCCTAGTCTTTCTGTGGGGTGTCTTGAATTTAAACATCATGGAGCGCCTGGATGGCTTGGGATTGTGCTGATTTTTCTGTGATTTTCGTTTTTTTGGACTGTTGTTGTGGCCTTTTCACCAGGGGTAGTGAGTGGTGCATGAGCCTAGTCTTTCTGTGGGGTGTCTTGAATTTAAACATCATGGAGGGCATGGATGGCATGGGATTGTGCTGATTTTTCTGTGTTTTTCGATTTTTTGGGGTGTTCATGGGGACAGGCCATGTGGGGGGGGCATTTTGAGTGCTGCTAGTCAAGTCAACTCAAGTCAGAAAATTTGTATAGCGCACTACATACCCAGAGGGTTTCAAGGCGCTTAGGAAGGGGGGAGGATTACTTGTCAAATATCCAAGTTTTAAGTTGCTTTCTGAATGCTAGGTGGTTCTGGGTAAGGCGAAGGTAAGCGGGGAGTGAGTTCCATGTTCTAGCAGCCAGGTATGAAAAGGATCTGCCTCCCATGGTGGTCTTGTTGATGCGAGGTACAGTGGCGAGGGCTTGGCTGGAAGAACGTAGTTGGCGGGAGGGGGTGTAGAAGGACAGTCGTGAGTTGAGGCATTCTGGACCGATGTCGTAGAGTAATTTGTGTGCGTGGGTAAGCAGTCTGAAAGTGATCCTCTTATTGACGGGTAGCCAGTGGAGGTCTTTAAGGTGACCAGAGATGTGTTCGTTGCGTGGGATGTCTAATATGAGTCTGGCTGAGGCGTTTTGGATTCGTTGGAGTTTCTTCTGGAGTTTTGCGGTAGTACCTGCGTAGAGGGTGTTTCCGTAGTCCAGTCGGCTCGTGACCAGAGCGTGGGTGACTGTTTTCCTTGTGTCGGAGGGGATCCAGCGAAATGTTTTTTTGAGCATGCGAAGAATGTTGAAGCAGGAAGAGGATACGGCGCTGACTTGTCTGTTCATTGAAAGCGAAGAATCCAGGATGACGCCTAGGTTCCGTGCGTGGTCTGTCGGGATGGGTGCTTTTCCGAGGGCTTCCGGCCACCAGGAGTCGTCCCATGCAGATGGGGATGTACCTAGGATGAGGACTTCTGTTTTGTCTGAGTTCAGTTTCAGACGGCTTAGTTTCATCCATTCGGCAACTTCTTTCATTCCTTCGTGTAGGTTAGTTTTGGCGGTGCTGGGGTCATTGGTGAGAGAAAGGATCAGTTGCGTGTCATCCGCGTAGGAGATGATGTTGAGGTTGTGTTGGCGTGCGATGGTCGCGAGGGGGCTCATGTATACGTTGAAGAGGGTGGGACTGAGTGAGGATCCTTGTGGTACGCCGCAGATGACTTCAGAGGCCTCTGATGTGAATGGTGGAAGACGGACTCTCTGGGTTCTTCCGGTGAGGAACGAGGTGATCCAATCAAGTGCTTTTCCTTGGATTCCGATGTTATTGAGGCGTTGTAAAAGTGTTTTGTGGCAGACTGTGTCGAATGCTGCAGAGAGGTCAAGGAGGATGAAGGCGACAGTGTCTCCATTGTCCAGTAGAGTTCGAATGTCGTCTGTGGCTGCGATGAGGGCGGTCTCAGTGCTGTGTTTTGCTCGGAATCCGGATTGTGAGGGGTCGAGGGATTTGTTGGCTTCGAGGAAGGCGGCGAGCTGGTTGTTGACAGCTTTCTCGATGACTTTGGCCGGGAATGGAAGAAGCGAGATGGGGCGGTAATTTATGAGTTCGGTGGGGTCCGCTGTGGGTTTTTTCAGAAGGGCGGTGAGTTCAGCGTGTTTCCAGTCTTCCGGGAAGGTGGCGGAGTTGAAGGAGCAGTTGATGACGTCTCGGAGGTGCGGTGCTATGACGGAGTCTGCTTTGTTGAAGATGTGGTGAGGACATGAGTCTGTGGGAGATCCTGAGTGGATGGAGTTCATCAGGCGGATGGTGTCCTCAGTGGAGATTGGGTTCCAGTCGTTAAGGGTGTTCGCGGGGGGAGGATGATCAGCAACTGGTAGGGTGGGTTGGTTTCCGGGTTGGTTGTCAAAGCTGTTGTGGATGTCTGCAATTTTGTTGTGGAAAAATGAGGCTAGGGAATCGCAGAGGGTTTGAGAGGGTGTGATGTCGTTGGAGTTGGCCGAGGGATTGGAAAATTCCTTGACGATGTTGAAAAGTTCCTTGCTGTTGTGAGCGTTGTTGTCAAGTCGATCCTTGAATGCTGTTTTCTTGGCTTTTCGGATTAGTTGGTGGTGAATGCGGGTGGCGTTTTTGAAGGCGTCCTTGGTGCTGGTGGTTGGGTCTTTTTTCCAGGTCTTTTCAAGGGAGCGGCAGAGTTTCTTGGACTTCTTGAGATCATCGTTGAACCATGAGGCCTTCTTGCTGCCAGGTTTGTTTTGACGTTTTTTCAATGGCGCTAGGGTGTCAGCGGTTTTGGATAGCCAAATGGTGAGGTTGGCGGCGGCTTCGTTAGCGTTGGAGGAGAGGGCTGGGGTGTTTTGAAGGAGCGAAGCGGAGATTTGGTCCGTGGTGATTTTGTTCCAGTTTCTTTGCAGGGTAGGTTGGAGGTGGATGCTGGGTTTTGGTTTGTTGTAGGTGAAGTGAACGCAGCTGTGGTCAGTCCAGAGGAGGTCTGTGGTGTGGCTGAAGGAGACATGGTTGCTGGATGTGAAGATGGGGTCGAGTGTGTGACCTGCGATGTGGGTGGAGGTGGTGACAAGTTGTTTGAGTCCGAGGTTGGCGAGGTTGTCCAAAAGGGTGGCGGTGTTGCGGTCGTTGTTCTTTTCAAGGTGAAAGTTGAGGTCTCCCAGAAGGATGTAGTCTTTGGAGGGGAGCGCGTGTGGGGTGATGAAGTCCGTGATGTCTTCACTGAATTTTGCGCGAGGTCCTGGTGGCCTGTAGAGGAGAGTGCCTCGGAGTGTGGTTTTGGGGTCGATGTGGATCTGGAAGTGAAGGTGTTCGGAGTTGGCGAGGTTGGCGTCCGAGCTGGTTGATATGCGGATTGATTTCTTATGGACGATAGCGATTCCTCCTCCTGTGTGGCTGGTACGGTCTTTTCGAGTGATCTTATAGTCTTCAGGGATGGCAATGGTGATGTCTGGTGCGGAGGAAGCGTTCATCCATGTTTCTGTAAGGAAGGCGACGTCTGGAGAGATGGTGTCTAGTAGGTTCCATAGGTCAATGGCGTGTCTGTGGACCGATCGGGTGTTGAGAAGGATGCATTGTAGGTGGTTGGGGTCGGGAATCTGTGGTGTGGTCGTAGCGGAGATGTTGTTGGTGCCGCAGAATTTGCAGGAGTAGCAGGAGAAGGGTCCATGGGTGTGTCCAGGGGCGGCTTGGACGCAGTTGGGAGCGCGGCCGGGGTTAAGGGCTAGGAGGGATGCGGCATCGTAGGTAGTGCGGGAGGGCTGGGCAGCGCGAGGGGCAGGGGGTCTGGCGCTGGGCGCGGTCCAGGCGCGGACGGGCGTAGACGGGCTTACCTTTGGCGCACCTTCGGCGCGGATTGGGCGCGGTCGCTGCGCGTGAACGCTGCGCGTGAGAACTCCTGTCATATATGGATGGTGGAGGGGGAGGGGCGAGGGCGTTTCAGCTTGGAGGCGGGGCGGGCTCAGGGAGTAGGAAAACAACAACAACACCGGAGACAAAATGGAGGGGGGAGCAGAGCAGGGCGCCGGGGCAGATCGCGCTACTAACGCAAATCCAGGCACAGAATAAGCAAATACGATTTCTACAAATAGAGCACTATCACATTCAAATGCTATGCAGCGCTGATCACCAATCTCGCGTAGTAGCAGACCGGCAGACCAGGGAGCGACCACTCGGGCAGGAGCGACGAGGAGTCACAGCGCTTTGTGGACTGAGGGGCTCTGAAATAGGTAGTGGGAGGGCGTTTCAGCTGGGAGGCGGGGCGGGCTCAGGGAGGAGGAAAACAACAACAACACCGGAGACAAAATGGAGGGGGGAGCAGAGCAGGGCGCCGGGGCAGATCGCGCTACTAACGCAAATCCAGGCACAGAATAAGCAAATACGATTTCTACAAATAGAGCACTATCACATTCAAATGCTATGCAGCGCTGATCACCAATCTCGCGTAGTAGCAGACCGGCAGACCAGGGAGCGACCACTCGGGCAGCAGCGACGCCATGTGCTGGGAGGCAGGGGGCCATTTTGAATGCAGGCAGTGTTCTTAGGTCTGCAACCATTTTACCTAGCTTTCAACCTTTATGCCCAGGGGTAGTGAGTGATGCATGGGCCTAGTCTTTCTGTGGGGTGTCTTGAATTTAAACATCATGGAGGGCATGGATGGCATGGGATTGTGCTGATTTTTCTGTGTTTTTCGATTTTTTGGGGTGTTCATGGGGACAGGCCATGTGGGGGAGGGGGCATTTTGAGTGCTGCTACAGGCAGGCCCTGGCCATGTGCTGGGAGGCAGGGGGCCATTTTGAATGCAGGCAGTGTTCTTAGGTCTGCAACCATTTTGCCTAGCTTTCAACCTTTATGCCCAGGGGTAGTGAGTGATGCATGGGCCTAGTCTTTCTGTGGGGTGTCTTGAATTTAAACATCATGGAGGGCCTGGATGGCTTGGGATTGTGCTGATTTTTCTGTGATTTTTGTTTTTTTGGGCTGTTGTTGTGGCCTTTTCACCAGGGGTAGTGAGTGGTGCATGGGCGTAGTCTTTCTGTGGGGTGTCTTGAATTTAAACATCATGGAGGGCATGGATGGCATGGGATTGTGCTGATTTTTCTGTGTTTTTCGATTTTTTGGGGTGTTCATGGGGACAGGCCATGTGGGTGGGGGCCATTTTGAGTGCTGCTACAGGCAGGCCCTGGCCATGTGCTGGGAGGCAGGGGGCCATTTTGAATGCAGGCAGTGTTCTTAGGTCTGCAACCATTTTACCTAGCTTTCAACCTTTATGCCCAGGGGTAGTGAGTGATGCATGGGCCTAGTCTTTCTGTGGGGTGTCTTGAATTTAAACATCATGGAGCGCCTGGATGGCTTGGGATTGTGCTGATTTTTCTGTGATTTTCGTTTTTTTGGACTGTTGTTGTGACCTTTTCACCAGGGGTAGTGAGTGGTGCATGAGCCTAGTCTTTCTGTGGGGTGTCTTGAATGTAAACATCATGGAGGGCATGGATGGCATGGGATTGTGCTGATTTTTCTGTGTTTTTCGATTTTTTGGGGTGTTCATGGGGACAGGCCATGTGGGGGGGGGGGCATTTTGAGTGCTGCTACAGGCAGGCCCTGGCCATGTGCTGGGAGGCAGGGGGCCATTTTGAATGCAGGCAGTGTTCTTACGTCTGCAACCATTTTGCCTAGCTTTCAACCTTTATGCCCAGGGGTAGTGAGTGATGCATGGGCCTAGTCTTTCTGTGGGGTGTCTTGAATTTAAACATCATGGAGGGCCTGGATGGCTTGGGATTGTGCTGATTTTTCTGTGATTTTTGTTTTTTTGGGCTGTTGTTGTGGCCTTTTCACCAGGGGTAGTGAGTGGTGCATGGGCGTAGTCTTTCTGTGGGGTGTCTTTAATTTATACATCATGGAGGGCATGGATGGCATGGGATTGTGCTGATTTTTCTGTGTTTTTCGATTTTTGGGGGTGTTCATGGGGACAGGCCATGTGGGTGGGGGCCATTTTGAGTGCTGCCACAGGCAGGCCCTGGCCATGTGCTGGGAGGCAGGGGGCCATTTTGAATGCAGGCAGTGTTCTTAGGTCTGCAACCATTTTGCCTAGCTTTCAAACCTTTATGCCCAGGGGTAGTGAGTGATGCATGGGCCTAGTCTTTCTGTGGGGTGTCTTGAATTTAAACATCATGGAGGGCCTGGATGGCTTGGGATTGTGCTGATTTTTCTGTGATTTTCGTTTTTTTGGGCTGTTGTTGTGGCCTTTTCACCAGGGGTAGTGAGTGGTGCATGGGCCTAGTCTTTCTGTGGGGTGTCTTGAATTTAAACATCATGGAGAGCCTGGATGGCTTGGGATTGTGCAGATTTTTCTGTGATTTTCGATTTTTTGGGGTGTTCATGGGGACAGGCCATGTGGGTGGGGGCCATTTTGAGTGCTGCTACAGGCAGGCCCTGGCCATGTGCTGGGAGGCAGGGGGCCATTTTGAATGCAGGCAGTGTTCTTAGGTCTGCAACCATTTTGCCTAGCTTTCAACCTTTATGCCCAGGGGTAGTGAGTGATGCATGGGCCTAGTCTTTCTGTGGGGTGTCTTGAATTTAAACATCATGGAGGGCCTGGATGGCTTGGGATTGTGCTGATTTTTCTGTGATTTTTGTTTTTTTGGGCTGTTGTTGTGGCCTTTTCACCAAGGGTAGTGAGTGGTGCATGGGCGTAGTCTTTCTGTGGGGTGTCTTGAATTTATACATCATGGAGGGCATGGATGGCATGGGATTGTGCTGATTTTTCTGTGTTTTTCGATTTTTTGGGGTGTTCATGGGGACAGGCCATGTGGGGGGGGGGGGCATTTTGAGTCCTGCACAGGCAGGCCCTGGCCATGTGCTGGGAGGCAGGGGGCCATTTTGAATGCAGGCAGTGTTCTTAGGTCTGCAACCATTTTACCTAGCTTTCAACCTTTATGCCCAGGGGTAGTGAGTGATGCATGGGCCTAGTCTTTCTGTGGGGTGTCTTGAATTTAAACATCATGGAGCGCCTGGATGGCTTGGGATTGTGCTGATTTTTCTGTGATTTTCGATTTTTTGGGGTGTTCATGGGGACAGGCCATGGGGGGGGGGGGCATTTTGAGTGCTGCTACAGGCAGGCCCTGGCCATGTGCTGGGAGGCAGGGGGCCATTTTGAATGCAGGCAGTGTTCTTAGGTCTGCAACCATTTTGCCTAGCTTTCAACCTTTATGCCCAGGGGTAGTGAGTGATGCATGGGCCTAGTCTTTCTGTGGGGTGTCTTGAATTTTAACATCATGGAGGGCCTGGATGGCTTGGGATTGTGCTGATTTTTCTGTGATTTTTGTTTTTTTGGGCTGTTGTTGTGGCCTTTTCACCAGGGGTAGTGAGTGGTGCATGGGCCTAGTCTTTCTGTGGGGTGTCTTGAATTTAAACATCATGGAGGGCATGGATGGCATGGGATTGTGCTGATTTTTCTGTGTTTTTCGATTTTTTGGGGTGTTCATGGGGACAGGCCATGGGGGGGGGGGCATTTTGAGTGCTGCTACAGGCAGGCCCTGGCCATGTGCTGGGAGGCAGGGGGCCATTTTGAATGCAGGCAGTGTTCTTAGGTCTGCAACCATTTTGCCTAGCTTTCAACCTTTATGCCCAGGGGTAGTGAGTGATGCATGGGCCTAGTCTTTCTGTGGGGTGTCTTGAATTTTAACATCATGGAGGGCCTGGATGGCTTGGGATTGTGCTGATTTTTCTGTGATTTTTGTTTTTTTGGGCTGTTGTTGTGGCCTTTTCACCAGGGGTAGTGAGTGGTGCATGGGCCTAGTCTTTCTGTGGGGTGTCTTGAATTTAAACATCATGGAGGGCATGGATGGCATGGGATTGTGCTGATTTTTCTGTGTTTTTCGATTTTTTGGGGTGTTCATGGGGACAGGCCATGTGGGTGGGGGCCATTTTGAGTGCTGCTACAGGCAGGCCCTGGCCATGTGCTGGGAGGCAGGGGGCAATTTTGAATGCAGGCAGTGTTCTTAGGTCTGCAACCATTTTGCCTAGCTTTCAACCTTTATGCCCAGGGGTAGTGAGTGATGCATGGGCCTAGTCTTTCTGTGGGGTGTCTTGAATTTAAACATCATGGAGGGCCTGGATGGCTTGGGATTGTGCTGATTTTTCTGTGATTTTTGTTTTTTTGGGCTGTTGTTGTGGTCTTTTCACCAGGGGTAGTGAGTGGTGCATGGGCGTAGTCTTTCTGTGGGGTGTCTTGAATTTATACATCATGGAGGGCATGGATGGCATGGGATTGTGCTGATTTTTCTGTGGTTTTCGATTTTTTTGGGGTGTCATGGGACAGGCCACGTGGGTGGGGACCATTTTGAGTGCTGCTACAGGCAGGCCCTGGCCATGTGCTGGGAGGCAGGGGGCCATTTTGAATGCAGGCAGTGTTCTTAGGTCTGCAACCATTTTACCTAGCTTTCAACCTTTATGCCCAGGGGTAGTGAGAGATGCATGGGCCTAGTCTTTCTGTGGGGTGTCTTGAATTTAAACATCATGGAGGGCATGGATGGCATGGGATTGTGCTGATTTTTCTGTGTTTTTCGATTTTTTGGGGTGTTCATGGGGACAGGCCATGGGGGGGGGGCATTTTGAGTGCTGCTACAGGCAGGCCCTGGCCATGTGCTGGGAGGCAGGGGGCCATTTTGAATGCAGGCAGTGTTCTTAGGTCTGCAACCATTTTGCCTAGCTTTCAACCTTTATGCCCAGGGGTAGTGAGTGATGCATGGGCCTAGTCTTTCTGTGGGGTGTCTTGAATTTTAACATCATGGAGGGCCTGGATGGCTTGGGATTGTGCTGATTTTTCTGTGATTTTTGTTTTTTTGGGCTGTTGTTGTGGCCTTTTCACCAGGGGTAGTGAGTGGTGCATGGGCCTAGTCTTTCTGTGGGGTGTCTTGAATTTAAACATCATGGAGGGCATGGATGGCATGGGATTGTGCTGATTTTTCTGTGTTTTTCGATTTTTTGGGGTGTTCATGGGGACAGGCCATGTGGGTGGGGGCCATTTTGAGTGCTGCTACAGGCAGGCCCTGGCCATGTGCTGGGAGGCAGGGGGAAATTTTGAATGCAGGCAGTGTTCTTAGGTCTGCAACCATTTTGCCTAGCTTTCAACCTTTATGCCCAGGGGTAGTGAGTGATGCATGGGCCTAGTCTTTCTGTGGGGTGTCTTGAATTTAAACATCATGGAGGGCCTGGATGGCTTGGGATTGTGCTGATTTTTCTGTGATTTTTGTTTTTTTGGGCTGTTGTTGTGGCCTTTTCACCAGGGGTAGTGAGTGGTGCATGGGCCTAGTCTTTCTGTGGGGTGTCTTGAATTTAAACATCATGGAGGGCCTGGATGGCTTGGGATTGTGCTGATTTTTCTGTGATTTTCGATTTTTTGGGGTGTTCATGGGGACAGGCCATGTGGGTGGGGGCCATTTTGAGTGCTGCTACAGGCAGGCCCTGGCCATGTGCTGGGAGGCAGGGGGCCATTTTGAATGCAGGCAGTGTTCTTAGGTCTGCAACCATTTTGCCTAGCTTTCAACCTTTATGCCCAGGGGTAGTGAGTGATGCATGGGCCTAGTCTTTCTGTGGGGTGTCTTGAATTTAAACATCATGGAGGGCCTGGATGGCTTGGGATTGTGCTGATTTTTCTGTGATTTTTGTTTTTTTGGGCTGTTGTTGTGGCCTTTTCACCAGGGCTAGTGAGTGGTGCATGGGCGTAGTCTTTCTGTGGGGTGTCTTGAATTTATACATCATGGAGGGCATGGATGGCATGGGATTGTGCTGATTTTTCTGTGGTTTTCGATTTTTTTGGGGTGTCATGGGGACAGGCCATGTGGGTGGGGACCATTTTGAGTGCTGCTACAGGCAGGCCCTGGCCATGTGCTGGGAGGCAGGGGGCCATTTTGAATGCAGGCAGTGTTCTTAGGTCTGCAACCATTTTACCTAGCTTTCAACCTTTATGCCCAGGGGTAGTGAGTGATGCATGGGCCTAGTCTTTCTGTGGGGTGTCTTGAATTTAAACATCATGGAGCGCCTGGATGGCTTGGGATTGTGCTGATTTTTCTGTGATTTTCGTTTTTTTGGGGTGTATAACTGAACTGATGTTCCTCTGTCTTCCATTGCTTTTAGGTGCACAAGACTCAAGAGAACCACCAGTGCCAGGAAGAAGTCCTGCAGCCGTGTGTGTGTGCAGCAGAATGTCATGCGACATCACGTCTGGCCACAGACAACTCTGCAACTCGTGCAAATGCAGCCTGCTGTTCTGACCTGCTGTGAAGAAGATGGCCCCCAAAAAAGTTCCCCGTAGCTCCTATAGCAAGAAATTTGCCATTAAGGAGCAGAAGAAGCAAGTTACCAAGGAGTCTGGTGTGCCGCCCGCCACATTTTTTGGGAGTAAAAAAAAAAGTACACCTGCAGCAGCAGCAGGATCTGCTGGGGACCAAGCTGGGAGCAGCACCCCGCTCCATTGGGCTCAGTGCCACCACCACCACCACGCCAACTTAAGTCCAAGCCCTTGAGTGCTGCAGAGGCAGCCAGTGTACTTGTTCAATCACCATCGACCGGTGATGTTGGCTCATCTCAAGAAAGTAGCCGCAATGTCCCTCAATCAACACAGGTTGTTGTAACTCATCTGACGAGTGTTGAACAACCACAGCCGCAACAACAACCACATGTGCAAGTACAAGCCCAAGTACAAGTGGAAGGAGAGGCAGCGCAAGGAGATGCGCAAGCAGAGGTGCATGGAGGGTCACAAGTGCCCACAATAGTTGTTACTCCCGAAGTAGGGGCACATCAGGAAATCGACAATCAAGGCGAGGTATCATTTGAGGACGCCACTCCTCCTGATGATCATTCATTGTCTTTCACACCCCTAGCAAGGAAGAGATCAAGGGTGGTGTCTACATCTTCTTCAAGCACACCTCCTTCTGATGATACGGATCACAATTGGGAACCAGCACCACTGCCGTCTGAGAGTGAGGCACACCATGATCTGACAAAGGTACTTAAGCGTAAAAGGAAGCTCGTCCAAAGTCTCATAGTTATGGAGTGTGATGAGGCTCAAAATGTTAAATTGAAAGGAGAGAGACCCCCCAAACCAGGGGAATAGGGTACTTGTCAACAGTAAAGTAAAGGTTTCCCTTAGTATGTTTCTTCACTCATCAAGCCCACATTGTAATATTGGACATTTACGCTAAACAAAATATAACAGAAACATATATGTAAAAAACTTTTTTTGAAATTTATTATTCTTATTAAAAACATAGAAAAATCACACAGTAAAAACAAATATAAAAAGTGTAAAAAGTACAATTCTACTTCACACAGGGTTTATCAACATAAAATACTCCCTATACAAATATACTAAACAGTGCCCTTAAATTCATCATCGCCAAGGACTGGTTCTGTGAGATTGCAATACCTGATGAGTTAAATTTCAATGACAAATGATACTGTCCCAAACCTTCTGTCTCTCCCCTGTTTTGTGTTTTCCATTGATGAATTTAAGGGCACTGTTTAGTATATTTGTATAGGGAGTATTTTATGTTGATAAACCCTGTGTGAAGTAGAATTGTACTTTTTACACTTTTTATATTTGTTTTTACTGTGTGATTTTTCTATGTTTTTAATAAGAATAATACATTTCAAAAAACGTTTTTTACATATATGTTTCTGTTATATTTTGTTTAGCGTAAATGTCCAATATTACAATGTGGGCTTGATGAGTGAAGAAACATACCAAGGGAAACCTTTACTTTACTGTGTGATGTGGCTCAACAAGAAGTGGCGGATACTGCTGCTGATGAAGGCTCTCACGACGACGACCCAGTCATCATAAAGGTCACTGCAGCCCCAGCGGGCATGCAGCAAACAGACATTTTGACCCTAGCCCGAGAAGCTGCTGAGCGTGATGATGATGTTGACGAGGAAGCAATGGAAACAAAACAATCATTGGAGTTAACTAGTACACCAACACGTACCGCTTCCATATTTCTTCCTCACCAGAAGGGACCTCCATCCACCTCGACCTCAATTAGTGGTGGTGAAAGTGCACAACGTACTAAAGTTCGGCAATCCACATCCTCCACTTCATCTGGCATTAGCAGCATGACCACCACCACCAGTATCGCCGCCTCCTCCGGCCCCACAGACAATTCAAGTCCCCAGCTTGGGACTTCTTTAGTGTTTGCCCAAAAAGGGAAAACTTCGCCATTTGTAGCATTTGTAAGCTTGCAGTTAGTCGTGGTAAGTTTGGTACCAACTATGGTACCGGAGGCCAGAGAGGTCATCTTAAGAGACAGCACGCTGTCCAATGGTTTGCGCACCTCAAGGCGATCAAGGAAGCCCGAATTGCACGTCAAGAAAACGTTGATGTTTCATCTGATGATGACGAGGAGGAAGACGTGTCAAACACTTCACTTACACCCAGTACCCCTGTCAGCAGCACACCCCATGTGAGCCACACTAAGAGTGTGGGAGAGAGTGAGACACCAATGCGAAAAAGTTCATCAGCGAGCGTAACTGGGTCGAAGAAGTCATCATCATCCCGTAAATGCTTGGTCCAGGGTAACATTAGAAACATGTTGTTTACAGAAGCGCCATATGAACGCAACCACCCACTGACGCGTCTGTATAACACTAAGCTGGCTAAAATGTTAGCTCTGGACCTTCTCCCTTTTTCTTTTGTAGAAGGGGTTGGTTTTCTAGAATTAGTGGCAGCGCTCTGCCCTAAATGGAAGGTTCCTAGCCGGTTCTATTTTGCCAGAGTTGCGGTTCCAGCACTACATGAAGATGTGCTGGAGGTGATTGGGGCAGCTTTGCAGAAGAGTGCTGTTCACACTATACATCTGACAACAGACATGTGGACCAGTGGCGCATGCGCTGATTACATGTGCATCACTGCACACTGGGTCTCTTTTTCAGGGGTTAAAGCAAAGCTAAACGCGTGTTGACCCGGACCAAGTTTTTAAAGCTGCTCGGAAACCTGCAACACTTGCCATGTTTGGCTTGGAGAAACGTCACACAGCAGAAAACATTTTGAATGAGTTCAACACAAAGGTCTTTCACTGGCTGTCCCCAAAAAAACGCCAGATTGGTTATGTTTCCACGGATAATGGCGCCAATATAGTTAAGGCCATGGAGCTGAGTGACTATTTCAGAGTGCCGTGTTTGGCGCACTGTATAAACCTGGTTGTTAAAAAATTCTTGAGTGATGAAGACAGTCCAGCGTGCGAGATAGTGGCCATCTGCCGAAGAATGTGCAACCATTTCAGCCATTCTTTTAAGGCCCGGAAGCATCTGAGGACCCTGCTACATGAACGTCGAATGCCAGTGAAAGGACTCATCCAGGAGGTGGCAACACGTTGGAACTCAACCTTCTACATGCTTGAGCGTCTGTATGAGCAGTATACGGTACTCGATCACTATTTCTTAACAGTGGGTACAGCTCAGAAGGACCTGAGGCTATATGCGGCGCAATGGGACCTAGTTAAAAGCCTGACAGACATGCTTCGTCCTTTTGAGGTCTTCACGCGTTCAGTCAGCAAGGAGGACTGTAATTTGGGAAAAGCTATCCCATTGTTAAGCATGCTGGAGCACCAGCTGAAGGCCGTGTCTTCTATGTTTGAAAAAGATGAAGAAATTAAAGACGCTTTTCTTTTGGCGGAGAAATTATTAGAGCGCCTACTTGGTGATGAACGTCTTAAAATGATCCACTCAGAACAGCATTACATTTGTGCTACTATTCTGGATCCACGCTACAAAAAGGCGCTGGCAGGCCAAGCATTCTTTCCTTTTGGTGATCAAGATGTTACAAAGTACAAACGTTGGCTAGCCTTGTCAGCCAAGAGGTTTGAAAGAGAACGGCAGAAAATTGGAAGAAAAGGCAGTACATGAGCATCAGCAGGCCATCCCAAGTCAAAAGAATCCACTTCTGCACCTGTGGCTGTGGCACAAGTGACCTCTCAGCCGTTAAAGACACCGGCAACCAGATCATCTGCACCAGACACAACAGTAACATTGGATGCAGAAGAGGATTGGCTAACTCGGCTTGGGTTTGGTTCTCAAAAGGTCACAGCAAAAAGTAAGCCTAGTGGAGGAACCTTGGAGGACCTTGAGTCGATGGTGCAAGACTATCTGAATGACTCAACAGAGGTCTATGTTAATGCTGACCCATTGGCGTATTGGCATGGGAAAAAAAGAATTGTGGGCACAGCTCTCCAACCTGGCTATAAACTACTTGACTTGCCCACTCGCAAGCGTGTCTTCTGAACATGTTTTCAGTGCTGCTGGTGGCATTGTAACTTCCAAACGGAGCCGCCTCTCGCCCAAAAATGTGGAGAGGTTAACAATGATCAAGATGAATCAGCACCTCATACCACCAGATTACAAATTACGAGAAAGCACGCCGGATGAAGACGAGGTGGACAGCAACGTAGATGAGGGAATTTCTTCTCTGTTAGGTGACACTGACCTCACCATGCCTGAATTCGCAGAGTATGATGACGAAGCCTTATTCTTATTCACTGATACCGAGCCCTGAAAATGAGACAAATGAATCAATAACTTTCTTTTTCGTCCTTATTCACTTTTATTCCTGTGTGTCTGTCTTTCTTTGTTGTGCACAGTTAATATAATTCAAACTTTAATCACCTAATCACAAAAACAAGCCCATCAGCAGAACTGTCTTCACTTGTTTGCTTATTGATTTGAAGGTGCCGCAGTCTGCATTCCTCAGGTTCACAAGTTCACAAGAACATGCTCCTCTATCCTCCTCCTCCAGACTCCTATTTCCCTCAAAGCACAGGGCTGGATTACACCCAATGAAGAAAGACTCTGCACTTGTGGGGGTGTTCTACGTCTTTGCGGGTGAGTTGACGGCTCTGGGGCCATTGCTGGGAAGCTCTAATACCGAATAAAAGTGGTTTGGACCAAATAGGAGGCAAATTTTTTTTTGCATTTTTGCTGACTTGCTTGCCTTTCAGGTGCTGTTTGGGGGGGGTTCCGGGTGTTTGTGGGTGAGTTTTGGGGTCTGGGAGCACTGCTGGGACAGTCTAATTTTGATTGCATTTGCTTTTCAGGAAATCCGTGGTGGGAAACGGGAGTTATGACCTAGCTGCACAGCGCGTTTGGACCGAAGGGCGAGAAATATTGTAAGTATGAGATTTTCCTTTTTGGCTGTTTGGGGGTGTTGTGCTTTTTTGCGGGTGGGTTAGCGGGTCTTGGGGCATTGCTGGGAAGGTCTAATACCGGATAGAAGTGGTTCATACAAAATCCATGCAGATTTTTTTTTTGCTATTTCTGACATTCTGCTCAATGTAGCGTTTTCGTGGGCCTGTTTGGGGGGCTTCCTGGTGTTTGTGGGTGTGTTTCGGGGTCTGGGAGCACTGCTGGCTATGGATACTTTAGATTGCAAGAGGTTTGAAGCAAATCCATGGTGGCAGAGGGGTGTTAGGGCCTAGCTGCAGAGCACGCGCGGAGTGATTTTGGAAATTGCCAAAAAAATGACTGTCACCATTTTTGTACTTTTGCTTTTTGGCTGTTTGGGGGTCTTCTACTAGTTTTCGCCTGGGTTGACGGCTCTGGGACCATTGCTGGGAAGCTCTAATACCGGATAAAAATGGTTTGGACCAAATCGGAGGCGAATTTATTTTGCGTTTTTGCTGACTTGCTTGCCTTTCAGGTGCTGTTTGGGGGGTTCCGGGTGTTTGTGGGTGAGTTTGGGGTCTGGGAGCACTGCTGGGACAGTCTAATTTTGATTGCATTTGCTTTTCAGGAAATCCGTGGTGGGAAACGGGAGTTATGACCTAGCTGCACAGCGCGTTTGGACCGAAGGCCGAGAAATATTGTAAGTATGAGAATTTCCTTTTTGGCTGTTTGGGCGTGTTGTGCTTTTTGCGGGTGGGTTGGCGGGTCTTGGGGCATTGCTGGGAAGGTCTAATACCGGATAGAAGTGGTTCGTACAAAATCCATGCAGATTTTTTTTTGCTATTTCTGACATTCCTGCTCAATGTAGCGTTTTCGGGGGCCTGTTTGGGGGGCTTCCTGGTGTTTGTGGGTGGGTTTCGGGGTCTGGGAGCACTGCTGGCTATGGATACTTTAGATTGCAAGAGGTTTGAAGCAAATCCATGGTGGCAGAGGGGAGTTAGGGCCTAGCTGCAGAGCACGCGCGGAGTGATTTTGGAAATTGCCAAAAAAATGACTGTCACCATTTTTGTACTTTTGCTTTTTGGCTGTTTGGGGGTCTTCTACTAGTTTTCGCCTGGGTTGACGGCTCTGGGGCCATTGCTGGGAAGCTCTAATACCGGATAAAAGTGGTTTGGACCAAATCGGAGGCAAATTATTTTTGCGTTTTTGCTGACTTGCTTGCCTTTCAGGTGCTGTTTGGGGGGTTCCGGGTGTTTGTGGGTGAGTTTTGGGGTCTGGGAGCACTGCTGGGACAGTCTAATTTTGATTGCATTTGCTTTTCAGGAAATCCGTGGTGGGAAACGGGAGTTATGACCTAGCTACACAGCGCGTTTGGACCGAAGGCCGAGAAATATTGTAAGTATGAGAATTTCCTTTTTGGCTGTTTGGGGGTGTTGTGCTTTTTTGCGGGTGGGTTGGCGGGTCTTGGGGCATTGCTGGGAAGGTCTAATACCGGATAGAAGTGGTTCGTACAAAATCCATGCAGAATTTTTTTTTGCTATTTCTGACATTTTGCTCAATGTAGCGTTTTCGGGGGCCTGTTTGGGGGGCTTTCTGGTGTTTGTGGGTGGGTTTCGGGGTCTGGGAGCACTGCTGGCTATGGATACTTTATATTGCAAGAGGTTTGAAGCAAATCCATGGTGGCAGAGGGGAGTTAGGGCCTAGCTGCAGAGCACGCGCGGAGTGATTTTGGAAATTGCCAAAAAAATGACAAAGTCCCCATTTTTGTACTTTTGCTTTTTGGCTGTTTGGGGGTCTTCTACTAGTTTTCGCCTGGGTTGACGGCTCTGGGCCCATTGCTGGGAAGCTCTAATACCGGATAAAAGTGGTTTGGGCCAAATCGGAGGCAAATTTTTTTTTGCGTTTTTGCTGACTTGCTTGCCTTTCAGGTGCTGTTTGGGGGGGTTCCAGGTGTTTGTGGGTGAGTTTTGGGGTCTGGAAGCACTGCTTGGACAGTCTAATTTTGATTGCATTTGCTTTTCAGGAAATCCGTGGTGGGAAACGAGAGTTATGACCTAGCTGCACAGCGCGTTTGGACCGAAGGCCGAGAAATATTGTAAGTATGAGATTTGCCTTTTTGGCTGTTTGGGGGTGTTGTGCTTTTTTGCGGGTGGGTTGGCGGGTCTTGGGGCATTGCTGGGAAGGTCTAATACCGGATAGAAGTGGTTCGTACAAAATCCATAAGGAAAAGCCTTTTGGCACTTTTTGTAACATAGGGTTCGTTAGGGTTAGCACTAGCAGCAGGAGTGCATGTGTTTCGGGGTGTTCTAGATTTTTGCAACTGAGTTCTGGGGTCTTAGAGCACTCGTGGGAATGTGTAATTTTGGTTGGAAGTCATTTGAAGAAAATCCATGGTTGGAAAGGGGGGATTTGGCATAGTTAAAGAAAGCCTTTGCCACTATTCTTAACTTAGGGCTCGTTAGGGTTAGCAGTATTTCTATTGCATGTGTTTGGGTGGAGGGGTTTTCGAGTCTTGGTGCGATGCTGGCTATGGATACTTTTGCTTGCTTGCAAGTGGTTTGAATACAATCCGCGGTGGGTAAGGGGATATTTGGGCCTACTTTTACTTTCAAAGTACGTTTTTTCACCAGTTTTCTGCTAGGCTTCGTTTTTTGAGATCTGATTGGGGGTCTTCTACATTTTTGCGACTGGCTTTAGTAAGGGTCTGGGTGGGAGCACTGCTGGGAAGGTCTAATTTTGTTCTAAAACACAGTTTACAGTACACCTAGCTTGAGGGGAAAGATCCTCTAAATTAATTTGCCCATACTTATTTATCTTTCAAAAGGTGACTCAGACAGAGTACGCACTTTCAAAAATATTGTACTGTCTATTAGGAAAATCAAAGTGTGACTTTTTGCACTACACAGCGTACATACCTTATATTTATTTATCAGTGGTGTTCTAATATCACTTCCTGTTTTTCGTTCAATAATTACAGGCCGGGTTTCAGTCTGTGCAATGGGGAAAAAAGGATGGAGTCAGGCTTCACATTAGCGAGCCGCAATTCAGCATCCGCCAGGCAGGCAGTGGACAGGGTGTCTTTTGGTCACCAACATTGATGGACGAAGCGTCAGCTGGAATGGAGGAGTTCCGCTAATAAGAGGAATTGTTTGCTGCATGCAACTTACTTACCAAATTCAACAGGACAACTACAACAACATACAGATACAGTATCCATTGTTTTCTTCTATGAGTGTGACTGCATTTCTTGGATCTCTCTCTGCTTCTAAATTGATCCCTACAGCCATTCTATAGGTTTTACTTCGGCTATTTTTTTAAACCTAATTTAATGTAAGAAGTGTTTCTCTGAGTGCAGAGATAGGCAAGTGAAAACGCTGCAGCCCTGTACTGTCGCATTCTAGTACTACTTACTTTTCAGTAACAATGCATGCAGTAGTGCATGCACTTCCTTTATGTCACTTAAAAGATTTATGGTTAGCTTTGTACCCAAAGATTTCTTTATCTTCAATTATTGTTTGTCCATGCTGTGCTTATTTTTCCTTCTCTCAACAAAACCTACCCAAAAAGAACCCCCCATTCCCATCCATTTTCCAAACCCTAACCCTCTTCCCCCGGGCTGTGTGGTTTTGCTTGATGTGTGACTAAATGACAACAATAATTCCACACACTTGCTGGGGAGGATAAGGTCATAGCAACAGGCTGGCGAGGATATATTCTAGACTTACTCAGCCTCAGTACTATTTCTTGTAGTAGTAGCCAATGTCAAAGAAATTCAACACAAGTACAAGTTATACTTTCAATACTTTACCATTTGTTAGGCTACATTGTGGCACTGTTCTAGTGTACTGTCACCTGCTATATTCTCTATCGTACCGTTGTAATGCTATAGTAAGGACAAACCAGGTTTCATTTTCTTTTTTTCCATAGGCATGCAACTGCCACTGTGTCACACCACTGGTACCACCGCAATGAGGAGGACATTTCATCCGCCCAGGATTGCCAACCTTAATCGCCGTTTCCCGTGGAGCCAGCCCTGGGCTTAGCCCTACTTTCAAACACAAATTACAGGTAAGATAAGCGTTTGGTGTGAAGTAGTATAATGGAGTATTAGGAGAGACGAGAGATTGATGGTAGTACTACTAAAGTCCTAGGACTCTTCAGGAAAACAAACTTACTGTTAAACCCCCACCCACCAGACTCAAAAGCAGTAAAAAACAGGTATGGTCAGATAAAGTTTCAAAAAGTATATTTTTGTAGCCCTAACAAATTTATCTCCCGCAAGACCCTCCCTAACCCCAACGATTGTCCTTCAAAAGTCCCAAAAAAAAACAACTCCCCATTCCCACCCCCCAAAAGTCTCTAAAAAAGGGGCAAGGGACACTACGGCAGGGTGCTGTTGACTTTAGCGGCCAGGGCATCATACTCCTTGTGGAGGGTGGCATGGTCGAAGCGGAGGCCCTCCACCAAGTTCTTATAGGTTAGGACCTCCTGCTCCAGGTAGGACACTCTGAGGCATAAGCGGCGCTGGCGTGCCTTGCAACTCCTGTGGGGGGCAGCTGCTGTCTTTGCTGCTCGGCGGTGGTGGTTGGCTTTGGTAGCCCGTCTCTGTACCGCTGGAGCACTGCGCTGGCTGGCAGCCCGTGGGGGCACGGAGGAGGATGCAGCTGTCCCAGTGGATGTTGTTGTTGTACCGGTAGACTGCGTGTCCTCCTCCTCCAGGGCCACCAGCCGCCAATATTCGGCTACAGTGGCATCCAGCCTCCGTTGCCGGGCCATTCGAGCCAGCTCCCTCCTTGATAGTCTGTTTGATTTGGAAGGAGCAACTATATGAAGAAAGAAAGACATAGTCTGTAACTAATGCTCCTTAAGATTAACACAAAATGATTGAGCAGAAAGTTGTGTCACAGTACAAGTAGCAAATTGAAAGCACAGTACATAACTATTGAGGACAGTATCTATCTAACCTCCCACTTCTTCATCCTTGCTCTAACATTAGTGGGAGTTTAAGGAACAAATTCTACTAGCACTATGGACTTCCAGTACACCAGTCTTATTCTTCTTCTTCTCTCTTGTTTAGGAAAATTGGTACGTTATCTTATGCAAGCCGGCATAATGCCAGCGCAGTGAACTTGCACCCGAGAAAAACAGACGCACACCATGATGAGTGAGACAGACTTGCATTACTGTACCGGTCCAGTACCTGCAGGTGGTGAAGCTCTTACTTTTCTATTACGGGTGGCACTGAGAATACTCTGTTAAAAGGGCTACTGCTTAATTCATTTAGCTTTCACCCTACAGTGCAAATGAGTACTAGAAAAGGAAAATGAAGAAGCTAAATAATCTGATTATCTATCACTTTACATGGGATGTATATGATTACATATGGGATGACTTTAGGTGCTTTGCTTATTATTGAGTGAACCGTGATTCACCCATACATGAATGACGTACTACTACTAAACTAAAGTTATTAAGAGAGGTAGGGAGTGTCCACCGTAATAACCGGATATATGCTGTGCTTGCAGTTGCAATACAAACTACTGCTACTATTCATGGTAGTATTTGAACAAAATTACAACTTCTTTTCCTTGCCTTTCCTACACTGGAACGGACGTGCGGGTGTGGTGTTACATGCTCTTCAAAGTAACACTTAGTACATCCAGTGACCGTCTACTCTCTCTAGATACACATATGCTATCTAAGAGTCAGATAGTACCATGATCCAGGCATCCATCCATTCAAAGTATATGCACACATACAGTTTCTGTTTCACCCACCCAGGCTGTTCTCCTTCCATCCATCCTTGCTTCATCATTCACCTGGCCATGCACCATACCATATTCTTTCCTTCCCAGCCACCTCGGGGACCAAGCAAACACATATCATTCTTCTTTGCCAGTCATCATTAAATTTCTCGTCCTTCCACACTTACTTACACCCTTCTTTCGCTTTTCGTTCATCCCATCCATCAAGTTCATCTCAGATCTGATTGGGATTCTTCTCGCCAAAAACTTCACAGCTAAGTCGAAGTACATTTAGTGGAGGCTACTACCTGGTTGATTTATAATACACCCATGCAGAAAGCACACTCTGCAGTCTTCAATCTCAATAAGTAAGGAATATATAGCTTACCTCTGCCCGCCACCACCGTGTTAACCCTCACAGGCACATTGGTGTCGTCCGGCACTTGCACCGCCTCCTCCCCAGAGTTGTTCCCCTCGTCCAATACCACCACCTCCGCGCTGGCCCCGCCACCAGATGTTCCACCTACAAAGTACATTTAAGGATGTTAGAATACACCACTCACTACTATATAATATTTGGTCTAGGAGGAATAAAGAAATGTGAGAAAAACAGAATACAATGTAATAATTTGTGACTGTCTACTCTAAAGTAAAAATGTCCCTTTTTCCAGGGAAGGCTATTGTCTTGCTGCACTTTTTGGCACAACTGATGAATACTTGCTTTTTATTTTTAACACGCACCACTTTTTCTCCTAACAGACAGAAGCTTGACTTCTAAGAACACGAGCAGGATCAAGTTCAAACCAGGTGAGAGCTCGGCTTGACCACAAGAAATGTGTCCAATTAATCGTCAGCACTAAGCACTTTTCCATTTTCAGTTAAACGTTTAGTTTTATGACAAACTTGATTTTAATAAATGTGTTTACTTTTAATAAAGCTTTTAAACTTAAATAGACTCTGTGGTTTTTGGTCCTCCAGACTAGAGTGGATGAGCTAAAGGTTTTGGAATTTTTGCAAGCATGAGTCCGTGCCTCTGACACTTCTTGACTCTGACTCCGTACTCTTGTCCTGTGTTGGATAATCTAATCATCATTGGGGATCAATCATCGGTGACTTTGGGAGCTAAATGACTCTGCCACACTATCTAGTCAGTAAGGAGATTGGGGGTTCAACTACAAAGTCTGTTATCACTGAGGGATGTGGAAAGTCTAACAGCGCCTATTATAATTGATAAGCTAAGCAATGCATTATTTAGTGTCCATAGTTCTGTTTGTGCAGATTTATCCCTGCAACAGTAGTAGAATGTATTGTCCTCCTATCCAAACCAAAAGTAAAGTAGTATCTTATTCTTTCTTGGTGGTCATTCACCTTTTTATTGTTGGCAATTGTCAAAGCATAAACATTTAGAAGACTTGAAAAGACATTATGGACAATCCCAGAGGACTGCACTCAGTGCATAGAGCTGTTGCTGACTAGAATGGGAGTCCAATGGAATTGCCAAATGTGCAATCTTAGTTAGCTACACAGACAGACTAATAAGAATAATCTAGTAATACCACAGGGAGTCATAGTCGGGGCAGGATAAGAATTTAGATCCAGTCTACAAGAAGATCAAAGACGATTTAGAAAAAATCGAATGAGGAACGCTAGGAAAAAATAGGTACTCTATATTAAAATTAAAACTTACTGGGTCCAGCAAAGGAGCCCTCGCCTGCCTGATCCTGGCCTGCATCCTGAACAGCACCCTCCTCCTCCTCCCGTGTCCTCTTGCCCCTGGGGGGAGCTGATATACAACATGAAAGAAAGAAAGACCAGAAAACATGGATGATATTTGTCAACCAAATCAAACATTTCAAAAGAACAATAACAAAATATTTTGACGAAATAGCAAATAGACAACTATTCCACGGCATATATTGACCGATCTCATGTGGTCCACTACGTTATTAGTATTGCTTGATTTGCGGACCGTCGACTTGGAAAGTTCTTATGTAACTCACTAAACAAAGTACTAAAAAGGTTTGCCTAGGATTGGCAGGCAGCAGTCCGCAGCACGCGAAGTGACAGACAAAGTCCATCGTGATTGCAGATCAGCGACAACACTAAAGTTTCCTACTACATTAACCAGTCATTAAAATACTCAAACTATCAATCCACCACCACTATTTCTCCTTATCGCCATGTGTACAAAGGAAGGACTGGACTTGAGTCTGTAGGGGCTGATTTAGAAGCCCCTTGCGGCTCTTTTGCTCCATTGTTGCTTGACTTTTGTGACGCAGCGGCAGAACAAAAGAGGTGCAATGGTGCGGCGTATATTAACAACGTGACGCATATGGGAGATGCATCACGTTGTAAAGCCCTGCGCCATCAGGGGGCGTTCCGGCGCAAGGGAGGGCGTTCCTGCGCAGGAACGCATCCTAAAAGTGGCTGAGAGAAATCTACAAGATTTCAATCAGTCACTTTAAGGATAATGATGCGTGACTCAAACCCTGCGCCTGCTTGAAGCAGACGTACGGCTTGACGCAGCATTGGGGAGATAGGGCACCCCAGAGCATTGATGAAGCTGCGCCATCGTTGCGACGCAACTCCAGCAATGCGCCGCCTTTACGGCACAGATGCGTAACGATTTGGTGACGTTTTGGGCCCATGGTGCGCCGCATTGTAAATACGGCGCACCATGGGTGATGGTGGCGTGGCGCACAATTACTGGCGCATCCCTGCTACTTTGCAGGGATGCGCCGGTAATAAAAAATCTGAACCTTAGTGTCTAGCATTACGCACTTCTTTAAACTACACTCATACATAATTTCACAGGCCAATGAAATGAACACAAAATCGAAAACAAATAAGCATAGTAGCAACACTACTGAGAAGGAGAGCAGTGCACCTGAAATGCACAGAAGATTTTGAAATATAATTTACCTACAATGTAATGAGCAACATTATTGCTCTTGGTAAAAAACAAAAATTTGCAATATAATAACACACAGAGCAGGAGAAAACAGAGTAGTAAAGAAATAGCTACTACTACTCACCAAGCCCGGGGATCTCAAGGCCAAGCAGGTCGAGCAGATCGCGTTCACGGTCCAGGACATCCGTCCAGCGGTGGGTGGCCTGGTTGTAGGTGCGCCGGACCCGAGAGTGGTGGTACATGGCCTGGCACACCTTCTCCCACCGCTTCCAGCGCTCCCGGATCCCGTACCTGCTACCGATCTTGCCGCCTGCCATGATGGTCCTGGGGAGGGGGCGCTGAACATAAAAATTAGTGCGGCCACCTCCTCCGGGCTGAAGATCTCTCGGGGTGCGACCTGCTCCCCCCTCAAACGCCCGCACGGGAGCCGGCCACGGGGTGCGGGACCCTTCCCCTTCTCGGGATGCTTCCCGGCTCCCTTTACCATGGTCTGGGCGGAAAGGAAGCTAAATAATAAAGAAAATAGAATAGGGAAGAGAAGAAAAGAAAAGAGTTTAAAAAAGTAGTTTAAAATTAACCAAAAGTAGCAGAAAACACAAAAATATAGGGCTAGAAAAATAGAGGGATAGATAATAAGTAAAATAGATCATAAAAAACTTCAAACAAGCAAAGGATGGCAGAGATTTAGAGAGGCTACAAAAAGCATGCCCAGAACCATAGCAATGAATGAGAAACAAGATGGCCGCGCCCGTTCACGACCGCGTGGGTAAGTTCGCGCGAGATTTTCCTCGCCATCACTCGCGAAATTGTACTAGCGAGCTGCACACTTTGCGAGATTACACGTCGCGCCCGGAAACGGAAATACGTCATGCAAACAAGATGGCCGCGCCCGTGAACGACCGCAAGGGTAACTTCGCGCCGTTGCGCTACAAGCGGCTCGCTAAAACCCACAAAACCTTGCGAACTAACACGCCGCAAAAAACAAATCGCATATTCGCACAAATTTGCGGCTTCCGAATTCGATCTCGCGCAAGTTCGCGCCCCGCAAATCCCGCGAAATTGCAGAAAAGCGAGTTTTGCAAAACTGAAAGCAATCAGCAGGTGCAAAAGTTCAAACTCATCATTAGTAACCATTCCCTGTAGTGCTTCCTGACTGGGGCCCCTCCAGAGTTCAGTTGCTAGTTGCAACAATTGTATGACCCTGCTCTGACCCTCACAACAGGCTCATAGAATAGCTACAAGTAGGCCACAAAGGTCCTGGAAAAAAAAATTGCACTGCAACATAAAGCAAATTACAGATAAGGAAGCAGGTGCCAGACTGGAATTTTAAAACAGTGACGCATTAATAAACCAACCCCAAATTAATTCATGTCAATTGAAGCAGGGCAGGTGTGCTTGCTTTCCCCCCCCATAATCTACAGTGATGATGAACCAGAGGGTGGCATTGATGTACCAGAGGGTGGCATGGGTGAAACAGAGGGTGGCAGTGGTGAAACAGAGGGTGCTGTGAACCTGTGATGATGAACCAGACGTAGAAACAACATAGTCGTGACCGTTGCGAGCCGACAAGTAAGTTCGCAATTGCGAACTGGTACAAAACCCTCGCGAACTGGCAGAAACCCTTGCGAACCCCAAAAAAATAAATCTGCAAATTCGCGAAAATTCGCAGATTTTGCGGATTGCGAGTTCGCAAATACGCAAATTCGCGAACGCCAGATTCGCAAAATTCACCCATGCTTAGTGGACGCCTCACAGGGAAAGCCGGGATGGGTTCCACAGCGGTATTCGTACAAGCGCCTTGAGACCCTTGCGGGTGAGTAGTGCGCTATACAAGTATCAATTTACATTTTTACATTTACATTCATCCGTCCAGGGTAAGGGTTCATGCACATCTTTTGTAACTAAGTGCAACAGAGGCTTAGTCAGAAGGGAAAAATTAGGAATCCATTGGCGACAGTAAGAGGTTACGCCTAGAAAAGAACGAACATCACGTTGAGTACGAGGCACAGATGTTAGTAATAACAGATATTCGTTCAGGAGTTAATCGTCTCCACGCTTTCGACAGTAAGGGACCAAGGTAGGTCACTTCCTGTCGACAATACTGAAATTTGGACAAGGAGACTTTATTACCATTAGCAGCCAAACGATGCAATAATTTAACAGTGGCCTCTTTACAACCATCCTCCGTATCCGATGCCAACAAAATATCATCCACATATTGGATTGGAACATTACCAGGAGGGAGAACCAATTCATCCAGAACCGCTTTTAGGGCTTGGCTATAAATACTAGGACTTTCAGTATAACCTTGGGGTGCGCGACAAAATCTAAAACTACGACCAGATAATGAGAATCCAAAAATGTGACGGCTGTCTGGATGTATGGGGATACTAAAGAAAGCGTTCTTTAGATCGATCACTGAAAAGTACTGCGCAGTAGGGGGAAACATAGTCAAGATGGCAGTGATATGAGGGACCACAGGATATTGAGGAATCACTATTTTATTAACCTCTCTAAGGTCAATTACAAAACAATAAGAATCTTTATAATCAGGGTCACCATCTAAAGGGGCCTTTTTCAAAATTGGTAAAATAGGACTCTTACAAATATTTGATGCTGTTTCCTCCACAACTCCTTTCTTAATCAAATCACGAATAACATGCAATAAAGACTGTTCACCTTCAGGTGAGATCCGATATTGGAGAATACGTAGTAAATGCGCATTTGATTTCAGAGTTATGGATATAGGTGGTATTTTCAACAATCCAACATCCGTGTCTCCTTTTGCCCAAAGAGTGGGCGGTATATCTGCAAACTCAGGAGGGAGAGGCACATTTTTGCCCAAACACTGGGATATACGTTCAGTGGGAGGCTGCAATGTTAGGTACACACCATCAGGAGAACAATAAATACGGGCATGCAACATTTTCAATATATCGAAGCCTAGCAAGTTTTCGCCGCAACTAGAAGTAAGCAAAACTGGTGAATCCACAGTAACGGGTCCAATAGTAAAGGGAAGTGGTTTTGAAACAGGGCTGACCACGGGGATTCTTGAAAATCCCACTGATACGTTATTTTGCCAAGACAGAGCAGCCCCTGGGAACAATGTATGAGCCACAGAACTATTCATAGCTCCAGTATCCACTAAGAACTTCTCAGATGGCCCCATCAATTGCCCCTGGACATAAGGCCCCTGCTGGTCAACTGGTACTGATATATGGCCCCTGCTCTGTCCTTGGCTATCTCATGCATAATTGCTTCCACCATAGCAGTCTTCCCAATAATCCTCGTTACAGTACTGTCTGCCTTGAAAATTGTCAAAATAGTTTTTTCCAGACTTATCGCCGGACTAGTCACCACGTTTCATACTACTTCGATCAGTACCTCTTCTTCCTCGTCCCCTATTGAAACCACCCCGTCCATACAATAATGGACACTGGGCTCGCTAGTGTCTCTCCTGTCTGCAATTCGAGCACTGATCATACCTTACAGGGGGTCCCTGACCTCCACCTCCTCTCATCATTGCGCACCTAGGGAAAGGGCCCCTGCCTGCTCTTCTACCGTTTTGCCCTCTGCTAACTTGCTGCAGCAGCACCCGGGTTTTGAACTCCTTAACATTTTTATCCGACTTATCTTACTCTCATTTTCTCGATGCTCATAATACTGAGCCATGCTAAGGATACCTGAAGGGGTTGAAGTGGTCCAAGTACTTTCGGCAGCCTGCAAACGTGTTTTATTTCTGGGAACAAATTAGTGACAAATCTATTTATGAATAGCCATTTGCCACCTTCTGTGTACAAATCCTGTCCACTGAAGTTAATAAATACTTTCTCAAACCTGGTAAAGAAGTCAGATAAATTTTCATCCTTCTTTTGAATACAGGCTGTTAGCTTATCCCAGTCCACCTTTCGTGGGAGAATAAGGGTTTGTATAAATGTAATAATTCGAGCAGGTATAGCTAAAATCTCATCTTTAGGCTTATTACCAGGCTTCCGATCTTTGTCCCATGCCTTAATTTGCTCCCAAGTCCCTCCAAGTTCGGCGGCGTGATCCGAGTCATGGACTTGTCTCCATATATCTACCGGGACTAAAAGACCGAAAAATAACTCGATATCAGTTAGAGTCATAACGGACGAATTTGCGGCTTCAGTTAATTCTTTGTAATAAGTCGTAGGATTTTTCCGAGGGTCAGGGAGTTGAGCTTTTAAAGTAAGAACTTCACTCCGTTTCCAAGGGGTATAAACCCATTGGTCTTTCAAATGTGCCTCTACACGTGCTCTAATGATCTGACCACCTCCGTCCAATACTTCGGGAACCTCGGGGTGAAAGAGGGGGTGCACTTCTTTAATGGGGTACTGTGTCCCTACATCTGGGCATCTCCTAATCATTCGGTCTCGATAATTTATCAAAGTTTTAACATTCTGGAACACCTCGTTGGCCTTTAATTCGAACTTAAATGCTCGATCTCTGATGTCACACAATATCTGAGGGGCCTGACCTTCGTTGAAGCATTGTTCCCATAAAGAAATCAGTCGTATTGCTTTGTGTTCTAATGCTAGTTGTTGAGTAACTGGTTCAAAATCTTTCATAGTACTCCAGATGTCCTCTAGAGTATAAATTGGATTCCGCATCCATTGGGACGCCTGAATCACTACAGCCCGTCTTTCTTCATCACCTAAGGATGATCGAATAAAAAGTCGACGACATTTCATCCCTCCCATAGGGCGTCGTGGGGTGTCATCTGAAAAGGCAGCGGTCATCCCTTTAGGGATAACCGTCATGCCTCTAGCTGGGGGTGTTAAAAATACTGGGGAGACAGGGGAAGCGGCCGCCGTCCCAGGTAACAAGGTGATTAATTCTGAGGTAGTGGGACGGAGGGTAGGAGGGACAGACAACGGAGCAGGAGGGTGTACAGCTACTGGAGCAGTCACAACCGCTGCTCCCGTCCCTCCCTTTCGGTCCACTGGAACTGCTGGGTACAAACACTGGGGAGCATATGGTGGCCGAGGACGAGTCTCCAACAGTTCCTCTATTTCATCTTCCGCTTCGGTTCGGGTCACATAACTTTTATCAGTCTGTAATCTAAACTGTCTATCTAATTGCTCGATATTCTTCTCTACTTTTTCTTTTTCGTACGCCACTGCCTTTTCGGTTACAGTCTGTCCTGCTTTAATTTTTTCTAATTTCTCTTCTCGTATTCGCCGTCGCTTCGCCTCCTTGAACCATAAGGTCAAGAAGTCAAACATAGTCTGACGGCTCCTTCTTAAAAATAATTTGTTTTGTAGGTAATTTATTTTCCTTTCATCAAAAGACCCTGTCAAGGGCCACTGTAATTCTGCATTGTCTTTAGTATTTTTGTTCCACAGTGTATTAAACAAAATAGGAGTAAGACCAGGTTTAACATACATATCAAAACTAGGACTGCCTTCCGGAGGAGCGGGCTGTCTTTCTTCCAGCCGCCCATTTTTCCGTCGGCAGCACCCAAAACATAATTTACTTAAACAAGACATTTTTGTTAGATATTCAGCAGATCATATCATTCCAACTGCAGTCACACTCATAGACGCGTCTACTCACCATACACTCTTTCACTTTTTCCACTTACGACAAGTCAATATACATAATATACTTAAAGTGCATAAATTTCGATCGAGAGGAAATACTCCGGTCATGACTTTACAATTCCTTACGACATGTCTCATACGCGAACAGAGCCCGTCGACTCCTGTTCGGGGAATCGATCACCCTGGATTCCAGACCACCAAAAGATTTCACAAAAGAAACAGTCCAGAGACTGCCCTTGGATCATCAGACAGGCAAACCACGGACCCTTTTACAGACTATCCCCCAGTCCTGTGCTGGTTGGGCCGGGCATTATGGGCGCCACCCCAGACCCTGCGCTTACCCAGTTGCTCCTGGGGGCCTTTCCGAAGGGGATCCGGCCGAGTGATCACCCACCGTGCAACACTTAGGCGTCCGACGTTCTCCCAATTATTCACCAAACAAGCCTGTGGAGCATCTGCCCGTGCAGTCACACCTCTGCCCCGTCAGACCCCCAGATTTCCTTGTGGTTCACTGTGAGGAGGAGCAGGACGGGTCCCGTGGTGTTACCCAGGAAGGCACTTCCGCTTTGCCATCATGCACGGACCAGGAACGGGCCAGAGCTCTAGTCTCAGGCAAACCGGAAGTCGGCAATGGAAAAGGTTCAATCGTTTATTTTGCAAAGCGCCCTGTACAGGGGAGCCTCCCTCTGGTCAAAGGTGTGCAGAGAAGACTGCTGGATTACGTTCAAAACAGTGCATATATACTTTCAACATACCTCATAGAAACCCCGTACATGGAACAGTACCAGTTCTTGAGAAACCAACAGGAACATCCATATAAGGCACAATAGATTGGTTCAAAACTCTGCTAAAGTTATTCCGGGGGTAGGTCAGTAAAGGTGCTTCCCTTTCGTTCTGGTGGATGGGAGTACAGGCATGGCGCCTGCAAGAATGTGCTCATCCTACAAGAACGAGCAAATGTGACCTTGAGTTTCCAAAGTTAGAATCAATGCTCTGTTCATAGCCTAGGCCGACTTTTCAGTCTCTCCTCTCAGCAGCATGTCACGTGTTTTTCTAACGAAAGAGGCCTCGGGAATGAAACTAAGATGGCGTTTGTTCAATTCGGGCCCGATTCTTAAGATGTACATGAGCCGAGTGTATTTACAAGGGACTTCTATCGAAGTAGCAGATATATATTGGGTACATTATGACAACATTATATAATATCGATTTTATATTTCTTCAGTAGAAATAGCAAACAAATGATGTAATACAATCATAAAAGTGGCAATTGTGCCACATAATTTGCCTTTTCTTGCAGCCTAATTTAGTCAATCTTGCTGCATAATTTGGTGCTCTGTTGCCTCATAATTCCAGTTGCCCTGCCTATGTCCTAGTGTCAACGTTTTTTTCTTGTGAGCAAACAAGGGTTAAACAACCCAGTGGGTCAGAGGGAAGAAAAAGTTTTTCAGATGCTAATCGGTGCATCTCAGTGCCAAAATTAGAGCTCCTTTGCAAATTGGCATAATACATTGTTTATCCATACACTACAAACAGCAGCAGTTAAACATGCTTGGAGAAATGGAGAAAGGAAAAATAACTACCTATTGCCCCTCTTGACTTGCACATGCTAGGCCTAGAACTAGGTGTGCTCTTTATTGAACAAGTGCAGCACATGCTGTTAGGTGCTGCCCTGCAAGGGTCGCCAACGGTGTCGACTCAGACACGGCAAATCAGCAACGATCCTTGGTCTGACCTCCTGCCCTTGCATGGAAAAGTCGCTTTCATAAGGCCGGGAACCAGGGCAGGGGACTGAGCACACATATGATAGCTAGTGAGTGTAGGAAAGTACCCCTTTTTGCATGGTTACCCCCCATTTTTTGCCTGCTATCTGATGCACATTGACTGAATGTGTACTGGGTCCCTGCTAACTAGGTTCCCAATGCCTGTGTTTTTTCCCAAAACTATACTTTTGTTTCCACAATTGGCACACCACTGGCCCCATGTATGTCTCTTGTAAAAGGTATCACTGGTGCCTAAGGCCTTGTGACCAGAGAAGGCTTCCAAGGACTGCAGCATGTGTTCTGTCACCCTCAGAGACCCCTCACTTAACACATACAAACTGCTGTTGCAGACTGTGTGTTTTGGTGTGGACAAAACTTAAAAGTCAACGTGGCACACATTCCTGTTTGCCATGCCTACCTAACACTTCCTGTGGCATAGGAAAGCCATCTCTTTAGCAGGCTTCACAGCCCTAAGGCGGTATTCAGTCAAAATGACGACACAGAATATTGACAGCAAGAATATTGTGGTGAAGAATATCGACTTTAAGGTAAGAAATATGCTGACAGCAGCACCCGCCGCAATGCGAAAATGCCGGGTGTTGCATTTCATAGCACTATGTGGCAAGCACCATACAGTGCCTGCCACGTGGTGCTGTAAAATGTAGGGGGGTGCCATGGGAACCACCCCAAGTGCACCCTCACCTCCCCCTACACATGGTGGGTCCCAATGGGCCCCCATCACCAATCCCCACCAGCCTTTCCATGGCAACATCCCTGTCATGGAAATTCTGGTTGGAGCCTGCATCATGATTTGGTGGACGGTGCCTGCTAGACACCACCACCATATCTGGCCTTGAGGACTGTCCACCAGACAATCTGTGAGATTGCTTTAGGCGGACTGGTGGGCGACGGTCTTTACATCTGCCATGGTCCTAGCGATATTCCCTCCACCATCATAATGTGGTGGGGGAAGGCGCTGTACGATTGCAGAAGGACCGCCACCGCATGGCAGGCGGTGACGGGCCTTCCACAATGGTAATCGCCCCCTAAGCCCATTCTGAGACAGTGTTAGTGCAGTAAAGCCATATTGAGTGCATGGGCTGGGAGTTTTTTACAAACGCCACAGCTCAATGGTGGATTTACTGAACGCTAAGAAGTTTGGTATCAAACTTCTCAGCACAATAAACCCACACTGATGCCAATGTTGAATTTATTGTAAAATGCACTCAGAGGGCATCTTAGAGATGCCCCCTGAAAAACGACCAACTCCCAAGTGTACAGCTGATTGGTCTACACCATCCTGCCACACACAGATATGTTTCTGACCCCATGAAGTGGGCGCCCATATGCTTTTGTGGGCCAGGACCAAAGCCTGCTTGAGGTGGAGATGGTTCTTACCTACCTCTCAGCTGGAACAGCAATCAGGGTGGCGAGCGTCAAATCCTTCCTTCCCTTTAATATGCTAGCCAGAGTATCTCCAGCTAGTGGAAATGCCTGCCCCCCGGACCAAGCCCCACTTTTGGCAGCAAGGTCAGCTGGAAAATTAGTAGTCAGGAGAGGTGTGTCCCCTCTCAGCTAGTACTACCCCCAAGGTAGAAAATTCTCCATGTTGGATGGAAGGATTTTAGCCAATCAGGTTAGGCGATGCCCCCTTCCTAAAGAGAGGGGACATACAAAGGGTGTAGTCACCCTAAAGGCAAGCAGCCCATTGGCTACTACCTGCCAGTACCTGTAATACCCTTAATTTTAGTATTTAGGGGCACCCCTAAAGCTTGATCTTCAGATTCCAGTGATCTAGGAAGAAGAATGATGAAGAAGACACAGCGCAGGAAAACCTGAAGACAACTGACTTGGGCCCATCCCATCCGGCCTGTCTCCAGAAACCTGAGGAAACCCGAGGAAGACTGCCTACTCTTCTACAAAGGCCAGATCTCCCCCTGTCCAGAAGAATCCAACTACAAGGGCTCCAGATCCAGCTGGAACCCTGACTCCTGCCCGCTCTGCACCCGACACCCATGGCCCTAGTCTGAGTGGCTCAACTGTAAACTGAAGTCGCCCCCGACCCGACCAGCTCTGGTAAAGAAAGCCTGACACCTAAAGCCACCCATGCATCCTCAGCCCCTGACTTTGGGGAGCCCAGCCAATGGTGCCCAGGCATCCAGCGACATCTCAACTTACCTGCCCAGCTGTTCGTCATCTTCGTCCAGCTTGCTTGTCCGAGCCTGCAGCCTCTTTGTGCCACTGAGATTCGCCTTTACTTGTTTTGGGCGCCCAACGCTGATTTGCACCCTGCACCCACCGCACCTGTGAAACTGGTGGTGTATGGTTAGTGCTGTTTTGTGGGTCCCCTGTCTTGTTTGAACCCCTGGGGCCTGGGCTCTGAAACTGCAGGTACTTACCTGCAACCAGCACCTCTTGTGAGTGCCCCGGGTATCCATTGACTACATTGGGCACAGTGATCTCTACACCAGGCTGGCCCAGTGGCGTAATACCTACCTTGGTCTGACCCTAGTCCAGTGTTGGTCTAAACCTCCAAAGACTGGATGTGCAAGTCTAGTACTTGCCGGTAAATGTACATAACTGTTTTCCTTCTATAGGATCGCATTGCATTTCTGCCTATTGCACTAAATCTGTCTCCTACATTCGATAAGTTTGGAACTGTTTGAATTGACATTACCAAAGTATTTTTAATACTCCTGTAAAATACTTCTATGCATTTACAACACAATACCTACTGCATTTGAACAGTAATGGTATTCTTGAAATTGTTACTTAACTGCGACTGAGTTTCTCTTGGTTCCAAAATAAAATAACAAATAATTACTTTTCATATAAAGCAGTTGCTCTCGGATTCAGTCTTTGAGTGTGTGTAATCATTTCTTGCCTGAGTGTGTACAACAAATGCTTAACACAACCCTCTAATAAGCCTAACTGCGCGACCACACTACCGCAAAAAAAGCTTTTAGTATTGTCTACCTTAGGCTCTGTAAGCCTCCAGTAGACTCCAGTAGTGCACACTAAATCTTATATATATCTATATATATATATATAAATATCAGTGATGTCATTTGAGATGTCATCAGTGATGTCATCAGTGATGTCACTGACCATGTCATGAATGATGTAATATGTGACATCATTAGCAGTGGATTGCGGGTCCGCGATATATAGTTAGTGCAACTAACTATATATGGAATTTCAATGGTTTTGTGCAAATAAAATAAGGTTTTTTAAATGCTAATCCCTAACTATATATGGTCTATAACCTATGTTTTTTTCAGTGAATTTTCAAGGTTTTGTAAATGCAAATTCCTAACTATATATGGTCTATAACCTATGGTTTTTTCTGTGAATTTCATTGGTTTTTAAAAAGCTAATATCTATAGCTGTAAAATATATTCTTTATTAAGTGACGTATCACGTAGCCCGTGAGACGCCTCATGATGCATCGCATAACCGTGACGTATCGTCTCTGCAGCGCAAACCAAACCCAAAACGTAAGCGCGCCAGAACACGCTTAAAGATATATATATATTTTTTTAACCTTAATTAGACAAAATCCACACGTGCACATATCACAAACGTTCAAAAAACACAATATGTCGGACTCCCGTTACGCTGTCGGTTAGCTGCCCGGTTAACGTACCAGGAAGCACCTTTACCGCGAAAAATCGCAAATTTTTTTTTCTTATGCCCCGCAGGGAACTTTAATAGCCCCCTCATCAATCCTAGGGGTTCAGGAGGGGTCTGCCTTACCCCTTTCATTCATTTACACCTTTTTTTTTCCACCTCTTGTCTCTCGATCCTACCGAGAGACAAGATGGCGGCCGCTCCGGACTGTTTACAATGTTGACAGCCAATCAGCTACTCCTCAGACTCCCGTTACACTGCCGGTTAGCTTCCCGGTTAGCTGCCCGGTTCGCGTACCAAGACGCGTCTCTACGGCGAAAAAATCGGATTTTTTTTTTTTTTGGCCCCGCGTGGCTTTATAATATCCCCCTCATCAATCCTATGGGGTCAGGAGGGGTCTACCTTGCCCTCTTTCCTTCATTTCCCCCTTTGTTTTGGTCTCCTCTTGTCTCTCGATCCTACCGAGAGACAAGATGGCAGCCGATCCGGACTGTTTACAATGTTGACAGCCAATCAGCTACTCCTCAGACTCCCGTTACACTGCCGGTTAGCTTCCCGGTTAGCTGCCCGGTTAGCTGCCCGGTTCGCGTACCAAGACGCGTCTCTACGGCGAAAAAATCAGATTTTTTTTTTTTTGGGCCCCGCGTGGCTCTATAATATCCCCCTCATCAATCCTAGGGGGTCAGAAGGGGTCTACCTAGCCCCCTTTCCTTCATTTCCCCCTTTGTTTTGGCCTCCTCTTGTCTCTCGATCCTACCGAGAGACAAGATGGCGGCCGCTCCGGACTGTTTAGAATGTTGACAGACACCGGAGAGCCAATCAGCTTCGCTTCGCAAAGTTCCGATACGCGAAAAGTACGCGAACCGGAGCGCAGCCCGGAGCGCTGTTACAGATATATATCTTGTTTTAAACGTTAATTTCTCAAAATCCACTGAAGCACATATATTGAGACCTAGCAAAGGCACATCGGGCTAACAGTCCCTACAATTTTGTCAAGTTTCGTGGAAATCCATTCAGCCGTTCGGGCTAAAAGTGAGGCCAACCGCCCTATGGAAATTAACATGGGAAAAACGCGTTTTGGGACCCCCCTTTTTTCTCGGCCCCCCCTTGACGAACCCCCCCCAAATTTCCAGGAGCTGCTCAGAAACAAAATGTTCCATTTTCCTGAAAATTTCAGCCAATTCCGTCCACAAACGCCAAAGTTATTAGGCATAGAATTTTCAAAAGTTCCATAGAGAAAAAATCCTAACTATATATACCTACTGGCTATCGCCAGTAGGTAATATATATATATATATATATATATATATATATATATATATATATATATATATATATATATATATATATATGAGGCATACGACGTCTTCTGTAGTATGTAGCAACACCAAATCGGCCATTACGCGTTTCAGCCCGCGAAGGGCCTTGATCACATAACATCGCTGAGAAGGCGGTGTGACATTTTTAAAGTGCAAACGTGCAAGTAACATTTCATAAACATGGAAGACAGACTCATGCCTTCGTTTAAAGCGGAAAAACAATGGGTATTTGCAATAAATAGCCCGAATAAATAATTGTAAAATACAATAAATAACAGAGCATATTATAAAAATGGATACTCCAACAGTACAATGAATAAATACATATAAATATTCAAATTGATACTGCTAAAAACCTTCTTAAATAGCTCAACTATGGGCATATATACAATCATGGCAAACGTTAATGGAAAAAAACAATATCATGTTCCCTCCTACATTGATGCCTCAGATTCCATGTCCAATCAGTCTATTCATTATAACGCATTTACCCAAAAATACAACCCAAGTGGGCTAAATCCAATGTGCAAATAGTATTCATATGCAATCAAATGTGCAAACCTCCGCAAATAAATATTTACATACACGCTACAACAAACAAGTGTAAAATAATTATAAAAGTGCAAAAACTATAATACTTAAATATGTAAAAGTTAAAAAACAAAAATCATGGTTAGAAGAGCGAATAGCAGCAGATGTATATAAATAGTCAAGAACGCCTAAAGACAGGTAAAATAATCTTTACTTGAATTTATTCCATTAGGTACTTTGCAATCGAGTAAAATAATGTGTCTTGTTTCCAGTTTACGTAGAAGTGACTCACGGTCACCACCTCTCTTAAGCGGAGGAACTGTGTCGATTACAAAGTATTTCAGTTCAGTGGAGTTCTTATTGTGAGTTTCTTCGAAGTGTCTTGCTACTGGGTACGCGGTGTCGCCGTTGGTAATGGCTCTGAGGTGCTGGAGTATCCTTTTATGTACTGGCAGCTTGGTGCTGCCCACTCCAGCACATACACCGCGTACTCAGTCTTGCAAGTCAACTTCGATTGGATGCGAACAGGTTTGTCACTAAAAGGTGTCAAATACTCGCTTTTGTTTACCCCATTTAACAGGCCTTACAAACCGAGCACTTGAGAAACCCTTTACTACCAGATAGCCAAGTGCCTGCTATCCTGACTTCTGGGCTACTGGAAACCAAACAGTCTTTCATGGATCTAGCTTTTCTATAGGTTATACTTGAAGGATTTGATAGTTGCCCTCCCAAAACTGGATCACCTGAAATATATATATATATATATATATATATATATATATATATGAAGTGCAAAACGGCGTCCCAAGCGCGCACTCAGGCACAGCAATAACCACACCAACAAATCAGGTCTGCCAACTAGTAGGGTTTATTCACGCCATAAGCCCTACGTGACGCGTTTCGCACTCCGTGAGTGCTTGTTCACACAATAGTTCTCAACACATTTGCTGTATTTACCGTGTGTACATACTAGACATCAAAGATGGACTCACACGCCTAACCTTGGTGTTAACGGCGCCATCTTACAGTGGGTTTGCCTGAATAGTGATCCTGACAGTTATACAAATACTCACTTGTAATCATAACATAAACAATTGTCTGTTAAATGTAACTAAATTAATGTACTTGTGCAAAAATTCACAATATAAAATCGTCATACCATTGCGATATTATTCACGGTAAATATACATTGGCCAGGACTTGTATTATAGCTTATGCATATAGTCCATGTATACGAGGGGTATATTACAAAAAATACAAAAATAAACCCACTCGTACTGGCACAGAATGCGGACCTTGTCATTGGGTCATCCAATCACGTGCTTAATCTGTTAGCGCGTGATTGGCCAATGGAACTCCCTGTGGTTCCCTTGGTAACTGACTCGCTTGATTGTAAACAATACTAATGTAAAGTCCATGTAGTCCCGTAGGTACACTGGGCCGCCTGGGTGAAATCTCACAAATATCCCCTGGTTAGTGGGTGTGTGAGAGTGATTGTATAAGTCTAATCAAGATATAGATATATATATATATATATCTACAGAGCCAGCTACCTACAATGAGAGAACAATCACTGTGGTGTAACATTGCCATCTGTGTCTTAACATCTCTCCCACCAATGGAGTTTGGTAGTCATCTTGACAAGTCTGAAAGTTAAGAGCTCCTGGGGAGAATTGTGGCACAGGTTCCCCAGTATTCAGGTGACAGTGTCACAGAGGCAATTGGAGGGTACTAAACACTCTGGTTGGTAGCTAAATTCAGTGTTGGTTTCTCACAGCATTGGGAGGGGCTCAAACTTTATATGGGCTGGTGACCCCTCAGGTATCAAGGATATCTTTGCTGCATGTTTCTGAGAGAGTGTGTTGGACAGGGCCTGGGGTATCTGCTACAAACCCCTGCACACTGCATACTCCCAAACAATGATACACATAGTTCTTTTGCTAGGTTCGAAATATTGGCAGCAGTTTATTAAACATGGATTTACAGCACGTGCCGCTTTTGATATTTTTATACGGGGACATAAATCATTCTCGAAGGCCTACCATAAATAATTTTTACATTTTTATCGCCCATTTGGGCCATAAATAATTTGTGACAGTCTATCATACCTCATGTCATGTCACCGCCTGCCAATCATAAATTAACTTGTCAGGAATCAATCCAACAGTTTGTGAGGAACTAGAATCTTTGTACTGACATTTCTCCTTTTGTGTGTGTGTAGGGGGGTACTCCTTTTAACCCTTGTAGGCTTAATTTGCTACCTTTGATCATAAGTTGAGCGGACCTGGGGTGGGTGCGCCGTGTTTTGTTTATCCTCTCCAACAACAGTCTTACCCTGCTGTAAGGCATCCCAAGGTAAGTAGTCCTGCCACCCGCTGTGTTGGGTGTGGCCTCCCATCATCCTTGTGCTCCATTCCGCCCGCACCCCTATAGTGCTGCCCAGCCTGCAACATTTTTGGGCTCTTGTTTTCTTAGGGGTGGGTTTCTCACTCGTAACTGCCTGGCCACCCCAATTAATGTAGGGGTCCTGCAAGCCCCCTTTAAACCCACACCAAACCTCTCAAGGGTGATTTTCAAACATAAACCAGGCCTTTCATTGGCCTCTGGTGTTTTGCATCCTTTCTTTCCTATTTGGCACTTCTGCACCCCCTGCCTCCCCTTTCTTGGCCAAGGGTTTGGGGTGCCACCTCCTGGAAGCTTTATCTTTTTTGCGCCTTTCTTCTCCTGGGCACGCTCTTTTCCCAGGCCTTAGCACAGTTTCCACTCTGGCCTCTGTAGCCCCCTTCAGGTATGGCCTTCGCCCCAAACCCCTGCACGCTGCCTACTCTCACATAATGATACACATAGTTCTTTTGGTAGATATTGGCTTCGGTTTATTAAACATTGATTTACAGCCCGTGCCCCTTTCGATATTTTTATTGGGGGCCATAAATCATTCCTGCCAGGCTTATCATAAATCATTTTGACATTTTTATGAACCATTCAGGCCATAAATAATTTGTGGCAGACCATCATAAATCACTTTGAAATTTTGAAGATGCACCAACTCGGAAAGACCATAATTAGGCTGTCCAGAATTCGGTTAAAACCGAATGTACCCGATAGTACCCTACCAGATGAAAATCAGCTGACTCGGTTTAAACCGAGTGTCGCTGATTTTCAGAGTTATTGCATCACTTGGCCACTTGATGGGGCCAAAACATTACAAGCAAACAGCAATTTTGGCCCACGAAGAAAGCAGCTCCGAAGGTGAGTCACCTCATTAGGTGTGAATGGCCCAAGGGCCAGGCCAACACCAGTCACCCTGCCTGGCTCACGTGGGGGGAGAGGAGCTGTTGTGGTCTGCGGGCTGTCTTACTGCGGCCGCCGCACCCACGTACTTAACAGGTCTTTAAAAAGACCATTTGCTTAACGAGTCTTTGTTGTTCTTTTGGCCCTTCTTAGAGCCCCTGCAGCTACCCTGTCTCTGGCTTTGCTCATGACTGTGCCCTGCTCCTAGCCGCTGAGGGCACCCATTGCGGCTGGAGCCAATCAACCAGCCGCTGCACTGCTGCCTTTGCTCATCTTGCATAGTGCAGAATATAGCGTGACCTTGGCCCAAAGCCGTTAGCGCATTTTCCCCATATAAGTCGCCACTGAAAATTTTAAATAGTAACGTGAATAGCTGCTTCCCGGCACATAATCTGCACTTCAAGTCCTGGTAGGAGTTGATGGATTCAGATGCAGCAGCATGAGGGGCGTGGGGGGGGGGCGGTGTGGCAGTGACCGGCGATTGCAGCTGTCAACATGTCAAAGGTTTGAGGGGTCAGGCCGGGCAGCTTCCACGCTCCTACGTCGCATTCTACGCGGTTGTCTGTCTAGCACTTGTACACATCTGCTCTCAAAGGTTATTAAGTGGTTATTCAGCTGCAATGCAGTAACTCAAACCCCCTCTATCCCCCCTTACTACCCCCGGGTTCTCACAGTAAAACGAGATGGTTTAAAGTATAAAACCTTCAGAAATTCACTGCTGTTACCCCTTTCCGCCGATCATTGTCGAGTTATTTTTCACTTCAAACTGGGAGCTCTCTTCTGTGTTTCTGTACGCTGGGAAATATGGAAGCTGTGTTCAATAACGTACACGAGTTATGTTTCATTGTTACCAGACATCAGTGATGTCTGAACTCGCAGCAGATACTTAGTTGGTTTACAATTACGAGTGAGTGCACGCCAGAGTATAATCTCCAGCTCGGTTCGCGGCTTGGCAGTTACCAGTTCTGAAAGCATCGGCCCCTTTGTTATTGAACCACGCGCCATTCTGGCAAGGTTATGTTCATACTAAGGTGCAACACGTTAAAGATGAAACGACTTGCGATTCAGTCTTGTTACACAAAAAGTATTAGTTTGCAGAGATAACGTTTGAACTACTTTGAAATATCGCATTTATATAATCAATAATTTGCAACTATTTAATATAAATTGAATGCGGATGCACACTAAAAACTGCCAGACTGAGGTGACTATCAGATGAACAGAAGAGAGTTCAGAGAAAAATATGAAGACACTTTTGTGGTAAAAAGATCTGGCATTAGCTCATACACATAGCAATTGGAATGTTGTACGTGAAACACAAAATGCTCAAGTATGAATTTAACTCGACACACTCCCAGTTTTTAGACCTCCCTCTCTAAAATAATCATGACAGATTGAAATGTGGAATTCTGCTTGAGATCGAAACCGGCCATTTCCTGTGTCTAGTCCTCATCCCCACCACCTGCCCAGTGCAGTTGACCTCACCCCTGATTCATGGTGCATGGCCACGCCTCTCCGGTTAATGCAGAGACAGGGCAAAAGCCTCGCTTCCCTTCTTTCAACTGATTGTAAACATCTGCTGCAAACATCTGCCACCTGATGCATCCTGATTAACATGGCCAGCCCACGCTGAGATCACATGTAATGGACGCAGCTAATGAAGACTTTTGGAGTTTGTTTTGTCTGTGTTTTTTTGTTCATGTGCGTGTTCTTGGAATGTGACATTCCTAAGACATCATTTCAAAAACAGCCTCTGTTCATGACGTGTTGCTCTCTTGGGAGAATACCCAGGTTTTAGTACATTCAAAAGTTTAAGAAAAGACTTAAGGCTGGCATGTGAGAGAAATGCGCAACTTCACAAAGCACAGACTGCAATAGGCCACGGACAGGAATATGTTATCAGCCTCTCCCAGCCCATGCTCCCACCGCCTTCCCCCCTTAACCACAACACCCCACTCTCTCAGACCCCGCCTTCCTTCCTGCCTGGGGTCTGGCAACAGCGGTAGGTGGAGGGCTGCGGCGGTTGCACTCAGCACCCGGGGAATGAGGTTCAAGGCACGGACACATACATCACATAAGATCTCAGCAGCAGGTGCAATAACACAATGAGCTACCAGCTCATGGAGGTTACAAGGAGAACCGGATTCACATCACGGATCTGCTGGTCATTACATATCTCCTGCACCCGCATCTGACCTTTAGTGGGGAACTGGCACAGTCTGATAAGCGTGTAATGAGTTGTTTTCTCTTGTCTGGCTTGGGGTGGAATACACACCAGCACTGGTGGCCCTCGCGGGCAGCGGCTGCTAATTAAATTGGCATGCACAACTGAAAGGGCATGCAAGGTAAACAAGAAGCGCAGGTGACTTTTCTTGGCAAGGAGCAGTCAAATGAAAGACAGTAAGGCACAGACTGCAGGTAAGAAGGCGCACTGATTTAAACGCTCACTGCTCACATCTTTGGCGATTTGCGTGCTATGGGCTTGAATCTGAGTAATGATAATTGCAATCCTTTAGAAGTACGTTAACTGAAATCCCATAACATTGAGTAGTAGTAACACGTTGTTAAAAGTACTTAACAACAGAAGTGCACAATGAAGCTCTACATAAAAACAAGCTAGTAGTATCAATAGGTCAATTGCAGTTAGTTCTCTCCAGTTCATGTATTGTTAAAGCTGCCTGAAAAAATTAAAATTCAGTTGATATTTGCCTATAAGGCAAACAGATTTAAATAATAATTGTTTTTTTGTCGGTGTAAATTTTAATTCAGTAAGGTAAATCCAGTGAAGATTCATCAATAAAAGATAACACAGCAAAAGTTACAGTGCATATATAAAACACATGCGTAACATTTAAATAAATAACATTTAATTACCAAACATCAATAGGACAAGATAAACAAGCCTTGGCATAGCCAATAGGTCTCGCCTTTGGGACCTTATAAGTGTTTAGTTATCCAGCACAATATCCTTGGTGCAACAACATCAACTGTTGCATGGCTAAACACATTTTAAGGTCCCAAAGGCGAGACCTATTGGCTATGCCAATGCTTGTTATATTTTGTTTTACTAGTGCCGGTTTTCGGAAAAGACAGCATTCAAGGATTTGGTGCTTTCCCAAGACCATTTCATTTAGAACACAGAAGTTAACATACGATTACATTTCCAGTTGGGAAAATACAAGACAAATGTCATTAATTCACTTTGCTGTTTTAGTTTTTCAGTTTCCAGTTAAAATTAGTTTGACGTTGACTCAAGAGTAGCTTTGACATCTAATTAAAGGACACATGCACAAAGAGTAGGTTGAGGCAATTCACAAACAGTTATACTTTATTTGAGGACTCTAATGCTCCCAAAGCTCTGTGGCGCGGTGTCTATATACCATACATCAATGAAAAAAGCAAGCAATAATAAAAGCAAAGCATTCCATAAACACCGGTAAATCACTGTTTCAGTTGTTTTTTATGGCGCGAAAATGAGTAACCACTGAAAAGCACTGTTTTTTGAGGTATTGAAATCACTGGAAAACACTGAAAAAACACCACCAGAATTTACCGAAAATAGAAACTGAAAACAGGAAAGCCTAACCATTATTCACTTTCTGCATCATTGCCTTGTCACCACCTGTCAATCATAAATCAATGAAATGATTTATGCTGACCCCTGCCATAGCTTTTATATGCATTAGAGCGCCATCTCTCCACCACCTTGATACCTTCTGGTGACAGTGAAAAATGGGCTGCAGTGGTTGCCGCCCCTATGCAGCATGAGTGTCTGCTAAACCGATCCGCTGGTAGCCCTGCCTTGGTCTGTGCCATCCTTAGAGCTTCATTAACTGATAAGCGCTCAGGAATTCCCCGTTGCTGTATCTGAACAGAAACCCATCCCCTTTTGGCCTCAGTGCCAAGTATCTCCGAATACTGAACATTGGGCATAAAGTATGGTCAGAGAGGCAAATTTAAACAAATTCAAAAGCTTTATTACGACAATTAAGTCTTAAAGCACATACACATAACAGAACAAGTGTGTTAAAAAACGTGAATTACAAAACATTGAAATAAGCAGTATAAATATAATAAAAAAGAGGGAAGGACATTTAATCCATTAGATTAAAAGGTATTTAGAAGAATCAGAATGTAATACAAAGATAATTAATTGAAACTGTTTTTGTAATCAGGGGAGTTTAGGTGTTACTCAGCTTTGGATTCCACCAATGTGGCACATACGTATACTCCATGACCAGCTTAGAAATTTAGCCATTGCTATGGCAATTGGTGGTGCAGGATCGGAACAAAGTAGTCTCAATGCCTCGGCACAGTTTCTAAGGCCCAATGATTTAGCTATCGGACTTAGCCATGCACGCCGAGGAGTAGAGTATGCAGGGCAAGCTATGAGAACATGGGGTACTGTTTCAATTTGATCTATGCAGAAAGGGCATTTATCGCACTCGCCTTTACCCCACTTTGCAGTATATGATCTGATTGGCAGAGTGCCTATCCTTAGCTGGAAATATAATTTCCTGTCACGGGTTTAGTTATGGTGTCCCAGTATTGCTCAAGGAAGGGAGAGGATTTTAATTCCATAAATGTACCCGTTAAAGATAAAAAAGATTGGCTGCGGCATTTCCGAATATTTTGCCTCAGAGAGGCACTTCAGTTGCATCTTGCATCTGCCCGGTTCTTAGTTGTATGTCTTCATTCTGTAAGCATGACTTGCTTCCTCAGTGCTTTGAGGGGGCCACAGGTTTGCCTACCCTGAATGCCCCGAAAAAAGTGAGCATGAATGCTGCCTTACACAGCGTTTCCAGCTCCCCCACCAGCTGTGTTAGTTTATGGAATTCAATCGGGAGTCTTGTATACTGCGTAGGCCCCTAGAGCCTCTCTGCCACCCTTTAATGTGAGCTGGTGGGGTCCCTTGCGATCTTGCTGAAATGCACCTCTGCTGTTATGTGGGCCTATGCCCATGATTCTGACTTCCTTTGGTTGAAAGCCCATTGTATGAACCTCTCAGTTGCCCTGCTTGTTGCTTCGTGATTGGCAAAAGCCACTAACCCTGTCACTTTTTGAGCTGTTTTCGCATATGTTGCTTAGCGGTTGGCCGTCTTTGGGGCTAATGTGTGCTCTAGGAAGTGGGACAGGTCACATCCACTAATACCCACAAGCTGTCTGGGAATTGTGACCTCTGCTGCTCTGCCACCGGTGTCAGTCTTCTGAATTTGCCCATCTGGAAGCAAGAGATTGCATCTGCTTGAGCATTATTCACCCAAGAGACATGCTGTGCCTTTATGTCTCGGTTGCTTGATAGTTGCATTCTTACCACGTACCAGAGTAATTTTAATACTTTCAGGTACCTGGCTGCCCCTTTGTTAATGGCGCATAGCACTGCCTGCTTGTCTCACCACAATGTGATCTTCATGTCTCTTAGCTGTTTTTGCCATACCTTTAGAGCCACCACCATTAGGAACAATTCCAGGAGTGTAATGTTTCTGATGAGGCCTGCCCTCTCCCACTCTTGAGGCCATTTCTTTGCACACCATCTGCTCTTAAGGATAGCCTCGAAACACAGTGTGCCGGATGTGTCTGTGTACAGCTCTATCTGCCTGTCTGATACCTAGCCCTCTCTCCAGATGAGGATCCCATTAAAATCTTCGAGGAATGTTAGCCACATTTTGAGGTACTGTTGTACCCCTGACCCTAGCCTTGTGTGATGGTCCTTTTTCTGCAACATCCTTGTCAAGTGCATGAGTTTCCTTGCAACCACCCTCCCCTCCCATTTGGCGCTTCTGTAACCCCCTGCCTCCCCTCTCGGCCAAGGGCATTTCCTGAGACCTTTGTTTTTTTCAGGCTCTTTCTTCTCCCAGGGTGCACCATTTTCCCAGGCCTTGGACGGTTTTCCTCTCCGGCCCCTCTAACTTCCTGCGGGAGAGGGTCTTCATCCCAAGTTAGCGGGAAAGAGCCCATACCTCTGTGACCATCTTCTATCCCCAAAGGATCAATGTCCTCTGCTGAGGGCATTATTTCTGACTCCCATTTCTACCAGGGCGCGTTTCTGATCCCACCAGCCAGTGCCTAGTTTGTAAAAGAATAAGCACTGGTGCTGAAATATTTGCTTAGATGCTCGCTGCCAGTGCTATTTAATGACGGCCAAATACCAAGCGTACAAACTCTTGATTCCACCTCATGCCTCTTTAATCCACTACGAGACACTCCCTGCCCATTTATCTCACTCTTAGTTGCAGGTTTTTTTCTCCCTTTGTGATGGTTTTTCAGTTTTTCTCTTCCTTTTGTCTTTCCACTGAGGTAATATGAATTTTTGGTCAAATTGTGTCCCCTATCGTAGACCCCAACGGCTCCATGTACCCGCTTCTAGTACATGTAAGTTCCCTCCACAACCAGCTATGAAGACGCAAATACATTTGCGTCCAACGTTAACATGTCCTCTTTCAGATCCACCATGAATGGGTCCGATATTCAGTTCCTAAGTGTGCCTTGCCAACGTCTTTACGTGGTGCACTTTCACGTTTTTCTGGCCCTGGCGAGTTGGGCCTTGTTTTCTGCCATTCAAGCTTTCTCCTGCCTTCTGCCTCTGGAAGCTGCAGCCTGAACCTGCATCTGTATCCATGACCTTTCACTCACTCCCTGCGCGGCTAGCGGTGCCTGGCTCAGCCTGCCGGCCTGCCAAGACTGTATTCAGCCTTCAAGTTATCTGCTCCGCTCCTCGAAAAATACATTCCTGTCTAGTAGTTTAGGTAAACATCCTTCCCAGCTGCAGAGCAAAGGGCCCGGCCTTTCTGTCTCCATGCAAGTAATTCATAGCCTCCGTTACCATGGTAGGCCCATGGCCCCCTGCTTTACACGTAGACACGCAGTTGCATATACACGTATTAACAGTCAGTATAGAATAGCCTCTGCCCAAGAGACCTTTCCTTCTAGATAATACAGTTCCTCAAACACAAGATATTAGATATGATTTGGGATTAGGTTGTTCTGACACTCCAGACTTCTGTCTCCACATGTAGGGCTAAATGTCAAGTCCCCTTCACCCTCCAGTTACACGTCAATCATACGTCATGCTGCTGCGCGCGCATCCTTGCCACATGTTCTTGCTGACTCTGCAGGATCCTTCTAGGGATCCACCCACTTATGACACCTCTATGTGACGTTTCTAGCACACACCTCCGTGTACGCCCTAGTGCACGCCTCCTGTTACGTATTTCTGCTCTTATCTTGTTTCTCTCAGCTGTTACGCCTTCTGCATTCAATGTTACTGTATGAAATGACTATATATACGATTTCTTGTTAATAAATCATTGTACATGTCCATTGCAATTCCCACCCTGAACCCTCGTGGCGATGGGTCATGCTACCATTGGTTCGAACCAATTCCTTTTTAAGGAATAAAACCCCACTTTAAACCTCAGATACCACGGATTCTGCCTCTTCATTTTGACTGAGTTATTCTTATTGAACTTTACCGCATAAATTCCGTATAGGTAATTAAAATTTACCACATAATTTGGCGCCCGAACAGGGACCCCTCCCCCACCCCACGCGCCGGCGGTGCGTTGCAGGCCCGGTCCCCTGCCACAGCGCTGACGGACAACTACGCGTACCCGCAGGATTTCCTGTATCTCCCTCAGGCCAACGGAGGTGACTGAGGCTGCGATCGACACCCAGACGAGGCGGTGAGGAGTGCGGAGGATCCTGACCAGAGCCTAGCTGAGAGAGCAAAGTCCGAGGTATCCGGAGGCCCACCAGTTCCGAAGTTCCGAGTCGAGTCCGAGTTCGAGTCCAGTCAAGTCCAGTCCAGTGTCGAGTTTCCGAGGCCTTCTGTTCCGTGCTTCCCGGTGAGTACCGTTGCTGGGGACGCATCTAGACGAGCGCATTAGTTTGTGCCGGTCAAGACGGGTTTGGGTACGCAGACCCGGTCTGCACTGTTTAGCGGTGTATCTGTACTGTTTAGCAGTATAACCAGTATGCAATTAACTAGTTTTATTCTAATCGTTATTGTTCGTTCTGAAATGTTTTAGTATGTTTTAATGTCGTGGTATGAGTGATTGTTCGATCTGCATTATTGTGTTTACTGTATTAGTTGTGTCCAAATTCGAGTAAGTATCAAGCCCAGAGTAGCACGACTTAAACATGCCGCTGTTCTCCAAACTAAGACAGATAGGAACTAGAAAAGGGATTCTAGAAGAAGCAGTGCCTATTCCACCTAGGGACACTCCAGGGTACTTTATGTACCACAAGCACGGCCTAGACGCTGTATTATATCTCGATTTGTGGGTAGACTATACTAAAGATTTAGCAGAGAATCAAAGATGGCCCGCTGCAGGGACATGGGATGCCGAGTGCATCATGAGAGTAGAGGAAGCGTTATGGAAAAAGAAAGCCAGACAGTCACAGAAAGACGCCATTGAACTATGGCGTAAAGAATCGCACAGACGCACAGAGAAAGCACTCAGAAAAGCAGAGAAACATAAAGAGGATTCAGACAAGGCCCAAGAAAATGTATTAGTTGAGGAGGGGATACGAGTAAAAACAGAACAAGTAGACCGACAACGAAACACTCTTATGAATGGTATGTATCCTTTACTGGCCGAGGGTTTACCTAAGGCCACCCCGGAAATACCGAAGGATCTGCCCCCTTCCTTGCTCCCGACTAAAGTACATCACAAGACCACAAAGGACATATTCCTTTCTTCCTATCTAGACGACGTAGCTCCCGCATATACAAATCCACATGCTCAACCACTACCCGCTGATGGTACTCCACCCCGAGATCATCTACTCCCACCTCCGCAACGAACTCCTTCTCCCGTTCGACCCCCTGTACCTGTTCCCCCAACCCTTCCCGCACCTGTTCTTCCGATCATTAACCCTTTTAATCCTTTTGGTCCTGGCACCTCGGGAGGTGCGACAGGTTTTCAAACACCGCCACCAGCACTCCGATTGACCTATAGGGATCTAGCGCAACAACGTACACCTAAATCAGCCGATTATGACATACTTAACGAACGTCTCTCAGACTGTAGATATGATCCAGTACCCGGTAAAAATGACGACAGAATGATGTTGTCATCAGTACGACTAAGACGGGTTACAAACTTTTTACTGTTACTACCAGGAATGGTTGAACATCTAGACAGAATATATCATTTTGTTCAAACAGGGGAAGGCCCTGAAAGTATCGGCGAGGCCATGGCTCACCAGAAAGTTGACACTCAAGCCAAGATATTACGGTTTTTTATAAACTGCCTAATAAGAGAACAAGATAGGCCGGGTGTAGACCCGGAAGAAATGAGAGCACTTAATAGATGGGGTCAGAATATAGCAGACGGGAACCATGATAAACAGAGTTGTATAAAAAACATGTACCAAAGAATCAGAAATGCAGTAATAAAAATACATGAAAGAAGACAGTCAGAACCAGAAATAGAATCAGACAAGGTCGAATCCTCAGGGGAGGAGGAAGCACCAGAAACGGCAACAGGACAATCATAATTACCAGTTAGAGAAATTATAGCATATGTAGGTAAAGGAAGACCCTATAATAATTCAATGCGTCCGGTACGTCCGGAAAGTAAAAGAATCTTTCAAGCTGCCATGTCAAATCCAAAGACCCCCGAACATCTATTTCAGGCCGCTGATAGAATACTTCAAGAACGCATGGGGTACCATGTACTCAATTCCATGGATGAACAAGAACTGGCCAGGTCAGCCGTACAATGGACTGACGATCCTGATAAATATAGTGATGATGGTTTAGTGCAGACCTTTTTAAACCTTTCCCCTGATGAACAGAAATTAGCTGGTATATATATGGTTCAGCATCTCATTACATTATTCAAAGGCCAACATTCTGACCCAGGTCCCTTACCTGATATATTAATAGAACTACTCTCGCCACAATGGAGAGGTCTAGGTACTGACTTGATTAAAGTAATTCTAGAACATCGACACAGGTATAATACTTTCCTGAATACCCGGTTTGTTCCAGCTCCACCCGTAGACAGAAAAAGGTATTACATAGACAGTCAGAACCCCTTACGAGAAGTGCATCCAGTCCAGAATGCTGATAATTCTTTTAGACGCGTGTTTGTGTACACGCCCATAACAAAAATGGAACTGTTAGAAATGAAGAAATTAGTGCCCAGTCACAATAAAGACCCAGCAGGTTTCCACCGCGAAATCAAAGACATGTTACTCATGGGGGATTACACCTACCCCGACATTATGAAAATATTGAAAGTGTTAATGCCTTCCGGTATTTACGAGAAACTCAAAGAAAAGGATTGGGAGGTAGGAGACCAAAAGATAGATTGGGCTGCATTAGAAGACGAAGAAAAGACTCGTACCCCAGGAACAGGGCTTGGGGACAAATCTAAAGCATTACCAGGATTGTTAGTACAAGTATTGCCACGTTTATTAGCAACTAAAAAGGAAGACTGGGATGCAATCTCAGCCTATAAACAGAAACCCGATGAAGACACTAGCGAATTTTATTCCCGATTTGAGAAATGTTTTGGTATTAATAGTGGCCTGAAAGCAAGTAGCGAGTCATATCCACATCTTTTCGTGACAAAGCTAGTAGAAAATTCCCTGCCCCAAGTTAAGAATCGTGTACAGAAAGTCGAGAGCACATGGCAAGCAAATACACCCTCACAAATGTTACAAATGTTACAGTATCACCAGAACAGAATTAGAGAGGAACATGAACACGAACAGAGACGCATGAAAGACACGAAAATGAAAATGTTAGTTGCTCAGTCAGTTCCAGCTGACGGTCAGAAAAAGGGCACGACACAGTCAAATAATTCAACAGCTCCTGTTAAAGGGACATGCAACTATTGCAAACAGCCAGGTCACTATATAAACGATTGTGCAGTTTTGAAACATAATATACTTACTGGAAAAACTAAAGAGAGACCGCGTCCTCCTAGACAGGACCAGGTCCAACAACAAGTACCACAGAATGTTCAGCCTATGCAAGCCTCACAACAGACAGTAGCGGTACCACAACCTCAACCGATTGCTGCAACTCAACATGCATCACAGCAGATGTACCAGTATGCCCAGACTGATTATCCCGATTATCAGCGATACACATGAAACAGCCTAGAGAGGGAAGTTGGCTTGCCTCTTATTGAGGTTCCTGTAGATCAAGAGGGTCCTTATGTACACAGTCAAGTATTAGGGAAAGACAGAAAGTTTTTAATTGATACAGGGGCAAGCCGTACAACGATAAGTCATGACGAGGTCCCAGGGGCACCCCTCTCAGGCTCACAGAATGTTTCCCTTGGTTTTTCAGGAAAGCCTATTATTAATGAAGTATCGCAACCACTTCCCCTTGCAGTTGGTCCATTAACACGTACTACAGATTTACTGCTCACAAAGTCATGTCCAGAAAACTTGTTAGGTATCAAGACTCTGAAAGCTCTAGGAGCTGTTATTTGCTGTTCTCCGGAAGGAGTACGGTTGTTTCTACGTGACTTTAAAGGTCACTATGTGTTGAGAGATATTGATTCCCGATTACAGAATGTACCTGCACATTTATGGGCGCAAGGCCCCACTGATGTAGGTTGTATGCACATTACACCGTATCGAGTCACACTCAAGCCAGGTGTTGTTTTACCACGAATTCGACAATACAAGTTACCACCCGATGCTGTAGTGGCCTTACTGGAAATCATTGAAGAGCTCATTGCACAAGGAGTGGTTGTAGAGACCAACTCGAATTTATGTAATTCTCCTATCATTCCAATTCTTAAACGAACAGATCCCAATGCACCACCAGTTTACCGATTAGTTATTGACTTGCGCGAATTGAATAAATGCATTGTACCGCAGTACTCTGTGGTCCCAGATATCTCATCTCTATTGACAGCTATTGATTCTGAAGCAACGTTCTTTACTGTTATTGATCTTAAGAACGCCTTCTTTAGTGTCCCAATTGATCCGGAAAGCCAATACCTTTTCGGATTCTGTTTAAATGGACGAAGCTTCAAATTTGCACGCGCACCTCAAGGATTCACAGAAAGCCCCAGCATCTATAGCCAAGCACTGAAACGACAACTCGACAGTATACACATGCCTGAAAACACTGCCCTACTCCAGTATGTCGATGATCTGCTGATCACCGCCCGAAGTGAACCTGAATGTGAACTAGCGTCACTGACGGTTTTACATTTCCTGGCTGACAAGGGGCACAAGGTATCCCCTTCGAAGCTGCAATTCTGTGTTCAGCAAGTTGTTTACTTAGGTCACTTGCTGTCCAAATGGGGGAGGCAGCTAACGCCCGATCGCATCCAGTTAATTGCAGGTATGCTACCACCCAAGACACAAAAGGAGGTGCGGGCTTTTATAGGCCTCACTTCTTACTGCAGACAATGGATCCCTCAGTATGCATTTCTAGCAAAGCCACTCATTCAGTTAACAACTCAGGAGGCAGCGTCTTCGACTGTCCTCCCTTGGACTCAGGAACATACACAAGCTTTTGACGACTTAAAGAAAGCCTTATGTCAAGCACCAGTTCTAGCAACACCATGCTACAGTAAACCTTTTACACTTTTTGTCACAGAACGTGAAGGTACTGCATTGTCGGTACTCACGCAGGATCAAGCAGGTTCACACAAACCGTGTGCTTACTTCTCTAGTACATTGGATTCAGTAGCCCAGGCTCTGCCTGCGTGCTTGAAATCAGTTGCAGCAACAGCTCTAGCAATCAGACAAAGTGATTCAATAGTGTTAGGACATCCATTGACAGTACAAGTTCCACATTCCGTGGAAGTTCTTTTAAATCGAACACAGACTCAACACTTGACTATAGCACGACTGACAGGTTATGAATTGACATTATTTCAGCCACACATAGAAATTAGACGTTGTAATACATTGAATCCTGCTACACTTTTGCCATTAACTGAAACAGACCCATTGGCACATGATTGCATTGAAGTTATTACTATCACGACGAAACCCAGACAAGACTTGACAGACACTCCATTACCAGATCCAGACCTGACACTTTATGTGGATGGTTCATGCATGAGAACAAGTACAGGAGAATTAGTGGCCGCCTACGCAGTCACAACAGAAACTGAAGTCATAGAAACAAATTGTATTGACACCCTTTCAGCACAAGCAGCAGAGCTCATCGCTCTGACACAAGCCTGTATTCAAGCCAAGAACAAGAGAGTTAACATATACACAGATTCCCGTTATGCATTCGGAGTTGTTCACGACTTCGGTGTCCTCTGGCGAGAGAGAGGTTTTTTGACTTCTCACGGTGCCAAAATTCAACACGGTCCCCTCATTCAAACTCTGTTAGATGCAATACATCTGCCTACAGCGATATCCATCATGAAGTGTAAGGCACATACAAAAGTTACAGATACTATTTCCCAGGGTAATGACCTGGCAGATCGAACCGCAAAACATACAGCTCAGAATCAGATTCACACCACTGACCTGACAAAGACAATAGGCGCGACACCGACACATTGCATGACAGTCAAGGATCCCGCCCTAGATGTAATTGACATACAGACACATGCTACACCAGATGAAATTAAGAAATGGATTGAACTAGGAGGGACCCAGACAGATCAAGGATGGATGACGAAGGGAAAATCCACATGGTTTCTCCCCGACTCTATGGTTCAAGTTATCATTAATACCGTACACAGTCCAGCACATTTAGGAGAAAAAGCCATGTTAGACAGTATTCAACATCTCTGGTTCAATAAACACTTACGAGCAGCAGCCAAACAGAAAGTGCGTACTTGCATGATTTGTTGTCAGTTCAACCCAGGTAAAGGCGTTCCTGTAGAGCAAGGTGGTTTTCATCCTCCCGATCACCCTTTTGAAGTCCTCCAGTTGGAATATATTCAGATGGAACGTTGTCGAGGTTTCAAATATGTCCTCGTAGTTGTTTGTGCACTTTCCCGTTGGACAGAAGCATATCCAGTCCCAGATTACACTGCTCCGACCACTGCCAAGCAGCTGGTTCGTGAATTCTTCCCTCTATATGGTTTGCCCCGTGTTGTGTACTCAGACAACGGTCAGCCATTCTCGTCCGAGCTTATGAAGCAGGTATCACTCCTGCTAGGCTACCAGTGGAAGTTCCACTGTGTCCGACATCCTGAAGCAGCAGGTCTCGTAGAGAGACACAATCAGACCCTGAAAACTCGTCTAGCAAAAATCTGTAAGGAGAAGGGTGTCGACTGGATCGTAGCTTTGCCGGTCGCCCTTTTTTATATGAGAATGGTTGCACATTCCAGAACAGGGCTATCCCCGTATGAGGTGGTCTTTGGTAGACCACCGAATATGTGGGGGACGCCTTTGCCAAGAAAGATTACTGATGTCGATTGTAATATGTTGACAGATTACCTTGCCTCCTTGATGTCTGCACTACAATCATGTCGTTCACAGGTCGCTGCAGCCTTTCCCGACAACACCGAGGTGAAACCGCATGATGTTGTTCCAGGAGATATCGTCCTTGTAAGAAATTTTGACAGGAAAAGTCCGCTGGAGCCCAGGTGGCAGGCGCCGAAGTTGGTACTTCTCACCACGAGGACTGCAATCAAGGTCGAGGGCCGCAAAGGGTGGCTGCACTCAAGTCACGTGAAGAAATTTCGTGCATTGCCAGAGACTGACTCACCCTCCCCCTCTAAGGACTGTCCAGATTCTAGTGACTCTAAACTTCCCCTGATAGAGAAAACTCCACAGCAGGAGTACAAAGAGAAATTGAGGTCTAGCAAGTCAGACAGTTTAATTGTTTAAGTCCTCCCCTAGGTGAATCGGTTAGACGTGTTTTCTGACATGTATCCCCTAGACCCCAACAGAGAGAGAGATAGACAGAAACAGCTCAAGAAACGTGAATATTGCAAATCTCTCCGCAGCCATTGTATTGTGACTTTATTGATTATGTTTTTTCTGAGCCTTATGATTATTGCTGCAAGTGTGCTTCTACACATATACTATCCTATATTCAAGCGTGAATTTTCTTCCTTCAACGTCACTGCCGAGCATTCTTTTAGTGAACTACCCCCACATGAGCTGTCTTACAGACTTGCGCTGCGCAACAATACATTCATTAGTATGTTACATCATTCCCATCAGACCAGCAATGCCACTAATTGTTGGATATGTGGCCGACTCCCTCCCTATCAGAAATACAAAGGAGTTCTGCCTCTTTTTCCGTACCCGTTCACACATAATGGGTCCTGTGGCGCGTGGTTTAGTTTAATAAACTCTCTAGATTCCGATTCCGTAGTCTACCAGGGTAACTGGGTATGGGGAAACCTGAACGTCGTTTTGCATAAAGTCTGTTTCCCTGACAAGGAGGGTCTCCCCAAAAGGACAGGAACTGATCTAGAAAACGAAGTATATGGATTAGGTAACTTTACACTTAACCTCATGATTCTCAGTGTTGAATCCGAAACAGAACCAGTCTTGCCCGCCATGTCCGTACTTCCAGTCAAAGGTGAATTATGTGTCAGAAAGAATGGTTCAGTACACCTGGGTCATAGTAGATGTACTACTGTGATCGAATTCAGTGATAAGGGCAAGTCTACCTTTAAAGCTTCACGTCATTCCTACTTCATTTGTGGTCATACCGCCTATATACGCTTACCTCTAGATTGGGATGGCACCTGTTACATCGCATTCCTTCTGCCACCTGTTTTCCTAGCTCCTCCTGATTATCATAGAAACACCCATCTAGTACATACCAGACCCCAGAGAGATCTCCCGGTTGTCAATTACACTGAAACGGCATGGGAGCAATACACAGATTTCAATAAAGGTTTCTTTCCCTACCTAGGTGCTGTCTTTAATAGTAAACTGATACGAAAATTAACTAGAACCCTTGAAGCTGTAGTGAATGAAACTACTTCCGCCCTGGGCAACTTAACAGAGGAGCAGTCTGCGATGCGGATTGTTGTTCTTCAAAATCGTCTCGTCCTTGACGTCATCCTGGCTGATAGGGGCGGAGCCTGTAAGGTCATCGGGTCAAGCTGCTGTGTTTTCATTCCAGAAAACGCGCCATCAGTATATAGAGCCATAACTCGTCTTCATAAGATTGCAAGTCTGATACATCAGAATCCAGGCACCTGGACTTGGTCCGGTTGGTTCAGGACAACGTTGTCAGCCTGGGGATGGAAAGTCCTATCCTTCCTAGGTATTGGCCTTCTCATAGTATTCAGTTGCTGCCTATGTCTGCAATGTGGGCCAGCGATTTGCGGCTTGTGCGCCACATCATGTATTCCTCATTCAAGTCCTCATTCAAAACGCCGTAAGAAAAAAGAAGAGCAAATGATGTTACATGAACAGATTGATAGATTAATGAGGATTGATATATCATGAAGGGTCCGTAGGGGACAAGGAGGGAATGAGGTAATATGAATTTTTGGTCAAATTGTGTCCCCTATCGTAGACCCCAACGGCTCCATGTACCCGCTTCTAGTACATGTAAGTTCCCTCCACAACCAGCTATGAAGACGCAAATACATTTGCGTCCAACGTTAACATGTCCTCTTTCAGATCCACCATGAATGGGTCCGATATTCAGTTCCTAAGTGTGCCTTGCCAACGTCTTTACGTGGTGCACTTTCACGTTTTTCTGGCCCTGGCGAGTTGGGCCTTGTTTTCTGCCATTCAAGCTTTCTCCTGCCTTCTGCCTCTGGAAGCTGCAGCCTGAACCTGCATCTGTATCCATGACCTTTCACTCACTCCCTGCGCGGCTAGCGGTGCCTGGCTCAGCCTGCCGGCCTGCCAAGACTGTATTCAGCCTTCAAGTTATCTGCTCCGCTCCTCGAAAAATACATTCCTGTCTAGTAGTTTAGGTAAACATCCTTCCCAGCTGCAGAGCAAAGGGCCCGGCCTTTCTGTCTCCATGCAAGTAATTCATAGCCTCCGTTACCATGGTAGGCCCATGGCCCCCTGCTTTACACGTAGACACGCAGTTGCATATACACGTATTAACAGTCAGTATAGAATAGCCTCTGCCCAAGAGACCTTTCCTTCTAGATAATACAGTTCCTCAAACACAAGATATTAGATATGATTTGGGATTAGGTTGTTCTGACACTCCAGACTTCTGTCTCCACATGTAGGGCTAAATGTCAAGTCCCCTTCACCCTCCAGTTACACGTCAATCATACGTCATGCTGCTGCGCGCGCATCCTTGCCACATGTTCTTGCTGACTCTGCAGGATCCTTCTAGGGATCCACCCACTTATGACACCTCTATGTGACGTTTCTAGCACACACCTCCGTGTACGCCCTAGTGCACGCCTCCTGTTACGTATTTCTGCTCTTATCTCGTTTCTCTCAGCTGTTACGCCTTCTGCATTCAATGTTACTGTATGAAATGACTATATATACGATTTCTTGTTAATAAATCATTGTACATGTCCATTGCAATTCCCACCCTGAACCCTCGTGGCGATGGGTCATGCTACCATTGGTTCGAACCAATTCCTTTTTAAGGAATAAAACCCCACTTTAAACCTCAGATACCACGGATTCTGCCTCTTCATTTTGACTGAGTTATTCTTATTGAACTTTACCGCATAAATTCCGTATAGGTAATTAAAATTTACCACACCACTTTGCATGTTTTTTCCTCTTTTGCTCTCGGTAATGTCTGATACAGAAAAATAAGTGCAGGTGGACTATACCGGCAACCATCAGCTCAAATTAAGCACGGGCACTGGTCATCCCAGGGTGCTGTTCAAAAGCAGATCTCAAGCGGCATCTAGAAGATGTTTCTAGTGTTGCAGTGGGAAATTTGGACCTAATCACCTACTAATATAAGGAAATGCAATAGCCCCTTTCTGGTGCTTTATGCATTCACTGGTTTAAAAAAAATGTTTTATTTCAAATCTTTATTTAGACATCCGGCACATATATACTTACAACAATACAGTTACCAAGAGATATTTTGAAACATATGAACAGGATGTCAGTTATTTATCTAGAGCCCTCTCTTCAAAGCAAACCCCCCCCCTCCACTCCCTAGCCTCCCCCCCACCCTCTTCCCGAAACCAAAGAAGAATCAAGTTAACTTAAATTGAGCCAATATATGCTCTACCATAAAGATACTTGTTCTGCAAAAATCTATTTAGGTATTGCCTCCTGCCTCAGCTATAACTTAGCTTGCAAAACCTACTTTCAATGATCAAGTCATGGTTTCATTAGGCCAGATACTTATTGGAGACCATATATCAAAACCTCTTTTCCTGGCTCTCAGACCTCTTCGTGTATATATTGCTTTCTCCCAGATAGCTATCAATTTCCCCAGCCAGCAATGAACTGAGGAAGGTCCTTTATCCAACCAAACAGTAGCCAAGCAAAGCCTAAATACTGCCATCATAATAAAAAGCAGAGTCCTATTTGGATCTGTCATTGCCTGATTGCTTACCCCCAGCAAAATTACTTGTGACGAAAGATCTACCTCAAAACCCAACATTTGTTTGATATAGTTACCCATCTTCCCCACTAACCCTGTTAATCGAGGGCAGGTTGCAAACATGTGGACGCTGTTTGCAGCAAAAAATCCACAGCGAGAGCAATGTATACCTGTCGAGCCTCCCCACTTAGAGATCCGTGCTGGAGTGATGTATAAGTTCAGCCAGGTTTTAATTATATAAAACAACAAGGGCACCCAATCTAGTCAGCACGGGACCTTGGGCAACATATCTGGAAAAACAACAGTGGTCCCAAGCACAAGAAGATATCAACACAAAATAAATATAGACACAATGGCACTATATTAAATAATGACTTGTCCAGCCGGACAGAGGTCCAATTTTTACTTTTAGCAAAACATATTCTGAAGGAATACCTTCAACATTTCCATAGAGAAGGGCACAAGCCTGTACCAAGACATATACAATTTGGCATAAGGAGAAAAAAGTCAGAGAATAGAACAAGATTTTTAGGCAAAAGCTGTTATTTCATGTAACTTCTTCAATGACAGAAATTACTTTCAACACCATTACTTGCCAACCTTGGCAATTAATACAATAAACAGTATATGGTGTTTTTTATGGTCAACGGCGTTTCGATCCCTTTTACAAAGTCATAGGGATCATCATCAGGACAAGATAATGCCTAATTTTTTACAAGCCGTGATAGCCTAAGAAAAAGATAGAGAGAGGTAATCAAAAAAAGGGCACAGTACAGAATAATTTAGAGGCGCGTGAGTGACTGAGTTCTATGGTGACGTGATTAAAACTGCATGCGGCAGTGAATAGAACTGTGGTTAAAGAAACATACGATAATTCTATGCTTCCGTAGTACACGAAGAGAAAGTGACCGGTGGTGACAATTATGAGTGTCTACATCGTGAGTCAAGAAAGGTCCATTGAGGAAGATGCGCAATTGCTGTGGAGGTTGTGAATTTGTAGTTCTGATGGTGAGCTGAGGTCGTGGATGAGCGCGAGATTTATAGCGATAACCATGAGCAATGTGCAGATAAGAGTGATGGTGAACGCGGTAAGAGCAACGCTAGGTGCCAAGGGGGTGGTTTATCCGGCGGAATCTAAAGTTGTAGATACATGCTGGCAAAGCATTGAGGGCCAAGTGGTGTGAAAACGGAAAATGCCGTGACGAATCTCAGGCTAAGGAAATTAAGCCGAGTAACGTGGTACATGCTGCAGGCATTAAGTTGTACATACATGCTGGCAACGAATTGAGGGCCAACTGGTGTGAGAACGGAGCCAATCTAGGGCTAAGGAGATTAAGCTGAGTAACATGGTACATGCTACAGGCATTAAGAATTGTTCGTTAGCGCGTGGGCTTACCGGGGCTGGCCGCAGTGAATTGGGGCCAGGTTTCCGAATCTAGGGGTGAGAGAATTGTTAAATTATTAAGTTAGAGGCCGTCAAAATAGCTCAGTTACGGCATTGGGCGAGAGGCATAGCACAAGTGGGCTTACCTAAAGGTGGAACTCGAAAAATGTAGAGTTTCGTGGGAGTTGGTTGGCGGGGATTGGTTCCTGAAAGGAAAGCGTGCATATGGGTTTTAAAGGCTCTGTAAGGTGGAATTGCATTCACAATATTGGGAGCAAACAAGAGAGCACTTACCCGCAGAACGGCAGGTATTGCTGTGTTTTGCTGTATTATGCGCCGGTGGGATACTCGGTCGCCAGGGGGGGAGCCTAAAAGAAATTAGAGGGGATTAGAAGCTGGTCCCTCCAGGGTAAAATTCTGTCGAAGGTCCGATGGGTTTGCGGGGGTTCTCTTACCTTGGGTATAAACTCCGATAACTTCCCTCGCCGTTACTGTGGCAGAGTGGGGGAACAAGGCTATATGGAGGTCTGTGATTGGCTGGGTTGTCAATTCACATGCATAATGGAAATAGTTAAGGGACTTAGCGGTGGCCATATTGGTAGAGGATCCAGGGAAGTGTTGGGAGCTGTACAACAGCAGTAAAGTGGGGCAGTGAACAACATGCAGTTACCATGCAATAGCATTCGTGGTTTAAAAAGGATAGAGGAGCTTTAAAATCTTTAGGTTAGAATACCTACAAAGTGCCAGTGAAAATGCAGACAAAGAATATATTCCAGTTTGAGTTTTGGCGGTCTACAGAATGTTAGGGCTGAGAGACATAACTAACCACGTGTTTTTGTACATTACGTCAGGTTAGCCCAGTCCTCCTGTTGATTCAGTCCTGAATTCAAACTGTCAGTGCGCAGAATCCATTTGAGTTCCTCATTGTTTAGTAGTTTAGAGAGGTCCCCTCCTCTCGGTGGTAGTGTTACTTGACTGATTACAGTCCATCTCACATAATTTTCTGTGTGTCCCTTTTCAACAAAGTGTTCCACGAGAGGTGCATCCTCAGTCTTGCACCTAATACGACTCAGGTGCTGTGAAATCCTTAGTTTGATTTTCTGTTTAGTCTGTCCAACGTAGATCAGGTCACATGGGCACAGAATTGCATAAACCAAATTACAACTGTTACAGTTAGTGAAAGTCCTCAATACATTTTTTATCTCACCATACAAAAATTCTTTCCCTTCAATACAAAAGTCACATGCAACACAGCAACCACATTTAGAGTGACCTTTCAGTGGGGGGAGTGACCATAGATCAATAAGGGTGGAACTAGATGGAGGTGGGACGGGGAGAGCAGCCCTTACTAGATGGTCTTTCAGGTTTTTACTTCTCTTGAAGGCAAACAAGGGTATATCCAGATCTAGGTCCCCAGAGTTCAGAATATGCCAGTTCTTCCTAATGCAATTTCGAATTTTGTGGGACACTGGTGAGAAAGTGGTGACACATACGAGTTTATCAGATTGCTTTTTTCCTTTCGGTTCCAGCAATGTTTCCCGGGGACAGTACCAGGCCCTTTTCATAGCATTTTTCACTAGGCGGCGTGGATAGCCCCTAGTCCTAAGCTTGTCCGCAAGAGTATTTGCTTCCTTAAAATAATCCACTTTAAGAAAACAGTTACGTCTCAGCCTCAAGAACTGGGAGTAGGGCAGGCTGACTTTGAGAGCTCGAGGGTGACAGCTGCTGTAGCTTAGGAGTGTATTTCTCTCCGTGGGTTTGCGAAACAAGGAGGTAAATAATAAACCATTCTTATGTTGTATAGAGAGGTCAAGGAAAGAGATGTCAGTTTTGCTGTTGGTTAATGTAAAGCTGAGCCCATTACAGTTATTATTCAGCCTGTGTTGGAATAATGGCAGGGCTTCAACAGGCCCACCCCAAATCATAAAGACATCGTCTATATATCTTTTCCATTGCCGCACCCCTGGGTGGAATGGGTTGGTGGGCGACAGAATGATGTCACATTCAAGCCAGTCCATGTAAAGAATAGCTAGCTTCGGAGCAAAAATTGCCCCCATCGAAGTGCCCTTAACCTGTTGAAAGTATTCGTTGTCGTACATAAAAAAGTTTTGGGTCAGGCAGATTTCCAGCAGTTGAATGATGAACAAGGTGGGTACAGTATGGGGACGTGGGGCTAGATGTAGGTCGGAAAGCTTTACCGATTTTAAATTACCGAATTTTACCGATTCGGTAATTTAAAATCGGTAAATCTATGGGTCCGACATGTAGGTATTCCAGATGTGCTGAAATACCGAATCGGATGAATTCGGTATTTACCGATTCGATAAATACCGAATCGGTAATGCCCATTCATTCCTATGGGCTTTGAAGCCCATAGGAATGAATGGGCATTACCGATTCGGTATTTACCGAATCGGTAAATACCGATTCACACAAGGGTGCAGGGGGTGTCACTTTGACACCCTCTGGCACCCCCAAAACAGGCACGGGTGCCATGTGGCAGGCATACCTGCCTGTCACATGGCATAGGTGTGCATGCACACATGTGCATGCACACCGGAATCGGTATTTTACCATCAAATTGGATTTGATGGTAAAATACCGATTCGTTAAGGCTCCTGGGACTCTGAAGAGTCCCAGCTACATATGGGTGGCTCCGAATCGGTAAATTTACCGATTACTTATTTTACCGAATCTGTAAAATTACCGAATCCGTAATTTTACCGATTCGGTAAAATAATGCCCCCTACATACCATTCGCCTATTTACCGATCGGTAACGGCCGAAAATACCGATTTTCGGCCGTTACCGACCGACCTACATCAGGCCCGTGGTCGGGTGTTCAGAAGGGTCAAGGGGATGATTCTCAATAAGATTAATCAAAATGAAAAAATGGCAGTTTCCACATTACGTGACAAAAATGACTTGATTATTAAGCCTGCTGATAAGGGGGGTGGTATTGTGCTACAAAGCATAGACAATTATAAAAACGAATTGTCACGACATGTTTCCAACACAGACCACTACTGCAGACTTAACACCAACCCTACCAGAGAACTCCAAAACCTTATAAAACAAGTGACAACAGAGGCATTCGAAACCGGATTCCTCAATAAAAATGAATTGAAATTTCTAAATATTGATCACCCCAGAACCCCGGTTATTTATACCCTTCCAAAGATACATAAGCGGCTTGAAAGTCCACCTGGCCGCCCAATAGTCTCTGGCTGTGGGTCTGTGTTGGAACCCCTTGGACATTATGTAAACCATTTCTTGAAAGATTTTGTACCCAATACACAATGTTTTGTGCGTGATAGCATGTATATGATTAATCTTATTGAGAATCATCCCTTTGACCCTACCATCGAAACTCTATGCACTCTAGATGTTGAGTCGCTCTATATGAACATTCCCCAGAAAGACTCACTTATTGTCATGGAACGAATTCTGAACACCCGACCACGTCCCCATACTGTACCCACCTTGTTCATCATTCAACTGCTGGAAATCTGCCTGACCCAAAACTTTTTTATGTACGACAACAAATACTACCAATAGGTTAAGGGCACTTCGATGGGGGCAATTTCCGACGCTAGCTATTCTTTACATGGACTGGCTTGAATGTGACATTATTCTGTCGCCCACCAACCCATTCCACCCAGGGGTGCGGCAATGGAAAAGATATATAGACGATGTCTTTATGATTTGGGGTGGGCCTGTTGAAGCCCTGCCATTATTCCAGCACTGGCTGAATAATAACTGTAATGGGCTCTGCTTTACATTAACCAACAGCAAAACTGACATCCCTTTCCTTGACCTCTCTATACAACATACGGATGGTTTATTATTTACCTCCTTGTTTCGCAAACCCACGGAGAGAAATACACTCCTAAGCTACAGCAGCTGTCACCCTCGAGCTCTCAAAGACAGCCTGCCCTACTCCCAGTTCTTGAGTCTGACACGTAACTGTTTTCTTAAAGTGGATTATTTTAAGGAAGCAAATACTCTTGCGGACAAGCTTAGGACTAGGGGCTATCCACGCCGCCTAGTGAAAAATGCTATGAAAAGGGCATGGTACTGTCCCCGGTAAACATTGCTGGAACCGAAAGGAAAAAGGCAATCTGATAAACTCGTATGTGTCACCACTTTCTCACCAGTGTCCCACAAAATTCGAAATTGCATTAGGAAGAACTGGCATATTCTGAACTCTGGGGACCTAGATGCGGATATACCCTTGTTTGCCTTCAAGAGAAGTAAAAACCTGAAAGACCATCTGGTAAGGGCTGCTCTCCCCGTCCCACATCCATCTAGTTCCACCCTTATTGATCTATGGTCAATCCCCCCACTGAAAGGTCACTCTAAATGTGGTTGCTGTGTTGCATGTGACTTTTGTATTGAAGGGAAAGAATTTGTGTATGGTGAGATAAAAAATGTATTGAGGACTTTCACTAACTGTAACAGTTGTAATTTGGTTTATGCAATTCTGTGCCCATGTGACCTGATCTACGTTGGACAGACTAAACAGAAAATCAAACTAAGGATTTCACAGCACCAGAGTCGTATTAGGTGCAAGACTGAAAATGCACCTCTCGTGGAACACTTGTTGAAAAGGGACACACAGAAAATGATGTGAGATGGACTGTGATCAGTCAAGTAACACTACCACCGAGAGGAGGGGACCTCTCTAAACTACTAAACAAAGAGGAACTCAAATGGATTCTGCGCACTGACAGTTTGAATTCAGGACTGAATCAACAGGAGGACTGGACTAACCTGACGTAATGTACAAAAACACGTGGTTAGCTATGTCTCTCAGCCCTAACATTCTGTAGACCGCCTAAACTCAAAATGGAATATATTCTTTGTCTGCATATTCACTGTGTAAGCTAAGCCCACAGTTTGGGCACTTTGTAGGTTTTCTAACCTAAAGATTTTAAAGCTCCTCTATCCTTTTTAAACCACGAATTCTATTGCATGGTAACTGCATGTTGTTCACTGCCCCACTTCACAGCTCCCAACACTTCCCTGGATCCTCTACCAATATGGCCACCGCTAAGTCCCTCAACTATTTCCATTATGCATGTGAATTGACAACCCAGCCAATCACAGACCTCCATATAGCCTTGTTCCCCCACTCTGCCACAGTAACGGCGAGGGAAGTTATCGGAGTTTATACCCAAGGTAAGAGAACCCCCGCAAACCCATCGGACCTTCGACAGGATTTTACCCTGGAGGGACCAGCTTCTAATCCCCTCTAATTTCTTTTAGGCTCCCCCCCTGGCGACCGAGTGTCCCACCGGCGCATAATACAGCAAAACGCAGCAATACCTGCCGTTCTGCGGGTAAGTGCTCTCTTGTTTGCTCCCAATATTGTGAATGCAATTCCACCTTGCAGAGCCTTTAACCCCTTCCATGCTCATGACGAGCTGAGCTTGTCATGAGGCATAGTGGAGCTGTGCTGATGACGAGCTGAGCTCGTCATGAACAATGGGTTGGATGAGGATCCAGCACGGGAGGGGAAAACCCTTAGCAGCCAAGGTGTTAAAACCCATATGCACGTTTTCCTTTCAGGAACCAATCCCCGCCAACCAACTCACACGGAACTCTACATTTTTCGAGTTCCCCCTTTAGGTAAGCCCACTTTTGCTATGCCTCTCGCCCAGTGCCGTAACTGAGCAATTTTGACGGCCTCTAACTTAATAATTTAACAATTCTCTCACCCCTAGTTTCGGAAACCTGGCCCCGATTCACTGCGGCCAGCCCCGCTAAGCCCACGTTCTCACGAACAATTCGTAATGCCTGTAGCATGTACCACGTTACTCGGCTTATTCTCCTTAGCCCTAGATTGGCTCCGTTCTCACACCAGTTGGCCCTCAATGCATTGCCAGCATGTATGTACAACTTAATGCCTGCAGCATGTACCACGTTACTCGGCATAATTTCCTTAGCCTGAGATTGGTCACAACATTTTCCGTTTTCACACCACTTGGCCCTCAATGCTTTGCCAGCATGTATGTACAACTTTAGATACCGCCGGATAAACCACCCCCTTGGCACCTAGCGTTGCTCTTACCGCGTTCACCATCACTCTTATCTGCACATTGCTCACGGTTATCGCTATAATTCTCGCTCATCCACGACCTCAGCTTACCATCAGAACTACAAATTCACAACCTCCACAGCAATTGCGCATCCTCCTCAATGGACCTTTCTTGACTCACGATGTAGATTCTCATAATTGTCACCACCGGTCACTTTCTCTGCGTGTACTGCGGCAGCATAAAATTATCGTATGTTTCTTTAACCACAGTTCTATTCACTGCCGCATGCAGTTTTAATCACGTCACCATAGAACTCAGTCACTCACGCTCCTCTAAATTATTCTGTACTGTGCCCTTTTTTTTATTACCTCTCTCTATCTTTTTCTTAGGCTATCATGGCTTGTAAAAAATGAGGCATTATCTTGTCCTCATGATGATCCCTATGACTCTGTAAAAGGGATCGAAACGCCGTTGACCATAAAAAACACCATATACTGTTTATTGTATTAATTGCCAAGGTTGGCAAGTAATGGTGTTTAAAGTAATTTCTGTCATTGAAGAATTTACATGAAATAACAGCTTTTGCCTAAAAATCTTGTTCTATTCTCTGAATTTTTTCTCCTTATGCCAAATTGTATATGTCTGGGTACAGGCTTGTGCCCTTCTCTATGGAAATGTTGAAGGTATTCCTTCAGAATATTTTTTGCTAAAAGTAAAAATTGGACCTCTGTCCGGCTGGACAAGTCATTATTTAATATAGTGCCATTGTGTCTATATTTATTTTGTGTTGATATCTTCTTGTGCTTGGGACCACTGTTGTTTTTCCAGCCAGGTTTTAAAGCATTGAACTTCTAAGTTTGCAAATATAACTGCGGTTGAACTTAGCAATTAAGAGTCCTCACCAACCCCGACCCCTGCTTGTACCACATCCTGCCAACGGTCGGTGTGTTTAATAAGATCATCCTCCATTGTGTTACTAAGTAATGCATAAAACTTGGAGATTGGTGCAGATTGTACTCCTAATGCCAGCTCCATTAAGGGAACTCTGTAGCCCTGAATAACTTTTTTAGATAGATAATCTCTCACTTGTAAAAATGTGAAAAAATGGTTATTTCCAACCCCAAATTTTTCCTTAATTCTATCGAACGTTGCATTGTATTATCCATTATCAGATCTCCAATATGCCTAATACATTTGTACATCCAGGATTCCATATAACCATCTTGAAAGATTCCTGGCAAAAGTTGATTATCTTTCAAAGGGGTACATCTATGTAGCCTATTTAATTTGAGTTTTTTCCTAATAGCCGTCCATATCTTAAATGCTCCCAACATGACCTTAAACTTGACTCTTTTGAAGTAGGCAAAATCAATATGCTGCATCAAACACCCATGGGCCTTAGCCCCGAGCAGTTAATTGTAGATTGAGGGATAAGCTACCTCCACAGTATCAGTCAACCCTTTTCCCAATAGGACAGTCATCTGTTGTAGGCTTGCTGCCCAGTAATATATCTGGAGATCAGGGACAGACCACCCTCCCCGGTTTTTAGGTAGGGTCATATATTTTAGTGCTCTACGAGGGTGTTTCCCAGCCCACAAGAATTTAGAGATGATTTGATTAAAAGCAGAAAACCAGGCTTTATTAACTTCTCATGGGATGGCTCTAAAAAAATATAAAATTCTGGGTAGAAACAACATTTGTATAACATTGCAGCTTCCCAGCAGTGTAAGGTGTAAACAATTCATTCTATTGAAATCAATTTTGGTTTTAAGTAACAGGGGCTCCAAGTTAGTTTGCACAATTTCATCTACGTTAGCCGAGATCTCGACCCCTAAATATCTAGCATTTCCAGCTACCCGTGTATCAACCAGGTATGACCGGGAGTTTTTCACAATCATTGTCTTCTCTTTGTTCAAAAAATAGCCTGATATTTTGCCTAATCTTTTGGCCTCCCTTTCTACCTCCCTCATAGCATCTGCAGGACTAGGTGTTGTTATGGCAAGGTCGTCTGCGTATGCTAATATCTTTGAGTCTCCACCCGGGGTTTGAGCTGCCTGAATCCTATTGTTCTCCACAATTTTCCTACGTAAAGGATATATATACAGTGCGAATAAAAGTGGAGAGCAAGGGCACCCTTGCTGTGTACTGTGTGTGATTTTAATTACATCAGATGTCCCACCCATCGATGTGACCCAAGCCACGGGTTCCTGAAACATACATCCAATAGCACCGATAAAGCCCTTGCCCAGGCCTTGCCTTTCCATAGTTGCCCATAAAAAGGGCAGGAGACCCTATCAAAAGCTTTTTCTGCATCAAGAAATATAGCATAGTCAAAAAGTGTAATTATACGTCTGATATGCTCTGTTGTGCCCCTTCTAGGTACAAACCCATGTTGAAAAGGAGAGACTAATTTTCCGATAACTGCAGCTAACCTATTAGCCAGAATTTTGGAATATATCTTAACGTCGCTATTAAGCAAAGTGATTGGCCGATATGATCCCAATTCCTTAACTGGTTTGCCTTTTTTAGGGAAGACTATAATATTGGCACTTTTCCAGGAATCCAGAGTGGACAAATCTAGTTGCGCTCTTCGCAAACCTTCCAGCATCAGTGCCAAAATCTGTTTTTTAAACTTTTTATAGAACTCCCCTGGGATTAGGTTAGGACCCGCCGCTTTTCCAGATGGGAGATGATCTATGGCAATGGTTAGTTCATCCATAGTGATTGGCTCATCTAGTCTGTCTCTCTCCTCAGCCGATAGCTGATCCAGAGCCAGCCCCAATAAGTAATCCTGAATTTCCTCACTCCCAGCCTGGGTGTCTTCGGTATATAAGTTTTGATAACATTTTTGAAATGCAGTGAGGATAGCATTGGTCTCGCTCACTGGGCCGACATCCGGATCCCTGATTTCTCTGATCCGAGTTTGCACCGTTTTCTCCCGTGTGCGTACTGCTAAAAGATGCCCGACTCTCTCACTGCTCTCGTATGCCCTACTCCTCCAGGCCAAATATTTGCCAGCTGCTTTCTTTAATGAGATTTGCGTAATAGCAGATCTGGCAATAGTAATTTTTAACTGGCCTGCCTCCGAGTCTGCTCCAGCTGATAGTATCTCTATCAGTTTGGCCTCCGCTTTACCCAGGTCCTTGTACAACGAACGCAGCAAGGTTTTCTTTTGTCTTTGTGCCTCCCAACCGTACCTAGTAGTTTCTCCTCTGACCCCCGCTTTTAATGTATCCCAAATGATACCTAGATTAGCATTTCCATGATTCACTTCGATAAACCTAGGGATCCATTCCCCCATTTGCTGTGTATACCCTTCGTCACTTAATAAAGCCCTATTGAATGTCCACCGTGTCTGCAAGGATGAATACTGAATATCCAGCTCAATCATCAAAGGGTTGTGGTCTGGCATGACTTTGGGAAATGTATTTATTGTGCTATTCTGAACAAGTTCCTGTGATTCTAGAAAATAATCCAGTCTTGCATGTACTTGATGTGGAGCGGAGAAATACGTAAAGCCTGGGTCATTTCCCCTTTTCACAGCCCATACATCCTCTAGCCCGTGCAGTGATTTGAGTTGTGACAGTGAACTAAAAACATTAGGTTTCCTGCCTTGGTACGGAGCCTTCTTGGTGGCAACGTGACAGCTTAAATTAATATTCATATCCCCGCAAAAAATCAAAGGTAAAGTCCACCCCACAAGCTCAATCTTTAACCAGTCAAATAGTGCTGGATCATCCAACACTGATCCGTACACTGAACAGAGAGTGAACATTTTATTATCAATACATACTTGAACAATCACCCATCTTCCCATTTTGTCTACCAAACAGCGAGGAAAACTGCCCAAACCATTCCGAGCCAGTATAGCCACCCCCTTAGTGTGGGTTTCTTGTATTGTGTTTGCAATAATTCGGTACCTGGTCATCTCCAAAAGCCATTTCCTACAGCCTTCGATATGAGTTTCTTGGAGGCATAGAATATCAGCCCTTAAAAATTGAACATTGAGACTAATCCGCCTCCTTTTTGGGGGATTATTTAGTCCACATATATTAACAGATGCTATTCTAATTTTCCTCATTTTGGAAAATAAAAAGAGAAAAAACAAAGATTAGAGTATACTGCTACACAAACCGAGGTCTGCCAAATCAAAGTACCCAATGATGATGCCTTTAGAAAAATTCTTTCCTGCTTCCCTGTGGTTTCGGCACCCCCCTACCCCCTCTCCCTCTCACCTCCTATCAAAAAGGAATAACAGGTCCCTGGACCCTTGTGATGCCTCCTGCATGTGGTTGAGCCCCTATACGCCTCCTACCAAGACCAAAAAATAAAAAATAAAAATGAAAAGCCAATTAAAGAAGAGCTGCCCTTTTTCATAGCTCACATCCTAGCTTATCTATTAGAGAGTTCTTGCAAATACTCCTGGGCTTACAACTCTGATGAGAACACTCTAGTTGTGCCTTTGCAAATAACTATGAGCCTGGCTGAGTTCATTAAAAAAACTTCACACCCCAGCTGCTGAAAAGGAGTACTTAGTGAACGAGTCTCCATCTCCTCTCCACCGTGGTGTGACAAAAGTCAGGCCAGACAAAAAAAAGAATGTCCAGCTGCAGACCTCCTTGCATCCGGCCTGGCCTTTTCAAATGTAGATCAACGGAGGAGAAAGTTACCGAAGAATATTAAGATATCTCTGGGTTTTTCATCTTGACCTGGCTTTCTTTTAAGAATCAGGGATATCTGTGCACCCTTTGAACTTCAGCGTCCCAATTCCAATGAGCCAGTTCAAGAAAGGCCTCCTGGAGGAGCTTCAGAACAAAACCGCGGATATCGCCTCCTTCCGCTTTTTCCGCAATCCCAAGTAGGCGAAGATTGTTCAGTCGCTGTTTATTTTCAAAATCCTCCAGCTTCCAGAGGACGTCGGACATTCTGCTTTCATTAGAGGTGGACTGCTTATCCGAATTTTCCACGCTTGCCTCTAATTGTACTATGCGCTCTTCTAATGCTGTTTTACGATCATTCATTTCCGTGCAGGCTTTGCTCACTTTCCGGACTGCGCCCTGAAGTTTCAGGGTTGCCAAATGGGCTCTCTTATGTTCCTGGCGGGCCTCTGTCTGTAACCGTAAGTTCCCTTTGCCACCGCTGTACATAGAGGATTCCCTGTAGCTAGCAAGATGTTGTTATTTGCTCCTTTTTGCAGCATGCAGTACTCCGGTAGCACCTCTTTATCACAGCCCTGTTGCGCTTTTTCTAACCCCTTGCCGAAAATATTGGCTAAATCCACGGCCAATCCATTTATCTCTTCTGCATCTGGACCAGTCTTAGCTGTACTCACAGGAACTTTATCAGACATTTTTTTTTTACACTTTGCCCACAGTAGTCTTATTTTTACTATTGTCCATTTTTCAAGTTTATGTTGCTGGTGCTTTTACTTTTAGGTAAGTTCTTTTCTGCTTGCGGTGTTGAGAGCCCTTTCCCAGCAAACATTACCGGCAAATTTTTTCGCTTTAGATCATGCGCCCCTTTCTGTCTTCTCATCGCCGGTTCCATTCGCCTCTGGTTTCTCTTTCGGCGATCCATCCTTGCCCAGGCCGGGCTGTGGAGTGTCCACACTAAGATTAAGGATTTTCCCTTCTACAGCGCGTCGGTTCAGAGATGCAGTTTTGGCCCCTCCGGTCGCGCTTGAGTCTTTCCCCAGCGGCTTTCCCTTCGGTGGCATTTCGGCGGCTATTAAGTCATCACCGCACCTCTTAACGATGATTACAGCCGAGCTTCTGGCAACAATGTATCTGCGAATTCCTCTGCCGTCCTGGAGCCCCATGCGTCTGATCTCTGCAGCCACTGAAGGAAACACTCTCAGAGCCCGCATTGCCAGGATCGCCGCCTCCGTGAAGAGCCTCATCAGCTTCAGCCCAGGATTACCGACTTGAGCTAGGTGAGCTTAGCATTCATAGCCCAGTAGTTACTGCAGTGCTAGGAAGCTATCCTGTTGCCTTGGTAGGGAAAGGCGGCTTCCCACAATGCTCACACCGCTATCTTGCCCCTCGTAAAGATGCATTCACTGTTTTATTGTCTTAGGACAGTTGTTCTTAAGCTGTGGTCTGGCTACCCCTGAGTGGTCTGCGAAGCTGTAACCAGGTGACCGGGTCGAGGACCGATAGTCAGGACGGCTGTAATGAGAGTAACTGGTGGTCTGTAAACACTGAAGAAATCGTTGCTCCTTCTCCACGGGACGAACCTTTCACGTGGGGAACATCGTCAACGGAAATGCAACACGGCTCCTTTAACTGGAATACGGAGCAGGACGCCGGGACTGCCCCTGATGACGTAGCCTTCCTTTCATTGGTTAAAGGACCGGAATCGTGGAGGTCGGCGTGTGACGTCACCACCGGAGGCGAGGACCGGGGAGAGGAGGTCGTGGAAGATCGCCGCCAGGACGTGGAAACACCAACACGAGGACGAGAAGCAGACGAGCAGGGTGAAGCCCGGGACGTGGAAACCCCAACGCGAGGACGAGAAGCAGACGAGCAAGGTGAAGCCCTGTCTGAAGAAGACGTGCCAGGAGGCCAACGATTCCGCGCAGCGCCGTGCCACGCTCCCGAGGGAGGAGTGTGGCTCCGACAGGTACGGGACCGTATCTCAAACTGGGTGGGCAGACGGGGAACTTCAACCACCTCAAAAGACCTGACCCCTCCCTAGTATCCCTACACTACCCCGCCCTGTAAATCCCGACCCTCACAACCCTCACCAGAGCTTTCCGTAAGAGAATGTGAAACACTTAACGGTGATCCCTCACCCCTTGGTACCTGGGAACAAAAGTATATCAGGACGTGGCAGTAATTGGTCCTTTTCTTTATTTTGTTTTCGGCACAACCCCTGCGAGAGTTCCTTTGGAAGAGACGCCGGCCTGACATCCCGACCACGAAAGGACCTATACATCCTTGTTGTCATCACGGATCCTGCAGGGTTTGCCAAAGAGAGACTTACGTTTAGGAAAAAGAAACTGTATGTTAAAATAAAACCCTCTTTACCACGGCAACGTGTCCTGTCCATGCCTGACCCCCCTTTACAAGTGGTGTCAGAAGTGGGATCTCCTGACCCCCACCAGCAATCACTGATGGAGCAAGTCATCCAGCACCTTATTGAAGGACAGGACAAGCTGGAATGGGCGGTAAAAAAATCAGATAACGGTAGCGGATGCTGATCGTGAACTGTTTAAGAATGCCCTAAGCGCCCAGATAGAGGGACTGCAGAAACTGGCCCAAACCCCAGTCACCGGTTCAGACCGTAGACTCGGAAGTCCCCATCCATCCGGGGTAGCACTACAAAAATACGTGCCAGGGGAAGATCCGGATGCCTTCCTCTCGAATTTTGAGAGAGCCGCTCTAGCATGCGGATGGCCCCCAGAGAAATGGCCCTTTTTCCTAGCCCCGTTGTTATGTGGTGAGGCTCAAGCCGCTTACCAAGTCGCTAATCATGACGGTAATACCCCCTACGCCACCATCAAAGGAGTCATCCTGGACCATCTAGGTCTCGACCCCGAGGCCTACCGCGTACGGTTCAGAAAGGAAAGAGGGGTAGCTGGGGAAAACCCCAAAACGCTGTATCTAAGACTGAAAATGGCAGCGGAGAAATGGCTTAAACCTGGCCAAAGAAGCAAAGAAGATGTTATGGACAGCATAGTACTAGAACAATTTATGGAGGCCTTGCCGTACGGAACGCAAAGGTGGCTTCGCCAGCATTCTGGTTTAACAGTAGCCCAGGCCATTGAAATGGCCACTAATTATTCTCGAGCACAACCCAGAACTTTTCCTTGGGACTCTGAAAAACCCAGTAAACCTCCAGTCACCATGAAAACTGACAAAAAGAAACCAGAGCTACCCCCTCCCGTCAGGCAAAAACCGTGGAGAGTGGATAATGTACCGTTGAAAGGACCCCAGTGCTTTGACTGCGGGGAGTGGGGACACATCGCCCGGATGTGTCCCAAAAGGAAACCAGCCGAAGAACCAATGGAGGTTGGCTATATTCCCCGAGCCGTTATGTACTCAGCAGAAATGGGTCCATCCTTTTATGTACGTATCCGGATCAACGATAAGACGATACGAGGGTTGTTAGACTCAGGGTGTAGACAATCTGTAGTGCAGGAGAAACTGGTTAGACCTACACAGATCATTCCTAACGAACAAGTACACATAAGGTGCGTCCATGGCGATGTGCGACCGTATCCGGTAGCACAATTGGTCATAGAACCTCAGGATAGAGCCCCAGTACAAATTAGGGTTGGGGTCATATCATCTTTGCCGGAAGATATCATTTTGGGTATTGATAACCCCGACTTTATGTCACTTTTCAAAGACAAACTGTCATCTCAGAATAAAACAGCCAGTGCCTACCTAGTAAAGGAGCCATGGGTATTGGATAGGAATTTCAGGTTTGCACAAGCCAACGACGCAACACTGATGAATGCGTGGGAGGCTGCTCATGTGGCACAAACTCTCACCCATGCTACATTCCCCAGATTTGTAATACAGAATGACTTGCTGTATCGAGAAGGAAAGGCAGGGGAAGGCCTTCAGTTAGTGGTACCGTGTGACTTCAGGGAACAGATCCTGTATTATGCCCATGCACATCTTACAGCCGGTCATTCCGGGGCCGAAAAAACCACCCAAAATATTGTGCGCCATTTCTTTTGGCCCGGCCTGTATAAAGAGGCGGAGATATACTGTAAGAAATGTGCCATATGTCAAAAGAAAAACCTGACGCGGCCCCAAGCTGTCCCTATGCAACCGATGCCTCTCATAGGTAAACCATTTGAAAGGGTGGGGATGGACCTTATAGGCCCCTTACCCCGGTCTTCCAGCGGAAACACTTATGCATTAGTCATAGTAGACTATCACACGAGGTTCCCTGAGGCTTTTGCATTGAAAACGCCCACTACCAAGAACATAGCAGACAGAATGGTAGAGTTATTCGCAAGAGTAGGATTCCCTAAAGAGATCCTTACGGATCAAGGTACTCCTTTTGTATCAAAATTGATGAAGGAAGTGTGCAAACTGTTAGATATGCATCAAATAAAAACCTCGGCATATCATCCTCAGACGGATGGCCTCGTTGAGAGGTATAATCGGTCATTGAAAACAACCTTGAAAAAGATGTTATCTGTAGAGTGTAAAGAATGGGACAGGCTTCTTCCCCTAGCACTATATGTGTTACGGGCTCAAGTCCAAAGTAGCTTGGGATGTTCCTCCTTTGAATTATTATATGGAAGGCAACCTAGGTCCCTTCTAGAAATAACCAAGGAAGCATGGGAACAGGAAGGCATAGAAGAACAAAGATCCCTCTTGGAATACACTCAACAACTCCAATCCAAGTTGGGAAAGCTCAGAGACTTAGCGTATTCCCATGCAGAAACTCAACAACGGAAACAGAAATTCTACTACGATAAGGGAAAAAAATGGCGTACTCTAGAAAAGGGCGATTTGGTCTTGGTGTTGCTTCCTTCTTCTACACAGAAGTTTAAAAGCGAGTGGCTAGGCCCCTACCCTGTGATAGATACCATAGGCCGAACTACCTATAGAGTCCAGTTGTCCCCCTCCAGAAGCCAAACCTTCCACATAAACCTTCTGAAAAAGTGGATAGGACCCCCTCCAAGAGCAGCTCATTTTGGTTTACCAGTCTGTAAGTCCCAAAGTACCTTAGACCAGTTACCAGTCAACCCGGAGTTAACAGAACAGGAAAAGGAAAGCCTGTTACAGACTCTCAGTCCCTTTTCTTCCATATTCTCAGACCTCCCGGGGCTGACTCATCTGACAGAGCACAAAATACTGACAGAGGAAGGGAAGATTATCAAGCAACGGCCATACAGGATTCCGGCTGCTAGGAGAGGGGATGTCAAAAGGGAGGTGGAAGAAATGCTCAAGTTGGGAGTCATCAGACCATCTCACAGCAACTGGTCATCTCCCATTGTGATGATCCCAAAACCAGACGGCTCCACTCGTTTCTGTATGGATTTCAGGGCTTTGAATGCCATATCGGCCTTCGACGCCTACCCCATACCACGAGTGGACGAGTTAGTTGAACGGATTGGAGAGGCAAGATATATAACAACCCTCGACCTTACAAAAGGTTATTGGCAGGTGCCCCTGAGAGAGGAGGACAGAAAAAAAACGGCATTTGCCACAGAGGAGGGACTCTACGAGTTCAATGTGTTGCCCTTTGGCTTACATGGGGCACCAGCCACCTTTCAAAGGTTAATGAATCATGTCCTATCAAACCTGAAACAGTTTTGCTCCGTCTACCTAGACGACATAGTGATATTCAGTAAGACCTGGGAGGAACATTTGAGACATGTGCAGGAAGTACTTCAGGCCCTGAATAAAGCAGGTTTGCATGTTAACGCAAAAAAATCGCGAGCCGCGTTTCCCAGGGTCAAGTATTTAGGTTTCCTGCTAGGAGAGGGAGTCATCGCCCCTCAGGAAGAGAAGGTTAAGGCTATCATGCAGACCCCTTTCCCTTCCAGCAAAAGAGAATTAAGGGGATTCCTAGGTCTAATTGGATACTACAGACGCTTTATAGAGAATTTTGCGGCCACTGCCAGCCCCTTGACGGATCTCCTCAGCCAGGCAGCCAAACCCTCTCAGTTGCGTCAACCCTCTAGGGAGGCCAGGGTAGCTTTCGAGGCACTAAAAAGAGCTATCACTACGAACCCGGTGTTGATTCCACCGGACTACAGCAAAACCTTTTCGCTAGCCACTGATGCCTCGGAGGTAGGAATTGGGGCTGTGTTGTCACAGGAGGGGGAGGATGGTAACGAACACCCTGTACTGTTCCTGAGTCGCAAGTTGCATCCCAGGGAACGGAAATACCCTACGATTGAACGGGAGTGCTTAGCCATTAGATGGGCTGTGGATAAACTAAGATATTACCTAGAGGGACGTCCATTTGTTCTCTACACGGACCATGCGCCATTACAATGGATGCAAAGGAACATGTCCCTTAATCCCAGGGTTCTAAGATGGTCCTTGTTCCTACAGCCCTTTTCCTTTGTCATTAAACACCGCAAGGGACGGGACAACGCTAATGCGGACTTTTTGTCTAGGTCACCTCTTCTCCCCGATCGGGAGAATCCAGGGGGGGAGGTGTGTAACCAGGTGACCGGGTCGAGGACCGATAGTCAGGACGGCTGTAATGAGAGTAACTGGTGGTCTGTAAACACTGAAGAAATCGTTGCTCCTTCTCCACGGGACGAACCTTTCACGTGGGGAACATCGTCAACGGAAATGCAACACGGCTCCTTTAACTGGAATACGGAGCAGGACGCCGGGACTGCCCCTGATGACGTAGCCTTCCTTTCATTGGTTAAAGGACCGGAATCGTGGAGGTCGGCGTGTGACGTCACCACCGGAGGCGAGGACCGGGGAGAGGAGGTCGTGGAAGATCGCCGCCAGGACGTGGAAACACCAACACGAGGACGAGAAGCAGACGAGCAGGGTGAAGCCCGGGACGTGGAAACCCCAACGCGAGGACGAGAAGCAGACGAGCAAGGTGAAGCCCTGTCTGAAGAAGACGTGCCAGGAGGCCAACGATTCCGCGCAGCGCCGTGCCACGCTCCCGAGGGAGGAGTGTGGCTCCGACAGGTACGGGACCGTATCTCAAACTGGGTGGGCAGACGGGGAACTTCAACCACCTCAAAAGACCTGACCCCTCCCTAGTATCCCTACACTACCCCGCCCTGTAAATCCCGACCCTCACAACCCTCACCAGAGCTTTCCGTAAGAGAATGTGAAACACTTAACGGTGATCCCTCACCCCTTGGTACCTGGGAACAAAAGTATATCAGGACGTGGCAGTAATTGGTCCTTTTCTTTATTTTGTTTTCGGCACAACCCCTGCGAGAGTTCCTTTGGAAGAGACGCCGGCCTGACATCCCGACCACGAAAGGACCTATACATCCTTGTTGTCATCACGGATCCTGCAGGGTTTGCCAAAGAGAGACTTACGTTTAGGAAAAAGAAACTGTATGTTAAAATAAAACCCTCTTTACCACGGCAACGTGTCCTGTCCATGCCTGACCCCCCTTTACAGAAGCCTACTCGTGGGGTCTGTGAATTGCTTAGAAAATTAAATAGTATTAACTGATTACCAAAGGGTATATAAAGAAGAAAAATGGGCAATTTTTTTTTAAACGTTCTGTAAATGTGAAATAATTTTAAGTTAGAAGCTATTAAGCTATCAATTACATTTGTATCTTCAGATTGATTCATGACTGATTTCTTAATATATTCTGTTTGATGCGCTTGCATTGCTCCTTGAAAGGGAATCAAACAGCATATAGTAAGGTAGATGAGTGATCTCAATTGAATTTTAAAAAGCTCCAACCTTCCCATTAAAATGCACATTTTTTTTTATATTCGTTTGTGAATTAAATCAAATATTTCATCATTTGTGTATTTGTTTGATGAATGCTTGTTTCTATATTGTTTGTGTATTGGTTTGTCGTTCAAATGATAGAAAATGCTTAGGCCAGGGGGTTCCCAGATTATAGTAATGATTCACTGGGGGTCCCCAGATTCTAATAATGATTCAGAGGGGGGTCCACGGATTCCAGTAATGATTAAGTGGGGGTCCACAAAAGTCAAAAGGTTAAGAACCACTGTCTTAGGGCTTTGACCCAAGCTTCCAAGCTTGAAAATTGGTGCCCACCTGTAGCTGCCGGAATGGTTGCATTTATGTTATGGCCTATTGTAGTGCCTCTGATTTGAAACAAAAGGCCACACCTTAACCCAGCATTCCTGAGAGGAGGGAAATGTACTGATGCACCTTTAAACAACACACGTAAATCAGCACACCCAAAAGATGAGGCAATAAAACAAGACCCAGCACTCTCTGAAGGTGAGGCACGAAAACAGATTCAGGTGCATTTAAAGTGACACACACATATTTATTAATCCAATATTTTCAGAAGGAAGGCAAAATATATCTGTTAATGCAGACTCTCAAATATTGAGTAACTTAGGCACAAAAACAGAATAATGACGCAGGGCATATGTACATGGAGCAGAGAAACTTAGACATTATGTAAATGAAGGTAATAAGAAGACTACATCACTGAGTGAGTGTTCATCCTTCTGCCACCTCGACTGGAGGAGCCCTTGTCAGCCCAGGCAGAAGCTTTGGTCGGAAATCTTAAAAGTTTCATTGTGGCAACACGTCTGCCCCACAAGTCAGCTCCCGTCTGGGTGCCAAGATTCCTGCCTTTAATACTTTTACTCAACTTGAGCCGAAGGTTCTAGGAACCTCGCCCCCCTGCATCTGTTACAAAAAACCAAGCTGACTGTACTGATCTGTGTCAAAGTTAAGACAGAAGCTGGCCAGGGCCCTGTATTTTAACTCCAAGACGGAGCTGTACATTTCACACATTTCTCTGGCAACAACAATCTCAGCCCTGAAAGGTACCTATCAGGCATTCCACGCAACATGCTCCAGTGTACTCTGCTTTATGAGGAGTAAAAACAAGTGAAGAGCAAAAACATCCCCTCCCCACCTTGCAGCTGCGTGCGAGCACCGAAAATGGAGTCGGTTACACAGGATGGAGTCAGCACAGAAAATGGAGTCAGTTATACAAAATGGAGTCAATGGTCAATATATCGTTCTTAATAGCATTACACCTATCAAGGTCCTGGAGGGGTCGATCCTCATGGTGACGTGGGCTGTCTTATGGTTTTGTGCAGGAATTGGTTAACTGCAAGGTAACAACAAGGTTGAACTTGGATGGCATCCCATGATTATTTACATTTTCGCTATTTTGGTGCAAGTTAGAATTATTCTTTGAAGTGTTCGTCTACCACCGCTAGTAGGTCTGTTTAAAGAAAGGCAGAAGTCTTTGCTGAGACAGATCTGCAGCCCACTGCTTAATGATTCATTTGAGATTGGTTCTAGAAGGTCTAAGAGGCCAGTGACCTGGCATATTTTAAATCTTCTCCTTCATCATTTTGTTTATTCTGAGGAAACCAGTGCATTCCTAGCCTTGATCTTGACCACTCATCGGTGCCCACTGTGGACACACTGGGCTGCCCTTTCTTGGGTAGGAGGGTATTATGAGGCAGCATCTTCATAGCAAAAACCCATACCTGGTGTTTAAATCTGTTGTTGGATGCTTAGGATGGCCACAAACTTTTGTTGCAGTTCAAGGGTGCAGCGTTTGCTACACTATAAGAAATGTTCTTTTTGTTCGCTTGGTAGACCAAAGTCACCATCTGGAGGTCTGTTTTTTATGTCTTTGCAGTTGCCTCATCCATATTTATGGTTGCTGGTATGGAGGTGTGCACTACCAGCCTAACACTTATTTCTCTGGGTCCCAGGTGTCTCTAGCTGTCATTGGGTGGCTTGCTCGGTGGATGGGTTGTTCATAATAGGTAACAGGACTTGTTTTCAACTCTAGACAAAAACTTCACGTTGAACTAATAGTCTTGGAGTTGTTTGCATTTTTGGAGATTGAAGGAGGATGCAATTGTTTTTGTAACACACAGTAAAATGTAAATACTTGTAAATGAACTGTACACATTCACCAGTTAGAAAATCAAAAATTAAGAATTTTCTTTGTAATTCTGAAATGCGAGGGAACCAAAAAATGTATAGGATCATAACAAATCAAAATACTTTACTTGGTAACATAACATAAGTATTTGTAAAGCGCACGTTCACCCAGAGGTATCTTGGCGCTGAATAATAGATGCTTATTATTAGCCAACTCAATGGTACTCATTTTATCAACCTCAGATGGATGAAAGGCTGAGTGGACCCGCCGGGACCTGTGACCATGAGGTCAAACACAGGTCGCTGCAGTGGACGCATTAGTACACTGAGCCATCAGACTCAGCTATGCACAAATGATAATTAGTCACTGAAATACGATTCCCACACATGATCATTTGTGTGCAATATAGTTGTATATGTAAAACTGTATCTCTGTGCTAATTGAGTGGCCATTTCAATGGAAAATGTGCTGTCTGTAAATGACGCTACTATATGATGCTTTAGTTACATTAAAAAAATGGACTACCTCATGTAAAAGCTAGATGGGTCACAAAAGTTTGGCGATCTAACGGGTCCATTTTGCCTGCCGACACTTTTTCGGAATGCAGGACCGTCTGCCAGGGATGCGGCGGTGCCGCACCTGCAATTAGGATGCTACAGCCACCGTGGCAGTGGCATCCTCCATTCCCAGCATTGTGGCAGGCGGTGCTAACAGCACCGCCCGTCACAATGCTAGGAATGCACCTTGTGCATTAGCATGCACAAGGTGACAGGCACAGCGCAGTGCCTGCCACCTTGTCCATGTCAATGCAGGGGTGTTCCATAGGTTCTCCCCACCCGCAACATCCTGGGAGCACGCTACGGCCCCCAACAACGAAGACCGCATGCCTTTCCATGGCCGCAACCCCGCCATGGAAAGGCTAATCTCTGCCCTCATCATAATATGGATAGCGGTGTCTTCCAGACACCGCCACCATATTGTGGCAGTTTTCCGCCCGGTCAACATGTCGACCGGCGGCAAAGCAGTGGACGGTCTTCCGTCCGCCGTGGCCCAGCCATCTTAATGTGGCGGGGGGCAATCCGCCCGCCATCCTATTGGGCCCCTAAGATTGGGGTTGTGGTTCTAGAAAGTTTTGGAAGCACTAGTCCAGCACTTGTAGGGCTTGCATCTGCCAGGATTTTCATGTCTCGGTGTGGGTCAAAGTATGCCATTTTTCGTTTCAGGGCTTCATTGATCTTTCCTGGCACTACCCCTCTGGAAGGTCCCTATATCCACTCAGCATGGGAGCTATGTGTGTTCACCCAGGTTTGGGATGGAGAGTCTATCATAGGTAGTCATGACCAGGAAGCTTAGTTTCTCATCTTTATTCTAGGCGTAATAGGGATAATCTCTTTGTATGTGTATTTGTATGTAAGCATTTCACAAGTGAAGGTATCCTGTCACTGAAGCAAAAGCTGTATGGGTCGAGCCAGGGCTATATGAAGAGCAAGGTCTCCAGTTTCTTGTGGAATTCAAGAACTGAGGAGAAGGCTGTGATGTACTGGGGCAGGTTGTTAGAGGCATTAGGAGCAAGTTAGAAGAAGGCATGATCACCAGATCTGGTTCTTCTTATGCATAGGGGGCACAAGAGTAGGAGTTTGGCTGAGCCAAGATGTCTGGTATGTTTGTGTAAGTTTCTGCAGTTGTTGAGATAATTGGGGGGCAATGTTGTGTGAAGGCTTTATATATGTGCCTGAGAAGTTTGAAATGTGCTTGTGTGTGCGCATTACACTGTTTCAAGTTTATTTCACGTTTATTCGGACCGTTGGTCCACAAACAATACATGTCGCTAAAACATTCATCCAACAAGTTAAGCAAAACATTTCATCAACACACATAAAACCTCCTAAAACATATTTGATCTAAAAGCCCACAAATATCTGATCTAAAAATAGCTATTTGTTAAAACTCGTTAAAAAGATATAAAACTGCCTTCACTTTTTGCATATATTTCCCCATAGTCATAGCCACAGCAATATCTAAGCTGGCCATTTCTGTCATCAGTATCACAGCCTGGGTCCTAGTTTTAATCTCATATTTCATAATAATTGTTTTTAAAAATGTAATACGTAAATCCAAAAACTTCAGACAATCAAACAAGATGTGCAGCATATCACATTTGGACCCCACAGAGCAAATGCAGCTTCCCTCCTCATTGATCATACCCCGCTTTACAGAATTGTTCATATAACAAGGGTTTACCCCAATTCTTACCCTCAGTACCTCATTTCGTAATTTGCGGTCCGGTAACTTATCAGTGATGGGGAAGCATTGACCATTATTCCATGCATCGATCATAAAACAGATCGAAGATTTACTTGCAAGGTAGATTTTGTCCTGTGCATGCGATACTTCCTTCCCCGTCGACCCCATTACACTGGGGGAGTACACACCCACCTATGTTAAAAGGCTGGATGTTCAGCATGTCATACTGCAACTCTAATAGCGATCTCTATGCTCAATTGCAACCCCCATCATCCAGACCACTTGACATACAGCAACCTTTCCGATCATACCTGTGGGCACAAACATCTGTGAGTTCACAGACAGAACAAACTCCCCAGGCAGGAACATCATGGGATGAAGAGTAGAGTTCTTATCACCACATGCATGATACTGTTTATGAGGGGCGTGGCTTGGGCGCCGATGGCGATGGTCGCCTGAGAGATCGGCTCCGGGACTAAGCCCGAAATTATCCTGCACATCGGAGGCTGAGGGGCGCCCCAGACCCCGCATTCGGTTGAGTGAGGCGACGACACCCTGCCGGGGGCCTTGGTGGAGTTTGGACGGGGGTGGCTTTGAAGAAATGCCGAAGTTTGCGGAGTTGCGGAGTGCGACCCAACATGGCGCCCGGACCCCTTTGTCCCCTTGATCGAAACTACGGAGTTGAAGAGGTCTCGCGGGTGTCGCCTGGCACCCGGCTTCACCATCCTCAGTTGTTTTAGACATTGGACATTGGCAGGTTCGGACCTTCTACAACGGGTTCATACTCGATTAGACGACCGGGCGGGTGCCCACGCACTAGAGGGCACCGGGCGCGGGTGCCCTCTGTTCCAGGCGGTGGTCTGCACCGCGACTCCGCAACTAGCTACGATTTCCTGGCCAGCCCAACTACATGGATGGCGCAACACTCTGGCGCCACAGGTCAACCGAGGGAGTTGGTGGCCCTCGCCCCGGAGCTATAGTGGGTGAACGGGCCAGCCCGACTCGGCGACGGTTGTCTCCGCCCCCTTATCGGTGCCCTCGGACGCCGTGGCGGTGGCGTGAGCCGAAGCGGCGGAGTCTCCACAGGCTCTGGAGAAGGAGATCGCCCATACCCGACTTGAGAACGAAATCCCGGGAAGGTCGTGCTGGACACTTGTACACGGAGACGCCTACTCCGGGACCCTCGCGGAGAGCCCCTGGCAGCATGGGGAAACCTAAAGGGGCCAAGGGATCCAGCCAGACCACCTCAGACTCTGAAGCCCAGGACAAGGAAGAGCATGGAGACCCCAAACGACCTGGTGGCGCACCACTCCAGCAACAATTCGACCGTGTACTGGAAGCGATAGAGGCAACTCGGTCGGCCCTCCAACAGGACATTGCCCAGGTGGCGACCGGCCTGGGCCTCCTTAGGGCAGACCATGGTAAACTCTCTGACCGGGTCAAGGAGGTGGAGGGCACGGTGAAGACTTTAGAACCGGCGCAGAGAACCCTGGCTGCGACGATAAAGGATGCCATGTCCCGAATCGAGACCCTCGAACGGAGGGCGGAGGATGCGGAAGGCCGCAACAGGAGGAATAACATTCGGGTGGTGGGCCTGCCGGAAAAAATCGAGGATGGCGATATGGTGCGATACTTGGAGACCTGGCTCCGAGACACGGTGGTCCCGGAGGGCCTGTCCTCCTTTTACACTTTAGAACGGGCCCACAGAGTTCCAGCACGGCCCCCACAGCAGGGACGAGCCCCAAGGCCAGTGGTGGCGCGGTTGCTACATTTCCGGGACAGAGACCTGATCCTAAATGCCGCCAGGCACAATGGCCCGTTCCAGGTTGCAAACAGTCAGGTGAATATCTTCCCTGACTACACCTACGAGACGCAGCGCAAGCGGTTCTCCTTCCTGGCGGTTAAGCGTGAACTCAGGAGTGAGGGCATCCAATATTCACTCCTATTTCCCGCAAGGCTCCGAGTCATTGTCGACGACAAAACCCAGTTCTTCGACACCCCAGAGGAGGTCTGTGACTGGCTCGAACTGTACCGGACAGGGAAAGATGGTTATAGCGCCTCGACCCATCAGGCGGAGGAGCCGGAACAAAGGAGGCGATCTAAGAGGGTCAGGAACCGCCGCGGCCGCTCGGGAGGGCCCTCGACTGCGGAGACATCATCGGAGCGGAGGGGAGTGTTGGAAGTTCTGTCGGAACTGTCGGGAGCAAGAGGCGAAGTCATCGAGGAGGAGGAAGAAAACCCGGGTGCTCAGGGGGCACCATCGGACTCGGAAGACTCAGTGGCAGACAGTACCCATACACCGGTGATCACACCGAAATCGGTGGAGGACCTTTTGGACGGACAAGGGTAATGGGATATGCTGCCTTGTTTTGGGTGGGGGCCCGGCAGGGGGGAGGCGGTTGCCGTTCTTTATTGCTGACAACGAAGGAGGGAGGGTTGGGGGGCTTCTGCTCTTGCCCCGGAAGGTTTTGACACAGGGGGGGGCTTACTATAGTCCTGGTAGCCTGGGCGACGAGGGCCCACTGCCTCCGCTCAGCCCGCACCTGGCCCATAAGGCCTTCCTACGGTGGCGACCGTAGGACTAGTGGGGATTTTGGGGTTGATCTCCGTAGAGGTTTGGATGGGATCTAGATGGTGCAGTTTGGGTCCTGTTCTGGGGTGGTTGGGGGGGGGCTTTGTTGGTTTTTGGGTGGTTTGGTTCTGGTTGGGGAAAATGGCCGCCGTCAGCGCTGGGAGGATTGATGCTATTTCTTTGTGGGGACCCGAACGGGGAGACTGTGCAAGAACACTCTGGGACAATGGCTGATGTTGCTAACTTGAAATGTATTACTTGGAACGTGAGGGGGCTTCACACTATGTCCAGGCGTCACAAGGTCCATGCTTATTTAGTGCGTAGGGGAGTGCAAATGGCGCTGCTGCAGGAAACGCATCTGAACAAGGCGGAAGGGGCGGCGCTTCAGCGTAGGTGGCGAGGGCAGGTCTTTTCCACGGCGTACTCTGCTTATGCCAGGGGGGCGCTAATATGGGTTAGGGCAGGAGTCCCCTTCCAGGTCACGAGGACAGTGTTGGACCCAGAGGGGCGTTTCGTGGCCATATCAGGCACGCTAGGAGGGAGGGACCTGAACGTTTGCTGTGTGTATGCTCCTAATGTGGACCAGACTGCCTTCCTTACCAGGTTATCGGGCTCGCTGGCCCACTTTTTCGCCGGGCCCCTCCTGCTGGGGGGAGACTTTAACTCCGTAGTGGATGTAGACATAGACCGCTCGCATCCCCCGCTCCCCGATTCCCCGGTCCGGCGGACGGCTAAGGGCCGTCAAGATTGGCAGACCCGCTGGGGGTTGACGGACATTTGGAGGGCGCATCACCCCGCGTCTAGAGATTATTCATACTTTTCGAGCCTTCATGAGCTGCATGTCAGACTGGATGGCTTTCTTGGTTCGTCCGAATTAGTTTCGGCAGCGGTCCGTTCGGAGTACTTATCGCGGACCATCTCGGACCATAACCCCCTCCTATTGGACATTCGCTGGTTCCCTGGGACGCCGGCAGTACCCACCTGGAAGATGCGCCCCGAGATCCTCGAGGACAGTGTCTTCAAGGCGGACCTAGGGGAGAGGATCACGGATTATTTTGCGTCCAACGGCGGCTCCGCGAGTACTAGGGCGTTCGAATGGGACGCTTTCAAGGTGGTGGTGAGGGGCTACTGTATCTCTAAGAAGGTGGGCATGCGGCGTGTTATCCTGGCTGACTTAGACACAGCGGACCGAGCGCTCCGCGAGCTCGAAATTAGCCGCCCCGGACACCCGGAATTGCAAACACAAACGGTAGAGGCGAGGGAGAAGGTAGCGGTGGAGGTCGAACGGCTCCGCTGTTTCGATTATAAGGCCTATACGGTCCGGTCTATTGCGGAGGGCGACAGGTCGAGCGCGTTACTGGCGTGGTTGGCCAACCCTACGCGCCAGTCCCAAACGACGACAAATATGCGTAGGGCGGATGGGACCGAGGTGTGCACCCAACCGGAGATTCTTGGTTGCTTCCGGCATTACTACGAAAGTTTATACCGCAGTCGCTCCGCACGTGCCCCAGACCGGCTTGATGACTATCTTAGCCCACTGGAACTCCGCACAGTAGGACAGGAAGTGGCGGTAACCCTGGGTTCTGACATCGACTTGGGGGAGATCCGTGGGGCCATCAAACGGATGGCGAGGAACAAGACCCCGGGCCTAGATGGCCTTCCGGTGGAGTTCTATGCAGCTTACGCTGACCTCTTGGCCCCTCGATTACTGGTGGTCTACAGGGAGGCGAAGAGGTTGGGTCGTCTCCCTGGCTCGATGTGTGAGGCGTTGGTGGTTCCTCTCCTCAAACCAGGCCGAGATTCGTTTGACCCGGGGTCCTACCGTCCCCTTTCAATGCTGACGGTGGACTACAAAATATTGAGCAGCATCTTGGCCTCGAGGCTGCTGGGACATATGAGTTCCCTAGTGCATGAAGACCAAGCCGGTTTCATCCCACGGCGGAATACGACTATGAACATCCGAAGGTTGTTCCGCTTGCTTGGGGAACCATTCGTGGATGCCCCGTCCCCGGTAGTCTTGTCGGTGGACCTGGAGAAGGCTTTTGATAGCCTGGAGTGGGACTACCTATGCACGGTATTACGGAAATTCGGCCTCGGGGAGGGATTTGTCAAATGGACAGCAGTCCTCTACGCTTCCGCTTCGGCCAGGGTTAGATCGGGCCCTTTGATTTCATCGCGATATCCGGTGGAGCGTGGCACGCGGCAAGGGTGCTCCTTATCCCCGCTGCTTTTTGCACTAGCGGTGGAGCCACTAGCGATGCATCTTCGCTCGGGAGCCCACTATACGGGCTTATGGACAGCGGCGGGCCCACATTACGTCTCGCTCTATGCGGACGACCTGTTGCTCTTCCTGGAGGATCCGGTCGACGCATTACGGGGAGCGGAATTAGCGCTAACGGAGTTCGGAGCGGTCTCGGGCCTCCAAGTGAAATGGTCTAAGACCTGCCTCTTCCCGATGCGTAGGGGTACCCCCACTCCTGCGCTAAGTAAGGAGATCAGATGGGAGCCCGACTGCTTTAAATACCTTGGGGTATTTGTGTACCACGACCAACCCGACCTCCTAGATGGAAACATTGCCCGTTGCATACGAGCACTCCGAGGTAGCATGGACTTTTGGGCCACGCTGCCGCTCTCCGTGGCGGGACGCATCGCCCTGCTCAAAATGGTGGCGCTCCCCCGACTATTGTATTACTTTCGGACTTTGCCGATCTGGGTCCCACCGGCTACGTTTCGTCGCTTGCGTTCTATGGTGGTCGGGTTCCTTTGGGGAACGGGCCGGCGGCGGGTGGCCCTCAATACCCTGATGAGGCCGAAGGACGAGGGGGGGCTCGCTGTGCCGGACTTCGAGAAGTATTACCTAGCGGCGCAGCTCCAGACCTACACCCAGGAGATAGCCAGGGAATTCAGAGGCCCGGAGGACGGTAGAGGGACGGGTATGGCCAGGCACGTCCTCTCCTTTATCGCGCTGCGACAGCGCTTAGCCCTACGGGACCTGTCGATGGAGGAGCGGACTATCCGACTCTGTTGGAATCGGGCTCATAACAGAAGTCGCCTACGGACGCCATATGCGCCTGAAATACCATTAGGGATGCTGACGGCCCTCCCCCACGGAGGAGATTGGTCACGACTGGCGGACTGGGAGGATTCCGGTTTACAGCTCGTCGGGGACCTGTACGAGGACGGAGCGCTCCTGTCCTTTCAGGATCTCATTGACCGCTTTGGGATCCCCCGGGGCGACTTTCTGCTGCACTCGGCCATTGTGCGAGCGATCCAGGCGCACTGGCAAAACGGGCTAGAGGAACCTCAATTGTCTCAGGTGTGCCAGTACGTAATGATGTCGGCGGGCACGGTGAAGGCGGTCACTTGCCTCTACGGCAGGTTGATTGCCGAGGGGTTGGTTCCTCTCGCCACACTGAAGTCCCGCTGGGAAGAGGACATTGGTAGGGAGATCCCGGAGACGACCTGGTCCCAGCTGGTGAGGCGTGCCTGGAAGGGTACACGTAGCGCCCGTTTCCAACTGGTCCACTATTTTGTTCTCCATAGGGCGTACCTGACCCCGGTAAAGATCAGGCGTTATTTTGCCACGGCTTCGGCGGAATGCCCTAGGTGCCCGGCTCAGGAGGCGGACCTCCTACACATGCTATGGGCCTGTTCAGGACTGACGTCCTACTGGCAGGAGGTGGCGGCGACTTTGGAAGAGATGACGGGGAGGCACTTATCATTCGATGTGGCGGTAGGGCTACTGCACTGGTTCCCCCATACCCCCCGGAATAAAATCACCAGTAAATTTATCGACCTGGGGCTCCTACTTGCTAAGCGAGAGGTGACCAGGAACTGGAAGGCACGAGCTGGTCCTACAGGCAGCAGATGGCACAGTGAGCTTTTGAAATGGGCGGCGGGGGAGAGCGCGCTGCGATATCAGTTGGCTTGGAGGCAGGGCAATGAGAAGGCGCAGGAGGCCGCGTTAGAATGGGAAACGCTGGTGCAGGCCCTCAGAGATTACTGTACCCCCAGCGACTCCGAAAGTGAAGAAGCAACTCGACCCGAGTCCCGTTAAACATTAGCATTGACAGCACTATTACCTTCCCCGTGGGTCAAGCAGTGGATCCTATGTTGATGAGCTCCCTGGCGCTGATGGGTGGGGGGGGGGGGAGGGGGGGGTTTCATAGTAACTGGGAATTTTGAGGGGGGGTTTCCTTTTGGGGTTTGGGGTTTGTTTGGAAAAGCAGATGACGGACAGTGTGTTATCCGGACCAGCTCCAGCATCCTACTGACCCCAGCTGCATTTGCCGCCCAACCCCAGGGATATGGGCTGATTGGCTGTATAGCAACGTTGTGGAAGGGGGTCGGTGGGCTATATCTTGTATAAGTTGTTTATAATACGATACTGGTCGTTACTGTATTGTTTTACTGATTCCTGCAATAAAAATATATTTAATTAAAAAAAATGATACTGTTTATGATAAAATATCTTGTGTTCTCTCAATTGAAACAGGACAGAAGATGTTGTATTATGTATTAGCTACTTTGTAACACATGGACCTTCACTGTACTATTGGTTTTCATGAAAATTATAAATAAAACTTTTTTAAAAAGAAGTGCTTGTGTGTGGACTGGGAGCAGTGGAGCTTTTTGAGGTGTGGGGTGATGTGAGTGTGGGTGGGAGGATAAGGGCGAGAGTGAGCCTTGTATGGTCTAGAGTCTTGGGGTCAATTAAACATTGATTCCACTACTGAGTTTGCTGCCATAGATCAGCCAGCTGGTGATGAGGTCTTGCGTGACAATTTTGCAAGTGTTGATGGGGAGCCATTTGAAGATCTTCTTGATCTTCTTGAGTGTGTGGAAGCAGGAGATGGAGACTGTGTTCATTTAGCCGGTCATGGTGAGTTGGTTGTCACTTACTATTCTGATCTTCTTTGCTTGAGTTGCCGGGAGTGATATGGGTCCCAGTTCTGTTAGCCACCAGGTGGAGTCCCAGAGTGCAGTGTCTTTGTCTGTGTTGAGGTAGTTTGTTTTCATCCAGCTGGAGGGTGGTCTCTGTACTGTGGTTAGGCCTGAATCCTTATTGAGTTGTGTTAAGGAGGTTGGTGTCAGTTAGCTGGGTGGCTAGGTGTTTGTTTATTATCTCTCACCACTGTACAGGAGGGTCCTGCGTGCAGTTTGGCCGACGCTCCATGTTGAGCTGGAGGAGCATGAGCAGCAGAGACCTGGTAAGTGCATTATATGCAATATGTGTCTGAAAGTATGGTGTGAGTAAATACAGAGCTGTACCATCATGTGTCCCATGCCCCCATTTACCTAATATGTGTCTATGCAGCAGTCATCATGGAGCAAAAGGCTCACTGTAGCACATTTACTGTACAGGGCAGAGTGCATTCTGGGAGTGGTGGAATTGAGCCACGCATGTGCATTTGTACAGAAATGTGTACTGCCAGCACCACTAATAGTGAACCAAGGGCATCATAACTGATCTGTGCATTGGATGAGGACTGGTAAAGACACTGCCCAGTGTGTGTATGAGAGGCCAATGGGTATTGGATGCTGTGACTTGCATTGCATTTGGTGAGTTTGGGTTCTGATTAAGATAGATCATCATGTGCCATGGAGTCAAGACAGACTTTGAGATCCTTGCATCACTCTTAAGTTTTACCTATTTCTCCAAGTGTGTCCACAGACACACGTCTTACCTTCAGTGGCTTGTATGCCATTTTTCAAGTTCAGGTAGCTGTACTAGCTTGCCACTACTGTTCACCAGTGTACAGCACTACCTGATCAGTCTTCGAAGCCAATATGTGGCACTGGATTGTCAGCTTTTGTGAGGGAATATTAAAAGGTTAGACTCACAAAATAGCAAACCTAATAGCCCAGACCCTATATGGATGTGTGACTCCCCCCCCCCCAATCGGCATTTGTGTTATCTCATACAATGCTACACAGCAGATAACATTTGTCCGGAATTAAAGTGCACAGACTCCATATCACAGGCCCATTCCAATACCATCTGGACTCTCTCTGATCTCCTTTTGTAGACTGGGTTTGGAAGCTGCCTATGTAGCAGTGACAGGATATTGCCTTTTGCAACACCCTAGCATCCTCTTTTTGCAAAAAAGTTTCTACCATCTATGATACGTTCGCCTCGCTCTCTGCAAACAACCAGAGAATTCAGCTTTCACAATCTGATGCAGCAGGTATAGATCTAAAAGACCCCAACTCGCCCCAGGTCTTCAGTCTGCCACAACTCGCATATTTCTTACCCGTATCCTATGAGCAAATCACTAAACTTCTCCGGGCCACCAAATCCGAATCACCATTGGATCCTTGCCCCCCCTCCCCCACCCCCCAAGGTAATCCACACTGTAACAAAGACAGTTGCTTGTCCACTCACTAGCCATCAAAACTGACATTTCTGAAAAATTGGGAAAAAAACTCAATTTTACCACTTTTAAAGAAATTCAACTTGGATAAAACTGATACAGGCAACTATCGCCCTATCTCTTATTTGCCTTTAGCAGCAAAGATCTTTAAAAAACATATGAACCGAGAACTGGCCACCTTCATTAATAACAATAACATTCTGGATTCAACACAGTATGGCTTCAGGAGCAAGCACTGTACTGAACTGGCCTTGATCACAGCAACAGAAGAAATCAGGCGCACAGTTGACAAAGGAGGCTCGGCTGACCTGATTTTGCTGGATCTGTCAGCTGCGTTCGATACGGTAGACCACGGCCTCCTGATAAATCGTCTTCAGGAAATAGGTATAGCAAGGACAGCCCTCGCACTTCTCAACTCCTCCCTGTCTAACCCTGAACAATTAATCGAAGTGAATGGTCTCAAGTCCCACTGCTTTAGGCTCCCATGTGTGGTACCACAGGGTTTGTCCCTGAGCCCAACCCTCTTTAATGTGTATGTTACACCTCTGGCCAGATTGGTTAAATCATACGGCTTTGTGTTGGTGTCATCCGCGGATGATACCCAGATCATTGTTTACATTTCGAATAATAACCATGACACGGAACATAATTAAAATGCATGTATGTTAGACCTGTCAGCCCTAGGGTGGTCTTTCCCTGTGATTCTTTTGCCCTTGCCTCATTTTTCCCACCTACTTTTTGTTGGCTTTAGGACTCTGGGCACCCTCCCATTGCTAATCAATGCCAGGGTGCAGGTGCTCTCTTCCCCCAACATGGCTGCCACTGACCCCTGCTACTGCAGCGTGGTCTGTATAGGCGCACTCTAGTAGCCAGGAGCTGGCTGGAACCCTTAAACAATGTTGCCATATCAGCCTGCCAGCCTGCCCATAGCTAGAATGAGGGAAGCTCCTGGAACCTTCCAGAATAGGGGAGGCGACAACTGCCACTGCCAACTGCCAACTGACACTATATAAGGAAAGGGAGGGAAACGTTCTAGTCAGTTGGGACATCACTGACCTGGGGAACCCACGCAGGAGTTTTAGGTGAGAGGGCCTAGTAAGGAACCTATGCTACTGGGAGTGACAGGATTTAGGTGCTGCCTCTTAAGCTGGGTGAGGTGTCTTACGCTAGCCCCCTGATCTGGCCAAGTGGTAGGGAACCCCAGGGTCAATCTGCAGTATCTGAGGAAAAACTCATCAAGCATTCAACTCAACCCCCCCCCCCCCTCTTCAACTTCAAGTAACCAGCATCCAAGGGCGCAGAACCATCCAAGCGCCAAGAAAACTGCTTTCAATTGACCAGAAACTGCTGGGGGAATCAACCAGGTACTGGACTGTGCTGCCCTGTGCACCCCCTGCCTGCAGTGGGCCCCTCTGGCCCCACTTGACTCCTCCACTGTCTTAACTGCTCCGCTGTCCCTGCTGAACTGGAGGAGAAACGCTATATTCTGCTCCCCCCTGACCAGCGCTTTGCATCATCCTGCCTGCCCTGAGCTAACTGTGCTCCTGTGGGTACAGCGCTGTGACCCTGAGGCGCTTTTCACCTCAGAACTCATCCTGCCTGCAATCGCCCGAATGCGCTCTCCTGAGCTGACTGGTTTACCCCCACGAGTGAGCGCTGTGGTGCTGGGACACTGTCCCCCCGAGGCGCTATTGACCCCCACTCACTGCCGCAGCCCAGAGCTGCTGTGCCGTCCGAGGCACTCGACGAGGCCCGGTGACCATCACAGCATTCGCGCCGCCTACGCGACGCCTCTAAAGTTCGGCTGCCCTGACGGCGCGTGGCGATCCGCCCCAGCTTCAATTACCCCCCTCGGCGGCCCCCGTATGTGAGGAGAGGGCCGCCGTTCTCCACACGCTGGGCCGCGGTAGGCCCGAATCCAAGCTGTCCCCTGTCACGTGACCGGGGAGCTCCTCCGCCCCGCCCCCGGGCGCCACGCTGCCATTGGTCCAGGCAGGCGCGCCCTCGAGGCGGGCCACGCGGTTGGTTAGAGCTGCCCCAGCCCCGATCTGCAGCGGCCCCGGCCTCAGAGCCTTGCCGGTGGGCCTGAGACGGCCCGGAAATATCACAGCGGGGGCCGTGGAGCCTGAGCGCCCCCTCCTTTCAGCCACGCACGTTGGCCTCGCCCCGGCGCGGCGCCGGTGCCTAGAAGCCACAACTGCACCGAGCCGGGCCGAGGGAGGTCCTGGGAGGGACGAACACCCCTCCCCTCTGCCAGCGACTCTGCAAGGGCCCCGGAGGGCCGAAGAAGTGAGGTAACCCCCTGGGGAGGAGGGCGGTAGGCCGGGAGAGGCCCGAGGTCGCCCCTCCCCCGGGGTTAACTAAGACTAGGCCCTGTGGGCCCCCTTCTAATGTGCCTCAAGACTTTGGAGGTTGGAGGATTAAATACTTTCCATTCTGCACCATATTTACAAGCCTGAAATGTTCATAGTGCACCATATTTACAAGCCTGAAATGTTCATAGTGCACCATATTTACAAGCCTGAAATGTTCATAGTGCACCATATTTACAAGCCTGAAATGAGAGGGAGATTCACTTGACTGTACTGAATTTTCTTGCAGAGGTGGCTTCCATAGTATTCTGATGATCTGATCTAGGTCGCAAGCCGACCTGTATTCACAAGAAGAAAGGCTTGTCACTAATGACTAGAGGCTGTGTTCTTTGGAGTTCCTTGTTAGACTGATAAGTACTTGCCGATATGTTTTATTACCTTCAAGGAAAAGCGTCCATGAGAGGTTTGATGTGTTACTTAAACGCATTACTATAGTCGCTTCTTGTAGGATCCTCCAGGTTAATACAATACAATTACCCCTTTGCCTGTCAGAGAGTCTAATGCAACAGGTGGGGTTAGTTAGTGTTTCATTGCTAGATGAGCTGGTTATTATTTTAATTAAATGTTCACCCATTCATAGGAAATGCAACCTGAACGTGATTCATGAAATGTCTTAATGAAATGCTTACCTGAAATGCTAATGAATTAATAATGCATCGCTCTATTTTAAAGCCTATATAAAAGATCTTGATTTCTTTCAAATACAACTACTGGTGTGGTCTCCATTATTGCGCCACTGTGTGTTTCATTGGATGAGTGTGTTAAGTAGCTGCTTTACACGCAAGACCCTGGCTGCCTTCCTGCTCGAGCCATGCTACCCCCTTGAGAGCTGGTGGTCCCAGTTCTTACAATGTATGCGACACGTGAGCAGATAGATGTCGGAGAACTGCCTCAAGTTAAATTCTAATAAGACCGAATTTTTACTTTTTGGCAGAGACACATCCTTCTGGTCCACTGATTGGTGACCGGCAGAGCTGGGTCCTCTTCCCATTCCAACCACCAAGGAGAAAAACCTGGGAGTCATTTTTGACACTGCCCTGTACTTTTCCTACCATGTGAAGGCACTTCATCCACTTTTTTCACATTGAAAATTCTGAGGAAACTTTTTCCGTTTATACCATCAGGATTACAGAAAACAGTGGTGGCAGCACTGGTTCTAGCTAAGCTGGATTACTGTAACAGGCTCCTGGTTGGTATACATAAGGCATTGCTGGTGCTCTTTGGCATACCTAAACACTTATCAGCCAAGCATGCCCTCAATGCTCTTCACTGGCTACCTGTGGAAAAACAAACCAATTTCAAGGCCTTGTGCATCGCCTTCAAGGCGCTACATAATCTTGGCAATGACCATTTGACAGATCGTTTACAATGGAATACTCCATCTCGAATTCTTCAGTCCGCTTCTCATAAACTGGTGAAGGTTCCCAACCCCCGACTCTAGAAATGGGTAGGTAAAAGCTTTATAAACATCACAACCAGATTGTGGAACCATCTGCCAACAAAGCTTAAAAACGTGTCCGACCTGCTCTCCTTCAGGAAAGGCCTTAAGACTTGTTTATATACCTTATAGTCTCCAACTCAGACCTAGAGCCTTCAGTTAAACCATCAGTGTGTTCATGTGGCTAGTTGCCAAGTGCCTAGACGCCTTAGGGTATTAGTTCCGTTATTTAAATTAAAAACATTTTAAACATACACACAGATTACAAGAATGCCAAAGCTGAGGGTTGGTCAGTACAGATGGGTAAGCCACCAAAATTCAAGTGAGATGTCCATGTCCAACTCAAATCAGGAGATGGGAATGAACATACACATAATTTAAGCTGCTAATGACTGACAACTGTATAGTGTGATTAGAGGAGAACAAAGTCTGCCCTTGGCTCATCTAGGTATGTGTCTTGTTCTGACATGTACAACCACTACATCATGATTTGGCTTACATTTCAGTGGGCTCAGCTAGCCAAAAGGACAAACAGCAGGACACGGTTCAGAGCAGGCCATCTTTGGTGCACTGGCGGTCGCGACCTCTATCCACAAGTGAGGAACAAGAGGATGAGGCGGGACCTTCTATATCAGGAGGCAGGGGGATTGCACCCACCCGGACTGAACAGGAAAACACCTCTGATGCTACGGGCCAGGTGGAGGCCGAGGACATTGAGGGGGAAACTGGACACCTCTGGCCAGGGGGGAGGAGATCTACTCTACCCGAACCATACACAACTTTCTTTTGGTAAGGTGTCCCCGTGACAGGCCCCTACACAACCTGGGCCTGCCATCAGCCCCTCCCTAATTCTAGAGGCCCCTATTCCATCGGGCATCCATCCAGCTGCATCCTCTGCAACTGATCCCCCTCATCGTGGCTACCAGGTAGGCACCAACATAAGCTCAGAACTTGAGGTACCACACCCCTTATGTTCCACCCAAACCCCTCCCTGTGTTGTTACTCTTGTGGCTGCATCACAGAAATTGATGTGGGCATGTGAGGGTCAGCCAGACATAGCCTCTCGCATCATGCTGCAGATGTGAACAGAGCTGTGCATGATGCGAGAGGAAAATGCACAAGCTATGGCCACCCTCACTGCCAGTGTCAATTCTCTGAGGCAGCCATGTTGTCTGTCCTATCCCAAAATCCTTCCCACACCACCTTCAATGTTTCCCCTATCCATTACACCACACTGTTTCCCCCCATACTCCTCGTGTGTCCCAACCCCAAGTGGTGCCCGATCCTGCACCGGCCAGCTAGGAGCCCGCCTCGGACTCAGAGGATCTGGACATTGTGCAAATTGAGGATGACCAGAAGGACACTTGACCTATTGGATAGAACTTTCTTTTTGAACAATTTATGTTGTCTCTTGTATATAGACTGGATCCCCATACACTCTCTGCCGTGACTCCTGAGAGGACGGAAGCATCCTTTCATGGTGGGGCGCTCCTGGATGTACCCAGTGGCTTGCGGGTGGATATCACTCACTCCTTGAGGAGAATGACGGTGAACCCGCAAGACATTTGGGCCACCACTGTGGCCATTTTGATCCTTGACTGGCCAGTATAAATACGTTTTTGCATTATATAAGCACTTTGAACAGAGTGACTAATCAATTAAGGTCCTGATGAATGCCCTGGAACCCTTTTGGGGGCCCGCTAATGGGCAGTAACATGTTGACCACTGAGAGGGGTATATTTGGTTAAAAAACCCGGTCCTCTTTTTAACTCTACCCTTTTGGACCTACAAAATAAAGATATTTTGGCCCGCTGGAGGTAGTTTTAACAAACACCACATATTATATATTCACAAGCACTCTGGCCCTCACTGACTCTATTTACATCGCTCATAAAAACACCTCTGCTGCTGCCCCCTTTTAGGAGTTGTAGCCCACACCATGGACCTTGCAGTCCGGGTGTGAGGAGGGGACCCAATGATGAAACATGTCACCCATGGGTGAGTGAGAGTTCTTGTCCTTAAAAAGGATTCCGTCCATGTAAACAATTTCATTGCATCACACACTTACTGATTATTTTGATAGGGTATAGTTTCAGGCAATGTACTAGCCACTAGCCCTCTTTGATCACAATACCATATGTGTACTTAAATGTGAATTGTTGTATTTCTACTCCAACACTTTTTTACACACATTTTTATTCAGAATCGTACTTTCTCTATCTTGTTTACTTTCATTGTGAATGTCTTGTACAAAATATGGACATATATTTTGGGAGTTATCTGCTCTGCCCATGGGAGCTTGTTGCAGTGATGGGGTAACACTTTTATATGTTTCACGCACACACATACATCCTCACATCTCTAGGCCACCACAATTGGTAAACATTTTCCTATCAGGACATAATACACAACAGAGTATTGACTTGTGATGAGATTTTTTTTTTATTTACACATATTCACACTGGACAATATTTTTTGGATGTGATCAATGGGGATCGTGCTTGCGATTTTGCAAATTTGGAGGTGAGAATCGCTGTGAGGGATTATGTGTGGGTTGTCGCTGAGGTGCAGGTTGGTGTGGTGCATGTGCCTGTACAGGGTGAAGTTCATGTGCAGGAGCAGATGGTATCTGTACAGTTGGTGTTTGTGTGTGGACAGAGGGTGGTTGTGCAGGTGGTGGTAGTGCCTGTTCAGGGGGTGGTGGTGGATGTGCAGGTGGGGGGAGTGCCTGTTCAGGGGATGGTGGCGGATGTACAGGAGGGGGGAGTGCCAGGATAGGGGTTGGTGGTGGATGTGTGCCCTTACTGTGGTCCTGTGCAGTTTGTGGAACAGGTGTGTGGGTGTGATGTGCTGCAGGCAGATGTGATGGCTCCCCTTCCTGCGTTGACCGTGAATGGAGACTTTGGATCACTTTCAGCATGCCCTCCATCATCTTCATGGCCAAAGCATGGTGTCTTGACTCTCTTCCCTTTGGCTGGATATCATGTCTCTGATATTCTTGGACATATCTTGCCAAGATCTATCCATCCTGTCCAAACCATGAGTCAGTCTGTCCACCATCTGATGGATTTTGCAAATGTCCTGCAGGCACTCAGACATGTCTGACAGGGTAGCTCCCATGGCAAGAATGTCCTGCCTCACATCTGCCTGCTGTTGGAAGAAGTCCTGCTCCCACTGGCCACCATGGCCAGGTACAGGCCCTCTCTGCAGGGGTCGTCCATAGATAAAACCACGAGGTCCAATAGCAGGGGGGAGGGTAGCAGGTAGAAACCTGTGAACAGGAGAATGGTGTCCAGGGAATACCTGCACCACAACAGGGTTGGTACTTCCCTAAGATGGTGGAAAGAATGCCTCGGATGCACTGTATAGGGAGGAGTTTGTATGGGAACCACCACGTCTGTACTGTATGTGAGGGAGTGATGTATGTGTTGGGGTTCGTGTTAGCTGTGGCTGGTTAGCTCTATGCTGAGGACAGGCAATCTTTCTTTGTGGAGGCTGAGGTTGATGTGGAAATTTTCACGCCATGGAATCTGAATCGTCATACTCTGAGAGGATGGTCTTCATCATTGTCAAATTCTTTAGCCTCCTCAGGTACTTCATCCTCCTCCACAGTACTTACAGCCGACATTACTGCCTGCAGGAGCAGTAGATTTTCCCCTTTGATTGCTTGTCGCCCAACACTGGTGGGTGGTCGAGCCTCCTCCTCCCCTCAAGCACAGAGGTTGCAACAGGATAAATAATTGACCTAGTATAAGATGTGGCGCAACACAAGGGTTGGTTCTACTGTACTTTGCATCAATAGTTGACGCACATGTGACCTGGTTAGGGTACCCCAACACCTGACAGCTCACACCATAGCACTGATGTGTTGGATGGAGATCTACACTGCACAAACAAGCGCACCGGCTACAGCCACAGCTTTGTGTCCCTTTGCAATCCCCCATGATGTCAACTGCTGAATGTGGCTCCTCATAGGTGTAGTTGATGAAGCTGTCCCCAATCCAGCAGCTGGAAAAGGAAGTGATACCATACTCAATTATCTGTATTACTAATTTACAAACAGGCACATGTGACACTTACAAAAATGAAATGGTATGTTTGTAACTTTGTAAACACCGATTGCAGTTTCTATGTAGAAGGGGATTTGGATCTTTGTCATGATTTTGGAATCTATGATAAAGAAACACTTTGCACCAAACTTACCTGATGGACAGGTGCAAGAGGGTTTCTCTGCTGCACTGTCTTGCCTTCCCCAGGATGGTGTATTACGCTGCACTGGTGTCATCCTGTCAGCAGCTGTGATGAGACATACATATCCATATTTCAGTACATCAGATGTTAGCTATGAGCTAACATGTATTTGTCATTTTCAATGACCATTGATATGATATTCCTGGCCAATGTGCAGCATGTTTACCTCAAGGACTTTACATGTAGGCCCCTGCTCACATGCAGCAGTTGTCAGCTGTTACCTCCACACAGTACTGACCTCAATGAAATGACACATCAACAGACAAACATGTATGAAAAGGTTACTGATATTTGAAGGAAGGGGATAAATAATCACGACGCCTCCACATTACATTGATTTCACCTTCACCGTTAAAACCATCATGCCTCAATTTTTTTTGCTAAAATGTGTTTTTATTAATTTTTAAAGTTTGGGGGTTATGCAATTTTACAATACTTCAGTACACTTTAGACAGTATTATTATCATGCATTTTTAAATTGTCTGTATTATTACACTTACTGTAGCGTTCCAATAATGCATATCTAGTTTAACAAGTAGTACATTATCAACATGGTGGCACTCCTGCTTGATTGAAATTAAGCAGCCTGAGAGGTTAAGAATTGAACTGTATACAACACAACATGAACATAAACCAAAGGGAACCTCATATTGACTACTGTGCGTAGTAAGAACTGTACAGGTTTCTCGTGATAACACGATGCACTTCCAATTTTCTGTTGCTACTGGTACTCATTGCTTGCCGGCTGTGAGAAACTGCCATCTTTCTTGCCTTGGTATGCCCACACTTTTTTCTGAACTGCTGATGTGCTTTGACTGAGTGTGCCCTGGGTTCATGCCAATCAGGTACCCAAGGGCCTGTGTTCCTTCCCTAAAACTGTGCTGAAACTAAAAACCCAATTGGCATCTCTGGCCACCTGTCCGCCCCTAGTAAATGGTACCCTAGGTACCCAGGGCATGGTAACCAGAGAAGACCCCTGAGGGCTGATGCACTTGTTGTGCCTCCCTCAGGGGCCCTGTACCCTGGCACCCACACACTGCCTTTGCAGGCTGAGTGCCTAAGTATAGAACTAAACCAAGAATCGACATGGCACACATCCCTGTGTGCCATGCCCACAGAACCCACTGCCCTAGCATACTTCAGTCACCCCTCTAGCTGGGTGCCCTATGCCAGAGGTGTGGGCGCAGGTGCATGATCCCTGTGCCCCTACAGTACCCTGGGCACTGTAAGTGCAGTGATACCATTAAGAATATATGGTGCTGGGAGGTTGTCATTACGAACTCCAAAGCACCATAATGGCTACACTGAAGACTGACAAGTTTGGTACCAAACTTCGCAGCACATTAAACCCGCACTGATGCCAGTGTGGGATTTAATGTAAAGTGTACCAGAGGGCATCCTAGAGATGCCCTCTGAAATCCTAACCTACAATCCACGTCTGGGCTGAGTGGCTGCAGAGGCTGCCACATAGCAGACATGTTGCTGGACCCCTGGGTGGAGAGCCACCCACTCTCCTGGGCCTGCAACAATGCACATCCTGGGTGAGGTGCTAGGTCTCCTCCCCCAGGATGGGCAGGGGGAAGCTTCAAAGGCATGCCGCCTCCGTTAGCTTCTCCAGACCATTTGCTGTACCCAGCAATTGGCCCCCACCAGTTCTAACCCCCACTCTCGCGGGAAGACTAGTGGGAAAAACTACTTCAGGAAGGGGGGGGTGCCAGCCTGTGCCAACCCCACCCCTCAGGTGGGGGAGACGAGGTGAAGCACGACCTCAGGCTCCGGCCATCTTGTAGATGGGGAGTCATGCCCAATCCCAGATAGGCTCCTGCTCCCCTCCCACAGGAAAGGAGCAGGCTAGGTGGTGTACTCACCCCAGGACAGGGACCCATTGGTCCCTGCCCTTGCCCTACCTGTAACGCCCCCAAATTCAGTATTTAGGGGCTCTCTGAACCTTCCTTCCTCAGATCCCGATACGAAAAGAAGAAAGAAGATCAAGAAGGAGAAGACCCGCCGTGCAGCTGCTAACAACAGGACGACGAAAACTGACTTGGCCCCATCCTGGAACCTGCTCCTGCCTAATCCCGGCGACTCCTGCGGACAGCAACCTTGGGACACCCGGAGGACCTGCCTGCCTTGACCCTCTTAAAGACTGGGGCTCCCATCAGCAGAGGCTCTGCTGCAACAACCCACCTGGTGCCAACCAGGAAGCTCCGGACCAGCCCACTCTGCACCAGCCGAGCCCGGGCCGGGCCCAACCAAACCAAGACCACAAGGACGTCCCCCCGGCGACTGGGACCCAAAGTCCAGTGCCCAAAGACCCTCCTCAACGAACCAGCCAACGCCTGCAGACTCAGAACCAGGAGCCACCCCAACCGCGACCAGTCGAGGGTAAGCTTTTCCGACACCCAAAGACACCACTGCACCCGGCGCCCTACAGCCCCCTGTGCCTCTCTTTGGGGTACCTACCTGTGCTCCAAGATCCCAACTTATCTCTCGAAGAGCTGGTCGCCCCTGGAGAGTCTCTGTCCCCGAGCCTGCAACCTTTGTTCCTTGTTGACCTTTCCCATTGGATAACATTGAGCGCCCGACGGCTCAAGAGCACCCTGCACCCAGCCGCCCGAGTGCCACTGGGTGTGCCACCTTTGTAATTTGTGATTTTCATTTGTATACCGCATTATCACCAACGGTCTCTAAGCTCTGCTCCTACTTCCCCCGTTGCCCTGAGCAAGTGACCAGGAGCCCAGCTCCCACAGCCACGTGGCCTGCTAGCCAGCAGCCACCAACCGAAGGCCCCCTTTCCCTCACTGGATATCATTGGGCCTACCTAAATCTGCCCCCGCCGGCCCTGCGCTGCTGGGGCGGAACTGACTGTACTTACCTGACCCTGGGGGACCCCTGAGTCTATACCCGGAACCTTAACTTCACCAGCCAAGTACTCACCTGGAAACCAGTAACTCACTTACCTGCCATTGGATAACATTGACTCATTCTGACTCGAAAATTTTCTAAGTGTGAAGTTTTGAAAACTGCAAATATTCATATAAAATCAGCTGAAGTCCGAATTCCGAAGTACTCACCTGCAAGCAGGCGAGAAGTCAGTGCTGTACCTTGCAGCCCAGTACTGAACCGCAAAAGTAATCCTTACCGGGTTTGCTAGTAATCTGTATTTTCTCCATTGGAAACCATTGGATGCTTTTCTATGAAATTTCTTCTAAGGGCCTACTTTTGAAAACTTGAAATATTCTTTAAAAATTATACGACATACTAATACGCAATTACCTACCTGTTTTAGGTTCCGACCCCAGTGCTGGCCCTAGAAGTCCAGTACTGGATTACAAAAGTAACGCAATCATACTTTACCTGCAACCTGAATTTTCTCCCATTGAATAACATTGTCAGATTGTCATTGAAAAGATTCTAAGTGTGAACTTTTAAAACAGCTTTATATTCATGAAAATTCACAGCAATAACTAAAACGTTTTTGCTAATCTGGTTTCAGCTTAGACCCCAGGACTGAATCTAGGATCTAGTCCTGGAAGTACTAAAGTAATCTGTACTGTAATCAACTGTACTTTTATGGTAACAATCCATTGAGCTCAATGTTAAAGTGTGTCTAGACTTTAGTTGCCTTCAGCAACTCCTGTACCTATTGTGTTCACCAGCTTTATTGTTTTCTTGCAAAGTAATTACATGAGAGTTCTCATATCTAGCAAAGTATATTTATATGCCTGTTGGTTCTTAAAATAAAACAACTATATCTTTGGATATAAAAACCATTGGCCTGGAGTTCAGTCTTTGAGTGTGTGAATCCTTTGCTGACTGAGTGTGTACAACAAATGCTTTGCACTGCCCTCTATTACTGCCTTACTGCTCGACCAAGCTACCACTTTGGAGAGTAAGGTCAGTCCTGACTTTAACCTCTGTTATACCTTTGGGGTTTGTGCACTCCATACACACTGTACTTCCTTATTGTCCAGTATATAAAGAGCCACTTTCTCACATCGGCTTATTGCGCGCGGGTATGTTTTGAATAGAGTTTTTCCTGTCGGACATCATGCACATTGCGCAATGGTCACTTGCCATATATTATGTGAGTTTACTTGAATAGCAGTCAGTGAGCGGCGATGCGTTTGACTCCACACTTATATGTCCAAGCAGGTTAGTGATGCAGAAAAACCATCATGCTTCATGAGTATGGTGCTGTCTGTTGACATGTCGAAAGGAGTGTACATCACCAGGGTGACCAGTTTCACATTTGCACACCAGATCAAACATTGCATTGCAGAGTTCATATGTGAGATGTGCAATAGTCAGGTACATTTTGCTCATTTGTGCTTCCCTACACATGAAGTCAGAAAGCTAATTTTGGACTGAGAGATCACAAATTTGTTATGTCCATCCTTTGAGTGTCCTCTGTTCCCATAATCCATTTAAAATATCATGGTAGTACCTAGCTGACAACGGATGATGCCTTGTACAGCAGACATCCTAACCTCATATATTATACACTCACTTATACAGGTGAAGACAGTAGAAGAGGAGGCAAGCAGAATGCAACATTTGACTAGGATCTAACATTGTGGGTAAGTTGAGAAGCTTTGATGGTTGCCGCCTACACTGAATTTGCATTGCGCTTTTAAGCCAAGATATTTGAACATTTCACTTCCTCAAGATCCACCTTAGCAGCCCATACATCCATCACAAAAGTACACAACTGGCATCAGTGCGACCCTCATCCACACCAATTTCAATAGGATTTGTCCATTGATATTTTGCGAGAAATTTTTCAGATCATTGAATTACAATCCAGTTGTGTCTAGTACACTTCATATGACACTATTTACTATTTTATGTCCATTCTGCACTCAATTGGCATACAATTTATACAATTTTGTCTTATCCTTTCATTAGCCACTATGATGTGATCAGGTATGTGGTTAAATGCTGCATGTAGGCATGTTGTGATGCAGGACAAGATTGGCGTAGAACATATACAACATACAGCAGAGATTAAAGGCACATTTCACATTGCATGAGCATTCAGGTACATTATTCTTGGGTTTACTTACCATGGCCCACACCTGCCCAGTGTGTGGTCTCTGACCAGATGTCACAGCCAACTGGTAGCAGAAGTTAATGGGGTTACTGGAATCTGGGCGGACATCATTGGACCTACAATAATAAGTGTGTTTGCAACTTTACATTTTAGCTGCCACATGTGGTGCACTCAATTTCAGGCACACAGGATAAGCACAAGCAGTGTGGGCACTACCATTGCAGAAGTGTGTGGCACTAAATATCATGAGTGGTCCCATATTCAACTTATAATGTCCCCACTGCTTAGAAGCAATGTCTATCAAATTGACACCACAATTCCTAAAGTAAGGTCCACTGTTGTGTTTTGTTTATGGACAAAAAACATGCCATCCGATGTTGACAAATATAACCAGCTGGGTTGACTGGACAATTTCATGTATTGAAAGAACATTATAATTTGGACACAGGACACATTCTCTATACTCCTGACAATTGAATCTCACCTCCTGTTCATCATTGTTATATTTGACTTGTTGTGGCACTCGATTCCAGGATTGAGTTCACAGTTCTGGAACTGTTGATGAAATACGGTAAACAGTCAAAATATCGAGTTTTTTATTTCGACCTACACTTATATCGAGTTGCTAATATCGATGAGACAGAATATTGATGTCCAGAATATCGATGGCCAGAATATCGACCCTAAGATAAGTAATATCGAAATTACTTATATCGATAGCATATATATCGATGTAAGTAATTTCGATTTACTAATATGTGTTAGAAATATTAGTTAAGTATTTAAATTAATTGTTATAATATGTGTTTAATATGTTTTTATAATTTAAAAATATATAAAAGTAAATAATATGTTTTACTACCAGAGCGGGTTGTGGGTTTATAGGGGAATAGGGTGGGAAGTAATTTATTTGTAATTAAATAATTATTTTTCAATGATTAATTTATTTTGCAATTAAATATTAATTGGCAATGAATTATTTTAATTGATTAATTAATTGATAATTTATGTATATTTTTAACTAAATTATATGTTTTACTACTGGAGCGGGTTGTGGGTTTATAGGGGAATAGGGTGGGAAGTAATTTATTTGTAATTAAATAATTATTTTTCAATGATTCATTTATTTTGCAATTAAATATTAATTGGCAATGAATTATTTTAATTGATTAATTGATTAATTAATTGATAATTTATGTATATTTTTAACTAAATTATATGTTTTACTACTGGAGCGGGTTGTGGGTTTATAGGGGAATAGGGTGGGAAGTAATTTAATTGTAATATTAATTAATTTTAGGTAAAGGGGTATTTTTAGGTTTCAGGGTCAGTTTTCAGTTTTTGGGTAAAGGGGTATTTTTAGGGTTCAGGGTCAGTTTTCAGTTTTTGGGTAAAGGGGTATTTTTAGAGTTCAGGGTCAGTTTTCAGTTTTTGGGTAAAGGGGTATTTTTAGGGTTCAGGGTCAGTTTTCAGTTTTTGGGTAAAGGGGTATTTTTAGGGTTCAGGGTCAGTTTTCAGTTTTTGGGTAAAGGGGTATTTTTAGGGTTCAGGGTCAGTTTTCAGTTTTTGGGTAAAGGAGTATTTTTAGGGTTCAGGGTCAGTTTTCAGTTCTTTGGTAAAGGGGTATTTTTAGGGTTCAGGGTCAGTTTTCAGTTTTTGGGTAAAGGGGTATTTTTAGGGTTCAGGGTCAGTTTTCAGTTTTTGGGTAAAGGGGTATTTTTAGGGTTCAGGGTCAGTTTTCAGTTTTTGGGTAAAGGGGTATTTTTAGGGTTCAGGGTCAGTTTTCAGTTTTTGGGTAAAGGGGTATTTTTTGGGTTCAGGGTCAGTTTTCAGTTCTTTGGTAAAGGGGTATTTTTAGTGTTCAGGGTCAGTTTTCAGTTCTTTGGTAAAGGGGTATTTTTAGGGTTCAGGGTCAGTTTTCAGTTTATGGGTAAAGGGGTATTTTTAGGGTTCAGGGTCAGTTTTAGGTTTATGGGTAAAGGGGTATTTTTAGGGTTCAGGGTCGGTTTTCCCTACTGTTGCACCCACTGGAGTGGGAATAGTAATTATTGTTAAGTAATTTTTGCTATCGATATAATTACGCCGATATTTGTGTAGGTCGAAATTCTGTCTGTCGAAATTCTGTCATAGATCCATGAAATACATGTAATGTTCCCAAATCACAAAGGTATGATAAGCCTAGCTATTTTATTGTTTGTCTTTCGCTATTCATAAATGTCATTTGCTAGAGGTAACTGTCCTTTAAGAATTCCAATAGCTGTAAAGTTTGATTTTCGGGGGGCGTGTGGTAAATAATTTTACCTATACATTTTTCCGCATAATTATCATTACAAGACAGCTCATTTAAATGAGAGGCAGAGTCCGTGGTATCTGAGTCTTACGGGCTTTAATGGAATTATCCTCAAGGATGGAGCATCATGTTCCGTCACCTCTAAGGTTCAGGAAGGGACAGTCAACGTTTTATTAACATTACACATTATATATAGTAAAACTTTACAATTGAATCCAATACAGTAGGCGTAACAGGTGAAAAGAGAGAGATAAGAACACATGTGCGTAAGAGGAGGCGTGAAAAGAGGCGTACACATGGGCGTGCACTGTACATGTCAGAGAAACGTCACAAGATACGTCACATGTGGGTGGATGCATAGAGAAAGTTGCAGAATCAGCAGAAACCCTTCACCTGTATGCGCGCGCAACTAGCATGACGTGAAACTGGGGGCTTTGACTTTAGCACTAGTGGAGGAGACTGGTGTCTGGAGTGTCAGGGCAACCTGTACCTATAGCATATCTGGTATCTTATGTTTGGAGGATGTAGTGTCTGAAGTAAAAGGTCTCTCGGGCAGGGGCCATCCAATACTGAAAGCTGGTGCGTGCATACGTGTCTTGGTGCAACGTGCGGAGCCGTGGGCCTACCATGCTAACGGAGTCAGTAAATCACTTGCAAGGAGGACAGAAAAGGCCGGGCCCTTTGCTCTGCAGCCGGGAATATGTTTACCTATTTCACTAGACTGGAATGTGTTTTCGAGGAGGCTGAGCAGATAACTGTAGGCAAAACATGAGTTTGGCAGGTAGTCCAGGCCGAGCCGGGCACCGCTGTGCTGGCAGGAAGTAAGGCAGGGGTCAGGGATGCGTACAGCTTTCGGAGACAGGAGAGATGAGGCAGAGAGGCCTCGTTGAAGGGCCTGGCTCGACTGGGCCAGGAAACATGGAGAAAACGTGTGCGAATTTCAGAAGTGCACCATGTAAAGACGGTGGCACCGTATGCCTAGGAACATATTTAACGAGATATCTTGGTATGGTTGGATAGCTTACATGTTAAGGATGGACGCAAATGTATTTGCGTCTGTCTAGCATGTACAGAACAGAAGTTACACGACATACATGGAACATGGGTGCATGGATAGGGTGCGAGTGGGGGACACATTAGCTACCTGAAAATTTCTATTACCTCATTCCCTCCTTGGACCCTACTACACCCTTTAGGATATATCTATATTCATGAGACCATCTATCTGTTCGTAAAGCATCATTTGTTCATCTTTCTTTATTCGGGAGCGGGAACGTGTACTTGGATGGGGAATACAGGCTGTGGCGCACAAGCCGCAAATCGCTGGGCCACATTGCAGACAGAGACAACAACTGAATACTATGACCAATATTATTCCTAGGAACGACAACAACTTCCATCCCCAGGCGGATATCACACTCCAGAACCAACCGGACCAAGTCCAGGAGCCTGGGTTCTGGTGTATCTGGTGAGCTATTTCATGAAGCCGAGTTATGGCCTTATACACGGATGGCGCGTTATTTGGAATGAAAACGCAGCAACTGGATCCGATGACTCTACAAGCCCCGCCCCTATCTGCCAGGATGACGTCAAGGACAAGGCGATTTTGAAGAACAACAAGTCTCATAGCAGACTGCTCCTCGGTCAGGTTACCTAAAGCAGAAGTAGTTTCGTTCACTACTGCTTCTAATGTTCTGGTCAATCTTCGAATGAGTTTACTATTTGAGACTGTGCCTATGAATGGAAAGAATCCTTTATTGAAATCGATATATTGTTCCAATGTAGTTTCAGTCTGATCGACAAGTGGGATCTTGATCTCCCTTCTATGTCTGACATGAACGAGACGTGGATTTCTGTGATAATCAGGCGGGGCTAGGAAAACAGGTGGCAATAGGAACGCAATATAGCACGTCCCATCCCAATCCAATGGCAGACGTACATAGGCTGTCTGACCACATATGAAGTAAGAATGGCGAGAGGCTCTGAAAGTAGACTTTCCTTTATCACTGAATTCAACAACAGTATTACAATCACTGTGTCCTAAATGTACTGAACCATTCTTTCTGACGCATAATTCACCTTTCACTGGTAAAACTGTAATAAACGGCAAATCCGAATTAGTCTCAGACTGCACATTCAGAATCATGAGGTTAAGTGTAAAATTGCCTAATCCATACACTTCATTTTCTAGATCGGTCCCTGTCCTCTGGGGAAGACCTTCTTGGTCTGGGAAACATATTTTATTCATGACTGTATTCAGGTTCCCCCATATCCAATTGCCTTGGGAAACCTGGGACTTACTATCTAGGGAAGACATTAAAGTAAACCATGCACCACACGAACCATTATGTGTGAACGGATAAGGAAAGAGGGGCAGAGCTCCCTTGTACTTCTGATAGGGAGGGAGTCGGCCACATACCCAGCAATTAGTGGCATTGCTGGTCTGGTGTGAATGATGTAACATACGGATGAATGTATTGTTGCGCATGGCTAAACGATAGGATAACTCATGTGGGGGTAAATCACTAAAAGTGTGCTCCACAGTGTCATTAGAGGAAGCATGTTCGTGTGAATCAAGAGGAATAAAAACGTGTAACATTAGACTAATGCATATAATCGTAAGACTCAGAAGAAACATCGAGATCAAGGCAATTACACATCTGCTGTGCAGAACTTTACAATACACTTTTCTCTTCTCGATACGCCTATCTCTCTGACTGCTTGGGTCTATTCTATACATGTCAGAAACCTGTCTAACCGCTTCACCCAGGGGGACTTAAACAATTAAACGCTGTCTGACTTACTAGACCTTAGCTTTGTACGATACTCCTCTTGGGGAGTTTTCTCTAGCAGGGGGAGTTTAGTATCAGTGTCTGGAATGTGGCAGTCCTGGGAAACAGTTTTTGGCGGAAGTCCATAAAATTTCTTCACATGGCTCGAATGGAGCCAGCCTTTTCTCCCTTCCACTTTTAGAGCGTTCCTTGTGGTCATCAGAACGATTTTGGGCTCCTTCCAGCGGGGCTCCAGAGGGCTTGATCTGTCGAAATTGCGGACCACGACGATGTCACCTGGAACCAGTTCATGCGGTTTCACCTCGGTGTTATCTGGGAAGGCTGCCGCGACCTGTGAACGACAAGATCGTAGTGCAGACATCAATGCAGCCAAGTAATCTGTCAGCATAGAACTGTCAACATCTGTGATTTTACGGGGCATAGGCGTCCCCCACATATTAGGAGGCCTACCGAAGACCACCTCATACGGGGATAGCCCTGTCCTAGAATGAGCTACCATTCGCATATAAAAGAGTGCAACTGGCAAGGCAACTATCCAATCTACACCTTTCTCGGCACATATTTTGGCTAGGCGTGTTTTCAGGGTCTGATTATGTCTCTCTACGAGACCTGCGGCTTCAGGATGTCGGACACAATGGAACTTCCACTGGTAACCTAACAGGAGTGACACCTGCTTCATAAGCTCGGACGAGAATGGCTGTCCATTATCAGAGTACACGACACGGGGCAATCCGTACCGTGGGAAAAACTCACGTACCAGCTGTTTGGCCGTGGTTGCAGCAGTGTAATCGGGGACTGGATATGCTTCCGTCCATCGGGAAAGAGCACATACGACTACGAGGATATACTTAAATCCTCGACATCGGTCCATCTGGATATAATCCATCTGGAGGACTTCAAAAGGATGGTCAGGAGGATGAAATCCACCCTGTTCCACGGGGACACCTTTTCCTGGATTGAACTGACAACAGATCATGCAAGTACGCACTTTCTGCTTTGCTGCTGCTCGTAAATGTTTGTTGTACCAGAGAGTCTGTAAACTGTCTAACATGGCTTTCTCTCCTAAGTGTGCTGGACTATGTGCTGTGTTAATGATGATTTGAACCATAGAGTCAGGGAGGAACCATGTGGCTCTACCCTTCGTCATCCATCCCTGATCTGTTCGGATCCCTCCTTGTTCAGTCCATTTCTTGATTTCGTCTGGTGTGGCATGTGTCTGTATGTCGAGTACATCTAGAATGGGATCCTTAACTGTCAGGCAATGTGTCAGTGTAGTCGGATCAGTCTTTGTCATGTCAGTCGGAATGTCTGTCTGAGCTGTGAGTTTGGCTGTACGATCTGCCAGGTCGTTACCCTGGGAAATAGTGTCAGTGACTTTGGTATGTGCTTTGCATTTCATGATGGCTATGGCTGTAGGCAAATGTATTGCTTCTAACAGAGCTTGAATGAGGGGACCATGCTGGATCTTGGTACCGTGAGAAGTTAAAAAACCTTTCTCTTCCCAAAGGACTCCGAAGTCGTGAACGACTCCGAATGCATACTGTGAATCTGTGTATATGTTAACTTTCTTGTTCTTGGCTATTATACAGGCTTGAGTCAGAGCAATGAGCTCAGCAGCTTGAGCAGATAGGGTGTCTATACGGTGTGTTTCTATGACTTCAGTTTCAGTGGTCACTGCATAGGCGGCCACCAATTCTCCTGTACTTGTTCTCATACATGAACCATCCACATAAAGTGTCAGGTCTGGATCGGGTAATGCAATGTCTGTCAAGTCTTGTCGGGGCTTCGTCACTGTATTAATGACTTCTACACAGTCGTGTGGTGCTGGATCTGTTGTACTCGAGGGTAACAATGTGGCAGGATTAAGTATGTTGCAGCGTCTGATTTCTATGTGTGGCTGGAACAGTGTCAATTCATAACCTGTCAGTCGTGCTATGGTCAAGTGTTGAGTCTGTGTACGGTTCAGAAGTACTTCCACGGAATGTGGAACCTGTACTGTCAAGGGATGTCCTAACACTATTGAATCGCTTTGTCTGATAGCTAGAGCCGTTGCTGCAACTGATTTCAAGCACGCAGGCAGAGCCTGGGCTACTGGATCCAATGTACTAGAAAAATAAGCACAAGGCTTGTGGTGTCCTGCTTGATCTTGTGTGAGAACGGACAACGCTGTGCCATCGCGTTCTGTGACAAAAAGTGTAAAAGGTTTGCTGCAACATGGTGTCGCTAAAACTGGTGCTTGACATAAGGCTTTCTTCAAGTCATTAAAAGCTTGTGTATGTTCCTGAGTCCAAGGGAGGACAGTCGAAGTCGCTGCCTCCTGTGTTGTCAACTGTATGAGTGGCTTGGCTAGAAATGCATACTGGGGAATCCATTGTCTGCAGTACGAAGTAAGGCCAATAAAGGCCCGTACTTCCTTTTGAGTCTTGGGTTGTGGCAGATGTGCTATTAACTGGATACGATCTGGTGTCAACTGTCTACCCCTCTTGGACAGCAAGTGCCCAAGGTATACCACTTGCTGGGCACAGAATTGGAGCTTCGAAGGGGACACCTTGTGCCCCTTTTCGGCCAGGAAATACAAGACTGTCAGTGACGCGCGCTCGCAGTCACGTTCGGTCCGTGCTGTGATCAGTAGATCATCGACATACTGTAGTAGAGCAATGTCAGTAGGCATGTGAATACTGTCTAGTTGTCTTTTCAGGGCTTGGCTGTAAATACTCGGACTTTCCGTGAACCCTTGAGGTGCACGTGCAAATTTAAAGCTTCGGCCATTTAAACAGAATCCGAATAAGTATTGGCTGTCAGGATGAATGGGGACGCTGAAGAAGGCGTTCTTGAGTTCAATTACAGTAAAGAACGCTGCTTCGGAATCAATGGCAGTCAATAGTGATGAGATATCTGGGACCACTGGATACTGTGGCACTATACATTTATTGAGTTCACGAAGATCGATCACCAGTCGATAGACTGGAGGTGCATTTGGGTCAGTTCGTTTAAGAATCGGAATGATTGGAGAATTACATACATTGGAGTCAGTTTCTACAACTACTCCTTGGGCAATGAGTTCGTCAATAATTTTCAGTAAGGCTGCTACAGCCTCGGGGGGCAATTTGTATTGTCGGATTCGGGGCAGTACAACACTTTGCTTGAGTGTGACACGATAGGGAGTAATATGCATACAACCTACATCAGTTGGACCTTGCGCCCATAAATGCTGTGGAACATCTTTCAATCTGACATCAAAATCTCTCAACACATAATGGCCCTTGAAATCACGAAGGAATAATCTCACTCCTTCTGGGGAACAACATATAACAGCTCCTAGAGCTTTCAGTGTTTTAATACCAAGTAAGTTTTCAGGACAAGATTTCGTAAGCAATAAATCTGTAGTACGGGACAATGGACCAACTGCAAGGGGAACTGGCTGTGATACTTCGTTAACAATAGGCTTTCCTGAAAAACCAAGGGAAACATTCTGTGAGCCTGAGAGGGGTGCCCCTGGGACCTCGTCATGACTAATAGTAGTTCTGCTCGCCCCCGTGTCAATCAAAAATTTTCTGTCTTTCCCTAACACCTGACTATGTACGTAGGGACCATCTTGATCTACAGGAACCTCGATAAGGGGCAAGCCAACCTCCCTCTCTAGGCTGTTTCATGTGTACTGCTGATAATCTGGGTACTCGGATTGTGCATACTGATACATTTGCTGTGTGACGTGTTGTGTTGCGGCAATGGGTTGAGGTTGGGGTACAGCTACTGTCTGTTGCTGTACATTCTGTGGAGGTTGCGGGTTCTGTGGAATATTCTGGTGAACGTGTTCTGGTCTAGGCAGGCGTGGTCTTTCTTTCGTTTTGCCTGTAGCAATATTGTGTCTGAGAACGGCACAATCACTTATAAAGTGACCTGGCTGCTTGCAATAATTGCAATTTCCTTTGACAGGACCTGTAGAATGACTAGTCTGTGTGTTCTGCGTGTTACCCCTCTTCTGACCATCTGCTGGAACAGACTGGGCAACTAGTACTTTCATTTTAGTGTCTTTCATACGTCTCTGTTCATGATCGTGTTCCTCTCTAATTCTATTCTGGTGGTACTGTAACATTTGTAACATTTGGGAAGGCGTATTAGCTTGCCATGTACTTTCAACTTTCAATACTCTGTTCTTAACCTGGGGTAAGGAATTCTCAACTAATTTGGTAACAAAAAGATGTGGGAATGACTCACTACTTGTTTTCAGGCCACTATTAATAATGAAACATTTCTCGAATCTCGAATAAAAATCACTAGTGTCTTCGTCTTGTTTCTGTTTGCAGGCTGAGATTGCATCCCAGTCTTCCTTTTTTATTGTCAATAATCTAGGCAAAACCTGTACTAATAATCCTGGTAATGCTTTAGTTTTCTCCCCAAGACCTAAACCCGGGGTACGTCCATTTTCTTCGTCTTCTAATTCAGCCCAAATAATCTTTTTATCTCCCACCTCCCATTCCTTTTCTTTCAGTTTTTCGTAAATCCCTGCTGGCAATAATACTTTTAGCATTTTAAGAATGTCGGAATACGTGTAATCTCCCATAAGTAACATGTCTTTTAATTCACGGTGGAAACCTGCAGGATCTTTATCGTGACAAGGTACAATTTTCTTCATTTCCAATAATTCAATTTTTGTCAAAGGAGTGTATACGAATACGCGTTCAAGCGTATCATCTGGCTTCCGGATTGGATGTACTTCTCGTAAGGGGTTCTGTCTGTCTAGGTGATATGGTTGTCTTACTGGGGGTGGAACGGAAACAAGGCGTGGAGTCAGGAAAGTTCTGTATTTGTGACGTTGTTCTAGAATGATATCAATTAAATCGGTACCTAGACCTCTCCATCTTCTCAGGAGTAAGTCTTGCTAGAGATTATACAATGGACCTGGATCAGATTGTTGATTTTCATACTGTGTAATGAGATGTTGGGTCATGTATATACCAGCTAGTCGCTGTTCTTCTGGAGTAAGGCTTAAAAATGTTTGCACTACTAGATCATCTTTATATATACTGTCATCCCCGGCCCATTGGACTGCTGACCGGGCGAGTTCCTGATCACGTAAGGTAGTAAGCTCATGATAACCTATTCTTTCTTTCAGAATTTTATCAGTAACTTGGAATATATGTTCAAGGGAACATTGCTCTGGTATCGGGGAAAGGAAACGTTTCTTGTTTTCTAGACGAATGGGTCTGTCGAAAGGTCTGTCAAAAGAATACTGTTTAGGGAGTTTCACTCTACCTACGTACGCTATTCTATCCTCAGTCTCTGCTGTAGTCTCTGCTTCTACCTCCTCCTCCGAGGAGTCATCCTTGTCTGACTCGGCTTCTTTTTCAGCCTTCTGTCTGGTATGTATTGCTACTATTTCCTTACGGATTTTTCTGGACATGGCATCTATACAGGTTTGTTTATCATGTTTACATTCTGCAATATTTTGACTCCATTTTGTCAGACATTCATCTCTTCTTTAACAACACCTATCTGATCTTGTTCCCTTATCAAACAATTAATCAAGAATCGTAATAGTAAACCTTGTGTCTCAACTTTCTGATATGCCATGGCCTCACGAATACATTCTGGCCTCTCCCCCGTTCTAATAAAATGATATATGTTGTCTAGATGTTCTGGCATTTCTGGTAATAACGTCAGATAATCTGTAACCCGTCGTAGACGTAACAAGGCTAACATCATGTCTCCTGTCTTACCAGGTACTGGATCATATCTACAATCCGTAAGATACTGTTTGAATTTTTCATGTGGCATCGCTTTCGGAGTACGCTGTGTTGCTAATTCTCTCATTGTCATTCGATGTAACTGTGGCGGGGTGTGGAGGTGGCCTCCTACGGCACCTCCTGAAGCAGAACCATGAGCATGACTTGACGTCATGGCGTGTGGAAAAGGTACATGCAACGGGTACTGACTCTGGGTCGCATCTGTCGCAAAAGGATTGAGAGGACCAATAGTAGGGGGACCAGTCGCAGCAGCAGAAGGGGAAGTGACAGCAGGTGCGGGAAGTGAGTCTTGGCGTGGAGGGGTCGTGGCTTGATCAACCGGAACATGCTGCGGTACATTATTAGCGGGTTGTATGGGTACATTGGTATATGCGGGAGCTACATCATCTAAATAGGAAGAAAGGAAAATGTCTGCTGCGGTCTTTTTGTGACGGAGTTTAGTCGGAACCAATGGTGGTGGCAAGTTACGGGGTACTTCCGAGGTCGCCTTGGGCAGGCCCTCGGCCAGAACTGGATACATGCCTGTAATGAGTGCATTTCTTTTGCGGTCTAATTGTTCTATTCTGACCTGTTCTCCTTCTTCTAGTAACTCTTTTTCTCTGGCTTTTTCGGATTCTTCTCTACTTCTCTCGGCTTTTCTGATTGCTTTTTCTGTTCTTCTATGCGATTCTTTGCGCCACAATTCTATGGCATCTTTCTGAGATTGTCTGGCTTTCTTTTTCCATAACGCTTCTTCTACTCTCATGATGCAATCTGCATCCCATGTCCCTGAGGCAGGCCATCTAAACTTCTCTTCCAGATTCTTGGTGTAGTCCACCCATAAGTCTAACTACAACACAGCATCTAAGCCATGTTTGTGGTACATAAAATATCCTGGAGTGTCCCTAGGCGGGACAGGAACAGCTTCTTCAAGTATCCCTTTCCTAGTACCTGTCTGACGTAATTTTGAAAACAGCGGCATGACTAGAGTGGTTCGGACGTGAACACAATATACACAGTAATAAACAGTAAACAATCATTCATACCACAACATTGAAACACATTAAAACATGTCGGACTGATATTACCTGGAACACAGAAAACACAGAGAAATTCTCGGGATAAAACTGAATAACTAGATGTACTGCTAAAACAGTACAGACCGGTCTCATAAAGAGACACGTCGGACCGTATCCACCTAAGTGAACACGTCAGGACCAGAATTGTGTACCCAACTCTGTCTTTACCAGGCACAAATTAATGAACCCGTCTAAATGCGTTCCCAACAACGGTACTCACCGGGAAGCAAGAAACTGAAGGCCTCGGAAACTGGACTGGACTGGACCGCTATGACATCGGACTGGCACGCATCACGCTACCACGCATGCGCTTCGGAACAGGTGGGCCTCCGGACACCTCGGACCTTGCTCTCTCGATTAGGGCTCTGGTCGGGATCCTCCGCATTCCTCACCGCCTCGTCTGGACGCCGGACCGCAGTTTCCGTCTCCCTCGTGGACCCGAGGGAAGAAAGCAGGAAGACCCGCAACGTGCACGGTTTCCGTCGGGGTTGTAGAAGGGGTCGAAAGCCGCGTGACTTCACCGGCGAGTGGGGAAGGGGGGGTCCCTGTTCGGGCGCCAAATTATGTGGTAAATAATTTTACCTATACATTTTTCCGCATAATTATCATTACAAGACAGCTCATTTAAATGAGAGGCAGAGTCCGTGGTATCTGAGTCTTACGGGCTTTATTGGAATTATCCTCAAGGATGGAGCATCATGTTCCGTCACCTCTAAGGTTCAGGAAGGGACAGTCAACATTTTATTAACATTACACATTATATATAGTAAAACTTTACAATTGAATCCAATACAGTAGGCGTAACAGGTGAAAAGAGAGAGATAAGAACACATGTGCGTAAGAGGAGGCGTGAAAATAGGCGTACACATGGGCGTGCACTGTACATGTCAGAGAAACGTCACAAGATACGTCACATGTGGGTGGATGCATAGAGAAAGTTGCAGAATCAGCAGAAACCCTTCACCTGTATGCGCGCGCAACTAGCATGACGTGAAACTGGGGGCTTTGACTTTAGCACTAGTGGAGGAGACTGGTGTCTGGAGTGTCAGGGCAACCTGTACCTATAGCATATCTGGTATCTTATGTTTGGAGGATGTAGTGTCTGAAGTAAAAGGTCTCTCGGGCAGGGGCCATCCAATACTGAAAGCTGGTGCGTGCATACGTGTCTTGGTGCAACGTGCGGAGCCGTGGGCCTACCATGGTAACGGAGTCAGTAAATCACTTGCAAGGAGGACAGAAAAGGCCGGGCCCTTTGCTCTGCAGCCGGGAATATGTTTACCTATTTCACTAGACTGGAATGTGTTTTCGAGGAGGCTGAGCAGATAACTGTAGGCAAAACATGAGTTTGGCAGGTAGTCCAGGCCGAGCCGGGCACCGCTGCGCTGGCAGGAAGTAAGGCAGGGGTCAGGGATGCGTACAGCTTTCGGAGACAGGAGAGATGAGGCAGAGAGGCCTCGTTGAAGGGCCTGGCTCGACTGGGACAGGAAGCATGGAGAAAACGTGTGCGAATTTCAGAAGTGCACCATGTAAAGACGGTGGCACCGTATGCCTAGGAACATATTTAACGAGATATCTTGGTATGGTTGGATAGCTTACATGTTAAGGATGGACGCAAATGTATTTGCGTCTGTCTAGCATGTACAGAACAGAAGTTACACGACATACATGGAACATGGGTGCATGGATAGGGTGCGAGTGGGGGACAAATTAGCTACCTGAAAATTTCTATTACCTCAGGCGGAGCTAGCCAGCGTCGATTGCGGACGCCTGAAAGAGGAGCTCCGCACCGTCACCCTAAAGATCTGCCAGAAATCCTTCCATAACGGAGCCTGGATACCACCAAAGGCGTGGCGATACCCCTGAAGACCACAGACACAAGCGACAACGATTGCGGCTGCTCACGGTCCAACCGGGAACGAGAGACGATCGGGCAGACGTCCCGGCGGCCTGGGCCGCAGAGCAGCGCGCTTGCCTGACACTCTCCCCGGCGTGCGTCGCCCAACGTGTGGCCTGACGGACGTCCTTTGGCTCGGAGGGACTGGACCTCCCAAAACAACCGTAGGGATCTGCTGAAGACTTGGGGCTGTTTCCACTCCCTAATAACAGCAGAGACTTGCGGTGCCTGTTGAGATATTTGAGGCTGCTGATCTTGTCACAACGACTGCTAACGCACGGGAAACGCCTGTGGGCCCTGGTACTATCTCATACCCTCTAAATATCTGACTCTGCAGACCGGAGGAGCAGGGTATACAAGTACGGAGACAGACTTGCCTGAAGCGGGCCTTGCGGAGAACCGATCTTCTAAGAAGAGGGCCACATACTGGTAAACCCGCCATAGAGACAATCGAAGAGAGCGAGTCTGGTGCTCCCGGATGCCGACTGCGGAACTCAAGACCTCTGAACACGCAGTTTAGGCAGCCCTAAAGATAACACTGCCAAGAGCCACTGACCCCCCCCCCCCTCCGCGCTTCTTCTGGCTTTCGAACGGAAAGCAGGGGAGATTACACCGCAAGTTTGAGTGAGGCCTGGCTGGATATCCCTGTACAGCTTCCTGCACAACATGATGAGGCCTATCATGGACTCCTGAAGGACTCGGAGGCCGAGACCCCGCAAGACGTGGTGGAGTAACCGGGCGGGCAGCTACGGACTTGATTCCAGTGCGGTGGCCTGCCTTTGGTGGCGAACTGAGTTGATCTGAGTCTTTACTGCCAAAACTAGCAATATGGGGAAAGGAGACAAGACTCAGGCTAAGCTCACTTTTGACCAGAGACGACCGAAGACCCCGGAGACTAGTGAGCCTGAGCTGGTGCGGGAGGACGGGGGATCGGAAGGCACGATTTACTCAGGGATTAAGGAACTACTGGTCACAATAGAGAAGGGCCTACAGGACAGCATGGCGTCTATAGGCCCGAAAATCGACGCCCTCACATACCGCATGGACCGTATGCCGGAAAGAGTCGACAAACATGCGGAGCGGCTGGATATTTCGGAAAGACGCCTGACTGAGGTTGCGGAGGAGCAGATGGAGCTAGATAAAGATCGTAAGCAAATCGGGTAGCTGCTCCAAGTCATACAAGACAGGTCGGAGGACTTGGAACCCCGCTCCAGGCGCTCAAATATACGCATTACGGGAGTCGCGGAGACGACGCAAACCGGGAAAATTGAACTATTTGTGGAGAAACTGCTGACCTCACTATTGGGAGCGGACGTCTTCTTGTCCATGTTCATTGTGGAGAGAGCGCACCGCTCGCTGGGCCCCCGACCGCGCCCGGGGGCGCCCCCGAGGCCAATTATAGCAAAACTTTTGAATTATAGAGACAGGGACACGGCGCTGCGGATTGCCCGGGAGAAGGGGAAGCTACAGTTTGAAGGTGCAGCCATCTCAATATACCCGGACTTCACTGTGAAAGTGCAGGATGAGCGACGGCACTTTGCTCCTTATAAACAGCAACTCCGCGACCTGGGACTTGATTACGCCATGCTATATCCGGCGAAACTAAGGATCAACAGACAAGGACATTCCCACTTCTTCACTGATCCGAAAGCCCTTCAGAAGTCACTTAAGGAGTTGTCCAAGGAGCAAAGAAGCAGTCCCAGAGGCCGCAATGGGGGACAGGAGACTGACAGCCATCTAGATGAACAGGAATAGACCAGCTGCCACATAAGCGGACCAAACCCCTGGCGGCACTGCTGAGCGGTCAGAACTTTGTAGGTATCCGGAAATCCTTTGGTCTAGAGCCCCGCTTGCTCGTAAGCAATGGGTGGCAAGGTACAAGGGCGCACACGAATGACCGAACAGCCAGAGACTGGGTGAGACCGCTCCTTTATATCCTTTCATATGAGCTATCTAGGGGTAGTCATCAGGGGGAACTTTGTGAGAACCTTCATTTAAGGCATTCTGGACACGAGACCAGCCTATATGCTAACGGGGAGACTGTAGTCCCGGAAGTTTGGGGCTGCCCAAAAGGGCACACTGATCCGATGCGGGCTCACGTTGATAGATAATAAAGGGGTGATGGAGCTCCGGGCTACCAATGAGGCACGCGTTTGTTTATAACTGTTACTTGTTCTATCTAGCTGCCTCTGCCCCAGCGCTGTGAGCATTAACGGCCTTCATGGGGGCCTATTTGGGATATGTAGAACTGTTTGAGGGGGGACGTTCTAGCAAGCTAGGCCGCGTTGGGGATGGTCTGCTGTGGGTGGGGGGAGGTGGGGAAATGGATAGGGAAAACCTTTACTAAACTAGGGCAGAAACACTGCAATTTGAACAGCCAATTTTAGACACTACTCACTATGGCACAGCACACACTTGGAATTCACACCACATATTGCGCTATCGCAGGACACTCCTAGATTCCGCACGCGCTAATGAAGAGGAGCAAAGAAAATGGCGGATAACATAGAAAGAACACACACTCCCAGACTTAGTTTGAGTTTGAGTTTAAAAGTTCTTCTTAACCGCACGTATACCAGCGGCTTCTTGGCGCTATAGCTAACGGGGACTGAGGGTGGAGGTAGGGAGGTCAAAGCGGGCAATTAGTCAAAGGACTTAGTGAAAAGATAGGTTTTGAGGCATTTACGGAATTGTGAATAGAGGGGGATGGAGCGAAGTTCAAGGGGAAGGGAATTCCAGAGGGTAGGGGCGAGGACAGAAAATTTAGATCCACCCCACTTCTTTCTCCGGAAACGTGGGATGGTGAGGAGGGACTGGGTGGAGGATCGTAGAGCCCTAGTGGGGACATAGGGGACGATCTCGGAGGAGATGAAAGCTGGCGCCGAATTAGAGCGGGCCAGGAAGGTAATGCATGCGAGCTTGAATTGAATTCTAGCTCGCACGGGAAGCCAGTGCAGTGATTTCAAGAGGGGGGTAGAGTGGTGGAATTTGGGGAGGTTGAAGGCCAGGCGGGCCGCCTGGTTCTGTATTTGTTGAAGGCGGCGTAAGCTGTATGCGGGAATGCCAGCATACAGGGCGTTCCCGTAGTCCAGGCGGGACACCACCATGGCCAGAATGATGAGTTTCAGTGCGGAGAAAGTGAAGAATCGGGACACCCTGCGAATAGTGCGCAGTGAGAGAAAGGAAGAAGAAACCACAGAGCTAACCTGGGAGTGAAGGGTGAGTTGCGAATTGAGTTTAATGCCCAAGGTTTTAACTGAGGGAGAGGGAACAGGGGAAGGACCAAGAGAAGGGGGCCAGAAGAGGGGGGACCAGGGGCTGGATGAACCACCCGTCAACACCAGTTCTGTTTTATCGGGGTTGAGTTTGAGATGGTTATGGTTCATCCAGTCCCTGATATGAAGCATGACAGTTTGAAAGTTTAGTGTAGCAGAAGGAGAAGAGAGATTAAAGACCAGCTGGAGGTCATCCGCATAATTAAATACGGTGACCTCCATCTGTTGAAGAGAGAAAATAAGAGGAGCGATATACAGATTAAATAGGAGGGGAGAGAGAGAGGAACCCTGGGGGACCCCGCACTGGACTCTTCGGGTGTCCGCTGTATAGTCACCCAGGCGGACAGCCTGGGTGCGGTCACTCAAGAAGGAGGACAACCATACCAGGGCACTCCCCCCGATCCCCGCCGCCGCGATACGGGAGAGTAAGGTGTTGTGGTCCACCGTATCGAAAGCGGCTGAGAGATCGAGGAGCACAAGCGCCTGGTGCTGACTGGTGTCCATACCCTCCCTGAGGGTGTCGAGGACCGACATAACAACAGACTCCGTGGAGTGTGCGGGGCGAAAACCGGCTTGACGGGTGGCAAGGACACCGTGTTTCTCCACAAAGGAACTCAGAGCGCAGGTGACATGGCGCTCGAGCACCTTGGCCAGGAAAGGTAGGAGGGAGATGGGGCGGAAATTGGCCGGGACAGAAGGATCTGCCCCCGGTTTCTTCAGAATGGGCACAATGACCGCGGATTTCATAGAGCTGGGAACTATGCCTTGGGAGAGGGAACTATTGAGGAAATGGAGGGGAGGGTCTGGGCAAGAGACAAAGACGTGGCGGAGGATGTGGGCAGGGCAAGGGTCGAGCGGAGAGCCGGATTTGATCAGTGGCACTACAGAGGTCAAGCTTTCCCGAGTGATAGGGGGAAAGGCAGTTAGTGCACCTATTGGGGGAGGACATAGAGGATCAACAAAGGATGGGGAAGGAGGGGGGATGTTGGCCTTAATGGTGGAAATTTTAAGAATAAAATAATCGTTAAGAGAGAGACAGAGGTCTTCGGATGGGGCTGGTTTGAGAGTCGTTCTGTCCGAGAACGCCAGGTTGTGGACGATGGAAAAAATCTCTTTGGACTGGTTCTCTGCTGCTAGGATTTTCGAAGAGAAGTAGGATGTTTTGGCCTCCAGGATGGCTTTTTTATACTGGCTCAAGATGTTGGTGTATTCCAGCTTCAAGGTGGGGCAATAGTTTCTTCTCCAGGCCCGCTCTGCGCGACGGACGGTTAATTTGGTGGTTTTGAGCTCATTATTAAACCACCGATTGGCGTCTTTGTCGCGTTTGGAGGTGATGCGTTTGAGCGGGGCAACAGAGTCGCAGCTGTGAGTAAGCCATTGATTTATGGAATCAACCTGGGAAACAGTGGTGAGACCCTGGAGAGCGGGAAGAGAATTAGTCAGAAGGGAGGAGAAGTTTTCAAGGTTGACGCGGCTCCATGATCGGACCCAGGTGTTTTTGGGTCGGAGGGTCTTAGCTGGGGGAAGAATGGGAAGGAGAAAGGAGATCAGGTGATGGTCAGACCAAGGGCAAGGGGAGATAGAAAGTGATTCCACAGGGCAGTTCAGGGACCAGATCTGGTCAAGCCGATGACCTTTAGTGTGGGTAGGGGAGTGGACGTGGGATGTAAAGTTGAGAGAGTGAAGGGTTTCGGAGAATTCCTTTGATGAAGGGCATTCGGCGGGATCAGAGGGCCAGAAATTAAAGTCACCAAGGAGTAAAATAGAAGAGTTGTTGACAGTAATAGTGGCCAGAACCTCCAGAAAGTCGGGGAGGAACTGTAGGGGGGACTGGGGGGGACGATAGGTGAGGAAGCAGGTTAGAGGGGGAGAAGTGGAGAGAGTGCGGATCACTAGGAATTCAGTGGTAGCAATGGAGGGTAGGGATAGGATTTGGAAGGGGAGATCGGTACGTGCGACGACCGCCACGCCGCCCCCGGCTCTACCTGATGGACGATCAGCCCTAAGGGCGTAGTAGGAGGTCGGTAAGGTGGAAAGAAGTGCGGGGAGGGAGTCGTCGCAGAACCAGGTCTCAGTTAAGAAGAGGAGATCGGGGGTCTGAAGGTCCAGCAGGACCGACAGTTCGTGCGCGTGGGCAACCGCAGATCGGGTGTTGAGGTAGATGACTGTGAGGTTTTTAGGGGAGAAGGGAGTAGCAGTTCCACAGTTAGTGGGAGAAGAAGTGACTGTGGGAGGGGAGTGAGGAAGATGGGTAGGGGGTGCTATACCAAGAGTGGTGATGAGGGAGCTGGTAGTGGCCGAAATGGGCCAAGGACCCTGGTAGCTGCGTAGTAGGTCCGGGGTGTAGGTGATGTGAGGGGCAGAGTGGGACGCCCCTAGTCCCGGCCTGTCGCGGACGGGCGCAGACGGGCTTGCCTTAGGCGCGCCTTCGGCGCGCAATCGTTGCGCCCGCTGCGCTCGTCCGCTGCGCTTCCTACCAAGACACATGATTTATAGCAGCTAAACAGGAAGTGGGGGGGGCGTGGCCAACCGAGGGGGCGTGTATCAATCACGCGCCGCGCCCTCGAGGATGGCTACCCGGGAACAGAGTCGTTGCAGCGTGAAGCGCTGTTCGAGAAGTGCAGGTAAGTGGGGGGTGATCAGAGCAAAGTAATTAGAGCAAATTTTAAAAAGGGTTTTTAAAAAAACCGCGTTGTTCTCGCTCCCGGCTTCCGCCTCAGGAGTCCTAGCGTTAGTGCGACGCCTAGTGTTGGCGCGCTCTATTTATGTTGTCAGCGAGGGGGCGTGGCCAACCGAGGGGGAATGTATCAATCACGCGCCGCGCCCTCGAGGATGGCTACCCGGGAACAGAGTCGTTGCAGCGTGAAGCGCTGTTTGAGAAGTGCAGGTAAGTGGGGGGTGATCAGAGCAAAGTAATTAGAGCAAATTTTAAAAAGGGTTTTTAAAAAAACCGCGTTGTTCTCGCTCCCGGCTTCCGCCTCAGGAGTCCTAGCGTTAGTGCGACGCCTAGTGTTGGCGCGCTCTATTTATGTTGTCAGCGAGGGGGCGTGGCCAACCGAGGGGGCGTGTATCAATCACGCGCCGCGCCCTCGAGGATGGCTACCCGGGAACAGAGTCGTTGCAGCGTGAAGCGCTGTTCGAGAAGTGCAGGTAAGTGGGGGGTGATCAGAGCAAAGTAATTAGAGCAAATTTTAAAAAGGGTTTTTAAAAGAACCGCGTTGTTCTCGCTCCCGGCTTCCGCCTCAGGAGTCCTAGCGTTAGACTTAGGGCGCTCACGTGGAATGTGTGGGCCTCAAAGACCACAGAAAAGTGCGGAAAGTGCTTAGATACTTGCAGCGTCATAATATAGGCCTGGCCTTGATACAGGGGACTCACTTCCCTATTGACAGTAGGATGCTACACTATAGGGGATTAGAAGGTAACGTGGCGGTTGCGGGTTTTACTACACACGCCAGGGGTGTAATGACGTGGGTGAATCCAAAATCCAAGCTAACACAACAAACACTAGAGGCAGATTCGGAGGGCAGTTACGTAATATCTAGATGCACTAGACTGGACCTGTCCGTAGTCATTGTTAACACCTAAGGCCCCAACTTTGACTCACCCGAATTCTACCGGACCTTAGCGAGCAAACTCAGATGCTATACCTCCACTGACGTTCTGTGGGGGGGAGACATGAACCTCACCTTAGACCCTATCCTGGATAGATCTGCTGGCCCGCAGCGCAAACCGGCAGCTGCGGCAGTTGAACTACAGGGCATTATGATGAGCCTGGGACTAGAGGACGCTTGGTGAGCACGCAATCCGCAACAGGGAGGCTACACCCACTACTCTGCGTATCACGACATTCACACCAAGATAGATTACTGGCTGGTCCCTGATTCCAGATTAGGCTTGATTAGCAAATGATGCAGTGTCCTCCCCAGGACGCTCTCAGACCACTCGCCAGTGCTCTTGGAGATGGATACTCAGAGCAAAGCAATCCCGCCATTCAGGTGGCGGTTTCCACCATATTCACTATTAGATCCGGTGTTCAGGGGTGAACTAGCGGAGGCTATAGATATGTTCTTTGACACAAATATAGGCTCAGTTGAGAGTTTTCAGACTGTCTGGGAGGCATTCAAAGTATATATAAGGGGAGTAGCGATGTCCAAGCACTCAGGCGTACTTAAGGCGATCCGAACGAGGCTGGCAGACATCGAAAAACAGCTCGAAGCCCTGGAGGGGAGACAGAGAGAAAGAGCTGACAGTGAGGTGAGCGAGGAAATCAAAACGTTACTAACGGAATATCACGACGAAGCGGACAGAGAAGTCAAACACATGGGGAAATATGCCACAGCTAGAGTATATGGTGAGCGAGACAGACCCAGTGCGCTATTGGCTAGGGTAATTGGGGGTAGTAGAAAACGCCAACAAATCACAGAGATACAATCAGCTGCGGGGGTAACTCTCACTGACCCAGTGGCTATAGCAAATGCGTTTAAAACCTATTACGCAGACCTCTATACAACGCAGGGCGGGGACCTTGATGATGACATTGAGGATTATCTTGGACATATTACCATTCCTATGCTGTCGAACTCGGACAGGGAATTTCTCAAGCACCCAATAGAAAAAGATGAAATATCCGAAGCGCTGGCGAGCGTGAAGTCGGGAAGCGCTCCGGGTGCGGATGGCCTGACAGCGGGCTTCTACAAAGCCTTTAAAGAACAACTGATACCACATCTGTCGGCCCTCTTTGACGATATTTGTATTGAAGGCAACATGCCGGAATCGATGACAGAAGCGCTTATAGTGACGATCCTGAAACCGGGCAAACCGAGGGAGGACTGCAGGTCATACAGACCTCTATCCCTTCTGAATGTGGATGCAAAACTATTCGCTAAGGTTTTGGCCACTCGGCTGGCGCTCCTTGCGCCCCACTTGGTCGCCCCAGAACAGGAGGGCTTCATTCCAAGCAGGAACCTAACGTATAACATCCGAACTGTCTTAGGTACGATACAACATACCCGACCAGACAGGAAAGCACTGGCAGTCTTCCTAGACATGGAGAAAGCCTTTGACTCGGTAGAATGGATGTTCATGAGAAAGGTGCTACAGCGTATGGGTCTGGGGCAACCCTTCCTACAGATGTTAGGAGCTCTGTACCATTTGCCACGCGGCAGAATCAGAATCAACGATGTGGTGACGGACTCATTCCCTATATCTAGAGGCACTCGTCAAGGATGCCCACTCTCGCCCCTGCTGTACGCACTGGTAGCTGAACCTCTAGCTTGCGCACTACGGGAATACCATGGCAATGAAGGCATAGGTTTCCCGAATTACAAGATAGTGGTCTCAATGTACGCAGATGATACACTTCTATATATCCGAGACCCAGATAGTAATCTGTCATCGGTTCTCAGAGAGGTGGTTTGTTTTGGCGCATTATCAGGCCTTCGGGTGAACTGGTCGAAGTCGCTGGCATTCCCTTTGACTCCTAACACTCACCCCACGACCATGGAATACCCACTCACTTGGACCACTGATACGGTTAGATACCTGGGGGTTCACCTACACACAGACCCGGAGATCTTATTTAGGGCCAATTACGGAACTGCCTTCAGCAGACTGGAGGATGACTTGACCGCCTGGTGCAAGCTCCTGCTCTCTCTTTTAGGGCGGATTGCTGTCATGAAAATGGTGGTGCTCCCCAGATTCTTATTTCTATTTATGACAATCCTGATTGTACTACCCAAGACATTCTTCCAGCGGCTGCAACAGGAACTGACGAGATTTGCATGGGCGGGCGGGCGGGCAGCCTAGGGCGAAGTGGTCGCTCATCACAATGCCATACAATATGGGAGATCTTGGCGCACCAGACCTAGAGCTATATTATAGAGTGGCGCAAGCCGCTCACCTGCACACTTGGGTACATGGGTGCCGTGACATACCACACGTAAAAATGGAGACCCTATTTGCCCAACCGCTCTCCCTCCCACATACGATCTTTGAGCCTACGGACCGTCGGACGGGAATTCTCGATTCACTAACTGCCACGAATCACGCGTAGAGCAAACTCCTGCAGAGACAAAATGGCGCACTGCTGTACTCCCCCATTATGCCCATTGACTGGACCCGTTGGCTGCCACCGCTTTGCGAGAAAGTGGTGCCGGATGCTATGCGGACACTAGGGATTGAGACGGCGGGAGATCTGTTTGAGGATGGGGTAGTTAAGACTTGGGAACAAGTGACTGTCGGCTTGGAGGCGCTGTCGCCACTCACGAGATTCTAATACTTTAGGGTACGCCACTCTCTTTTGGGTCTTTTAGGGAGGGACCTAGCGGAGCCGCCAGAGGTTAAAGAACTTACGTATGTCATTAAGGTCACAACACCACAGAAATTGCTATCTCATTTATATAATCTGTCACAATCACATAGTGAACACACATACACCAAAGCGCAATTGGATTGGCAGTCGGATTTACAAACTGTGCTCAATGATGACACTTGGACATACTGCTGCACCAACACTAGGAAGATATAACTGAATGGTTGGCACAGGCTGGTTCATTTTTAAATTCCTTCATTCTCTCACCTTGTGCTTGGTGATGTAGCAAGCACAAGGTGAGTTATTTTTTGGATGCTTTTTTTTATTTCCATATTCCGTTATCTATAGATTTTCCTCTGCATCGCATCAACCCCCCCCCCCCCACACGCCCCCCCTGACGTTCTTGAATGATACAGCTGTGTCTGGATAAGTGAAAGGGGCACTTTGCCTATTGCTACTTAACAGTGTTTGGTATATATGGCAGCAGTACTGGGCCCATGTTTTCAATAGTGGGAATGGGATTTGCGAATTTCTAATCCAAAGGATTCTGGGACTTGTGGTGCAACATATAGAGGGACGCACATGAGCTTCTGACTAACTATACTTTTATAGAAACTTTGGACAACTTCCTTAATCATAATTGGGGTGCAATACAGACAGTCTTTTAAATACTTGTTCTTGTCATCACATTTACCTGGTACCACATTGCGGACATCACTCACAGGAAGCCCATGGAGCATGTGGGCGTGGATTGTAGTAAGGACATCCTCCTCAAGTGTGGTGAGACGGATGCAGGTTCCAAATTGTGGGCCAGGGAGAATTCTGACCAACTCAATCCTGGCGTACTTCTTCTTCCTGCCACTTCTTCTTGATGTCACGGACTGTGCGCACATCCTCCCCTAATGCTGACACAGCAGTGGCTAAATGTTGCCATAGAGCTGCCTTCTGTGTGCCACTTGTACAGTCAGGGGGGATACCATGTAGCTGTATGTAGTCCCTCACAATGAACTCCAGAATTATGGACGTCTCCTCATCTGTGAAAGTTTTTGAATGTGTGCTGCTTTTATCTGGTTTGTGGTGGTAGTCTTGCTGTTGGTGTAACTGGCTTCCTCTGAGGCAGGTGGGGGGATGGTAAGCACTTGAGCAGGTGTTTAGCACTGAGGAAAATGATCATCTGGCAGGAATGCCGGTATTCCGGCCCGGAAGCGGAGATTCCGGCATGGGTGCGGAAATTCCAGCCCGAGTGTGGGATATCCGGCCTGGAGGCGGAAATTCCGCCTTGGGTTTGGAAATTCCGGTCCGAGTGCGGACGTAAAGATAGGAGTCGTAAGTGATTTCTGTGAATACCAAAAATCATAAGTGCTTTCTGTGAATAGCAAAACTCGAACATTTAGACTTTTGTCTCAGATTACTTTTGTGACTCAGGCCCATTGACTTTTTTTTTATACAACAGGACTATTGACAAAGCCCAACCTTCAAATGACAGTTCACCCTACTTTTGGCCCTTTACGTTGCAATATGATGGCAAACGTAAAGTAACAACAACAAACGCAAAAGCGACTAGTGACGAAGACATGATCCAAAACATATAGCTACAGCAGGACAACACCCACTCCTTTATAGGGGTGTATTGATGGCCTAATACAACACGGGATGAGGTGAGCCATAGTGTGCATCTATGTTACAAAGGATTGGAAGAGCATGGGGCTGAGCAGAAAGGCTCAAGCTAATAGAACCTACCCTCATCTTCACCCACTATGAAACTGAAGGCCTATTGAAAGCATATGCCTCACTGTCCATTAGCATGGGCTTCTTTTGTAGCTATAAGGCCAAGATGCGTATTAACACTGCCATACAACTCATGCAATAAGTCACAGGATAATAACATTGAGCTAACAGGTGAGGTATGAAGAGACTTGAAACAGCTGATGTTATCAAGGAGGTACAAGCCCACAGTGGGAAGCTGTCATACTCTTAGTGCCCTCAGGCAGTCAAATGGTGAGGAACAGCACAGACTCTTGAGGGGAATAAAATGAGTGCAGACTACCATCAACAAATTTGATTCATGGAAATCTACATGGACTGGCTGGCCGACGGTGACCAATACGCTGGCCATTATAGGTGAATGGCAAATCTCACACTAGAACTGGGCAGGCTGTTTCGAGGAAGCACCCTCCATACCAAAACAAGCATGCAACCCACAACTCAGGCTCAGCTCTACAGATCAAACTAAGCATGCAGTAACTAAAAATAAAACAAAAGGCACAAAAAAAAAGAACTGATGCCTCTAAAAAGCAGCTGAAATCAGCAAGAAAGACACACATGAATCTCATCTATAAACTAAAACGAGAAGAAGCTATTGAGGAGAAATGGATAGAGATCTTTGAATTTTGACACCGAACAAGACTCAACAATTTTGGCAATACCTAAACAATTCAATTCATGGCTTATCCAACAGGGGGAACTCGGTTCCAGCGGAGACCTGGGTAGTGCATGTGAAGTCACTATACACTAGCGATCAGAAATCCATATGCGTAAATGAACACGCCCCGCAGAGCACATTAGAAAATGCTAGAGCTGAGCGCCCCAGGCCCCCAGCGGAACCCACACTTCCAAGCGAGGCAGCTGTACGCACGGTCTTAAAAAGGATCTGGAAAAATTGAGCTCTAGGCCCCAATGGCCTGCCCGGCTCCCTCTTAAGGGAGGAAATCAACTTCTGGTCTTCAAATCTTTTAATGCTGTACGCAGCATGTAGGCTTCTGGAGGACATTCCAGACTCTTGGAGGGGCTCACTGCTGCAACCAATTTTCAAAAAAGGCTCAAATACCTACACGAATAATTATCAGATGATTGCACTGCTGGACATTGAGGAAAAGGCCTAGGCAAGTACACTCTTGCAGAAATTAGCAGGCTGGGTACACTCCGAAGGACTTCTGCCATTCTACCAGACCAGTTTTACACCAGAGGGCTCACCTGTTGACAACATCACTGTCATATTTAGCCCAACAAGCATTAGCCTGTCGCTCCCCCCAGGTTTTTGCATGCTTCATTGACTACTCAGCATCCTTTGATGGGGTAGTCCGCAGCATCCTTTTGGTGGAAAGTGGTGGGTGGAACATCTGTCCGAACCTACTGCAAGCCAGTAGATCACTGTACTTGAGAACCTGGGTAAGGATTAAACTTTCCAGGGAGTCTGCAACAGAAAAAAATGCTACAGATTGATGGCTGAAACAGGGCTTTGTCCTGGCACTGCTACTATGTAGTGTGTGCCTGATGTCTTCAGAGCAGACACAGAGCCAGACATGTGTAGTACATGTATTCTTTATTATATAGATTTGTCTCTGTAGGAAGGTGGATACCTGACTATAGTTGCCCCCAACTTTTTGCCTGGTAATTTGCTGGCTTTCCGATTTAGTTGGCCTGGGACCCTGCCAATCAGGACCCCAGGCCTACTGCTCTCTCTGTAAAATGGATTCCATGTACCTTAGGTACATATCCAATTGGTACTGGGCCACCTTATCAGACCCTGTAACTCAGGGCATAGGTGTACCCAGGGCCTACCAGGGGCTGCAGCATGTATTATGCCACCCCTGGCTGGCCATCTAAATCTGACACAACTGGCTGCACGACAGCTGGGGCAAAGTGGTGTAATCACCCTTTGCTTTAGATATAGTATACCTATATCTAACCCTAAAATGGACACCCGTATTCCTATCAGTCACTCCTATGGCAGGCCTTGACAATCCTGAAGGCAGAGTGCTTGGAATCGTGTGAGATGGTGCTCTGGCATGAGCTGAGCCCGTTTGCAGCTTGCGGAACCAAGTCCTAATAGCTGTTCCATGATAACGCATACCATATACTCTTAAGTGCATTATAATCCTCGCGGTTAAATGCCAACTCTGGTATCGCTTTATCAAAACATGTCGAGTAAGGTGTCATACGAATTGGAATACTAACCCCTCGCCAATTCTGGCGACGGGGTTAGCATTCCACCCTTCTAGAGGGACACGACATGTATGTAACTGTGAACCCCGGTTAAAGTTAACTCAAGCCTCAGCATCACAAAATGGATGCTGCCACCACAGACACAAGTCTGACCCCCTGCAGCTGGGAGTCCTTCAAGCGAGGGGAGCTTGGACAAAGGGTTTCCTGTCAGGGGCGGTGCTAGCACCATCCCAGACAGGGTTTTGTGTATCCTGGGTAGGCAGGGCTTTACAGGAAGGTGACTGCAAGTGGCACCCCGGTGCTCACTACGCATCTGCCAGCTAGAACCAGTTCCAGGGGCACACCAGCCCCTGAGCTGGGGAAAGTCAGGCATGGGAGAGGGGTGTAACCACCCCCCTTCCTGGACCCACCCCTAGGGCAGGACCTAGTCGCGTACCCACCCCTTTCTTTAGGATAAAGGCAGGAGCGGGGACCCTTCCAAATTAGATCATCTTTGAATCAAGAAACTACTTTCTATGAAAGGAACTCTCGACTTCTTCTCAAGATTTCTCCCTTGTGACTAAGGAGTAGTCACCCTGCACCCGCAGGCACCATCTAAGAACACTGCGGTTTGCTGCACGTCCTTCCTCCGGAATCCGACTGACCAGCACGACGAGACCCGGCTTCCCTGGCACCTCTGACCTCTACCTACCTCTACAGCTAAGCTGAGAACCGTAGGTGCGACGAGACCTCGAGGGACCGGCCATCATCTGAACTGCACGACTTCTATCCAGCACAACCGCTGAGGGATCCTCTGGTGAGTGCTTTGGGGTCCGAGAAGCCCCGACCCTGAGCAGCTCCAGCACCGAAGTCCAGCCCCCCAGCATCCACGAGATCTGCGTGGGGCCCTTCTGCTTTTTGCTGCTCACCGCGTTGTCTGGCTACTAGCCCGCTGGCTTGTGGCCTTCCCGACGACGACCGACGACAACAACACTGCTGGTCTGGTTGCTCCAGACTGGCTCTTGCTCCCTTCCAAAAGAGGAGCACCCCGGACCCTCCTGGCCCACTCCAGACGCCATTTTAGGTCCACCGTGTGGGCTTGAATTTGCCAAGACTTGTTGCCCCAATCCTGGGTCCAGCGACGTCGACAGCATCAACCATCGTGGGACAGCTCGCACCTCCATCCTGGTCGCCGACAACGCCTCCTGGTCCGTGAGACTGCAGAGCCCAGCGTCGCCCACTCACCTGGTCGAGGTGACTCCATCCGGTGCCATCCTGGTGCCCATCTAATCACTGGCTAGTGATTCAGAACTTGGTCCCCTCTGCTTACAGGTGTCTTCCATCTTCGATCCAGGCTTGGATCCACCGAACAATCTTCACTGGTCGCCTGCCAGCAAATTCTTCTTTCAGGCTCCATAGACTGCAACGAGGATTCCCGACGTCTTTTCAGACCTATGCAGCCGCAGCCCCTGGGCTAGGTAACTTCGGCATTTCGGTGCCCCAGCATAGCCTCACTATCCAAGGGTCCAGATCCTTTTTCGTTTTCAGCCTAACTAGTCGGATTCGTCCGATATCCTTAACTTTGCTTTTACTAGCCTCCATAGACTTTGTCCCGCATCCAGCGTGAGAGTGCACACTCTGCACCCGAGTCCCCTAGGCCTCCTACTAGTAAGTAATCTGAAGGTTCAGTAACGTAGGCCTAGCGATTCCAAAGCCTATTAGTCCAGTACTTACCTGCTAGTAATTTCGCATTCCACTTTTGTAGTATATGGTTTTTCGTGCCCCTCGGGCACCTGTGTAAATTGTGCAACTTAAAGTATTTTCGTAAGAGTTTTGTTGTGTGCTTAGTACCCTGTCCTCATAAAGAGTACAGGGCTGTTGTGATCTAAATAAATACATTGTTTATTTTCATAACACTGGTGTGGTGTCCTTTCACTTGGTGTTCAAGGGGTATATGTGATGGTATAACAGCTGGCTTAACACGCCCTCTAGAGTTTAGCCCGAAGACTGCTCGTATCCACGCTACTTGGATAGCTGGTCTATAAGGTTGACTTACAACCAATCATCAATAAGGGTTGTTTGGACTGATACATAGTGATCACTAGAATAGTGAGCACTGCATATCAGGCCAACTTCTCACATTGGTGAGCAGCGGTTGGGATTTGAGCTTGCTGTTGTTTTACCACACGTATCCTAAGAATATCTTTGTGAAAGATCACATAAGTATAAGGTACATATAACTTAGCTTAGAATACTCTGAGTTCTACTGAACCAGCTGTTGTAGTTTAACAAGGCTTAGCACACCTTGACTACAACTCTTAGCAAGGGATCAGTAGGCAAACAAATAGTGTAGGTAGGTGCATCACTTACACCACACTAGAAGCATTACTAACCACGGAGAGTCTTCAGAGACCCCTCTTGTGGTTGTGGACCCTCCACAGGTCCCTTCCAGATATGCTGCTCTTAGCTTCCAGGAGATGAGACAAATCTGTACATCCAGGAAGCCAAAACAGGGTTCTAACCCTACCATTCCTTTTCTGATTGGTCTCTTAGAGACTTATGATGCTAGGAGGGCTGGTAACACAGATCCTTCTCATCCAGATGGGAATATGCCCCCCCTAGAGGGAACCCTTGGTGACCCTGACCGCCACCTCCAGGCAGCAGATGATGCTGAGGAGGAGGAGGAAGATGAGTTATCAGGGGATGAGGCAGACAAAGGTCAGGTAGAAGTCAGTAGACTCACTAGGACCAACTTAAGTAGGCATGAGAATGGATTTGGGGGACCCCCAGGGCCACTCTCAGGCAGACTTAACATTGGGAATGGACGAGTTAGGTCTCTATCTAGAGGCTCTAACAGATCCATTCCAACCAATGGCTCTCAGACCTCTTCTCATAGAGGAATGTCATCCCCTAAGAGAAGGGAGCATGAAGCTAAGATGAGGGAAGCCAATCTGAGGATTGAAAGGGAAGAACTTGCCCTGGCCAAAGAGAGGCTTGCCTTTGCTAGAGAGCAAAGTTAAGTGGGTTAGATCTCACTGGTGGCAGCATTCTCCCAAGAGAAAAAGACAGGAGTTTAGACACTAGACACCTGAGTAAGATAGTGCCCCCTTTAAACAAGGGGATGACATCAACAAATGGATGACTGCTTTGGAGAGGGCCTGCACTGTACAGTGTGTCCCCCAGAGTCAGTGGGCAGCTATCTTGTGGCTCTCCTTTGAAGGCAAAGGTAGGGATAAGCTCCTCACTGCTAGAGTTGAGGATGCTAACAATTACCAAGTCCTGAAGAATACACTGGTTGATGGGTTTGGTTTAACCACTGAACAGTACAGGTTGATGTTCAGAGACACCCAGAAAACTCAGTCTCAGGATTGAGCTGACTTTGTTGATTGTGCCACTAAGGCTTTTGAAGGCTGGCTACTGGGAAGTAAGGTTACTGATTTTAAAGGATTGTACAATCTAATTATGAGAGAGCAAATCTTAAGTAATTGTCAGAACCAGTTATTACACCAGCACCTGGTAGACTCTGATCTGACCTCTCCACAAGAATTGGGTAAGAGGGCAGACAAATGGGTCAGAACCAGGGTCAGGCCTAAGAACCAGGGTGGCGACCAAAAGAAGGAATCAACCAAGCCTCAAGAGAAGGGTGGGAATAAATCTTCTGATCAAACCACAGGGCCCCAAAATTCCTCTGAAAAGGATGGGTCCCAAACTTCTCCCAAAACCCAAAAGAAACCTTATTGTCATACCTGCAAACAGGTAGGCCATTATAAAAGTGACAGCAGTTGCCCAAAGGCCAACAACAATAAGGAGAACATACCCCCAGGTAATACTCCCAGACCTCCTGTTACCACTAGTGGTAATCCCCCAGGTGGTGGGAGTGACCCAAGAATGTAGTGGGCATTACTTTGGGAAACCAGGTGGATTATGGCCGAGCCAGATCCCCTGACACAACTCTTGTCTGTGAGACTGGCATGGGGTTTGCCAACTTCACTACTGGTACCCACATTTTGGGGACGTATAGACAAGGCCGCTAAACTGGCCTTGTCTCGACCACGGTCCGCCTCTTCATCGGCAGCTTTGGCCGATCTACACTGGCTTCCAGTCCAGCAGAGAATTGCGTTTAAGGCTCTCTGCCTTGTCTTTAGGGCCCTGCATGGACTGGGACCAATACCTCTTCAGACTCTCTTCCTCTGGTATCAGGCAGCCAGACCTCTAAGATCATCTTCGGCGTTCTTGGTAAAAGTCCCTAAAATTAATAGAACGAGAATGGGTGGTCGCGCTTTCAGTTTTGAGGCTGCCACGTTGTGGAACACTCTCCCCCTGGCATTAAGGAGCTGCCCTGATCTGCTCACTTTCAAAAAGAGCCTCAAAACTTACCTGTTTCCCAGAGTAATGTAGCTGTTTTAATAGATGCACGGTTCGGTCTCAGCGCCAGGATACCCTTGGGGGTGACAGTTGCGCTTAATAAGCAATAAATACATACATACATACAAGAGCCCTTTATCAATGGTCAGAAAGTTGAGGCATATAGAGACACAGGGGCCAGCATCACCATGGTGATTGACCATCTGGTCCCCTCTGCTCAACTGACCACTGGTTTAATTTATCAGGTGACAGACGTTCATGGAGTGAAAAGAAGGCATCCCATGGCAGTAGTCGAGCTCAGCTGGGGTAATGTCACAGGGCCCATGGGAGTGGCAGTGACAGACACCCTACCTGTAGATTGCTTACCGGGGAATGACCTGGAACTCTCAGCCTGGGCTGAGGTGGAGCAAGAAACCCACTCCAGGATGATAGGCCTACCCAGAAAGGTTAGTGGGGCAGTAATAGCTACAGCCCCAGTCCAAGCACCAGTCCTCCCTGAAAAGGTTGGAAGGGCAGTGGTAGCCACTGCTCAGGCTCAGACAGACTTTCCAGAACAGGGCAGGAGGGATGTGACAGTCACAGCCCACACACAGACTGAGTGCCCTCCTGAAAAGGTTGGCAAGGTTGAAATGGTCTCAGCCTCTACTCAGACAGATAGTGGGGTTGTGAAGCCTGAAACAATGGATCACTCCACCCAAACTGAGAGCATTGAGGAGGAAGAAAAGTCTTCCCCCTCCCAGACACTAGGTGAGAGCCAGCCTCCTAAGGGAACTGGCTCTACCCCTGGTGAAGGAACTGCCCCAGAGGTAGTCAGGCCTAGCCTGGCAGAGCCCCTGATGGCAGTGGACCCTTCCCAGGTGGGACCCAGTCTGGAGCAGGTAACCTGCCCCTCTCTACCCTGCCTCAGTCAGCCCAGGGCTGAAGAGGACAGGGAGGCCAGTGGTGGACCCCAAAGGGCCCCCTGTCCAAAAGAACTTCCCAATCAGCAGATTAGGATCACTGAAGCTAGTAGACCTAGCCAAGTGAAAATAAAACAGACTCCTGAGGGATCCCCCTTAAAATTAGCTAGGGACCTCCCACAGCTGGACACTGTTGGGCACAGCCAAACCTGGGGCCTAAAAACCCCAAACCTGACCTGTCTCTCCAGTAAGCCAAACAGAGGGACTCAGCCTCCAGCTTTAGGTAGCCAGAGGTTGACCCTGAGAGCTCATAGCAACTCAGTCAGGGAAAGAAAGGCAGATTTGGTGAGTAGTGATTGGAGGCAGTTGAGCCCAAAAGTAGTGGAGCCTCACTTCAGTACTCCATCCCAGCACCAGCCTTTTACTTTGCCAAAACACACCACAGGTAGTGATTCCCTTTGGTGGAGACCCTCAGATACCCTTAGGGTGAGGGATTGCTTAGTGGACCATGATACAGGGGGTAACCATGCCAGTGCATGTACCACTTCATATGGCCACTCAGGCAATATAGGCTTACCTGGTCAAGGATAGCCTTATCTCCTTTCGTTTGGGGGGGGGGGGTGGTTGTGTAGGAAGGTGGATACCTGACTATGGTTGCCCCCAACTTTTTGCCTGGTGTTTTGCTGGTTTTCCGACTTAGTTGGCCTGGGACCCTGCCAATCAGGACCCCAGGCCTATTGCTCTCTCTGTAAAATGGATTCCATGTACCTTAGGTACATATCCAATTGGTACTGGGCCACCTTCTCAGACCCTGTAACTCAGGGCATAGGTGTACCCAGGGCCTACCAGGGGCTGCAGCATGTATTATGCCACCCCTGGCTGGCCATCTAAATCTGACACAACTGGCTGCACGACAGCTGGGGCAAAGTGGTGTAATCACCCTTTGCTTTAGATATAGTATACCTATATCTAACCCTAAAATGGACACCCATATTCCTATCAGTCACTCCTATGGCAGGCCTTGGCAATCCTGAAGGCAGAGTGCTTGGAATCGTGTGAGATGGTGCTCTGGCATGAGCTGAGCCCGTTTGCAGCTTGCGGAACCAAGTCCTAATAGCTGTTCCATGATAACGCATACCATATACTCTTAAGTGCATTATAATCCTCGCGGTTAAATGCCAACTCTGGTATCGCTTTATCAAAACATGTCGAGTAAGGTGTCATACGAATTGGAATACTAACCCCGTCGCCAATTCTGGCGACGGGGTTAGCATTCCACCCTTCAAGAGGGACACGACATGTATGTAACTGTGAACCCCGGTTAAAGTTAACTCAAGCCTCAGCATCACAAAATGGATGCTGCCACCACAGACACAAATCTGACCCCCTGCAGCTGGGAGTCCTTCCAGCGAGGGGAGCTTGGACAAAGGGTTTCCTGTCAGGGGCGGTGCTAGCACCATCCCAGACAGGGTTTTGTGTATCCTGGGTAGGCAGGGCTTTACAGGAAGGTGACTGCAAGTGGCACCCCGGTGCTCACTACGCATCTGCCGGCTAGAACCAGTTCCAGGGGCACACCAGCCCCTGAGCTGGGGAAAATCCGACATGGGAGAGGGGTGTAACCACCCCCCTTACTGGTCCCAACCCTAGGGCAGGACCTAGTCGCGTACCCACCCCTTTCTTTAGGATAAAGGCAGGAGCGGGGACCCTTCCAAATTAGATCATCTTTGAATCAAGAAACTACTTTCTACGAAAGGAACTCTTGACTTCTTCTCAAGATTTCTCCCTTGTGACTAAGGAGTAGTCACCCTGCACCCGCAGGCACCATCTAAGAACACTGCGGTTTGCTGCACGTCCTTCCTCCGGAATCCGACTGACCAGCATGACGAGACCTGGCTTCCCTGGCACCTCTGACCTCTAATAATAATAATAATAATCTTTATTCGGTTTTTTAGCATTTGCAAAACCATAAAAGATATCACATAATACAAAATTAGTAATTAGAATTGTTTAAAAAATACGGTTTAGAATAGACGTTTAAAAAATGTTGCATTTCAAATATTAATACAAATTAGTCCACTGTTTTACAAGTTGTTTCTATGCCTCATAATACACTTTAAGAAGTTTAGAACATGATAGACAGTACACTCAGAGTCCAAGGTTTGGAGTGCCAGCATGGCTGGGCGACATTGTCTGTGGCCCCATTTTTTAAGTAGGGGGATTAACCAAATTTTCCGATGGGAATGATAAAACTTACAGAACAATACTGTGTGTATGGTGGACTGTTGGTAAAGGTCGTCGCATGGACATGGGTCTATCTGTACATTCCAGTTGTTTTTATCAGGGAAAGTCACTAGCCTGAAAAAAAGATTCATTCTGAACCTTGTTAAGAGCATTTTCTCGTATACTGTTAGCTCCATGGTCAGATATAACTGAATTTTCAAGGACTGCTGGGTCATAATTGCGTGGGTAACGGATTTTTTTGTGATCTGCGTAGTCAGTCTCAGTGATTCCAAATGGCCCAACGCAAGTTGTTTCAGTTCTATTTTGGAAGTTTCTCTCAAGGTTTCTGGGGTGTGAAAGTACTTTTGTAGGCCCAGATCAGTAAAAAAGTGTCTAACGTACGAGAGCCATGCGATTTTATGAGCGTGGTCCAGATCCATAGTTTCCTGTAGGATACTTTTAGTCAGAGTGTTTTTTTCCGACAGCCAGGCTCGCCTCCAGAGCAGGAGAGGTTGAATTTTTATTAAGTCTTCGATGTGAGAGATTCCCAGCTCTAAATGTGAGGCGTAGGTGGAAGTGTCTCTAGGAATTGAGAGAAGGAAACTGATGAAGATGTTCTCTTCTTTTTGTATTGAGCTCGAGGAAACGTGCCCCCAAGTCCCTGCTCCATATAATGCAATGGATTGGCATTTCGCGGCGTAGATCTGAAGCAGTTCTACTGGTGCTCTTTTTCCCAGTTTGTTGGAGAATTTTATCAGCGCCATGATTGCTCTTTTGAAGAGATGCCTCCTGGTCTCAACCGCCGCTTTCCAATTTAGGGCGTCATCGATCATGATGCCTAGGTACGGGTATTGTGAGGTCTTTTCAATTTTTTCACCATTCAGAAAGATCGACTTGGTTGCTTTTCTTGATCCACCAGCTACCATGACAAACGTTTTTTTGATGTTGATACGCAGATCCAAAGCCCCCATGAAGTCTGCATATTTGGTTAGGGATTTCTGCAGTTCGTTGGGGGTGCGAGCTAGAATGACTGCATCATCCGCGTTGGAGTTCTGGACTTTTTGGTTCCGTCCAGAGGTGTCAGGGAACAACACCCGAAGACCCCGGAGTTCCACCTGCCTTGGTGCACAAATGAACAGAAACACGGGCTTCTCGATGGTGGCGTCAAAGACCAAAGGTTTATTACTGCAGGGACACAGAAGTCACAGATACTACACATGGGCAGAATCTAGGAGCCTGTTCGATTTGTACAAAGAGGGTTGCCTCTTATATACTGAATTTTAAGCTGGGGGCAAATTCTTTACATGTAATACATTCCCAAAACCTTTGTGTCTAAAACAATAAATATTTGGCGTTACACAGGAACCGTCGATAATATCTGAGGCCAAACATTACGAAGAGGGGTTCCCACTAGTTCATCACAATCCCTTGTCAATATTGCATTCAAGAGCCGGACCGCCTCATCGTAAATTTCGTTACCTCCCCCTAATAAAGATTCAGAAAGAAAGGAACGGAGCCAGGTGTGGAAGATAGAAAAGTGGGATAAGGGATGTTTGTGGGTTGTAAATGGGCAAGGCTACCGGCTTCGGCCGCCTAATCATGATCGGGACAATGGACACGAGAACCAGTTTGGTAGGGCTGGCCTCGGGCAGAGGAGGCAGTCTTTGTCGAGTCATGAAGCTACAGCGTGTTCTGTTCCAAGGTGCACGTGTCACTTAAAGAGGCGAATCTCCGGCTAAGGCTACGTGTCCTTGATTGAAATGAAGTGATCAGAGGTTATTGCTTATGTGAGGGCAAGAAACACAAAATGGCTGCCATGATCTAAGATGGATGCCATGGGTAGATCAGAAATGTGTTTGTAACAGGAGTACTCTTGCTCGTAGCGTAGCGAAAACACCAGGATATGCTAAATGGATCATTTGCGGTTCGCTGATACCAATATTATGTATTTCCGACAATATTGAAAACACGGGTTCAAATCGTCACGGAACCTCAGACCCTCCTTTTGCCCTTACATAGGCAATCACTCAGTCTATGTCAGAGTCTAATTCTATGCTCATCAGGTCAGTGACATGCTGTTGTATCATCATCCTTTCTCGCGCCTTTTCTCCAAACGCCGGTGGTTTCCTAAAACAGGTTGCAGCACAAAGACTACACAGAGCAGGACCACACTGGATAATCAGGCAACATGAGAAGAGGAATACTAAGATGACACCAATGACCATTAGAACCTTCCATCCCCACGCTGAGATCAGAGTCCAAAACCACTCCATGAAGGACCAGTTTCCCTTGTCTACATGAATAGAGTCGGAAATCTTGTGTAGCTTCGAGATCGCCTCATAGACTGTTGGAGCATTATTAGGAATAAAGACACAGCAGCTCGATTGGATCATTCTGCATACCCCACCTCGATCTGCAAGTATCACATCTAGAACCATACGGTTCTGCAACGTCATGAGTCTATCCGCCTGAAGCTCAGCTGTCAAATTGCTAAGGGCACCAGCAGTTTCCGTAATAGTAGATTCAACTACCCGTGTTAGCTGACGTATGTTTCTACTATTGGCCATAGGCCCCCAGAACGGAAGGAAGCCTTTGAAGAAGTCTCCAGCTTCCTGACCAGCAGTATCTTCTTTGCTGAAAACACCTCTTGGTACTCTGGTTTTGTGGTAGTCAGATGAAGCAGTATATGTTGGAGGCAACAATCGAGCAATATAACATGATCCTGAAAAGTCAGCAGGCAACCATGTATAAGCTCTGTCTCGACAGATGAAGTAGGTACCCCTAGCAGTAAGAAAGGCAGGGGAAGAGTTAGACGGAAACACGTAAGTCTCTACGCACTCACTCCTCCCTAGCTGAGCTCTCGGATTTCTCCCATTACCTTGCAAACAGACCTGACCTCGGTGAGGTACGACCCAGATTGGAGTTGAGCTTTTACGCTTGCTTTCTCCCAAACTAAGGCGATACTCTGAAGAATTCCAACTTAAATATACTCGCAATTCGTCTCTAGGGTAAGATGGAGTATTATTGACGTCCTTGATCATGTCAATAATTCCCTGGACTAAAGCTTTGTTGGCAGAGTTATATTTAGTGGAACGTGGTGGACGTGGAGGATAGGTTTCAAGGGCATAAGCAAAGATGGTTTGAAGGGCCTGAAATGATCCATTATAGCTGAAAGGCAAAACCAGATAGGGAATACCTTTATCCATAGTGTGGGGTATCAAGCCACACACCCAGCAGTCTGTAGTGTTAACTACCAGTTGGTGTTGGTGCAAGAGCTGTACAAAAGTGTTATTAATTAATTCTGAGCGTCGAGCTTGCTCATGTTCAGGAAACGAATGAAAAGAGTGTATAGAAGAAACAGTAGAAGTAGCAGGATCAAGGGGAGGTACTGTAGCTACTGGCATAAAAATCAAACTCATACCAAAGACGATTCCACCCACCAACGTTATCAAAACAATCAAAAATGTAATGGTACATTGTATCATAAAGCATTTGCTGTGAAGAATTCTGTAAAGTCTGTTTCTGCGAACATAAATCACATTCTCACGTTGCAGCTCAGGAAGCTCCATCTTCTACAATCCGCTCGCGACCACTGATGATGTGTACGTAGATGAAAATGCCTCTATCAGCCCTGGGAGTTCCCAGAACCAACAGAAAGATCGACCTTGTGTCAGACCCCCGCAGATTCAACTAGGCACACAGCCACGACCCTACGGCTACCCAGACGGCAAGGCAATTTTAAAAACAATAAAACAATGGCAAACTTCCTGGCTGAAGGCAAAAGTTCAAAATTTCAAAATATCACAATGGGCAGTTGCCTGCTTTATTTGTCCATATTACGAGATCGTAAATTGTATCTTTGCTTTGCAGGTACTGTTTGATCGGCAAATAGCGTATCACTGGTAGCTGTTGCAGTGTTCAGGTTCGCAGATGACAGAGTTTTTTCTGATGCAGGGGACAAATGTTCAGAGTTCAAAGGAGTCTTTTCAGGAGGAGAGTCAGATTTCGGAGTGTCGGTAATCAATTCGGCATCGCTGAAAGGGATGAACTTTGGCGTTTTTTCAAATTCGGAGGCACCAATTCCCTTCTTCACCCAGTCGTCGTAAGGAAGTGGCAAAGGTACACGTTTGACATGAGACGCATGTACCCAGTGCTTGCGACCAGCTACACGAACTGCGGTTCTCGTTGCAAGCAGGACCTGGAAGGGGCCTACAAACTTGGGTTGAAGGTTCTTTGTCCTCGCGAAGTTTCTGATCACGACTTGATCGCCGGGTTTCAGCTGATGCCCTGGACTCTCCGGAGGCTTTGGCAATGCATCGAAAACCTGTTGGTGAATAAGACTCAATTTAGCAGTCAAGTCGTAAAGGTAGTCGATCAACATAGGATATTCTAGAGAACAAAACTCTTTTGGCCTAGGCACACCCCACACATTTGCCGGGCGGCCAAAGACAATCTCATAGGGACTAAGCCCTACTCTAGAATGTACAGTTGCTCTCGTTGATAACAAAGCCAAGGGAAGTGCGTCTGGCCAGGATAAACCCGTGGATGCTTGTATTTTAGCTAGTTTTAGTTTGAGGGTGCCATTGTAACCCTCAACTAAACCAGCAGACTGGGGATGGTTCGCACTGTGGAACTTCTGTTTTATGCCCAGACCGGCACACACACTCTGCATAACTTTCCCTATAAACTCACTTCCGTTATCTGACCATACAATCCGTGGCATACCATATCTAGGGAAATATTCTTTGAGAAGAATTTTGGCAGTTGATAGGGCAGTATTGTCCTTTAGTGGATATGCTTCGATCCATCTGGAAAAAGCACAGACTACCACCAGGACGTATTTCAAATTATTACACCGATCCATGTGAATGAGGTCTAACTGAATCACTTCAAAGGGGCAGGAAGGAGGAGCGAAGTGACCAGCAGGAGTTGGAGTTCCCTTGCCAGGATTATGCATCAGGCATACCATACAATTTTTCACCACTCTCTCTGCACATTTACTGATCCCATCATTCTTCCAGACCGGAGCCAACATCTTACAGATTCCTTTAGAACTTATATGCGCTACTCCATGCGCCATTGTCACCACTGCAAGCACATACGCATTAGGCAACATCCAACGCTGTTGTTCTGACAAATCAATCCAACACCCACTCGAATCCAACTTGCCCGTACTTTCTCTCCATGCACGTTTTTCCTCCTCAGTTGCCTCTTTCTGAATCTCTTTCACACTTTCCATTGTATCCTCACACATTCCAGACTCAGCAATCCATCTTGCAGACGTAGCAACATACATTCTGCTCATCATGTCTCTAGCTGTCTTTTTAGCAGTTTCATCAGCAAAAGCATTCCCACGACCAACATCATCCGTGATTGCTTTATGAGCACTGCACTTTACAATCGCAACTTCAGTCGGCAAGGTTAGAGATTCCAACAGGTCGTTAACTAGCTGACCATGTTGAATCTTAGTCCCATGGGACGTAATGAAACCTCTTTCTTTCCACAAACGGCCAAAACTATGGGCCACGCCAAATGCGTACTGACTATCTGTAAACACATTCACTCTCTTTCCCTTAGCTAAAACACATGCTCTTGTTAGAGCTATTAATTCTGCAGCTTGGGCAGAATTCTGACTCACTCTTGCAGTCTCCACAATCGTCTTCAAAGTCGTTACCGCATAAGCAGCAGTCACATCACCATTCTCCAATTTAAAACATGACCCATCCACATACAACGTGCCATCTGGATCTGACAATGGAGTGTCTTTTAAATCAATTCGTCCTTTTGTCTCTTCCTCCGTTCTAAAACAACAATCATGGGGCTCGGAATCACTCGACTCTTGATTAGCCGGCAACAACGTTGCGGGATTCAATACATTACATCTTTTGATTTGAATATGACTCGCTAGTAATGTCAGCTCGTAACCAGATAATCTCGCACTGGTAAGGTGTTGTGTCTTGGTTCGGTTCATGAGTGTGTCAACAGCATGAGGAACCATAACCACTAACATGTTGTTCATCACCAAACCAGCAGATTGTCGAATGGAAGCCGCAGCTGCCGCTGTAGCTCTCAAACAACTAGGTAACGCTCTAGCTACCGGATCTAATGTTGATGAAAAATACGCACAAGGGAGTTGTTTATCACCAAATGTCTGTGTCAGAACACTCAACGCGCAACCTTCTCTCTCGTGAACGTAGAGCGTGAATGGCTTGCTATAATCGGGTGTACCTAATACAGGAGCTGAACATAGTGCATTTCGTAACTCAGAAAAACTCTCCTGACATTCATCAGACCATGGCACCGGACTCGGAACATTTTTCCCAGTCAAAGCTACCAACGGTTTTGCTAAAAGAGAAAAATTTGGGATCCACTGCCTACAGTAAGAGGTAATACCTAAAAAGGCACGCACTTCTCTCTGTGTGCGAGGAACACTCATCTGCGTAATTGCTTTTATTCTTTCTGGGGTCAACTTCCTTCCCTCCTTTGACAAGAGATGACCTAGGTAGGTCACTTCTTGGCAGCAGTATTGCATTTTCGAAGGTGATACCTTATGATTCAAATTGGACAGATGATGCAATAACGAAATTGTAGCTGCTTTGCAAGTTTCCTTGTCATCGGCAGCCACTAGAAGATCATCTACATACTGTACTAGAGCAGAACCTGGAGGAAGGACAAAGGAATCTAACTGACTTTTTAATGCTTGACTGTAAATAGATGGGCTCTCACAATAGCCTTGTGGAGCGCGTTTAAATCTGAAACTTCGACCTCCTAGACAGAAGCCGAAAATATCCCTGCTTTCCTCGGCTATCGGAATGCTGAAAAAGGCATTCTTCAAGTCGATGACTGAAAACCAAGTAGCTGTAGCAGGAATCAATGTTAACAAGGCAGTAATGTCTGGAACCACAGGAAACTGCGGGACCACAATCTTATTAACTTCTCTGAGGTCGATGACAAACCTATACACTGGAGGCTTTGTAGGATCAGTTCGTTTCAAGATCGGTAATACAGGGCTGTTACAGACATTTCCTCTAGTTTCTTCAACCACACCTTTCTTAATCAAATCTTGTACAATCAATAGAAGTGCACGTTCACCTTCACTAGATATTTTATATTGAGGAATTCGTGGAAATTTTACATTTGCTTTCAAAGTGACTACATATGGTGGTATTTCTAAAAGGCCTACATCATTAGGACCAGTCGCCCAAAGAGAATCAGGGAGTGAACGCAGCTCTGGCGGGAGTGCATCCATTGACAAGTACATCGGAGAGGTGATTCTTTTGCCCAATGTAAGCTGTACTCCTTCCGGAGAACAGTACAATGTCGCATATAGTCGTTTTAACAAGTCTAAACCAAGCAGATTTTCATTACAACCTGTCGTCAAAATCAGGGGTGCTTTAAATTGACACGGTCCAACAGAAATAGACAAAGGACCAGATATGGGGTTGTAAACAGGGGTGCCTGAAAAACCTACAGAAACATTTGTTAAGCCGGACAAAGGTGCGCCAGGGAGTTTCGCATGAATGATAGAACTTTTTGCTGCACCAGTATCCAACAGAAACGGTTCGACTACACCTGATGTTGCTACTGCGACATAAGGCCTACTCTGATCCACTGGAACTGATACTACTCCCTCTCTCTGTCCATGGCTGTCCTAGTACCCATTTTGCTGAAATCCCTCATCCACTTCACAATAGTCTTCAACAAGATATTGTTGAGATCTATTTTGCTGAGCAGATTGTCCATTTCGTTGATCAAAGTGATTGGAAGGACGATCATTCGTCTGTGGAGGCATAGCACCTCGCCCTCGACCTCTAGAATTTTGCACAAAACCACCACGACCTCTCTGAGCTGCTGCTGCATTATTTTGCGCTAAGATCGGACACTCATTCTTGTAGTGACCCTCTTTCTTACAGTACGCACACTGGTTCCACTGATATTGAGGCCTAGGTGAGCTATAATCTGTTCTTTGATACGAACCCTGTTGCGTATTAGTCTGATTCGTGCGAGGCGGATACGCCTGTTGCAAGAGAACTTTAGTCTTTAAGTCTTTCGTTTTCTTATCTGATTTTTCTTTTTCCTCTTTATCCCTATTTTCATAATACTGTGCAGTTGCAAGTATTTGCGCAGTTGTAGAGACAGCCCACGCACTCTCGGAATCCTTTAATTTATTGCATAACTCAGGTAACAAATTATGTACGAATTTATCGACAAACAGTCTCTGTCCTCCTTCTGTGCTCATATCCTGACCACTATGATCTACAAAAGTCTCTTCGTACCTCGTGAAAAAGTCGGAGACACTTTCATCTTTCTTTTGCCTGCATGCGGATAACTTGTCCCAATTAACACGCAATGCGGGCATCAGAGTCTTCATTAAGTCGATTATTCTACCTGGAAGATTAGCAATTAGGGGTTCGGGTTTTGCACCACCTATTTGCTGACCATCCGCTGCAATGATAGCTGCCCAATCACCACCTAGGGCAACTGGATGATTCTCTTTACGAATTTTAGCCCAAATTGGTTGCGGAACTACATTTCCAAATAACATGTCAATGTCCGCTAAGTTCATTATACAAGCCTCAACTGTCTGCGTTAGTTCTTTGTAGTATCCAGCAGGATTCTTACGCGGGTCTGGCAAGGCCTGCTTCACTGCTAGCACTTCGGCTCGTTTCCATGGTATGTGTATCCACACTCTTTGGAATTGGGCCGGAGCAGCTACAATACCATTGGCATTATCAGCTTGTACAGCTTCGCGCCAAATTGGAGGAACCTCCCTCATTGGATATTGGCGACTTAGCTTCGTCTTACTTTTCTCTAAATCTCTTGGTGAACGAAGTGATGGATCACTCCTATAACTTAAAATCAGTTCCATCGCTTCTTCTATATTTTGACCTACTATCATTCCTGCAGCAAACTCTTTCTGAACCTTAATTAAGTCTTCTAAATTCGATTCAACATCATCTTCTTCTATTTCCTCACGTAAAAGCGAGCACATCTCATCAAAGACATACCGTTGCGTTGGTTCATTCCATTGCATAAATGTATCTAGCACATCTCTCGTACTGTATCTCCTACTCTTCGAAATCCATCTGAGAGCCGTGGAATCTAAAATTCCCCGTTCCTCAGTACTCGGAAGCTGACTACGTCTTTGAACAGAGTCAGAAGTAGGAGTCTTGATTAAAGTTTTATAGAAAGGAGACAGAATGCTAGAAACAGAATCAGTGATTCGTCGACGGACAGAAAGTGGAGTCAACACACTAGCAGACGCAGAGAACACAGTAGAGGTAGGAACAGATAGCGGGACAGTAGGAGTATCGAGGAAAATAGTTTGTGGAACAGTAGGTGTAAGTGACACAGATACGGGTATAGAAGTCGGCAACCCAGGAAGAGGAGGTGCCGTAGGAATATTCACATTGACCACAGGAGGTACAGGAGCTTGATTCTGAGGAGCAGGAGCAGGAATACCAGGTTGTCCAGCAACCGGCAATTGAACATTCGGTACAAGTGGAGCCGTAGCACCTTGTGCATACGGTGGAGGTGACCGTAACAGATAAGACAACAGAGGATCGTTTTCGGGGTCCTCCAGTATCTTAGCTGTTTTCGATGGCAAGGCAGGGTAGCACTTGTCAATCGCTAAATTATGCTCTCTAATGGCCACCTCTATGGCCTTCTCAGACTCGTTAACTTGCAGCTGTTTAGCCGCTTGTTCTACAGTCAACTCTTCTTGCTCTTTCTGTTCTTTCTTTAATCTTTTAATCTCTCTTTGTTTAGATTCTTTTCGCCAGTAACGGAAAGAATCAAACATTGCCGGCCGGGCTTTCTTCCTAAACAATTTCGCTTCTAAATTATCAAGAATTTCGGGTTCAAAACTACCATGCAGTGGCCAACTAAGGACACCATCTTTTTTCGTATATCGGACCCACACCTCATTATAAGATATAGGACCCACACCATGTTTACAGTACAAGTCATATAGGGGAGTCCCAATCGGAGGAACCAGACATGAGTCCTCCAATCGTGAGTCACTGTTGCAACCAAAACAAGACAACATACAATTTCTCCGACTTACCATTTTGCAATCCGGAACACAGAACAAACAAAACACGAAACAGATATGTGCACCTGAATCAAGAACTTAGGCCTACCAAAAGCGAACTGATGTATCGATACCCAAACTAAACCAAAATAGATTATCGTAACCAGAACAACCAGTGATAATCTTACGAAACCAAACCAAACCAAGAACCAAAAAGGATTTTAACAACCCTCACGAAGTAACCAACTAGCAACCACTAAATACTTAACTGAGGCACTGAAGACGTCACCAAGGAGAAACCCGTCACGTTTCGCTGTACTAAGGACTGCACCTCGGGTCCAAGACAGGGCGACGGTCAAGGCAACGGCCCACTGCAGCCGTCCTGAACGGGAACCCTCGTGGAAGAGAACTTCGGGCCACTTTTGCGATATGCCGGGATCGATGAAGTGGGGCGCCTCCCTCAGGAATCTTCACACAAAGCTTCTCGAACTCTTCAGGCTTTTGGACCGGTACCGAATGACGTCGCCCCACATTGGGCGCCAATTGGAGTTCTGGACTTTTTGGTTCCGTCCAGAGGTGTCAGGGAACAACACCCGAAGACCCCGGAGTTCTACCTGCCTTGGTGCACAAATGAACAGAAACACGGGCTTCTCGATGGTGGCGTCAAAGACCAAAGGTTTATTACTGCAGGGACACAGAAGTCACAGATACTACACACGGGCAGAATCTAGGAGCCTGTTCGATTTGTACAAAGAGGGTTGCTCCTTATATACTGAATTTTAAGCTGGGGGCAAATTCTTTACATGTAATACATTTCCAAAACCTTTGTGTCTAAAACAATAAATATTTGGCGTTACACAGGAACCGTCGATAATATCTGAGGCCAAACATTACGAAGAGGGGTTCCCACTAGTTCATCACAATCCCTTGTCAATATTGCATTCAAGAGCCGGACCGCCTCATCGTAAATTTCGTTACCTCCCCCTAATAAAGATTCAGAAAGAAAGGAACGGAGCCAGGTGTGGAAGATAGAAAAGTGGGATAAGGGATGTTTGTGGGTTGTAAATGGGCAAGGCTACCGGCTTCGGCCGCCTAATCATGATCGGGACAATGGACACGAGAACCAGTTTGGTAGGGCTGGCCTCGGGCAGAGGAGGCAGTCTTTGTCGAGTCATGCAGCTACAGCGTGTTCTGTTCCAAGGTGCACGTGTCACTTAAAGAGGCGAATCTCCGGCTAAGGCTACGTGTCCTTGATTGAAATGAAGTGATCAGAGGTTATTGCTTATGTGAGGGCAAGAAACACAAAATGGCTGCCATGATCTAAGATGGATGCCATGGGTAGATCAGAAATGTGTTTGTAACAGGAGTACTCTTGCTCGTAGCGTAGCGAAAACACCAGGATATGCTAAATGGATCATTTGCGGTTCGCTGATACCAATATTATGTATTTCCGACAATATTGAAAACACGGGTTCAAATCGTCACGGAACCTCAGAGTAGAGGAGCGCGGGGATCAAGCGACCTTTTACACTGGGGAGGTCCCTCGCCCCTCGCAACATAGACTCTTCTAGGCCGTTTGTGTACAATGAAAAGAGAAAGGGGGCAAGGACACACCCTTGCCTTACTCCCCGCTCTACCCTGAATGGTGCCGTCAGTTCTCCGTTTGTTCCATATCTTACTCTCGCTCTGGCTTCACTGTATAGTTCCCTCAGAAAGTTCAGAAGGGGAGGGTCGACCCCCATTACGCTCAGCAGTGACCAAAGCTTCGCATGCGAAACGCAATCGAATGCGGAGGACAAATCCACGTAGACCATGTAGATGGAGCCAGGTTTAGCGTGGATATATTTTGAAGTTAGCAGACTTAAGTTTAGGGCCTGTTCAACAGTCCCAAAGCCCTCCCTAAACCCGAACTGTAAGTCCGAGAGGATGGTTTTTATCTTCTACCCATTGCTGTAATTTTTCAAGGAGGACTCTTCCAACTACTTTGCCCAGAGAATCTAGGAGCGAAATCGGTCGGTAGCACTTTGTGTCCTGACGGTCCCCCTTCTTGAAGATTGGGACCATAATTGAAGAGGACCATGACTCTAACAGGCCGAGTTCCATTGTAGCTAAACAAACTCTTGTGAGTATTGGAACCCATAAGTCCGGCAGGTGTTTGAACAGGTCAACTGGAACCCCGTCAGGGCCGGGAGCTTTACCGCTTTTACTTGAAGATAGTGCCAATGCTAGGTCCTGCATGTCAAGGTCCATGGTTATTGGATAGGCGACTGAAGGGATATTGGAGTGGTTTTCTTCGCTGTTAGGTGTCAGTTTGAAGATTTCTGAGAAGTGGTTCACCCACGCATCCTCGTCGATGGCCACATCTATTTTTGGGCCGGCAGAGTCAGCTAGCGAGGGTGATTTAACAATCTTCCAGAAGGTCTTACTATCTTTCAGGAGTGCGCTCTTATGTAGGGCGTTCCACAGGGATAATTTCAGTTCTTTTTTCCTCTCTTTTCTGGAAGTGTTGTACACTCGTCGGAGGGCTTGGATCTTTATTGCATCTCTATTTGGTTTTCCGAGAGCTTTCCTTAATTTAGTTTGTGCTTTTGTACAGTCTCGGTTAAACCAACCTGTGGAATTTGTTTTACTTTGGCTAGGTGTTTTAGTTAGCTGTTTTTTAACTTGCTCTATTATTATGCTGAAGTTTTCCAGAATTTGCTTTGGCTCTGCATAAGGGTCAAGGCAGATCAAAAAGCTATTGTAGGAGGATTCTACTAGCCGTTTTGTTAGAATGTTTGGGTCCACCTTTTCCCATTTTATGGTATAACCATTGTTTTTCCCCAGTTCCAGTCTGTTCTGCGCCAGCGTGTTTGCTATCGATGCCATCAGTGACCTTGGTTGATGGATATAGAAGCTCAGGCTTAAGGCAGAATGATCACTAAGACTATTTTCCAAAATTTTGAAGTTTTTGGTGTGGTCTTTTAGGCCTTCTGTCACAAGTACAAAGTCTACGGTGGTCTCGTGGCCCCTTCCTCTATAGGTAGGTTCTAGTTTGTTATGACTCTGTTGTATAGGGTTCAATATTTGTAGGTCCAGATCAGCTAATGTTCTGTTCATGGCAGTCCCCACTCCTGAGTGGGAAAAGTGGACCAGTGGGTTATCGTTTTCGTCCTTTATTCCACATGTGTCATTCAAGGGGCAAGGATGTAGATTGAAATCTCCTCCCCAGATTATCTGCGGTGTTTCCTTTTTCTGTTTGGTGTGCCAATGATCGATTATTTTTGATTGGATTAGTGATAAAACATTCAGAAAGATGTCATCCTCTAAGTTGTTGTAGAGGTTTATTATTGTGAAGCAAAGTTTTTTCCCAATTGTAAGTGTGAGAATCTGGAAGTGTGGAGTTAGGTCTACCTTAGTAATCTTCAAATCAGAAATTGTGTTAGCCAGGTATGTTGCCAGTCCCCCTTTCGGTCTACCTGCGATGCTGGGAAGGGCGGGGGATGAAAATGTCCTATAACCCGCGAGATGTAGAGGTGTCATTGTCCAGGTCTCTTGTAGACAAATGATTTGGGAGTCCTTCAGGAAACCAGCGGCCGAGCCGTCCTCTATTTTGTTTCGGAGGCCTGCCACATTCCAGAAAGTAATGGGTAACGGTGAGAGTGCGTTGTCTAGAGGTGGTTTTTCCATTTGAGGAGGTTCTATTAAAGGGTTGGTCGTGTCCTCAGTTGTTAGTACTGACTCCGGGGAATTGCTTCTTTGTCCATCAACCATTTCCAGGCCGCTAAAACGATTCATTAACGGTATGCCTTGCCAGTTTTGCCCATTAGTGGGCTCTCTGTAGCTGGTGCCATATGGATTCTGCGGTGGTCTCTCCCACTGCTCCCAATTTCTAGATCTATTATGTGGGCCCACGATCTGCCATGGGGCTTCTCTTTGCTGGTGGTTTTGGTTTGATGGCCACCAAGGGTGGTCGGGCTCATTATGTCGCAGCATTAATTTTGGGCCAGCGACGTCTAGCTCCCATGGCTGTAGTATTGGTTTCCTCCAAATGCTATCGATGTCACGGGAATAATTATTGTTGTGATATCGTTTTGGATAGAAGTATGACAAGGGTCTTGTGGCAATTCCCCCAGGGGTATTATTATACTCCCAGGAGCAGATATATTCTGCTATGGTTGGATCCTCGAACGTGATTACTACACAGTCACCCCGAATGGTTTTTTTCCTGTGTCCCACCCACGAGGTCCGGGAGACTGAGGCTATTGTGCTTTTCCAGTGTTGGGGAACAGGGCGATTAGTATTCAGCCAATACTGTACTTTATTCTTCAGTGACCAGTTGGGTTCAGCCCCCTCCCCAGTAAGTTCAGGGACCCCTGTCATGACCACTACGTATGGACATGCCGTGGGGGGCAGGTTTACAGAGGGTCTTTGGTCAGTAGTCTCTCTCGGGGTTCCCTTTGTTTTTGTTTGTTTTGTATTTGTTATGGCAGGGGTTATGGTGGCAGGGGGGTTTGTCGTGACGGGGGTTTTAGAGGAAGGGGTATTTATGCTTGGGGTATTCACTGTCGGTGTGGGATGTGGGTTGGATTGTGGAGGGATGGTCAAGGGCTTGGGAGTAGTTTTTTGGACAGTGGGAGGATTTGGTTCTGTTGAAACATTTAGTGTAGGTTGTTTTCTGGTCTGTGGAGGAGGCAACGTTACCGATTTCTTGTTTGCGTGAGTTATGGTCGAGGAATCTGAAAGAGGCTTTGGAGGGACTTGTGGGGGTGTGATTTTGGGAGAACTAGAGATTTTTGAAATTAGACTCTCGATGTTACTAAGTCTAGATTCTAAAGGGCGGATATAGGAGTTCAGGAGAGAAGCTATCTCCTTGATTAATCTGGCTGATTCTCTTTCTTTTCCTAGTTGTTGTGGGCTTTTTGGTTCCGGGATTGGGGAATCTTGAAGATCGTGTGGTAGTTGATGTATCTGACCTCTACCTATCTCTACAGCTAAGCTGAGAACCGTAGGTGCGACGAGACCTCGAGGGACTGGCCATCATCAGATCTGCATGACTTCTATCCAGCACGACCACCGAGGGATCCTCTGGTGAGTGCTTTGGGGTCCGAGAAGCCCCGACCCTGAGTAGCTCCAGCACCGAAGTCCAGCCCCCCAGCATCCACGAGATCTGCGTGGGGCCCTTCTGCTTTTTGCTGCTCACCGCGTTGTCTGGCTACTAGCCCGCTGGCTTGTGGCCTTCCCGACGACGACCGATGACAACAACACTGCTGGTCTGGTTGCTCCAGACTGGCTCTTGCTCCCTTCCAAAAGAGGAGCACCCCGGACCCTCCTGGTCCACTCCAGACGCCATTTTAGGTCCACCGCGTTGGCTTGAATTTGCCAAGACTTGTTGCCCCAATCCTGGGTCCAGCGACGTCGACAGCATCAACCATCGTGGGACAGCTCGCACCTCCATCCTGGTCGCCGACAACGCCTCCTGGTCCGTGAGACTGCAGAGCCCAGCGTCGCCCACTCACCTGGTCGAGGTGACTCCATCCGGTGCCATCCTGGTGCCCATCTAATCACTGGCTAGTGATTCAGAACTTGGTCCCCTCTGCTTACAGGTGTCTTCCATCTTCGATACAGGCTTGGATCCACCGAACAACCTTCACTGGTCGCCTGCCAGCAACTTCTTCTTTCAGGCTCCATAGACTGCAACAAGGATTCCCGACGTCTTTTCAGACCTATGCAGCCGCAGCCCCTGGGCTAGGTAACTTCGGCATTTCGGTGCCCCAGCATAGCCTCACTATCCAAGGGTCCAGATACTTTTTCGTTTTCAGCCTAACTAGTCGGATTCGTCCGATATCCTTAACTTTGCTTTTACTAGCCTCCATAGACTTTGTCCCGCATCCCGCATGAGAGTGCACACTCTGCACCCGAGTCCCCTAGGGCTCCTACTAGTAATCTGAAGGTTCAGTAACGTAGTCCTAGCGATTCCAAAGCCTATTAGTCCAGTACTTACCTGCTAGTAATTTCGCATTCCACTTTTGTAGTATATGGTTTTTCGTGCCCCTCGGGCACTTGTGTAAATTGTGCAACTTAAAGTATTTTCGTAAGAGTTTTGTTGTGTGCTTAATACCCTGTCCTCATAAAGAGTACAGGGCTGTTGTGATCTAAATAAATACACTGTTTATTTTCATAACACTGGTGTGGTGTCCTTTCACTTGGTGTTCAAGGGGTATATGTGATGGTATAACAGCTGGCTTAACACGCCCTCTAGAGTTTAGCCCGAAGACTGCTCGTATCCACGCTACTAGGATAGCTGGTCTATAAGGTTGACTTTCAACCAATCATCAATAAGGGTTGTTTGGACTGATACATAGTGATCAATAGAATAGTGAGCACTGCATATCAGGCCAACTTCTCACATTGGTGAGCAGCGGTTGGGATTTGAGCTTGCTGTTGTTTTACCACACGTATCCTAAGAATATCTTTGTGAAAGATCACATAAGTATAAGGTACATATAACTTAGCTTAGAATACTCTGAGTTCTACTGAACCAGCTGTTGTAGTTTAACAAGGCTTAGCACACCTTGACTACAACTCTTAGCAAGGGATCAGTAGGCAAACAAATAGTGTAGGTAGGTGCATCACTTACACCACACTAGAAGCATTACTAACCACGGAGAGTCTTCAGTCTCATTTGTTCTTCTGCGTCAGTGGGAGCTTATCTCCACTATGCTGACCCTTGTCTGTACTGGAATTCACTTTTTTCCCCTTGCTTTCTACCATTCCCAATCCAAACACAGTAAGTGGTTTACAGTGTTCTGGCTGTGGGCGTGAGAGCACTCTGTTGTGCAGTACTCTGGTATCCCTTCGCTATGACAGTTTCTATCAGTTTATATTCTTTCATGTGCAAAAATTAAAACTGGGGACATAAAGAACACACCTGTTGTGCAAGAACCATTGTGTCTGCTATAATTTGTTCACCCAATCTCATCTGGTGCCTCTCCTCCCCACAACGCAGACTTGGGTTTAGCCCACTATGAATGCTGTATTTCTAGTGCTCTAGCCTCAGCTGGGGTGTCCCCCTTTCAACTGAAAAAATACTGGCAAGTTCTTGTTGTTTTAAGAGTATGATACTAAATAAGATATTAAACAAAAGTGTATATATTTATTTGTAACATCACTTTTTTGCCTTTAAAGCATGGACCAGGAATCGTTAACGTAGCTCTACAACACATTTAAAGTGATTTCTATTTACATTTGCTGTGTGAAGTATATACAGATAATGGATAAAAATAAATACTGCTTTTAGTGATTTTGCTTATTTTTGTGCCGGCTAGTACATCAAAATACTGGTGGTGCCAGTAGAAAACCTGATAGGTGGCAACCCTAGCCTCAGCAGTCCCCCTCCCCCTCAGAGCATTTTAGCACCACCCGGAATTGGGTCTGTGAGCACTGATCCCTTTTCTTGCTCTCCACATGTGTTGTGGGAGCAGGGTCTGGGTAGCAGCGCCTGGTGTCCTTCGCAGGAGAATGGAGAGGGCTTTCAAGAGCATTGACTTCCCCCAGCCTGTTTTAAGGCTGAGGGACGGTATAATCTTTTAGTTTCACTAACTTAACTATGCTATAAACTTTGCTTTTTAGGCTAGCTTACGGTCATGAATGATCAGATCAACGAGATCTTCTGAATAGCTGCAGCGTCTGCCTGCCCACTGTTACTGAGAACTGCAGACATGCAGTCTCTCCAGTTAGAATCCTTCCATTTCTGGTGCTTTCCAGCAGTTTCAAGATCTTAGAGTTTCTCGTTGATCAAATGGGTGCAATTTCTGATATGTTTCCCTGGTCTTCAATGCTGGATTTTGCTCACAGGAAAGTGCCACTCAGTTGTTTAAATGTCATTCATAAAAACACTGAAATTATGAAAATGTCACACATAGCAATTGAAACCTTGGCAGCTATGAAAGTGGAAGTTTTTTTTAAAAAAATCGGAAGAATGTATTTCCCCCTTTGACTTCTATTGAAGCGGAGGCAATTTCAGGTGGGAGACGGCTAAAATAAAGCTTAAAAACATTGAGTATCCCATCTGAATCAGGTCTATTGGCATGTATGCTATCCAAACGAAGAACTGGACATCTCTGGAGCTGGAAGGGGGTGTAGAAATGCCCAATCCCCGCACCTGGAACCAAATGAGAACAGAGATGAGCAGTTATTCTCTGGTAGCGCTACAAGAATCTGGAAAACTCTGCCTGCCTCTGTGTGCTTTACCACCTGTCAAGTCACCCTCAAAAAGGACTCAAACTCCTCCTATTTGACAGGCACCTTGTTTAATCACCCTGACCATACTTATGTAGTACTCTCTCCACCAGAAACTGATCTACCTTTGTTACATGACCACCATCTAAATCGCTGCTTGAACTGTGTACGACTTTTGACCAACTACCGCTATTGTTTCATGTGGTTACTCTATAGTTTGCTGCAGCCTATCTATCCTGCTACTGTCGTAAACCTTCTACCTGTGTGTGGTACTCTTTTGTAACATGCACACGTCACTTTTCTCTTATAACACACTGTTTGCTACCTCCCTCATTTTGTTTGCTTTAGATACTTGCAAAGTGCCACCATTGCCTACGTAATGTTTGTTCTTGTGTTTGAGTGTCTGCCATTTATTCAAGTATTATCCCTCTACCTGTGTTTGGTACTCTTTTGTAACCTGCACACGTCACTTTTCTCTTGTAACACACTGTTTGCTACCTCCTACATTTTGTTTGCTTCAGATACTTGCACAAGTGCCACCATTGACTACGTAACGTTTGTTCTTGTGTTTGAGTGTCTGCCATTTATTACAGTATTATACCTCTACTTGTACTTTGTGCACCTTTGTAACTTGCACATGTCACTTTTTTTCCCTCCCCTCTCACCTCCGCCTCACACAGAACCACATTTCCTTCAGAAAGGAACGTAAAACCTGGCTATTCGATAAATAATGCACCCCTCCCCCAAGCGCCTTGAGACCCTCTGGGTGAGTAGTGCCCTATACAAATTCCTGAACTTGAACTTGAACTCCTGTAATGCACCATTTGCTACCTCTTGTATTTTGTTTGCTCACAATTGTCACTTTTACCTCATGTAACTTAACGTTTGCTTTTGAAATGTGTTTACTTGCGCTCTGACACCTTCGGGTAAAGTCCGCGCTATATAAAAACGCATGAAATAAAATAAATAAATAAAAAATAGGAATGGCGCTCATGTTTACATTATCCCGGGCTACACTGGGAAAGAGGTGAGATATATTAGTCCCTTTTCGGTGTCAACCTTCCACCACAGACCTACGCAGTTGTTTTTTTCCCCATATCGGTCTCTAGCACAGTGCCAGCCCACCCACGATCCTACAGCCAATCAGGGCAAGCGGCGGAGGGATATGACAAACGTCACCACCCGGTACTCGGCTCTTTTGGGGCGGTGCAGCCGGCTTTTCTTCCTCTCGCTATAAAGCCGGCGCCTCGTTCGGTTCTCTCTCCCCGATTCCTTTTCCCCCCCTCGTAACCCTTCAGGTCATCAAAAGCTTTAAGATCAGTACGTAATACCGACCGTAACGAGGAAAGGCCTGATTTTATCACCACCATCTTTACCGTCATATTTTTTTTTAACTTGAGAATATAAAAGGAGCGAGATGCCTGGATATACCAACGACAGAGACCGCGGCAGAGATAGAGGGTGAGTGATATGCCACTCGTCGTAAACGATAATTTATATACATTTATTTTAAATTAAGGGATTCTCGTCGATAATTTTCGTTTTTTTGACCTGCGGAGGTCGATACACTTTCTTATCGGTTAACAAGGACTGGTAAAAATATGTAATTTATAGAACACGGCGGCCGTTCCGTAGCGTTTCTGGGAAGCAGTTTTCTCGGAATAGGTTGTGAGAACGGCGGATCGTTTCAAAATGGTGGTGCCATGAGGTTGTGTAACCCGACCAGACAAAATGCCGGCCGGCTTCCTTTGTTCAGTGTATGGTGTAACTGTAAATAGTGTGGGTTGGGCTATGTTACTGTCGAAATGTGGGACGATGTCTTCGAAGGGTGGTGAAGCAGTGAACAAATAGAAAGAAAGAGATTAAAAAAAAAAAGCATACGCAACCTGATCCGGAACACTGCTCTCGCGGATGTAGTGGCGAGATGCCGCATCGTGCGGGGAGGACCTTCTCTGTACTTTTCCACTGACATCATCCTGGTTACCGGGAAACCATAATTTGCGGGTGTCGTCACGAGGCCAATATGTTTCTGGTCTCACTGATTTCTTTCAGAGGCACCTGTTATTGTTAGCTCGTCGTATGTCATCTTGTTACTAAAAGAGTGCCGCCTGTCTTAGGAACACGTAACTTATGTTGGGACGTTTTGAATTGTCCATTTTTAAGGTATCAGTTATGGCGATTGTCTCAGTTATACATCTGGCTTGAAAGTGCTCTTGTACCTGTCGGATTATTCAAACCTAATAAGCTAAGGATTTGTGATAGTCATGATGGGTTTTTTTTGTTGTTAGGAGGCAGTGACAATGTCCCGGGGGGAGGGGGGCGTGTTAGTGGCAGTTGTTGAGCTGGCTTCGTCTCAAAGGAGTTAGACTATCGCTGAGGGATAAGGGTAGAGCTGTTTTTGCAAATTCGGTGCTACCCTGAAGTAACTGTCTATTTTGTCTCCTTTCCTGTCTGGTGGTTGTCGGGTGTCTGAGCGACTTTTGTCCCATGTGGTTTTTTTTTTTAAATGGGTGCTGATCTGTTTTAAATACAGTTAAACTGTTCTAAATGTTGAAGCAGCTCCTGATTATAAAAAAAAAACAGGTTTCCCTGGTGCTTAACTTTGCTTGTAGATCTCACTATTGAGTATCATAGCCTGGTCAGGCCTAGTTGCATCTGAGGTTCTCTATATGCTGGTGACAACTTTTCTAACTCGTCATCGTGATTGCTGTGGTAATCTTCTCGTTTGCATTGCTGACCACTGTTTCTTTGGTTTTAAATCGACCAGATTTCTTTTTAGTGTTGGAACAGATTAGTTGGTTGATGGGCTGTGCTTACCTTTTGAAACGTTAATTCCACAGCGAGCATTTTTTTTCTCACCTTCCAGCTTTGGTGGTGGTCCTCGGTTTGGTGGAAGCAGAGGTGGAGGAGGACAAATGGGAGGCAAGAAGTTTGGAACCCCGGGGGAAAAACTTGTGAAGAGGAAATGGAACCTGGATGAGTTACCAAAATTTGAGAAGAACTTTTACCAACAACATCCCGATGTGGTCAGGCGAACTTTGGTAAGTCTGTTTTGTGCATTGTCGCAGCGAGCGCTAATTTAATGGAAGCTGTATTGCTGGTGCTACTTAATGTAACCTTAGGCTGTCTGCGATAGCGGGACAGGTATATTTAATCAATCTAGTACGTATCCATCCATCCCACTCATGTTTAATCACTAACGTTTATAGATGTATTTCATGAGACGCTGGCATTTTAACAGTACTTCATTCCTTCTGTGTGGCGTGAGCACGTTAATAAATCCTTGGTTATGGTAGGTAATTTGGGTCTCGCTCAACCAGCTGTGTATCCCTTTAAAACGTCTTTTATTTGTTTTATTCTCTCGAAACTGGGAGTTTCGATGCCCTATATGCCGTGATGTGACTAATCGGAAGTGAAGCCACAAAGATTGCTTAATATCACTTGGGTGTTTCGTTAATTCTTGAACTAGTATTCATGAGTAAGAGGTCGCAATCAGAACACGGAAAATCAACTGGCAATTCTCGAGGTGCATAATCTGCTTTTGTGTTGATGCCTTAGATGTATTCTACCTTGCACGTAAAGACATTTCTTAGTACTTATGAATGAATTGTGCTCGCCTACCTGACGGATACGTGGGTTAAGACTATTGTTATGAGCGATTGGGTGGTTTTCTAATTGAGGTGGCCTCTAAAATTAAAGTAGTTTCCGTTCCGTAAACCTGTTTTGCTGTAATTTTTTTTATACAGGAAGAAGTCGAACAGTACCGAAGAAGCAAAGAAATTACCGTTAGAGGCCGTAACTGTCCTGCACCAGTGTTCAATTTTTATGAGGCAAATTTTCCAGGTATGTAAAAATACAAATGCAGCTTGTTGGAGGAACGGTGTCCAATAGCCAGTTCTCAATATGCCATTTTCTTCAGGTAACCTGATGGGAGAAATCCAAAGACAGAATTTTACTGAACCGACAGCTATTCAGGCGCAAGGTTTTCCAGTTGCATTAAGTGGGCTCGATATGGTTGGAGTGGCTCAAACCGGATCTGGGAAAACACTTTCTGTGAGTAAAATTGGTCATTGGTGTTGTGGTCTTTTTGGGGGGAGGGGGGTAGTCTAATTCATGATTCATCGATACCGAATATACTCTGGAGTTTGTTGAAGGTTCCCTAATAATAACCGTTACTTAGTTCGTCATCGCAAACCAGCATTGCATAATTGGAAAGTTTTACAGTTAGAAATGGGGTCCAAAAGCCAGGTCTTGTTTAAAAAAATCGACTATGGGATTTGAAGTATGCAGTTATGGTTTTACTGAACCGAGCATCTTCTGATCAGTAAAATCATTGTGAGCTATTAAGTCAAGCCACTAGCACGATTTTACCAGATACTCTCACCCCCAGCTGAATTAAATCTAGGCCTCATGTCCATAAAGCCAAAGATTGGGGTTTGAACAAAATACTTTGATTAGGGGCACTATGACAGGGCTGCCATGTCAGTGAGGCTTTGGTGATGTGTGAAAGTATGGGTGTATTGTATGTAGTTGTGACGCATAACGCACACTTGCCACACTGCTACAATCGTACACAAACCTAGTTTTTAATGTGGGAGAAATCTAGAGTGACAAAATGTTGGGCAAAAGTTTATAAATAACGTTTTTCTGCACTTTTAATTTCTCCCACTTGCTGTCTTTTTCAGTTATAAATATGACGGTGTCTACCGGCCACTTTGAGCAAGATAGTCCTGTATAAGTAGTGCAACACTTGAGAGAACCTGAAATTTAATTTCAAACTTGACTGTTAATATGTATCCCTGAAACACATTTACCCCCCCCCCCCCCCCCCCCCTCCCCTCAAAGTGTCACTCGTGCAAACGGCAGGCTTCTTGCCCTAGATGGCCTGTAGACGTGGTGTCCTATTTGTAGCAGGAAAAATACAGCTGTTTAAGGAAGAGGAATTGAAAGTGAAGCCTGTCTCAAAATATTGACTCGTCTAATTAAAATAATTTATCCACTTAACCCTTTTCTTGCATTCAGAAAATCATTTTGTTCTCGTGCTACAATATTAGGTTGACACGGACTTCTCTTTGATATTTAGATACCTCCATGCTTTAGTTCTTCCACTGTGCCCTGGATCATTAATCTGACTCAATCTAACACTGCTCAATATCAGGCTCTTTATCTGTAGCCTGAAGATAATTTAGAGTAAACTGCCATCCCTTAACTGAGGCTTTAAAGCACTCTGTACAAGGGGTAGGGGAAGATCAGCACCAAGTCGTTAATGAGTGCTTGGCCCATCAACCCCATAATTTCACTATCACTGAAATTTCCCTGCTAGAGATACTGGGAACACTGAGAAGGGTGTCCTACTCAAAGGAACCAGGTCTAGACAAGATCCTGGGTGACCTACTATGCCCAAAACCTAATATTTGGGCCCCTTACCTGTGGACTGTTTAATGCCATCCTACATGGAATGACGCCCCTGTCTTGGTTGGGGGCAGAGATTATTCCATTAAGGGCTCACCACTACTCCCCGCTAACTATCGACTAATGAGCTTGATAGATGTTACTCAAAAAATATATGCAAGAGTGCTATTGGATCGAATGGAAAGCTGGATGGAGAATTGTATACTTAGTCCCTAACCAGCAGGTTTTAGAGTCAAGATGTCCACAATAGATCAGATACTCTGGCTGTAACTTCTGTACTGGAAGACTGTGCTTTTGGAGGGAGGCAGCCTCTATCTGATTGCCTTCGACCCGGTCCCGAGGGATAAATTGTGGTCTATTTTATTAGCATTTGGGAATCCCCTATGACTTATCAGATGAAATGGCTCCATGATAGCTGCCAAGTTAGGTATGGTAGAAATGGTGAGCTTTCTGACCTCATTACAATAGACATGGGGGGGGGGGGGGGGTGTAAGGCAAGGATGTGTCCTGGCCCCGGCCCTCTTGTTTGTTAACCTCTTCCATGCTCATGACAAGGTCAGCTCGTCATGAGACAGTGGAGCTGTGCTTATGACTAGTTGACCTTGTCATGAACAATGATATATCTCACTTTCCAAAACCCCTTAGCAGCCAAGGTGTTAATGGTCTGGTGAAGGCTCAATGCTGGGAGGGACATAGATGCCCCTAGGCTTGCCAACAGGGTCCGTCCCTGATCACTGTTAATACACTCTTACTGGCAAAGTCCCCCAATGGGAATACAGAGGGCCATGGACATTTATTATCTATTTTGTAAAATTAGAGGTTTGCCAATTTGTTAAACACAATGTATGGTTTTTAATGGATGCAACACCACACAACAACCCTCTTAGATGGTAAACCATTAGAGAAAGTGTCTGTTTTTGACTACTTAGTGGACCGCACAAATAAAAGCCAGCTTAAAGTTGGCACAGACAGCTGGGGGATAATAAAGAGGTCTGGAAAGTGCTCACATAAAATGGTTGGTCCAGCAATGCAATGAGGGTGGGAGACCTAGGAGTTAACGCTGCAGAAACTAGCATGACCACTCCCAAGAAGGCCTTGTCTTTAGAGGATTTAAACTTCATCAGATAAAGGCCAATTCTGACACAGGCGCACTGACACAATCTTTTTTTATAGGTAAAAGACCAATACAAGCTAGAATCTGTTCTTGATGTCATACAGGACCCACCCCTGCAAAAGAAAAAACCTGCAATTTAGGTACATGTCCCAAGACCATAGAGAACCCCCCCCCCCCCCCCCAACCTTGTGATAATCTTGCCAGTTTCTTCCGGGGAAAAGTGGAAAAGATTCTCTTCTCTAGACAATCAAGTAAGGACTCTATCACCTATCGCTGGTCCTGAGACGGACAGAAATTCTGAAACTCCCATCAATTCACCCAAATCAGCGAGGAGGAGGTAGTGAGCTGACTACAGAAGATTAAGTCTGGCTCTCTTCATGACCCCTGCCGCATTCGCCAAATTAGCCCCAACCACTATTGCAGCAGGACTCGCCCCTCTTTAATCTTGTGTTGTATAGTGGGGAATTCCCCTCAAAATGGAAACAAGCATCCATTCTACCCCTCCTGAAAAAATCCAACCTAGACATAACCGAGATGAACTATCGGCGTATTGCCAGATTACCCCTCCCAGCCAAAATCATGGAGGGCACTCTAAATACGCAGCGGAGTGCCTTCTTGAGGATAGGAGAACATCTAGATCCATCCCAACATTGATTTCGGGCAGAGCACAGCACGGAATTGGCCTGGATTATGTCTGTGGAAGACATCAGAAGAGTGATGGATGCAGGAGGCAGAGCTGCCCTGATCCTGTTGGATCTCCGCGGCCTTCGACACAGTCCATCACAAGTTGTTGATGGACCAGTTGGGGTCCTGCAGAATTCAAGGAAAGGCACTAAAGATCGTACAGGCCTTCCTTTCCAATAGGATTCAGACGGTGGCCCTGGGGGACTTTGAATCACGTCCATTTGTGCTCCCTTGTGGAGTTCCCCAAGGGTTTTCCCTGAGTCCGACCCTTTTTAACGTGTACGTCTCCACCCTAGCGCCCGTTATTCGATCCTACGGCTTTAATCTCACAGCATATGCAGATGACACGCAGATAGTGGTGTCACTGCTTCCGGGTGAAATAGACAATACAGCAGACTGGTTTAGAGGCTGTACGCGAGAGGTAGGCAACTGGATGGCACAAAACTGTCTTAAGCTCAACTCAGCAAAGACAGAAGTGCTCCTCTTCGGTTCCAAGGACAACTTCTGGTCTCCAAGGTGGTGGCCAGAAGAAATGGTAACCCTCCCTTCCCCTGTGGCGAAGGTTAAAAACTTGGGTATACTTATGGACGAATCATTGTCCTTAAAACCACAGATCAATGTACTATCCTCAACAACTCATTACATCCTTAAAACCATTCGGAAAGTTCTACTATTTTTGGCTGTAGAACATAGGAAAACTGTGGTAACAGGACTGGTTCTCTCACGCCTAGATTACTGTAACAGCCTCATGCTGAATGCCCAACAGGCTCTAGATCCTGCAGAATGCAGCTGCTCGCCTGATCACGGACACCCCTAAGTTTGCCTCGGTAGCACCCGAACTGGCAACCAATGTAACTTCACCAGATCCTAATAGAAAAGTCTTCAAAGCACTCTGCGTGGTCTTCAAGGCCGTGCATGGCCTCGGCCCCCGATGTATGAAGCTGCTTTTCCATTCTCACAACCCTGCAAGAACCTTAAGATCTGGTGAGCAGGCGCTGGTAACAGTCCCAAGAGTTAGGAAAGCGCGCTGGGGGGGCCGGAGCATGGAACAGATTGCCACTCAATCTCAGACAGTCGTCGGACCTTCTATCTTTCAGAAAGCTGGCTCTTAAAACACTAAGCTCTTTGCCCACACACACTGGATCAATCGTTTTAGCGCCAGGACACCTCCGGGTAACGGTGCGCTCTAAAAATGTGAAAAATAAATACAGCGTACTACCATTGCGGGTATTTACAAGTAAATGAGGGAAATATTTTGATTCAGGGCTGTCCATTCTGTGCAGATAAACCAGAGACAGACCAACATGTTTTATTGTGTGCCCGGCATACAAGAAGGCTAGATACTAATGGTTACAACAGGTGTGCCGTAATCTTGGGACAAAGTATTGCACAGAGGCCTAAAGATTCTAAAATATGATACCAGTCTGCCCATAGTATACTCAGTTACTCGTTGTTTATTTTTTGTGTTGTGTGCAGTCAGCTATTTTAAAAGCTGGGTCTATTGGATCATTTTAGTTTTTCTATGCAAACACTTTTTAATTACCTTTTTTAAATGTTTTAAAAATAATTCAGAATTAGCACTTATTTAGAACTCCTTTCTCTTATTTTTATTTTTGGAGTTTTCTATAGCGCTGGCCAGACCCGAGGGTATCGGAGTGCTTTACAATCGAGCTGGAGGGAACGGGTGCATAACAGTATATCGAGAAAGAGATTCATACAAGTTCAAGGATTAACATTAATTGGCGCCTGAGGGGCGAGTTTGAGGTAGTGGGTTAGAGGTAGTCATAGTTGCAGGGTGAACTGCTGAGGTAGAGTTCGGGAATGCACGGTTGAAGGAGAGGATTTTGAGGCGTCTCTTAATGTTGCAATGCACACACACTATCTTTGCAAGAATCATGTGTACAAACTGCTGTAATATTATTTTTGGGCTTTTGTGGCCCTAGGTCGAAATAAAGAATTTTTTTAAATTGCATTTTCTTTGAAAGGAAAATGAGTCTGCTTATTTTAAAATAGTTTCAAAGCTATGAGCTACTGTCACCAGTTTCTGAGCTACTGGTAGCTTGCTATCAACTGGGACGCAGCACCTGTACTAAAGCACTATTGTAGCAAATGTAACTTTTATTTTTTTTATCTTGCAGTATCTGTTACCTGGCATTATACACATTAATCATCAGCCATTCCTCCAGCGCGGCGATGGACCTATCGTAAGTAATTTTTCAATAGGAATGTAATAAACATTGGGTGTAGGGTTGAAGATTAAAATTAAACCTTTTTGATTTTCTGCTTCAATACGGTTGGGTGTAACCAGGGGCACTGGAATTGTGTATTGCTGGCATAAGGTTTGAGTTGTGCAGCAAGAAAATACAGCACCTGATTATAGCAATTGGTTACTGCAAGGACCTCGGCCAACATTGGCAAAGGGTCTGACATTGATTAGAACTAAGCTTTTGTCAATTTGACTGGTATGAGCTAAACCTTCTGTGGGGGTGAATATGCAGGTGGAACATGAGAGTTCAGCTATAGGTTTCGGTCGTACAGTGTCAGGCGTTCACACAGTGCTAACTGGAGTAGTAATGAGTAGAATTAGAGAAGGTTTGAACGGTAGAGGGAAACCTAAGAGCCTCTCAAAGGTGATCAGACATAAAGACGTCTGGACACTTGAAAACAATGAACAGGTACTGTGCACACGTATGGTGAAGTCGTATCCGGTGATACAGTATTAAAAAACAAAGAGGAACATGAATATCGTAAGATGACTTTAGAATGGTCAGTTCGGTTCAGTGTTGATCTTTATTTCTTAGTCTTATTATTAAAGCAAACGCCAGCCGACACGTGTTTCGTCAACGGTACAACCTGTGACTCATCAGGGCTGAAAGGCGTAACGAAAATCAGGGATGGTGTTCGGAACAACTGAAATGAAATGGATCGACGTCAGCTAGTGTAAAAGCTGAAACGTCCCGCCGCCGAGCAGTCAGTGCTGCTGCGGGTGGTTCTTCGGAATTGGGTGAGAAACGCTCCAAGCTGGAGTCTGGCAGTGTGTAATGGACATTACACACTGCCAGACCCCAGCTTGGAGCGTTTCTCACCCAATTCCGAAGAACCACCCGCAGCAGCACTGACTGCTCGGCGGCGGGACGTTTCAGCTTTTACACTAGCTGACGTCGATCCATTTCAGTTGTTCCGAACACCATCCCTGATTTTCTTTACGCCTTTCAGCCCTGATGAGTCACAGGTTGTACCCTGACGAAACACGTGTCGGCTGGCGTTTGCTTTAATAACAAGACTAAGAAATAAAGATCAACACTGAACCTAACAACTGACCATTCTAAAGTCATTTTACGATATTCATGTTCCTCTTTGTTTTTTAATACTGTATCACCGGATACGACTTCACCATACAATACGTGTGCACAGTACCTGTTGTTCATGCAGGTGGGACATGTTGCAAATTCCTGCAACTCGTAAAATTTCGAAATACTGCACGATCACATCATTCCAGTGGCTGTAGTGTTCAACTGCATTAATAATTGGAAATTGACTTGAAGATAACTTGGCAAAGGTAGTGAGATGTTGACGGGAAGGAGTGGGCCAGGCTGAAATGAGGTTGGGGGGAGAAGGCAGTACGTTGCCGTGAGGTAGTTACTTCAGCTTAATGTCCCGCATTGGATACATGCAGAATATGAACTGAAATTAAAGATGGCTTTAAAAAAAAAAGTATTAACTTGCATCTCTATCATTGCCATACCTGCTTGTTAAACTAGATATCTTAACTTGCTGATCCATTTTGCCAGCTGTCCAGGCACTAACACTCTGGCCCTCCTTCACGTTGTGGCACCGAGTGTCCATTTTGAACCATGACTATTCAGTCCAGAAAGAAGTGCAGAGGAGCGATTTGGTTTCAGTCTCGCAGGTTTTAGATTGCCAGAGAGCACGGGTTGGCACACGTGACTTCAGGGACTGGAGTGTACTTCTGCTGCTGTATTAGCTAGGTCAAGGCGCCACCCAGTGGCAGTCGGACTCGCACACCAATCTGAAATAGTTTTGGATATTCGTGCCTACCAGGAGGAGAGAAAGTTTCTCTGATTCAGAAGTCGCATGCTCTGCCCCACAAACATATTTCAGAAATTGCAGTGTTCTGACTAACCTTACAGGCACACGGTGGGCAAAAGTAAACAATTTTTCGCGGGCACTTTTAAAAACCGCGGCCTTTTTACTAAAGTAAAAAAAAAATCTTCAAATCATGGATGCTCTGGATTGACAGGAAATAGCTCATCCAGGCCTAATTGAAGATATGCTTAAGTTGTATTGAAGACATTTTAACTGGAAAAATGCAGTACCAATCTATCCAGTTTACAGGTCTGAGGATTGTGTGACTAATGCTTTGTGCTGCAACAGTAGGTGTCATTTGGCACTTAAAGTGGACTCTTCCTGAAGCTGTACATTTGCATTCTAGGTTTTGGTGCTGGCACCAACACGCGAACTTGCACAGCAGGTGCAGCAAGTTGCCGCTGACTATGGGAGAGCTTGTCGTTTAAAGTCAACCTGTATTTATGGTGGTGCTCCGAAAGGTCCTCAGATTCGGGACTTGGAAAGGGGTAGGTATAAAATTGTAGTTTGATTCAATCAAATGCATACATTCAGAATGGAAGGCATGGGCAGTCATTCTAGCTGTTTAACACGACGCTTTGTTATATTTCAGGTGTTGAAATCTGCATTGCAACCCCAGGAAGATTAATAGACTTTCTAGAAGTGGGCAAAACCAATCTCAAAAGATGCACTTATCTCGTGCTTGACGAGGCCGACAGAATGCTTGACATGGGATTTGAGCCTCAGATTCGGAAAATCGTGGACCAGATTAGAGTACGTATTTCTATGCGGTGGAGTTTTTAGAATGTTCTTTTTCTGCCTCCCCTTTCCACGTTTGCATTTAGTAACTTTCTTTTTTGTATTTTATTTTTTTTAGCCTGATCGACAGACCTTAATGTGGAGTGCGACTTGGCCAAGAGAAGTTAGACAACTTGCAGAGGACTTCTTGAAAGATTACATTCACATCAACATCGGTGCTCTAGAATTGAGTGCAAACCATAATATTCTTCAGATCGTGGATGTGTGTGCAGATAACGAAAAGGATGAGAAGTAAGTAATTTAATTGCTATACAGTAGGTAATTTGCTATACAGTATACAACAGCGTAGAGCTTCAGTATTTTCGTTGGTTGTAGATCTTGGAAGCAGCAGACCACGAGTGGTCTTGTTGCAGAGTAGTGACCATTCGTTACAGTACAAGGGCGCACACCTAGCTCTGACTTTAGCTTTCCTCAACTTAATTTGGAGAGCATACTGTACTAGTTACTGTAGACTTTATTGAATATGCACTTCATATATTTTTTAACACCCCGTGTTCTAGGCTTCTGAGGTTGATGGAGGAAATTATGAGCGAGAAGGAGAACAAGACCATCATTTTTACGGAAACCAAACGACGGTGTGATGAGCTTACCAGAAAAATGAGGAGAGATGGGTAAGTTATTTTAGTTGATGACCAATTGAAGTTTCAGCTGACCTGCCCTTGATTTGCAGTAGTACAGCGGCAATTATGTTAAATATCTCGACATAGTAACATTTTGTATGTTAATGGCTTGAAATGCAAAGTGATTATATTGTAAATATACCTTGAGTAATCTGTGTACAGGGATGTAAATGAAAGCAGATTGAACTACCACATCATTAGGCTTGACAGGTCTGACAAGATAGGTGGCGGAATCGCATGCATATACAGGAACAGCCTTTCTGTTCTGACAGTTTCCGTGCCGTGCCGTCCCTACCCTCCCAACTTCCTACGAATACATCTGCCTCTATCATCAGTGATGGCAAACCAATATGCTCTCCATGGCATTTACCACCCTCCCAGAGACACCTCATCTTCGCCCAACAAATGATGGACCTGATTTCAACCAACGCAGGTCGACAGATCACCCAAATATACCTGGGTGGCTTCAACCTCCATTGGAATGATCTTAACGATGCGGTGGTAAATAGTCTTAAAAGCTTCCTCAGCGCCCTGGACCTCACACAATTATGCAACAGCCCGACCCACTAGAGGCTCTATCCTCTACCTTATCGCCAAAGAGGGCGCTACTCAACTCGACTATTCAACCCTGTGACTGGTCAGACTATCATATTGTTACATTTCACATCAATGAAAGTCCAACTCAATTCGGTTCAACCCACCAGACCTAAAGTCTGGAAAAGAGACCTGAGAAAACTCAATCCATTATCCTTACCCCCGAACAGTCGCGACCTCCTACTCCCCCCTACGGGCGTTACAGATGTCCAATCCCTGACTGACCACTATCTTAGCGCCGTGACCTCAATAATTAATGAGGCTGCTCCCATGCAGCTAAAAAATCTCCGCTAAAATCTCCAACCCATGGTACGATGGGAGTCTCAATGAAGATGGACAAGCCATGAGATTGGCAGAGCGCACCTGGAGGACAGCTCCCTCTGCACTACACCTGAAAACCCTGAAGAAAAAGAGAAACGCCTACTTCAGGAAAATAAAGCGCTCAAAAGCAAACTTCTTCAGTCTCCAGCTCGACCAAGCAAAAAATCGCCCTCAAACTGTTTGAGTTAATCAGAACACAAGCCTAGGAACAACCCCAACCTCTCAGTACCATGCACAAAGCACCCTCCTGTGAAGACTTCGCCACTTTCTTTACTCAAAAAACTGACAACATAAAGAATGATCTCCGCGCTGACGCAAGACTCCACTGCATAACACCCACCGAACCTAAAAACAATGCAACATGGTCAACCTTTGAAACCTACTCCGAAGAAGAAATAGGCAAACTGCTCAACACCTAAAAAACCAATCACCTCACGGATCCCCTCCCTGCTAACGCTGTCAAAGATTTCATCCCACTGCTCCTTCCTCTCTGGACTAAAATCATCAACAGCTCGCTCCAAGAAGGAACCATCCCTGACTCCCTCAAAGTTGGACAAGTCACACCTTTGCTAAAGAAACCTACTGCCGACCCATCCGACCTAAACCACTACCGTCCCATTACCAATATTCCCACTCTAGCCAAATTATTGGAAAAATGCGCTCAACTGCAACTGACTAAACATATCGACCTGTTTGATCTCCTCAACCCGCATCAATCAGGCTTCCGAGCAGGACACAGCACTGAAACTGCTATGACTCACATAATTGACGACGCCCTTCAAATCCTAGATCAAGGTGATACCTGCCTCCTCATCCTGCTTGATCTCTCTTCGGCATTCCACACTGTCAAACATGAGAAGTTACTCGATCTTCTGAGCACAAGAATGGGTCTTTCTGGGACTGTTCTCAAGTGGTTCACCTCCTTTTTACACAACAGGTCGCAAAAATTCAAGAGTAACAACCTGATGTCCTCTCCAATACCTGTGTCGTTAGGTGTCCCCAAGGATCCTCCCTATCACCAACCCTGTTCAACCTAGTTATGGAACCTCTCACCACCTTGCTTCAAGCATCCAATGTACTTTTTCACATGTACGCAGATGACACCCAACTATATCTCAAATTACAATCCCCCAACAACATTTTACACCTGAACTCTACGATCAGAAGCACCCAATTCTGGCTTGCTGATAATCATCTCAAACTCAATGCTCTGAAAACAGAATTCCTGCTGATCACACCTCCCGCGAAGATCCCATCACTCAAACCTGGCTTAAACAGTTAACTGCACTCAATGTCCAACCCATCATAGTGGACTCAGCGAAATCTTTAGGCATAACCCTCGACTCCAACCTTAACATGCAGCATCATATCAGCAAGGCTACTAAGGGAGCGAACTTCCAAATCAATACACTGAGGAAACTTAAACCCTTCCTACCAGCCAAAGACTTCCAAACTGCAGTTCAAGCTCTAGTAATCCCGCGAATTTAATACGGCAGCACCGCCCTCTGCGGTCTCCCGTTAACCAGCACTGCACCCCTAAGAGCCTCTCTAAACGCTGCAGCCAGACTCATCACTGGATCAAAAAAACACTTGCACATCACCCCTGATCTGAAAACACTGGACTGGCTGCCTTTTGAAGCCAGAATACATTTGAAAATCGCCTGCATGACACACAAGGCTCTACATCTGAGCTCTCCCGGATACCTCACTCAGAAGCTGTCAATCTCTGGCGGCTCTAGAAACACTAGAGGCACAGACAATCTTCTGCTAAAACCTCGAAGATTCCGGAAGGTAAAAACCTATAAACGCTCTTTCTCAGGAATGGCACCCAGAATCTGGAACTCACTCCCTCCTGAAATCAGGCTAATCTCATCCTGCACACTCTTTAAGAAAGAAGTAAAAGCTATTTTTATGGCCAAATACACTTGACCTATTACCGTGGATTTGGAAAGACCCTACTCCGACCTGTATTACTCTGTTCGAACTTTATGACTATGTATTTCACCTGAATTATTGGCGCTACTAACTATCCACGCACACATTTAACTCGCTGTTCGAACTCTATGAATCTCACCCGTATTATTGACGCTACTGACTATCTATGCACACATTTAACTGTTATATTTGTATTGATGTGCTGTACTACTTATGTGTAACCCCACTTTTGCTGGCATTCCCAGCCATGTAAAGCGCTCTGATATTGTATTATTGACGCTACTGACTATCTATGCACACATTTAACTGTTATATTTGTATTATTGATGTGCTGTTCTACTTATGTGTAACACCACTCTCTTGCTGGCATTCCCAGCCGTGTAAAGCACTCTGATATCTGCAAAGATCTTGTTCGCGCTATATAAAACTTTCTAAATAAATGGTTCCTTAATGCACTTAAACTCAAAAGAAGCAAACGTCATGGGGAAGGCAACATTGGTTATCGCCCATTTTTTACAAATATGAATGGGATTTAAGACTTAGTCTTACTGGCCAACATCTTTACTTAATCTCCTTCAAAAAGGAACAATTGTTTTAATTAACTATATTCGGTGGCGAGGGCACTGAATTTATGCGATTGGGCGGCCGCAGCGGTTCTTGCCTAATTACAAATTTGCCACATAATCCTTATAGCTCAAACGGTACAACTTACTGAAAACGCAAATGCTGTTTAGTGACAGGCCCTAGCGTATTGCTATATCTAGGTGTTAAATTGGTACTAACTCCGGGCAACTAATGCCCAGAATAGTTTGCGAATAAATAGTGTGCGAATAAAGAATTATGATAATGAAATTACCATGTTGCCACAACTTTGCTTGCTCCTGCTGCATAATTCCACTGGCCCGGACTATAATTCACAAACGCAAGGAACAATTAATGGGTGTATGAAGGACCAGCACAACCTCAAAGTTGGCCTGGATACGTTTTTTGCTCGACCATTTTCGTTATACCCAATTTAGCCCAAAAAGTGTAAACTTTTTTTGACTTCCTATTAGAAAATAACTTTACTTTCCGATTCAGAAAGTATGGAAAATACAAAAATTGCAACGGCGGTGTTTGAAAGATAATATGGGGTACGAAAGCTATAGACCAGCATTTGTGAACGTCAAGTTGAAAACCACCAACTTCAAGGCATTCCTAATGCGACTGTAGTCTCTGCTGATGACCAAGCACACAAAGTACTTGTGTACTTGGTGATCAGCAGTGGCTACGGTTTTATAAAAAATATTCACTGTAAAGAATTGGCGGACTTGGTATGATAGTGAAAATTGTGGTGGTCTACCACAGTTGATGGCTACCTCAAAACTGTATCAAATTCTTTCTGGACATTATTTCAAAACATTCATTCGACTTGAATGCCAGTGTAGCTTACAAATAGCTTGAGCAAAGCTCATTTCTTTACCTCATTTACTGGACTTTCTACTCTAGTTTTGGCCTGATGAGTGACTTGCATGGCTGGCGGTAGCCAGTATCGTGGGTTTTGTTTAAATCTCACTCTGCTCGTCAAGCAAGTTCATGTAAAGGAATATCTACAATGCTTGATGGTTGTCTAGCTGCACAGTCTGCTTTGTTTGAAAACCCTTGTATGGTTCCTCAGCTTTGCATTGACTCAAACCTTTGTTAACTTCAGATGGCCGGCAATGGGTATTCATGGTGACAAGAGCCAGCAGGAGCGAGACTGGGTTTTAAACGGTATGAAAGCACTTTTTCACCCCCTCTTTTTTTTTTTGTGTGTGGTTATCTGGTATTAATACCTATTTACTTGTTTCCAGAATTCAAACACGGCAAAGCCCCAATTCTGATTGCTACAGATGTTGCATCGAGAGGTTTAGGTTAGTATGAAGTCCCGGGAGCGTTTAGTTGTAAGCATTTTAAAGAAAGTTGACTGCTTTCTTTAACATTTCTGTTTCTGAGTTTTTTCACATAAAGGTGCAGTCTTTGTGGCAAGGCCTAGGCATGACAATCCATCGACTCGAGGGGATGGAGGACTAGTGGAATTGATCGGCTGGCTGCTTCCAGTCAAATAGAGAGGTGAAAAGCTGAAAACATTGTGTGCCAGTATTCTTCAAAAGGCAGCCTACTTACTACTTAAAGTTTTTTTTCATGGAAAGGTTCACTTTGCCCTGGTATTCCTGTTCTCATGCTTTGCATGGTTTCCACGGGGCAGCGCTGTTGCATGTGAACAGTGGAGTTTAGTTTCAGCGACACTCCTGAAAACTTTCCAAATGAAGCATGGTTTTGATTGAAGGGAGTGAGTAAGCAGTTCAAATACGAAGCCTTTTCTAATTGGTGAGTACTGGCACATGAGTTGGAAAAGGGAATCACTTTTCACTTAAGGAAGTGAAGGGAATGCAGCGACCTCCCAACATCCTCCCTCACCCATGTAGTAGTCATGTCAAGACCTGCCAGAGACACATTCTCAAGTAAACCCTGGCTTCTTGGGAAGAGCTTGCCTAGACAGTTACTGTGCACAAGAAAACTACGCTTTTTTTGTGGACGGGTATGTTTGTTGCATTTTTGATCTTGGCAAGACGAGCAGTGAGGCCTGAGTTTTTAGCTTCTAATGAATGTGTTGAGGACCGTGTTCATCGATTTCTTGAAGGTCCTCTAACGAGCACATGAGGCTGCTGAGAGCTTTAGGGGCCCTACTGCAGAGAAGCATTCAGATGTCCTTTGACTATCTGTAGGGAAACTTCTGAATGGGGAATACCTATCATGGTAAGGTTTCAATCATTTTTGGGGTGGGGACTGGTGTTTTATCTTGGTGTTTGGCTATTTAGAGTTCCTACATGAATGGATAATCCTATTTTTTTACAGGACCAAATTATCTTTTAAATGTGAATCTAATTTGTTGTTTTGGTCTGGCTTGTGTTGTGTACAAACCATTGTACATTGCCATATGCCATGCTGCATCACTTTTCAGATGTGGAAGATGTGAAATTTGTCATCAATTATGACTACCCTAATTCATCAGAGGACTATATCCACCGAATTGGGAGAACTGCCCGCAGTAGCAAAACTGGTACAGCTTACACCTTTTTTACACCCAACAACACAAAGCAAGCCCATGACCTAATTGCTGTTCTACGAGAGGCTAATCAGCAAATCAACCCCAAGTTGCTGCAACTGGTTGAAGGAGGTAAGCAGTACGGCTGATGCTGAACGTTATGTTAATTGTAGTTTCTTCACACACGATGCCCTACAGTTGTACAGTGAAACGCACTCTTCCCCGTCCTCCCTCCACCTCCGTCCACAGCGAAGTCTGTTACCACAGCAGGGGCAAATTTAGGTAGTGTCTAGCCTCTCCAGATTCCCATTGTAGACCACGCCTGGCCCAGTGATATAGTATTTGGTCTCCCACAGCCGGCCCCATATCTGGGTCCAGCAGCGTCACAGCTTCTGACAGTCCCAACATGTACCTGTGTGCCCCCCTGTTCACCCCCTCTCTACCTCAGGCACCGATTTGTATTACAAAACTAGCATTTGCAATGCGCCTCATTTAAGCGAGTTTGAACTATTGGCATTAATGAATGGGTTATTTTTTTAACCTAAATAAAAGCTATTGGCCCTTACAATACTAATAGCTTACAGTCTCAATGCGAAACGCATTGCAACGTGTTTGGAAAGCTGTTGTAATTAGCTAAAAGGGTTTTGCTGCCTTTAGGCTATTTTATCAGCTTTCTCTGTTAAATGTATTCACACCCTTTGTTAAAAGAAATGTGCCAAGAAGTCTGTGGTGTCGGTCCAATTGTTTAGGAATCTGAATTAGAGACTGCAGCACCATAATAAAACGAGAACAAAGTGTGCACAGAAGACCTAGTTAAAAAGAACAAAAGCAATCCTTCCCAAATAACGGGCTGAACAGAAAGCAACCCAAATGTAACATGTCTATTGCATGGTATCAGGCCTGGCAGGCTGGGGCTCTGGAAGAGACTCTGGACCTGAGGTACTCTAAATTTGAAGTAAAAACGCTTGTACGCCTGTAATAAAGGGAGCACCCATCCCATGCACTTACATGGGAGCTCAGGGAAGTAAAAGGGAGGATGGGGTTGAGCGTTGCATGGTGGGAGTGTGACTCGGTGAAGGGAAACGGGAGGTAAACACCCTAAAAAGCTGGTAAACGCCCTAAAAAGCATATTTAATAAGTGAGGTTTTAAACATCCAAAGCTGTCTACGTTCACTGGGTAAAAGGGGTCTAGCTTGTGCGCCAATTGTCTCCTGCCCAGAGTTATCCATTCAAAGTAAAAACCACGATCTCGGAAATGCAAGCAGCCACCATTACTGGTGTTGCTTCTCTGAGAAATAAATGTTAATTCATAACTATCGTGAGGCCAGACTATAAAAAGCCTGCCCATGTATCAAAAGGCATATGGACTGTTAACCACCTGAGGCAGGTGGTGTTGCATTGGGTATGAATAGTTTATGCTTGTTGGCTAAATCTCTCCCACTGTTAGGGCCATACCAATCTGAAGCTGCAATTTAGGCCGTTTTATGTACTTATTCTCCTGCTGACTTGAGCCACCTGCTTGCTTCTCTCCTCTTTGAAGGCGTTCACTCTGAGCAGAGCAAGTTAATTGTAATAGCTGTACCAGAGTTGTTCATCAGAGTATAATTTTGCAGGTTAAAGGCAGCTAGCTGTTTGACCTGAATGAATCTATGTTGGCGTATCAACTAACTGATCTGCAAGCAAGAGAGCAATATTTCAGTCTCGAGTAGCATCTACTTATGCAGATGGCATGATTGCACATTCGAAATGCACTCCACTTAGTAAGATACCTAATGTTTGTACAGGTCACACAAGCTTGAGATTTCAAATGTTGTTTGGATGTGATGCGAGTGAGCCCAGAAGCTTAATGGCATAGTTGCTTAACTACTGTACAAGGCACCCTAATTGTGTTAATCAATTTTGAACCTGGAACATCGTTCAAATGCTTGACATCTCACGGAAAAATCGGCATCAGTGGACCAATCTGTGCGACCCGAAAAGAACTTGGCACGCTATTTAATCCATCCTACGTGATCATGTAGCACAGATTGATATACCCTGGGGTAGGACAGATAAAGCCCTCTTCAGAACGCTCTTGGAAGAGTTAAAAATGGAGTCCCTAATCTTAACCCACATTTCTATTCTACACATCTTTGCAGTCAAACTACTTTTCTGTGTTTGGGTTTAAAGCCATAGGTATGGCTGAACGATTGCTTCTGGACACATTTTTTAGTTTAAGTGAGCATCTGTCTACTTAAATGTATGCGTTGTATTATGCCTAAAGTCTGCATAGCTTAGCTGCAAATGGCTTTTTTAATAATTGTATTCAAATGTTTATCCACTAGTGTTTCAGTGTGGATGAATCTAGTACAGTTCCTTTGCACACTTCGTTCGAAGTTGGACCCATACTGTTGGGAGTCTCTTCAGTAGAAGTCTTAGCAGCTTTCAATCTTAATGTTCGTTTTATTAAAACGTTTAAACTGCAGCAAGAGTTCTAACTTTATTTTTCTTTTAGGTCGTTTCCGAGGTGGAAGAGGCATGAGGGATGATCGACGTGAAAGATATTCAACAGGCAGAAGGGGTGGTGGCTTCAGTAGTAATATTAGGGATAGGGAAAACTTCAATCGTGGATTTAGCAGCAGTGGACCAAAAAGAGACTTCAACTCAAAACCTCAGAATGGTTTTGGTGCTCCAAACTACGCAAATGGCAATAGCTTTGGGAATGGCTTTGGAGCAAATAGTGTGCAAGGTGGTTTCCGGCCTGCTAATCAAACCGGCACATATCAGAATGGATTTGGCAACCAGCAATTCGGAAATATGCTTAATGGCATGAACCACCAGCAGCAGCCTGGCATGAATCCGCAACTGGGAATGAACCAGCAGCCTGGAATGAACCAGCTGGGAATGAACCAACAAGCTGGCATGAACCAGCCACCTACCATGAACCAACAAGCGGGCATGAACCAGCCACCTGCAATGAACCCGCAAGCTGGTATGAACCAGCAGCCAGGAATGAACCAGCAATACAGTTACGCTACCCCAGCTGCACCTGCTCAGGCACCAACATCCACACCTGCTCCATCTCTGATAGGTTATCCAATGCCAGCAGGATACACCCAGTAACAAATGTCACGTTTTCAATTGCTCTTTATATTGTGTGTTCAGAAGACAGGATAGTTATTTAAGAAGCCTTCAAGGAAATGCAGAAACTACTGCAGTGCAGCAGTAATTAAGGTGCACTTCATTATTTAAGTTGACTTTATCTACATTACATTCCTGGAACAATTTTAGTTTTCTTTTTGTACTAGAAAATGCAGACTGTGTTTTCACAAAGTAAATGTACAGTGATTTGAAGTACTGTAATGAGGCAGCGCATGGCCTTAAATAAAACTTTAACTTGGATGTCTTGTGTAAATTATTTTTTGCACAGTTGCTATAGCACTGAATCTATATAAATATGGAGTAAAAGCTGAGTTTATGCTCCTAACATATCCTCTTCCTGAAAAGAAAGGCTGCCCAAGGGAACCTTGCCTAAGGTTCAGATTCCTTTTTTTTTTTTTTTTAAATCTGTATTTGAGTGAATTTTGAAATGTTTCTTTTGGGATTGCAGCTTCAGAATAACATTTGACCCTTGAATAAAACTGCGTTCCAGCAGTGTTTACTGCTTAAATAATTACTAGCTAATTCTGTGTTATTTGGTGCACATTTTACTGCCTCCCACATTTGCCTTAATAGTAGTGGAGTTCTGATTCTTGGTTTGGACTTTGTTTAATTACGCCGCAGAAGGAGTTGCTTAACCCCTTCGATGCGTGTGACAAGGTCAACTCGTCATGGGGGCGTTACTGGCGCTGTGCGTGTGGTGAGTTGACCTTGTCACGTAACGCAGGATTTTTGAAATCTCAGCACCCAGCGGGAAAACCGCTAACGCGCATGCGGTTAAGACTTGAGGCTTTTAGCATTTTGTTATAGCCATTAGTTGGTTTTCATGTCAATGTCATGTGCTTACTAAGATAGAAATGTTTTCTCCACTCCCACTAAGGTACTTCATTGCTCCTGACTTGGCATAATATTCAGTTCTAACCAGCAGTATATAATCTCCACTTGTGACCTAGTGGGCAGCAGTATATCGTTTCCACTGGAGTGACCTAGTGGGCAGCGTCATTGAGTTCCGCACCTGGAGATGGCCTCCACCAGGTGAATAGCACCTCAATTTGGACGGAGTGTATGGTGGGATCTGTGCAACAGTAACATTTACTAAAATCCTAGTCATTTTTATGTGAAAAGCTGAATGGGGTAAAATTAAAAATGTTCAGATGTGTATTGCCAATCCGTGGCATCAAATAAACTGCTCAACATGAGGCCATATGTGCCCCATTTGGTCTGTTGGCCTTGATCAGGAGCAAGTAGCTCAGATTCCTATTGTATTTATGACTATGTGCTCAGGTAAGTAAATTAATTAACTTTTCTTTGTTTATATGCAAGATTGTTGCATATAACGTGACTTCGTTACAAGTGTGATTGTCGATTGTCTATCGAAAGGTTGAAAGCTGGTGCATACGATGCAGGTAGCGGTTAAGGGTCATGTCCTATTCGTCTCACAGGACTGGTGTTTGACCTTCGGGGTCCTCCCCCTCCTGAATGTTTATCAAGACCCAGGCATGCCCAATCGTGATAGACCCAGAGATTGCATGTGAGATCAAGGAGGCTTTTTGAAACCTGAAGGGTCTGACCCTCGCACGCTTTCTTTGAAAAACTAGGCGGCCAAACGGATCCCTGAAACCAGTTCGGCTGACACCTTGCCAGCACAACGGCTTGAAAAGATGTTATCTGTACTCCTAGTTCTCTTCTTCCAAGGCTATACTCCTCAGTCATAAGCATTGAATAGTCCTGTCCACGTGTGGAGACTAGAGCATTACCAAAAAATATGCATAAACCGTATATATTTCAAATATAGACTTGTATAAATTATGCAGCTTAAACCTACTAGGCTCAGATATGCTAATATTACATTTTTTTAAATTTGAAATTCTTGAACATATAACTTTTTCATGACCACAAACGTACCTCCAGCTTGTTTTTCAACGCAGCCTATATTTCGAAGGGAAAAAGGCATGGTTATAGCAGGTAGATTAGCATAACATGCTGCATATAGAACACAGAACTTTTGAGGCCTCCTTGCTCCCTTCGGGGACAGTTAAGACGGGGCTGGTTGACTGCTTATTACATTGTATCATTATATAAATGTTCGTCCCGGGAGGTGGGAGTGTGCTTGACTTTGTGTATATCACTGGAAGAGAACTAGGATTACAGGTAAGTAACTTATCCTTCTCTTCCAGGGGATACACCTCAATGGTCAAGCACTGAATAGAGTAGAATTTAGGATAGACTATTTTGTACTTCACACAGGCCCAGCTGATTTAGAATTTGGATGCAGTAACTCAGATGATTCTGCAGGAGACTGGGAGAGGTACTCTCTAGTAAGCAGTTGTCTAGATCAGGGTAGATGGAAGATTTTTTTTTGTTGCTTTCTCAAATCCACGGCCGCCGTGCATTTTGGAAAGGTGCTAGGAGCAGACTTTGGTTTGGCAGGAAAGACTTTGAACTGGAAATGGTCTGACTCGTTCCTGAAACAAAGTAACTTCCCGTGTTTTCGAGCATTTTGGATGGGGAAGTAAGCAGCCTGAATGAAGGTCTATGAATCTGATCCAAGCCCCTTAATGGATGTGTGGGATAATTTGATGTAGGGCCAGCATCCTGAATCTCTCAACATATTTAAGAGATCTAGTATTGGCTGGAACACCTTTTTTGGGACCAGATATTAACATTAATAAATCCCCTGTTGATTCCAGGGAACCATTTCGTTGGCCAGCTTTTGAAGCCTTATGGATACCTCTTGCAGCAGATCTAGCAGACTTACTGGGATTTTTTTTGAGGAGGCACCAATGGTGATGGAGACCAATGTCCCTCTATTTTGCTTTGTATTAGAGTACGGTCTGTGTGCACTGCAGCGAAGGCTATTTGCTCTAATCTGACCGCGTGTGTAGACCAGGGTTTTGAGTGGGATGAAAATACTCTGATCTTTCAAAGGGGCGTAACTGATGCAGTTAAGGGTGTGGCTTAAAAGCAATTACACAAATGTGCATCGCATAGTGTGCCACCCTACTGATATTTTGCTGCTTGTGTCATTGCATCCAGATATGACAAGTAACATTACACCTACAAGAAGCCAAGACTTGGCTTTGTCAATGGGTGTTTTTTGCATGAAGTTGTATATAATATTGAAAATGCTTCCACTCTTGTGATTGGGGTTGTGGCTAATGCTAGAGCTATCTATTGGGTTTTTAGTCTCTGGTCAGCCTAACATCCTGTGATTCTGGGCATATCAATCTCCCCATGCATACAAAAAAATATATAATCATGTAAAGGGCTCCAATGCTTTGGGTTGAGTTCACTCTCTAAAAACTTGCAACATTCCTTTTCTAAATGTGGGGTAGAAACCACAACAGATGGTGAAAGAATCTGGAAAATATTGGGAAAGGGGAGGGCAGAGAGGATGTTTAAGGAAGTAGGCCAGACCCAGAAACATCTCCACGTAGACCACAAATTGCAGCCCCTTCTTATCGAAGCCACATAGGGGCCCAGTTTAAAATAGCAGCAGCAACCCCTTGCTAAAACAATCTACATGGAATTTGTAAAATTTGCTCGTTCTGTCCTCCACTTCAGTGTCTGCTTCTCTTCCAGGGGATCCTCATCAATAGTCATAAGCATTAGGATATTCCCACCCATGCGCGGGACCGTGCCCCACATTATATATATATATATATATATATATATACACACACACAATAGCACCAAATCACATCAGAGCTGAACTATGCTGTGAATTTTCACCAAACATTAATAATATGCATTAGAAACATGAGAAGCAACACCAAAGATTGTTTAGAAACGGTTTTAATGCTTAGGCAGCAGTAGAAATGTTTACTCCCTGAAAGCGTAAAGCTCCCAGGCTGTATTGCAAACAGTCTAAAAAGACTGAAAAGCTAACCTCTAGCTGTATACAAAAAACTGACACTGCCTTTAAGGCACCCATGACCCCCGGTATCCCATCATGCCTCAGGGGTGACGGTTAAATCAGTTGTTGTTTCCGGCTCCTTCAGGAAGGATCCTGGTTACACAGCTCCACTAATTTCTGTTTTCTGATAGAAAATTACTTCACTTTAAACAACTTTTTTACAACTAGTCAAGTAAGAAACTGTCTTTTTAAGTCAGTTTAGTGAACATTTTCAGCCAAAAATGCCTTCTTTTTGATGTCCTTGTGGCAACAAGAAAGCAAAATCAGACCACCACGACGTTTGTATCCTGTGTCTGCCTTAATAACATGATCCAGGCACCTGTCCTCACTGCGAGCACCTGTCAGGAAGAACTCTCAAAGACGGGGAGAGAATACGCATCTATGGCCTGGCTCACAGGTCATCCAGAGGGAAGGTCTCCGGGGAAGAAGGGTTCCAAGAAGACTAAAACATCTTTATAAGACAGGTCTTCCAACCCTTCAGCGTAAGGCTTGGCGCTGAGGAAAGAACCACCGGTGGATTGTTTGTCTTCAAAAATAGTCGACAGCGGGCTCACCGTCAAAGAACAGGTACGTCTAAGGACCCAGCTCCGTCGTCTAAATCCCCTCTGCCGTCGTCAACCGGGTGACGATCGGCATCGAAATGGGACTCCGTCGCCGCCAACCGGGCGACGGTCGGCGTCAAGATCAAAGGCCCCTCCGCCGTTGTCAACCAGGCGACGATCGGCGTCGGGAGGTCACTCCTCCGCCGTCATTGTCCAGGCAACGACCGGTGTAGAAGTGTGACCCCCTCCGCCGTCGTCTAAGAAACGACGTTCGGCGTTGAGGACTAAGACCCCTCCGCCGTCGACAGAAAAACGTCAATCTGTGTTGGACGCAGTCTCCGTTGGCGTCGGGTGTCCAATACCCCTCTGCTGTTGTCGCACAGACATTCGATGTCGAGACAGAGGGCTCCGTCGACTGCTGGTCATCGCCGTTTGACGTAGAGGCAGAGGACTCCGTCGACGGCTGGTCATCGCCTTTCGACGCAGAGGACTCCGTTGACGGCTGGTCATCGCCGTTCGACGCAGAGGACTCCGTCGACGGCTGGTCATCGCTGTTCGACGTCGAGGCAGAGGGCCCCGTCGACGGCTGGTCATCGCCGTCCGACGTAGAGGCAGAGGGCTCCGTCGACGGCTGGTCATAGTCGTTCGACGTCGAGAGAAGACTACGTCGACGGCTGGTCAGCGCCACTACGTCGAGACCATAGATCCTCGCATCGATCGCTGTTGAGGCATTCTAAGTCGAGATTGTTGGACCCGCGTCACAAAAAAATCGATCTCTTGTCCACTGCTGCCTTTAGTCCTGGGGATTATGGATCCTGTCAAAGATGTTTCCTAAGTTCAGCAGCTATCAGAGCGGTGCCAGCCCGCATTCAGAAGAAATACAAACCGGCTTCTTCTGACCCAGTTTTTGTAAAATCTGACCCTCCAGCAGACTCTGTGATAGTGGCAGCGGCGAGGAAGACTCATGCAGTTGCTGCTTCCTCTTCAGTCCCACCAGACAAGGATAGCAAATCTCAGGACTCGTTGGGTCGCAAAGTTTGCAATTCAGCTGCCTCCACGCTGAAGATCTCCAGTGCAGCTGCACTTCTGGGTAGATCCGACAGAGCCTTATGGGACTCCATGGAAAGGTTCATGTCCAAACTGCCAAAGGAAGACCAGAAGGTCTTTGAAGAGACTATGACAGAGAGATGTCTGGTGGTGAACCAGTTGATAAGCACAGCTGCGGGTGGTGCAGTGCTTGCGGCTCATTCCTACTCACATGGGGTTTGTGCCAGGAGGTCGGCTTGTTTGCGCCTCACAGGGCTGAAGCCGGATGCTCAACATCTCATCCTTAATCTTCCCTTTTCGGGGTCCTCTCTCTTCGGAGAACATGCGGACGAAGAGATGACCCGTATGAAGACAGAACTAGATACAGTAAAAGCAGTGGGTTTGGAAAAGATGAAAATTCAAACGCCGCTTTAAGACCAACAGGGGGAGAGGGGCTCAACAGAGGGTTCAAACCTCTGTGGTCCCTAAGTAAGAACCAGGGAAGTCCCAGTTTCGAGGCAAAGCCAACAGAGGTAGAGGTCACCAACAGTCCTCTAACACCACGAGAGGAGGAAAGGCCTGAGTAGTGGCTTCCTCTGGCGCCGTTGCCCACTGCCAGGTGTTGTGAAGCACTTCCTCCCACTGGAGAGTGGGTCAGCATCACAAAGGATTAGTGGGTGCTGAATATACTGCGCAATGGATACAGGCTGTTTCTGTGTGCTTCTGAAGAGCATTCATCCAAAGAACTCTTGCCCTCACCAGCTAAACTTGCTCCAAAGAGAGGTGAAAGTTCTGCTACAAAAGAGCTATAGAGGAAGTTCCTCCCTCTCAAAGGGGAAAGGGAGTCTACTCCAGATACTTTCTTCTCCCCAAAAAAGATCAGGAGGACAAGTTCAGACCAATACTCTATCTGCGTCTCTTGAACAAAGTCCTTGTCAGAGAAGTTCTGCATGTTAGCTCTTCACCAAATATGCCCACATCTTCAAGCCGAAGGTTAGATGTGTTCGGTGGATCTGCAAGATGCATACTTTCACATTCCAATTGCTCTACAGCATCGCAAGTACTTTAGGTTTGTCGTAGGAAGCAAACACTACCAGTTCAAGGTGCTACCCTTCGGTCTCCAGTCCGCACCACGAGTGTTCACCAAATGCATGGCAGTGGTGGCTTTTCTACCTGGACGACTGGCTCCTAAAGGGCTCATCTCCGGGACAGGTAACGCACGATCTGCAACTTTGCCTACACCAGTTGCACAGACTCGGTCTCCATGTAAACCTGGAGAAGTCAGTCCAGCGGCCTACACAGTCCATCCACTACCTAGGCTCCGTTCTGCACACAAGATTGTGAAAAGCGTTTCCTTCGGAGGAGAGACTTTTTTCCATGAGTCAGAAATGTGGGTTTCTGCTTGTCTGTTTCTAACAGCCTGACAAGTAGCATCCCTGCTGGGTTCCATGGCGTCCTGCATTTTTCTCATCCCAAACGCCAGGCTGAGAATGCGGCCTCTGCAGCAGGCTCTAGAGGACCAGTGGGACCAAGCGACAGGGCGTTGGGAAGATCGTATCACTCTTTCCCAAGCAACGAAGGATGCCATAAAATGGTGGGCTCGGAGGAGGAATGTGCTGGTGGGAGTACCGTTTCACCAACCTCTTCCATCCCAGTCTATAGTGACAGATGCCTCTCTGCAAGGCTGGGGAGCGCACGTGGGTCCACTTCAAATTCAAGGGCAGTGGTCTGCGCAGGAGCAGACATACCATCAACATGCTGGAACTCAGAGCGGTATTTCTAGCTCTCAAAGCTCTTTCCAGCGATCGAGTCCAACTCAGTCCTAGTTCAGACGGACCATACGACCACCATGTTCTATCTGAACAAACAAGGAGGCACACTATCTCGCCCACTCTCCCGAGAGGCTCAAACAATCTGGCATTGGCTTATCTCTCGAGGCCTCACAGTAGTGAAGGTGCACCTTCCAGGCGAGTTGAACGTAAAAGCAGACTCACTCAGCAGGCACTTCAAGATCAGCCAGACTGGGTGCTAAACGACAAAGTGGTAGAAGAGCTGTTTCGTTGCTGGGGTCGTCCAGCCATAGACTTGTTTGCAGGCAAACGCCAAATGCCACGCCTTCGCTTCCAGGTTCCACCGGCCAGGAATGCTCTCCTGATGCATTGGTCGGGAACATTTGCTTATGAGTTTCCTCCACTGGCTCTGATTCCGAAGGTAGTGTCCAAGCTCCTCAGGTCGGACATGGAGATCTTGATAGCTCCGGACTGGCCACGGCAGTGGTGGTACCCGGACCTGCATCTGTCTGTCCACACAGACGACTTCCTTGCAGGCAGGACCTGTTGAGCAAGATGAACGGGAGGATAATGCATCCCAACCTCCCATCACTGAACCTAACAGCATGGCTCCTGAGGTCCTGCAATATGGACATCTGAACTTACCTCCCGAATGCATGAACATTTTAAAGGAGACTAAGAGGCCTTCCACGAGAGCGTCCTATGCGTTCAAGTGGAAAAGGTTCTAAATATGGTGTAGGGATCATCACTTAGATCCGACTAAAGGGCAGGAGGAGGTAATCCTGCTATACCGCCTTTCCTTGGCAACTTCTGGTTTGAAATATGCTTCCATTAGAGTGCACTTGTCAGCCATAGTAGCTTACAGAAAATCACCTAATCAGATTTCTTTCTTTCAGATTCCGGTGGTTAAGGATTTCCTCCAGGGGTTGAAAAAAGTGTATCCCCCTGTGCGAAATCCTTCTCCTCCTTGGGAATTGAACCTGGTTATATCCAGGTTAATGTCACCCCCTTTCGAGCCCATCCACAAGGCCTCTTTGCAACATCTCTCTTGGAAAGCGGCTTTTGTTAGTGGCGATTACCTCAGCGCGCAGAGTAAGCTAGATACATGCGCTCTGTGCGAAGGAACCATATACTGTTTTCCACCACAATAGAGTAGTCCTGAGGACTCATCCATCTTTCTTGCCTAAGGTGGTTTCTGATTTCCATATAAATCAATCCATCTCCCTCCCTTCGTTTTAAGGTCTCGCCCTGGAATTCGCATCCGAAGGATGCGTCCAGGGCGGAGACTTATAGCTATCTGACACGGGGGAATGGGAGGACAAGAAACTGTCACGAACTTTAGCAGGCAGATTTGGCTGCGCGCACGTTCCGTCCTGCGCCGTGCACTTCCCTCCCATACTCCCAGCAAGTCGGCCTAACGCGCATGCACACAAACGCGCACATGCATTTACACTTACACAGACACGCAGGCAGGCAACCCCCCCACCCACAGTCTCACACACGCATACACACAGACTCCAGGACACATACACACGCTCACACACATACACAGCCCGCCACCTCCCCCCCCCGCAGCCCAGCAACATGGCGAAGCCCCACTCACCGGCTTCCTCGGTGCAGCGGCTCTCACCGGCAGCAAGACTCTTCTTCCCTTCTTCAGCACCGGGGCGCAGGGTAGGCTCCTGCCTGCTCCGGTGCTCCAAACAATCGCGGCTCTTCCTTGGGAGGCGGGGTAGGCTCCCGCCCTCCTACTTCCTGTTTCCGGTTGGCCCGCCCGGCCTGCCTGACTTCCTGGTCGCAGGCCGGCGCAAAACGCTGCATAAAAATGTTTAGAACAAAGGCTGCTTCTCAGGCAGACAAGATGCATCCGTATGAAATAGCCAGTCATAGAGCGTCTCTTTCGTGTTTGTGTCCTTTTTAATGTGATTTAGAACATCAGTGGGTTTCTGTTAACCAGTTTTTGTTTATAAATGTGCGCGTGCAGTGCTTGTTTGTCTAGCCTTAGCTTTCTCTGTCAGAAGCTGTCTATAGTCCTGTTTTTTGGCTTCTAGGGTTTATTTAACTGAATCGTCATTAGTATGGGACAGTTTCTTTTCATCTTCCAGACTATCCCCCTCGAGCGTCTCTATGTGCCTCGTTAGTTCCGTTCTATGCCCCACCATCAGAGCAAGATCTGTCTTTTATGACTACACGAAGGGATGGAAGGGGAAGTGACATGGGAGTAAAGAAGGGCGGAAAGAAGCAGGGAGTGAGTTGAGGGGGTACTTTATGTCTTCTGGTCACAGTGCCGAGCAGGCAGGGAGGTGCTCGTCCAAAGCACTCAGTGGCAATTTGTAGAGGATTTCCGCGACCGCGCTCCGGTTACCGGCGTCTTGTGTTTTTCTTTTTTTAATTGCGAGCCTCTTTCAGACGTCTGATTGGGATCAGTCCCCGGGCTCGCGCGTGGGCGCATTTCTTGAACAGACGAGTATCGCCTGCCCGGTACCAGGGCAGCCACTGCTGCTAGAAGCGGCGCGGGAGCAGGCGAGGCGCTGTGTACCTGCCAGGCACACTAACAAACCAAGGAGGGGAGACCCCATAACCAAGGGCGGAGAAGACACCACCTTTATGGTGGGGCATGGACAGCCCTGAGAAGAGCCGAGCCAGGGGTCTGGTGCGGCTCTAAGAGCCAGAGCACGAGCCGAGCCAGCCAAATATGTAAATCAGACGAACAATAGCAAGAAAAAATAGACATAAAAATAAAACGTTGTATATTTTCAACATTTCTCAGTGTCTCAAGTGCATACTATTATATAACTGAGTTAAGCAGCATTTAATGAAAGTAATATTTTTAACTTCAAGCATTCAAGTATCACCCCATGCCCTGGTGACATTGCCGCATGTTACTCAAAATGTGTCAGTTTGCCATGTTCTCTGTTTACGCAGCCTGTATTATTCTTATTATACATGAATCAAGATTCGTTTATTTATGCTAACCTTCTATAACTGAGGTTTTCGTAAGGCACAGATCCACTATTGAATTAATTCAATGTATTCTCAAACGGGATGGCTAAGGAAAAGTGAAGTGAAGCAATGGGCCGTGGATCACACAGTTTGCTCGAGTGGGGACGCCGGGGTTTGAATTCAGGATTGCATAGTGTCCTGTTCAGAGACTGTAGAGTTACATCCTTCCGTCTTCACGTGAGCACAGAAGATTCTAGCTTTGTACTCAGTTATTGAATTAGGGTTAGTACATGAATCGGGTCACTGAAAAGGGCAACAGAGTTAAAATCCTACTGGACCCAGTTACAACGCTGCTCTTCGGCTGGAGTAAGACGCTGGCGCGTGACATTTTCTGCTGTGCGTAATTCAGCTGGGTGCACACAAAATATCACTCGGCACAGCATCACTCTGTGCAACCATTCAACAACAACTGGTTCAAATATGTTCTCTCAATGTTTCAAATATTTATTACAAATGTCACAAAAAGATGTTAAAATTTCACTTCTGTTCTTGGATTTTCATCACAATAAAATACACTGAACATAATCTTCCCAAAAGTTATTTACAAAAGTTTAAGCTATTGCCATTATAAATGACAATAACTTTTATTTAAGTATTCATTATTAAAAAAAATAAAAGCCATTGTTATTTGTAATATTAATACATCTAAGTCATGTAAATACAACACATATTGCAATACAAATGCTATAGGGGTCACGTTTGCGAAAGTTAAAACAATTGGCGTTGTAAATGATAAAGCTATTTATTTCGCTATTTTTAAAACCAACACAACTAAAAAATGTGTCATTTACAATACCAATAGCTCAAACTTTCCTAATGCGAGACCTATTGCATTGCAAATGCTTGTTTCCAAATCCTACGACCCCAGCCGAGCGGTCACTGCACTCCTTGGACCTTAAGAGTGCTCAAGTTCTATTTGGAAAAGACTAGAGGGATCAGGACAACGGATCAACTGGTCGTGAACTATGGTTCAATGAGGACGGGTTTTCCAGCGGCCAAGAGGTCCATCCCCAGATGGATTATCTCTTGCATTAAATTCGCCTACCAGCTTGCAGGCAAGCCTATATTGGTGTCACCCAAAGCGCATTCCACTAGAGGGAAAGCTGCTACAGTAGCTTTCCTACATGACATTCCAATGTCAGAAATATGCAAGGCTGCAACCTGGAAATCAGTTCATACCTTTACGAGGCATTACTGTCTCGAATCTGATTCCAGGGCTGATACTCAAGTAGGGCAAGCCTCCTTGAGAAATCTGTTTGGGTAGCCTATAGCCTGCTCAGGCTTGTTGATTAGATTGCTGACTTGTCATTCCTTTGCCCGCAGGGAAGAGGAGAGGCTCGCTATTCTATTCTAATGCTTATGACTATTGATGAGGATCCCCTGGAAGAGAAGGATTAGTTACCTGTAATCCTAGTTCTCTTCAAGGGGTATCCTCAACAAAGTCAAAAGGAACCCTCCTGCCTCCCCGGGCAAAGGATATTCTTTAATAAGGAGATATTGTTAACCTATTTTGTTACTGGGTTTGTTTCAGTCTCTGAAAAGAACTGACATAACTGTCACCCCTGAGGCATGATGGGATATCGGGGGTCATGAGTGCCTTAAAAGCACGGTGTCAGTTTTTTGTATACAGCTACAGGGTAGCTTTTCAGTCTTTTTAGACTGTGTTTGCAATGCAGCCTGGGAGCTTTCTATGCTTTCAGTGAGTTATAAGAATTTCTACTGCTGCCTTAGCATTAAAACAGTTTCTAAACAATCTTTGGTGTTTCTAATGCATATTATTCATGTATGGTGGAAATTCTTCACAGCAGAGTTCAGCTATGATGTGATTTGGCTGCTATTGCATGTTTATATATATATATATATATATATATATAAGTATATATATGTGGGGCACATATAATATAGTGTTTCCGAGGTCCCACGCATGGGTGGGAATATTCTAATGCTTATGACTTTGATGAGGATACCCCTGGAAGAGAACTAGGATTACAGGTAAGTAACTAATCCATCTCCACCCTTCAGTCGCAGGAATGCAGGCAATGCACTTCCATTATCTAGAGTAGCTATCTTCATTCTCCATCTTGTGCTATTCTAAGCACTCATCACCAGCCGACTGGACTTCGGAAACACCCTCTACACCGGAACCACAGCCAAACTACAGAAAAGACTCCAACGCATCCAGAACGCCTCTGCACGACTCATCCTGGACATCCCCCGACACAGTCACATCTCCGGACACCTGAGACATGCACTGGCTCCCAGTCAACAAGAGAATCACTTTCTGACTCCTCACCCACGCTCACAAGGCCCTCCACAACCTGGGCCCCAGGTACCTCAACAACCGCCTGACCTTCTACATCCCCACCCGCCAGCTACGATCGACCAGCCACGCCCTCGCCGCCGTTCCACGCATCCGAAGAGCCACCATGGCTTCTCCTACCTGGCAGCCAAGACCTGGAACTCCCTCCCCATCCACCTCCGCCTGACCCAAGACCACCTCTCCTTCAACTCAAGACATGGTTGTTCGAGCAGTAGTGGACCCCCCCAGCGCCTTGAGACCCTCCGGGTGAGTAGCGCGCTATACAAATCTCGTGATTGATTTATTCTAAACTGGTGGTATCCAAAATAGATTCCACTGGCTTTAATATTCACTCATGCACACATAGACCTTCGACTGCAAATGTACCAGAGGCACAGACAGTCAACATGCATACATGTCAGTGCAAGGTTTTGGATATTGACATAACAGCTGAATTTTGCAAGAGGCAGTAGGCTGCTCTCCCCAATAAAATGTTCTGGTCACACCATCTCAAAACAGTAGGCTGCCACCGCCAGTGTGTGCTAAAAGCAGGACAGGAACAACAATACTCTGTCCACTATGAGAGCATGCTTGTAGTGTCCTGGGCCATGCATAGTTAGGCCTCTGAGTACACGCTGGATTAGCATGCCGCCATAGTCTAAATACATCTGGATACCAGATGTACATGTAGTTGGGGATGGGGTACATGCTAGATCACCATACAGCAGCCATCCCTATCCCATATTCTCTCTCATTTTTCTATATACCCCTCTCCAGTTACTTATGAGACTTCTCTGTACATCTACTATCTATCCTGGCCTTACTTATTCTGAAACATCATCTCTCTTCTTACTTCAACTCCCTTCTACCTCACCTCTTTCCCATTACATAGCTCAAGATCGGTGTATACTTGCCTCTTCTATCTCTATTGAAATTCTCTCTAGCTCCCACCTCTCTCAAATACACCTTTGTACCACACCTCACACAGCCTCTCTTCTCTGTACCTACCTCTACAGCACTGTTCTTTACCTCTCTACCCTGTCCTTACTTGTGCACCTCACTGCTGTTTCCATCTCACCTCTTGCTTCTCTACATTTTTCACCTGCTCCCTTCCTCGCCACATCCTTCCTTACCTTGCATCTTACTAACTACTTCAGCTTATTCTACCCCACCTCTTATTACATCACCTGTCTGACAACTTCTTTCTATCCCATCTCTTTTCCTTTCTTCTCTCTCTACCCCTATTAATCATTACTTGCTCTTGCCTATTTCTGTACCTCCTCTATTTCAGTTTACCCTCTTTTAATTTACCTACCCTCTTTATAAATCTCTACAACACTGCTGTGCCTGTTTTGCCACTTTCCTTTCTACCTCACCTTGTCTCTCTGCCTCTCTATCAACACTACCTCTCTTTAACTAAGTCACCTCTCTTTTTCACCTCCTTTCTCGCTACAACTTGTCTCTCTACCCATCACTCCCTTGCTTTATCTTTCTCTTAGCTTCACCACTGTCTTTTCCTGACCAGTCTACCTATGCCTCTTTTAACATTTTTCAGCACTTTGATCCTCACCACTCTTTGTCTACTTTGCATTTGTTGTCTCCATTTCTCTAAACACCTCACTCCTCTCTTCCGCTTTAGCTCTTCATTATCCAGTATTATGGGTATCTTTCATAGATTCACATGCCTGAATCATTCCCCGTCGTCTGGGTGGGAGTCCCCGGTATATAAAAATAGTAATATCATAAAGACATATATACACTAATAGGCCGGAGGCCTCACATTAACCTATCTGAGTCCTTTTGTAAAAAAGGACCAAACTTTGGCCAAGAGCCAATCTGCTACCACCCTCTAGAACCTTCCTGGAAAGAGCCCTAGTCCCTCAGATTTTCTACCGCACGTCGTGCTAAGGGAGTCTCCACTGAGCTCTGCTCAGGTGTCTGGTATTTCTGGATTTATTCCATATTTTTCTCTTCATATTTAATCTTGTGGAAGAGGGCTAGAGTCTACTATGTCTACCACTCCTAAAAAAGGGCTCTTTAGACCTTGTGCCTCGTGTAGTAAGCTGAGACTGCATGTAGATGACAAACATGAAGACTGCCTCTACTGTCTCTACCCTGACCATTCTGCCAAGGATTGTAAGGTCTGTCGCACTTTCTCTGTCAAGACTCTTAAAGACAGAGAGGGACGCCTGCTTCCGTGGCTTCAGAGACTGAAGGACAAGGATCAAACAGTCTTCAGGTGAGAGGGAATGTTCCTTCAGGAGCTCACACTCCTCTTCTAAAAGGCCAAGACCGACATCTCCAGGTCCGTCTAATATGCCACCTCAAAAGGGTCGTCCAAAAGCCACGGCAGTTAAGACTCTTCTCCAGGAAGCCACCTTCAAGAAGCCCGTGCTGGTGTCTTCTGCCATGCCTGTGACAGCGTCGACAGTAACCATCTCTAAGTCGACAGCATCGGCCTTCACCACCTTGACACCTACTTCAACATCGTCGTCGTCGGGTAGGTCTATCACATCTATTATTCCTATCAAAAGAGCGTCGCCGACGTCGACTAAGTCGAAACTATCGTCGTTGACGACCAACTTGTCGACGATGTCATCGACGACAAAGCCATCAACGAAGCCGTTGACACCAGCATCGACTAAGCCGTCGACATCCGTGTCGCCGACGAGATCGTCGACGGCAACTCCCACGTCGACACGGCCGTCGACGAAGAAACCACCGTCGACGACATTGTCGTCGGTGAAGACGACAGAGAAGTCTGCTGTGGCTGTCAGCATCGCTCCGTCGACGGGAGGCTCTCCCAAGCTGAAGTAAACCTATACACACTTCAGGATGTCAACGCGTACGCTGACGCCAGAGGCTACGTCTCCTAGCAGAGTCCAGCCACTGCCACCGGCCCATTTACTGGAGACTGAGGACTCTGATGATGGCACCATGTTCCCCACTGCAACAAGTCCATCACAGCTACATGTCAAGGTCCATGAGAGTTCGGATTACGAAGATATGGGGTCAGGCAGAAGTCCCATACCAGGAGGAATATCAATCGCCTCTTCCTTCACAACCTATGGTGTGCCTCACGGCCTCAATTGTCATGGACCTACAATTCCTCATAGCGGACTACAAACAGCGGTTTCCGCCTACTCCGTCACCTCCAGTAGTGCCACCACAACCCGTGACACCAGCTCCTCCTCCTCGCCCTAGACCACCTCCGCTGGTCATTACTCCGGATCCTGTATCTTTGCCTCCACAACAATCTTCGGATGAAGAGGAAGCAGTGGAAGAAGATGAGGAGGGTCAACAGGAAGAGGGAGAAATACAGGATGATGAGTGGAATGACTATATCCTTTCACATCAGGCATCCCCAGATCAGGCACAGGCGGATTCACCTCCGGAAGATATCGGGGGGTGGGGGGTTTCATAATGTTATAGTGCGAGCAGCAGCAAGGTTCAAAATAGAGATGACCACGCAACCTCAGGACTGCTTCCTATATGACTTTAAGGAGCCATTCAAGAAGACGGTCCGGTCAATCCCTATCATTGACCACATCTGGGACCAGGGGGTAGAGATAATGCAAAATCCCTCATCTCTGCTTCCAGTGCCGACCAGGCTCGATAAGAAGTATAAGGCCCCGGACATGGCTCCGGCATGCCTTACAGGCCATACTAAACCGGACTTCGTGATTACACAGGCCGCGCAGCGGAAATCCAACAACCCAGTTGCTGCACTGACTGCGCCTCTGTATAAGGAAGGCCGTAAACTAGATAACATCGGGAAGAGGTTCTCGTCGATGTCGGCCATTAATGTCAGGGCAGCCAATTCGCTTGTGCTTTTGGGACGTTACAATCGCCAGATGTGGGCAGATGTTGCCCCATACCTAGGCACACTGCCAGAGGAGCAGAAATAGGTAAAGAAGATCCTCCTTGAGGGAGAGCGGTCTGCCTCGGAGATTATTGACGTGGCGATGGATATCGCCTCTACAGGATTTCGCCAGCTGGCGGGGGCAGCTATCCTTAGGCGCCAAGGCTGGCTGAAAGCTACATCTTTCTGTCCGGAAGTCCAAGCCAAGGTACTGGACATGCCGTTTGATGGAGAGCTTCTCTTTGGGAAGCATATTGATGAGATGCTGCAGGGTATCAAGAAGGATACCGAGACCGCAAAAGCCCTGGGTACCCTCCAGTACAAGAATACTTCCTTTCGGAGCTCCAGAGGAAGAGGCCAGCAGACAAGAGGTGGATATCAGGGATACAAATCCTCCTTTGGCTCGTCCCAGCAATACAAGCCTCAATACCAACAGAGGCAGCAACAAGGCCAATATTCGTATAATAAGTCTTCCTTTCGAGGAAGAGTAGGAAAGAAAGATTCCGCCAGAAGGCAATGACTTCTTTCTCCAACAGGCCTCCACTTCTTCTCCACGTTACGTAGTTGGAGGGAAAATTTCCAACTTCCTCCACAATTGACAAAAAATAACTACGGATTGTTGGGTTCTCCAACTGGTTCGGTTCGGGCATACTCTGGAGTTTGTGGACACTCTTCCTTCGAACCCCCATGTCCCATGCAACACATGAATCTTCATCTTCTTCAAGCGGAACTCTCACTAATGCTTCAGAAAAGAGCCATAGAAAGAGTTCCCAGAGGTCAGAGGGGGAAAGGATTCTATTCACGGTTCTTCATGATACGAAAAAAGGAGAAGAAATGGAGACCTATACTGGATTTAAGGAACCTCAACACATACCTCAAAACACAATCGTTCCCTATGGTATCCATTCAAGAGGTGTTACAGCTACTCAATTCCAGGGATTTCATGGTGTCCTTAGACCTCCAGGACGCCTATTTTCACATACTCATCCACAAAAGTCACTACCAATTCCTACGGTTCACTGTGGCGGGCAGACATTACCAGTTCAGAGTGTTGCCATTCGGCCTGAAGTTGGCGCCACGCATTTTGTAAAAATGCCTATCTCCAGTGGCAGCTTACCTTCGCCAGCACCATCACCAGGTATTCCCCTACTTGGACGACTGGCTCATCAAGTCTCCCACTCTAGAAGGCGTGAACAGATCTTCCAACGCCTGTCTTCAGCTCTTCGAGAGTCTAGGACTTACACTCAACCAGGAAAAGTCAGTACTGCAGCCCTCTCAACACCTCACTTTCCTGGGAGCAATTCTAGACACACATCAGGAGAAGGTCTTTCCATCACAGGATCGTCAGGTCAAGCTGAGGTCGCTGGCAGCACACATTCAGGTCTAAAAGACCAAGGTGCTTCTTTTCAAGTCACTGCTAGGAATGATGTCCTCCAACATCCTCCTAATACCACACTGCCGCCTCCGTATGCGTCCCTTACAGGAGGCGTTATCATCTCAGTGGATCCAGTGTACGGGATCCTTCGACGATCTACTCAGGATCACTCCATTCATGGTGAAGGCCCTGCACTGGTGGCTTCAAACAAAAAACCTGAACCAGGGCCTTCCATTCATGCTTCCAATCTCCCCACACGTGATTACAACAGATGCCTCATTGGAAGGATGGGGTGCGTTCCTGCAGGAACTTCAGATACACGGTCAGTGGTCGCCAGCCGAAAAACTGCTCCATATCAACCTGTTAGAATTGAGGGCAGTATACCTGGCTCTTCGAGCTTTCCTGGCCAGAATCAGGAACTCCCCAGTGCTTGTGAGGACACTGCTTAAACAAGCAAGGGGGAACTCGATCCATGACGTTGTCTCAAGAATCGCAGCGAATTTGGAAGTGGATACTCCAACACAACATTTCGCTGAGGGCGGAGTACGTCCCAGGAGCAGACAACACCCTGGCGGACTCACTAAGCAGGCAACGCTCCATTTGCCACGAGTGGGAGCTCGACCAACATGCTCTCGACACAGTATTCTCCCGATGGGGCAGACCTCACCTGGATCTATTTGCGACTGAGGTCAACGCAAAATGCCAACATTATGCAAGCTGGCTTCCCCAGAAAGGATCTCTAGGGCATGCATTTTCGATCGCATGGTGCAACGTATTTGCTTACGCTTTTCCTCCATTTTCCCTGATCCCCAGGGTCCTTCGGAAACTGAAAGCCGAGCATTGCACACTGATATTGGTCGCCCCAGCGTGGCCACGCCAACACTAGTTTACAGAACTCCATCTTCTATCGTTGAAGCCTCCAATTCCTTTCAGGCCTTACCCGCATCTCCTCACTATGAACCAGGGACAAGTCCAGCATCCAGATCTGACATCTCTCAGATTATCGGCTTGGCTCCTGAGTTCAGAGAATTCCAGGACTTAGATATCCCTCAGGACTGCAGGGTCGTCTTAGCCCGGGCTGACAGTACCAATAAGCATATTCTCTTAAGTGGAAGAGATTCTGTTTATGGTGTAAAGCTAACAAACTGCACCCGTTCTCCTCATCTCCGGCACAACTGCTGCCCTTCCTGCTTCACCTGGCTAATTCTGCATTGGCTCATGCCTCAGTCAAAGTCCACCGGCAGCTATATCTCGGTTCAGACGCTCTTCGTCTGGTGTTTCCTATGGTCCAATAGACTGGTCAAGCAGTTTCTGAAATGCTTATTCAGGACTTATCCTCCAGTGAGACCTTTACCACCTACATGGCACCTCAATATTGTACTGGCGCAGTTGATGAAACACCCCTTTGAGCCGATGCCTAAAGCGGATCTCAAATACTTGTCATGGAAAACAGCTCTCTTGCTGGCTCTCACGTCAGTAAGGAGGGTTAGCGAGCTACAGGCTTTCTGTATTCAGGACCCGTTCCTTCAGTTTAAACAGGACCGAGTCATTCTACGGACTAACCCCAAATTCATACCAAAGGTTCAGTCTACTTTTCATCTAAACGAACCTATTGTCCTGAGATCTTTCTTCCCTAATCCATCTTAGGGGGGGATTTGGGGGGGGGGGGGGTTTGGGGTGGGTGGAAGCTTCGCGACTGTTCAAAGAGCCAGGTCTTGAGTCTTCTGAAGGTGAGTAGGTCTTTGTTCTGCCGTAGGTGGGTTGGAAGGGTGTTCCAGGCCTTGGCGGCGAGGTGGGAGAATGATCTGCTGCCTGAGGTTGTTCGTTGGATGCGGGGGACGGCAGCGGGGGCGAGGCTGGCAGAGCGGAGCTGGCGGCGAGGCGTGTGGAAGCGGAGTCTGCTGTTCAGGTAGGCTGGTCCGGCGTTGTGGAGTGCTTTGTGTGCGTGGGTGAGCAGTTTGAAGGTGATCCTCTTGTTGACGGGGAGCCAGTGTAGGTTTCTCAGGTGGGGGATGATGTGGCTGCGGCGGGGGGCCTTGATGATCAGTCGGGCGGAGGCATTTTGGATGCACTGTAGTCGTCGTAGGTTTTTGGCTGGGATTCTGGCGTAGAGTGCGTTGTCATAGTCCAGCCTACTGCTGACGAGGGCCTGTGTCACCGTTCTTATTGTTTCGGTCGGGATCCACTTGTAGATCCTGCGAAGCATGCGGAGGGTTTTGTAGAAGGAGGAGGAGACGGCATTGACCTCTTTGGACATGGTGAGGGAGGAGGCGAGGATGAATCCAAGATTGCGTGCGTGGTGGGTGGGTGTCGGTGCTGTCCCCAGGGTGGTTGGCCAGCAGGAATCGTCCCAGGATGAGGGGTTGGGTCCGAGGATGAGGACCTCTGTCTTATCCAAGTTCAGTTTTCGACGGCTGCTCCTCATCCAGTCGGCGATGGCCTTCATTCCGTCGTGGATGTTGGTTTTGGCGGTGCGTGGGTCCTTGGTGAGGGAGAGGATGAGCTGAGTGTCGTCATCGTAAGAGATGATGTTGAGGTTGTGGTGGCGGGCCACTTGTGCGAGGGGGGCCATGTAGATGTTGAACAGAGTCGGGCTGAGGGAGGAGCCCTGGGGGACGCCGCAGATGTCGGTGGCTTTGGATCGGAAAGGTGGGAGGCGGACGCTCTGGGATCTGTCGGAGAGCAAGGGTGTGGTCCAGTCGAGGGCCTTCTCTTGGATACCGGCTTCTTGGAGGCGTGTTTTTAGAGTGCGATGGCAGACTGTCGAAGGCGGCCGAGAGGTCCAGGAGGATTAGGGCAGATGTTTTGCCGTTGTCTAATTGGCGCCTGATGTCGTCTGTGGCGGCGATGAGGGCTGTCTCGGTGCTGTGGTTTCATCTGAAAACTGATTGGGACGGGTCCAGGATGTTGTTGTCTTCGAGGTGGCGGGTCAGTTGCATGTTGATGATTTTCTCAATGACCTTCGCCGGGAACGGGAGCAGGGAGATGGGCCGGAAGTTCTTGAGGTCCTTGGGGTCTGCCTTGGGCTTTTTCAGGAGGGCGTTGATTTCGGCGTGCTTCCAGCTTTCCGGGAATGTCGCTGTTTCGAAGGAGATGTTGATTATCTTCCGTAGTTGGGGTGCGATGGCTGCGTCTGCCTTGTTAAATATGTGGTGTGGGCACGGGTCTGCCGGTGATCCAGAGTGGATGGAGTTCATGACCTTGCGTGTCCCAACGTCGCTGACGTTGGACCAGGAGGTTAGGCGGTTGGTGTTCGGGAGAGGGGTGGAGTCTGGCGTGGTCGTGGTGTTGAAGCTTTCGTGGATGTCAGCGATCTTGCGGTGGAAGAAGATGGCAAGTGAGTTGCACAGTTCCTGTGAGGGCGGGATGTCGTCTGTGTTGGCGCTGGGGTTGGAGAGTTCTTTTACAATGCGGACAAGCTCTTTGCTGTCATGTGCGTTGTTATCCAGGCGGTCTTTGAAGGAGGATCTCTTGGCTGATCTGATGAGGTGGTGGTGTCTGCGGGTGGCGTCCTTGAGGGCTGGGTGGTTGTCCGGTGTCCGTTCATGGAGCCATTTCTTCTCCAGTTTCCGGCGTGCGCACTTGGAGGCCAGGAGCTCATCGGTGAATCAGGTGGCTCTCTTGCTGGCATCGTTGTTGGAGGGTTTCTTCAGTGGGGCGAGCGTGTTGCAAGACAAAAAATATCTAACTCCATCCAATGCATGTTAAATAAACGGCAACTCGTCATAAAGTTATTTTCCAATTTAAGCAAGCAATTTGTCATTGTTTCTCATTTGTCTTTCTATGCCTCTATATTTCTATTCCTCTTATGTGGTTATTGTGATAACCTTCGTGTTATTTGTCACTGGCTGTTGATGAGACTATATATATATATATATATATATATATATGTATATATATATATATATATACATACGTATATATATATATATATATATATATATATATATATATATATATATATTACCTACTGGCGGTCGCCAGTAGGTATATATAGTTAGGATTTTTTCTCTATGGGATTTTTGAAAATTCTATGTCTAATAACTTTGGCGTTTGTGGACGGAATCGGCTGAAATTTTCAGGAAAATGGAACATTTTGTGTCTGAGCAGCCCCTGGCAATTTGGGGGGGTTTCATCAAGGGGGGGCCGAGAAAAAAGGGGGGTCCCAAAACGCGTTTTTCCCATGTTAATTTCCATAGGGCGGTTGGCCTCACTTTTAGCTCGAACGGCTGAATGGATTTGCACGAAACTTGGCAAAATTGTAGGGACTGTTAGCCCGATGTGTCTTTGCTAGGTCTCAATATATGTGCTCCAGTGGATTTTGAGTAATTTAGGTTCAAAAAAAGATATATATCTGGGCGGAGCCTAACCACACATCTGATCTGATTGGCTGTCAGCACTTCATCCAAGAAGTGTTGGCAGCCATCTTGGGACCAATATACATGATAGCACCTCATTAAAAAGCATTGTAGTTAATAGAGGGTTTTAGGACTTTAGTTACATTATAAATCATTTGTTGATGGTACCATACTCGTTTTAGGAATTGTGGTGGGTTCTAAGGTGATTTTACCATGTGAAAAAACCTTCTGCTGTGATATCATGAATATTGTTTGAAAGAAAACTAATATCTCATGATTTTCCCACAGTGGTTTGGAAGGGGATTTATAAGCTAAACTGAAAGCATATTTTCTGTAAATTCACATTATCTTTCTCAGTCATGTGAAAATGAAGTCTGACATTCTCAGTAAAACATGTACATCCAACAAGGACAGAGACTGTCAGTTGATTCCTTTGTGTTCTACTGCAGCTTCCTAGAGTGTTCTAAAGAACAACTAGAGCGCTAACAGTCCTACTTATTACAAAGGTATGGCACACCTGAAGCCATCTTGATTGGAATAAAGTGGTAACTCTTAAAACATTTAATTTAAAAAGAAACAACACGAGGGGGTATATTTTGCCATAGAAAGTATGATTAGTGCTGCAGAATGAAAAATTAGGGCACATTTTGAGTGACTTCTCAAATCCTTTTCTATTTCATTAAAACATTCTGACATGCAGTCTCCCAAAATGGCCACCAGAGACAAAAGAGCCCAAATGTAGCCCAAATATCACCCAGATGTAGCCCAAGTATAGCCCAATGACAGAATGTCCCAGAGTGTTCTAAAGAACAACTAGAGCGCTAACAGTCCTACTTATTACAAAGGTATGGCACACCTGAAGCCATCTTGATTGGAATAAAGTGGTAACTCTTAAAACATTTAATTTAAAAAGAAACATGAGGGGGTATATTTTGCCATAGAAAGTATGATTAGTGCTGCAGAATGAAAAATTAGGGCACATTTTGAGTGACTTTTCAAATCCTCTTCTATTTCATTAAAAAATTCTGACATGCAGTCTCCCAAAATGGCAACCAGAGACAAAAGACCCCAAATGTTGACCAAATATCACCCAGATGTAGTCCAAGTATAGCCCAATGACAGAATGTCCCAGAGTGTTCTAAAGAACAACTAGAGCGCTAACAGTCCTACTTATTACAAAGGTATGGCACACCTGAAGCCATCTTGATTGGAATAAAGTGGTAACTCTTAAAACATTTAATTTAAAAAGGAACAAAATGAGGGGGTATATTTTGCCATATGAATTATGATTAGTGCTGCAGAAAGAAAAATTAGGGCACATTTTAAGTGACTTCTCAAACCCTCTTCAATTTCATTAAAAAATTCTGACATACAGTCTCCCAAGATGGCCACCAGAGACAAAAGAGCCTAAATGTAGCCCAAATATCACCCAGATGTACCCCAAGTATAGCCCAATGACAGAATGTCCCAGAGTGTTCTAAAGAACAACTAGAGCGCTAACAGTCTTACTTATGACAAAAGTATGGCACACCAGAAGCCATCTTGATTGGATTGAAGTGGTAAGTCTGAAAACACTCAATTTAAAAAGGAACAACACGAGGGGTTAATTTTGCCATAGAAAGTATGATTAGTGCTTCAGAAAGAAAAATTAGGGATCATTTTGAGTGACTTCTCAAATCCTCTTCTATTTCATTAAAAAAATTCTGACATGCAGACTGAAACATGCACTTTGAATACCAGCAGCAGACGTCCCTGGTGAGCAGTAGCTTTACTACAGTGATCTAATGTGCAACTAGAGTGCTAACATTCAGAATTTATGGCAAATGTGTGACACATCTGAATGCCTTCTTGATGGAACCAAAGTAAACAAGCATTGAAAATGCAATAGATCTCGCCCTCGTTTAAGTTAAAGCCATTCTGTTTGTAATGAGGTGGCTTTTTAGCTTTGCTTTTATTAGTGTTTTTTCAACTTTCATGTAAATAACATGCATCTGTATGCATATAAGTATATGTATGCATGCATTTATGTTTGTATTTATATAGATATACAGATGATATATGTTTATATATGTATGTATATATATATATTCACTGAAAAAACCATAGGTTATAGACCATATATAGTTAGGAATTAGCATTTACAAAACCTTGATAATTCACTAAAAAAACCATAGGTTATAGACCATATATAGTTAGGAATTAGCATTTACAAAACCTTGAAAATTCACTGAAAAAACCATAGGTTATAGACCATATATATTTAGGAATTCGCATTTACAAAACCTTATTTTACTCACACAAAACCATTGAAATTCCATATATAGTTAGTTGCACTAACTATATATCGCGCACCCGCAATCCACTGCTGATGATGTCACATATTACATCATTCATGACATGGTCAGTGACATCACTGATGACATCACTGATGACATCTCAAATGACATCACTGATGACATCACTGATGACAACATCCAGTGACTGTATGTTTCTGTAAAGTTAAAATATGTCTTGCATATTGAAGAATGAGTGGATGTATAAGTGTCTGGATGAAGGATTTAGTAGGTGCATGACTGACTGTATGAGTGAGTGATTAAATGTGTCTCACTGAGTGCATGGGTTAGTGACTAAACTGTCTTAATTTGTGCATCATTATGTCTGTTGTTCTGTAAACTGTTGCATGTGTTGATAAGTAGCTATATGAGTAACTATATGGGTCATTGATTGGTTGCCCAAGTATTTGTATGGGAGACTGAGTGTGTGTGTGGGTGGCTGGGAGGTGTATGACTCTGTGCATAGATGTGTGAGCAGTTGATTCACTAGATGTATGGTTTCAAAAGTGCATGTGGAAACAGCTGTATGGGCGGTTGACTGTGTGCATGAGTGTATTGGTGAGTGAATGGATATCTCAGTGCTACATGTCAAAGTAAGTACATATGTAAAACACAGTACATGTGAGAGTTGACATATATAAATAACTGTGCATAAGAGCCAGTGAATGTGTGAGTGGTTGTATGGATCATTGTGAACTTGTATCAGGGATTGTATAAGAGAGTAAATATGTGTTAGTATATGTTTGAATAAGTAAAGTTTGTATAACTGTATAGTTGAGGAAATGGAGGTGTGATTGATTCTTTGCATGACTGACTAGGTGTGTGAGTAACTCCATGGATGAGTGACAGTCTGTGAGTGTCTGTTTACACTCATTGTATCTAAGGTTATATTAGAGTCTGAAGAGGTTCATCGTATTATCACATGAATGATATCATCAGTGATGTGATCAGTAATGTCAAATGAGATGTCATCAGTGATGTCATTTGAGATGTCATCAGTGATGTCATTTGAGATGTCATCAGTGATGTCATCAGTGATGTCACTGACCATGTCATGAATGATGTAATATGTGACATCATCAGCAGTGGATTGCGGGTGCGCGATATATAGTTAGTGCAACTAACTATATATGGAATTTCAATGGTTTTGTGTGAGTAAAATAAGGTTTTGTAAATGCGAATTCCTAACTATATATGGTCTATAACCTATGGTTTTTTCAGTGAATATATATATATATAATCTGCCCTCTAGCAGCGACCTCCGCAGTCCTTACAGTGCTCTGCATCCTGCCATGCTAGCGAGTGAGACCCCTTCTTAAACACTGGACTGCCAATCAGCTGTGGTTCTCTGCATGATGTAGGTTTGTTTGTGCACGTTCTGTCATACTAGAAAAAAACCCTACATCTAGTGCTGGGAAAGTAACTGCTCTGGTGAGTTTAATGCTGTGTAACTTGCCCATTATGCAGAGCTGGCCTATAGCATGGGCGAGCTGGGCCCATGCACAGGGCGCTCCCCTTTCGAGACACTTAAGCTTCCTGGAACAGTTTCCCTTCCACATAGACGAGTAAAGTGTGCACACTTTGTAGGAAGCCTATTGGTGACCGTGTCCTCATATCATTTCGGAGAGAGGCTAAATCTGGTTTTGCCCGGGGCGCTATCTGAGGAAAGGCGGCCTACGCCAGTATGCCTGCATTCTTGTCGCTTCTGAACTATAGCTCGATTATCGGAGTTCCTTTCGTTTGCCTGATTTTCCACAGTCGGAATCTACCCATGTAGCTTGGTGTCTTCGTAACCACATGAATAGGGGTGGGGAGGGTAATGCCAGTCAAAGGAAGCTAGGATTGTGAAAATAGTACTGCTAGGAAACCTAAGTTCAGCAGTCGCTCTCCTGTTTATTTCCTTACAAAAAGGGAATCTACTTTCCTCTCAGTCTCGACTTGAAATTCACACATGGCGAATATAACCTTCAAAAGCAGGCAGCAGTGCATTCATGGACGTTACATTGCATGTGAATTATGTGGCATTTGTGAAAGTATTCCTGTTAATCATAGCGCCCGTCATGCGCTGCAATTAACTGGAATACTTTCACAAATGCCCACAATCAGCCCGCAGCCTCTTTCAATTGAGAAAAGACATGTAGCAAGTCCAAAAGCACGGCGTGTGCTTTACACGTTGTGCTTTCAGACTTGCTTCATTTCTTTTCTAAATAGAGGACAGCTGGGTGCTGATTGTTTGCATTTGTGAAAGTATTCCTGTTGATTAACAGGAATACTTTCACAAAGGCGTTGGGCAACCAGTAAATTGCAGTTTTTTGCCGCTCGCTTATTAAAAGTTGGTGGCGAGAACTTGTGCGCGCTTCACAGGTGACACTACGCGCTCAGTGCCTTAAAGGTGCGTGGGCGCGCAGCCGCGAAGGTTAGCGGGAACAATGGTGGAGACTTCAATCTGATTTAGTACTCATTCTGCACAATATTGAGTGTCCATTTGTCCTGTTATTTTTATCCTCTTCCAAATGAAGACCTAGGTCCTCCCATGGGAGTGGGTAATGTTGGAGGGATTCTGCTCCTACACAGAACTGTGCAGAGACCCCCCAGGACCTCAGTGAATTGTGGTGTACCAAAAAACTCTCCTTAGTGCCAAGAAACCCTAACCAGCTAGCATCAGTGTCACATTAGCTCTTTGTTCTATAGCAAAGGAACCAATGATTAGACAACCCAGAACGTGCGACTTAGGTTATACTCTGGAATGGTGGGAAGGAAGAACACAGTTTTGTTATACACTCATACCAGTCCACAACAGGAGTAAAAAGAGACATGGGTAAGGTTGAAATATTAATTTTATCGATGTGTGCTAAGATGCAGTATCTTTGCTAACCTAAGCAGACGTATGATTAGAAATATGATCAGCATATATATACACAAACGAATGTATGTCTGTCCTTTATGCATTACTACACCATTCATCCGATCAGCATGAAACTTTGGGAAGTTGTTGTGTACACTCCTGCGAAGGTTTCTGGCAAAAAAAGTAAAATCTGTTAAATATCGGCCCCCATAATCTTTCCAATACTGAATGTTTACAGTTTCCGGTGCGACTCGCTTTTGCAATAACCATCAACAAAGCACAAGGACAATTGATGCAATTGTGTGGACTAGATTTGGAGAATCCGTGCTTCTCACATGGACAACTGTATGTGGCCAGCTCACGCGTCGGAAAACCTTCTGATTTATTTGTGCATGCACCAAACGGAAAAACAAAAAATGCAGTGTATCTACAAGCACTCGAATAAATAAACAGAATTAAAACAACACTTTAAAATGTTTTCCATATTAAAATTAATAAGTTTCAATAAAAATGACAATGTAAATTGAATGTTATAACAAGTTTCCTTAAATTTCCTTTCTTCTGAGAACACAGCAATACGCAATGGCTAAGCTAGTAATTCCGTAAAAACACAAAAGGAGAAATCATATTGCAATGGTGAAAATAGGTCCTATAGCGCCTAGTAATTCACCCTCCCTAGATAGGAACTATGTTTTATGAAATATAGACGGTCTCTTAGGCTTGTGTGGGGGACCCCATACCTCTAGAATAAGCAGAAGTGTATCACATCAGGATCTGCAAAAGCTCTCCGGAAAAAAAGGGCTTCTTCCAAGTGTCTGAAATCATGCTTACATTGTGATGTTAAAGGCGCCAGAATTGCGTTGGCTGCATTTTTTATGGCTTAAAGCGTGAGCAGATCAGCTCGAACAGCTACCTTGTTATGATGCCTTTGGATGCTTTATAACTCATTGTGCAGACTAAAGTCACAATGTAAGTCTAGGGATGCTGAAAACAAGCCATTCTCATGTGAAGCATTTCACGCAGCCTAACTTACAACAGTTATATGCAGTGTCGTGTGCAAAAGCGGCAAAAAGGTATAATGGCGTTTAAACTTCTAATAAGCCTATGCTAATTTAACAATATGCGCAACAAGGCCCAGCCCTTCCTACAGTAACAGAGTTGGAGAAAGCAAGAAATCACTGCTTAAGTTGTTGTTTTGAAGTAGGAGGGATTTGTCTAGAGTGTCCACTACGAGGCAGTCACTGATAAAAATGCAATCTCGCATAATGGTGGTGCTGCTGCTGCTGCGAAGGCCAATGAGGGGTTTGAACCCTCTGCCGGTACTGACTATCATAGGGTCGATACCTACGTCGATTGTCCTTTTTCTCCAAACCAACCGTCCTCAAGGTATCCAGCTCTGATTTCATCTTGGACATCTCATCGTCCGCATGAGAGCCAAAGAGATGCACCATTGAAGGGGAGGTTGAGTAATCTATGTTGGGCCTCCGGTTTCAGCCATGAGGATCTCCTAGCTCAAATGCCATGTGAATAGCCGTAGTCCGCAAGGTCTGAGGCATCTGCTGCCGTGCTGATGACCTGATTCGCCACAAGACCTCCTTCGTGCAGAATCCCCTGAATCTTCCTTCTGCAATTTTTCTGTGCAGCGTGAGAGGGAGTCCCAAAGCGTGCGGTCATAACAACCTAGTAGAGCAGATCGTAGCCGTCGTGAGCGTAGCCCGGCCTTGATTTCTCGGAAGGTTAGTTGTGGCAGGAGAAAATACGTGTTCTGTAATGCATACAGAAATCGGGCCAAAGTAATAATTTTAAACATAGCGGCTAGGCCTAGAATAGTGAGTGGAAGCAATTTCCGTCGCTGCGTGTCTTCGGCAAAATTTGTACCTGCGTTTAATGTTTCTCCAGTAGCAAAGGTCCTTATCAGTGCTGAGAAATTCCCAGGTAGGTGAACCCGTTATGGGCTGTCTGGAGGTCCCCAGGGAGAGTGGGCCATGTGGCCAAGGCACCTGGGCTATATATTATTAACTTATGCCAATTTATGGTTGTAAGAAATGGGGTTACCAAATCTCCAGGGGGGTAGCACGGAACCAAGCGGGCAGGCCAAACTTCAGAGGACATGTGAAGCACTCACGCAGTACTCACAGACGACACACCAGTCATACCACAAAAGAGGCAGGACACCAGCTTGCGTTGGAAAATTAGTAAGTAGTTTAGTATATCTCCAACCTGCAAGGCAAAAATGCATAAACAGTGGTATCACAACACGGCTCCAAATGGCACCAGAGCCAAGTGTATCAGGTGGGGAATTTTTACATGGGAAGTAAGGGCTGAGTCCATAAGTCCATGGCTGAAATAAAGAAGAATGTGATTAAATTGACATTAAACCTGGGGTCGATATGGCGGGGCCAACTCAGGCTCTCATCTTTAGTGGTAGGATGTAATTGCAAAATACAACATCAGCTTAAGTACACACCATGCACTATAACTCCAACCCGACCCCTGTAAAGGAAGAACTTCATGGCATCTCAGCACATGATAACAGACAGGAGCACCTGTAATAAAGCAGCAAGGCTTGCGCATTAACATGGGATGCAACCAGGGGCCTGGGATGACACGTCAGGCCAGCATAGGGGCAGGACCACTAGTATAAGACCTCAGGGAGTATACAACAGCATTCATCCAGCATTAATACTAGGCCATCAGCACACTGGGCGCGAAACCATCTGCCTAAGCATCACCCCAGCATTAACATAAAGCTCAGCCCTAACTCCTGGAGGTCATGCAGATAGCAGTCACATGAACACTAGGCCCAAATCACATTGAACCTGGGGGCATTTATGCATTTACCATTGGCCTGACTCTAGGCCTATGAACCCCAACCTAGGGCAAACCCTCCTCGGGGCATAAACATATAGATTGGTTGTCAGGCCTAAACATTTCAGGGAACATCAGGCAACAGGTAAAAATTTGCATTTCATTAGGCATATCACCTGGCTATGCGTATCAAACATTTCCCTGGGGGCCCCTACAACATTCTACATTTCCCCATGGCCTTTATGATTAACCGGGGTCTCTGTAGGCAGTTCAGTGGGGCCTAACTGGCATCCTGGGGTTAACTAATTCCCCAGCAGTCACTAGCGGCCTTTACCCTGGTTCTGGGCACTTGGGCCCCTATCAGTCAACAAAGGGGAGGGGGGCGGACACCGACCCTGTGTCCCGTTGCCCTCTCTACCCCCCACACAGTTTAACGCAGGCCCCACTCACCGGGCTCCTCTCGATGGCTCCTGCGGGGCTCGGTAGTGCAGGCGTCCTCTGGAGAGGCTCTCCTCGGGCGCAGACCGGCGGGGCACACTTGCTTCATCCGGGCCCCTCTTCCTCACAGGGGGCCCGGGGGTTCAAAACGGCCTTGGGGGGGCCACAGGGGGCGAACGCGGTGACCTGGCCCACGTGGGGGAAGCCCACCTGGCTTTCCCCCCACCTCACACGGGGCTCCCTCGACCTCCCGGGAGCCCGCAACGCTGTTGGGTCGCTTCTCCTGGCTGCCCGACTGGCAGCTCGCGGGGGGGCGCTGTCTCCGCTTTGTCCGGCGACTTCAGGCAGCCGCCTCCATTCTCCTCGGGTCCGGCGGCGGGCCAGTCACCGACAGTGTGCCCCGGCCCCGCCTCACTCAGCAGGGCCTCTTCCCGGCACTGGTCCCAGTCCACAGGGCACAGACCGGCGGGGTGGGCTCCCGCTCTGGTTGCTCTCACCGGGGCTCCCTCAGGGGGCCCCGCCCGGGGCTTCCTATCTCCGTCTTCACCCGGGGCTTAGGCTCGGCTTCCCTTCCTCTGGCTGCCCGGCCGGCAGCCAATCACTGCGCGGCCTTTCTGGGGGCACGGCTGCGCGGGCCAATTCATGCACGGCGTTGGCGGGGGCGGGCCGATGACGCGGCCGCTCGCCCCCATCACGTGATGCGGGCACTGACAGCTTCAGGGCCTAGCGCGGCCCTCACCTCACCCCAGGCGGCCCTCTCCGGACACCGGGGGCCGCCGCGACGATGCCCACAGCAGTGGGGGGGGGGGGTCCCTCAAACGCAGCGCCGGGCCGCGGCGGTGAGATCCTCCCGGGCAGCTCCTCACGACCCAGCGCTTCACAAGAGGGGGTAGACAGTCCCACTCCTCACCTCCTGGGCGCTTCTTCCACGCAGCTCTGGCGCGGTTCCAGGTCCAAACAGCGTCAGCGACCTGGGTAGGGGCCCTCCTTCGTCAGGGGTCCGGGGGACAGTAGAGGGGGGGTTTTGAGAGGTGCAGGGCCCAGCTCACAGGCCCCTGTGGCGGTAACATCTCGCAGCAGCTCCCCTCATGTTCTTGTCCCAGCTCTGTGTGACTCTCTGGTGGCACACCCCCCTTACTTATACCGTTCTCCCAGGCAGTGCCAGAACCTTCTGGAATGTTGGCAAAGCTGGCCTAAACTGGCTCAAGGGGAGGGGTTGAGCACCCTGGGTGCCAGGCTTTCCCTCCAAAAGCTAGGGGTGGCTGGGTAATAATATCTAGGCCGCTGACCTATGGCAGTCAAGTGGCAAAACCCATGGCCATGGCATCCATTTTAAATACAGAACATTTCAGTCAGGTGCATTTCTAAAATGGGGGAACATTTCCTGCACCATTTCGTGACATTACAATTTTCAAACAGGGCAACTCCTACCACACATGGCCTATACAGGGTTACTACCATGGGGGATACATCCTAGTCAAGGGGGTCAAAAGCGAAAAATTTCGGGGCAGAAGGCCAAGTACAACAATGGTGTACCCAGTTATGCCCGTAGGTGTCTACAGTATAAAACAGGGTAGGAATCGTGGTATCCGGGTGCATGATATATAGCAGTATATCGTCCGCATACAGAGATCTTTTCTTTCCAGATGTCGTCCGGTTTAATGCAAAACACCATAATCTTTGGATGTTGTTGGACCGCACAGGACAAAGTCTCTATCGTGAGAGCAAAAAGGAGTGGGGACAGAGGGCAACTCTGTTGGGTACCTCATCTAATGGGAAAGTCTCTGGAGAGCTGGCCATTGACCTTAACCCCTTCGACGCTCATGACGAGCTCAGCTCGTCATGAGGTACACCTCTCGTACACTCATGCCGAGCTGAGCTCGTCATGAACAATGGGATTTACAGATTTTCAGCGCAGGAGGGTAAAACCATAAGAGTTGATGGTGTTAACCCTCGCCCTGGAATCTTTATGCAGGAGTCTCACCCATTTCCAAAAGTTGGGACCTATACCAAATTTTGTCAAGGTAGGCCTCAAGGAAGGGCCAGTGGGCTGTGTCAAATGCCTTTTCTGCGTCCAATGACAAGAGAAAGTTCGGGGTGTCTTGGTCCTTAACCTCCATCTTCCAGTTATTGGTCCTACGCAAATTCAGTCTAGTCGCCGGCCGGGTCAAAATTCCAACTGGTTTTGATGTAATAGAGTAGTTATTACTTGGTGAAGTCTCGTGGCAAGGATAGTAGTCAGTGTCTTCACCTCCATATTGAGTAGGGATATTGGGCGGTAGGATGCACACATATTTTGGGGTTTCCCCTGTTTATGAATAGGGATGCTCATGGTCATACGTAGGTCCAATGGAAGGATTCACTCCTGTCATGCTTCTTGAAAGATTAAAAAGGTGGGGACTAGAGATCTGCACGCCTCTGGTAGAGTTCTGCGGGTAGGCTGTTTGGTTCTGGAGTCTTCCTGGGCCGCAACTGGACTATGGCCAAATTGATTTAATCAATGGTGATATCTAGGTCATGCCCCTCCATATCAGCATCTTCCAATAACAGGGTATGTATCCCCGCTAGGTAATCTGTAATGCCAGGGGGCGGACTAGGCATTTCAATGTTGCGCTTCGAAGCGCCTCTGCACAACACCTCGTTAAATGTAGTATCCACTGGCGACACTAGCCTGTGAAGTGGATGGCAGTTAGAGTAGTCAGCCTATGCTGATTCCGAAGGCCATGTAAAAGGCCTGTGTCTTCGCTCTGGTTGAACTATGTCTAGACCTGGGATGACTAAGGGGGATCTTGATCTGTGTCTCCTCTATGCAGTGGACTTCTGAGGTGTACTTGCCTGTTAGGCGTATGAGAAGGCGAGTATATTTGTGAATATTCTGAACCAGGGGTAGTTTTTGGCATCTTCTTTTCCTTGCACACTTCAACCATCTTGGGGAGAGGTTAGTCGGAGGTGTATGATGCACTGGAATCAGAAAGCCCTGGACGATTCTGGAGAGGATGAAACACAACTCAACTCCAGCTCTTTACCAGTCAGATCATGGATCTCACTAGACGGATCCCTCTACGTTGACACTGGTGAGCGATCTGTTCTGAGCCTCTTGGCTGGTGGAGACCTATGAGTGGAAATAGGCCTCGACATTGACCTCATCAATGCCGACCCGATGACCTTTTTCTCGACGTCAGAGGTGACTTCCTCGACGGTGATGCTCCTGCCATCGGCAGCGAAGCGGACGAATGGCTAGGAATGCGTTCTGGACTTGGCGTCTGTTCTATTTACTTTTGACGGTGGTGTCGGGGCTGATGTTCTTGACTGTGACCTCGCCTGTCAGCGATGTGTCTTCGACGTTGAACGTCTGCCTTCCACCATCGTAGGCGAGCCTTACTGACAGCCTGCGAGAGGGTGTTGACGTCAGTTGGTGAGAGGTCTTAGCTGTATCTGTATTAACCCCCTTCGGCGAAACCATCTTCGATGTCGGTCTCGGCACCGGGGATTTCGATGCTGAAGAAGAACACACATGTATTATCGACGTCCATCTTTCCCTCAACTGCAAATTTGACAGATGTCTTTGTTTTTCACCTTTTTTCTTGTGCTCTGGTCTTCTTTAAGAGGAGGGTTCTTTAGAGGAATACCCTTCCTTGCCACTTGCTGATTTTCCTCTCTCCTGCATAGCATAAAGCTTTATCTTCTCCCTTTCACAAAGGGTTCTTCTTGAAAATTGTTGGCAGTAGTAGCACTTCTTGGGTCTGTGTGTAGATGGTAGACACACAATACAGACTGAGTGCGGATCAGACTCAGCCATTTTCTTCCCACAAGAAGGGCACTTATTAAATAAGGCCTGCATTCTGACAGGAAAAATAGATGCAACGTCAGAAAAAGTTATGAGAATAGTACAATAAGTACTAAAAACGTTGAGTGAAGACAAAAAATCTCACAGGAAAAGATCAATTTGTGACAAAAAAAAACACTAACTGACGAGCTCCAGGATCCTCACTTAAGGAGCTGGAAAAAAGAACTGATTTAACTGTCACCTGTGGGGCATGATGGGAGCCTCGAGGTCCTGGAGGTCTTAAGGCACTGTACCTATTTTTTCTGAGTGTTCTATATGCGGCGTTCTAGGTTAATCAGCCTGCTAGCACCTTCCCTTTTTCCCTTTGAAAATAAAGGCTATGTTCAAAAACAAGCTGGAGGTACATATTCTTTGTAAGGAAAATGTTGTTTTATGTTTAGTATTTAAATGAGAAAATTCAATGCAATATTGGCATATTTGAGCCTAGTAATATGGTTTAGGCTGCATATTTCGTATACATGTATGTATATTTGAAATATATGCATATTGTATATATATATATATTTTTTTTATCCCCTGGAAGAGAATGACTCCTATGCCAGGCATCAGTTTGGAGCAGCCACCTGTCGGTGGATGACAAGGGACCAGAGTCTTGACACTGAGCTGTCGGTGGCCCCCTGTTGGTGCCTTGTGGACCTGAACCTCCCCTGGCAACTGAAGCCTGACCTAGGAAGGAGGATGAGCCCCATCCCCTTGATCAGTGGTTCCCAAACCCTTTTGACCCCTGGCTCCCTTGAGCCGCTGGCTGTGGCTCCCCATTATGTTACTTTATTGGGCAGGGTACTTTTATTTTACTCCCGGAAAATAATTGGGAGGAAGCAATTTAAGGTATTATAATCATGTAGTCTGCTTAAGTGTGTCAATGGTAGGCTATGATATGTGTGACAGGTCATGGTAAGACCTTTTATGTACTACTTGCATGTTGGCTCTGGACCCAAAGATCTCTCTCCTAAGTCTTCCTTCAGCTGACAAACCCACACCACTGGGGATCATGCTTCTCTGCTACTTCAGATCCATCATAACGCTGCAGGGTTGGTAAACTGCTTACCTCTTTCAACAGCAGTTTTTCTCCAAAGTGCTTCAGGTTAGAGGATTCACTCCTTCAAACAGGCATTGGCATGGCCAATGGGTTTCGCCTTTGGGACCTTGTAGGTGTTTAGCCATGCACCAGTGGATGTTTTTGCACCAAGGATATTGGGCTGCATAACTGGATACTTGTGGGGTCCCAGAGGTGGGACCTATTAGCTATGCCAATGCTTGTTATATTACAGAAGAGGAAGTTGCTATCTTGGAGAAATTTGAAAGCTTGTGTGCTGCAATATTTAGCTTGAAAGGTTCTGTCCACAAGAGCTGTTGCGCATATAGTAATGACATTGGCAAGGAAGACAGACGAGGAGGTAATGTGACAGTACAGGAAATTGTGTGCTCTGACTAACCAGGAAATCAGATGAAACTGACAAAATTGCAGGGATTGATTATGGGACTCTGACCCTCCTGTAATCCTGAGAAGAAAGGACAAGGGCAATTGCCTGTTTGAGCCTGTTCAGGGCAGAGAGGACAAGGGCAGTTGCCTGTTTGATCAGGACCAGGGCCAGAAATGCTGCCCATTTTCCCATATAGTAATACCCAGCACACTCCATCCACATCCACAAACAGAGAAACACACTCACACCAAATGTACACCATGCACAACCCATTGCACAGATTAATGTACCAGCATGCACTACAAGCCCAACCAAACCACATCTATACACCCTTCTATCCCAACTACCACACATATCCACCATTACCTACAAACAATACACAACTCTATCCTATACCTCTAACCAATCCACTCATCACTAACACAACGTCAATCAACACCATACATAACTACATCCCATCCAGACACACGCTCCCTGCTCTAATTACACCTAACAGAACACCTTTTATCACTAATAAACATATAATCATCCTTCCATCATTGATCCAACAAATGCCCTCTTCTCCCTTCTACCATAATAACACTAATGCACAACACACACACTGCACCCACCACACTTTTTAACTCTTGCAACAAACCAGTCTAAGACAAACACTCTTGCCTCTATTTTATTCCCTCCTACATACAACATACATTCTACTCATAAACACATCACCACTCCCTCTACCGTACAACCTCCTCTCACAAACAATACTATACAACCAAATCCATTGCATGAAACATATACATCAGCACCCCTTTTTACTACTCCTCAAAAACAAAACATATCACACACATCAGCACAACAGGATCTTCAAAGCGCAAAACCTCATAATATTCACCTTCACAAAATACAAACATACACCCACCTTTCAAACCACACAAAGGAACAAACTCCAATGCTAATCTTTCTCTCTTCCACCACAACTAACACAGACACAAAAACTCTCTTCTAACCGCCTCTCATCCATTGTACAATTTAGAACCTTACTGCGTGACCCACATGCTGCACAACCACCCCTGACTCCTACACCTTCCACCCTAAACACACGCAAACAATATAAGCAACGTGCCACACCTCCCAACTTCACTTCCACATGTCTACTGCACAACAATGTTACACCACGAAAACAACACAGTACTCCAAGTCACTTTTAAACACCATCTCCACCCCATACACAAGCAGACCCATCAAAATGCCTTCTCAGCATGCTGGATGAGGAACATGATACAGAACAGCTACACAATTGCTATCCTAATACAGCTAATGCTAGCACTAAAAATACACCTGCTACAAACCTACAGAATACTGATCAGTCGTCTACTAAACAAAGTCTCACTATCACCGAAGGCCACTTTTTAAACTGTCTACTAATACGTGCTCGATCACTCTCTAAAAACAAACATCACATCAACGACCTTCCTACAGGTGCAAAATCAGATATACTATTCATAACTGAATCATGGTTGGGAGAGGATATGGCTCCAGTCCTGCATGAAGCCGTTATTCTAGGCTATCAAACGATCACCCAAAATCTTATAGCCAAAAAAAGGAGGTTGTCTAGCTGTTGTGTTTAGGCAAACATTACATATCACTAAAGTTGACAACATCTCCATAAAGAATTGTGAGGCTCGTCTAGCAGGATGCAATCCTACACCGTCTTCCTCCTGTAACTTCCTGCTCCTTTACAGACCTCCACCTAGCAAGTCGACTTTTCCAGACGTACTTCTAGACACAGTTTCAATCCTGATAAGAATACACTCCAGCCTATGCGTTCTGGGTGACCTCAACATTCTGGTTTGACGGACCCAATATGACCCATCCAAAAACAATAATCACTGGCCTAGACACAATGAACCTGCATCAGATCGTCCACAAACCCACACAAACAACTGGACATTTCCTAGATGTCATTTTTGCTAATACTGAACTAGTTACCTTTCAAACTATAACTCCAGTCACATGGTCAGACCACCACTTGCTTTCCAACATAAAACAACACTAAGCGACTCACCTAAAACTACCTTACATCCATCCACCTATCGGCCGTGGAACCAACTCAATTTGGAACACTTAGAAACACAACTATCATCAAGTACAACTCTGGAAACCATCAATTCTGTTCAAAATCTATATAAGTGGCTACAGGAAGCTTTTGACATCCTAACTCCTCTCAAAACCACACAACAGAACAAAAGAAAAAAACGCCTTGTAGAAAATAGAAATAAAAGGCATAAACCAACAATTTAGAAAGCTACAAAGTACCTGGCTCCAAACAAACGCCAAACAAGAGAAATTTCACCTACAGAAAATTAACAGATTATACAAGTCAGCTATCAAAAAAGCTAAGAAAATGTACTATTCAGACAGGCTAAGAAAAGGTACTATTCAGACAGAATTCAAAATGCTAATGTGCAAATAAAGAATTCTATAAAATGCTGAATGAAGTTCGCAAACTAAATCGCCTAGAAGGAACTCATCCTATTACTTAAGACTTCACGCACTGGCAAATCATTATAAGGACAAAGCAGACACGTTGAACTCGTACTTAAAACAGAAACAAAGCACCAGCACTAACCCTTGTAAAACAATAATCCAAGAATACTCCAACCAAGTCTCTCAGTTCCTTCCAACACATCTCACACAATGAATTTATGGACCTGGTCAAAGCAAGCAGGCCTGCTGGCAGCCTGTTTGACCCCTGTCCACCGCAAACTTTCAAGACAATTCTTTTAACAACCTCTGCTGCCACACGGTTAAGACGAATCATCAACGGTTCCTTAACTACCGGAATATTTCCAGAAGAACTCAAAAAATCACACATGCACCCTTTACTGAAGAAAACAAACTTGGACCCGCTGAACCCTGACAACTACAGACCCATTACAAAAGGACCTTTTCTGGGCAAACTGATAGAAAGAGCAGCGTTCGCCCAGAATTCACAACTCATTGAAGAGAATGACATACTCTTAGACTTCCAAATAGGATTCCGTCCGGGAAGAGGAACAGAAACTGCCCTCCTTGCAATCTGGGATGACCTGAAGAATACAGTTGACCACAACAGGGTTGCTGCGCTACTCCTTTTGGACCTCTCAGCTGCCTTTGACATGGTTGACCATGGCACTCTGAAACAAAGTCTCTATGAAGCCGGCATAGAGGGAACTGCTCTAGACTCAATTGCGTCTTACCTTAGAAACAGAACTAATGTCATCCATACCCCACTTTTCTTGTCCAAACCATACTCCACAAAAGCAGGGGTCCCTCAAGGCTCTATCATCTTGCCCATGCTTTTCAACATCTACATGAAGTCATTACCAGTACTGATCAATCAATCTCACCTTCTGTACTATAACTATGCAGATGACACACACATACTCCTTCAACTGGAATACCCTAAAGACATTGGAAAATCACTAATTTTCAGCTGTCTCAGAGCCGTGGATCAGTGAATGACTTGGAGCCATCTCAAATTGAATGCTTCAAAAATGGAAATACTCACTTGTGGCGATTGGAAACATTACAACCGGCTTGCCGCATGGCCTAATGAACTGGGATCTCCGCCTAAAGTATCGAAGTAAGTAAGAAACCTCGGAATGACCATGGACTCCAAACTGTCGATTAATGCCCAAGTGGACAAACTAGCAAGATCAAGGATTGTCACTATAAAAACACTGCGACAAATTTTCCCTCATTTGGGATTTCCACACAAGGTCCAAGCTACCAACTCCCTTGTTCTGTCCAAACTCGATTACACCAATAGCCTTTACCACGGATCACCTTTAACGACCATGAAAAGACTACAACAGATTCAGAACTCGGTTGCCAGACTACTCTTGCATATCAAAACCGCAAGATCACATCTCCCCTGCCTTGAAAGCCCTGCATTGGTTACCGTTTGCCAGAAGATCCACGATCAAGCTGCTTTGTATTACCCACAAAGCAATACATCAGGAATAAAATCACCAAACACATTCAACAAAAGAACCTCCGCTCTAAAGGGGCATCTCGTCTCAAAATCCCAAGATACAAGAAAAAAAACATGGGTGGCACATCCTTCTCTGTTCAAGCAGCCAAACTATGGAACTCTTTACCCCCAACATAAGATCCACGACAACCACCTTATCTTCAGAAAACTACTCAAGAATTGTCTCTTCCCCACATAAGCACCATACGTAAACAGAAATTTACAGCATATCCCTCTGTATATAAGCATTTGTTTTCTTTATAGATATGTACCTATCTTTGTGTATTGCTTTGTATAAACATGTAGAATAATTATGTTGTTGAGAAAAATAAATGAATAAATAAAAATCATCTTTGGTCTACATGAACTTACTTCCATTGTGCACATATGTACCTTGATCTGTGTGTCTGTTACTTTTCTCCTGAAAAAGCATATTTAATTTAATTTAATTGCGGGTTTCTAACGCACTAGAATCGACTCCTGAAGGAGTATCTCTGCGCAATAGACCGCTGGGGAACCCGTCCTGGCTGTCCCTGTGAGATGGTCCCTACTGGGTATCTCCAAGTTGAAACCAGGCATCCCCGGCGTATGTGGGGGGCCGTTGTGGAGATGAGGCAAGCTAATGCCCAGAGTTGCCGAGTGTGATCCCTGGTTAGAGTAGGCACCGAGGTGAGAATTATCGAGTCCGCTGACCTTGGTCCACGACCCTGCCGCGTCGGGAATTGAACCCTGGTCCCGGGCCATCCTCTGCTCCTGGGTCTGCCGCCTCTAACCAGTGAGCAACACCATATCCAATGCACTACCCTATTTCTCATCCTTTGCCTCGATCAATATCTTTAATCTACATATACTTACCTCCTTTATGTATCTATATACTTTCAATGTACTTATGGATCTATATATATATCACCATCTTCTAATTTAGCATTTCCAATGCACTGCCCTATTTCTCAGCCTATACATCTACCAATATATCCTCTACATCCACTCTCATTTATCCCAAACCCCATACCACTATTATGATCCCCAAAATAACCCTTTCTAGACTCTCTCCTACTCTACCCCTCCTTGCATCATCTTACACCTCTTTTACTATACCGATCCCCTAAAACAAACCTTTCTAAACTCATCCCTCTGACTCCTCCCCTCCAAAACTCATTTTTAATCATCCAAAAGCCTCCTCCTACTGCTATGGCCTCAAAAAAAATCCTTCACTCTTTTATCCCTCCACTATCCTTTTCAATCAAAATAACAGACTAAAATGTTCACTTCTCAAATTCCATATTCCACTATACTAATTCACCAATAATCCGTAATGGGTTAGAGCCTGGAACAGCATGCCAAGGCATCTCAGACTTCAGACGCTTGAGAAGCCGTTTAGGAAGCTCCTCAAAACGTGGATTTTTAATCTCTCTGACGACTGGACTAAAGCAGCCATCTAGCCCCCCACTACCTCTCTCTGTGATCTGGTCCCAGGTTTTACAGCGCCAAGATGCTCCCTTCGGAGCGAACGTCTGCGCTCTAGAAATACCCCTCCAAATATCCAAATATCCAAATACTCACCAATAAAGCGTCTCAATACCCCATCAGGGTTACAAGCCCTATATAAATGCAAAGCTTTATCCCATTTCTACCCCTCCCCAACCCTTCTCAATCCAAATAACGGACTAACATATCCACCACTAAAATTACTTTCATGTTTCACCATATAAATTCAACACTAATCCTTATGGGTTCCAGAGTAGCGTGCTACTCGCGCTTCAAAACCCCATTAGAGGTAGCAAGCACTAAATAAATACAAACCTCTTTCCCTCTTCTATCCCGCCACCTACCCTTCTCTACCCAAATAACTGAATAATATATCCACTACTCAAATTACTTCATATTTCATTATACTAATTTTCAACACTAATCCTTTATGGGTTCCAGAGTAGCGTGCTACTCGCCAGAAAAGCGATTTCAAACCCATCAGGGGTAACAAGTGCTATATGAATGCAAACCTTTCTTTCCTTTTTATCCGCTATCCTTCTCCAAATAACGGACTAATATCTACCACTGAAATTACTTTCATATTTCATCATACTAATTCACCACTAATCCTTTATGGGCTTCCGGAGTAGGGTGCCTCAACACCCCATCAGGGGTAACAAGCTCTATATAAATAAAAACCTTTTTTCCTTCTCTATCGTAGGCCTAATCTCAGGGCCAATCTGCGCAGATAACTCAAGCAAAAACACACACAGGCAGCAAGGGCCGTCCAGCAGCCAACACGCCACAGTCTCCGCAAGGAAGACTCAAGTGGCCAAAAAAACCACACATCACAACAAAGGTGACCCGCCCAAAGGAAGGTCCAAGAACCATATCAATTTACCCGTCACTGAGGAGGAGGAGGAGGAGGACGAAGCCCCGCCAAGAACCTCTGGATGGCCGAGTCTGCCGGGGCATGGAATAACAGGGTGCCGTTGGAGGGAAGATTAACCAGTCGTTCCCTAACATTCTCAGGGAACACACTGTCTCGAAGCCAGGTGTGGCGGCGAAGGGCAACCGAAGAAGCCCTGGCACGACCCAGCACCTCCAAAATATCCCGAGCGGAGCGAAGGATGAACGCCGCCAGGCCCTGGTCATCCAACACATGATGCCGCAAGTCAATCTGAACAGTGTCCTGTGAAGCGGCAGATCCCAAAGACTCAGCTGAGTCCCACAAAGAAGAGGTGGCCCTGGCCAACACACATAAGGTGTTAAGGGCCCGCAGAGCGGCGCTGGTTAAGGCGAACATGTTGCGCCCCCAAGAGTTCAGCCAGCGGGCCTCCCAGGACAGTGGAGACAACATCGGCGCCAGGGATGGAAAAGCAGTCCGCAAAAGTGGACTGGAGGCAAAGGGGTGGAGGGAAAGACACGCCGGGTCACGCGGTTCCGGAAGATGCCAGTGCAGGAGGTGATGTGGGGCACTGGGTCCCCTGTGGCGGTACGCCCCAAGTCCCCATCAGGGAAGAAAGGAGTGAACCCTCAAAGGGAAGCAACAGCTCCCTCCCACCAGAACCCTATTGGAGCACCTCCAGAAGATGATCTGCAGGAAAATGAGCAGCCGGATAGCCCATGTGCAAAATACCCACAGCCGTGGACAGAGCGCGAGCGAAAGTCACACCCGCCTCCGTAGGGCCCAGCAGTGGAGAAAGCAGCTTCTCCGTGGGCGACGGCTGCAAACTAAGGCGGCCGTCCCTGAAGCCAAGCAGGGCAGGCAGGGCCAGACCTGAAACTTAGAAGGAGGGACCGAGGAGTGGGGGACCTGGTGCTCCTCCGGCGAAAGCCACGGCCTCGGAAACGGCGGGGAGCCGCCTTTCGAAGACACTGGGGAAAAAGCAACCACGTGGTGGCCCGTCTCCGGTGAGGATAACACCATCAGGCATCCGACCTTCGGAGAAGAGGAAGCGTCCAAAGAAGAGTCCGCGACCGGACGCCTGTCCATCACAGTAGAGTCCGCCGCCTGAGGCCATTCCACCCTACGGGAGACGCTGGACAGGTCTCTTCCACGTCACACAGCACGGGGGACCGGAGCGGCCAAGGGATGGCGCCAACTCGACCTCCGACGAGGCAGCCGCCTGTGTGGAGGGACAAGAGGAACCGGGGGAGTGACAAGAAGCCTTCCGCCAGCCTCGACACAGACCCATGCAGCGCTGCCATGGCCAACTCGACCTCCGACGAGGCAGCCGCCGGTGTGGTGGGACGAGAGGGGCTCAGAGGGGGGCAAGGAGTCCCCTTCCAACCTCGACCCATAGCGGGACGAAGGGGGGTCCACCGACCCCTGTGGCGCCACCCGGGCCAGCATCTGCTGGCGCTGTAGCGGCGTCACCTCAGCCATAGACAAGGCAGTCACCTGTCCAGAGCCCCAGTGACTCCCGTGACACCACAGGGACTCCCGTAGGAGTTTGCAGCGAAGCTGAGGCGCCGTGGTCCGAAGGAGGGACCCCCGAAGGGCCGCATCCCAACGGCACCACATCCTCCAAGCCTGGAGCCGTACCAGTCGGTGCCAGAGCCGCCGGCTACGCCATGTAGGGTCCCACGCAATGCAAGGGATCCGCCGACTTCCCAGGAGGGGACGGAGGAAGAAAAGCCAGCGAGGCCTGCAAAGCTGCCGCATATGACTCAATCTGGGCTCTTGACGCCCCCTCACCGGGAAACGGTGGATAGGAGGACGAGATGCAGGCCTGCATCACCCGCGGAGAGCCCTCGCCCCCAACAGGCCTGAAACCAGCCCCCGGGGACAAACTGCGACACTTACCCACTGGGGAGCGACGCTCATGTGGCCCAGGAGAGGGATGAGGATGACGACTATGACTGCCGCTTCGAGAACCTTCTGACGAAGCTGACCGAGGGGAAGAAGCTGACCTGGAGAGACGCGCTGAGAGCAGTTTTATCCGGCGCTCTTGCCGTGACTACGGCTTCAACTGTTAGCACGCCGCACAATCAGGGGAGCCGTGATCCTCCCCTAAACACCACATGCAAATGAGGTGAGGGTCCGTCGCCGACATAAGGCATCCAAACGACCTGCAAGACTTAAAGCCCGAAGGCATTCGCACACTGTTCCACACAGATACCACAAGGGAAGACAAAGGGGCCGGAACAGGCCCAGAGCAGAGACTGTATCCACGTTGCACACAGAAAAGGAAAAAACTGACGTAGGCGCGCCGGGGTGGGACTTATGTGACCTCGCTGATGTCACATGTGCGTACGCCTGGGCGGAGTCGCAGGATGCTATCCCCCACCTCTCCTCCGCACGCAGGGATGCTGTGGCAAACGTTTTCCGGATCCAGTCTAGCAATTCACCTCATGATGCGATTGTCCACACAGCCCTTTCAATGGGCTCCTGTATCCAGCTGCAGGCAAGCAGCTCCCAGAAAATGTTGTTTTTAACCGAGCTTAACATCCTCCCACCACCATTCTGTCACTTGTTCAGCAGTTGTAAGTCAAAGCACAGGGTCTGCTTTGCCTCCTTCAAATCCCTTTAATACAAGATGTGTGACAAGATAGTTGGAAGGGGGGGGTGCACCAGCCATCAGTCCCATCTCACCATTAGTATGTGCTAAATAGAGGGGTTTGGAGAGGAGTGGGGACAGGGGCTACATGAGACCATTGTGATAAGTACTCTGGGTTTAAGAGACTATTGACATGGACGACCACTGAGAAACTACTGGAATCAAGCGAGACTGCCCTAAGCAATTTCTACAATTTGAACCGCAAAATATGCAGGAAAAAAAATGTGTACAGAAACAAGTATACAAACAAGTTATGAAATATTTTCTTTAATTCTCAAACAAAATTCTAAGTCAATGGGAACATTCAAGCTTTTTAGGTTGAGCGTCAGCGAAGGACCTATTGTTAGCGCTTTCGGGGGAATCTGAGACAGCTTTCGGGCACGCGCCTCTGCTTTCTCAGATTCCTCCTCGAGGGCGCGCACGGCGCCGTGCACATCCCCTGCCTCGCATTCGCAGCCTCTCGCAATCACACACAGCCACACTCACGCATGCGCGCACACACACATACACCCACGCAGGCACAATGCATCGGGACACACATATACACACGCACAGCTAACAGACACACAGCCACACATATACATACACACGCACAGCTACACACGCGCGCACCCCCCCACCCCAAACCCCACTTACCGCATCGGTGCAACTCCGGAGTTCAGCCGCCACCGCGGGGCTCTCCCTCGGGCATGGGAGCCCCGCATCACCACTGCTCCTCTCCTAGCCAGCCAATCCGTGGGCGCGGGCTTCCAGCAGGAAACGGAAGTACCGCCCCACAGCAGTTTTCCGCATGCACACAGCTTGTTTTGAAAGGCGCAGCACTCCTAACCTGAAACACAGGCTGCCCGGCGTTGCTTTTCTTCTGGGTGGCACGCCATTAATGCTAAACAATGGCAGACACACATGTCGCTCTTCTATTTTGCCATTGTTCATTCGTTTAACAGTGCACAACTTTGAATCTCCATCATAGACTGCCGGGTGTTGCCATTCCTTTAGGCAGCATGCCATTAATCTTAAACAATAGCGGCCGTGCGGTGCAGCAAAGGTGTGCTTCAGTTTTGTCCCATAAACTGTAGTAGTAGCCAAGCGATGCACATATTTACTGCTTGGCTGCAAGCTCACAAGCAGCCGCAGAGGTGAGTGTCACCGGCTCATCTATGTGATAGGATAGCACGATAAGCTCCCCCTCCCGAGTTTTCTATGGGACACATTATGCTGCCACCAGTACTTTTTTTATTCTTCTAAAACATAGGCGAGGTTCGAGTCCGAGTCTCCAAGACTGGATTAGGCTGTAGGTGCCTGGGTTTTGCAATCTTGTCTTTCCGCTCTCGCACACATGGATATGATTATTCATATGCTCGCAGTGAGGAAAGGCTCCAAGTGTGCACATACGAGGGATATTGTGTTTGAAACTGGGGTAAGAAAAGGTGCCTGCATGGAAACCGACTCTGGGCATCATAGGATTTGTAGTCCGTCCTCAGTACCTTCTTAAATCACGGGTAGTTTGCTAAAACAAAACGACATTTTCTCCCTGCGTATTTAGTAATTCCTTATTGGTTACTCAACACTATTACATCATTATTTTTCATGCCGCCTACTTAGATAGGTGTACAGTACGGTGGTGGATTTATCGACCTTGTTGTTTGGTGAATATTTATCTCCGTACTGCTCGGACGAGCTAGCCTCCTACCTCGCTAGTAGCTTTCCAGCTTCTGCACATGGCCCCTTCTTATTTCATCTTCCTTGCGCCATTCTTCTCTTGCTAACTTCCTTAATCAGCCTCTTTTTTTAATGAAAACATTATTTGGCTATTTTGTATGTCATAGTGTGATGGTGAGAGTTTGATTCTGAGAATAAGTCAAAGGATTAGTGAATGAATTGATGGATGAGTGAGTTTATGAATCAATGGGTGAATGCATGGATGGATGAAAGGTTAGTTGTTTTTTTAATGAGTGACCGATTTGGTGCATGGATAAATGCATATTTTGCCGATTTTGGTGTATGGATGAAGGAGTGAGTGAATAATTGAACTGATGTATGAAGAGGAAGTGTGTGCATGAATTGATGAAAGAGTGATGGATAAGTGAGAGCATGGATTTGAGTACGGCTAAAATGATGAATGAACGCATGGATGATAACATTGTCCTATTTTGTTGTGTTGAAAGTATTATTTAAAATGAATCGCACTTTCTGTTAGAACTCTAGAGTTTTGCAAAGATTTCTAAAGATCATCTCCGTGGTTAAACTAATAAAATATCGCTTCATCTTCAAATTAGTTTCAGGAGTATATTTTGGTCCATAAAGTTGGCTTAGTACAGATTGTCATGTTCCCTTTGCTTCCATGTGCACTTTTGAAAAGCGATCTACTATTTTTTTGAAAACTCAGTTCATCTGACAGGAGCCATGCCTGTGAACGAAGATTATTCCGTGCCTTGCCTAAATTACGTCGACATGTTTAATTTGTGCTTCATTGAATAATCCTCACCTCTTCATATTTGACACGTTGACGTTGCCATGCCCCTTTTAAGCTTAGTAGAAAGGGTTTTCAGAAACATAGTACTTTTGACGCAGTGCGCAGATAGTGTAACCAAACTGCACTCTAGTTGAAACCGAAGTACTCTTGAGGATAGTGGAGATGAGGTCTTGTTTGATATCCACAACGTATTAAGGACCTTACTCTGGAATCGCCAGTAGAAGTTGTGATCACCTGCGCCTCGTCGCCGACAAATCCTAACAATAGGAGGAGATAGAGCCTCGTATGAGGATAGGACAACATGCCCTAACACTTAAGCATTGGCAAAGCCTGTTACTCTGCCTTCGCTTCTCTCTCCCTTGTCAGTCTCCATTTTTTTCTCCCACTGCCTCTCGTAATCAGCCTTCCATACCACCACACCCATCACCACCACCACAACATCCACCACCACCACATCCACCACCACCACGTCCATCGCCACCATGTCCACAACAACCACGTCCACCACCACCACGTCCACCACCACCACGTCCACCACTACCACACCCACCACCACCACACCCACCACCACTACATCCACCACCACTACGTCCACCAACACCATGTCCACCACCACCATGTCCACCACCACCATGTCCACCACATCCACCACCATGTCTACCATCACCATATCCATCACCACCACCATGTCCGCCACCACCACCACAGCCACCACCACGTCCAGCACGAGGCCACTACCACGTCCACCACCACCACGTCAACCTCCACCACCACCACATCCACTACCACTACCACGTCCACCACCATGTCCACCACCAAGTCCACCACCACATCCACCACCACCACGTCCACCACCACCACGTCCACCACCATCACGTCCACCACCACCATGTCCACCACCACCACGTCCACCTTCACATCCACCACCATGTCCACCACCATGTCCACCACCACCACATCCACCACCGCCACGTCCACCACCACCACGTCCACCACCACCATGTCCACCACCACCATGTCCACCACCACCATGTCCACCACCACCATGTCCACCACCACCATGTCTACCTTCATGTCCACCACCACCACATCCACCACTACAACGTCCACTATGTCCACCACTACCACATCCACAACTACCACGTCCACCACATCCACCACCACGGCATCCACCACCACCACATCCACCACCACCACATCCACCACCACCACCACCATGTCCAATACCACCACATCCATCACCACCACATCCACCACATCCACCTCCACCACCACCACATCCATCCCCATGCCCACCACCACTGCCACCACCACCACGTTCACCACCACCATGTCCACTACATCCACCACCACATCCACCACCACCATGTACACCACCACCATGTCCACCACCACGACCACCACGGCCACCACCATGGCCACCACAAGGCCACTACCACGTCCTCCACCACAACATCCACTACCACCACCACGTCCACCACCAGGTCCACCACCACATCCACCACCAAGTCCATCACCAAGTCCACCACCAAGTCCACCACCACTACATCCACCACCACGTCCACCACCACCACCACCACCACGTCCACCACCACCACCACCACCACGTCCAACACCACAACATCCACCACATCCACCACCACCACGACCACTATGTCCACACCACCATGTCCACCACCACCACCACTACGTCCACCACCACTACGTCCACCACCACCACGTCCACCACCACCATGTCCACCACCACCACATCCACCATCACCACCTCCACCACCACCACGGTCACCACCACGTCCACCACGAGGCCACCTCACTCTATCTATCTATCGCCCTCCCTCTATCTATCTATCGCCCTCACTCTATCTATCGCACTTACTCTATCTATCTATCACATCACCATAGCATCACTCAGGGGCACCACAACATCACTATGCGCTACCACAGTATCACTGAATGCCACAGCATCACTTGTCGCCACAACAACACTCAGCGCCACCACAGCATCAATCTGTGCAACCATTCAACAACAATTGGTTCAAATATGTTCTCTCAATGTTTCAAGCTTTATTACAAATGTCACAATAAGATGTTAATATTTCACTTCTGTTCTTGGATTTTCGTCACAATAAAATACACTGAACATAATCTTCACAAACGTTATTTACAAAAGTTTAAGCTATTGCCATTATAAATTACAATAGCTTTTATTTAAGTATTAATTATTAAATAAAGTCATTGTTATTTGTAATATCAATACATCTAAGTCACATAATTACAACACATATTGCATTACAAATGCTATAGATGTCACATTTGCGAAAGTTAAAACTATTGGCATTGTAAATGACAAAGCTATTAATTTTGCTATTTTCAAAAACAACACATAAATAAAAAATGTGTCATTTAGAATACCAATAGCTCAAACTTTCCTAATGTGAGACCTATTGCATTGCAAATGCTTGTTAGAGTTTGGTTTTATTTTTATAACACAAGGCTATATGCTAGAATCTAGCATACATGTCTTTCTCCCAGTTTTGAAGCAGTGAACTTAATTGGAAGTGGATGGTAGTCCACCACAAGTTATCACTTAACTTTGATAAAATGCTTAAAGCCTTTATAACTACCAAAACAGTAAAAACTGGTTTCCCTTGGGTTGCTTGTCAAGCCGTCTGCAGGGCTTTTGCCCCGCAGCTCTTTCGTTTTTTCCTTTGGTGCGGCAGTTTCTTCCAAAGAGGTTTCCCATGTCTTCGGACTTAAAGTACCCTATGCGGGGTAGTGTAATCTGTTATATAGCTTGCGCTGTGCTATGGGGTTGTTGTCGCCTACGGGCCTCTGCTCTCCATGGCATTTATGTATGTTGCGGATGCCTCTTTAGATCATGTGCGCGGACCCCTCGTGTTGGTGTGTCAGGGCATTTCCTCGCCTTTGGCTCCTGTCTTGGAGGCTGTGATGGTTTCATGTTCTCACCTTTTTGAGGCGTAGCCTGCCCGGTCTCCTGGGGCCCCCGGGCTATTCTTCCTGTTTCCGGCTGCCTCTGCTGCCGGTGCCACTCTGTCTGGTCTCTTGACTTCCGGCTATTGTGGGCTCGCCTTCTTTTTCCTCATTTCCTTGGGCCCTCTAGGTTTCCTTTCTTCTTCTTCTCTTCTTCCTTACCTGGAATTGGCTGGAGATTTGGTTGTCTTGTGGAGGTGGGGGATGCTTCGGCCTCCCTTGGCCTTGCCCTGCTTCCTCTGTTGTAGGTGAATGCACTTCTTGTTCTCTTTCCTTCTTCCTACACCCCTCTGGGGTCGGGGGTGTTCTGATTGTGGGCGTTCCCCTTGCCTGGGGAGAAGGGCTCCTCGTCCTGTCCGTTGGACTGGTCCCCGGTGGGATCCTCTGTTATGTCCATGCTGGTGGGGTCCTTTCTCAGACCCTCCTTCCTTTGGGCACGGCTAGGGTATCTATTCTACATTAAGGAATCTGTGGCTAGTAGTCTATCAGATGTACAAGTTACTTACCTTTGGTAACGATGTATCTGGTAAAGACGATTATAGCCGCAGATTCCTTCACGGCCCGCTCTTCCTCCCCGTTCTGCGAGGACCTTTTTGGCTTGGCGTTCTGCAATCGCCTTCTGATGGATGGCTTTGTTTCTGTGAGTGCATTCTTCGCTCCTTGACAGGATGTTTTTGTTTTGTTTCTTGTTCCTTCCTCCTCTTTGGCAATTAGAGGATGGGTCTATGGGTACTCCTGTGCCCCTCTGTCCTGGTGGCTTCAGGATTGAGGCTTTCCTTGCTCTTGTTCCTTCACTTCCTCCCTCTTTGTCTTAGGGTCCTAGCACTTCTGCCCCCCCCTTTTGGGTTGGGGTCACCTGGCAGTGATTTGCCTCTTCTTCCCTTGGGAGGTTGCCGCACTCTGTGCTAGGGTTGCCTTGGAGGGTTGTTGTTCCCTGTTTGTATTGGAACTGATTCCCCTTCGTCATTCCTGGTAGGGGTTATACTCCTGCTTAGGTTCTCATGACTTTTTGCATGTGTGCCTTGTCTCAAGGGGGTACTGTCTACTTTCTGGCTGGATGGGCTCTTTATTCTTTATTCTTCTCCCTGCCCTTTGGTACTGCAGTGTCTGGCACTACTCCTTATGGTGTTGTTCCTCACCATTCCTTTTTCCAAATGTTCTGCTATTTCGCACACTGTTCTCATGGTCCCATGTTCCCACAGTTTGTCTGGTGGCACAGAAAAGTTCTCCGGAGAAAACTGACGTAGGCGCGCTGGGTTGGGACTTATGTGACCTCGCTGACTTCACATGCGTGGACGACGCCTGGGCGGAGTTGCGCGATGCCATCCCCCCAGCGCATAGGGATGCTGCGGCAAAAATTTCCCGGATCCAGTATCACACCTGGGGATAATTCTATGTTAAGGAATCTGCAGCTAGAATCGTCTCTACCAGATATATCGTTACAGAAGGTAAGTAACTCATACTTTTGGTCTCGCCTAGGCAGCGCATGCACTCTTTTCGAGACATGTATCTATGGGCTCCATGCATGCCCATCATTGTTCGTTCTTGTTAGTGCCCTTCCTCAATGCGTGTTTTAAGAAAATGTGTTTTAGTCCCTCCTTTTGATTTGGCCTCCCACATGGAGCCTACCTGTTGCGTGTGGTCTTACTCTTTTGGTTGCTTATAATTCCAGTATTGGAACTTTCATAGATTCACATGCTTGAATCTTTCCCCGCCGTCGATTGGAGTTGCCAGTACATTAAAATATCAAAGCTAAACAAATGCAAAGCGGAAACCAGGCCTAGGCCCAATTTCAGTTTTGTAACACATCTCTATCATTTTGTAAAAAGAGACCAAAAATAATTCTAGAATCAATCAGGACCTCTAGAACACTCCTGAGAGCACCATAGACCCTGAGATTTTCTACTGAATGTTGTGCTAGGGAGTCTCCTCTCAGCTCTGCTCAGTTTTCTTCTACTTCAGTGAATTTGGATAAAGTTCTTTACTTCAAATCTGCATTTTAGTACTGCTTGACCATCTTCAATGCTGCTCTTCTAGGCATACCCAGATAGTCTTTTTAGAGCCTGTGCCACCTGCTCTAAGAAAAGGCTCCACACAGACGACCCTCACAATGTCTATTTATTGCCAATATCCCAACCATAAGGCAAAGGAGTGTCCGGTATGTTGTACCTTTTCTAATTAAACGATGAGGGATTGCAAGGGGGTGCAGCCTAATATGGCTCCAGAAACTAAATGCCAGAAAGGATGTGATTTTGAGTGAGTACAGTGAGGCATTCTCTTCTTCATCCAGGAGGTCCCATAAGAGGGGAAGATCACCTCATGTCCATTTTTCTGGTGAGCATCCGAAAAAAGGCCCTTAAAAAGACTTCTCATGGGTGCAGTCACTCAATCTAACAATTATGTAAAGGAAAGAGAGAGACATGCCTCGGGGGACAAACAACCAAACAAAGAGAGTTTTGAGCCTTCTAATACACCCCTTTAAGGCAGGCACTCTTTCAAAAAGTCTTCTGTGTCTCCTGAAGAAAAGCACTCTACAAACAAGCCTTCACCAATGTCGACAAGCGAGGAGGTTTGCCATTATTCGACAACTAAACAGAAGGCAAACTACCACTCCAGCGTTGATGGCAGTGTCTATGTCTGTCGTTGAAGACTTTGTCACCGCCAAGTAAACTGTTGATGCTATTGATGATGGCACCAACTACAGTAAGTACACCTATGGCAGTTATAGTGTTGCTTACGGTTCCGAAATCACTGCTGATATCCGCTTCTCTGACGATGGTGTTGTCTGTGGTACTGTCAATGAGAGGGAAAAACAGAGAAAGCTAGGACAAAACAATTTCACCAGAAGTTAACTAACCCAGCAAGGTTACACCTCTGTTGCCTTCTCACTTGTTGGAAGAACCAGATTCTGAAGGAGAGGAACAATGCCCCTTTGGCTATGCAAGTAGCTCAGCACAGCTGCATGTCAAGTGCCAAGAGGATCATTTTGAGGAGGAATATAGACAAAATCAATATTATATTCCTCATCAGGGATACCATCAGGATTTATCCGGGAGAGGTAGTCTGCATGCCTTCATCGTTGCTAACAGACCTGCAATTTGTTAGCTGAAAATAGGAAAAGAGTTCCTCCAACGGTTGCACCACAGCCTACGTTGATGCCTCAGCCACGTTCTATCCAGTTTACTCCAAAGAGGGTTCAAACTTTATAGGTGGAACCTCTACAGAAATCACCTCCAGCTCCTCAACAAGATCCATTGATGACCTGGAAGAACTCTGAGATCCACATAGAGAGTGGGATGACTACCCAATTCCCACACCTCCTTCTCTGGTGCCCGTTGACTCGTAACCAGAAGATATTGGTTGTTTTCACAACTTACTAGAAAAGGCAGCCACGAGATTTGATCTACAAATGCCAACTTCCCAAACTTATTGAATTTTATATGATTTTGAAGAGCCCTTTAGAAAATCAGTGAGGGCTCTCCCTATTATGATTCATTTATGGGTGGAAGGACTCAAGTTCATGAAGACGCTAGCGACACCAGTGCTATCCAGATTGGAGAAGAAATGCAAGGCTCCAGAGGATGCTCCAGACTGCTTGGTGGGTCATCCCAAACTGGACTCTGTAACCTCTCAGGCAGCACAGAGAAAATCCAAGAACACTTTTGTGCCCATCACCACTCCTTCTGAGGGGGAAAGCAGGCACTTGGGTAGCGCTGGTAAGCATTTCTCATCAATGTCAGCTCTAATGGTCAGAGCGGCTAATGCCCTTGCCATTCTGGGTTGACAGGATCAACAAATCTGGTTGGACCTGGCGCCACATGTGGAACAACTTCATGAAGAGAGCAAAACAGAAGTACGGAAAATTCTCCAAGAGGGCAAAAGAGCATCTGCGGAGGTTGTAGATTGTGTGATGGAAATCACTACTATAGCATTCAGGTCGCTTGGAAGTGCGGCGTTATTGCATTGTAGAAGATGGCTTAGAGCTACTTCGTTTAGGGCGAAAGTGCAAAATAAGATTCTAGACCTTCCATGTGATGGAGAAGCTTTATTTGGAAAGCACATAGATGATGCACTGTAGGATATAAAGAAAGATACTGACGCAGCGAAGGCGTTAGGGATGCTTCAATATCGGAAAGTCCCCTTTAGGGGAGCCAGAGGAAGGGGCCATACTTTGTATATAGGTGGGTATCAGCAGTACAGGTATCCCTCTTATGCTACGTCTTCCCAGCCTTATTGACCACAGCATGTTCAATGACCACCACAATCTGTGACATATTCAAATTCTACCCCCAGAGGAAGAGCAGGATGTCAGGGAAAGGACTTATGACGCCAATGACTAACTTCAGGCTCTGGCTATTTTTGGTCCCACCTTTCCACAAATTCTCCTTGAGGGGTTGATTTCTTTTCACCTTCACCAGTTCTTTTCTACATTTCTGTTCGAGTTTCAAAATCAGGGCCTTGGTCCGACTCAGAACCTCCCAATGCTTTTTCCGTTGGGTGGCACAGTATGCAACAGCCACTCATCGCCTCGCAGAGCACGGCCAGAGAATCCACCATGCCAGAGTTCTCAGAGAAGTAAGTTGCGAGGGCCTGGTGTATGTGGGACGAGTATTGTGGGTTTTGGAGAGGCCATGGCGATAAGCACCATCTAAAGGGGGGGGGGGGGGCGCGCCACTTCCAGGCGGAGCGTTAGGGCCACCGGAGAATGATCTGATAGACCTCTAGGTAAGATATCTGTTCCTGCTGTTCAACTGAAATAGGAGTTTGGTATGAACACGTATTACAGCCTGGAGAACGAGTTGTGGACAGCCGAGTAATATGTGTACTCAGATGTAGCGGGGTGCAGATGCCTACATGTGTCCAGCCACCCCATGTCCCTCATGAACGTGGGTAGGTCTCGAAAGCTCCGGTGCCGCAAGCAAGTTACACGTATCCTGCACTACATTTGCCACATCATTCCAATCCCCACCAACAATAGAGAGGCCGTGAGGTATTTCCAACAATTTTGCCGACAGACACTCAACAAATGTGTCCGAAAGTGGAGGAGGTGCATAAATACTGCACATGATTATAGTTTTCCCATATGTTATGTTATGTTATGTTATGTTATGTTATCAGAAGCTTGTAAAGCGCACGGTCACCAAAGGTTTCATGGTGCTAATGCTGTATGATTGTGTAGCGTGCAAGTTGTTAGTAAGCTTGTTTAAACAGCCAGGTTTTCAAGGCCTTTCTGAACCACAGTATATTGTCACAGCTCCTGATTGACAATGGAAGTGAATTCCAGAATTTGGGGGCTAAGTAGGAGAACCTGCAACCTCCCTGTCTCTTGAGTTTGATGGCTGGGGTGGACAGTAGGTGTAGGTGGTAGGAGCATAAGTTGCGTCTGGGGACATGCTTTGTGACCATGTCATTGATGAACTTAGGGCTCTTGCAATGCAACACCTTGAAAGCAAGGCAGCTAGCTTTAAATGCAGCCCGTTGCTCCAACGGCAACCAATGGAGTTTTTGCAAACAAGTTCTAGCTGATTTCCATCTAGGTTGTTTGTAGATTAGTCTTGCCGCTTGGTTCTGGATTATTTGAAGACGGTTGAGCAAGAAGCATAGTGGCATGCCTATGTAAAGAGCATTTGAAAAATCAAGGCGGGACAGGACCAGTGCTAGCACCGCCTGAACAAAGGCTGCGTGGGTCAACAGGTGAGAGATCTTTCTGATTTTTCGCAGTTGGAAGAGACTAGTGGATACCACCAAACCCACTTGGCCTCTAAGAGAGAGATCTGCGTTTATAATGACCCCTAGACTTTCCACAAAGGACGACGATGTATCTACCATGTGGATCAGTCCATGTTTTAGAATGGATATAAGGGATTCAACAGTGAATGAGTATGGCCGCCACCCTGGAGCCCCTGGTGAACCCTGTGTGGAAAACTTATATATACCCAAAGCGAGCAAGACACAAAGCCTTAGTACCCAGCAGATGGGTCTCTTGCAGAAGAAGAACATTGACAAGGGCCTGCTTGGCTTGCCATAAGACCGCACCTTGTTTGATCTTATTGAGTGCCCCCGTATGTTCCACCTAACCACCTGGAGCCCACCCACGGGGTCAACTACAGTGCAAGACATCTAAGAAAGGCGTAAAAGTCTGGGCTGCTGCAGGGCACAGAGAGCAGCGATGAAAACGAAAAAGACACAGTGTGATCAACAACATACAACAAAACCAACCGCCCTCCACCCACCCAACCCAATACCTCAAAACAGCTGAAGCATCTGTCACGGTATGTGTCACGCCGCTGCCCCAATGGGGGCAGGGCCCTGTCCCATACCAAGAGTCCCCAAAAGATCTGTCCCCAAACATCAACAGGGTTCCGCAAAACAAACAAGACAATGGACGGAATGTTGCACAATGGCAAAACATTCACCCCCAGTCGCAGATCTGGGTTTAATCCATCGTTATTTTGGTCACCAAGCCACCCCAGTTAAGACATGGCTATATGCAAATCAGTCTTGACCCTGTGCCTCATGGGAACAGTCCAGCCCGAACTGCTAAGCCATGTCTTCCCTGGACCGGAATCAATCATTCTAGGACCGGTTTCTGGCTTTCAGCCGTCTTCAGCCAGGATAGCTTGACTCCAGTGGCATATTGAGCAAGGGACCCACGTCTGGGCATACCCTTCCCACATAGGGTGAACAGCAAAACAAACAAGATAAAGGACGGAATGTTGCACAATGGCAAAACATTCACCCCCAGTCACAGATATGGGTTTAATCCATTGTTGTTTTTCTCACCAAGCCACCCCAGTTCAGACAAAGAAGGGGATGGGTCTCATGTGGGCCCGTGATTTTTTTATTTTTTTTATTTTTTTATTTTCAAAAAGATATACAAAGAAAAGAAAGCAAATACAAACATCTTCTTCCACATAGTCACCGTTATATAAACATGAGACACTATCAAAATAACTTCAATTATCCTCATTTGAGTCATGCATTATCATCATGTGTCATAGTGGAATCACTGACATATCTGACAAATAAGCATTAATGTCCAAAATTGAAGACCTGAAGAAGAAGTGCTAAAGAAACTCGAAATGAAATAAAATGAAACACATATACAATCTCAAAGAAGCATCAGATAATGTGTCTTAGGCATCATGCAGTCCAAGTGTCTATAATTCCTTTCCGCTGTTTGTCACTCCTGTTAAAGGATCCCCTTTACCATACACGGCACACACCCGCCCCCCCCTCGGGCTCTCAATTCCAGCACACAGCTCACTCAGTTTTATTTAGCAGATACAGTCTCAGCGGTTCCCATATGTCTCTTGGTCTCCACCTGTTGGGCAGCTCCTCCACATAGACGATGAGATTATCCCGACAATACACCAGGTCAGCCAGCCATGCCTTGATTACAGGCTTGCGCCCCTTCCCCACATCTGATCGTCACCCTGCGTGCAGCCAACAGCAGCACCAAACGCGCCAAACACACAAGAGTACCTCTCGTCCCTCTCACATGCGGCACACAACACAGAAGACACACTAAAGGGGTGCAAGGGAGGTCCACGGCGGTCATCTCGCGCAAGCAATCGACCACCGAAGCCCAGAAGTCCGCCACCTTCCCACAGTTCCAGGCAAGTGCATGAAGTCTGCATCATCCTGTCCACACCTATCACACCTCGCCGACTCCCGCAACCCATACCGGTAGAGTCGTGCTGGAGTGTAGTATACCTGATGAATGTACTTAAAGTGAATAATCTTGAGATTACCATTTATACAGAGTTTCCCCGTTAATCCACAAATGTGCTTCAAATTATCCTCGGAGATAGCCACAGGCAGACAATCATTCCATTTAGTCCAGCTCTTGTCTTCTGCATCTACCGTCTCATCTTTAAAGGCCGTGCAGTTCCAGCCGTGAGCAGTATTATATAGGATTTTTCCGGTGGTTGAAGTTCAATGCGGCCTCCCTGTGCCGCTGGCGAGTAACACAAGGCAGTGGTTCAGGGATGGTCGCAAACAGCAATGGCGAGAGAGGGAAACCCTGCCTAGTTCCTTGTTCGGTACTCAGTGCCTCGGATGTCAATCCGCCCACTGGTACTTTCGCCGTCGGAGCCGCGTACAGCACCTTTATCCATTGTATAAACATTGGGGGAAACCCCATACGGCGTAGCAACCGGTACATATACCGCCATTCCACTGAGTCAAACGCTTTGCGGCGTCTAGTAGCACCGCCGCAGCTTCTAAAGACATGAAACATAGAGAAGAGTGTATGCAGATTGTGCGAGGTGGATCGTTGCGGGACGAAGCCAGACTGATCAGGCAATATCAGCCCCTGTAGTAGTGGTTGGGTTGCAATTTGGTGGCAAGGATCTTTGCCAAAATCTTGGCATCAATGTTAATTAATGACAGCGGGCGGTACGACTCACATCGGTCTGCCGGTTTGTCTTTTTTGAGCAGGTCGACGATTAGTGCCTCCCTTAACGAAGGGGGAAGCGTCCCCTCTTCGTGTGCCTCCACATAAACTTCCAGCAGATGTGGCGCTAGCAGGTCCGCGTATTTTTTATACAATTCCACTGTGAGCCTATCAGGCCCCGGTGCCTTATCATTTGGCAGCACCGCTATAGCCATTTTTATATCTTGCTCGTCTATGGGGAGACTGAGATATTTCCGCTGCACATCAGACAGCCAGGCGCACGCAATGCCTTCTAGATACTTATCGAAATCCTCCACTGGTTGTGAACCTCTAGTGCTGTATAAATCCGCATAGAGCACGCGGAACTGCTCGGTAATAGCTTCCGGAGCATAGTGCTAATTTTCTGAGTCGTCCACTATCCTGTCCACCCGTTGCTGGTCATAACGCTCTTTGATTTTGAACGCCAGCGTGCGACCCGGTCTGCCCGCCTCGCCATACTGCCTAGCTGTATGTCTACAAGATAAATATTTGATCTCCGACTCAGTGAAGGAGTCATAATCCCGGATCAATTCTTGTATTCGGGCTAATTTTGGCGTCTCAGGCCGACACGCATAATCACTTTCCAAAACGCACAGTTCATTTTCAATTCTCTGCAGTTGTTGTCTTATATCTCGCAGTATACCCGCTGCCGCACCCATGCGCATTCCTCTTATGGTGACCTTAAAGGCCTTCCAGAGTGTTGCCGCCCGATCCACAGTGCCCTTATTCAATGCAAAGTACTGTACTATGGCGTCATGTATGGTCTTCTCGTATGTAGGGTCAAGGAGTGCATCAGAGCGCAATCTCCACGTGAACAGGCGATGTACCCCTTTCGGATAACGTAAGGACTGTCTCACTGGATTATGATCCGACAGTGTGCGAGCCAACGTCATCACCACATCAACCCATACCATCAACCAGCCAATAGTCAAGCCTCGACCAGATTTCATGTGTAGGTGTCGCAAGTGTACCCTCCCTTTTGTGCGCATTCTGTATTCTCCAGACATCATACAAACCAAACTCTTCCATAGCCCTCTTCACTTTCTCAGCAACTCTCGGGGTACGATGTGTCATAGGGTTTGACTTGTCTAACTGCGCATTCAGATAGGTATTAAATAACCTCCCCAGACTATTGGTGTGGTCGGCCACTCTCATAACTTACCACACATACGGTCTATACATACTGGGTCATCTGCTATCGATCCATACATATTAACAATTGTGATCAACGCGCCTCGCAGCTTCCCACACACCATTGCGCAGCTCCCCTCCTCATCCGCATATGTGTAAAGCTCATGGAAATCAACCCCTTTCCTGACCAGTATCATCACACCTCTTGCATACGACGAGCACGAGGCAGCCAGACGGAATCCCGCCCATCTGCCCATCACGCCACGCGCAGCGAGTGGCGTCAGATGTGTTTCTTGCAGCAGAACGAGCTGTATCTTGTGCCTATTTAGATACGCAATCACCTGTCTCACCTTCCTCTGGGAATTGAGGCCGCGCACATTCCAGGTCAACATTGTACACTTATCTGCCATCAATCAATAATAGATCCGATAATTAGTGTACACAGCACAGAGCTCTGAGGGGGCACAGCGCAAGCAGCTGTGGCACGACAGAAGCATTACTAAGACATCTTGCCTTGACATGCACAAATTGCCAGACTTAATACCAAAAAAGAACCAAACAAACGAAAACAACCCTGACCCAGCCCCCCCGCCTCCCACTCCAACCTCCTAATCAGGTTGAGAACAATACCCCCCCTCCTCCCTCCATACTGCTAGCATTTGGGTGATACCCTCTCGGGGAAGAGGAACAGCAGCGTGTACACGCACCTAAGTGCGGCCGCCGGAACTATTGCCACCAAACCCCCGCCAGGACCCGTGCTGAAGAACATTGTAATCTACAAATTACAATCCCCTCTCAGAACTCGAAGGGAGCATTCAGATTGGACCGGCATTTGTGCCCCCCCCCCGACCATCCTCTCAACTGAGTCAAGAACAGGCCCCACTAGGCGCCGCCACACTTAGAGGCGACACACCCTGCCAGCCCCGCGCCTCTGTGCCTGCTGAGCCCGGCCCCCCGAGCGCCACACTCACCCCTCGGCTCCTCACGTACCTGGCCCGCGTCTCTCAGCCGCTCTCCAGGACCATAGAAAGGGCAGCGCACTCTTCACAGTCCTCCGGCCTGAGTGACGCCTCACTGGGTCCCCACCGATCGCCTCCAGTATATGCACCGCAGCAGTGTGATAGGCTGCACGCAGTCAGCCCGGGCCCTCCGGCGTCGCCGGTTCCCCTCTTCGTGTCGTGCCGCCAATCTCCAGTCGCCAGTCCTGCTTCACTCGGGGGGCCGACCACAAGGTCCTTCAGGGCTTTTCGATCTCGCCCGCAGGTCACAGTCGCGCAGGGAGTCCTTGCCAGCAGCGGCAGTCAGAGCGCTCGTCTGCCTGCCGCCATTTCCTTCAGCGCCTCTCAGACCGCTACCACACAGAGTCAGAGGGGATAGCGCCGCTTCCCAGCCCTCAACGTCAGCTAAAAACTTGCCCCATGTCTCCAGAGTTCCTCCGAGGTGTCTAGTTGTTGGTCACAGCGGGATTTAGGATGGTATTCGCCTAGTTTTTCGGTTCCGGCGTGCGGAGCTCCCTTACGAGGCAGCCATTCCGCTATGCGCCGTAGCCACGCCCCCCCACTCATGTGGGCCCGTGATACAGCAAAGGTCGTTGGCGCTGGAACCAATATGATGAGAGTTCTCCAGCCTCGAGTCAGGTCAGTGGCACGGATCGCCTCGCCTTGCCTCCTCTATTCTTGATGCAGATGTACTTCGTGATTTGGAGTGGCGTCTTGAGCGAGACCTGCGTGTTGACTTTATCTTAGGCCTGGTCACCTGTCGCTTAGACTCTTCGGAGGATGGATCAGGTTTAAAGCGTGGCAGGGTATGCGGCCAGTATCTTTGTCTCTTATTCGCCCAGGTGAAAACTTCCTTCGAGTCGAAAAACGGAATATGTGACTTGTAGATAACTCTCAATCTGGCCGGGAAAAGGAGCGCATATTGGATTTTGAGTTCCCGCAACCGGGCTTTAGCAGCCGGCGTTGTTGTTGTACCATGCATGTATAGTCCGGAAATACGAGGATGTGATGAGAATCGAAGTGGAGTTTACCGATTAGCCTGGCCTGTGCAAGGATGGTGTAGCGATCATGAAAATTCTAAAGTCTCGCAATGACGGGCGGCGGTAGGGCCCCCGTGGTGGTTTTTACATAAGGACTCGGTATTCACGTTCAATTATAAAGCACTGCGACAAGGACGTCTGAGGGATCCAGCTTGCGATCCACTTTGCTAGGAAATGTTCCATATTGTTCCCTTCGCAGCCCTCCGGGAAGCTCACGAAGCGAAGGTTGTTTCTCCGAGCTCTCCCTACTGCATCCTACGCCCTGATCGCCAGCCCCTTTGTGATGAATTCCAGGGAGGTTACGGGCCTGGAAGGACGCAGTCGTATCTTCCACCATGGAGATGCGGGTCTCGGCCTTGGGGATCCTATCCACCACTCCACGCAGGTCCTGACGGAGAAAGGTGACCTCAGACCCAACCTCGCCGATTTTGGCCTCGAGCATCTCACGGGACTGGGTTATCGCCGCCATCAGAGCAGCATTATCTGGCCCGGATGGGGCTTGGCTCAATGATTCAGGGGCGTGGGTCCACGGTCCTGTGTATCGATCCAGGGGGTTCTGCTTCAATACCTTATCCCTGGTCATTGTGATGGTGGAAAGGTGGCAATGGGAAGGGGTGCGGCACTGCCAGGTATATCTTGTTCTGGACCAACAGCTCCGCTCAATATGTGACAGGGCATCCACCTCTTAGTCTTGTATCTAGTTGGCGGGAAGACAATCCCTGAGGCAATCCGTACACAAGCCGCACCAGGACTAGCCTGGCCGCTTCCGTGCACAAGTACCTCCATGCCCCCCTAATGGGTGTCACCCATCCGCCCAGATGGTGTATTGGTCCTACACAGGATATCCTCTGTCATGCCGACAGGGATAGAGAGATATCTTCCAATTGGCTGGGGGCTTTTGAGGCTGGATTTATGATTGCTTGGTTATCCGAGATTTTTCACATTTAGCTAGACATATTTCTGCTGACTTTAAAACTCTGTGCACTATACCCCTACTAACTAGTAGTAAAGTGACTGTGCTCCCTATTTTATCATGGTTGAATTGACATATTCCTAATTGGTATATTTAACTTGCCTAGAAGTATATGGTATTAAATATACCCAGAGCCAGGAAGTTAAATGCCACTAATGGACTGTAGTAACTACTTTGCCATCCTTGATAGTGACAGTGCAAACGTGACTTCAGGCCTACTGTTGTAGCCTGACTGTAACAAAACGTGTTGTGATCAACCCAAATTAAACCCCTACCTTACTGTTAAATAGTAATAAGCTACTCCTATGTAGGAAATAACTCTCCTGCGCCATATAAATATTCTAAGTCCAAATGATCCAGTGTGATCTTTAATTTTCATATCTTCTCATGCATCTAGCAAATTATTACAAGTCTTGTAGCCAACACGTGTTTCGTCGTATTGGTACATTCACCATCGACTTCATCAGGACCATGCTTGTATATTAATAGAGTGCACTTAAAACACGTCTTCAACATGTATTATATCAAGCAATTATAATCTAGTACATTCCATGGAAAATTGTAATGCAAACTTATTGACGACATACTTGAAGTACAATCATCGAGTAACCGGAGAGTACTCCAGCATTCGTGTCAAATATGGGCGATCGCACCCCTATATAGGCCTAGTAGCAAATAAGGCACAGTGCATGGTATTTAAAAGTAGGTCATGTAGAAATGTAAATTTTTTTTTTTTACTTGTCTTTTATTCAATACTAGCTTACTAGTCGCGCGTTGCTGCGATCTCAGAAGAAAGGAAATTCAAGGAAACTTGTTATGATAACATTAAATTTACATTGTGTCATTGTCATTGAAACTTATTCATTTTATTTTTGAAAACATTTCTAAGTGTGACTTGAGCAGTGCGTCTTCGATTTCATTACAAGAAGGGAGGCTACATTATGCAATGACTTTTAATTGCAGATCCAAGCCAGTCGCATCACAATATAAAGGTTCCAATGAGAACACTGAGATAAAGTAATAGGCAACCATCAGCCTCTTTTAAATGCGGCTCCAAGCAGATAAGTAGCTCACTTCATTCTCTCTTATTTAAGGTTTTCTATCTTTAACCTTGCTTTTTAGATATATTTATTTCTGGGGAGGTTTTAGCTTAAGGCAAGTTAACTCTAACATTACCTTGTCTTTGAATTGTTCTGAATTGTCTTTCTGTGGCCTTAACCCCACTCTCTACCCTCCCTCCTCCCCGGATCTGCAATTTATGGAGATCCCCCCCTCCTTTTTACCCTCTCAAGTTTTAACTTTGTCATTATCACTCTCGATTTCGTTTTGTCTTTCCCTGCGATCGCGTCGCTCGATATTGTGTTTTAGCTACTTTGCATTTAGGCATTGGATTAAGTGGTAATACCCAGTTATTAAACGTGTTATTGACCTTTGCCCATGCTCCTCTGCAAAGGCTTGTTATGTTTTAAACCCACATGAGCCACGCACAGCTCGCGACATACCCGAGGAGCCAGCTCGCGGCGTGACCGAGGAGCCCTCCGCAAAATCGTAGAACATACGTGGCATGACATTGAGGCGCTGCTCTTGACAAGCACTGCCATGCTGTTACCGCTTGCGTGGGACCTTCTCTGCCTCGGACGAGGATAAGCGCTGCCATGCTCGAGCCTTCTCTACCTCGGACGACAGTTACAGACGCACACCGCGCCTTAGAGGAAAGTTCCCTGGCGAGTCTCACTCTTCGTGAGTGTCTCGCCTAGGGACTTTCCTCACTCGCCTGACAGTTGATAATCAGCTGTTTGGAGACACCGGAGCATCGCGATTTCGGCTCTATTCACTACATTAACTTAACGATAATATTTTATTAAGTGCAAAAGGCTATAGGAACTTCAATATTCCTGTACCTACATGCTTGGTTTCTTCCTTTAGGAACCCCTTACTTATATTCAGTCCCTTGTTTTAGCCTTATAGGGCCAAGAGCATTCTAGTATCAAATTATATAAAAAAATATTTAAAAAAAAAAAGGGGGAAATAATATATAGTTAAGATGGAAAATGTATCTGACTCAGACTCAGAAGGGAATGATGCTACAGTACCTACCTTTAACAAAGAGGATTTTCGCTCTATCATCCAAAGAGAGATAAAATCCTGTTTTAGGGAGACCTTTACCCATCTTCCCCCTTATAAAAGACCACTTCATTCCCAAAAAGAAGTGTCTGACGTACTGGCCAGTGACAAAGTGGGAGCAAAACGTACAAAGAAAAATAACAACATTTCCTCAGAAATCAATATGAGCACAGGAGGTCCTAGCACCTCTGGTATTGTTGGTGGTCTTAGCACCACAAAATTCTTCGGAGGTCCTTACACCTCAAATAAAAGAGATGTCTTCTATGACTCGCTTCAATCGGGTGCCCCTTGCGGCCCAAAAACCTTGGATGCCCTTAGCGGCTCACTTCCTCAAAGTGCTCAAGACTACCAGGAGGGCTCAGATGATGACGATGATATGGATCCAGACGAATACGTTCTGGACTTGGATGATGGGTATGTTGGAATTTTTGATGAAGAGGACGAACACCCCTCTACATCTAAAGATACTATCCTAAATCCCCTGGGAGAAGAGATGTTCTCCCCCCTTAAATCTAAAGCATCCTCGTTCCACTCTATGGTCTCCCCAAGAACATGTATCTAAATTTATTAAAAAATGGATTTGTTTCCCTCTCGAAAGAGGAACAAGGAATATTCTAAGGGCTGAATGTTCAAGACCCTCAATTGATGAAAAGACATGTTATGCCCCTAATATGGATCCAGAATTAATTAAATACCTCTTTAGACTTGGGCGTGACCCCAGAAAAGGTCTTGAAAAAGCCTTTGAAGGATGCCAAGATCGCCTACTGGATGTGCAAGTGAGTTCCAAGCTTTCACTTTCCCCTTCTATCCCTCCGAAGGTGGGAGGGAGACTCAGCCTTTTTTCAAAAAAATGGGAAGAAATAACTCAAGACCCTTAGGTCCTTTCCATGGTAACAGGCTTTATGATAGATTTCACTCAAACTCCAATTCAAACTTCTTTACCAAGGGATATTCCTATTTCATTAGAGAAAGAGAAGATAGTCGAGGAAGAGATCCACTCAATGCTCGAGAAAGGAGCGATAATAGAAGTTCCCTTAAATTCTCTAACCTTCGTAAGCTCTTTGTTCCTTGTCGAGAAAAAAGGAAAAGGTTGGAGACCAGTTATAAATTTGAAGGGCCTCAACAAAGTCCTGGTTTACAGGCATTTCAAAATGGAAGGAATACATCTTCTAAGAGACCTTCTTCAAAAAGAAGACTGGTTAGTAAAACTAGACTTGAAGGATGCCTACTTCACTATACCGATGGCTGAAATACATCAACCTTACCTACAATTTCTCTGGAAAACTCATCTTTATCAGTTCAAGGCTCTCCCCTTCGGACTCTCCTCCGCCCCTTGGTGCTTTACCAAGGTAATGAGAGCAGTAGCTTCTTTTCTAAGAGAACGAGGAATTCGACTTATCATTTACCTCGACGACATTTTGATAATGTCTCAAGACCTACCTCAGATTCTTATAGACCTGGAAACGGTTATGAATCTGTTAGAAAGTCTAGGCTTCATTGTCAACAAAGAGAAGTCTATCCTAACCCCCTAAAAATCTCTAGAGTTTTTGGGTTTCACTCTAAACACTTCCCAGTGTCTTCTCCTTTTACCTCCTTCAAAAATCTCGAAGATCAAGAAAGAGATTCGTCATGTTCTAAGACAGGAGGACATTCCTTTAAGGGAACTGGCGAGACTTCTAGGTCTCTTATCTTCCTCCATCCAAGCGATTTTCCCAGGCCCTCTGAATTATCGGGCTTTGCAAAGGATAAAAGGAAGGGCGTTGAGATCCAGTCTCTGGTACGAAGACCGAATCACCCTAGATTTAGAGGCCAAAGTAAAGTTGAACTGGTGGTTAGAGAACCTGGAAGCCTGGAATGGGAAAGCAATTTTCGGATCAGAACCGGATTTTGTCCTGGAATCAGACGCTTCCCTTCATGGTTGGGGTGCTTGTTTCCTAGACCAGAATACGGGTGGTATCTGGTCTCAGGAGGAGTCATCTCACCACATCAATTTCCTAGAACTTACTGCTGGTCTATACACCCTTATGAGTTTCAAGCACTCAATTCAAGGGAGATCGGTTGTTCTGAAAATGGACAATGTTTCAGCAGTGGCCTACATCAATCGGTTGGGAGGTACGAAGTCTGCCGACCTTTCGAACCTAGCAAGGAAACTCTGGATGTTCTGTTTGGAACACAAAATTGCCCTCAGAGCGGAACACTACCCAGGGAAGTCCAACGTTTCTGCCGATTGGAATTCCAGATTCCTTTCGAACTACAGCGATTGGAAACTAAACGTCGCTGTCTTCGACTCACTAAATTCTTATTGGGGTCCATTCGAGTAGACCTATTTGCGAGCCGTCTCACCTTTCAAATAGAGCGTTACTTCAGCTGGATGCCGGATCCTGACGCACAAGCAGTGAATGCATTTCTCCAACCCTGGTCAGGGATCAATGCTTATGCCTTTCCCCCATTTGCAATGATCCAGAGAGTCTTGCAGAAAGTGAGGCAAGACCGATCTTCTCTAGTCCTGATAACTCCCTTTTGGCCATCACAGGCATGGTTCCCCACTGTTCTAGAACTGACCTTCGAAATTCCATTTCTCATTCCTTCCCTGAAAGATCTCCTTACGGACGTAAACGGAGATCCCCACCTAATGACCCTATCAGGGAGATTGAACCTTCTTGCCTGGAGAGTGTCAGGAGATCTAACGAAGTCTCAGGACTTTCGTCGTCAGCTTCTACTCTCCTCAGAGAGTCATGGGCACCAGGAACTCATTACAGATACAACAATATCTGGAAATGCTGGTTTCGTTGGTGCTTGGAGAGGGATCTGGATCCCACTCAAGCACCTATTGTTGATATAGTGAATTTTCTCGCTGAACTCTTTGACAAAGGATTAAGTTATAGATCAATCAACTGTTATAGATCGGCAATTTCTGCTGGTCATGTTCTTATTAATGGCAAATCTATTGGTAAAAATGTTATCGTTTGTAGAGTGATGAAGAGCATTCGAATTAAAAGACCCCCGAGACCGAAATATGATTCTCTCTGAGATGTGAATTTAATTCTAGATCTTTTCACTTCCTGGCCGGATAATTCTTTTCTGAGCAGAAAGTTTCTTTCTTTTAAACTCGCAACTCTTCTTTGCCTTATCTCCTGTCGTAGAGTTTCTGATGTTAAAGCTCTGGAGATATCTAATAGGTCTTATAATTTATTTGGAGTTAAATTTGAGATCTATAAAAGAACAAAGACCATGTCTGATTCAATTTTTTACCCTCGTTTTGAGCCTTCTCCAAAACTTTGTGTTGTTGAATGTATGAAAGTGTATGATATGACAATGTCTAACCTTCGTCCACCTAATGAGAATCAGCTCCTCATTTCGTTTGTTAAACCTCATAAGGCTATTTCCTCCACCTCGATTGCCAGATGCGTTAAATCTGTTATGTCCCTAGCTGGTATTGATATATACAAATTTCAAGCCCATTCTGTTAGAGGTGCAATGGCAAGTAAGTCTCTTTGGTCCGGAGGTAAGTTGGATGATATCCTTAAAGCTGCCGACTGTCTAATGCTAATACCTTTGCAAGACATTATTGTAAACCTATTGAACACATGTCTAATACCGTTTTACAAGGCTACCAACATGCATAATGTAGCCTCCGTTCTTGTAATGAAATTGCGATTCTCCTATTAACATGCCTAGAGAATCTAGATTTCATTAAAGACACGGAGGCTCACATTATCCGACCCATCCCGTTCCCTGTTTGGTTGTGGGCATAATATTTACATTTTGTATTACTTAAATATAATGTATTTTATATTTATATTAAAATGTTATTTATGATTGTTCAATTCTTCTTTTCAAGTTTTATTTGTTTATGATTACCTCTTTATCTAGGATACAATTTTCATTGCCTCCTTTCTTTCAGGTAATCCTTCTACTTGAACTACCTTGGATGTTACATCACCGAGATACCATTCTTCTGGATACTTCTGGTTACTACTACGTCTTCTTCCACTTCGATTTTTCTGGATACTACTATATCTTCTTTCTTCGCCTGATTTAAAAGAGGCTGATGGTTGCCTATTACTTTATCTCAGTGTTCTCATTGGAACCTTTATATTGTGATGCGACTGGCTTGGATCTGCAATTAAAAGTCATTGCATAATGTGAGCCTCCGTGTCTTTATTGAAATCTAGATTCTCTAGGCATGTTAATAGGAGAATCGCAATTGGCTTCCAATCTTGATTCTGGGTGCTCTCCTGTTTCATTCGAGTGGGCTTGAGCAGTGCGTAATTGATCGTTTTCCAATCTTGATTCTCGTTGCTCTCCTGTTTCATTCGAGCGGGCTTGAGCAGTGCTTAATCGATCTGTTTCCAATCTTGATTCTCGTTGCTTGTTCGTTTGAGGAGAACGGGCTTGAGAAGTGCGTACTCGATCGGCTTCCAATCTTGATTCTCTTTGCTCGTTCGTTTGAGAATTACGGGCTTGAGCAGTTTGTATTTGAACAGCATTACGGGCTTGAGCAGTTTGTATTCGAACAGCTTCTAATCTTGCTTCCCGTTGCTCGTCTGTTTCTGAAGCTCGTAATGCCTTTTTCTTTCTTGCTTCTGATGTAGATTGACCAATCGATTTACGTTTGGGGGTCATAACTGTCGACGATGCTCGCAAATTCGCTGTCAATTTCAGTATTTGAAAGATTATGAGGGCCCTGTGGGGCCGATTTTTAAACTTTTTTTGACAGAATCCTTCGCGGGAGTGTACTCAACAACTTCACAAAGTTTCATGGCGATCGGATGAATGGTGTAGTAATGCATAAAGGACAAACAGACAGACATACTTTTGTTTTTATATATATAGATTACACAAATATTACATTCTATTCTATGTTGTCCCACCGGGTCACGAAGCAATGAAAAAAGAATCACATGTTACCTTACATATCATGAAGGTGGTAAAAGGGTATCACAGTGGCCTCAATGTTCGCCCGAAATTTAAAGTTAGCATGTCCTTATAGTGATTAGTCTGGAAAAGCTATTTTCACTGGAGGAAAGCTGGCTGGCCCATAGATAAACACTTGGAGCAATATTAAGCCGTTCGGTACCTCGAACGGCTGGGAGCCGTCTGACGCACCAGTGCTCATGCACGTCAGACGGCCCCCAGCCATCTGTTCACATGGCACAGGGAATCCCCCTGGTGTGGGCACCAGAGGGATTCCCTTCCCCCCCAACAGCTTCAGGAGCTGGGGAAAGGCTTTTCCAGCTCCTGAGGTTGTGTATTTGGTTTCCGTGCAATGACTATCAGCTGGCACGTCGCAATGACGTCATTGCACAGTAACCAAAACTGAAATGAGCCAATACACCAAAAATTAGGTAGCAGGTCTAAAAATCAGATATGCCGAGGATCTTGAGGACACAACTCAAGAACGGATAATGGGCTCAGACAATGATGGACAGTGCAGCCGAAGTATCAATAGCTCGCCAGAACCTGAAGGGACTACTGGAGACAGTGGACTTGAATGAAGACATTGAAGTTGAAACTGCAGACACCAGGGTTAGTTCTCCACATATATTATATGAAATAACACTCCGGATGGAGAGAGAAATAGCAAGAAAAGTGAAAGCACTCTTTTGGGAGCGACTTTCTAAGGTTTATGATATACATCCAGCAGAACAAGACTGGCCACCAGAATTTGTCAGAGAGCACTCACATGGCGAAGACATCAGCCTTCTCTAACCATATTCCAGTACATTTAAAATATACTTATGCCAGGAAATGGGCAGTTGCCCAAGCCCCAGCATTATACAAAAATCATGTAGGATGGGATGAGGACTCACCTCACCACAAAATCCAGTTAACAAATCAACCAACTGCACAAAGGCAGTATCCAATTAAGCAAGAAGCTAAAAAACAGGTCAGAGGAGATTTTAGATCCACTTGAATACCAAGGGGTGATTGAAACATGCACCTCATCAGTGAACAATTCTTTGTTTTCTGTCTCCAAACCAGACAATACATATTGTCTAGTTTTGGATCACAGACACTTAAACTATTGTTGTAAAACATTTGCAGTGCAAAATGCACACAGTACTGCATTAATGAATAACATTGCACCTAAAAAATATAAAACCACATTAGACATATCAAATGGTTTCTTTTGTCAAAATATTGCACCTGAAAGTAGGTATTTGACCGCATTCTCAAGAATGGGGACACAGCGTCAATTATGTCGTCTCCCTCAAGGACTCAGAATAGTCTGTGGTTATTCTCAGCAAGGTAACAGAGTTACTACAAACTTATGATGACGAGGCATTGTCATATGTCGATGATATCTATCTGACAGACGATGACCTGAATAGGCACTTGAACAGGGTGAATACCATTATACTGGGCTTCGCCTCTGAGGGTTACAAATTCAATTTAAAAAAATCAAGAATTGCCCATCTCAACGTCCTTTTTCTAGGATATGAACTATCAAGTAAAGGAAAAACCCTGGCAGCCAACTTTTTAGAAGAGTGTATGCTGCTCCAACCTCCAAAAATGCTGAAAAACTTACAGTCGGTTCTAGGTTTCCTGAATTTTGGAAGAACATACATTCTAAACTACGCAGAAAGGGTTAAACCTCTCTACGAATTAATCAAACCTGATTTTAAAACTATAAATTGGACACAAGAACACACAGATATTTGGCGTTCACTTCAAGCTGACATGTTAGCAACTAAACATTTACAAACACGTGTAAACGTACGCTACTTAGTGATCCGAATCCTTCCGGGTCATGCGGATTTACCCACTTAACTTTTAACGAAGGTGAAAAGTACCAATTGCATATAAATCACATTTGTACACACAAGCAGAAACGAAATTCACATCTACAGAAACAATTCTGACAGCAGTTCAAACCGCTGTAGCAAAAGAGAGAGCCCTAACACAGGGGAAACACATAATGGTTGTAACTCCTGTACCAGTCTTAGAGGCAGTGACTAAAGCGTGCATTCCGAATGCTAAAGCTTTACATCCGAGATGGATACAATGGGTTAATTCTCTTGCTGCAACTGATGTTGAATACGTTTTTGATCCTTGTTTAAAAACAGAAGCATTCCTGCAATATGAACAAGAATGTCCTCTCCCTACTGAAATTCTCCCTCTTGACCAGTATGAATGTATAATTTATACTGATGGATCTACACAACCCCCTACAGGGGTAAGCAAGCTTATAGTGCAGCATGCGCAATCGTTAAAGGTCGAATGCGCGATGGCAAATTCAGACATATGGTCACAAAAACTCAATCACTAGGAGATTGTACAGCTCAGCGAGCTGAACTACAAGCTTTCATAATGGCACTTGAAAATACGGATCGCGAATTCCCCACACTCATAGTGTGCGAGTCCCTTTACTGTATTCAATCTTACAATGAATATTTACAGAATTGTCCTCAAAATGGTTTCAATGATGCAAAAGGTGGCACAATCAAGCATAAAACGCTTTGGGAACAAGTAGTCCAGTTGCGAAACGGACTACAAAACACTCACGTGATACACACGCTGAGTCATCAACGTGATGGCGTTCACGTTGTACGGAATTCATTGGCTGTTGAAGCCGCGAAGGGGGCTGTGCCACTGGCTTCCGTAGCTGCAATCACTTGTTCAAAAACGAAAATAGACAGTGAAATAATACTGGCTGTCAATGCTTCAAGCAAAGGCAGTTGTGCAGCGCTACCTAAAAAGTTTCCACTCGAATATAACTGATGCGTACAATGTTCAGTTTGCTCGAATCCCTGGAGTGGGGGATAGGGTAATACCAAACATGGAACATAGACTAGGACTAATCCTAGCCGCACATGAAGGGCTGGCCTCTACTCAAGCAGGTGTTTCCTCCACAGTATCATTATTGAAACAGAGGTACTGGTGGCCAAGCATTAGGAAACAGACCCGGAACTATGTTTTGGATTGTGAAATATGTCACAAGATGATAGTCTCTACTGTGAAACTCCTGCGCAGACGCCCCTGTTACTCTTAGATAAACCACTAGTGTGTGTTTACCTAGACCACTGTGGTCCCTTATAAAGGGATGACAACTATAAATATATCATGGTCGCAGTCGACTCGTGTTCAAGGTTCCTTTGGATGTGGCCTCGGCGCTCAGCTGACGCTCTAACTGTTATAAAAGATTTGCGAGTCTTTATTAGCACATACGCAATAGGCACACACACTCTGACCAGGACCCTGTGTTTAGCTCTCGAGTTACATAAGCCATGGCCAGTTTTGGCGTTGAATTGCGGAATTCTTCTCTAATCCATCCTGAGGGAAATTCTGTTGTGGAAAGAAAAAACCGTGACATAAAGCAGTCTATAACAGCTAGGGTATTAGGTTCGGGTGATGGATGGGTCAAACATCTTTATGGGGTCCAACGTAGTCTAAACAACTTGTCAAGAAGTTCTCTAGAGAGTGTCACTCCATATGAGGTCCTATGTGAGACAAGAATATTGTTTTGGGTCTTGATTTTCATGGAACAGTGGTGGAAAATAAGAAATTTGATATCAAAGATCGTTTGGCTGTTTTACAAGACTTAAATGAACTAAGATCAAAACAATGCAACGTGTTCCTGAAGCCAACCACCACTTGGGAAAAACCAACCATCCCAGCAAGGCCTGTCTAGATCCCAAAGCTTGGTGATCTAGTCAGAGAAAAGATCGCGGACAAGAAGGAATTTGGGCCTTCTTACAGACAACCAGTACCTGTCCTAGCTATCCACTTAACAAGAACAGTGATACTGCCGCCCCTTGCTGATAAAAAGGAGAATAGATTTGTGTCCATCGACCTGATCAAACCACACTATGTGGCCGATACTAAGCAGTAGGCCAAGTGGACTCCGACAATGTAGCAGACACACTCCTCTAGCTACAATCCAAGAGGTTCAAACTGAGAGACTCATCACCTTTGAAGATTCTACAGTGAAAAAAGAATGACTAAGCAACAAAGCTATGGAACTCATTCCTCTTGAGACCCAAATAACAGTTCGTCCAGATACACCTGTCTACAACGAAGTAACAAGCGATCAAGTGGTTCCAGCGATTTCAACAAATCCTGATGCAATTCCAACCATTGACAGAACTGTGTTTGGCTATTTCATTAACTTTGATACGTTTTCTGAGGATCCTAGCAAACCTGAAACAACTCCAGCAAAAAGAACTTTCAAAGATCAAGCAACAGACTTTTTTCATCTCCTGAAAAAAACGTATCTGGTTTCACCATGGATTGTTTTGGCAATATGTTTCTTTCTACTTTGAATAGCACTGGTAATAACTCTGGGTATGCTGATAAATGGAACATATATTCTAATTGACACAGCAAGTAAAAAAGTGAACTTACTTCTCCAGCCACACAAATCACCCCATTGTGAACAAAGAGGCTTGTCTGCAGTGCTGCAGTGAACATCACAGCCGTTCCTATACCGGATGGTATAGTTTGGGACAGAACTGAATATGACATTCTTGGCCCGTCTGAGCTTTTGATGATTCCACACTTATTCAAGATTTCATTAAGTGACTTTATTAACTCTAGTACCTTTTCTGATGATTGGGACTTCGAGACTGTTAATTACATGATGTCTGATCTAGAAAGTCAGCAGTATTCACAAATCATGAATATTTAGAGGGTTCATCAGACTAGGAACAAATGTATTGTTATAACCATTATGGTCATCATTTCTTGCACAAATCTGCAATGCCTAGAAATGGATATATGTATAACCAATGGGAACACTGTCCTACACCTCCAAAAGATAGCTCAAAAACGTACGCAATTAAGTTTCCATATTTTTCAGGGTTCAATTTATCAAAAGCTGAATCATTTTACTTTAAAAAATGAGAACAAAACAGAATCCAAAAATATGTTAACAAATACAAAACAGATTTATTCTGCAGCCTTTATTGCTCAACTGTCTAGACAGGGTTTCGACTATTGGAAAGACAACATTGAGACAAAAACTGTCTGGGGTACAAAAGATTGGCAAGTGCAAGGGGTGGAAGCTATGTTTAGAGCATGCATCATCCATGAGCAAAGTATGTTTTTGACTGACACTGTCCAACAAACGTCTTGCCTTGGGTTAGCCAAGTTCAAAGACATGAACACACCAACCGTACCTATACCTGCGAGTAATAGAACTACACGCGGGGAAGTCGACATACATAATATTTTGCATCACAACAGATCAGATCCAGATTGGAACAAATGATTGATCTTGGCCATAGACACAAACAACTGTCAAGATCGATTCCTGTAAAAAAACCACAGGGTTTCAATATCAATTGGCCTGGACCCAAGATATGTTCAACGACAGCATCCTGGGGTAGTAACAACATACAGCGTAGGGAAACTCTGCCTTGATTAGCTACAGACATCTATATTTGAGGATGTAAAACAACAGTTATCTTTACTTAAAGATGGAGCAGACCTTAGGGAATTCTTGCTAGGACCAAGAAAACCGTGTCAAAAACGTTTCATATATGCCGGTATATATGCTGCATATAACGAATTATGGAAGATTACCCAAGCAGAGACTGCAGAACGAATACTAGAAATTCATTGTATTGATTTAGAGAAATTTCTCTCTGTAGTAGACAATGGGTTAATAACTCTGTCGTTCAGGATATATTCATTGGACAGCATTGTGTCCTCTGCCATAGACATCATGGAAAAAGACTTGGTCATGTTGTAACATGGTCAGTTTCAACAACGTTCTATCATGCTATTAGGCTGGACGCTACAAAACTTGCGAGCAGGCAATTTGCCTTGGCATTTAATGAATACTACGTCACTGTTTTCAGAATTCAATCTCACTGATAAACAGATCATATTGGCACAAAGGGGACGAGACTATAAGGTGCTGATCATTGAAAAACTTGAAAGATTACCATTCACAGTAGCAGAAATACCACCTACTGAGTGGCTCATACAAGGTAAAATCACTCTGCCTGTTACAAATTTCCATTTTCAGTTTTGCCTAAAACACATGCCAGCAGGCAAATATGAAAGGTTGGGTAAAGAATACATAAAGACATCCTGGAATTGACCATACACACACAGATGTTGGAGTGGGGGACGTGAAGTATTTCTTAACGGTTCTAACTGTGAAAACACACTAAGCAGTTCTCTCCATTGTCAGGGTATTAATTTGCACAGGGCCTGCGATGGTTCCACTACAAACTTATCCTGTCACCTGCAAGGCTCACCAGCTGCAGAGATTAATCCAATATTTGGACTACTTTCTAATGGGAGTTACCTAATGTTGAATGATCACAGCTGCTGTGGCATGTTGCCAGGTATTCCACATCTAGCGACTGTTTCATCCAGGGTAACTTGCTGTATGCAAGTATTGTTTCCACAAACCACAGCCAGGGAGTCGCCTTTATGGCCTTCACTGTACATCTCTTCTATACAAATTGATACTCTAAGCAGAATAAAAGCCCTTCTTTTGCAAAAACCTGTGCCACAGACCTCGGCCAAATAACCCTATGATCTACAAGTCGCAAGGACTTCTGCCGAGATACATGCCCTTTTGAATACAAACTGCCCTATATATTTCTCAGCAATGTTGGAACGTATCTTAAACATGTCTGATGCGAGCATTATTGTATATCTATTTAAGAACGTATGTTCAGGACTGTTAGCACCCTTTCAAGCAGTCCTCGGAATAATTCCAAACTTCGTGCACTCTGTGTTTGGCGGACTGCCACTACTTATTGGACTCGTTGCAGGGATCCTATTTTTGCTCCTACTGCTTCGATATGGCAAGCCAAATCACCAGAGACACCCAATTCACCGTGGACAGAGCTCTGCTGAAGATGAAGTGTCATAAACGTAATGTCCAACTTTTGGATTTACCTCGTCTACGAGAATTAAATACCACATGGTTTCTTTCATTCAGACCAATCTGGTAAGATTGCATCTTACCTGTTCTACGCTGCCTGCTTTGCGGTGAAGGATGCATGCTAGACATCTGTCTAACACATTTATCAGTCATGCCTACGGATGTCGATACTCTGCTGGACCCTATAACGGCCCATGCTCTGTGTTATCCCCAGCGGCTACCAATCCTGATGACGGCATTGATTAAGATCTCACAGACGCAAATTGCAACTGCTGTGGTACGAGAGGAAACAACAAGTACACAGGTAACATCTGATATGAACATTGCTGATGAGACCAATGCTGAAGGCGATGCTTCTCATCTATGTGCGATTAGTCTTCTAAACAAGGTAATCCAACTTTCACCTACAACGGCAGACGGCTTTTTGTTTACAGGATTAGAAGATTTCATGTTTTCTCCAAGTCCTAACACTGACTTTTGATTTTGGCACACAGTGTACTTTGAGACTATGAATTTGATATTATTTTTTTCAAAACAAGGTACTAACTTTGGAAACTTTTCCTATGATAATTTTTTTTTCCAAATGTGCGAGTGGGTGTTCACCATAGTCACGGTGATGCGTTCAACAGCGGAAGGGTTCCAGGTTGTAACAGTCGGTTTGTTGTCGTTGGTGGGGAGTGGGATGGTGTCAGGCCCCTGTTCGCTGAAATTGTTGTAAAGGGCCTTGATTTTCTGATGGAAGTAGGAGCTGAGCTTGTTGCAGAGTTCCTGGGATGGTGTTACGACAGTGGCCTCACTGGGCGGTTTGGTGATTTGCTGTATGCTGTTGAAAAGTTCTTTGGCGTTGATAGCGTTGGTGTGGATTCTGTCCTGGATGAAGGTCCGCTTCGTGTCTCTTATGTGCTGGTGGTATTGCTTCAAGGTCTTCCTGTGGTTGTTCATGTCTTCCGTAGTTTTACTGTTTCGCCAGGTTTTCTCGAGGTGTCTGTAGGAGCGCCTGGCTTCTTGGAGTTCAGAGGTGAACCAGGCAGCCTTCAACGGGCGTTGTTTAGTGGGGTAGCGGGGAGGTGCGGGCTTGTCTGTGCAACTGGAGATCCAGCGTTGGAGTTTTTTTGCTTCAGAGTTGGCGTCGGTCGTGGCACAGGGGAGTCTAGGAAGAGGGTGGTGTTAAGGTGTTCGTCTTTGATCTTGCTCCAGTTTGGGTGCAGTGGTGGTATTGAAGGTGAGGTGTACGCACTGGTGGCCAATCCAGAGGGGCTGCGTGGTGTGGCTGAAGCAGATGTTTGTTCCTCCTGCGATGATGGGGTTGAGGGTGTGTCCTGCTCTGTGAGTGGGGGTGTTGACGAGCTCTCCAGTCCTAGGTTGGAGAGGTTGTCAAGGAGGGTGGTGGAGTCGGGTCGCTGCGGTTGTCGAGGTGGAAGTTCAAGTCTCCGAGTAGGATGTAGTCCGTCAAGGTGATGGCGTGGGGTGAGACAAGGTCGGCTATGGCACCAGGGAGAGGAGAGAGGTCCCTTGGGCAAGGGCCTTTGTCCCCCCAAAATATTTTGGCAACAGTCCTTCTGCCCCTGGGGATTTTTTTACATTTGATTTAGGGATGGGGGCTGACCAAGATGGTAATGTCAATGCCCCCACCACTCCCAGCGAAATTCCAGTCTTTCTGCCCTCCTTTGGGGGCATATGAGGGTAGTAGCCCCCTATCTGCCCCCCAGGGGAGGGGGGGGCAGAAGACTCACTTGAAGCCAGGGATTTTTTTTAAATTGGATTTAGTGATGGGGCTGCCCAAGATGGGCATGCCAATGCCACCAGCCCGGCAAATTTCCACAGTCTTTCTGCCCTCCCTGGGAGGCAGATGGGGGCTGACAACTCCTGATCTGATCTGAGAAAGCTCACTAGATGCCAGGGATTATTTGTCTTATTTTATTTAGGGGTGGGAGCATTTGAATGCACCCCCAGCAAAATTCCACTATCTTTCTGCCTCCTGCCTCCCCGGAGGCAGATGGGGCAATAGCCCCCGACCTTCCTGGGGGCAAGGGTTGCTCCCTTTTTTAGGCACACATTCCAGCTGTTTAAGTAATATTTTTATTCTCATCTTGACCCAGCAGGGGGCAGAAATCCACTAGCAACCAGGGAGAGTTTGTGTGTGTGTAAACTGGAGTTTGACTGACGATCTATTTGTACTGTCCTTTGGCTGATATTTTGCTGGTGGTGTGTGTGGACCTTCACTTGGCTAATGGCGTGGGTGGACTTGTGCTTAATGACGGTATGTGTAGATTAGGGTTTTCCTGGTGGTGCTTGGCTGGCGGTGTACGTGGACTGATTCTTGGCTGGCTGTGTGCATGGATGATGCTTGGCTGCAGGTCGGGACTGGCCGTAGCGGGCACTGACCATTTCCCCGGTGTGCCAAGGGGTGGGGGCGGTTTTCTGGCAGTGTGTGGCAGTTTTGTCACTGGGGGCCGGTTTCTCAGCCGTGCTGCAATATCGGGCCCCAGTAACACAAGCAGAAGCGGTACTTTTTACTAGCATGCCCCCTACCTCCCAGGGCCGGTCGAGCAGCAATCTGCCAAGGCTGGTTCCTGTTCCCAATCCGGCCCTGCTTGCTTGGCGGTGTGCGGGGATAGCGCTTGGCTGGCGGTGTGCGTGGATATTGCTTGTTGCATTCATAGCATTTGGCTGGTGTTGTACATGCATGGCACCTGGCTGGCGGTATGCATGGATGGCGCCTGGCTGGCGGTATGTGTAGATGGCACTTGGCTGGAAGTTTACTGACTCTTGGCAGGCAGTGTGGCTTGCATGTATACCCCAGCATTTTCATACCCAGAATCACCTGCAAACCTCAAATTTACTTACAAAGTCACATTTTCAAGACATTTCTGTGTGGGTAAGTAGTAGGATCACCTCGCAGGCACATACTTCCTACTACCCAGCATTCCCCTTGGTCTCCAGAGAAAAATTCCACCTCACATGTGTAGGTGCCCAAAGTAGGTCAGATTAAAAACGTATAAACAAACTGCCCTTTTGGACCCGCTTTGGGTCCTCCTCAATCTACAAATTTTTAGGCCTTCCGTGTCATAGGCACTTGGCTCATCCAAACAAGTAAGGTATCTTTTTTATCGGGAGACTAAGGGGAATGCTTCGTGGTAGGAAATTTGAGCCGTATGGTGATCCCACAACTTTCCCACACAGATTCTTGGAAGGAAAATGTTGCAGAATCATTGCAAGCCATACTTCCCTGGACTCACACGGGTGTCTAGTTTTCCAAAATGTCTGGATTTTTTAGGTTCCCTAGATGTCTGAAGACCCGGCACCAAAAACACAGGTGCCAATCTATCTATCACAAAACGACCTGTTTTTTCAAGGGTGGGTCACCTGGGTTTTTGGTCCTGGGCATAGCGGACGTCTAAGTAAACCTACCAAACCCAGACATTTCTGACACCCAGGGGAGTTCAGGCTAACAGCCCTCATCAGCCAGGCTAGCTTGAATTCAGTGGTAAAGTGAGCAATGGGCCCACGTCTGGGCAAACACTGCCAACTTAGGGCGAACAAAACAAACACAAGGATGAAGGGTGTTACCCAGAAACTGGTCCCAGGATGCTTGTTTCCGGTTCAGGGAAGGCCTGGCTTGGCAGTTCAGGCTGGACTGTTCCCATGAGGCACAGTGTCAAGACTGGTTTGCATATAGCTGGGTCTGAAGTGAGCTGAAGAATGATGAAGGATTCAACCCAGATCTGTGACTTGGGGTGAGTGCCTGAAAAGTTTCAGAGCTCCGTCTATCATCTCCTTGTGTTTGCTATGCATCCGTGACACCAGTTCCTAAATCATAAACTCAATAAAAAAATGTGAACAAAAAAAAACATGCTTCGTCACTACGTGACTTTTTTAAGTCTGTGAAATGTTACAATAAAATAAAAAATTAAAGCAAGTCTTAACGTATACAGGATGAGAGATCAGAACTAATTAGAAAATAAGAAAATTAATAATAATTAACAGGGACAAGTGAAAATTAAAAAAGAAAGTGTAGTTTAAATTAGATTGAAATACGGAGATCTAGGTAGTGAGATTAAAAAGCCAACACCAGTGATTCAATATACAGTGTAAATAAATCCAAGTTGGGAAAAACGTTTGTGTAAAACTCCATTGTAGTCCATCCCCTATAACAGGAAAAGAAACAAGCATTGTATAGCAAAGCAAATGGCTTTAACTTAATAAAAGGCGAGACCTATTGCATTTTTAATGCTTGTTTAGGATTTGTGCCCTGATTAGCTATATCCTTAACACAGCTCTATGGTGATCTCTAAGGTATGGATGCCGTCATTCTGACTACGTTCTATCTGTCATTACACCTCAATCGTTACAAGTGGAAGGCGACCTTCTCACTCACTGGGAATCAGGACGAAGCGCATTTTTGTACAGATAGTAGAAATATGTCTTCCCATTTAGTTATGAATTGGGTTTGTAGAGATTTGTAATCCAAACGCTTTTAGTGCCCGGGCAACATGTAATGCGCTGAGACTGTACATTAATTTGCTCCACCCTAAATTAAAACACCAATAAAATTAAAACATGCTTACCCCCACCACAGAATAGTGCTCAATTTGTATGAATGCATGCAGTGGCGTGACAAAACTTGAGGGGGCCCCCCTGCAAACTACATGGAGGGGGTCTCCCTCCCATCCTCCGTGCCAGTCTAGAGCTCTCAGGCCAGAGACCCGCCATACTGTTGGGGATGCGGAGCTATTGTTACACCACTGTCACCAATCCAGCCTTTATAAGTAACACTGGATGGTGGAGTCAAAGGTTGGGCTTAGTCTGCCAGCAGGTTATCATTGGTGGGGGTCCATTCATTACAGGGTCCCTGCCATCAGTATGCCGGGGAAGTTTGCCCAATTTTAGGTGGGTTTCCTGATGCAGACTCCTGTCATGATATACAACATCGGGCTCATTGTTCAGTTTTGACAAAAGTACATCCACTGCTCCTTCTTGTTTTAAAACATTAGACAATACGACAATGCAGTATTTCAAAAGCAGATGTAACTACAAAGAGCACATTTTGGTAATACATATTTATTAGTAGACAATGGCAATCTTAAGAGGCATTGCATAGCTTCATACACACTGTGACCCCAATTCCATCACCGTCTCTCTCTCTCTCTCTCTCTCTCTCTCTCTCTCTCTCTCTCTCTCTCTCTCTCTCTCTCTCTCTCTCTCTCCCTCTCTCTCTCTCTCAGTGAGTCAGTCTCTCTCTCTGTCAGTCAGTCAGTCTCTCTCTCTCTCTGTCATTCAGTCTCTCTCAGTCAGTCAGTCTCTCTCATTTTCTGTCAGTCTGTCAGTGTCTCTCTCTCAGTCAGTCAGTCTCTCTCTCTCTTTCAGTCAGTTTCTCAGCCAGTCAGTCACTCGGTCAGTCAGGATTCAGTCTCTGAGTCAGTCAGTCTCTACTCTCTCTCCATTCTCTCTCAACTCTGTACACTCTATCTCCACTGTCTCTCTCTCGACTGTCACTCTCTCCACTGCCCCTCTCTCCACTTTCTCTCTCTCCACTCTCTCTCCACTGTCTCCCTCCACTCTCTCCCTCCACTCTCTCTCTCCCTTCTCTCTCTCTCCCTTCTCTCTCTCTCTACTCTCTCTCTCTACTCTCTCTCTCTACTCTATCTCTCTCCACTCTCTCTTCCCTCTCTCTCCACTTTCTCTCCACTCTCTCCCCACTCTCCCTCCACTATCTCTCCACTCTCTCTCCACTCTCTCTCTCCACTCTCTCTCTTCTCTCAATCTCTCTCTGTCCAATCTCTCCTCTCTCACTCTCCACTCTCTCTCTCTCCACTCTCTCTCCACTCTCTCTCTCTCTCCAATCTCTCTCTCCACTCTCTCTCTCTCTCTCTCCACTCTCTCTCTCCACTCTCCCTCCACTCTCTCTCTCCACTCTCTCTCACTCCACTCTCCCTCTCTTTAGTCTCTCTCGCTCACTCTCTCCACTGTCTCTCCACGCTCTCACAACTGCATCTCTCTTCACTGTCTATCTCCACTCTCTCTCCACTCTCTCCCCACTCTCTCTCTCTCTACTCTCTCTCCACTCTCTCTACTCTCTCTACTCTCTCCACTCTCTCTCCACTCTCTCTCCACTCTCTCTCTCCACTGTCTCTCTCCACTGTCTCTCTCCATTCTCTCTCTCCACTGTCTCTCTCTACTCTCTCTCTACTCTCTCTCCCCACTCTCTCTACTCTCTCTCTCCACTCTCTCCCTCTCTCTCTCTCAGTGAGTCAGTCTCTCTCTCTGTCAGTCATTCAGTCTCTCTCAGTCAGTCAGTCTCTCTCATTTTCTGTCAGTCTGTCAGTGTCTCTCTCTCAGTCAGTCAGTCTCTCTCTCTCTTTCAGTCAGTTTCTCAGCCAGTCAGTCACTCGGTCAGTCAGGATTCAGTCTCTGAGTCAGTCAGTCTCTACTCTCTCTCCATTCTCTCTCTCAACTCTGTACACTCTATCTCCACTGTCTCTCTCTCGACTGTCACTCTCTCCACTGCCCCTCTCTCCACTTTCTCTCTCTCCACTGTCTCTCTCCACTCTCTCTCCACTGTCTCCATCCACTCTCTCCCTCCACTCTCTCTCTCCACTCTCTCTCTCCCTTCTCTCTCTCTCCCTTCTCTCTCTCTCTACTCTCTCTCTCTACTCTCTCTCTCTCCACTCTCTCTTCCCTCTCACTCCACTTTCTCTCCACTCTCACCCCACTCTCCCTCCACTCTCTCTCCACTCTCTCTCCACTCTCTCTCTCTTCTCTCAATCTCTCTCTGTCCAATCTCTCCACTCTCTCTCTCCACTCTCTCTCTCCACTCTCTCTCTCTCCAATCTCTCTCTCCATTCTCTCTCTCTCTCTCCACTCTCTCTCTCCACTCTCTCTCCACTCTCTCTCTCCACTCTCTCTCACTCCACTCTCCCTCTCTTTAGTCTCTCTCGCTCACTCTCTCCACTGTCTCTCCACGCTCTCACAACTGCATCTCTCTTCACTGTCTATCTCCACTCTCTCTCCACTCTCTCCCCACTCTCTCTCTCTCTACTGTCTCTCTCCACTCTCTCTACTCTCTCCACTCTCTCTCCACTCTCTCTTTCCACTGTCTCCCTCCATTCTCTCTCTCCACTGTCTCTCTCTACTCTCTCTCTACTCTCTCTCCCCACTCTCTCTACTCTCTCTCTCCACTCTCTCTCTCTCTCTCTCTCTCTCTCTCCACACTCTCTCTCTACTCTCTCTCTCTCCACTCTCTTTCTCCACTCTCTCTCCACTGTCTCTCTCCACTCTCTCTCCACTGTCTCACTCCACTCTCTCCCTCCACTCTCTCTCCACTGTCTCTCCACTGTCTCTCTCTCCACTGTCTCTCTCTCCATTCTCTCGCTTCACCCTCTCTCTCTACTCTCTCTCTCTCTTTGACTCCACCATCTCTCTTCACTCTCTCCACTCTCTCTCTCTCCACTCTCTCTTTCACTCCACTCTCTCTCCACTCTCGCCCACTCTCTCTCTCACAAAGTAGTGTGCGTTGCCATGGGCGTCCGCAGAAATGTTTCCAGGGGGGCAAATTTTTAACTTCATCACCATCCCCCTTGCACCTTCTCCCCTCTGCCTTGCAACCTTCTCGCCCTCACCCTTGCACCCTTCTCCCCATCTGCCTTGCACCCTTTTCTACCTTGCACCATTCTCCCCTCTGCCTTGCACCCTTCTCCCCTCTGCCTTGCACCCTTCTCACCCTCCCCTTGCACCCTTCTCCCCCTCCGCCTTGCACCCTTTTCTACCATGCACCATTCTCCCTTCTGCCTTGCACCATTCTCCACTCTGCCTTGCACCCTTCTCCCCTCTGTCTTGCACCCTTCTCCCCTCTGTCTTGCACCCTTATCCCCTCTGCCTTGCACCCTTCTCCTCTCTGCCTTGCACCCTTCTCCCCTCTGACTTGCACCCTTCTCCTCTCTGCCTTGCACCCTTCTCCCCTCTGCCTTGCACCCATCTCATCTCCGCCTTGCACCCATCTCCTCTCTGCCTTGCCCCCTTCTCGTCTGTACCTTGCACCCTTCTCCTCTCTACCTTGTACCCTTCTCCCCTCTGCCTTGCACCCTTCTCGGCCCCACTTGCCCCCCTCTGCGGATGCCCACATGGTGTTCTAACAAGAGTGCTTACCTGATGGCACCATTTTGCTGCCTCATCCCTTCTCATATGAGCTTTGCCCTGGAGAATGCTCTCTCTGAGGGCCCCCACTCCCACCCTTGTCAGGGTCCTGAGTAGTGCTCTGTGCTGCCTCCTGCTCTCTGGGGCACCCACCCCATACTCTTTCCGCCTGCCTGCTCTGACTGAAGAGAAACAATGTTAACGTGTTATATTGTTTCTCTACAGTCAGCCCGGAGCTTAGAGCAAGGGGCGCCGAGCAGGCTGCAGACAGCTTGCACCTGCTTTGGGGGGAGAGAGGCTTGCTTTAGCGCAAGCCTCTCTCACAGCTCATTTACTGAAGAGAGTGGGCCCCCGCACCGCGGGGGCGTTTGTTACGCCCCTGGAGACAGAGTAAATCAGGACACAAGGGTCAGGTTACCAGGGCCCACCGAGGAGACACAGTAAACCAGGACACAAGGGTCGGGGTACCAGGGCCCACTGAAAACACAGAGTAAACCAGGACACAAGGGTCGCAGTACCAGGGCCCACTGAGGAGACAGAGTAAACCAGAACACAAGGGTTGGGGGTACCAGGGCCCACTGAGGAGAAAGAGTAAACAAGGACACAAGGGTCGGGGCCCCGGGCCCACCCAGGAGACAGAGTAAACCAGGACACAAGGGTCTGGGTGCCAGGGCCCACCGAGGAGAGAGAGTAAACCAGGACACAAGGGTCAGGCCCCCGGGGCCCACCTAGGAGACAGAGTAAACCAGGACACAAGGGTCTGGGTGCCAGGGCCCACCGAGGAGGGAGAGTAAACCAAGACACAAGGGTCAGGCCCCCGGGGCCCACCTAGGAGACAGAGTATACCAGGACACAAGGGTCGGGGTACCAGGGCCCACCGAGGAGACAGAGTAAACCAGGACACAAGGGTTGGGTTGCCAGGGCCCACCGAGGAGACAGAGTAAACCAGGACACAATGGTCGGGCCCCGGGCCCCACCAAGGAGACAGAGTAAACCAGGACACAAGGGTCGGGGTACCATAGCCCACTGAAGATAGAGTAAACCAGGACACAAGGGTCGGGGTACAAGGGCCAGAGTAAACAAGGACACAAGGGTGGGGGCCCACCGAGGAGACAGAGTAAACCAGGACACAAGGGTCGGGGTACCAGGGCCCACCGAGGTGACAGAGTAAACCAGGACACAAGGGTCGGGGTACCAGGGCCCACCGAGGAGACAGAATACACCAGGACACAAGGGTCCGGGTACAAGGGCCCACCGAGGAGACAGAGTAAACCAGGACACAAGGGTTTGCGTACCAGGGCCCACTGAGGATGACAGAGTAAACCAGGACACAAGGGTCGGGTCCTTGTGGCCCACCGAGGAGACAAGTTCAAGTTCGAGCATTTATATAGCGCACTACTCACCCAGAGGGTCTCAAGGCGCTGGGGGAAGGGGTTCAGTATTTGTCGAATAGCCAGGTTTTGAGTTCTTTTCTGAAGGAGATGTGGTTCTGAGTAAGGCGGAGGTGGGCGGGGAGAGAGTTCCAGGTCTTGGCAGCCAGGTAGGAGAAGGATCTGCCACCCATGGTGGATATCCGGATGCGTGGGATTGCGGCGAGGGCTTGATTGGACGATCGTAGTTGGCGGGTGGGTTTGTAGAAGGACAGTCGAGTGTTGAGGCATTCGGGTCCTAGGTTGTAGAGGGCTTTGTGTGCATGGGTGAGAAGGCGGAAAGTAATTCTTTTGTTGACGGGTAGCCAGTGGAGGTCTTTTAGATGTCCGGAGATGTGATCTTGGGGAGGGATGTCTAATATGAGTCTTGCTGACGCGTTTTGGATGCGCTGGAGTTTTTTCTGTAGTTTTGCTGAGATTCCGGCGTATAGTGTGTTACCATAATCCAGTCGACTCGTGACCAAAGCGTAGGTGACAGTCTTTCTTGTCTCAAGGGGGATCCAGTGGAAGATCTTTTTGAGAATGCGAAGTACGTTGAAGCAGGAGGACGAGACGGCGTTGACTTGTCTGGACATCGAGAGAGAGGAGTCTAGGATGAAGCCAAGGTTACGTGCATGGTCTGTGGGTGTGGGTGCTGCGCCCAGAGCGGAAGGCCACCAAGAGTCGTCCCAGGCTGAGGGGAAGATGCTAGGATGAGCACCTCCGTTTTGTCTGTGTTGAGTTTAAGGCAGCTATGTTTCATCCATTCGGCTACTTCTTTCATGCCTTCGTGAAGGTTGGTTTTGGCGGTATTGGGATCTTTGGTGAAGGAAAGGATTACCTGGTTGTCGTCGGCGTAAGAGATGATGTTAAGGATGTGTTGACGCGCGATGGAGGCGAGAGGACTCATGTAGACGTTGAAGAGGGTGGGACTGAGTGATGATCCTTGTGGTACGCCGCAGATGACTTCGGCGGCCTTTGAGTAGAATGGTGGAAGTCTGACTCTTTGAGTTCTTCCAGCGAGGAATGAGATGATCCAGTCCAAGGCTTTTCCTTGTATGCCAATGTTGCTGAGGCGATGTATAAGGGTACTGTGGCAGACTGTGTCGAAAGCGGCGGATAGGTCGAGTAGGATGAGGGCCACTGTTTCTCCGTTGTCCAGGAGTGTTCGGATGTCGTCGGTCGCTGCAATGAGGGCGGTTTCGGTGCTGTGTTTGGCTCGAAACCCGGATTGGGATGGATCAAGGGAGTTGTTGGATTCGAGGAAGGCAGCGAGTTGGCTGTTGACGACTTTCTCGATGACTTTGGCCGGGAAAGGGAGGAGGGAAATGGGTCGGTAGTTTTTAAGTTCAGAGGGGTCTGCTGTGGGTTTCTTCAGAAGGGCGCTGAGTTCGGCGTGTTTCCAGCTTTCTGGAAAGGAGGCAGAGTTGAACGAGCAGTTGATGACATCACGGAGATGGGGTGCGATGACGGAGTCAGCTTTGTTGAAGATGTGGTGGGGGCAGGGGTCGGTGGGCAAGCCAGAGTGGATTGAGTTCATCAGGCGAATGGTGTCTTCAGTGGTGATTGGGTTCCAGGCGCTGAGGTTGTTAGTTAGCGGAGTAGGATCTGAGGGGGGTGGGGAGGGTAGATCGCTGGGAGTATTCTCGAAGCTGTTGTGGATGTCGGCAATTTTGTTGTAGAAGAAGGAGGATAACGCGTCGCAGAGGTCTTGGGAGGGAGTGATGTCGTTGGATGCTGCGGTGGGGTTGGTGAATTCTTTAACGATGTTGAAGAGTTCCTTGCTGTTATGAGAGTTGTTGTCGAGACGATCCTTGAGAGCTGATTTCTTGGTGGATCGAATCAATTGGTGGTGTTTGCGGGTGGCTGACTTGAGGGAGGTCATGTTGTCGGAGGTTGGGTTTTTTCTCCATATCTTTTCCAGGGTGCGGCATAGCTTCTTGGATTTTTTAAGTTCGTCATTGAACCAGGGAGCCTTTTTGCTGGCTGATTTCATCTGGTGCTTTTTCAGGGGTGCTAATTCGTCAGCACTGTGGATAATCCATTGTTTGAGGTTGATGGCCGCTTGGTTTGGGTCCATTGAGATGGTGGGAGGGTTTTGGTTGAGTGATGTGAGGAGTTGGTCGGAGGTGATTTTGTTCCAGTTTCTCCGAGGGATAGGCTGCGGACGGTTAAGGGTCAGGGTGGTTTTGTAGCTGAAGTGAACACAGCTGTGATCCGTCCAGTGGAGAGCAGTAGTGCGATCGAAGGAGATGTGCTTGCTGGAGTTGAAGATGGGGTCGAGCGTGTGTCCGGCTACATGGGTGGGGGTGTCCACAAGTTGTTTGAGTCTGAGATTGGCCAGGTTGTCCAGAAGGGTGGTGGTGTTGCTGTCGTGTTTGTTTTCAAGGTGGTAGTTGAGGTCTCCTAGTAGAATGTAGTTCTCGGAGGCGAGGGAGTGAGGGCTGATGAAGTCCGTGATGTCATCGCTGAATTGAGAGCGGGTACCTGGAGGCCTGTAGATGAGGGTGCCTCTAAGTGTGGTCCTGGGGTCGGTGTGGAAGTAAACCAGGACACAAGGGTCGGGTTGCCAGGGCCCACCGAGGAGACAGAGTAAACCAGGACACAAGGGTTGGGCACCGTGGCCCACGAGGAGACAGAGTAAAGCAGGACACAAGGGTCGGGGTACCAGGGCCCACTGAGGAGACAGATTAAACCCGGACACCAGGGTCGGGGTACCAGGGTCCACTTAAGATAGAGTAAACCAGGACACAAGGGTCGGGGCACCGCAGCCCACTGAAGATAGAGTAAACCAGGACACAAGAGTTGGGGTACCAGGGCCCACTGAGGAGACAGAGTAAACCAGGACACAAGGGTCGGGCCCCGGGACCCACCCAAGAGACAGAGTAAACCAAGAAACAAGGGTCTGGGTGCCAGGGCCCAACGAGGAGAGAGAGTAAACCAGGACACAAGGGTCAGTTTAACAGGGCCCACCGAGGAGACAGAGTAAACCAGGACACAAGGGTCGGGTTACCAGGGCTCACTGAGGAGACAGAGTAAACCAGGACACAAGGGTCGGGGTACCAGGGCCCACTGAGGAGACAGAGTAAACCAGGACACCAGGGTCGCGGAACCAGGGCCCACTGAGGAGACAGAGTAAACCAGGAGACAAGGGTTGGGGTACCAGGGCCCACTGAGGATGACAGAATAAACCAGGACACAAGGGTCGGGTCCCTGAGGCCCACCGAGGAGACAGAGTAAACCTGGACACAAGGGTCGGGCCCCTGGGCCCACCGAGGAGACAGAGTAAAGCAGGACACAAGGGTCGGGGTACCATGGCCCACCGAGGAGACAGAAGAAACCCGGACACCAGGGTTGGGATACCAGGGCCCATTGAAGATAGAGTAAACCAGGACACAAGGGTCGGGGTACCATGGCCCACTGAAGATAGAGTAAACCAGGACACAAGGGTTGGGGTACCAGGGCCAGAGTAAACCAGGCCGAGACCTAAAAAGGAACAAGGTCCCAGCTTTGTGTGCCCAACAATCTCTATTACAGAGTAAAAAAATGTGTGTAATAAAGTGTATCCATTTCCAAAGTGAAGAAAAGTGTCATAGTAAGAGATAAAATAATCTCATAAAACCAACCTTCAAAGGATAAAGAGGTAGTCTAGAAGATCATGTAGCCAGATCCAGATATGATCTCTAACGGTCTGTCACAAAATGATTTGGGGATTATCCTCCCACACGATGTATAGTAGCATCCAGTACAGCTAGCAAAAGGAATATGTGGCTGAGAAGTGAGCCAAGGCATAATATATATAAGGTTCTTAACCTTGGTTCTAGTCCCAAGGGTGGAAATATGTCTCTAAATCAAGTAACAAATCCTTCCGAAAGGAACGAAGTGTACTTTAATATGTTGTGCTACAGACCCTGTGTACAGGATGCCTTGGCTTACAATTTAGCGACGTCTCATTTTTTTTACTATTTGCACTGGATGCTACTATACATTGTGTGGAAAGATATTCCCCAGAGTGTTTTGCGACAGACCGTTAGAGATTATAAACTGGATTGCCCGTTTATCCTTTGAAGGTTGGTTTTATGAGATTATCGTGCCTCTTATTATGATTCTTCTCTTCACTCTGGAGATGGATACACCATTTTACACACATTTCTTTGCTCAGGAATAAGACATTTTTGGCACAAAAGGCTGGGACCTTGTTCCTTTTTTCTTTTCTTGTCCAAGTGGGATAGACTACAATTAAGTTTTACACCAAACTTTCTCCCAACGTATATTTATTTACACTGTATATCGAATCACAGGTGTTGGCTTCCTTAATCTCACTATCAAGATCTTTGTATATCAATCTAACTTAATCTACACATGCTTTTTGAATTTGTGCTTGTCCCTGTTCATTATTCTTATTTTTCTTACTTATTTTATTCTTAGTTTTGATCTCTCATCGTGTATACTTTAAGACTTGCTTTATATTTGTATTTTGATGTAAAATCTCACAGCCTTGAACAAGTCACATAGTGACAAAACACGTGTCGGCTATTTTTGAAAAAAATCTGTAAAAGTGGAATGTATAGAAGAACACAAGCTTGTTTAATGTGTTAATAAATTGTATTTCTATTCAAACAAAATCCTTGCTGTTTGGATCTTATCCTATTGTGTGACACTATATGAGTGCTTGGGTTTTCTATTCGTTAGGCCTGTCATTCTTTGGTGTGATTACCCCTGACTTTTTGCCTCAACCTCCTCTACTTTTGGTACTGTGATGGATATAGTGTTGCCAACTTAAATGTTTTGGACACTTTGCCACTGCTAAACAGTGTCAAAGTGCAAGTGCTCCCAGTGTACAGTGTAATGGTAATTGGTTGTCCATAATTGGTATGTTGTATCACTAGTGAAGTCCCTCGTAAAATGCACTATGTGTGCCAGGGCTAGTAATGCAAATGCTACTTGTGGGCCTGCAGCTCTTATTGCGCCAACCACTCAAGTAGCCTTGAAAACGGAACTCAGGCCTGCCATTGCAGGGCCTGCGGGCAGTTTGTGAAACTGCCATATTGTTCTGTCAAGTGCAATCACTTGCCAGACCTTACCCTTCCTTTTCTGTGCACCTAAGACGTCCATATGGTAGGTCTAGGGTGCCCCCTGGACAGGTTGTAGTGCATGGGAAAGGTAGTACATGTACTAAGGTATGTGTCACGTCCTGACAGTGGAATAATCACCATTTCGTTTTCCCTGTTGAAAGGCCATCTTGCCCATTAGAATAGAATGGGAAGGCTGTTTAATATGTTTTCCAGCCTATCTTCCCAAAGTCTTAAGATGGAAAGGTGAAGTTTAGTGTGCCTGAATTCACCCTGCAATAACACATCTTTTTATAAAGATGTTTTCATTATGTGTTTGTAAGCCACTCTTTCAGAAGTGGCTGGGTTTTAGTGCTTTAAAAATTTCTGTGTGTCTCTGCCGGGTTGTGGATTGACTGGCTGGATTTGAAAGAGATGGGATCTTGGGAATGTCTTGACCCAGGGGAGGAGGTGAGACAGCACAGGCTGACCTGCATCTGAAGTGTAGGAGGAGGAGAAGTCCCTAGAGGTGAAGTGGCCTGGGATGGTGCTATAAAACAATTGTCCAATCTCCTGCTGAGTGATTGAGAATCCAGAACCCCCCTAATCAAAGGAAGAAGGTGTCACTGGTAGTGAGGCACCCAGAACTGGTTTGAGCAGGGGTCAGTGCCCCCTGTAACACGAAGACTTCAAAGCCATTGAGGGGTATAATAATGAGAGCTGAAGCCCTTGAACTTTGGAAAATGGCTTGATCAAGTGTGAACAAGACTGGAGCTACTTCGTGGTCAAGAAGACCTTTACCAAGGAAGAATCAACTGAAGAGACTGATGGAAAGGACTGCTCTTGCTGTGTAATCTGGGGCTTGCCTGCAGTTTGCTGTTTCAACCGAGGAAAGGCTAAAGGGATTTTGCTGTGGGCTGTGTCCCCCTGCTTGAATGACATTGCGGTGTGCTGTGTCCTGAAGTAACGGGCCCCAAGGGCCTGAGGTGAGCTGGCTCCCTGTTCGGAAACAGAGCACAAATGTTTCCAGAGAAGACTCTCAGAGACGCTATGTCAGGGATATTCAAACTGTGGGGCGCGACCCCCAGGGGGGCCGTGGAGTGATGCAAAGGGGGTCGCGCCTTCACAGTGTCACTACCGCCCTGGCCTCCAGGCCTTCAGCCCCCCTCCTCCCCAATCCTGTGTCTCAGCCGGGCTGCTGCAGTGCAGCTCGCGCTCCTGGGGCCTTGGCTGGGCAGTGCCTGGAGTCTAATCTCGGCCGGGTTTTTCACAGGTCTTTAAAGACCATCAGCATATTTACATGTCTTTGTTAACTGATTACCAAAGCTTAGTTTTTTTATGGTTCCAGTACCCCCTGGGCCCCACTCTGCCAAATCCTTACATTTATATTTTTACACTTACTGCTGTAGTGTGAGAATGCATTTAATGAAAAGAAATATAAAGTTGGGTTGCCAAAAGAAACATGCCTGCTATGTGTTATTTAAAGATCCTGCAGAGACCTGCTCTTGACACTAAATTGAGTTATAAATAAAAAAATATGTATTAATTAGTTATGTGACTTTTCTGTCTTTATTCTCTTTAATTATTAGTCATGGCTGAAGCAGATGTTTGTTCCTCCTGCGATGATGGGGTTGAGGGTGTGTCCTGCTCTGTGAGTGGGGGTGTTGACGAGCTCTCCAGTCCTAGGTTGGAGAGGTTGTCAAGGAGGGTGGTGGAGTCGGGGTCGCTGCGGTTGTCGAGGTGGAAGTTCAAGTCTCCGAGTAGGATGTAGTCCGTCAAGGTGATGGCGTGGGGTGAGACAAGGTCGGCTATGGCACCAGGGAGAGGAGAGAGGTCCCTTGGGCAAGGGCCTTTGTCCCCCCAAAATATTTTGGCAACAGTCTTTCTGCCCCCGGGGGTTGGGGGCAGAAAGCCCACTAGAAGCCAGGGATTTAAAAAACAAATTTGATTGGGGCTGCCCAAAATGGGCATGCCAATGCCCCCCCCCCCAGTAAAATTCCAGTCATTCTGCCCCCCCCCCCCGGGGGCCAGAAAGCCCACAAGATGCCAGGGATTTTTTTACATTTGATTTAGGGATGGGGGCTGACCAAGATGGTAATGTCAATGCCCCCACCACTCCCAGCGAAATTCCAGTCTTTCTGCCCTCCTTTGGGGGCATATGAGGGTAGTAGCCCCCTATCTGCCCCCCAGGGGAGGGGGGGCAGAAGACTCACTTGAAGCCAGGGATTTTTTTTAAATTGGATTTAGTGATGGGGCTGCCCAAGATGGGCATGCCAATGCCACCAGCCCGGCAAATTTCCACAGTCTTTCTGCCCTCCCTGGGAGGCAGATGGGGGCTGACAACTCCTGATCTGATCTGAGAAAGCTCACTAGATGCCAGGGATTATTTGTCTTATTTTATTTAGGGGTGGGAGCATTTGAATGCACCCCCAGCAAAATTCCACTATCTTTCTGCCTCCTGCCTCCCCGGAGGCAGATGGGGCAATAGCCCCCAACCTTCCTGGGGGCAAGGGTTGCTCCCTTTTTTAGGCACACATTCCAGCTGTTTAAGTAATATTTTTATTCTCATCTTGACCCAGCAGGGGGCAGAAATCCACTAGCAACCAGGGAGAGTTTGTGTGTGTGTAAACTGGAGTTTGACTGACTGTACTGTCCTTTGGCTGATATTTTGCTGGTGGTGTGTGTGGACCTTCACTTGGCTATTTGTACTGTCCTTTGGCTGATATTTTGCTGGTGGTGTGTGTGGACCTTCACTTGGCTAATGGCGTGGGTGGACTTGTGCTTAATGACGGTATGTGTAGATTAGGGTTTTCCTGGTGGTGCTTGGCTGGCGGTGTACGTGGACTGATTCTTGGCTGGCTGTGTGCATGGATGATGCTTGGCTGCAGGTCGGGACTGGCCGTAGCGGGCACTGACCATTTCCCCGGTGTGCCGAGGGGTGGGGGGCGGTTTTCTGGCAGTGTGTGGCAGTTTTGTCACTGGGGGCCGGTTTCTCAGCCGTGCTGCAATATCGGGCCCCAGTAACACAAGCCGAAGCGGTACTTTTTACTAGCATGCCCCCTACCTCCCAGGGCCGGTCGAGCAGCAATCTGCCAAGGCTGGTTCCTGTGCCCAATCCGGCCCTGCTTGCTTGGCGGTGTGCGGGGATAGCGCTTGGCTGGCGGTGTGCGTGGATATTGCTTGTTGCATTCATAGCATTTGGCTGGTGTTGACCATGCATGGCACCTGGCTGGCGGTATGCATGGATGGCGCCTGGCTGGCGGTATGTGTAGATGGCGCTTGGCTGGAAGTTTACTGACTCTTGGCAGGCAGTGTGGCTTGCATGTATACCCCAGCATTTTCATACCCAGAATCACCTGCAAACCTCAAATTTACTTACAAAGTCACATTTTCAAGACATTTCTGTGTGGGTAAGTAGTAGGATCACCTCGCAGGCACATACTTCCTACTACCCAGCATTCCCCTTGGTCTCCAGAGAAAAATTCCACCTCACATGTGTAGGTGCCCAAAGTAGGTCAGATTAAAAACGTATAAACAAACTGCCCTTTTGGACCCGCTTTGGGTCCTCCTCAATCTACAAATTTTTAGGCCTTCCGTGTCATAGGCACTTGGCTCATCCAAACAAGTAAGGTATCTTTTTTATCGGGAGACTAAGGGGAATGCTTTGTGGTAGGAAATTTGTGCCGTATGGTGATCCCACAACTTTCCCACACAGATTCTTGGAAGGAAAATGTTGCAGAATCATTGCAAGCCATACTTCCCTGGACTCACACGGGTGTCTAGTTTTCCAAAATGTCTGTATTTTTTATGTTCCCTAGATGTCTGAAGACCCGGCACCAAAAACACAGGTGCCAATCTATCTATCACAAAACGACCTGTTTTTTCAAGGGTGGGTCACCTGGGTTTTTGGTCCTGGGCATAGCGGACATCTAAGTAAACCTACCAAACCCAGACATTTCTGACACCCAGGGGAGTTCAGGCTAACAGCCCTCATCAGCCAGGCTAGCTTGAATCCAGTGGTAAAGTGAGCAAGGGGCCCACGTCTGGGCAAACACTGCCAACTTAGGGCGAACAAAACAAACACAAGGATGAAGAGTGTTACCCAGAAACTGGTCCCAGGATGCTTGTTTCCGGTTCAGGGAAGGCCTGGCTTGGCAGTTCAGGCTGGACTGTTCCCATGAGGCACAGTGTCAAGACTGGTTTGCATATAGCTGGGTCTGAAGTGAGCTGAAGAATGATGTGTCACAACAAGGAAGGGTAATGATGAAGGATTCAACCCAGATCTGTGACTTGGGGTGAGTGCCTGAAAAGTTTCAGAGCTCCGTCTATCATCTCCTTGTGTTTGCTATGCATCCGTGACACCAGTTCCTAAATCATAAACTCAATAAAAAAATTTGAACAAAAAAAAACATGCTTCGTCACTACGTGACTTTTTTAAGTCTGTGAAATGTTACAATAAAATAAAAAATTAAAGCAAGTCTTAACGTATACAGAATGAGAGATCAGAACTAATTAGAAAATAAGAAAATTAATAATAATTAACAGGGACAAGTGAAAATTAAAAAAGAAAGTGTAGTTTAAATTAGATTGAAATACGGAGATCTAGGTAGTGAGATTAAAAAGCCAACACCAGTGATTCAATATACAGTGTAAATAAATCCAAGTTGGGAAAAACGTTTGTGTAAAACTCCATTGTAGTCCATCCCCTATAACAGGAAAAGAAACAAGCATTGTATAGCAAAGTTGGGGATGCGGAGCTATTGTTACACCACTGTCACCAATCCAGCCTTTATAAGTAACACTGGATGGTGGAGTCAAAGGTTGGGCTTAGTCTGCCAGCAGGTTATCATTGGTGGGGGTCCATTCATTACAGGGTCCCTGCCATCAGTACGCCGGGGAAGTTTGCCCAATTTTAGGTGGGTTTCCTGATGCAGACTCCTGTCATGATATACAACATCGGGCTCATTGTTCAGTTTTGACAAAAGTACATCCACTGCTCCTTCTTGTTTTAAAACATTAGACAATACGACAATGCAGTATTTCAAAAGCAGATGTAACTACAAAGAGCACATTTTGGTAATACATATTTATTAGTAGACAATGGCAATCTTAAGAGGCATTGCATAGCTTCATACACACTGTGACCCCAATTCCATCACAGTCTCTCTCTCTCTCTCTCTCTCTCTCTCTCTCTCTCTCTCTCTCTCTCTCTTTCTCTCTCTCTCTCTCCCTCTCTCTCTCTCTCAGTGAGTCAGTCTCTCTCTCTGTCAGTCAGTCAGTCTCTCTCTCTCTCTCTGTCATTCAGTCTCTCTCAGTCAGTCAGTCTCTCTCATTTTCTGTCAGTCTGTTAGTGTCTCTCTCTCAGTCAGTCAGTCTCTCTCTCTCTCTCTTTCAGTCAGTTTCTCAGCCAGTCAGTCACTCGGTCAGTCAGGATTCAGTCTCTGAGTCAGTCAGTCTCTACTCTCTCTCCATTCTCTCTCTCAACTCTGTACACTCTATCTCCACTGTCTCTCTCTCGACTGTCACTCTCTCCACTGCCCCTCTCTCCACTTTCTCTCTCTCCACTGTCTCTCTCCACTCTCTCTCCACTGTCTCCCTCCACTCTCTCCCTCCACTCTCTCTCTCCACTCTCTCTCTCTCCCTTCTCTCTCTCTCTACTCTCTCTCTCTACTCTCTCTCTCTCCACTCTCTCTTCCCTCTCACTCCACTTTCTCTCCACTCTCACCCCACTCTCCCTCCACTCTCTCTCCACTCTCTCTCCACTCTCTCTCCACTCTCTCTCTCTTCTCTCAATCTCTCTCTGTCCAATCTCTCCACTCTCACTCTCCACTCTCTCTCTCCACTCTCTCTCTCTCCAATCTCTCTCTCCACTCTCTCTCTCTCTCTCTCCACTCTCTCTCTCCACTCTCTCTCCACTCTCTCTCACTCCACTCTCCCTCTCTTTAGTCTCTCTCGCTCACTCTCTCCACTGTCTCTCCACGCTCTCACAACTGCATCTCTCTTCACTGTCTATCTCCACTCTCTCTCCACTCTCTCCCCACTCTCTCTCTCTCTACTGTCTCTCTCCACTCTCTCTACTCTCTCCACTCTCTCTCCACTCTCTCTCTCCACTGTCTCCCTCCATTCTCTCTCTCCACTGTCTCTCTCTACTCTCTCTCCCCACTCTCTCTACTCTCTCTCTCCACTCTCTCTCTCTCTCTCTCTCCACACTCTCTCTCTACTCTCTCTCTCTCCACTCTCTCTCCACTCTCCACTGTCTCTCTCCACTCTCTCTCCACTGTCTCACTCCACTCTCTCCCTCCACTCTCTCTCCACTGTCTCTCCACTGTCTCTCTCTCCACTGTCTCTCTCTCCATTCTCTCGCTCCACCCTCTCTCTCTACTCTCTCTCTCTCTCTGACTCCACCATCTCTCTTCACTCTCTCTCTCTCCACTCTCTCTTTCACTCCACTCTCTCTCCACTCTCGCCCACTCTCTCTCTCACAAAGTAGTGTGCGTTGCCATGGGCGTCCGCAGAAATGTTTCCAGGGGGGCAAATTTTTAACTTCATCACTCACCCTTGCACCCTTCTCCCCCTCCGCCTTGCACCCTTTTCTACCAGGCACCATTCTCCCTTCTGCCTTGCACCATTCTCCACTCTGCCTTGCACCCTTCTCCCCTCTGTCTTGCACCCTTCTCCCCTCTGACTTGCACCCTTCTCCTCTCTGCCTTGCACCCTTCTCCCCTCTGCCTTGCACCCATCTCATCTCCGCCTTGCACCCATCTCCTCTCTGCCTTGCCCCCTTCTCCTCTGTACCTTGCACCCTTCTCCTCTCTACCTTGTACCCTTCTCCCCTCTGCCTTGCACCCTTCTCGGCTCCACTTGCCCCCCTCTGCGGATGCCCACATGGTGTTCTAACAAGAGTGCTTACCTGATGGCACCATTTTGCTGCCTCATCCCTTCTCATATGAGCTTTGCCCTGGAGAATGCTCTCTCTGAGGGCCCCCACTCCCACCCTTGTCAGGGTCCTGAGTAGTGCTCTGTGCTGCCTCCTGCTCTCTGGGGCACCCACCCCATACTCTTTCCGCCTGCCTGCTCTGACTGAAGAGAAACAATGTTAACGTGTTATATTGTTTCTCTACAGTCAGCCCGGAGCTTAGAGCAAGGGGCTCCGAGCAGGCTGCAGACAGCTTGCACCTGCTTTGGAGGGAGAGAGGCTTGCTTTAGCGCAAGCCTCTCTCACAGCTCATTTACTGAAGAGAGTGGGCCCCCGCACCGCGGGGGCATTTGTTACGCCCCTGGAGACAGAGTAAATCAGGACACAAGGGTCAGGTTACCAGGGCCCACCGAGGAGACACAGTAAACCAGGACACAAGGGTCGGGGTACCAGGGCCCACTGAAAACACAGAGTAAACCAGGACACAAGGGTCGCAGTACCAGGGCCCACTGAGGAGACAGAGTAAACCAGAACACAAGGGTTGGGGTACCAGGGCCCACTGAGGAGAAAGAGTAAACAAGGACACAAGGGTCGGGGCCCCGGGCCCACCCAGGAGACAGAGTAAACCAGGACACAAGGGTCTGGGTGCCAGGGCCCACCGAGGAGAGAGAGTAAACCAGGACACAAGGGTCAGGCCCCCGGGGCCCACCTAGGAGACAGAGTAAACCAGGACACAAGGGTCGGGGTGCCAGGGCCCACCGAGGAGAGAGAGGCCCCCGGGGCCCACCAAGGAGACAGAGTATACCAGGACACAAGGGTCGGGGTACCAGGGCCCACCGAGGAGACAGAGTAAACCAGGACACAAGGGTCTGGGTGCCAGGGCCCACCGAGGAGAGAGAGTAAACCAGGACACAAGGGTCAGGCCCCCGGGGCCCACCTAGGAGACAGAGTAAACCAGGACACAAGGGTCTGGGTGCCAGGGCCCACCGAGGAGAGAGAGTAAACCAGGACACAAGGGTCAGGCCCCCGGGGCCCACCAAGGAGACAGAGTAAACCAGGACACAATGGTCGGGCCCCGGGCCCCACCAAGGAGACAGAGTAAACCAGGACACAAGGGTCGGGGTACCATAGCCCACTGAAGATAGAGTAAACCAGGACACAAGGGTCGGGGTACAAGGGCCAGAGTAAACCAGGACACAAGGGTGGGGGCCCACCGAGGAGACAGAGTAAACCAGGACACAAGGGTCGGGGTACCAGGGCCCACCGAGGTGACAGAGTAAACCAGGACACAAGGGTTGGGGTACCAGGGCCCACCGAGGAGACAGAATACACCAGGACACAAGGGTCGGGGTACAAGGGCCCACCGAGGAGACAGAGTAAACCAGGACACAAGGGTTTGCGTACCAGGGCCCACTGAGGATGACAGAGTAAACCAGGACACAAGGGTCGGGTCCCTGTGGCCCACCGAGGAGACAAGTTCAAGTTCGAGCATTTATATAGCGCACTACTCACCCAGAGGGTCTCAAGGCGCTGGGGGAAGGGGTTCAGTATTTGTCGAATAGCCAGGTTTTGAGTTCTTTTCTGAAGGAGATGTGGTTCTGAGTAAGGCGGAGGTGGGCGGGGAGAGAGTTCCAGGTCTTGGCAGCCAGGTAGGAGAAGGATCTGCCACCCATGGTGGATTTCCGGATGCGCGGGATTGCGGCGAGGGCTTGATTGGACGATCGTAGTTGGCGGGTGGGTTTGTAGAAGGACAGTCGAGTCTTGAGGCATTCGGGTCCTAGGTTGTAGAGGGCTTTGTGTGCATGGGTGAGAAGGCGGAAAGTAATTCTTTTGTTGACGGGTAGCCAGTGGAGGTCTTTTAGATGTCCGGAGATGTGATCTTGGGGAGGGATGTCTAATATGAGTCTTGCTGACGCGTTTTGGATGCGCTGGAGTTTTTTCTGTAGTTTTGCTGAGATTCCGGCGTATAGTGTGTTACCATAATCCAGTCGACTCGTGACCAAAGCGTAGGTGACAGTCTTTCTTGTCTCAAGGGGGATCCAGTGGAAGATCTTTTTGAGAATGCGAAGTACGTTGAAGCAGGAGGACGAGATGGCGTTGACTTGTCTGGACATCGAGAGAGAGGAGTCTAGGATGAAGCCAAGGTTACGTGCATGGTCTGTGGGTGTGGGTGCTGCGCCCAGAGCGGAAGGCCACCAAGAGTCGTCCCAGGCTGAGGGGAAGATGCTAGGATGAGCACCTCCGTTTTGTCTGAGTTGAGTTTAAGTCAGCTATGTTTCATCCATTCGGCTACTTCTTTCATGCCTTCGTGAAGGTTGGTTTTGGCGGTGTTGGGGTCTTTGGTGAAGGAAAGGATTACCTGTTACCTGGTTGTCGTCGGCGTAAGAGATGATGTTAAGGATGTGTTGACGCGCGATGGAGGCGAGAGGACTCATGTAGACGTTGAAGAGGGTGGGACTGAGTGATGATCCTTGTGGTACGCCGCAGATGACTTCGGTGGCCTTTGAGTAGAATGGTGGAAGTCTGACTCTTTGAGTTCTTCCAGCGAGGAATGAGATGATCCAGTCCAAGGCTTTTCCTTGTATGCCAATGTTGCTGAGGCGATGTATAAGGGTACTGTGGCAGACTGTGTCGAAAGCGGCGGATAGGTCGAGTAGGATGAGGGCCACTGTTTCTCCGTTGTCCAGGAGTGTTCGGATGTCGTCGGTCGCTGCAATGAGGGCGGTTTCGGTGCTGTGTTTGGCTCGAAACCCGGATTGGGATGGATCAAGGGAGTTGTTGGATTCGAGGAAGGCAGCGAGTTGGCTGTTGACGACTTTCTCGATGACTTTGGCCAGGAAAGGGAGGAGGGAAATGGGTCGGTAGTTTTTAAGTTCAGAGGGGTCTGCTGTGGGTTTCTTCAGAAGGGCGCTGAGTTCGGCGTGTTTCCAGCTTTCTGGAAAGGAGGCAGAGTTGAACGAGCAGTTGATGACATCACGGAGATGGGGTGCGATGACGGAGTCAGCTTTGTTGAAGATGTGGTGGGGGCAGGGGTTGGTGGGCGAGCCAGAGTGGATTGAGTTCATCAGGCTAATGGTGTCTTCAGTGGTGATTGGGTTCCAGGCGCTGAGGTTGTTAGTTAGTGGAGTAGGATCTGAGGGGGGTGGGGAGGGTAGATCGCTGGGAGTATTCTCGAAGCTGTTGTGGATGTCGGCAATTTTGTTGTAGAAGAAGGAGGATAACGCGTCGCAGAGGTCTTGGGAGGGAGTGATGTCGTTGGATGCTGCGGCGGGGTTGGTGAATTCTTTAACGATGTTGAAGAGTTCCTTGCTGTTATGAGAGTTGTTGTCGAGACGATCCTTGAGAGCTGATTTCTTGGCGGATCGAATCAATTGGTGGTGTTTGCGGGTGGCTGGCTTGAGGGAGGTCATGTTGTCGGAGGTTGGGTTTTTTCTCCATATCTTTTCCAGGATGCGGCATAGCTTCTTGGATTTTTTAAGTTCGTCATTGAACCAGGGAGCCTTTTTGCTGGCTGATTTCATCTGGTGCTTTTTCAGGGGTGCTAATTCGTCAGCACTGTGGATAATCCATTGTTTGAGGTTGATGGCCGCTTGGTTTGGGTCCATTGAGATGGTGGGAGGGTTTTGGTTGAGTGATGTGAGGAGTTGGTCGGAGGTGATTTTGTTCCAGTTTCTCCGAGGGATAGGCTGTGGACGGTTAAGGGTCAGGGTGGTTTTGTAGCTGAAGTGAACACAGCTGTGATCCGTCCAGTGGAGAGCAGTAGTGCGATCGAAGGAGATGTGCTTGCTGGAGTTGAAGATGGGGCCGAGCGTGTGTCCGGCTACATGGGTGGGGGTGTCCACAAGTTGTTTGAGTCTGAGATTGGCCAGGTTGTCCAGAAGGGTGGTGGTGTTGCTGTCTTGTTTGTTTTCAAGGTGGTAGTTGAGGTCTCCTAGTAGAATGTAGTTCTCGGAGGCGAGGGAGTGAGGGCTGATGAAGTCCGTGATGTCATCGCTGAATTGAGAGCGGGTACCTGGAGGCCTGTAGATGAGGGTGCCTCTAAGTGTGGTCCTGGGGTCGGTGTGGAAGTAAACCAGGACACAAGGGTCGGGGTGCCAGGGCCCACCGAGGAGACAGAGTAAACCAGGACACAAGGGTTGGGCACCGTGGCCCACGAGGAGACAGAGTAAAGCAGGACACAAGGGTCGGGGTACCAGGGCCCACCGAGGAGACAGATTAAACCCGGACACCAGGGTCGGGGTACCAGGGTCCACTTAAGATAGAGTAAACCAGGACACAAGGGTCGGGGCACCGCAGCCCACTGAAGATAGAGTAAACCAGGACACAAGAGTTGGGGTACCAGGGCCCACTGAGGAGACAGAGTAAACCAGGACACAAGGGTCGGGCCCCGGGACCCACCCAAGAGACAGAGTAAACCAGGAAACAAGGGTCTGGGTGCCAGGGCCCATCGAGGAGAGAGAGTAAACCAGGACACAAGGGTCAGTTTACCAGGGCCCACCGAGGAGACAGAGTAAACCAGGACACAAGGATCGGGCCCCCGGGGCCCACCTAGGAGACAGAGTAAACCAGGACACAAGGGTCGGGTTACCAGGGCTCACTGAGGAGACAGAGTAAACCAGGACACAAGGGTCGGGGTACCAGGGCCCACTGAAGAGACAGAGTAAACCAGGACACCAGGGTCGCGGAACCAGGGCCCACTGAGGAGACAGAGTAAACCAGGAGACAAGGGTTGGGGTACCAGGGCCCACTGAGGATGACAGAATAAACCAGGACACAAGGGTCGGGTCCCTGAGGCCCACCGAGGAGACAGAGTAAACCAAGACACAAGGGTCGGGTTGCCAGGGCCCACCGAGGAGACAGAGTAAACCTGGACACAAGGGTCGGGCCCCTGGGCCCACCGAGGAGACAGAGTAAAGCAGGACACAAGGGTCGGGGTACCATGGCCCACCGAGGAGACAGAAGAAACCCGGACACCAGGGTCGGGATACCAGGGCCCATTGAAGATAGAGTAAACCAGGACACAAGGGTCGGGGTACCATGGCCCACTGAAGATAGAGTAAACCAGGACACAAGGGTCGGGGTACCAGGGCCAGAGTAAACCAGGCCGAGACCTAAAAAGGAACAAGGTCCCAGCTTTGTGTGCCCAACAATCTCTATTACAGAGTAAAAAAATGTGTGTAATAAAGTGTATCCATTTCCAAAGTGAAGAAAAGTGTCATAGTAAGAGATAAAATAATCTCATAAAACCAACCTTCAAAGGATAAAGAGGTAGTCTAGAAGATCATGTAGCCAGATCCAGATATGATCTCTAACAGTCTGTCACAAAATAATTTGGGGATTATCCTCCCACACGATGTATAGTAGCATCCAGTACAGCTAGCAAAAGGAATATGTGGCTGAGAAGTGAGCCAAGGCATAATATGTATAAGGTTCTTAACCTTGGTTCTAGTCCCAAGGGTGGAAATATGTCTCTAAATCAAGTAACAAATCCTTCCGAAAGGAACGAAGTGTACTTTATTATGTTGTGCTACAGACCCTGTGTACAGGATGCCTTGGCTTACAATTTAGCCACGTCTCATTTTTTTTACTATTTGCACTGGATGCTACTATACATTGTGTGGAAAGATATTCCCCAGAGTGTTTTGCGACAGACCGTTAGAGATTATAAACTGGATTGCCCGTTTATCCTTTGAAGGTTGGTTTTATGAGATTATCGTGCCTCTTATTATGATTCTTCTCTTCACTCTGGAGATGGATACACCATTTTACACACATTTCTTTGCTCAGTAATAAGACATTTTTTGGCACAAAAGGCTGGGACCTTGTTCCTTTTTTCTTTTCTTGTCCAAGTGGGATAGACTACAATTAAGTTTTACACCAAACTTTCTCCCAACGTATATTTATTTACACTGTATATCGAATCACAGGTGTTGGCTTCCTTAATCTCACTATCAAGATCTTTGTATAACAATCTAACTTAATCTACACATGCTTTTTGAATTTGTGCTTGTCCCTGTTCATTATTCTTATTTTTCTTACTTATTTTATTCTTAGTTTTGATCTCTCATCGTGTATACTTTAAGACTTGCTTTATATTTGTATTTTGATGTAAAATCTCACAGCCTTGAACAAGTCACATAGTGACAAAACAGGTGTCGGCTATTTTTGAAAAAAATCTGTAAAAGTGGAATGTATAGAAGAACACAAGCTTGTTTAATGTGTTAATAAATTGTATTTCTATTCAAACAAAATCCTTGCTGTTTGGATCTTATCCTATTGTGTGACACTATATGAGTGCTTGGGTTTTCTATTCGTTAGGCCTGTCATTCTTTGGTGTGATTACCCCTGACTTTTTGCCTCAACCTCCTCTACTTTTGGTACTGTGATGGATATAGTGTTGCCAACTTAAATGTTTTGGACACTTTGCCACTGCTAAACAGTGTCAAAGTGCAAGTGCTCCCAGTGTACAGTGTAATGGTAATTGGTTGTCCATAATTGGTATGTTGTATCATTAGTGAAGTCCCTCGTAAAATGCACTATGTGTGCCAGGGCTAGTAATGCAAATGCTACTTGTGGGCCTGCAGCACTTATTGCGCCAACCACTCAAGTAGCCTTGAAAACGGAACTCAGGCCTGCCATTGCAGGGCCTGCGGGCAGTTTGTGAAACTGCCATGTTGTTCTGTCAAGTGCAATCACTTGCCAGACCTTACCCTTCCTTTTCTGTGCACCTAAGACGCCCATATGGTAGGTCTAGGGTGCCCCCTGGACAGGGTGTAGTGCATGGGAAAGGTAGTACATGTACTAAGGTATGTGTCACGTCCTGACAGTGGAATAATCACCATTTCGTTTTCCCTGTTGAAAGGCCATCTTGCCCATTAGAATAGAATGGGAAGGCTGTTTAATATGTTTTCTAGCCTATCTTCCCAAAGTCTTAAGATGGAAAGGTGAAGTTTAGTGTGCCTGAATTCACCCTGCAATAACACATCTTTTTATAAAGATGTTTTCATTATGTGTTTGTAAGCCACTCTTTCAGAAGTGGCTGGGTTTTAGTGCTTTAAAAATTTCTGTGTGTCTCTGCCGGGTTGTGGATTGACTGGCTGGATTTGAAAGAGATGGGATCTTGGGAATGTCTTGACCCAGGGGAGGAGGTGAGACAGCACAGACTGACCTGCATCTGAAGTGTAGGAGGAGGAGAAGTCCCTAGAGGTGAAGTGGCCTGGGATGGTGCTATAAAACAATTGTCCAATCTCCTGCTGAGTGATTGAGAATCCAGAACCCCCCTAATCAAAGGAAGAAGGTGTCACTGGTAGTGAGGCACCCAGAACTGGTTTGAGCAGGGGTCAGTGCCCCCTGTAACACGAAGACTTCAAAGCCATTGAGGGGTATAATAATGAGAGCTGAAGCCCTTGAACTTTGGAAAATGGCTTGATCAAGTGTGAACAAGACTGGAGCTACTTCGTGGTCAAGAAGACCTTTACCAAGGAAGAATCAACTGAAGAGACTGATGGAAAGGACTGCTCTTGCTGTGTAATCTGGGGCTTGCCTGCAGTTTGCTGTTTCAACCGAGGAAAGGCTAAAGGGATTTTGCTGTGGGCTGTGTCCCCCTGCTTGAATGACATTGCGGTGTGCTGTGTCCTGAAGTAACGGGCCCCAAGGGCCTGAGGTGAGCTGGCTCCCTGTTCGGAAACAGAGCACAAATGTTTCCAGAGAAGACTCTCAGAGACGCTATGTCAGGGATATTCAAACTGTGGGGCGCGACCCCCAGGGGGGCCGTGGAGTGATGCAAAGGGGGTCGCGCCTTCACAGTGTCACTACCGCCCTGGCCTCCAGGCCTTCAGCCCCCCTCCTACCCAATCCTGTGTCTCAGCCCGGGCTGCTGCAGTGCAGCTCGCGCTCCTGGGGCCTTGGCTGGGCAGTGCCTGGAGTCTAATCTCGGCCGGGTTTTTCACAGGTCTTTAAAGACCATCAGCATATTTACATGTCTTTGTTAACTGATTACCAAAGCTTAGTTTTTTTATGGTTCCAGTACCCCCTGGGCCCCACTCTGCCAAATCCTTACATTTGTATTTTTACACTTACTGCTGTAGTGTGAGAATGCATTTAATGAAAAGAAATATAAAGTTGGGTTGCCAAAAGAAACATGCCTGCTATATGTTATTTAAAGATCCTGCAGAGACCTGCTCTTGACACTAAATTGAGTTATAAATAAAAAAATATGTATTAATTAGTTATGTGACTTTTCTGTCTTTATTCTCTTTAATTATTAGTCATGGATTATTGAGGCATCCCTAGAACACAATCAAAAGTGCTTTCTATTTATATTTGCTGTTCTAAATATTCACAGATAAGTGCAAAAAATACAGCTGTAGGTGACTGCTTATTTCTGGGGGATCAAAATAATGAGCTGGTAACACTAATCATTAGACTGGAAGTTTGTTGCAGCATCAGCACATTATTTATTTCCTCCACCCTCGAACCCTGATTAATGCCATTATAGCAATAGTTTAACTTATATCTGAAACCCCGCTTCAAGTTTCTGGGAATGCACCCTGCTTTCAGACTACTCACTTCTCATTCTCGCCTTCACTTTCACGTTCGCCCTGCACTCCCAGCGATCGCAATGCACTCACACTGATCACCATGCACTCACACTAACCACCATGCACTCACAGCAATCACCATGCACTCACACTGATCACCATGCACTCACACTGATCACCACGCACGCACACTGATCACCACGCACGCACACTGATCACCATGCACGCACACTGATCACCCTGCATGCACACACACTGATCACCCTGCATGCACACTGATCACCATGCACGCACACTGATCACCATGCACGCACACTGATCACCATGCACTCACAACATTCACCCACTTACCCTGCACTCAGTGATCATAATGTACTCACAGTGATCACAATGCACTCACACTGATCACCATGCACTCACAACATTCACCCGCTCACCCTGCTCTCACAGTGATCACTCTACACTAAAACTTTGCTTGCATTATTCACTCTGTACCTCACCCTGCAGTCACACGAGCACACTTCTCACCCTGCACTCATGTGACACTTCACTCACCTGTCCCCCCCTTAATGCTCAATCTGTAGCTCACTCAAACAAGGCCATCACTAACCATGCACTAATTCGTCCCACTCTGCACTTACAGCCGAACCCAAATTCATATGGTCACCTCACTCACCCTGCAGTCACTCCTTTTACCCTACTCTCACACTGTTGCATTGCTCACCGTGCAGTCACATGGGCACTTTTGTCACCCACACAGTGCAGAAGGTTAAAGTGCCTGGTACAAAGAAGATGTACCATGCACATCACAGAACTGAGTGTGAGTAAACTATGAGTAGCGCTATAAAAAAATGAAATTTTGTCAGACAGGTGCTATAGAGAGATGAGGTGTATTGTTGGTGAGTGGTAGTGAGGGAATTCATGGAGAAGGTGGAAAGACTGTTGCACCGTGTGCGACCAGTGCTTGGACAAGCCCTGGCTGGGAGTGTTAACCCCCCCCCCGAAGTTCGGGCATAGTGGATCCCCTGCTTCTGCTATTATTTACATTTGTAGTGCGCTACTGTTACGAAAAGGTGTCCTGGGGCTAATAACCATCTGCCTGCAATGTGAGAGAGGGATCTGGGGTTGGGAGAGGAGAGAAGAGAGGGATGGAAGGAAGAGGATGAGAGGAAAGGGGCATGGGTAAACTGCTTAACTCTGCACAAGACCACCACGGTTTGAATGCACCCTTGCTGCTCCCGGCCATGGCCAGGTGAGCTTCTAATGTGGCAGCGCGTATTCCTGCGGATTGGGAGGCCCTCCACAGAGGTTGACTAGACACCTTTCTGATGTTAATTGCTGTATTTTGGTTATAAACTGGTACTGATGGGGTGAAATCTTTCCTCGGTATTACTGTGTTTAAAAAAATTCTAAATAATAAAACAATGCTACCCCAAAATACGCAGCATCACAGAACATTATTTACAATTTCTACTCAAACAATTTAGTCAAGCCTGTCGCATAATTTGGTCCTCACCTTCCTCATAACCTAGAGGTTTAGACATTTTTGTCAGGAGGGGGTCCTTACGCTTGAAAATGTTGACAGGGGGGTCTCGGCATCCAAAAGTTTGAGGACCTCTGCGCTATGTGCATGTGCTCTGTCTAGCCTGAGACCTTCGGAAGTTGTGTCTTGTGATCTTGGGCACGTGGAGTTCCAAACGAGACTCAGCGACGCAGTATGTGTGTGCTTGTTGCAGCCTGAGTCCATTGAGAGGATCGTCCTGTGAACATGTGCACCGGGAAGCCAAGTAAGTCTCAGCGACGCAGTGTGTGTGTACTTGGTGCAGCCTGAGACTTTCGCGTGGATTGGCCCATGATGGTGTGTCTCAGCGACGCTGTGTGCATGTGCTGTTTGCAGCCTGAGACCCTGGCCAGAGGTGCCCTGTGATCGGGGTCAACCGAAGATCAAGCATGTCTCGAGTGACGCAGTGTGTGTGTGCTTTTCACAGCCTGAGACCTGCGCAAGTTGTGCCCTGTGATTGGGGGCGCCAGAAGATAAAGTGTGTCTCTGCGACGTAGAGTGTGTGGGCTTTCTACCGCCGAAGACCTGCACAAGTTGTGCACCTGAAGATCAAGTGTGTCTCAGCGACGTAGTGTGTGTGTGTCGTGTGCAGCCTGAGAACCTTGTGATGAGTTGTCTGGTTATATTGCACCCGGAGTCCAGTGAGTCTCATTGTCTCTGAGTGCGGGTGTAGTCTGCAGCCTGGGATCTTCCCATTACCCAGAAATTCAGAGATTGCATCAGAGGTCCAAGTCGCTGGACGAGGAGAGGAGAATGGGTTAGCGCTCGGCCTCTTTCTCTGTCCTGCAGCACGAGCCCCTGCTTCAGCTCAAATCGCGGCCCGATTGCCAAGGGAGTGGCAGCACCGGGGCCAGAGTGCGAAACTGCATTCACTGTGTTATATCTTACCCGTGTGGCCAGAGACTAACCGCAAGCCAGCATGAGTGGCAGAGAGACCACCGGAGGCACCGTGGACGGTGCTGGAGTAAATTACGTATTGTATTATTCCTGCATTACGGAGTATCTAATGATTGTATGACGCATTGCCTTATTTCTGCACAACGAACTGCCTGTTTGTCGTTTTGCCCATTGCATTCGTTTTGCATAACGAACTGCCTGATAGGTGTGTTATGCATTGCATTAGGTTTGCATAACGAACTGCCTGATAGATGCGTTACGCCTTGTCTTAGTCCTGCATCACGAACTGCTGGATTGTCGTATTACACATTGCATTAGTGTTGCATACTGAACTGCCTGACATATGTGTTCTGCATTGCATTTGTTTCGCATAACGAACTGCCTGATAACAGTATTAGACGTTGCTTTGCTTTTTCCTAACAGAGTATCTGAAGGGGACCGTACACATTGCATTATGGGGGCATAACAGTTTACAACGCTGTTGCATTACGCACTCCACTACAGTAACAGTACAAATCGCCAGATAGCCCTATTACGATCTGCATTATTCTTATGTTTTGAAATACCTGATTGTTGCATAACGAAATGCATATTACGACATTAGGATTACATAGGATTGTTTAGTTTAGCTTAATAGTAATAGAGCAGGGGGAACCTTACCCCAACGCATGTGTTGGTTTAGTATTGTGTGGTCGCATCGTATATGTTTTTATAAACATATACTTGTTTTTCTATGAAACTCGTGTGGAGTCGATTTGTGGCACCATCATTGGGTTGCTGTGAGTGTAATTGCAAATACTTTACACATTGGCCTTGAAGATAAGCCTGACTGCTTGTGCCAAGCTACCAAGGGGGTGGAGCGAGGGCTATCTCTAGGTGCGACCTGTCTTTCCCTAACTTTGGGGGCTTTTGTGTCTCTGTTTGTCCTAAGGTACCTACCTCAGCAAACCAGGGATCCTAACACTATTCTATAAATATTGTCCTAAGTTAGGTTTGTGTGCTCTGTGCTGTAGCTACCAGGGGTGTTGAGCAGAGGTGAAATATGTGACTTGGAGGGTTCACCCTGACATGGATTGCCTCAATTTTCTTACATCCACGATCGTTTTTTGATGTGTACCGACGGTGCTTAGACACTCAACGTTTTCCCCAACTTTCCTTCTTGCACACTTGGTCAAATTCGAATCCTATGATCAGGAAAAGCTTTTGTTGTTCATGCTGTGCTCTGCGACACCTTTGAGAGACCAATGTCTGTCAATCAATTCCTAACGGCCAGGGCAAAGGAATCTCTTCGGAGTCGTATGCCCCCTCGTCTTTTCTGCCGAGAAAGCTCTTAGGGTGATATAACGGACGCCATTCCACTACTGTCCATAGTGCCATGCGAATTACCCATGGTACACCCGTTACAAGACCTCTCCCTCTCCTCGATCACATTGGCACTGACATCGAAGTTCACCTTCCACTCGAAGAAGCCCCTTCGATACAGAGGGCAGATGCGTTCAGACGATCAGAAAATGCAACAGTAATCCTCAATTATGCGCTCAGCATCTTCGGAGAGCGGGCTTCTCAATGTTGAGGAATGTGATGACTCCAGCCCTTCATGCATTCCACCCCACCAACCATTGTTGGATCCAGAGGCTGCCTTTTTCAGTAGCTCAGACCAGGAGCAAGAAGTGGAGAATCTCTTCCTCGACCTCCTTACAGCAGAACCCCCTATGTCTCCCAAGTCTAAAAGACAGACGCAAAGGTACTAGCCCTCTCCCCTACGTTCTACCCCCACCTTCGTCTCCCCCACCCCCTGCTTCACCTCCACTCTTACCAGATGAATCCCCAGATTCCTCTTACAATCCTAGCAGTGCCTTCGGCCCTGTGAACCACTATGAGGAACCCTTTATACCAAGGCCAAAGATGATCCATGGAACAATGACGTCCGATCCAAGGTGTGACCCGGATCTGGATCATTTTGCTGTTAGGGCATCTCCCTCAGATGTAACCACGAGGTAACCCAAAGGGCGGCCAGGTTCCAAAAAGTGTATAATATGCATGAGCTCACCAAGGTTGATGATTTCCTAGTAGAGACACTAAGACTGAATGGACAGTCCAGTTCTTGCCCGTGCTAAAGGGCATGTTAAAAGCTGCCACAACACCTTCAAAGAACCAGTGAAAGCAACATGATATGTACACCAAGGGTTCAGAAGAAATATAAGTCCTCTCCCTATATCATAGGTCATATCCTGCCCAACTCCCTGGTCGTTCCATCTGCTGAAGCAGGTTTCCACTCAAGCCAAGGGGAAAGCTCCCCAGCTGACAAGGACAGCAAGGAGCTTGACACTGCCAGCAAAAGGGAGGCAGTTGGGACCGCTACCCACTGGAGAACAACAAACTCTGTAGGGCTCCTTTCCCACTATGACAGGGCCCAGTGGGATGAGATGCAAGAGTTAATTAAGCATCTCTCAGGGGAATACAGAAAAAGAGGGGAGGAATTCGTTTTAGATGGCAAGACTATATCCAAAGCTACCATCTGCTGTGCCAATTCCCCGGACACAGCTTACCTGGGAGTCAACACCAATGTCCTCAGTAGACGCCACGCCTGGCTCCGTGTTTCAGGATTCAAGCTCGAGGTCTAACAGCATATCCTCAAACTGCCCCTCAATGGGAAACATCTATTTGACAAGATGCTGGAAAAAATAAAAGGACACCAACATTGCAAAATACACGTATGCCCTGCCGACCTCAGCTGCCAAAGGCTATGTTCGGGAGAGCAGTCTAAAGGAGGCTTTGAGACTGCCTATCCAGATTCCGCCCTTCATATCAAAGGTAATAGCACCCATTTCACCAGCAGGCAGCAAAAGTGTCAACTAGGGGTGTGTACAGGGCAAAAACATTAACAGGAGTTTACTCATACCAAGGACAGCTCCGGCCAATTTTGGAGCGCAGGCGCCTTTCAGAAGATTTACATATGGTAACCAGGCAGGATGTCATCACCCTGCTTCAACAGGTGACTACAGGATACCTACATCCACATCTACATCCATCCCGCCCACTGGCCTTACCTCGGCTTTGTGGTAAGTTGCCATACTTATCAGTTCAAAGAACTGCAGTTCAGGGTTACCACTGCTTCAAAAGTCTTTACAGAGCGTCAAGCAGTGGTAGCAGTCCATTTAAGGAGTGGAGCATCCATGTTTTTCCCAGCCTTGGTGATCGGCTAATCAAGAGTGCAGGCATGTACCACCAATGCCTAACCCATACCAATGCTACCATCTCCATGCCCCACAACCTGGAATTCACAATAAATGCCACCAATTCACACCTACAACCCATCCAGATCAAGCCCTTTATAGGGGTGGTACTCAACGCAGTCACAGGCAAAGCTTACCCCTGCCGACAAAGGGTGGTGGCATCCCAGCAGCTCTTACCTCTTTCTCAAGCCAATTGATCAGAGTCAGAATTTTCCTGCACTTGCTAGGTATGATGGCTTCATGTACTGCCAAAGAAGGCCCATGCTGTGTTCCATATGCGTCCATTACAAGAATGTCTTTCGGCTCAATGGTCACAAGTGGAGGGTCAGAGGGAAGTTTGAATGTTGGTGAAAGCCAGCGCCCACTCCTCATTGCAGTGGTGGAACAGCAACAATCTGTAGCAAACCCATGTTGCAAGTCACTATCATCACAGACGCCTTCCCTGATGGCTGGAGGTCCCATCTCAACCAAATGACCATACAGAAAGTGTGAGCACCCCAGCACCAAGGGTGCCACAACAACTACCCAGAGCTACTAGTGATACACCTTGCTCTCACAGCCTTCCTGCCACTTATTTGAGACAACATAGTTCTCATCAGTATAGACATGACTGCCATTCATTATCTCCAAAAATAAGACGCCACTCGCTCTCTCCCATTGCCCTCGCTAGCGCAGTAGACCTGGCATTGTGCAATATACCACTTCATACACCTTTTGGGGGTGGACAACGACATTGCAGACCTGCTCAGCATGATGCATCAATGAGGCCGCTGAGAGGAACATCACCCACAAGGCCTACTCCAGTACTTCACACATAGACCTCTTTGCCACCTCTGAAAACACAAAATGCTGAATATTCACCATCCAGGTACCCACGCCCAAAGTCCATAGGCAATACTCTGTGGATGAACAGGTCAGTGATCTTTGCCTATGCCTTTTGGCCTCTCCCACTCCTCCTTCATATGTGGTGCCAAAAATATGGCAAAAATTCCAAACCATGATCCTATAGCCCTCACGTGTACCGGACAGCCATGGTATTCGACACCCTCCAGATGTCAATCAGCCCCCATGAGGAGCTACACAACAGTCCTGACCTTCCCATGCAGAACAGTCGTATCAGACACTCAGACCCCAAACAGCACAATCTAGCAGTTTGGCACAGGAGGTCCAAGAGTTCAGCTTCATTCACCTCCCATAGGAGCACATGGACATCATACGTGAGTCCTATAGGCCAACCACACAAGTCTGCTGCTCAGCAAAATGGAAGAGATGAGTCCACTGTTGCATATCCAAACACCTGGACCCTCTAAAACGTGCTGTCCGGGACATTATCTGTTACCTGTTCCACGTTCAGAAATCAGGCCTTGTACACATTTATACATCTGCATTTAGCAGCCATAGTTCTTGTTGCAAAACAGGGAATACTCCTCCCTCTTTCGAATTCCTGTGGTTAGGGCCTTCATAGAGGGTATCAAAAGGGTTATGACTCCCAAAGTCCCCCCTGCTCTTGCATAGAATCTCAAAGTAGTTCTCACAAGACCCGTGGGACCCAGGCCCCCTTGAGCCTAAGCACTTTTGTTCCTATCCTGGATATTAGCTTTCCTCGTAGACATAACATCTCTCAGATCATCAGTGAAATGCAGGCCCTCACACTTCACAAACCTTTCATTCAGATCCACAGGGACAATACCATTCTTATGACCATCCCAATGTTTCTACCCAGAGTGGTTTCTCCTTTCCACCTCAACCAAACTAATGAGCTTCTAGTGTTCTTCCCTCCACCACACTCAATAGCAGGAACATCCCTCAACACCCTAGATGCCAAACGGGCTTTTATGCACTACATCAACAGGACTAAGCCATTCAACAAAGCATATCTTCTGTTCGTAGCCTTTTCCAAACCCCACAAGGATCAGCCTATACCATAAGCCATTGGTTCCCAAACTGTGAGCCGCGGCACCCCGGTGCACCTTTACGACTAGCCAGGGTTTCCGTGCACGTCTTTGGAACGTGGGAAAGGTATTTCTGCTGAAGAAGAATTTGATAATGTGCAGAGTTAAAAAACTATGAATCTTTTGTGGCCCGAGTAACTCCTAAAATATTTCAAGAAATGCATACTCACAGAGAAGCACCAGGGACGGTGTGCCTCAAAGACGAACAAAGTGGAGGGTGTAAAGTTTTTGACAGGCCCTTGAGGTCTTTTTCCTTCTATGCTCAGGCAGTTGGTCGGCATTTGTGACCGAGTTGGTTACTCATTATTAGCAAACCAACGCTCTCAGTCTAACCTTCTTCCCCTGGTAGTACCAAATTCTGTGTTGCACTGAGCATGCCACGAAGAACGAGAAGGCTGCTTGCAGACACATTGAAGCTGGAAGTCTCTCGCAGAAGCCATTGCCCGAACCATGCACAACATGGCAGAGGAAAGAGAACCGTACACGCCTGTAAGTGGCCTCTTTTTTCTTGCACCCATGGCTACCACGTACAGGGCATTTACTGACACTTTGAGGGTTGTAGGGAGGAAGTTGGGTGGTCTTGAGTCACAGTGACGTGTTCCAAGTTGCCCCCTTCAAAAGAGTCTTTTCTTAACCATGTCTCTACTCCTTCTCTGTTAAGAATATTAAGGACAATAATAATAAATATTATTGGAGTCATAACGTGTTTTTGTGTAGCAGGGCTTCTGTATTCTATAAGCACTGACAATAACAGCCGTGTACAGCTTCCAAATAATTTTAGTTACCTTGGGGATGGAATGCTTACCAGCATTGAGCATGCTTCTTTGAGCTGTATGTGTGGCAAAAGCAATAGCTCTGGGTAATTAAGGTTTTAAATTTGGGGATATCGTAAGGGCTCCACATAAATAGTGCAGGCACTTAATTTATGTCTTATAGTGCTGTCCAAGTTCTGACGCCATCCAGGACACTTCCTCAGCTAATTTCTTTCACACTATTTCCAGAAATTCTTTAGCTGACTTTAGATTGTCTGCACAGCGTCGTACTCTAGGACCCTGGTAACTGATCTTAAAACCTTCAAGAAATCCCCAATACAATGTGTTCGCTGCTTGCAAGTCCGAGTACATTTCCAACCATGCCAGCATAGCTTCTCGCTGCTTGCAAGTCCGGGTACATTTCCAACCATGCCAGCATAGCTTCTAACTTAATTGGCGTATCCGCCTTTTTGATCAATTGGGAATGAAGCCCCCCTTCCTCTCGCCCCAAAACCTGCTTCTGGTACTCTTTGTCCTCCCGCCCCCGATAGCACTGCAACACACAGGGTAATAGCGTGGCGGCCTCCACAATGGCAACATTCATGTCTGAAACGGCAGACTGGCCGGCTGCAATAACCTCTGTTAAAATTCCAACATGTTCCAAACCCTGCCATCTGACCTCTCCCTGTGGAACCCGCCCAATGGCTGAGCGGGACGCGTCAGAAAGGGCCGATAAACGACTGGTAGACAGCTGGCCGTATGCGTTGTCGCTGGCGGATGTGCCGATGACATCCATTGCAGCCACAATTCTGCATCTACGTCCCCCCAAGGTTTCTCTGGGCATATACTCATTCTGGCTTTAAATTCCTCTTCATAATTAAGCCATGAATAGCCCCCAAAATGCATCTGCGCTTTCCGCACCACATGCATGTATTTAAAATGGGAAACCGCCCTGTCGGGGTATTTTTCAGTGTATATGCTGGCAAAGATGAGAAATGCTGATGTCCAATTCTCAATGTTGCGGGGGACCCTAGGACGCCGCGCTAACTCCCACTCCTCTTCCTTTGACCCTTCTTTGGCCTGCACCTCTCTATGCAGCAACTTAAAAACGTCTACATACTCACGATCCCAAATTCCTTGTTTCATTTTCAAGGATAAATGTGAACCCAAAGGCAATGCTAAACCCATGTATGGAAGCCGTTTTCTTATGTTTACCTCAGCAACGTGCTGAGGTAAATGTTGTAATGTGCTTGTTGACATTTCAGGCTCTCCTTTGTGGTTCTCTCTCTGCCTGCTCAGCCTGCGATGATGTCAAGTGGAATGTTGGGGTTGCTTTGTATGTGAGGAAATTCAGTTTTTGTGATGGGCTGAGCAGAGTGGACCTTGCTCCTGGTGGGGCTTTACCAGAGACTACCTGATTTACTAAGGATCTTCTTGTAACTGTATACCTGCTGATTACTACGTGAATAAATCTACTTATACCTTCTACAAGAGATGTCTGCACTATTACTTTGTTTTAACAGTAAACTAACTGGTGCTTATCCTGCTGCTGAGCCACAACGCGCCCCCCCATATCAAAGGGGGCTTCCTCCAAGGTATCAGGCAAATTACACGTCTTCAGAACACCTGATCGTACCTGCTCGTCCCGTTCCCCTAAACCCTCTCCCGCCCGCTTGCCCAAAGAATGACAAGTGGAATCCCATGCAGGCCACCATTGTTGCTTAACTCTAGGAATTTGCTCCGCTCTGTCTTGAAATACCCGTAGGACGTTCTGCTGTTTATGCCGTTGTAGCTTCTCAGTAGCTGGCAGGTCTGCTCTTGACTTCTGCAACGATGGAGAGCAAAAGGTTGCCCCCCTCCCTGACCCGCACAAATCCCTCCCTTCCCCAGCCCACACATCAGTATCCTGCACATCACACAATTCACCTTCCTCCAAAGTATTATTGTCCACATCAACATTAAAATCTGGATATCCCTCACCAGACCGCTTAGTACTACTGCTCGGGCATTCACCATCACCTATACCTCTGTCAAACTGAGTCCAGTCTCTGACAGACCTCCGCTCATTAGGTCTGCCCGCTTGAAGAGAATCCGCTCGTGACCTGTCCGCCGCCGCAGAGCTTTAGGCAACCGCAAATTGCGCCGCTGGCCGGGGCTTTCCAACTACTTGTCCTGCATGTGTAGCTGCGATAAAATTATTCTTCCTCACCCTTTTACCCGACAATGACTGAGGGGAATGGGAACTGCCTGGCTGTTGACCCAAAACTTGCACAGTATGCTCCTTATCACAACAGTGGTTCTTGCCATGGGAAACCCACACCCACTGGCCTTCCTCCTCCCACATAACCTGAGCGTGCCTGAGAGACCTTTGACCCGGGGGGGACCTGGAACAAGGGAAAATGTATTCGGTGTTATAACGGCTCAGTGGCTCCCTAACATTACACACCTGTCCTTCAAAACCTGGGGGAATTAAGTGCTTTTGAGCCCTAACTACCACTGCATCTAGATCACAATCCATTTCCTGAGATAGGTCCTCCGCACCAACCACAGTCCACAGTTCGGGCTCTACACTGGTATGCAAATTGCCAGCACCACCTGCAAACTTGCCCTGAGAACCAAGATAACTAGTGCTCTGCGACATGTCACTGCCTGGTTCATTCACAATTGAAAAACTCTCTGTGTTTACCGAGAGTTCCTGAAACTCATGTTCGTCCTCAGAACCACTGGAATAAAGGATCAGAGATGGGGTCTGCTGTGAGGTTGCCGCCTTAGAAAATACCAGGGCAACAGTTTCGGACATTCCTGCACTCTCCGGCAGTGCCTATTTTACTGCAGCATGCCGCATATCTAATGCAGGGCGTGCCTCGCCACTAACCTGCCCACCACGCCTCCCTCCACGCAAGCTGTGTCCCTTGAAAGGCGCCTTGCGCAAACAAAAAACACCCTCAACCTCACCCCGATTACCACTACTTTCTGCTTGTGCCAACCACTCACCAGAATCTTCCCTTAATGCAGCGCGGTCCTCCGGTGCCCCAACTGGAGACAAGGAGTAGGCCTGCCGCTATTTCAATGGGCCCGCCATGCCCTTAGCTCCACAAACGCTGGCTGGTCTTCGTCTAGTCAAGCGTGACTCTCCACGCCCTCTCACGGAGCTCTGGGGCAAACAGGCAGCCACCACACGCTGTACCTCTGTCGCCGCCTGTCTTCGCGGCCTGCCAGGGGAATGCTGAGTTGCTCTTCGTGCCTCGGCCGATAATAAATCGGCCCTACCCACCTCCTGGATAACGCAGAGAGCCTCAAGCAGCTCCGCTTTCACCGACATGTTGGCAAAACAATTAACGCCTAAATACCCAAGGCACACCACGGGAACCATTCAAAGAAAAAAACAATGTTGCACTTACTAAACAAACACCTCCCGCCACCCAGCTGCCGCCTCACGACCTTCCTCAGCGCACACTGTAACGTTCTACAGGGCGCGCCCCTGCCTCATACTCACCTGGCCTATGGCTGCTCTCGGTCTAGTCCATTGGGCAAAAGATCCCAGGGGGAGACCGCTCGCGCTCTGCTCCCCCTGGGGCCCCCATTGGCGCTACTGCTGGTACAGTTGGTATTTTGCTGTCTCAATACTTGCTCTTGTTATTGTGTTATTTCTCATTTCTGTATATCTCTTGACTGTATTCTGTGTTTCTCTGCCCCTGTTATTTTTTGTTGTTGTCACCGCTGCCCATTTCTTGCTGTTGCCCCTTTGCGCTCACTTTCCTGGCGATTCCCGCCGCTGACTCCCCTGCAGCCCTGCACCCCTCTGTGCCCATTTGCCGCCCGCTCCCGCCCCCCAGCTACTCCTACCTCCCACCTCCCCTTAAATGGCACCTGCTGCGTGGTAGGGAGAGCAGCACTTGACCCTGGTTTCAGGGTAGGCTGCTTCCCACACCGCACAGCGTTATCCGTGTGCTTATGTCCCCCAGCCCGCTGCTGCTGTAATTTTGCCTCTACTGTTGGTACAGTTGGTATTTTGCTGTTTCTATACTTGCTCCTGTTATTGTGTTATTTCTCATTTCTGTATTTCTCTTGACTGTATTCTGGGTTTCTTTGCCCCTGTCATTTTTTGTTGTCACAGCTGGCCATTTCTCGCTGTTGCCCCTTTGCGCTCGCTTTCCTGGCGTTTCCCGCCGCTGACTCCTCTGCAGCCCCACCCCTCTCTGTGCCTATTCGCCGCCCGCTCCTGCCTCCCAGCTATTTCTCCCTCCCACCTCCCCTTATATGGCGGCTGCTGCATGGTAGGGAGAGCGGCACTTGACCCTGTTTTCAGGGTAGGCTGCTCCCCACGCCGCACAGCGCCACCCATGTGCTCATATCCCCCAGCCCGCTGCTGCTGTAAGTTTGCCGCAACAGTTGGTACAGTTGTAATATTGCTGTCTCAATACTTGCTTTATTGTGTTATTTCTCATTTCTGTTATTTTTTGTTGTCACTGCTGCCCATATCTTGTTGTTTCCCCTTTGCGATCGCTTTCACGAAGTTTCCCGCCACTGACTCCCCTGTGGCCCCGCCCCCTCTGTGCCCATTCTCCGCCCAGCTCCTGCCTCCCAGCTATTTCTCCCTCCCACCTCCCCTTATATGGCGGCTGCTGCATGGTAGAGAGAGCAGCACTTGACCCTGTTGTCAGGGTAGGTTGCTCCCCACGCCGCACAGCGCCACCCATGTGCTCATATCCCCCAGCCCGCTGCTGCTGTAAGTTCGCCGCAACAGTTGGTACAGTTGGTATAGTGCTGTCTCAATACTTGCTCCCGTTATTGTGTTATTTCTCATTTCTGTTATTTTTTGTTGTCACTGCTGCCCATTTCTCGTTGTTGCCCCTTTGCGCTCGCTTTCACGAAGTTTCCCGACACTGACTCCCCTGTGGCCCCGCCCCCTCTGTGCACATTCGCCGCCCCGCCTCCCAGCTACTCCTCCCTCCCACCTTCCCTTATATGTCGGCCACTGTGCGGTGGGGAGAGCGACCCTGTTTTCAGCGTAGGCTGCTCCCCGCACCGCACAGCGCCACCCATGTGCTCGTGTCGCCCATCCCGCTGCTGCTGTAAGTTCGCTGCTACTGTTGGTACAGTTGGTATTTTGCTGTCTCAATACTGGCCCCTGTTATTGTGTTATTTCTCATTTCTGTATTTCTCTTGACTGTATTCTCTGTTTTTCTGCCCCTGTCATTTTTTGTTGTCACCGCTGCCCATTTCTCGCTGTTCCCCCTTTGCGGTCGCTTTCCTGGCGTTTGCCGATGCTGACTCCCCTGCGGCCCGCCCCCTCTGTGCCCATTTGCCACCCCTCTCCCGCCTCCCAGCTACTCCCCCCTCCCACCTTCCCTTATATGGTGGTCGCTGTGCGGCTGTGCAGAGGACGGGCACGCCGCTGGCATGCTGAAGGCATGCCAAAGGCAAGCCCGTCTGCGCCTGGACCGCGCTCAGTGCCAGAACCCCTGGCTCCCGCGAACACCACAATGCCTGTCTCCGCTACGACGCCAACACCCTCCTCTCACTCAACACTGGAAGATCACTCACCTGCTCCCAGGCCGCCCAGAAGCACACCCAAGAACCCTTCACCTGCCGGAACTGTAGTTTCACCAGTATCCCATCCACATCCCCACCATCCGCGAAAGAACTAAACCACCTTAACTGCATTCTCCTCAACACATGCAAATACGCAGTTGAACTCTGGGATCTACTGGACTCTACCTTGCCAGATGTCGCCTTCCTGACGGAGATCTGGATGAACCCCTCCTCAGCACCCGACATTGCCGTAGCCATCCACCACGGATACAAGATCCCCATCAGGGACCGCACCAATGGAACAGGAGGAGGACTCGCCATCGTCCACAGGAACACTCTCAGAATCTCGACCAGCGCCGATGACACCCTCAGCACCTCCGAACACCTGCACTTCCAGATCCACAGGGACCCCAATACCACCCCCAAAGGAACACTCGTTCACAGATCCCCTGGATCCCAGCCACAGTTTAGCAACACCATTGCCGACCTCGTCAGCTCACACGCCCTCACCTCCAAAGACTACATAATCCTCGGGGACCTGAACTTCCACCTCAAGAACAACAACGACACCAACTCCACCACCCTGACAACCTCACCAACCTCGGACTCAGACAGCTCGTCACGACACCCACCCACTCCACCGGCCACACGCTTGACCCCATTTTCTCCACAAGCTCCCACGTTGCTTTCAGCCACACCACCGTACTCCATTGGATAGACCATCGCTACATCCATGTCACCTTCCAGAAACCCATCACGCACCACTGCACCTAACAGATCTCTCGCCACTGCTGGAGCAAAGTCACCGAAGACCAGCTTACCAACACCCTCGCCCAGAGCCCACCCACCGACCCCACCGACACTGCCGCCCACAACCTCAGACAGTGGATCGAACAGACACCAGACAGTTACGCGGCCCACAAGAACGCCACTCGCAGACACCATCAGCTCATCAGGTCTGCCAAAAGGACCTCCTTCAAAGACCACCTAGACAACAACGCACACAACAGCAAAGAGCTCTTCAACATCGTGAAGGAACTCTCCAACCCCAGCTCCAACACCAAAGACATCCCACCTTCGCAAGACCTTTGCGACTCCCTTGCCACCTTCTTCTATTGCAAGATCGCAGACATCCACGACAGCTTCAGCATCTCAACCACCCGAACAGCCACCGAGAACTCTTCCCTACGACCACCCTCAGCTCCGACCCCTTGCTCACATGGACCAACACAAAGGGCGACAACATCATCAAGATCATGAACACCATTCACTCTGGTTCTCCAACAGACCCATGCCCACACCTAATCTTCAACAAAGTCAGCACCATCATCGCACCCCATCTCCGGAGAACCATCAACATCTCCTTCGAGACAGCCACCTTCCCAGAGAGCTGGATGCACGCCGAGATCAACGCCTTGCTTAAGAACCCCAAGGCCGACCCGAAGGACCTCAAGAACTTCGGACCCATCTCCCTGCTTCCATTCCCTGCGAAGGTGATCAAGAAGACCGTCAACAAACAACTGACCTGCTACCTTGAGGATAACAGCATCCTAGACCAATCCCAGTCCGGGTTCTGCAGCAACCACAGCACCGAAACCGCCCTCATCGCCGCCACCAATTACATCAGGGCCCTGCTGGACAACGGCGAAACCTCAGCCCTCATCCTCCTGGACCTGTCAGCCGCCTTCGACACCGTCTGCTACCGCACCCTACGCACACGCTTCCATGACGCTGGGTTCCGCAACAAGGCTCTGGACTGGACCACCTCCTTCCTCCCCGGCAGAACCCAGAGTGTCAGCCTCCCCCCCTTCCGCTCCAAAGCCACCGAGATCATCTGCGGCGTACCCCAAGGCTCATCCCTCAGCCCGACTTTATTCAACATCTACATGGCACCACTCGCCCATGTCGCCGGACTGCACAACCTCAACAACTTCTCCTACTCCGACGACACCCAGCTGATCCTCTCCCTCACCAAGGACCCCCTCACCGCCAAAACCAACCTCCACGAAGGATTGAAAGCCGTCGCTGAGTGGATGAAGAAGAGCCACCTGAAACTCAACTCGGACAAGACAGAAGTCCTCATCCTCTTTACCACCGCCTCGGCTTGGGACGACTCCTAGTGGCCAACCGCACTGGGAACTGCACGAACACCCACCGACCACGCACGCAACCTGGGATTTGTCCTCGACGCCACCCTCTCTATGTCAAAACAGTTCAACGCCGTCTCATCCCACTGCTTCAACACCCTCTGCATGCACCGCAAGATCTACAGATGGATCCCCACCGAAACCAGAAGAACGGTCACCCAGCCCGTCATCAGCGGCAGGTTGGATTACGGAAACGCCCTCTATACTGGAGTTCCGGCCAAACTCCTGAAACGACTACAACGCATCTAGAACGCCGCTGCAAGCCTGACCCTCAACATCCCTTGCCACAGCCACATCACACCCCACCTGAGAGACCTGCACTGGCTTCCGGTCAACAGGAGAATCACCTTCAAGCTCCACGCACACAAAGCACTCCACAACACAGGACCAGCATACCTCAACACACAAGACACATTCCACACCCCGAACCGCCAGCTCTGTTCCGCCGACCTCGCCCTACCCACCATCCCCCGCATCTGAAGAGCGACCTCCGGCTGCAGATCATTCTCCAACCTCACCGCCAAGACCTGGAACACCTTCCCCATCTTCCTACGGCAGACCCAGGACCTGCTCACCTTCAGAAGACTACTCATGACCTGGCTTTTCGAGCAGTAGCACCCCCCGCCAGTGACTTGAAACCCTCACGGGTAAGTAGTGCGCTCTACAAATTCTCTGATTGATTGACTACGTCTGAGCACTGGCCTGCATGAATATCTGATTGCTTTTGTCCTACTACTCTGAACTGCTTTGCTCATCATTGCTACAGGTGCTACAAGAGTGGGCAAAGCTGAATTCGGATATTCTGAGAAACTCACTCCACTTTGGCGCCTCAGTGTCCTGGTCAGATTTTGGCACTGAATTAAGTGGGTTGGGCTGTCACCCCTCCTTAAATTTCCGGAGGTTGCAGATGATAGAATAGGCAACCAATACTGTTGTTTTTGTGTCCCTCAAGAGTCATTGCATCACTATGGTTCCCATGCCGAGGAGTCTAGGTTTATCAGTACATTGTGTGGAGGGGGCCCTATTAGCACAAGGTCAGGCCCAGAGCACGACATAACTCATTTTGCAATCTAAAGGGAGCCACCAGTGCCAATCTAAGAAGAAAAAAAATATGTATGTCCAAATCAAGAAAAAGTCTACTGTAGTGGCGGTATGAGAAGGCAGTGATTGGCGTAGAGTAAAGGCGAGTTGAAGTTGCCATAAACTATAGCTACTCCATCATCACAGTTACTTCTGTAGCCTCAGTCTTTTTAAAATTGGATCTTTTGACACTTGAGTATCTTGGTGGAAAGTTAAAACTTTTAACCTAAGTTTTCTTCAAGTTTATCCTACCATATATTACTGCAACATTTCTCTATCTTGTATTAAGGGTGCGGACTGCTATTCTTTTTGTCTCCTGACATTGAGACCACCATAATCACAGTGGAACTTTATTTTATTTTGTCTGGCTGTGTTTGAGATATTGGCACTCACACTCCATCTTAAAACAAGGCTGTTAAAAAAACTTTGTGGTAGAACATTCACACATAAAAACTAATCTCGTCCCCAGATGCAAAAGGTGGACAGTAAAAAAAATACTTGCATGTAGGTTTGCTTTTTGGACTACCTCCAATACCCAATTGTGTACCTAAACTAGGCGATGGCCCACAAATATGAACTCAGATGCACCTGAAGGGAAAGGAGCATTACTGGATATTACCGTAGACTTACCTACGCCTTTGGTGACTAGGAAAGAAACTAAAGAGAAATTGGGGGTTTTTAATAGCACACTGACTGATGGTTATATATTTAAAAATGATTTATTGAAGGCTCAAGAACCTTGTTTTGAGGTTTCTTTCCATGTGTCTCCATATTATGTTTAATTTTCATAGTCAGTTCAAGTATTTTAATTTTGCATTCTATTTTACGTGTGCTGGAAAGAACAACTTTTAATTCAGGCCATATTATAGAGACTTTATCTGCACTAACTAGTCATCCTAATCTACCAGATAAAAACCCAAGGACATTTTGTTTAGACTGAACATGAATGAATCACAAGATTCACAATTTATACCAAAGAAAACAATCCTTCATGAGAACTTAAATAAAAGGAATATAGCTTCTTGGCTATACTGAAACCAGCATTCAAGAGAAACAGCAAACATGAAAAAAACATCTTGAATAAGTATATTCATCAAATGATTCTCTCTCTTTTGAATCTAATATACCACTTTCCTATTCTCTGATTTTAACAAACAAGGGGTACAGCACAAACTGTATCTGCACAATCAGGAATGGATAAGAGAGGAAAAATGAAATAATAATTAAAGACGCCAAGCAATATTGAAATTGAACAAAGGAAAACAAATCAAGAAGTGTAGAATAACTAAAAAACGTCATAGACTTCTCATTTTTCCATCTGAACAATTCCAGCCTATGCAGTCTAATAATAACGTTGCTACAAATGATCTTTCAGATTCAATTTTGCAGCAGGATGAACATAATATCCCTCCTGCAAATGCAAATCAAGTGTTCAGTCCATTAGCTACTGTGTTCTGGAGCCATCACTTGGTTAGCACAGCTAAAAAAACCTATTATAGTACTGTATATTTTATTTAACATTCTTGCCCAATGCAATCACTGGGTTTAGGCTCTTTTACTCCTTCAACCATTTATTTTGGAGATCTTTTTCCTGATTACTATAGCCACTTGAATTAATCTAGAATGCCCAGCTTATTGTCAATATATCTAGTAACGCACTGTTCTCTCTGGATATTAAATTAATTGTGTTTCTAGATGATTGACCTTGCCTTGAATAGAGATCAGCTGTATTGTGTTCCTACTTGGCTCATTTAATAACGTAAACGGCTTGATCTCTTGGCGAAAAAAAAGTTTTATTGTGATGCCAGCCCAAATTATTTCTGCCAGAAAAAGTAACTCTTATCCCACTGCCGACTGTCACAATCCCCACATTAACACAAAATGAATTGCGAAGCCGAGGTGCAAGTCCACTACAAGGGTAGAACAGTTAATATTCTCCAGCAGTCTAATTTTTAACTTGATAACAAGAATAACGAGGAATCTTGGTTTTGGCTGTCAGGAACTTTAAATGGGAATAACATATGGAACCAAAATTGGCCATTAATTTAAGCAAAACCTCTCAATCTTTTACGGTACTAGGCAGGACTAGATGGTTATAAAATTAGATCCTTAATGAACCTGAACTATCATCTGTATCTAAGAAACCAGTGAAATGGATAATTTTGCAAAGAAAAACAGTATGTTATTGGTAATCCTGCCAAGGGCTGCATCAGAGGCCATGCTAGTGGAGGCAGCGCAGTTCTTTTATGTATAGACTATATATGGAACTACTAGATTATTCCTCATTCCTGTAATGCCAATATATAAGGATCACGCAACAAAATTAGGTAGTAGGGTTCACAAAGGAAACGTCCGCACCATTCATTCAGAAACAATATTTTTGTATCAACAAGTAAATGCGTGATACATTAGGCAAAGTAGAACAAAATGTATACACAATGGGTGCTAAAGAAACTCAAGGCACCTACTACCTCAAGGTGCTATAGGTACACACACATGTGAGACCAGAATAGAATTGTTTAGGGAATGAGATTCTAATTACAGCACACCTGACAATCGGGAATATTTTAGTCTTGGCTTAGATAATATGCCCTCAGAAGAAAACTCTATCGATCATAGAGAGCAGAATTGAGAACATAGCACAATGTTTAAAAATAGGGGATCCAGGCAATCCAAGGTAACTTCAGAGAGAGTCCTCTTCAGATTTCAATTCTTTCTTTATTAATATTCAAAATTTCATAACAAGATCTCCCAGCACGTAAATCGCCAACACGTCTTTCGTCCCACACAGAGACTTCATCAAGGCAAAAATATGGTTGAATAATTTCTATTGATCCACCAAATCATTGAAACAAGGAGCCTCGCTGCCTCGCTAGCCGAGCCTCCGCCACGTGACCACGCCCCCCGCCTTCTAGCGGCGTGGTCCGTGACCGCCTGACCTGCCCCCATTGTAATTGCTGTTCTGTACTGTTTTTGTTGCCTGTTCTCCCTGTAACTTGTTTTTTTGCCTTCTGTATTGCTTGTTTCGTTTGGCCCCTTCGTCCTCCCTCCCCGCTCCCCGCTTCCCGCCACTGCCGCTAACCCCGCCCCTTTTGCCTTCTGTACCCTCCCCGCTCCCGCCTCCCAGCTGCTCCGCCCCCCCGCGCACTTCGCCATATATGGCGACCGTGCGAACGCGCAGCGGGCGCGCCGATTGTGCGCCAAAGGCGTGCCAAAGGCAAGCCCGTCTACGCCAGTCCGCGCCTGGACCGCGCCCAGTGCCAGGACCCCTGGCCCACGAGGACCCCGGCCGACCCGCCTGACTTACACCGCCGCCACCCTCATCGCACTCAACAACGGCCGAACCCCAGGATGCTACCGAGCCACCCCACGACGCTCCCACGGACCCTTCAGCTGCCACGCCTGCAAGTTCACCTCCATCCGGACCTGCCCGGCACCAGCACCTGCCAAGCCGAACACCAGCAGCAACCACCTCAAGTGCATCCTCCTCAACACCCGCTCCGTCCACAGACACGCCATCGAACTCTGGAACCTCCTAGACGCCACAGCCCCTGACGTTGCCTTCATCACGGAGACCTGGATGAACGCCTCTTCAGCGCCCGACATCGCCATCGCCATCCCAGAGGGCTACAAGATCACCCGGAGGCACCGCACCGCCAACCAGATGGGAGGAGGCATCGCCATCATCCACAGGAACACCATCCGTATCACAACTAGCACCGACAACACCCTAACCACCGCCGAACACCTGCATTTCCAGATCCACACCGACCCAAAGACCACCCTCAGAGGCACCCTGATCTACCGACCCCACGCACTCAATTCAGCGAGGACATCGCCGACTTCATCAGCCCGCATGCCCTCCCCTCCGCTGACTACATCCTCCTGGGGGACCACAACTTCCACCTGGAGAACAACAACGACCGCAACACCAGCACCCTGCTCGACAACCTCGCCAACCTTGGACTCAAGCAACTGGTGAACACCCCCACCCACCTCGCCGGACACACACTTGACGCCGTCTTCTCATCCAGCAAAGACATCGCCTTCAGCCACGCCACGGAACTCCACTGGACGGACCACAGCTGCGTACACTTCACCTTCAAAAGAACGACGACCCACCACCACCAGCAACAGGTTGCCCGTAGAAACTGGAACAAGATCACAGCCGACCAACTCGCCGCCTCCCTGAGCCATCACCCTCCTGCCAGCTCAGCGAACCCCAGCCAGGCCGCCGACAACCTCACGAAGTGGATCAGCAACTGCGCGGATGAACTCGCCCCTCTGAGGACCCCGCCCAGCAGACCCGGCAGCAAGAAAGCCCCATGGTTCACCGACGAACTCAAGAGCTCCAAGAAGAACTGCTGAGCCCTCGAGAAAGTCTGGAGAAAGGAACCTACACCGGACAACATGACCACCCTCAAACTCGCCACCCGGAAGCACCACCAACTGATCCGCGCCGCCAAGAAAACTGCATTCAAGGACCGGCTGGACAACAACGCACACAACTGCAAGGAACTCTTCAACATCGTGAAAGAGCTCTCCAACCCCAACGCCGGAAACAACGACATCACCCCCTCGCAAGACCTCTGCAACTCCCTCGCCTCCTACTTCCACAACAAGATCGCGGACATACACAACAGCTTCAGCACCCAACCGACGCATGCCACGACCTCAGCAACACCGCCCACCACCACCCTCCGAGCCTGGACTCCGATCAGCACCGAAGACACCGTCCGCATGATGAACTCCGTCCACTCCGGATCTCCGACCGACCCCTGCCCTCACCACGTCTTCAACAAGGCCGACGCTGTCATCGCACCCCACCTGCGGGACATTATCAACACCTCCTTCGACACCGCCACCTTCCCCGAGAGCTGGAAGCACGCCGAACTCAGCGCTCTTCTCAAGAAACCTACAGCAGACCCCACCGAACTCAAGAATTACCGCCCAATCTCGCTACTCCCGTTTCCAGCCAAAGTCATCGAGAAGACCAGCTGGCCGCCTTCCTCGAGACGAACGGATCCCTCGACCCCTCGCAGTCCGGCTTCCGAGCCAACCACAGCACCGAGACCGCCCTCATCGCCGTCACCGACGACATCCGAGCCCTGATGGACAACGGAGAAACAGCGGCCCTCATCCTCCTAGACCTCTCCGCGGCCTTCGACACTGTCTGCCACCGCACCCTAGTGCAACGCCTCAGCAACATCGGAATCCAGGAGAAGGCACTGGAATGGATCGTCTCCTTCCTCGACGGAAGAACACAGAGAGTCCGCCTACCACCGTAAAAGTCAGAGGCCACCGAAGTCATCTGCGGCGTCCCTCAAGGATCCTCGCTGAGCCCCACCCTCTTCAACGTCTACATGAGCCCCCTCGCGGCCATCGCACGCCAACACGACCTCAACATCATCTCCTACGCCGACGACACCCAGCTGATCCTCTCCCTGACCAACGACCCCGCCACCGCCAGAGCCAACCTGCACGAAGGGATGAAGGAGGTAGCCGAGTGGATGACGACCAGCCGCCTGAAACTGAACTCAGACAAGACGGAGGTCCTCATCCTGGGCTCCACGCCCTCCGCCTGGGACGACTCCTGGTGGCCCCCCGCCCTGGGCACCGCACCCAAACCGACGAACCACGCACGCAACCTGGGCTTCATCCTGGACTCCTCCCTCTCCATGACCAGACAAGTCAACGCCGTCTGCTCTGCGTGCTTCAACATCCTGCGCATGTTACGGAAGATCTTCTGGTGGATCCCCACGGAGACCAGGAAGACCGTCACCCAGGCCCTCGTCACCAGCCGACTGGACTACGGCAACGCCCTCTACGCCGGAACCACCGCCAAGCTCCAGAAGAGACTTCAGCGGATCCAGAACGCCTCAGCCAGACTCATCCTCGACATCCCACGAAACAGCCACATCTCCGGACACCTGAGAGACCTGCATTGGCTCCCCGTCAACAAAAGAATCACCTTCCGTCTCCTCACCCACGCACACAAAGCCCTACACGATCAAGGCCCGAGCTACCTCAACAACCGAATCAACTTCTACGCTCCCAAACGCCACCTCCGATCAGCCAGCCACGCCCTCGCCGCCGTCCCACGCATCCGTAGAGCGACAACAGGAGGAAGGTCCTTCTCCTACCTGGCCGCCAAGACCTGGAACTCCCTCCCTCCCGACCTGCGCCTGACCCAAGACCACCTCTCCTTCAGGAAGAAGCTCAAGACCTGGCTGTTCGAGCAGTAACGGCCCCCCCCCCCCCCCCCCAAGCGCCTTGAGACCCTACGGGTAAGTAGTGCGCTCTATAAATGTCTTGATTGATTGATTGATTGAGCATGTGCAGTATATTGGAAACGGAGCACCACAATAAGTATAAGTGGATGAGCATGGAGTGTATATCAAACATCACTGATAGGCCGGAGTATGTGACTTATAAAAAAGATAGTATACAGACTCCATATGGTAACGAGCTCCGTAAATGTTCAGTCACCAACAGCAACAACTTGTTGCTGTTGGTGACTGAGCATTTACGGAGCTCGTTCGTTATTTTGCGGCATGCAACTTATCAAGGTTGCGAATTTGATATACTCTAAATAGTGGATGGTTTTTTGTTACAATACAGACCTTTTACACACTGGCTACTTACCATATGGAGTCTGTATACCATCTTTTTTATAAGTCACATCTTGGTATACATGGTTGGTGTTGCGGCTTTCTTACATTTAATACTCCGGCCTATCAGTGATGTTTTGATATTCACTCCATGCTCATCCACTTATACTTATTGTGGTGCTCCGTTTCCAATATACTGCACATGCTGCTTGTTTCAATGATTTGGCGGATCAATAGAAATTATTCATCCATATTTTTGCCTTGATGAAATCTCTGTGTGGGACGAAATACGTGTTGGCGATTTACGTGCTGGGAGATCTTGTTATGAAATTTTGAATATTAATAAAGAAAGAATTGAAATCTGAAGAGGACTCTCTCTGAATTTACCTTGGATTGCCTGGATCCCCTATGATTAAACATTGTGCTATGTTCCCAATTCTGCTCTCTTGATCTATAGAGTTTTCTTCTGAGGGCATATTATCTAAGCCAAGACTAAAATATTCCCGATTGTCAGGTGTGCTGTAACTAGAATCTCATTCTCTAAACAATTATATAAGGATCACGTTTCAGAGATCACAGATGCCTAGATGTGCTCCCTCCTTGTTTTTAATGTTTAATTTCCCTGGGCACAATAGCATAATGCTACACTAATTTATGCTTTTGCTTTAATAAATAACTATTGAAAAGGAGCAGGATTTATGGGTATTAATTGCAGGCAACTTTAGTACAAATCTCTCTAATTTAGCCATACAAACATATACTAATATAGAACTAGATGAAGCCTGGATTATTCTTGAAACATCATCCTCACGTAACTTCATAGAAGACAAATGTGAAGTTCTGCTTGAACATCTATGGGAAAAGGATGGTTTGGTAATTAATGGTCCAGTGGACTCGTATATACTTGTCCACTCAACCAGCGAGGAATCCATGAAGATTCAATAATTCAATTATTTGTTTACTGAAGCTCATATTCCAGATTCCACACATAAAATTACTCAGTATTGCAAAATAACTTGCTCTCCAAAAGACCCCAGACTTTGGACATAGGCATGGGACAAGTTGACATCCAAACATGTGGCTGATTAAACTAGAAGAATTCCCCTAGAATACATTTTTGTAAGGACATTGAAATGTTATATACTGACTAATCTACCAATGCCAAACGTATTTATTCCTGCGTTATCGTGCGTGCAAAGTAAAATGCCAAAGGCTTTCAGGAATTACTGGTTTTAGATGAAAATGTTCAGTAACTCCTAACACAGCTCTAGTACAAACTATTGTTGAAAAATATGTAGGCTCTAAAAGTCAGACAATTATGCCACATTTATAGAATGCTCCACAGCGTTCAACCATCTAGACAGGCTCATGCTCTGCAGAAAGTTAACAGCATTGGCTCTGCCACCTAATCCTCTGTGGTTGATAGTTGGCCCACATATTTCTATGTACAAAGTACTAAGGAGAGGGCACAAAGGGCTAACCACAAAAAAAAAAATTGCTTAAACAAGGATGTATTATTGCTCCTTTTATTGTTTTCATTGTTTTTACATGATCTCCTAGAACAACTTGTAAAACTGAAACATTTACACCAAAATTAGGTTCTCAAACATTACACGCAGTATCAGGGACAAAAAAAGGGTGCAGAAGTTTTCAACCCCGAGTGGAAGAACTTGGAAGTGGACTGCACTGGACCTGGGTAAGCCCTGGACCCGAGGAGTCTTGCCTGGAAGTCTACCTGAAATTGTGGAAGAGACCACAAGTGACTTCTCCAGCATGTTCAAAAAATGCAACTATCATTTTTTTGGCCTTTAAAGCACTTCTACTAGGCGCCAAATCTCCCCGATAAAGGTGTTACTATGCCAGCTAAGAGTTGCTGTTTGCCCTGTTCACAGCTTATTTCAGTCCAAGTCCAAGGCTACAATAGGACTGCCAAAATAAAGAATCCAAACATTCTGGACCCTTAGTTGGTAGCTTCAGCCTATTCATTTGCCCCTCTGGAGAAATCCAAGAACAGGAAAGAAAAAAGACTAGCGTGATTATTTAGACCTTGGAGAACAGTCTGCTGGTCTAAAAAACGACCAACTGCCCAATTTAGGCTATTGACAGCACTGGCGATTTTCAAAGTGTGTGTTATATTTAAAGCCTCTGCTTGTAAAACTTCTTGTTTAGAGAAAAATCCCAAAGCGAAGTTTTTTTCTCCAAACACAGAATAAATGATCCCATGCCCAGCGAGCTTATTTTCTGCGCATCGGACCCACTGTGCATTTTCCCTGTATGATGTCTTCCATGCTTCACATGGAGTTTTATTGTGTAGTTTTCGGGACTTTATGGGGAGAAGCCGACTCCTTGTGCCATAGCTACCAGAGGTTGAGCACAATATTCTTAGTGTGGTCTAACTTAAGAAAGTGACTTATTAAATTGGCCGGTTTACCCCCTCCAAAATTTGTAAACACCCTTCTAACTGGGGTAGAAGTCATTCTTAAGGCAGATGCACTGGCCGCACATTCTTTCAAACAGTGACCTTCACACAATTACAGGGTGAATGGGTAATAATGAAATTAAAAAGAATGGGGTTGTTCTTCGTGTTGAGCTTTATAACAGATACGCTTCCTCGGAGATTAGGAAAGTTAAACAACTGACAAAGTGGGAACCCTGATGATATGGGATTGCTATTTGCATCTATACACCAGCGAGACCAAGAATTCAACACTGATTTGTACACTATAGAAGTGCCTAGAAAAGCTTCCGTTGACAGGAAAGTTCACCTAATGTATCCGTGGGAACAATATTATCGTGGAAATATAATTCAGCATTAGCTTTGTCAAACATTGATAAATAATATCTGACTGCTAACCTAATTGTGGTTAATGATTGGGCATTTACACTGACAGAAGAATTCTGAGACCCCTTCCTCATTGGTTTTTCGCACTGTCGAGCAGAAGGGCATTCAGGGGTTGAAGATAGGGCTGCAAAGCCCAAAGGAGAGGTCTTTCAATCTCCCGTGTGCCTTGCATCTATAATTCAGAGCTAGCCCAGAGAGGTGAGACCCAGGATAAACCCACCACCCACACCGCCAGGCCTCACAGAAGAGGTGAGCCTACCACTGAAGACTTGAGCCATATGCCGGAATTGAGGTGCAGTTCCAGGTCCTCAAGTTCCTCCCTGCTCTCCCCGCTAGTGGGGAGAACAGGGAGGAACTTAGGTAATTTGCCGTTCTACCTCAGCGAAACTAATACGTTTACTGCTGAGATAAGCCTTCCCTCTGCCCCACGATGTCATAAAGACGCCGATTAGGAGTCCTCAGCTAAACTAATACGTTTACTACTGAGATTAGCCTTCCCTCTCCCCCACAATGTCATAAAGACGCCCATTAGGAGTCCTCAGCGAAACTAATACGTTTACTGCTGAGATAAGCCTTCCCTCTGCCCCACGATGTCATAAAGACGCCGATTAGGAGTCCTCAGCTAAACTAATACGTTTACTACTGAGATTAGCCTTCCCTCTCCCCCACAATGTCATAAAGACGCCCATTAGGAGTCCTCAGCGAAACTAATACGTTTACTGCTGAGATAAGCCTTCCCTCTGCCCCACAATGTCATAAAGACGCCGATTAGGAGTCATTTTTTTCCTTTTTCTCGCCTAGCTAGGCTTGAGCACAAGCGGACGGATTGCAGATTTTTGCAATTCTGGTACCAAGAATCTAGGATCGGATACACGTTAGAGGGTGTAGACCGTCCATTTTCCTGATCTTCGGTCCTGATGAAAACCTGGAAACTGCAACACATAGGTTAAAACATGTAGATCACTCACACAGATACTCATGGTCATAATCACCTACTAAGCATCCCAACACCATTTTTAACATTGTCTAGTAGCTTGCAAATAAAGTTTTTTTCAATCAAGTCATCCCAGGACAATTTTTAACATATTTTTGCACTTATCACTCACAGTAACCAGCTCCACTGTAGTTCAGGTGTCGCAGCACACCCTGATGGCACTCGGTCATCAGGGTGGACCCCAATGATGATGCATGTCACCACTAGGATGGTGATTGAGGGTTTTTTTATAAAAGGAAAAATTTTCCTTTTCTCAAATACACATCCCAAATCAGAATCTTTGATTCTCTTTGGTGATACTCCTCTTTTTGTTACATAGATAGCTAGCCCAGGGGAATAGGAGTATACTCCCATCACATACCGTGATTAAATCCCTTACTCTCTCTCTTGTTATTACAAGTATCTTCACAGCACCATATAGCGATTTAACAATCAGCCATCTTAACCCCTGCCCACCACCGCCAGATGTAATGAAAAATGGAAAAAGCCTGCAGTGGGAGCTTTGCCTGAAAGCCTGATGTGGGGTCCTGAAAGTGTGACTGCAGCTGAATTCTGCACTTCTCTTGTATAGATGTGAAGGCGTGACTCCATTGCATCTGTCAGATCTTTTGTTTTGATAATATGTGCAATTGCCTTCACCAAGTCTTGAGCCTCTCCTAAAATCAGCATGTCTGTTAAATTTAAGGATGATGTGATAATATATCCATTAAAAGTTGTCGCAGCACATGTATTTTAACCTAGAATGACGCAGGTTCAATATATGCTTATTGAAAACCGCCCGTTTGTTTATTCTATGCATATCTCTGAGAAGTGAGCACGAGAGGCTGAGCGAAAAGTACTGTACTGTTTCCACGATCCATGAGGGGTCGGTGTTGTCATGTTCGATAGTTGGCAGAAACTATTCGCTCCTTGGTACGGTTGTGGCGCTAATAGTGGCACTGTGAGCTAGCTGGTCTACAGACTAACATATCCTTTAGGAGTGTCCAGAATCAGTGTAGAAGAAAATCCCTTAGTTTATGTTGTCTAAACGTGCCGATCCTATATAGAATTATAGGAACTACACAAAACTTCTTCTCCCCAGCTGTGCACCACAATCAGTGCCCATATAAACTAAACAGCTTCCGTTACTGCCACCCTAATCAACCTTTACCATCTTGCCCTGTGCCTTATATCCCTGAGGATGGAGTTGTTTGGATAGCAAATTTTTTGGTCGACAAGATGCCCTCGAGCCAGTCGCCATTTACTTTTGCTTTCTCTTGCCCTTAAGCACCTGAGATGGCGGTCGAAGTGCATTAAAGCAAGCAGGGATGGGGGGAGGAAGGGGAGGGGGGGTTTAGAACGGGCAAATGGCGACCTGCTGTATGCCCATACAGTGAATACAGCATGTCTCACAGGGCAGCGCATGCTAGGCATGACCTAAAAATGCACTCTGTGTAATTATTATATCCTAGTAATTGATACTGAGGGGGATACAGAGGGGGATGATGGCAGTTGACGGCGTGACTTACGGCGGGTCCCATTAAATCTTTTCAGTCTGCATAACATTGCATTCTGGTAGTTTCGCAATTAATAATGCAAGATGGGCTAAAAGATCTTCAATGCTCGATAATGGCAGAAAAACCGCTATATAATACTACTGTCTTGTGCAACGTTCTGCAGCCATTTTCCTAGACCTGGCCTGTGCTTTACAATACTTCCAAATACAAAGCTAAACTTCACTAGATCCTGATACTTAAGTTTAGAGTGACTTCAATGAGGCCTTCATTAGAATTCAAGCTATTTTGTTTTCTTTTATGTCTTTCTACTTACAAAATCGTCTGTACTGCCTACCTTATTTATCACTAGGGTGGAATTTGAGCCACACTGCGCTCTCTGGAGGGCCTTAAACATGTAACAGCACACCTCATTAAGGCCTGAAAAAAATATGACATAGTCGCCAACCTGACGAAACACCACATGGTCCCCTTTCAAGCCCAAACCATTGTCAAAACTAACTGCATTATGACCTGTAGGGACATGCAGGGCAGATATTTGTGTAGGGCATGGTGGGTGGAGATATCTTGGTCCTGGGGAGCGTCTATGCCCCCCTGCCTCTTTCCTGGGGGCTGGCAGAGAAATTATGACCCTGTGGGCAGACATACCTTAGGGTTTAGCGGTTGTCGGAGGTGATTGTAACAATGGGATAGATGTGGCCATGGACAGATGGAGGTCGGGGGGGGGGTCAACTGGAGGTCCGCCACCCTACTAAATTGTATTCCTTAGTGATGAGCCTTGATTGGGTCGACCCCTGGCGCAGGTTGCATGGTACTACACAGGGCTGCACGTACCTTTTGGCAGTTCATGGTTCCTTCTCCCGCCTAGATTATTTATTTATTCCATGGGTCTTCGACAGCAGCGTGGTGGCGGCGGACATTCTCCCGTGGGAACTCTCCGATCATTCCCCAGTGGCCCTTACTATATGATCCGGGGGGTCTATGGGCCGTTCCGATGGCGCTCATCTGCCTGGAACCTCCAGAAGGAGGACTACAGGGAACGAATGGAGGATGCCATTGATCAATACCTGGCCATTAATGTGGGTTCGGTTCCGGGGGCTGGGACTCTTTGGGAGGTGTTGAAACCCACAATTCGTGGGGTGGACATCTCTTTTTGAGTGGCGTCCCAAAAGTTGTGTACAGAGGCCCTGGTTCGTGCGGAGGCTACCATCCTCAAGCTGGAGGCGCGAAGTGGGGAAGAAGGGGGTAGGCTGGATCGTCACCAATTACTGCTGGCACAACAGGAATATTCTCATATCCTTTTAGATGAGGCTCACCAGGCTTGGCTGACTACCCGTAGCAGGATCAATCAGTGGGGTTACAAATCTGGTAAGATGTTGCATAGATTTTGTCAGGGTGCACTTCACCCCCAGGTCCTTCCAGGTATCATGGGGTCGGATGGGCTACCATTGTCTGGCGCGTCAGCTATTGCAAGTAGTTTTGCGGAGTATTATGCCCAATTGTATGCTCCACGGAATGCCTATCAACAGAAGTCATTGGTCGTTTTTTGGACGATCTTCTGCGTAAGGTGATCCCGGATGAAGTCCGAGAGGAGCTGGAGGGCCCACTTACGGAGGAAGAATTAGGGGCGGCTTTGGGGGATCTGAATTCCGGCAAGGCTCCTGGCCCATATGGCTTTCCATGCAAATTTTTCAAAAAATATTTTCTGCAGTTGGGCCCCCACTATCGCAGGGTAGTGGAGGAGGCCAGGGACTGGGTAGACTGCCCAGTGATTAGAGACATGCGGAGGTAGTAGTATTTCACAAGCCTGGTAGACCGCCTGAGCACCATGCCTCGTATCGGCCTATCTCCCTTCTGAGCGTTGAGGCCAAAATATTAACCAAGGCATCGGCTAATCGTCTTCAACCCCATACAACTTTGCTCGTTCATTCGGACCAGGCTGGGTTCATGCCCCAATGTGCTACCCGTCACAATATTAGACGGGCGCATGTAGCGGTCGCAACGGTCCAAGGCCTGGGGGAACGGCAGCGCTCCTGCTGGCAGATATGATCATGGCGTTCGACTTTTTGAGCTCAGTGTATCTATTTGCACTCCTACTGAGGCTGAACTTTGGACCACGTTTCTTGTTCTACCTGACCCTGTTATACACAGACTTGACGGCTTCGGTGCGAATTGCGACTTCATCTCCTCTGCATTCTCTATTGGGTGGGGCACCAGGCAGGGGTATCCGTTATCCCCATATCTTTTTGCTTTAGCAATGGAGCCCTTGGCCGCTTGGGTGCGGATGGAGTCTCAGGTGTCCGGTTTTGAATGAGCGCACAGATTGTCTGATCACATCGCCCTGTACGGCGATGATGTGTTGTTTTCTCTTACTAACCTGGATAGGACAGGCCGCTGGCTGTTGCATATTATGCAGATCTTTGGGGAAACCTCAGAAGTCCACCAGGTGGGTTTTGGGTGGTGGGGGCGGGCACGGTTCCTAGGCATCGTCGGTTCAGGTGGTGCATGGGGGTTTGAAATATCTGGGGGTGTATCTATCCGACACTCTCACCATGGCTTGGGAGCGAAACCTTGCACCAGTATGGGAGCAAGTGCATGAGGATATTAAGACCTTGTCCCACATGCCCCTGTTCATCTACGGCAGGTCAGCTATTTTTAAGATAGTGTCGCTCCCGCGCCTTCTGTATCAATTACAGAATCATCCCTATCCAATTCCCCCACAGTGGTTTCGTCAGGTGAACTCTGTCTTGAGTCAGTTCCTCTGGGATGGTGGGGCGGTTAGGGTGGCGATCCAGACTTGTTTTCTATCCACGTATTGCAGGGGGCTGGCAATGTCGGATATTTGGTCTTATTATGTTGCATCACATCTACTTGTCTTAAATCAATGTATGTCAATACATCACATAGTAATACCACGCATGCCATTACAACGCGGGTATTACTACGCAATGTCAATGACATCGCATACCATTACATCGCATACTTTTACCACGAGTATGCCTTTACCACACATGCCATTACAACGCATGGGTGGTAAAGCTATACTTGTGGTAAAAGTATGCAAGGTAAGTAACATCCCTATCCCTACACCTACACAACAGACTACTCCCACCCCTACACTGCCCCAACCCAAAAACACTACCACACTACTACACTACCCACACTACTCCCACCCCTACACTACCCTAAACCCTAAAACGCTACTACACTACCCACACTACTCTCACTCCTACACTACCCTAAACCCTAAAACACTACTACGCTACCCACACTACTCTCACCCCTAAACTACCCTAAACCCTAAAACACTACTACGCTACCCACACTACTCCCACCCCATCACTACCCTAACCCCTAAAACACTACTACACTACCCACACTAATCCCACCCCTACACTACCCTAAACCCTAAAACACTACTACACTACCCACACTACTCCCACCCCTACACTACCCTAAACCCTAAAACACTACTACGCAACCCACACTACTCTCACCCCTACACTACCCTAAACCCTAAAACACTACTACGCTATCCACACGACTCCCACCCCTACACTACCCTAAACCCTAAAACACTATGCCCACCATGACCCTGCCCCTACCCCCAGTCCGTCCCCTACACTGAAACACTACCCTATATGAACCCCTGACACTACCCTAAACCCAAAAACACTACTCCTCAAACACAAACCCTTTAAAAATACCCAGCGCCTCTTACATCTCTCTCCTCGGAGCACGTTCCTTGTCCTCAGCTGCAAACGTTGTCAACCAAAAATGCCCCCATCCTTAGCACAGGAGCCTGCAGATCCAGCTCGGCACCTACGCCTCTCTCTTACTTCCGTCATGTCTGACTCCTCTCTGCCATCTTGGCGCCAGGTCCTCACTCGCAGCAGATTTCCCCCAAAAAGCGCCCAGCCAGCGCACAGGAGCCTGCAGATCCGCCGGGGCACAGCGCCTCTCCACTACTTCCGTCATCACAGTCTCTTCCATCTTGGCGCCAGGTCCTCAGTCACAGAATTGCACGCATGCGGGCACCAGCGCCTTTCTCCTACTTATGTCATCTCTACCTTCTTTCTGCCATCTTTGAGCCGGGTCCTCAGTCACAGCCATAAACACAATACAACGCATGCGTTGTAACAGTGCATGCGAAGTAATAACATGCGTAGTAAAGGCTAGCGTTGTAATGGTATGCGAACAAAAAGTTGCGTACTAATGGCTGTTTACCGTCTTAAATGATTGGTGGTATGGAGACAGGGCAGACCCGGCTTACGCCGTGGAACAGCGCTGCATGGGTGACCAGTCCCTACACACTATTCTTTACTTTGCCCCTTTGAGGCGCTCCATGCCATGGCGGATTGTTTTTCAGATCTAGAGGCAGACGTTATGTAGGATGGGCTGGTGGAACAGACTGACTCGGGAGACCCCACTATGGCATAATGGCCGTTTTCCTCAATTAGCGAGTCTTTCCGGGTTCCGCGACTGGGACAGGATTGGGATATCCACTTTGGGGGATGTTATGCGGGGTCCGATTTTAAAATCCTTCCAAGATATTCAGAAGGATTTTCAGATGCCACATTTTTAAATACTTGCAATTTAGGCATGCTATCTCCCCCAGTTTGGAGGGTCTGGACTCGCTGCCGGAGTTCAGCCCGGTGGAGGCCAAGGTATTTATGGTGGACCTCCTGGATCATAAGATTTCTAAACTCTATCAGTCCTTGGTTACACACTGTTTCCCTTCCCTGCAGCATCTAAGGGAGGCCAGGAAGGGAGATGTGGGTCAGATGGAAGAGGAGGACTGGACAAAAGCTTTGGCTTTCCCGCGAGGGGCGACTATTGCAATGAGCCTGCGGCTTATTCAAATCCAATCAAATCAAGTATAGCTTTATTCGATTGTAAAATAGTGCAATCATAAAAGCAGTACATACACCAGAATATTCAAAATAACAATGTATAAAATTAGATAGCTCCATTATCAACAGTCATACATAAAAATAAAAGCACCGATATAATCCAAGATAACAAAAATAAAACCCAAAGTTCATTAAAACACTATACTCTTCTTATAAGCAACCACCCTCTTTAAAAACATCGCAACTTTCCAGATCATGTCCGCATTGTCCAAAGTTTGCAGTACAATATACGCAGGTCGGCAAGTCCTAAGCCTCATCATTTTTAACATTAGTCGTATCCACACTTTTCCTAATATCAGAATAAAAACCACAAAAAAAGATGACTTGGATGGTGGATTGACATGGCCAATCTTCACAAGGACAGGCTATCATAGTGTGGCTCCAATTAGTCATGTTAGGAAAGCTGGTAAGTCTATGGAATATGCTGAGTCTAAATCTTGTTAGTAAATACCTCTCATACCCTACTGGAACTATAGCTAGATAAGGCTGCATGTTAAAAACACTTAAGATCATTTGATTTTCTAATACCATGGGCTTAAAAATTTCAGTCGTCAACCTTATCATTTCCAACATTGCGATACCTTCTTTTTATAATTCCTTCCTGCTTATTGATTGCAGGGATTCGGGATCAGTAAAATACTCCGGATGACCCAGATTCTGCATAAAATTATAAACCTAGTAAATCCATGGGATCCTTAGTACTTTTTCCAATTTTAAAATATCCTTTAGGATATCCCTATTTAATGTGGGTTCTTCTTTAGTCCATACTCGATGCCACAATAAGACTGGCTCAAGTTTAATGATGTCAGACAGATACGTTAAGCCCAATTCGGCGTGACAGATGTAAGCAGATGTTGTTCTGGGTACCGACAATAGATATCTTATGTATTGATTTTGGGGTGCCGCTCGCCGCAGAGGTTGTTCCAGCGTTTCTCAAGTTCTGTCCTGACTTTGCTACAGGAGTAGCTTCCATCTGCCAACTCCATTGTGACCCAGAGGGAGGAGACGCGAGGCCGCAGAGGAGGTGAGAGGCGCGGCCCCGGGACTGCGAGGTACAGCGTCAGTAACATCAGCTGTTTCCTCTTCCCGTGTGAGCCGCGCACCCTCCCAATGCCCCGCCCACAACAAGGCGTACTTAACCTCTCGCGACCCCCCGCTTCGCGGGGGCGCTCGCCGCAGAGGTTGTTCCAGCGTTTCTCAAGTTCTGTCCTGACTTTGCTACAGGAGTAGCTTCCATCTGCCAACTCCATTGTGACCCAGAGGGAGGAGACGCGAGGCCGCAGAGGAGGTGAGAGGCGCGGCCCCGGGACTGCGAGGTACAGCGTCAGTAACATCAGCTGTTTCCTCTTCCCACGTGAGCCGCGCCCCCTACCAGTGCCCCGCCCACAACAAGGCGTACTTAACCTCTCGCGGCCCCCGCTTCGCGGGCGCCGCTCGCCGCAGAGGTTGTTCCAGCGTTTCTCAAGTTCTGTCCTGACTTTGCTACAGGAGTAGCTTCCATCTGCCAACTCCATTGTGACCCAGAGGGAGGAGACGCGAGGCCGCAGAGGAGGTGAGAGGCGCGGCCCCGGGACTGCGAGGTACAGCGTCAGTAACATCAGCTGTTTCCTCTTCCCGCGTGAGCTGCGCCCCCTCCCAGTGCCCCGCCCACAACAAGGCGTACCTAACCTCTCGCGGCCCCCGCTTCGCGGGAGCCGCTCGCCGCAGAGGTTGTTCCAGTGTTTCTCAAGTTCTGTCCTGACTTTGCTACAGGAGTGGCTTCCATCTGCCAACTCCATTGTGACCCAGAGGGAGGAGACGCGAGGCCGCAGAGGAGGTGAGAGGCGCGGCCCCGGGACTGCGAGGTACAGCGTCAGTAACATCAGCTGTTTCCTCTTCCCGCGTGAGCCGCGCCCCCTCCCAGTGCCCCGCCCACAACAAGGCGTACTTAACCTCTCGCGGCCCCCTCTTCGCGGGAGCCGCTCGCCGCAGAGGTTGTTCCAGCGTTTCTCAAGTTCTGTCCTGACTTTGCTACAGGAGTAGCTTCCATCTGCCAACTCCATTGTGACCCAGAGGGAGGAGACGCAAGGCCGCAGAGGAGTCAAGTCAAGTCAAGTCATAGAATTTATATAGAGCACTACATACCCAGAGGGTTTCAAGGCGCTTAGGAAGGGGAGGGGGATTACTTGTCAAATATCCACGTTTTAAGTTGCTTTCTGAATGCTAGGTGGTTCTGGGTAAGGCGAAGGTAAGCGGGGAGTGAGTTCCATGTTTTAGCAGCCAGGTACGAAAAGGATCTGCCTCCCATGGTGGTCTTGTTGATGCGAGGTACAGTGGCGAGGGCTTGGTTGGAAGAACGTAGTTGGCGGGAGGGGGTGTAGAAGGACAGTCGTGAGTTGAGGCATTCTGGTCCGATGTCGTAGAGTGATTTGTGTGCGTGGGTAAGCAGTCGGAAAGTGATCCTCTTATTGACGGGTAGCCAGTGGAGGTCTTTAAGGTGATCGGAGATGTGTTCGTTGCGTGGGATGTCTAATATGAGTCTGGCTGAGGCGTTTTGGATTCGTTGGAGTTTCTTCTGGAGTTTTGTGGTAGTACCTGCGTAGAGGGTGTTTCTGTAGTCCAGTCGGCTAGTGACCAGAGCGTGGGTGACTGTTTTCCTTGTGTCGGAGGGGATCCAGCGAAATGTTTTTCTGAGCATGCGGTGAGAGGCGCGGCCCCGGGACTGCGAGGTAGAGCGTCAGTAACATCAGCTGTTTCCTCTTCCCGCGTGAGCCGCGCCCCCTCCCAGTGCCCCGCCCCCACCTCACCTCACAGACACTTAAGCAGGGTCTCTAACGCGCATCGCGGGACGCGCGCGGGTCGCAGCCCGGGGCGAAGCCCGGGCAAAGGGCGGGCCCGTTTAAGCCAGTTCAAGCCAGGGCAAGTCTGGTCTGGGCCCATTCCTTTTCATCTTGCCTACTGATATTTCCACTGCTTCCTGGTAGCCCTTTGCCATTACCTTCTACTTATACCAATCCTCGTGTATTACAGCGCCATCATGACTACAAGGGCCATGAGGAACAAGACGGCTCAAGGAGTGGGTCAGGTGACTGGCCCAATTGACCAATTCATCACGAAGGCAAATGATGCAATCAACCAGGGGATCGTACTCCTAGAAAGACGTGTTTCCCATGACCTTGCTGCAGCACGAAGATCCTCAATGGGCCTTCTGGCTTTAGCCAAAACACCTATCCAACAAGAAACCAATGTCCCACTTCTGCAAGAAATTCGTGCAGAACTACACACTATCCCAATGAGTGTCGACCTATCTGTCACTCATTTATCTCTAGGGGAAGTCACCCTGGAAGACTTGGAGAAAACACCCACTCTGGCAATTAGTCCCACCCAAACTGCCCCGCTAACCCTGGTAGAGTCGCAATCCCTGATAGAGTCGCCACCTCTAGTAGTAGTTTCCCCCACTAAAACCGATAAGGAGTCAAGGGAGGGTGCCATTCCCAAACAAGATAGCACAAGGCCAGTAGTTAAGACCAAGCAGCACTGCCCACCAAAGCATACTAGGTCTAAAAAATCCCCACGTACCAATCATCGAAATAATGCGACTCATTCCTTGTCTGTTAATGCGGACGACCCCTCTGTAATAGCTGCATTGCCGGACAACGCTACGAGGGGACATGATGCTGCCAATATGAACTACCCTGAGCTCAATGCACAAGTGCTAGACACAATCAAGGATCTCATAAAATCACAACTACTACCAATTGAGCGAACCTTAAATAACATCGAGAAGCAGATTGCCAGATTAATCAACCATACTAGTCACCTTAAACCACCTACCACCACCCTAGCCCCACCAGCTTCCACGACCGCCAATCACACTAAGGCAGTCACTGCACAGAAATCTGCACCCCCATCCCTAACGCATAAAATCCCCCTACCCACAGGAAAAACCCCTCAAACCCCTATCATCACACAAGCGCTTTCAACAGATACTAAGGGTTCCACTAAACAAGCACATGAAAAGCCAGCTACAACTGCTGACCCCCCTAGAACCAAATCAAAGCCCTCTCCACCTAAACCTTTGGCCGCTCAACAGGCTGATGATACTACCAGCAAACCAACTAGAATAAAGAGGCCAGTCCATCTTCCTCCAGAGGCAAGCCCCTACACTGTGATCCTCACGGGGGTCCCAGAACTGGAGGAAAATATGAGTGAATCCACTTGGTCACTAAAAAATAAAGTCATGCAGTGGCTTAATATTAACAGACCCCTTCCCTCACATTGTAAAAGCAGACTTTCCATGGTACGTATGATGGAGCAAGGATTCGCACGTATAGCGCCTTGCTCGTATGCAAAACCCTTGTCTGAATTACATAATAATATTAACACCATTATTCGTCATTTGTGAAGTGGTTTCCCCTACACGCGGGTGTCCCTAGGATGCTTGCTTGTTTGTCTTTTCACGTACTAACGAAGCTTGCACTGAAAATGGCTGCTTTGCCGCAAATTCAGTCTGCGCATGCGTCGGTCATACCCATGTGATGTGACGCACTCGCATTCTGGAGGGATTCTGTGCTCATGCGCATTGATGCTAAATATGGCCGCTTGTCTCTCACCACGCTCTCTGCTTACTGCAGCAGCTTTTAGCCTATCTATTCTTTCGCATTAATCCTTAATGCTATAGTTATTATAAAAGTAAGGGTTGGTTTTCCTTTATCATGGTATACAGTGCGATCATTTTTATGTATGATTCTAATTTGTCTTCGCTTACTTTTCATGTACCGCGTCTTTGTGGGCTGGGTACGCATGAGCGGAGCCATACTTGAAGCTCTGCTGGGCACCGTCACCTGACCAGAGAAAGTTCCAACTGCGCAGAAGCTAAACCTAGCCAGCTGGCTCCTGAAGCACAATGCGCCTGGGAACATCGCTGGGAATACGGAGTCTCACCTTGAAAGAAGCAATACTGTTGCTACCTATTGAAAACTGTCTTGTACTGCTGTATTCTATGCATGGGAACGTGAACCTGAGGGGCGGGTATTCAAAATTGAATATTTAATCATGTGAAACTGAATTCTAGGAGGTGGTAAAGACCGCACCACCTCTCCTGACCAATCACAATGTGGGAAACTGTCACTTGCAACATTAATGGGTGGTCTAAGGGTCCCCAAACTGTATAACTACCCTAGTTTAGCTTAGGAAAATTGTCCGACTTGTCCGAGTAGCAGACCTGTCACTGACCCTACGATCTCAATAGGTGCTCATTCTGAAAGTGCTGCGGAGCACTTTGTCCATACTTTCCACAATCTCCTAAAGGGGTGGAAAATCCTAAGTGCTGGCAAAGCACTTTGCTGGGGAATTCGAAAATCCAATCGGGGTTTCTGGCGGATTACTTGCAGGAGGGGGTAACGCAGGCGTTGCTGTCCGAAGCTGTGGGTGTTGGTCGTACCCTGGGAGGCCCAGTCCCTGACCCGAACCTGAGGGGTATCCTGTCCTTATTCTCCGTGAGCTGTACCTGCTCACAGTCTGGCATTCCTTTTCTGAGGGTCCCTGTCCCCGTCTTCCCAACTGACCCGTGGCCAGGGTTGGTCTTCAATCTAAATTAGGTAAATATAGATTGTGGGTTTGCGTATCTCTTTTCTCTCTCTCTTTTTCTCTCTCTTGCCTGATCTGTTAGAGCATTTTTTCCTGTGTTATTGCCTTATTGCCATTGAACTTATATGTGCCTGAAATTTAGTTGGTTCCTTCTCTCCCCCTCTCCTTTAGAAATTCATTGATTTTATAAACCATAGCATGTTCCCGTTTTCCCTTTCCTTTAGTGGTTTGCAGTGAGCTTAGCAAGAATATTCTGAACACTTAGGTTAAGTACATGTTCTAAGTCCCATCCCATTCCTATGTTCTAGTATAACGTTGCAGTGAATAGTACGTGCTAAAACTTCTCCCTGTAGTTTCCCATATATTCTAAATGGTCATATTTTTTGTGCAAAGTTACCTTTTGGTACTGATTTTGATGTTTGATATATTACTCAGTGTATCGCTTATTATTTTGGCTTCTTCACTTTGAAATCTTATATAAAAAACTCGAACTTAATCAGGTGTCTGTGGTCATTTTACAAAACTGTGGAAAGTATTTTAAGGATTTTAAGGTGTATTGGATGTTAGGCCTGTCTACTTTTTCTTAACAGCTCCAGGTCCGTCAAGGAATTGCGCCCGTGGTAAGTCGGGTGCATGGTAAGCAGAGGTAAATCCAAACTTGATTACTCCTAGCAGCGTGCAGGAGGAGAAATCCTCACCCAGTTTCACCCAAACGAAATTAATGTGTTCTTCACGCCAAGGGCCCAGTGCGTGTTAGAGAATTGGTATCCCGGGTGACCTGGGGAAAACTGCGCGCTCTAGCAGTAATTTCTGGCTAGCAGAGGATGGTTTGGACTAGTTGGATTAGGTAGGCAGGATAGCCGTGAATACAAAAACGTGCTGCTGATTGTTACTGTATTTTTACAATATTTTTGAAATGTGTTTTTATATGTAAATGTTCATGAATTTGCATTGCTGTTATAAATACTGCATGTTGAATTTAACCCAGAATTGTTTGTAAACGTTCAGTGTAGTCTGAATCCCCGGGGAAGTATTTTAGCTAACGGTGAGTAGAATCCGGTTAGCTGTTGAAGTCACTAGGTTTGAGATATTAGTGCAGGGTTAAGGATAACTGGAAGCACTAATTAGGACCTTTGTTTCTGGAGTGAATGATAGCTACGAGTCCATTATAAAACTTTCATTGCGATATCACCTAGTAAGGGTCGCATACGGGAGGAGTAATAGGGTCTCCGAGGCTTGTCTGGTAAGTAAAATAGTTCGCTGGTGAAATCCTGGCTCAGTACATATCCCCGATCAAGGTGGATGAGTCAGAAGAATAACGGGTTCTATGTTACTAGTGTGTAGGGACAGGCAAAGAAGTCTATCCAGAGTGAATGAAAAGTAGACAGAAGTGGTTTACTAGTAGCGAAAGAAAAGTCTTTTCTCTCTTTAGAACACTCAGACATAGTGGCAAACGTTGTGTGTTGCTAACTAAAACTTGCACTCGCACTTTAGAGAGAGTAAAAAGTTTCCGTTACCTTGTGAAGGCGGGAGTCAGTCGGAGAGCTGCTCTGACGTCACTCCGTGCCGCGCTGGTATTGGTCAGGACAGCGGGCGGGTAGCGGAGCTGAATTTGTGAAGGAGGGGTGAGTGCCGAAACGGGAGACTCTGTCTTGCGAAAAGGCCGCGCACCCATTGGTTGACCGTAGTTGTATTCTCTGACCGGATTGGGTGGTGCGAAATAAAAGTCGCGCTAGCATTGGAAGCACAAAGGTAAACAAAATTAATCCAGCCGAGATAGAAGCGAATCTGGAGAGTTGTATGTGGTATCCAGATTTCATACCAAATCCAAAATACCTGGGATTTTATAAGGAGCAGACTTTACGAGGTAGACCGCTCATGATGTATGGAATAAAGAGAAAATTGTCATTTTCGGATAAAGTGAAGAACTTTTTCAAAACTGACAAACCCATTAGAACGAGAGAAGGCGTACTCATTCCTCCGCCAAATACCCCTGCCTCTTTTATGATGTTTGATAAAGGGTATCACACTTGTCTCTGGCTAGAAAATTGGGCAAAGTATACTGTAGATGACGGAGTCCTGGCATTTCCTGTTGAAGGTACATTTAATGGTCGGATCCTGTTTAACTTAAGGACCCGCATGAATGAATTACACCCTAGACCTAGGTTGACACAGTACGAAGCTTTGGAGGAATGGGAGATTGAGGCTGCAGAGCGAGATAAACCACGAATGGATAAGGGAGTGAGTAGGTGGTATCCCAGACTTCCAACGCCAACCAAAGAGCAGAAAATGAAACAGTGGAGGCAGTCTATGTTAACTGAAGGGCTGTTCCCCATGATGGGAGTATTAGAGGAGAAAAGAGGAAAATGTAAAGCAAAAACCCATCACCTAGCACCTATGGGGGATGTAGAAGATGAACACCTGGAAGACTTGTTAATGAAGGATCCACCTCCCTATGTAGCGGAATCAGATTCGGTGCATTCCCAAAGTTCTGTTACCAATTACCCCCGGAGTGGGAGGGAAAGTGATACAGACAGGACAGCTACAAGCAGTAAGCATAGTGGAAGGGATGAGTTTTGCAGACCTAAGTCCACAGTCCCGAATTACCAACCATTCGGGGAAAGTCCCCCTCGATTGGTTACCCCGACTGCCCCGAGTATTTATCCATCCTTAGTACCCCAGGTATTACATGGCAATACTGCTGAAAGGGGGTTGCAGGAAAAGGAGAGAGAAGTCCTGACTAGACAGCGGGAGGACTTAGCCAGAACCATTGCACAGATGCATCCCCATCCTGAGGCCTTGACCATTCCGGTAACTATTGGTCCTGCTATCCCAATGTATAAAAATGACTTGATTAGTCCCCTTCCTCCTGTCATCACCCCAATGCTGCCTACTACTAGCTTCCAGACCCCGAGGAAAGAAGTGTTCATAGATGAGGATCAGGAAAGTGAGTGTGAATCTGGAAGTTTAATGGATTGCCCATAAGGGAGCCGAGGGCCAGTATAGTAGGGGCAAGAAGTCAGCCTAGACAAAAGGAAGTGGTGATTGAAAGTGCATCTGGAATCAGGAACGCCTCTTTAGTTTCCCCTGAAGAATTAGACAGGTGGACAAAGGAGATAGAGAAAGAGACCACTTCTCAACCTAAAACATTGGAAATATATAAATTGAGAATAGAAATAGAAGAAATGATGGCTGGGAACGTGGGAGTTGAGCGCCTGAGCTCGTATAATGAAGAAGAGTTACTATTCATCAGTAAAAATCTTACCCGGAGTGCTAGGGTGCTCCACGAAAAGATAATGGATGCCGCCACATAAATGGGAGTTGATGTTAGTCGCTCCAAAATCCTTCAGAAACCCTACAGAGTGGACTTTTCAGACAAGGACTTAGAAAGCCTGAATGTGATGGGGAAACAGATCCAAGTAAAAGAATTGTTGAAACTCCTGCAGAAATGGGGCGAAGTGGGGAAGTGGAGAACAAGGTGGGCAAAGAAGAAGGAAGGCAGCAGGGCTGGGTCAGTAACTTCAGAATTCGTCTTAAAGGAAGTAACCCCAACAGAAAAATTGTGTCCCATGAGAGAGGTCCCGGGAGGGAAGTACGTCCATGTCCCTTGGTCCAGGCAAGACATTGTGTCATTTACAAATGACTTCCCGAAATTACGCGAGAAGCCAGTTGACTGGTACCGCCAGGTAGAGCGTTTCATAAAAGTTCAGAAATGCCTGCTGAAAGACCTGGATGGGTTTTTCGATATTGTGGTCCCTGTAGATCTGTGGACGGAATGTAAAATAGAGATTGATTGGCCTAATGATGAATATCCCAGAGATGAGAGGACGGGAGCCCCTTCACCGGATGTAATGAGGAAATATGACCAGGTCATACAGTATCTTAAGAAAAAGGTGCCAGCCAAAGAGACAGATTGGACCCGAATAGATAGAACAACCCAAGAACGTGATGAGACAGTTCATTCATTTTACGAAAGGTTACTACAGGTATTCAAAACTTACAGTGGTATTGATAATGTGGACATGAAAGACATGACCCATTTCAGTTACAGATTTGTGCTAGGATTAAGGCCTGAAATATCACAATGGATTCGAGATAACAAAATCAGTTGGCAGGGAAAGCCCATAGATGATGTCCTGAAATATGCAAAATACTGCGAAGATGAAATTGAAAATAAAAAGAAAGCCCTCAAGGAAAAGGTGATGTGGGCACAGGTAAAATTAGCCGAACAGCAAGAAAAACAGTTAAGTAAAATGACTTCTGATAATAATGTTCCGAATACCAATTCTGGGGGGGGAGGAAAGCCCAGACCTAAAATGAGTCGTGAGGAGGCCATGAAAAAGTTTCCGTGCCATGGGTGCGGCCAGATGGGGCATTGGAGAGACGAGTGTCCACACCTACAGGCCGGTAATGCTCCTGTAAATGGTTTAAATCCACAGGTACCGAAAGAGGGGACAAGGAAAACCCAGCAACAGGTAAAATTACCTCCAGTACCTCGCGCTCCTAGACAGAATTTTAAGAATCAGGGTCAGCAGAATGAGAGGGCGGAAGTATGGGAGGTTGAGAGTGAAAGAAATGCAGTCATTCCACAGTACCTGCTAAGTGATACCTTCCTTTGTGAAGATCAAGATTGACGGGGCCTGAGAGGGGAGGATGAGGAGTGCGTACTTGGCGCCTCCTTACCGGTAGACCAGACTGGACCATACATTGAAGGAAAGGTTGAAGGCAAAGACGTCACCTTTCTGTTGGACACTGGTGCTACCAGATCCACTGTAAGAACAGTGGATGTTCCTAACCTACCCCTCTCGGGAGAAGCGATCCAAGTAGTGGGCGTATCAAATCAGATAATAAGTACCCCTGTAACTGAACCAATGGAGATTTCTATAGGAAATTTCAAGGAAATGCACAGATTTGTGGTCTGTGATTCCAGTCCTGTAAATCTACTAGGACGTGATTTGTTGTGCAAGATGCGTTGTACCATTTATTGCACACCAAATGGCGTCGAAATTCAGACCCCCGATGAAGATGGCCTGTACAAACTGATGTTAGTCAGACAAGATGCTGACATTAAGCCTTTGACAATTGAGGACTTACCTGAGGAACTCCAGCTAAGGGTAGTACCCGAAGTGTGGGATTTCACGGGAAAAGATGTAGGCCTGATGGCAAATGTGGACCCGGTTAAAGTAACAATAAAAACAAATGCTGTATACCCCAGAACCAGGCAGTACAAAATGAGTGCAGAAGTGAAGGCAGGAGTAGCGACTGAAATCACGAGGCTGCTAGAAGCAGAAATAATAGAGGAAGTGCTGAGCAGCCCCTGTAATTCGCCTATCATTGGGATCAAAAAGCCTAGTGGGAAGTACCGGGTGGTGCAAGATTTGCGCAAGGTAAACCAAATTGTTGTGCCTTGCTGTCCTATTGTACCCAACCCTGCAGTGATACTCTACCAGATTCCTTGGAACGCAGAATGGTTCACTGTCATCGATCTGTGCCACGCATTCTTTTCCATCCCATTGCATCCAGAAAGCAAGTTCCTTTTCAGTTTTGAATTCGACAGTCGTATCTATGTCTGGAATCGTGTCCCTCAAGGGTACACTGAAAGTCCATCGATTTTCAACCAGATACTGAAAAAGTGCCTTGAATCCCTAGTGCTGCCGAAAGAGTCTGTTTTGGTGCAGTACATAGATGACCTGTTAGTGGCATCTAAAACCCAGTCCGACTGTGTCACTGACACAATTGCCTTGCTGAATCACCTAGGAAAAGGAGGACATAAAGTGTCGCCTGACAAATTACAATTCTGTAAAAACTCAGTAAAATATCTGGGGCACCAGATAGAAAAGGGAATCAGGAAGGTCACTGCCGAAAGGATCAAGATAATTAGAGCAATGGAACTACCCACGACCCAGAAAGAGGTGAGAATGTTCTTGGGAGTTGTGGGTTACTGCAGGCAATGGATTGCAGGATTTGCGGCTCTAGCCCGACCCCTGATAAATATGACAAAGAAAGGAGTGGAAGATCCCGTCCATTGGGACAGTGAGAGCATGAATGCTTGGGTAACTCTGAGAAACTGTCTGTGTACCGCACCTGCATTGGGTATGCCTGAGTACAATAAACCCTTTGAACTGTTCTGTGACACAAGGGAGAATTGTGCTCTTTCAGTCCTGACTCAGGAGCACGGATCAGACAGGAGACCAGTAGCCTACTTTTCAGCCACCCTAGATCCAGTGGCCGCTGGATTGCCTGGCTGCTTAAAAGCCGTTGCTGCTACTTGCGTCAGCCTGGAACAGAGTGAGGGCATTGTCATGGGACATCCCGTCACTGTCTATGTTCCTCATTCTGTTGTCATCCTACTGACTAGAACTAGGACCCAGTACCTCACACCTAGTCGGCTGACTAAGTATGAGAGAATTTTGATTGGTGCTGAAAATGTAACTATCTCCCGGTGCAATGTCCTAAATCCTGCGACACTGTTACCTGTCCCTCTGGATGCAGAATCAGATGAGGGTGGGGAACATAATTGCATCGATCTGACTGAATATAGCACCAAGCCCCGTCCTGACATTCGTGAAATAGCACTACGGGACGGGGATAAAACAATGTTTGTGGATGGCTCGTGTTTGAGACATGAGAGTGGGAGTCTGAGTGCTGCCTATGCTGTGGTTACTCTGACAGGAGTCGTCGAGGCATCTTACATGCGCGAGGTGAAATCTGCACAAGTGGCGGAGCTTATAGCGTTAACCCGAGCATGCAAGAGGGGAAAAAGCAAAAGAATTACTGTTTACACAGACAGTCAGTACTGTTTCGGGGTTGTTCATGACTTCGGCCAATTGTGGTTGCAAAGAGAATTCATGACTTCCTCTGGCACACCTATCCGAAATGGGAAAGTAGTGCATAACTTACTGGAAGCCATCCAATTACCCAAAGAATTGGCTGTGGTCAAGTGTGCGGCTCACAGATCTGGAAATGATGATGTGACTGCCGGTAACAGGTACGCTGACCAAATTGCACAGTTTTGTGCTCGACACCAGATGTCCCTACAAATTGCCCGGTGGGATGGAACCAGCTGCCAACTTATGTTGTTTGATAATGTGTCAACGTGGGAAGAATTAAGAGAGATACAACAAGCCACAGACAGGCAAGAAAAAGGCAGGTGGGCAGCAAAGGAATGCGAGTTGCGAGAAGATGGTGTGGTGGTAAACCCGGCTGGGGTGCCTGTACTGCCTGATAGCTTGATCGACCCCATGGTCAGAATGATACACGAGCCAACACATATGGGAAGAGACGCGATGTGTCGGGTGTTTGACCAAGTGTTCTATAATTCAGGGTTCAGGGACCAGGCGGAAAGGCTTTGCCAGAGGTGCCTAGTGTGTCAGCAATTCAATGCAGGAAAGAAGACTGTAGTGAAACAGAGTAATATTGGAAAGGCAGTAGGTCCCTTCGTGAGAATACAGGCAGACTTCATAACCATGCCCAGATGCAACGGATATAGATATGTTTTAGTCATAGTTTGTCTATTCTCTAGGTGGGTGGAAGCATATCCAGCTAAGAAAAATGACGCTATAACCACAGCCAAACTATTGCTCAGGGAGTTGATACCTAGGTATGGGATCCCAGAGACGATCGAAACGGACCAAGGTGGGCATTTTGCCAACGATGTCCTATTGGAACTCTGTAGAGCATTCAAAATGAAGCAAAGACTGCACTGTGCCTACCACCCAGAGGCTTCTGGGGTAGTGGAACAAATAAATGGCACTCTGAAGTCCAGACTGGGGAAAATGTGTGATTCCACAAAAATGAACTGGATAGAAGCTTTACCCCTGGTGCTGATGAGTCTGAGAAGTATCCCGAATCGAAAGACTGGCCTGAGTCCCCATGAAGTGTTGATGGGAAGAGTGATGCGCCAGGCATGGGTACCCGGAAACAAACTGCTAAGCATTTCTGATGATATGGTGCTAGAATACTGCAAGCAGCTGGGTGACCAAGTGCGTTCTCTCTCTCAGCAGATTGGAGAGACTGAAGACGAGTGGCCAAAGACTCCAGCACACAACCTGCAGCCAGGAGACTGGGTGGTGTTAAAGAAACACACCCGGAGCAGCTGCTTGAAGCCAAGGTGGGGAAAGCGACGACAAGTGATCCTCGTCACTACCACTGCTGTGAAGTGCGCTGGTGTACCGAAGTGGATCCACGCCAGCCACACAAAGCGGGTATCTGGAGAAAACGCGACTGGAGCTGAAGGCAGCACAGCTGAAGAGACCTCCGAGGAAGAGAGTCCGGAGCTAGCTGACATCGAACTGCCGAGCACAAGTCAAGACGTTGAATGGTATCCCGCCGACGAACCAGTTCATGATCCAATACGAACAAGGAAATATTCCTACTTAGACAGTGAGTGGGATAGCCCAGGTGAGTCAGAAATAGAAGAAGCAGGTCAGGTCAACGAAAGCCACAACACACCTGATCAGGACATAGGCCAAGTAGGGTCAGATCAAGATCTCGAGACTCCTCCTGAAACTCCGGAGCCGAGAAAGGGACAGTTAGAAGTTAGAGCTGACGTTCATGCAGAAGAAAACGAAGAGATCGAAGAGCATGAACAGGAACAGATAGAACTAGATCAAAGTGCTCAGACAACGGAAACAACAGTAACCAGAAATAAAAAGAAAGTGCGATTTGAATCTGAGCAGGGACAGAATAGGGACCAGGCAGAAGAAATAGACGAAAGACCTGGAACTAGTCAGACAGGCAGGGAAACAGAAGTGCCACAACAAAAAGTGAAAAGAGTGCACGAAGAAGGAGAAGTCTCCTCAACCACTGGGAGGCACGGAGGAAGAAGTACACCTCGATACGTCAAAAGACTAAGGCTCAGACTAAAGACAGTCGAAGAAAACGATAAAGACCGAAAAAGGGCTTTAAGTGAAAGGAATGCAGCCCAAGGCAAATCGCTGAGAAAGAGCGACAGAATAAAGAAACAGAACCGACTGTATCGGAGCCCTGAGTGGACGTACTTTGTGTTGGAAGAAATTGACGAGCCTCACCACAGTGGCAACAGTGACAACGAGTCCATTGCTGATCGGAGTTCGGACGAAGACCCTCCTTAAGTGAGCCCTGAAGTGAGCCTTTGGTGCAAAGAAACGAAGAGGGGTAGCAAAAGCCACCTGTAAGCTAAAATGTCTGATCCGAGTGTCTCTGGGAGATCCCGCTGTGGGTGTCTCAAAACCTGTTGTAAGATATGCTTGTGTAGTGTAGCTATGCTAATAGTAATGTGGATAGGACTAACAGTTTTTCTACCTTTTATGATAAGTAAGAATCCTAACTTGTCCCCTACTGAACCCGAAGTAGTAGATGTAGGAGTTGTACCGACTGCAGAAACACCACGAAGACTAGAAAGACGCGACAAAAGAGTAGGACTGACACACACACGACCTGATTTAGAAGCACCAGATGAGGATGGACTACACTTTCACAAAATGAAGAACAGGACGCATTTAAATGTTTTTGCTAACTTGTTAGTGCATTATGTAGAAGCTATGGAAATAGAGGACTGTTATGTCTGCATGAAGCTGCCAACTTCAGTGGCTGAAGGCGTGACATACCACCATCTACCTTTGACCTATGGAATATCCTGTAGTATATTAGCTAGCTTGTTCTATAGAAGCTCCTTGCAGTACTATTATTCAAATGAGGACGTAGTATTTTCTGAACTTCCCATTAGAAGACATTTGAACCGTGTACATACTACAAGTGACGTAACCCGCTATATGGGAGAATATTTCCTGACTATAGGTAACATAGACTTAGATCAAGCAAAAGAAGACAATCTGACCTGTTCTCTGCAAGAGCAGGAAAAGATGTTTATAAAGATGGCAGATAGAAGGAGAGAAAAGTTTCAGAAGAAGGCAAATGACGAGAAGGAAAAGGTTCCTAGGTGGGCTGAGCACATGGATAACACCTCAGAAGGCGAAGCCAGTCCTGCCTTGTTGCTGGATTTTGAAGGAAAAGGGAAACTTTGTATCCATAGGGAAAAGACAGAGTACTATAACAATGTATTCATCGGTTCCAGCGAGTGCGAACATAATTATAAGGTAATTGGAGGTTGGGGTTTCAAAAATGGGTCAGAACCTGTGTTTCCCGGAATATATTATATATGTGGGAACAAGGCTTATTTCAAATTGCCAGATCACTGGTATGGAAGCTGCTACTTTGGCATTGTTTTCCCGAAAATATACCATGTGAGCAATGCAGCTGGAAGCGATGATGAAACTAATGGCTTAGTGCGTAGTAGACGCGAAAGTGTAGGCGAAATTGTAGGTGATATTTTTAGTGCACTGATACCTGGAATGGGGGTAGTTCTGAACACCCATAGAATCTGCAAATTGTCTACAGTGGTGGACCGGTTATCAACGGACACTGCTGCTGGTTTCCTGCTGGTCAATACTGAAATGGTTGCGATCAGATCAATGGTTTTACAAAACCGTCTTGCCCTTGACACCCTATTAGCAAAAGAGGGCGGAGTCTGTAGAATGCTGAGAGCGCAACATTGTTGCACCTACATTCCTGATAAGAGTATCGAATTAAAACAATATGTGAAGAACATAACTAATTTGGAAAAGGAACTCAAACCATTAGAGGTTGACAGTGCCTGGACGAGACTGACTGGAGGTCTCTCCTCTATAGGTAGTTGGTTTACTAATCTAGGTAGAAATATTTTGTGGAAAATACTGATGCCAATAGTCATAATAGGTGTGATTGTATTGATCATTTTTATCTGCTGCAAATGTCAGAAGTGTAAAAAGAAATATACAGTAAATCCGAGGGGGGTGAAAGGAAACATTGATGAGCTAGAATTAGAAGAGCTGAAGAGTGCAATTTATAAAAAGGCGAAAAATCACCACTCTCATAGGGAAGCTGAAAGAAAACTAAACAATAAGTTTATTGAAATCGAAATGGACGATATGAATGAATGAGAAAAGTTGGCATCTGTTTCCTTCATGTAGTGATGATAGTAAATATCATCAAAGAGGGGATTGATGGAGCAAGGATTCGCACGTATAGCGCCTTGCTCGTATGCAAAACCCTTGTCTGAATTACATAATAATATTAACACCATTATTCGTCATTTGTGAAGTGGTTTCCCCTACACGCGGGTGTCCCTAGGATGCTTGCTTGTTTGTCTTTTCACGTACTAACGAAGCTTGCACTGAAAATGGCTGCTTTGCCGCAAATTCAGTCTGCGCATGCGTCGGTCATACCCATGTGATGTGACGCACTCGCATTCTGGAGGGATTCTGTGCTCATGCGCATTGATGCTAAATATGGCCGCTTGTCTCTCACCACGCTCTCTGCTTACTGCAGCAGCTTTTAGCCTATCTATTCTTTCGCATTAATCCTTAATGCTATAGTTATTATAAAAGTAAGGGTTGGTTTTCCTTTATCATGGTATACAGTGCGATCATTTTTATGTATGATTCTAATTTGTCTTCGCTTACTTTTCATGTACCGCGTCTTTGTGGGCTGGGTACGCATGAGCGGAGCCATACTTGAAGCTCTGCTGGGCACCGTCACCTGACCAGAGAAAGTTCCAACTGCGCAGAAGCTAAACCTAGCCAGCTGGCTCCTGAAGCACAATGCGCCTGGGAACATCGCTGGGAATACGGAGTCTCACCTTGAAAGAAGCAATACTGTTGCTACCTATTGAAAACTGTCTTGTACTGCTGTATTCTATGCATGGGAACGTGAACCTGAGGGGCGGGTATTCAAAATTGAATATTTAATCATGTGAAACTGAATTCTAGGAGGTGGTAAAGACCGCACCACCTCTCCTGACCAATCACAATGTGGGAAACTGTCACTTGCAACATTAATGGGTGGTCTAAGGGTCCCCAAACTGTATAACTACCCTAGTTTAGCTTAGGAAAATTGTCCGACTTGTCCGAGTAGCAGACCTGTCACTGACCCTACGATCTCAATAGGTGCTCATTCTGAAAGTGCTGCGGAGCACTTTGTCCATACTTTCCACAATCTCCTAAAGGGGTGGAAAATCCTAAGTGCTGGCAAAGCACTTTGCTGGGGAATTCGAAAATCCAATCGGGGTTTCTGGCGGATTACTTGCAGGAGGGGGTAACGCAGGCGTTGCTGTCCGAAGCTGTGGGTGTTGGTCGTACCCTGGGAGGCCCAGTCCCTGACCCGAACCTGAGGGGTATCCTGTCCTTATTCTCCGTGAGCTGTACCTGCTCACAGTCTGGCATTCCTTTTCTGAGGGTCCCTGTCCCCGTCTTCCCAACTGACCCGTGGCCAGGGTTGGTCTTCAATCTAAATTAGGTAAATATAGATTGTGGGTTTGCGTATCTCTTTTCTCTCTCTCTTTTTCTCTCTCTTGCCTGATCTGTTAGAGCATTTTTTCCTGTGTTATTGCCTTATTGCCATTGAACTTATATGTGCCTGAAATTTAGTTGGTTCCTTCTCTCCCCCTCTCCTTTAGAAATTCATTGATTTTATAAACCATAGCATGTTCCCGTTTTCCCTTTCCTTTAGTGGTTTGCAGTGAGCTTAGCAAGAATATTCTGAACACTTAGGTTAAGTACATGTTCTAAGTCCCATCCCATTCCTATGTTCTAGTATAACGTTGCAGTGAATAGTACGTGCTAAAACTTCTCCCTGTAGTTTCCCATATATTCTAAATGGTCATATTTTTTGTGCAAAGTTACCTTTTGGTACTGATTTTGATGTTTGATATATTACTCAGTGTATCGCTTATTATTTTGGCTTCTTCACTTTGAAATCTTATATAAAAAACTCGAACTTAATCAGGTGTCTGTGGTCATTTTACAAAACTGTGGAAAGTATTTTAAGGATTTTAAGGTGTATTGGATGTTAGGCCTGTCTACTTTTTCTTAACAGCTCCAGGTCCGTCAAGGAATTGCGCCCGTGGTAAGTCGGGTGCATGGTAAGCAGAGGTAAATCCAAACTTGATTACTCCTAGCAGCGTGCAGGAGGAGAAATCCTCACCCAGTTTCACCCAAACGAAATTAATGTGTTCTTCACGCCAAGGGCCCAGTGCGTGTTAGAGAATTGGTATCCCGGGTGACCTGGGGAAAACTGCGCGCTCTAGCACGTAGAGTTCCCTGGATTGGGGAAACAAGGAAAAGAACACAAGGGGACTGTATTATCATTAATTTCGACGACCCAGAGACAGTCAGTTACATATGTTCCTGGTCAACCTTGGAGAGAAAGGGAAGTATAGACACCAATCGTCTGTCCTTTTTTTATCCCCCAAGGTTTCCTCGTGAACAAGATTATCCTCCTAGTTGGAACCAATCCCCAGGCTGGAGTTGGTCTCAAGTAGAAACGTGCAATAGGAGGAGGGACTGGGATCATTATCCTTGGAATCCAAGAAGAGATCAACCCTATGCAGAGGGGTGGAGGGGGGCACCAACTAGCAATTATTTTTCAACCCTAGAAATGGTTGACTGACCATCAAGCAACCAATTATCTCTCAATAATAAGACCAAAACCCCCCGTCTCCTGATAGCCTAGGGCCATCTCCAAGTCAATCTGGGGAACCCGTTTCGGACCAACTCATTGTGGATTCCTCTAACTTGTCCCTGCCTGGGCCTATGATCGCACATACTGATGGATCTCTGGCTCCCCTTTTGCTTTCAACCTCTGATTTAAGCCTTCCTCACCCCCCATTAATTCACTCTGACCATGACCAATATATGTCAATCTTAACTTGGAACATAGCCGGTCTTTCAAACAAAGCAAAGGACCCAACCTTCCTGAACTATATAAATACTTTTGACATCATAGCGCTTCAGGAATGTTGGGATCTGATACCTACAAATCTGGACGGCTATAGTACACACTTTACCCCAGCCATCCAGTCAAGCAGAGGTAGGCCTTCGGGAGGTCTTTGTTTTTACGTTTCAAACAGACTTAATGTATCTTTAGAACGCGTTGAGCTCGCCCCAACTGATCCTAGCTCAAAGTCCTTTGGTCCCTCCCTACAGGCCTTCAAAATGTCTGGGAAAGAGGCTGTCCGCTCTCTCATATTACATTTATATAATAGTGCACAGAGAGATGACCAACCAAAATTCATAGAGTTTCTTTCCAAACTTATAAAGAAGGGTATGGAAGGGTCCAGCTTAGACAGACGTCTAATCATATTAGGAGATTTTAATTGTCACCTATGCCCACACAGTGGAACCAGGGTATGTGATTATAGCGCCCCAAATGGTGAACATACTACCCATTTTGAACATTCAACCATGGGATCCCAACTGAACAATCTAATACATGAATGGGATCTGGGCTTCTTTAATGACTTAACAGTGCCCCCGACTGACTTTCTACCCACATTCCATGGAAGGGGATCGCTCACGACAATAGACTTCATCCTCTTGTCTCACAGTCATCATGGCGACGCCCTAGAAACCAGGAGAGAGGAGCTGGTTCTGAGCGATCACTATCCCATCAGCGCCAAAATATATTCCCCCTCCAGTGGAACCAAGTCTGGGAGCAACACAGATAATCTTTTCTCACATACTATATCTCTTTCATCGAGAAATGGGTACACTATAAAATGGGCAAAAATTGACACAACGAAATTCCTTGAAAATCTGATCAACTCTGCCCCTGATCGCCATTGAAGGCGAGGAACCGAGGCCACGCCTACACAGGCCACGCCCACCCACCCAAACAAAGTATAAAACGCTACTGACAGCGCCACTACCCCAGAGCCTGCTATACTCCTGAGGCGGAAGCCGGGAGGTCACATATTTTAAATTGTATTTCGTGTAGCACTTTGTCCACTATCATCCTATTTTTAAAATTGTACTCACCCCCTGGCACCACCAGAACGGACTATTAAAGCGCCTGAACAGCGACTTCTTTGCTGCAACAAACGCAAGGAAAACAAACTAGCTGACGCCATTGAAGGCGAGGAACCGAGGCCACGCCTACATAGGCCACGCCCACCCGCCCAAACAAAGTATAAAACGCTACTGACAGCGCCACTACCCCAGAGCCTGCTATACTCCTGAGGCGGAAGCCGGGAGGTCACATATTTTAAATTGTATTTCGTGTAGCACTTTGTCCACTATCATCCTATTTTTAAAATTGTACTCACCCCCTGGCACCACCAGAACGGACTATTAAAGCGCCTGAACAGCGACTTCTTCGCTGCAACAAACGCAAGGAAAACAAACTAGCTGACGCCATTGAAGGCGAGGAACCGAGGCCACGCCTACACAGGCCACGCCCACCCGCCCCTTCTTCCACCCATACAAAGATGTGCAATCACCGGACGCGCAGCGGACGGGCGCAGCGGGCGCGCCGTCAGCGCGCCGAAGGCGCGCCAAAGGCAAGCCCGTCTGGGCCCGTCCGGGCCCAGCCGGCCTTAGGCCCAGTCACTCTGGCCGTGGCAGATCCTAACAACTTGACCTACACCCGGGCTGAGCTGCTAGCCTTGAACACCAATAAACATCCCTCCTGCTCGCGCATCCTAACCGGAGACACACAATTCTCCGGCTGAGACCGCTGTAACCCCGTCAATCAGACCGGGGCATCAAAGGGTTTGTACTTAGGCCTACTTAACTGCAGGTCGCTTGTGAAACATGCACAAGAAGTGAACCTCCTAATTACCAACAATGCCTTAGATATTCTGTTTTTAACAGAAACCTGTCTTACTTCCAGTAGTGGCCCAGACATCGTTTTAGCACTCCCCCCCGGGTACGTTATGTGCTCACAGAATAGACCAGAGGGTAGAGGAGGTGGACTTGCAATAATCATCAAAGACACCCTCACCTGTAGAACGTCTGATGGCAACATCAAGGGCTACGAAAGCTGCCACTATACCATTACAATCTCCCCTGTCACCTCGATATCAGGAACGCTGATATATCGCCCACCAGGCAATTTAGGGGATTTTCCGACCAAAATTGCTGACCAGACCTCCATCAAATGCACATCTACCACTAACTACCTATTATTAGGAGACCTGAATGTACATTTCCTGGACCAAGACGACAAACCGGCCAATGAACTACTTCAAGATCTTACCTTAATGGGCCTAGACCTTAAAAACCCACAGGCCACCCACGAAAAAGGGCAACTGCTTGACCCCATTTTTTCCAACATCCCCAACCTTAGATCCCTGGACCATATCCCCCTTCCCTGGACGGACCACTTTTTGGTTCCCTTAGTATGGGACATTATCACCGTGCCCCCGCCACCCCCAAAAATCAGAACGTACTCCAGACAATGGCAAAAATTGGATCCAGACGTCTGGGCAGCCAAACTCCGAGAAAACGTTCCTCATCCCCCCAATAACACCTTAGTAGGAGACAAAAAATTCAGTACTTGGATTACCCAATCGCTGGACGCCATCCTGCCTAAAACCCACTCTCTTAGACATATCAAGAGAGTTAATCCCTCACCCTGGTATACCCCGGAACTCAATCTGCTACGTAAGGCTTGCAAAAGATATGAACGTATCTGGAGGAAGGAAAAAACCGAGAAACGGAAAGAAGCATTCCGCGCCGCGGTAAAATCCTATAAAAAAGAGCTCCGTAGCATCAAAACCAGTTTCTACGAGGGCAGAATTAAAAACGCGGCCTGTTCGGCTCATGAAACCTACTCAGTTCTAAAAGAATTACTTCACGCCCCCGACCCCCCACTCAAACCCCTCGATCCCAAAGCAGCTGAAACCAAATGTCAAAAATTAGCCACTTTCTTCGACGAGAAGATTCAAAACATTCTCCTAACCATACCCCCTCCTGAACAGGACCCCACACAGCCGGATCCTACCATCACCACCGCCAACCCTCCACTGCCGACAGCCCCCCAACCCTCCCTGGATACCTTCGGTCCCGTAACAACTGAAGAAGTGGGAGCTACGCTGGCAGCAATTAAAAGTGGTTCTCCCCTTGATCCTGCCCCCCTCCGTTTCCTAAAAAAAGTATCTAGTACCATCACCCCCCCCCCCCCCTCACGGCCCTGATCAATTCCTCTCTCTCAGAGGGCATTGTTCCACCCAGCTGGAAAGCGGCAGCAGTCAAAGGTCTGCTGAAAAAACCCTCTTTAGACCCGCAGGACTTTGCCAACTACAGGCCCATATCCCTTCTCCCTGGAAACAGCAAGATTGCAGAGAAGCTGGTAAATAACAACTATCGCTTTACTTAGAAAGCAACAACCTCTTAGCGGCCTCCCAGACAGGATTCCGTCCTGGTCAGGGCACTGACATCGCCCTCCTGACCGCAGTGGAGAAGGCCAGAAGCATTCTGGACATAGGAGGATCAGTGGCAGTGATCCTCCTAGACCTCAGTGCGGCCTTCGACACTGTAGACCATCCCACCCTAATCCACCGACTGGGAGAGATCGGAGTAACGGGTCGGGCCTTGAAATGGCTAGAATCCTTTTTGACTGGACGCTCCTTCCAGGTGCGGGAAAACGACAGCTGCTCATCCATCATCCCCCTCCGGTGCGGAGTACCACAGGGCTCATCTCTGAGCCCTACACTCTTCAACGTGTATATGGCCCCACTGGAGAAGAGGGTCAGCTCGTACGGCGTGTCAGTCATCAACTACGCCGACGACACTCAGCTGGTCGTTACCCTTTCCCATCCTCACCATGCCCCATCCGACCTCCACAGCTGCCTTTCTGAAGTCCACCGATGGATGAATCTCTCCTCATTAAAATTAAACGGGTCCAAGACCGAGATCCTCCTGATGGGCCACAATGGGCCCTCTCTACCATCTCACCTTTGGCCCAGGTGCCTAGGGGACCCTCCCGCACCCAAGGAAGAGGTCAAGAGCCTTGGTGTGTGGATTGAGAAAGACATGAGTTTTAAAACCCAGGCAAAGAGAACTGCAGGGACATGCTTTGGACTACTCAGAGCCTGCAGGAAGATCTTTCCCCTGCTCCCAGAGACCGCAAGGAGGCTCCTCATACAGGGTCTAATCCTGGCAAGATTAGACTACTGTAACGCTATATACTTGGGAGCCCCTGAAGCCACCTTGAACTCACTGCAGAAAATCCAAAATGCCGCAGCCCGCTTACTTACGGGCACACCTGGAAGATCCTCCGCCAGGCCGGCCCTCAACTCTCTCCACTGGCTCCCAATCAGAGAAAGGGTCTTGTTCAAATCCCTCTGCTTGGCCCATAAAACACTCAATAACAACGGTCCCCCTCTTCTGAAAGAACTTTTAATCCCTTACAAAGCAGAGAGGGATCTCCGATCCAATGCAGAAAATCTCATTGTAGTCCCTAGAGTGAGAAAAGCCAAGACCGGTGGCCGTCGCTTTTCGGTTCACACGGCAAAACGATGGAACCAGTTACCACGAAAACTTAGGACAGAACCGAACTATCTCCAGTTCAGAAAGACCTTGAAGACCTTCCTATTCCCGCAAATCTAATCCTACTAGTTGGCTAAAACCTCTGGAGAAGCAGATCAGCGCTGGGATGCTCTTCGGAGTTACTACGCGCTTTACAAAACCATTAAAAAAAAAAAAAAATCTCTTTCGGTCTTGTTTAGAATACCCTCCCAATCCTCAAGAAATTATCCTTGCTTTTGACCAAATTGCTTTACAAATTAGAAAAAATTTGACTAGAAACTACAACAAAAACAATGTCTCCAAGAGCCGTGGTTGGTTTGATCATGAGTGTTCAAAAACTCATAACATTCTGAAGGCTACCCTTAATAAATCTCCAAAAAACCGGGTGGAAATAAGATCCGCCCGTGCTGCTTATAAACAGGCAATTAAAAACAGAAAAAAGGAATTGAAAACCGCGGCCTGGGAAGCTTTGTTGAAAGCAAGTGCTTTAAGAGATAATACGGCCTTCTGGAGGGAGGTCAATGCCCCCTTCTTTAGCGATAGGTCAACAGACCTCATAGAAATTGCCATCACGGAAGAAGTTTGGATAAGTCATTTTACCGAACTGTATAAATTAGATGACCAGATTGAACCACCTAACCTCGAAACTCAACCAATGGAGAGTAATGAGCCGCAAAGCAACCACACACAGTCGTTCCCGCTATCCATCTACTTTAACCATTCAGAAGTGGAACTGGCTATCCTTGAAAGCTCCAATGCCAAAGCCCCCGGCCCGGATGGAATTCCTATAGATCTATTTAGGTTTAAAGTATTTTATTGAAGCAGGGTAAGGAAGGAAACAACAGGGCAAGAAAAAGAAAAACCACAGGTGCCCCACAATCAATGCGTACAATACAGTAGATACATCAAAGCAGTTCTGTCCCTTCAGTAGGCACCATCCGGCTTGGAAACACAGCTTGTGCGCCTGTGGTTAAAGATAAAAAAGAAGGGGGGAGGGGGGGAGGGGGGGAAGGGGAAGAGGGAAGGGGGGGAAGGGAGGGGAAAAAAAGGGGGGGGAGGGGAAAGGGGCGGGGAAACAACCCTGCTCCACAACCTACCCAACCAACAAAACCCCCCAACTACCGCACCCCAACCCACCCCCTGTACTGTGCCAATGACCATCTGCTCTCCCCTCGTATCGACCCTCCGGTTGACTCCGCTACTCAATGCCAACTCCGACCAATCAAACAGGCGGATCCGGTGGCGGTGTCAGCCGTAACAACCTAAGGTACCTAGGGCAGGTGATCTCCCTGAACTCAGAACACAACAGGCTATGGAAAGGCGCCCACAGCTCCTCAAAAGCATCTGTATCCCCCAGGGCCACTAAGGACATCTTTTCCATGCCAAGGACATGCCACAATCTATGCAGCCAGCCGACAACAGTGGGGAGTGTGGTGGAGCGCCAGTGTATGAGAATGTTTTGCACCGCTGACCCTAGAGCTATCGCAATCTGTCTACCCCTTCTAGACCTGAGGGGGTACATCAACCCATTCGGCAAACCCAGTAGGACATAGGCAGGGAACCGCGGCAGCTCTATCTCAAAACATTTGTCCACCTCACCCAGAACCTCCTCCCAACAAGAAGCCAAAAGGGGACAGTCCCACAGTATGTGTGTAAGCGTGCCAATTTGGCCACAGTTACGCCAGCACGTCCCCGGTATTGACCTATCCATCTCATGTAATTTCTCAGGAGTGCGGTACCAGTAGGTCGAAAGTTTGGTGAAGGTCTCCGTGAGCCCCGTGTGATAGGCCGAGTGGCGTGAGCGGTAGGAGATGTGGTCCCATTCTGTGTGGCTCAACACTCGTCCGAGCTCCCGTTCCCAACGCTCCCGACCGGGGTTGTGAATGTGAAAGGGGGGGGGGCTGCAGCATCTTATACAGATCGGAGATTAGTTTAGCGTCCGACGTGCGAGTGATTAACCAGCGCTCGTACACCGTGATCCCCCGGTCCGCCGTTCCGCGCACTTGGGGTTGTAGTGCCCAGTGGCGCGCCTGCATATACCTCATGCGCTCTGTCTCAGGGAAGCCGTAGTCCCGCTGCAAGTCCTGGAAGGGGATGACACCCTCAGGGCCGTATAGGTGATACAAAGTGCAACAGCGGGCTGCCCGCCAGCGCTCGTAAGCACCAGGCTCAGTTCCCGGACCGAAGTCCGGATTGCCAATTAACGGCGTGAAGGGAGAGGGAAAAGTAGTAAGTTCATGCCTAGTGGCCACTGAGTCCCACGCCCGAAGTGTTTGTCTGACTCCCACCGCCTCCATTCCACCAGATAGCGGAGTTGGGCGGCCTGGAAGTATTTCCGTAAATCTGGTATCCCTAGCCCCCCAGATTCAGGCGCCAGCGTAGCGATGTTCCTCTTAATCCGTGGTCTACGGCCCTGCCACACAAACCGCGCAATGGCCGATTGAGTCTCCGCGAGCCACCCTGTGGGGGGCTGGAGCGGCAACGCCCTAAACAAGTATAGTACCTGAGGCAGGAGGGTCATCTTCACTGCGGCCACCCTACCTAGCAGCGACAACGTGCCCTTATCCCACCGACCCAGTTCCTCTCTGATTTTCGTGCTCAAAGCCGCGTAATTGGCCGTGACCATCGCCGGGACGGAGGGCGCCAACAGGATCCCTAAATACGGAATCCGGTACCCGGACCAGCTCAGAGGGTAAAGCCTCTGCAGTTCCGCCCTGGTGGCGCTGGTGAGCGAAATGTCGAGGGCAGCTGATTTCCCGAGGTTCACCTTAAAGCCCGCCACCGCGGCGAAGAGGTCCAATTCCGCAATGCAAGCCGGCAGCGACCTCCGTGGGTCATCGAGCGTCAAAATGACGTCATCTGCATATAGGCTAATCGCGTGATGAAATTCGCCCATCTTGACTCCGACGATATCGGGGTTCTGCCGAACCCTTTGAGCAAACGGCTCCATATAAAGAGCAAAGAGCAAAGGGGACAGTGGGCATCCTTGTCGCGTACCCCGTTCTATGGGAAAGGGCCGGGAACTGCCTCCGTTCACTCGGACCACCGCGAACGGGAACCGGTAGCAGTTGAAGATCAGATGCCGGAACTTCTCGCCTATCCCGAACTTGCCCAAGACCCTCTCCAGGTAGGGCCAGTGCACCCTGTCAAACGCCTTCTCCGCGTCTATGGAAAGGAGCATCCTTTCCCCGGGGATCCTGGAGGCCTTCTCAGGAATATGAGTCACCCTCTTCGTGTTGTCCACTGTCTGCCTGCCAGGCACAAAGCCCGCTTGATCCGAATCGACCATGCCCGGGAGATGAAGTGCCAAGCGTGCTGCCAATATGCTGGTGAACACTTTCAAGTCCGTGTTCAGCAGCGAGATAGGACGATAGGACCCACAGGCAGTCCTGTCCTTGCCCGGTTTCGGGATCACGGAGACCGTGGCCTGAAGAAATTCGGGGGGAATGGCACCCGGCTCCGCGAACGTGTTGAAAAGACGGGTCAACAGAGGCGCCAGCTCCTGACAGAAGGTCTTATAAAACAGAGGGATGAAGCCATCCGGTCCCGGGGCCTTGCCCAGTTTGAGCCGGGAGATCGCCGTGACCACCTCCTCGATACGGATCTCCCGTTCCAGATACTGAGCCTGATCCGGCGTTAACGACGGGAGCGGCACCGACTCCAGATAGTCCGTCTCCGCCTGGGCGGAGGGGGCCTCGCCAGTGTAAAGGTCTGCGTAAAAACTATGGAAAACGTCCGCTATTTGCTCATCTTCCGTGACAGAACCTCCGGCCGGGTTAACCAGCTCCTTCACCCGGTGCTGTTGGTGTTGCACCCTGAGCTTGTTGGCCAGGAGCCGTCCGCATCGGTCGCCACCGGTATAATACTTGTGCTTCAGACGAAGCATCGCGTACTCCGCCCGGTCCGTGTCCAGGGCAGACAAGAGTTTCCTGGCGGCTTTCAGCTGCCTCCAGACTCTGGGGGCTCCTGTTCTAAGATGAACCTGTTCCAGCTCTCGCACCTGCCGGGTAAGCTCGTCCCTTTTGAGCTGTCGATCCTTGTTCTCCGCCGAGGAGATAGCGATAAATTCGCCCCGGAGCACAGCCTTCAGGGCTGCCCACTGCGTCGCGCGGGAGGTGTCTTCATTGTCGTTTACGCACAGGAATTCCGCAATGGCCGCGCGAATCTGTTCCACCGTCGACGGTCTGTGCAATAGCGTGTCCCGGAGTCGCCAGACCCCTCTCGGCCGAGCCACCGGGGGCAGATTGAAAGTACCCTCCACCGGCGCATGATCGGAAAGAGAGAGGACCCCCATGTCAGCGTTCGAGGCTAAAACGAGCATCGGACCCGACACAAGTAGATGGTCCAGTCGCGCATAGGACTTGTGTGCGTGTGAGAAGTAAGAGTACGCGCGGGTAGTAGGGTGGAGGTGGCGCCACATGTCATGCAAGTCCAGCTCCTCAAGTCGGGTGCGAACCGAGCCCGAAAGCTCTCCCAACTGGTGGCGCCGTTGCACAGACCTGTCCAGGGCCGCGTCGAAAACCAGATTCAAATCTCCCCCCAACACTATGTGCCTATCAGAGGTGGACGCCACGTCTTCCAGTGCCCTGTGCAAGAATTGATCCTGGTGATCATTGGGGCCGTAGATAGAGCCTACAGTCAGCACCAAGCCTCCCACCCTAATCCTGTATGCCAAGAGCCTCCCTTTCTGTTCCGCCACTTTGTGTAAGACCTCCCCCCTGAACCCCCTGGAGAACAGAAGTGCCACCCCTGCCGTTTTGGAAGCGCTGGAGGAGAAAAGCTGCGTGGGGAACTTGGGGGTACGCATTCTGGGACAGTCTTTGGCCAGCAGATGGGTCTCTTGTAGCAGGCAGATATCAACCTGGGGGTTCTCCAACAGAGACAATACTGTCGCCTTTTAACCGGATTATTCAGCCCTTTCACATTCAGAGTAACAACTTTAAGAGCCATCAAGGAGGGGAATCATTGAAACGCACATAGGTGGGCAAGGCCCAGCAAGCGAACATGGAGGCCACCTCACGAAACCTCAGCGCACAGCAAACACAGACATCCCTACGGCACAGTACAGTCCCCGAACCCCAAAACCCCACAACTAGAGGAACCCCCCCTCCCCTTGGAACTTCACACACCCAACCCCACACCACTCCCAACTTCCAGCCCCCTTGCAAATCCCAAAACTCAAAACACCCCCCTGCAATTCCCATTCCCGCTCCCCGCTTCTCAAACTATGCAAAGAAGTCATTGTCCCAGTCCGGTCCTTATCGGACAAGGCCGTGGAAAGTCAGTCTAGTGGACGTCCAGCCACCACCACCTGCACTCGCCATCCTGCCCCACCCACCCCCATAACCCTCGCACCTGCAATAAGAAAAGGCTAGTGCAGACTCCCCCCGGAGTAAATTCAGGCCGTCAGGGCCACTTCACCGGTCGCTGTCGCTCTGGAGGCCTCCTGAATGGGGGCCGACATGTCCGCCCGAATCGTGGGTGAGTCCGGTCACTCCGGCGGTGGGGAGCGCCTCTCCCCAGCCTGCTGCCAACCGTCCCGAGGGCTTCGTCTGCGGTGCGGCGCCGGGGTGTCTGTATCCGATGCTGTGATGCCCAACACCGCGCAGACATCCTGGAGGGACCGGAGCTGGTGCAATGTTCCGTTCCACCGAAAAATCAGGCGGAAAGGGTGCCCCCTAGAGTACTGCGTCCCCTGCTCCCAGAGGAAGTCCGTGGCGATTTTAAAGGATTTTCTCTTCTGCAGTGTGACCGTAGATAAATCCTGATAGAGGGCCACCGGGTGGTCTCGGAATCGGAAAGGCTGCTGCCGCCGCGCCTCGCGGAGGATCCGCTCCTTCAGGGAGAAGTCCGGCAGGAAGGCCAGGATGTCCGGGGGGGGCGCTGTAGCCCTGCGGGGGCGGCCCACCCGGTGCGCCCTGTCGATGCGAACCTGAAAGTCTTCTGACTCCCCTAAAATTGCACGGAAGAGGGCCTCCAGGTATGCGGTCACGTCTTCACCCTCCTCGCCGGACGGGATGCCTCGGACCCTGATGTTATTCCGCCTGGACCGATTTTCGAGGTCCTCGGCGTGGGCCTGCAGCTCGATCTGTTGCTCCCGCAGCCTCAGGACCTCTTGCTGCAGGTGGGTGATCTCCTCGTCCCTGGAGTGACCAGCTTCCTCCACGGTGTTGACCCGCTCCCCCAGGGAGTCCACCTCTCTCCGTACCTCGCGGACCTCCCCGGCCACCTCCTGCTTCAAAGTCTGAAAATCCTCCCGCAAGGAGCTGAACAGCGACTCAAGGAACGATCATGTCACCGGGGGCTCTCCGCCATCAGCGCCCCTGGAAGGGGCCGGGGAGGTCGTGGCGGTTTGGCTCCCTCCGCTGCGTAGGGCACCGCGCCCCAACATGTCCGGCAAAGTCCGATCGCCCCTCCTTTGTCCCCTAGCGTTCGACATCCTGGCGGCACGGGAGTCAACGACGGCGAACAGGTCACCAGGGCCAGGGCAGCTATACACCGGCCAGGAAGCACCGCCACACAGAGACCCCGAGCAAGGCCGGGCAGGAGTTCACAAAATGGCCGCCCGTTACAGTCAATGGGCCAACGCCCAGGGAGTGAGGCCTACCCCCGTCGCAAGTCCAGTGGCGAGAAACACAGCCAGAGGGCAGGCTCGCGGGGCATGGGCAGCCGGGGCCGGCACTCCTAGAGGAATATCTGCTCCGGGGGCGCAACACCACTCCTCCACAACCGGGGTTGGGCCGGAACGGCCGCACGAGGTGAGTACTCTCAAGCCCCGGACTTGCGTAGCAGCCGGATGCCGGCTCCGCCTCCGTCGACCTCCTCCGTTCAGCTCCGCTCTCGTCGACCTCCTCCGGTCGGCTCCGCTCCGCTGGCGAAGTCCCCTTCGGCACCCACTCGGGCACCGCGGTGCAGGCACTCCAGCGGGTCACTCACAGACAGCAGAGCACACCGTCGAGACCCCAAGCCTGGAGGTCTCGCGGCCTCCGAATCGCACACAAGCCGCCCAGCGGGCTCCGCCCCAGGCTATCTCGGTCAGAACCGCACCTCCGGCGGGGCAATCAAGGCTCAACGATTACTCCACACCACCACCGGGGTCTCCAGGCTCAGTCACCGCTTGATCCGGGGGGGAATCAGCGGTTGCGAGCGGTGCAGGGTTTCAGGGGCCCGGGAGCTCTCGGCAAGTGCGACCTCTCAGCCCGCCATCTTGGCCACGCCCCCCCCTATAGATCTATTTAAAGACAATATTCAACTATGGGCACCTATTCTTACAAACGTCTTCAATTCTTATGCCCACAAAGGATTCCCCGCAACTTGGCAAGAAGCGATCATAATACCCATTTTTAAAAAAGGTGAAAGAACGGACCCAAAATGTTATAGACCAATCTCTTTATTGGACTCCATGATGAAGGTGGCTGGGAGAGTCCTGCTGAACCAATTGCAATCATGGGCTCAGGAAAATAACATTCTGTCTAAATTTCAATATGGGTTCGTTTCTGGTCTCGGGACAGTGGAACAATGCTTAAATTTAGCTCTGATCATCGACAAATACGTGATGGCAAAATGGTGCAATATATACATGACTTTCGTGGACTTAAGCTCTGCTTTTGATTGCCCCAACCACAGTTTACTCTGGTCTACCCTTACTGACATGGGCATTGACTCTAACATTTTAGCCTTTATAAAAGAACTGTATCGTGGAGCCGGGGCCAAGGTTCGCTTCGGAAAGGACGGAGCCTGTACGCGCAAGTTTTCTATCAAAAAGGGGGTCAGGCAGGGCTGCATCCTTGCCCCCTTTCTTTTTAATCTGTATATTAACAGTGTTGCCGACTGCCTGGCCAAATTAGATGTCGATTATCCAAAAATAAATGGCCTGGCAGTTCCAATTCTTTTATATGCGGACGACGCTGTTATCATGTCCAGGACTCAACTAGGGCTTCAAAAAGCATTGTCAGCCTTTTCAACTTTCATGGGTTCGAGAGGTCTCAAGATTAATGTAAGCAAAACTTTTACAATGTGTTGCAGTAAAAAAAAGAACATTTCCTGCAACACGTTCATTGATGCAACCAAGATCAGCCTCACGAAAACCTTTACTTACCTGGAAATACTTTTTACTAGCACAGGTTCATGGAAGAATGCCGTACACACACGAAACTTGGCTTTTATCAGACAAATTGGAGCCTTAAAGAAATTTGCCACAAAACTAGGTGGGAAACCGATTAAGATTTTGCTGGATATATTTGCAGCTAAATGTGTCTCCACCGCAACATATGGAGCTGGTATCTGGGGTCTGGCGGACTGTGGAGAGATACAAACCAGCGAGAATGCATTCCTAAGATTCCTGCTGGCTGTTCCTCGATCTATTTCTACCACAGTCTGTCACAATGAGCTAGCCCGAGCACATATTTCGGACACAATCAAAGTTGCACCAATTCTGCTATGGCACAAAGTATGGTCCTCGGAAAAAACGGTGCTTAACCAAGACGTGATCAAGGACTGTATGGCCCTAACTGACTCAAGAAAAATACCCTGGCTCGCCTATGTACAGAAATTTTTAATCTCATTGGATTTGGCTGATTTGTATATTAACCCGACTATGTGCCAAACTATTTCTAAAAAGGATCTCAAGGCTCGCTGCTTGGGTCTACTTTCTGATAGACGCTCCTACCTCGAAGGTAATAAACCATCGATTGTTCACCACAACCTCTTACTTTATGATGCTGGCATTCCCCTTTATCTTTCCCCGATTCTTACAACCTACACGAGAATGTTGCTAACAAGGATGAGGACGGATTGTTTTTTCCGTCTACTAACATTCCCCACCACAAATGACTGGTCTACTACTCTGGTGGCCTGTCCCTGTGACAATGTTTCTAAGCAATCCAACATTCACGTTATTTTATTTTGCAAATTTTACGACTGGGGCAGAAGGAAACATCTTCTCCCACTTTTGAAACTGTGGGGCTTAAGACAGTGCAGGCCAGCCTTACTCAAGCTATATATGCTTGAAGATGAACTTACAATCACCGCAGCTGCTAGCTTCCTGAAATTTGCAGTAAGATGTAGAGTGTCCATGAATTAACTGACTTCTGTTCCCCGACAGCCATAATTTGCATAATCTTAAAATCTCTTGTTTTACTTCCAAATTGTATGTTTTATGATTGAGCTTCTAACTCATTTTTTATGCTGTATTAAATGTGCTTTTATGATTTTCTTTTGTTAAAATCGAATAAAGCTATATTTGAATTGAATTGAATTGTATTGATTTTCCACTATTTGTAAAGAATGTGTTTTTGCTATGCCCCAAACCCCTGAACCATAGGTTACTTTTAGCCCGATAAATTTGTAAAAGTTACATCGGTGGTCTTTTCCCTAATCTTTTCGAAAAATGGGAGAGTGCAGATATAGTGTTAAAAAAACTGAGTTTTTTAGATCTTCTTGCCTGTGCCCACGTGTCTTCTTGATGGAACATGACACCTAAATATGAGAAGGTTTTTTTTTAATTTCAATCTTTTGGTCCGCAATAAACATTTCACGAGATTTTTTCCTTCCCACACCACATCTTATGACATAAGTCTTGGAAGTGTTCACTGATAGTTCTAAGTCGTACATAAAATCATTAAAACCATTAAAAACTCTCTGTAGACCTACTTGTGTTCTAGACAGTAAAACCGAGTCATCAGCATATACAAGAGCAGGAATTGAACGACCATTAATCCTAGGGTAGTCAACGTTTTGCTCAAGTAATGCGCCCTCACACTGATTTATGTACAGGTTAAAAAGAAACGGTGCAGGGACACATCCTTGACGGACACCCTACGTATTGGGAATTGAGGTTGTGCACCCACCCTTAACATCAATGCGGACTCTCATTTGAGCATTACGATAAAACCGTCTTAGAAAGTGAATAATTTGATCGTCCATGCCTATCTTTTCTAGAATCTCCCAAAGTTTAATGTGTCTTACCGAGTTAAAAGCAGCTGTCAGGTCTACGAAAGCTAGAAACAAGCTACCATTTTTTACACAGACATATTTTCCCACCAATAAGGCAAGGTTGAGAGTCTGCTCAATAATGCCCACTCTTTCATGGAAGCCGTACTGTAAATCAGAAAGGATTCTGTTGTCAGATGCCCAAGCTTTTAGTCTTACTAAAATTACATGTGAGAAGTTGGCCTGGTATATAATGCTCACTAATTCTAGTGATCACTTTGTACCATGCCAAGCAACCCTTATGATGATCGTTTGTAAGCCAACCTTATAGACCAGTTATCCTAGTGGTAACGTGGACAAAGCAGTCTTAGGCTAAACTCTGAAAGGCATGTGAAGCCAGCTGAATTACCATACACAACCCCCTTGAATACCAAATGAAAGGACACCACACAGATATATATTGAAAATATATATATATTTATTAACTACAAATATCCCCTGAACTCTTTATGAGCACAGAAGCACAAGCGTTAAACAAAACACAGTTTACAATACACAAAAGTTGCACAATATGGATGAGACCAAGGGGCCACCTAAACCATATACTAAGACAGTGGTATAAGAGATATCAATCTAAAAGGAAACAGGCCTAGGACCTTGGGAATCGCTGGAGCTGTTCGGGACTAGCAGTGACTAAGTCGGGAAAGGCCCACGGGACTCGGGTGCAGTGTTTAAAGTGCACGCACTCACCAATGCAAAGTCAATGGTGCGTAAAAGTTGGAAAGTTAGTTAGTTCGGAACCTTCCGAGTGACCTAGAAAGCTGAAACTTGAGACACAGGCCCTAGAGGTGTGTACCAGTGTAGGAACACCGGCGTTGCTGATTTACCTCACCCACAGGAAGCGGGTGCACGGGGTCGAAGTAGTGTCGGGTTTCGTCACGCTGGTCGATGGTGCTTGGAGCTGGAGATGCTGCAGGCGGCTCGATGTGAAGAGTTCCGGTGGATCCAAGTGTGGATCTGAAGATGTGAAGACCTGAAAGCAGATGGGACAATGTTCAAAGTCACTAGCCAGTGACTACCGTGGAACCAGATTGGAACCAGGCGATGTCGGGTGCAAACAGGCCTTTGAGGTGTAGCTTCTCTCTGCAGCCACGTGGACACCGGGGGTCGAGGACGTCCAGGAGTCGGTCACGAGCTGTCCCACGCAGGCTTCTCGCTGTTGGCGGTGTCGACAACTTGATTGAAGCAAACAGGCCTTGGCTAATGCAAGCCACGCAGGCATCGAGAAAGGCTTGTTACTCGGACCAGCAAGGTCAGAGCGGGTGCTCCTTTTTACAGGAGCTAGGGCAAGTCTGGAGCAACCAGACCCGCAGTCTAGTTCTTCGGTTTCGTCGCCAAGATGGTCGCTGACCAAGTGGCTAGTGGCCGGGATGGCGCGTCGAGTGGCACAATGCAAAAGGGCCCCACGCAGATCGTGGAGATGCTGGGGGGCTGATCTTTGGTGCAAGGGCTGCGCGGTGGTGGGGGTTCTCAGTCCCCAAAGCACAACATCGAGGATGCCTCTGATGCTGCGCAGTCAGCTCTTCGGGTGTCTTCCAAGATGTCCGGTCCCATGTCTCTCGGTGCCTCCACAGGTCCCTTCTTTGCAGGGACTGTGGATCGGGCTGTGAGAAGTCAGGGAGTCTGAATCTTGTCAGGCTCTGGGCTCGGGCTCCGGCGGGAGGCGGCGGCAAAGTAGATGTTGATTTGCTGGTTGGTACCTGTGTTCACAGGGTGGCCACTCCTAGGCCACAAGGGAGATGCTCTTCAGTCTTCTGTGCAGCAGAATGTCGAAGTCCAGTCGTCTTCTTAGTTTCAAGTTGATTCAGGATGATCTGCCGTGCAATGGCACTGCTCCCACTCTTATTCCCAATCTGAGGAGTGGATCACCTACTAGGTCCCTCCTCTGGGTGGGACCAGGAAGGGGGGCGGTTACACCCCCTTTCCTTTGTCCAGCTCCTCGCCAGGCCTGGGTCTGGAAAGTCCCAGGACCGGTTTGGACTGGCTTATGCACGGGGACACCTTGTGTGCCCCGGGCATGTCTCAATCTATTCAGCCCTGTCCTACCCAATACACAAAATCCTGTCTGGTGTGGTGCTCGCACCTCCCAAGGCAGGAAACCCTTTGTCCAAGCCTCCCTCGCTGGAAGGACTCCCAGCAGCAGGAGGTCAGACTTGTGTCTGTGGTGGCAGCATCCATTTTGTGATGCTGAGGCTCTGGTTAACTTTAACCGGGATTAAGGCTACACACATGTCGTGTCCCTCTAGAAGGGTGGAATGCTATCCCCGTTGACAGAACTGTCGAGGGGATAGTATTCCAAATCGTATGACACCTTACTCGACATGTTTTGATAAAGCCAAACCAAAGTTAGCATATAACCGCGAGGATTATAATGCACTTAAGAGTATATGGTATGGCAATATCCCGGAACAGCTAAGGGAGTGGATCCCGACAGCTGCAGACAGGCTCAGCTCATGCTAGAGCCCCATCTCACATATTTCCAAGCACTCTGCCTCCAGGATTGAAGAGGCCTTCCATAGGAGTGGCTGATAGGAACATATGTGTCCAGTTTAAGGTTAGATATAGGGATACTATATCTAAGTAAGAGGTGATTACACCAACTTACCCCAGCTGAGTGATCAGCCAGTTGTGTCAATTATGGAGGCCAGGCCAGGGGTGGCACAATACATGCTGCAACCCCTGGTAGGCCTTGGAAACACCTATGCCCTGGGTACCTAGGGTACACTGTTACAGGGGCCAATAAGGTGAACCAGTTCCAATTCGTAATGCACCTAGGGTGCATTGGCTGTAATTTAGAGAGAGAACAGCAGGCTGTGGGTCTGATTAGCAGGCCCACAGCCACATTAAGTCATAAACCAGTGAAGCAAAAAGCAAACATTTGGGGTGATTATAGGATAGCAGACCCTACTCTCCTACACAACCCCCCCCCCCCCAAACGCAGGGACATTAGACTAACCTTGACCAGTTGTGTCTTCATGTTCTAAGTGGAAGTACCTGGAGAGACCATCTGCATTGCCATGGTCAGTCCCTGGGCGGTGCTCCACTGTAAAGTCCATCCCCTGTAGGGAAATGGACCACCTGAGTAGTTTGGGGTTTTCACCCTTCATCTGATTAAGCCATAAGAGGGGCTTATAGTCGGTCTGAATCTTGAAGTGAGTGCCAAACAAGTATGGTCTCAACTTCTTCAGGGCCCACACCACAGCAAAGGCCTCCCTCTCAATAGCTGACCAACGTTTTTTTCTGGGGGTCAGCGTTCTGCTAATAAAAGCAATGGGCTGGTCCTGGCCATCTACATTAAGCTGTGAAAGCACTGCTCCCACTCCCAACTCAGAAGCATCTGTTTGGACAATGAACTCTCTTGAGTAGTCAGGACTCTTCAGGATAGGTGCAGAGCACATGGCCTTCTTCAGGTCATCAAATGCCTTTTGACAGTTTACTGTCCACTGAACCTTTTGGGCATCTTCTTGGATGTCAGATCATCAAGAGGAGTCACAATGGACCCATAGTTCTTAACAAACTTCCTGTAGTACCCAGTCAGGCCCAAGAAAGCTCTGACCTGAGTTTGGGTAGTTGGAGGGGACCAGTCCTTGATGGTCTGGATCTTACTCTTCAGTGGTTGAACTTGGCCTCCACCTACAAGGTGGCCCAGGTATACAACCTTACTCTGCCCTATCTGGCACTTTGCTGCCTTGATAGTGAGGCCTGCCTTCTGCAGAGCCTCAAGCACTTCCTTCAGGTGGACCAGGTGATCCTCCCAGGTGGAGCTAAAGACAGCAATATCATCCAGATATGCTGCGCAAAAGTCATCCAACCCAGTAAGGACTTGATTCACCAACCTTTGGAAGGTGGCAGGTGCATTTTTCAAACCAAAGGGCATCACCACAAATTGATAATGCCCACTAGGGGTAGAAAATGCTGTCTTGCCTTTAGACTCCTCAGCTAACCTGATTTGCCAGTAGCCAGCTGTCAAGTCAAATGTGCTCAAATATTTGGCAGAAGCCAACTTGTCAATGAGCTCATATGCCTTTGGAATAGGGTGTGCATCTGTCATGGTGACAGCATTGAGTCCTCTGTAATCCACACAGAACCTCATCTCTCTCTTGCCATCTTTGGTGTGAGGTTTGGGGACCAAAACCACTGGGCTAGCCCAGGGGCTTTCTGAAGGCTCAATGACACCTAATTCCAGCATCCTTTGCACCTCAGTCTTTATACAGTCCCTGACATGATCAGGTTGCCTTTAAATCTTGCTCTTTACAGGAAGACTGTCACCAGTGTCCACCACATGGGTACACCAGTTAGTCTGACTGGGTGTCAATGAGAACATATGCCTGTATGCCTGCAGAACTTGTCTACAGTCATTTTGCTGATGTTCAGTGAGGCTGCCATCTAAGGCCACACCATCAACTGAGCCATCCTCAGGGTTCTGAGTGAGCAGGTCTGGGAGAGGGTCACTCTCTTCCTCCTGTCCCTCATCTGTAGCCAAGAGCAAGCCCATGTCTTCCCTGTTGACATATGCCTTTAGTCTGTTGACATGGAGCACCCTGTGGGGGCTCCTGGGAGTTCCTAGGTCCACCAAGTAGGTAACCTCTCCCTTCTTCTCCAGAATTGTATGGGGTCCAGACCATTTGTCTTGGAGTGTTGCTGGGGCCACTGGCTCCAACACCCATACCTTCTGTCCTGGCTGAAACTCAACCAAGACAGCCTTTTGGTCATGCCAAGCTTTCTGTAATTCTTGGCTAGCCTCAAGGATTTTGGATTCCTTTTCCATGTATTCAGCCATCCTGGAGCGGAGACCAAGTACATAGTCCACTATGTCCTGTTTAGGCTTTTTGAGAGGTAACTCCCATCCTTCCTTCACTAGACATAGGGATCCTCTTACAGGGTGCCCAAACAACAATTCAAAGGGGCTGAAGCCAACCCCCTTTTGAGGGACCTCTCTGTAAGCAAACAAAAGGCAGGGTAGAAGGATGTCCCATCTGCGCCTGAGCTTTTCTGGTAATCCTTTAATCATACCCTTTAGGGTCTTGTTAAATCTTTCAACAAGCCCATTACACTGTGGATGGTAAGGAGTGGTGAACTTGTAGTTGACACCACATTCCTTCCACATAGCTGTCAAATATCCTGACATGAAGTTGGCATCTCTGTCAGATGTTACCTCCTTAGGAAACCCCACTCTGGAGAAAACTCCAAGTAAGGCCCTTGCCACAACAGGAGCTGTTGTGGTCCTAAGTGGAATTGCCTCTGGGTACCTGGTGGCATGGTCCACCACCACCAGTATGAATCTGTGCCCAGATGCTGTAGGGGGATCCATTGGACCTACAATATCAATCCCCACTCTTTCAAAGGGAACCCCCGCCACAGGTAGTGGTATCAGGGGGGCCTTTGTGGTGCTACCTGCTTTACCACTGGCTTGGCAGGTTTCACAGGAGCGACAGAACTCCTTGGTGTCTTCAGACATGTGAGGCCAGTGAAAGTGAGGGACACGCCTGTCCCAGGTCTTATTCTGGCCTAAGTGTCCTGCTAAAGGAATATCATGGGCCAAGGTGAGAAGGAAACCCCTAAATTGCAGAGGTATAACCAACCTCCTGGTTGCACCAGGCTTGGGGTCTCTACCCTCTGTGTAAAGGAGTCCTTCATCCCAATAAACTTTATGGGCACCCTGAGCATTCCCAGCAGCCTCAGCAGCAGCCTGCTGTCTGAGGGGTTCAAGAGAAGGACAGGTTAACTGAGCCTGCCCCAAGTCTGCCATAGAAGGTCCCCCTGTCCCCAGAAACTCAACCTGATCAGGTTCAAGTTCTTCAGAGACAGTTCCTTCAGGGGTCTCAAGACCAGCTTCCTGTGAAGCTTGATCCTCACTTGTAGGCAGTTGGGAAGGCACAGCCTTAACCCTCCTGTTCTTCTTCTTGGAAGGTGCTTGGTCCATTGTTCCAGGATCCAAGACCTGAGGTTCAGAGTGGCACTTTTTGGCCTGTGACCAGGTCACAGCAAGGACATGTGATGACATCCCTAACATCTCTGCATGAGTCCTGTACTCAACTTCTGACCATAGAGAGTTCTCCAGGTCATTGCCCAACAAACATTCAACTGGGAGATCAGCACTAACCACAACTCTTTTTAGGCCAGTTACCCCTCCCCAGGAAAAGTTAACAACTGCCACACTATGGGTAGTGGTGACATTGCTGGCATTGGTCACCAGGTAATTATCACCTGGCATGTATTGTCCAGGGTCCACAAAGTTAGGTGTCACCATAGTGACACTGGCACATGTGTCCCTGTAAGCTTGAGCCACTTTGTTATTAATCAAAGGTGTCTGTCTATATTTGCCCAGATTACTGGGACTTATGTCAGGGGTCAAATGTATGTCCCCTTCACAAATCATAACAGCCTGTGTAAGGGTTCTGACTCGGTCAGAATCTCCTTCAGTTCCCAAGGTGATACCCACTACCCCCTTGGTTTGTGGACCAGCACTGCTAGCTGTACTGGTGGGTGCAGGTGCCTTAGGGGCTGCAGTGCTGGGGGCTCCTCCCTTTTTACACTCACTTGTCCAGTGAGAGGTGTTTTTAGAAGTACTACACTAGGGTTTTCTTTGACCTTCTTTCTTCTTCTTCTTAGAAGTTTGGGACCCACCCTCTACATTAGTTTGGGGCCCTGTTGAAGACTTCTGGTCTTTAGTTTTCTGCTCCCCACCCTTCTGGTCTGTTTTCTTCTGGTCACCACCCTGGTTCTGGTTCTTTTGCTTAACTCTGGTTCTAATCCATTTATCTGCCCTCTTTCCCAATTCTTGGGGAGAGGTCAAATCTGAGTGAACCAAATGTTGATGCAACTGCTGGGTCTGACAATTATTTAAAATTTGTTCTCTCATCAGCAAATTATACAATCCTTCATAGTCTGTAACCTTGCTTCCCAGCAACCATCCCTCCAGAGCCTTAGTGGCACACTCAACAAATTCAGACCAGTCCTGAGTCTGTGTCTTCTGGGTGTCTCTGAACATTAACCTGTACTGTTCAGTGGTTAAGCCTAACCCATCAATCAGAGCACTCTTCAGGACCAGGTAGTTTCTAGAATACCCATCACTAACTGTGAGGAGTCTGTCTCGGCCTTTACATTTAAAGGAGAGCCACAAGATTGCTGCCCACTGCTCCTGAGGGATCTGCTGTACTCTGCAGGCTCTCTCAAGTGCAGCCATCCATTTGTGGATATCATCCCCAGCTTTGTAGGGGGGCACAATCTTACTCAGGTTTCTGTTATCAAAAGACCTGTCTTTATCCTTGTGGATATTGCTGCCACCAGTGGGTTGTATTACCCCACTCTCTCTAGGCTGTCTTGCTCTAGCAAGTTTCTCTTGGGCCAGGGCAACCTCTAATTCTTGTCTCTGGATCCTCAATTCAGCCTCTCTCATTTTGGCCTCATGTTCCCTTCTCTAAGGGCTAGTCATCTCCCTCCTGGAGTGACCATGAGAGCCTCTAGAGGCCTGGGAGGTATTGGATTCACCTGAGTGATTCCTCCTCCTCCTATGCCCCTGGTTAAGTCCACTTGGGTGCCTGGGCAAGGACATCCTTGCTTCAGTCCCAAATATACTTAGGTTAGCCTGGTTAAGCCTACTGACTAGCACCTGGCTATTTCTACCATCATCAGAATCACTGCTCCCCCTTCTGTCTCTTCTTCCTCTTCCTCCTCTGGATCTACCCGAGGAGCTCCAGTGATGGGGGCTTCCTCATCTACTAGGATTATAGGGACAGGGGCATCAGCATTGTCATCCTCAGAAGGAGAGCCTCCTTCAGCATTCCCTGTGGGGTCTGCTTTAGAGGTCTTTAGAGCCTCAGACTGGTCTAAGAGCTCTCTAAGGTGGTCTGTAGTAGGGGATGGCCCTGTCTTCAGACCCCTTAAGACACAAAGCTGTCTTAGTTCCTTAAAGAAAAATATAGCAAATCCGGATGGTGCCTTTGGAGGGTCACTCTCAACAGGAGTAAGTCCATTGGACCCCTCTGCTCCAGACATTGCTCTAGTGTGGTGGATGTGTTGCAATCTACCTACACTGGTGTTTACCTACTAAACCTATCTAGTAGTTGTAGTCAGGGTGTGCTACTCCCTATCCTCTACAACAACTAAGTTCAGTAGAACTTATGTATACTAGTCTTGTTTTTATATGTACCTAACAGGTACCTGTATGATCTTTCAAATGATAATCTCAAAGATTGTAATGGTAAAACAACAGCAAGCTCAGATCCCAATCCGCTGCTCACCAGTGTGAGAAGTTGGCCTGGTATATAATGCTCACTAATTCTAGTGATCACTTTGTACCATGCCAAGCAACCCTTATGATGATCGGTTGTAAGTCAACCTTATAGACCAGTTATCCTAGTGGTACCGTGGACAAAGCAGTCTTAGGCTAAACTCTGAAAGGCATGTGAAGCCAGCTGTATTACCATACACAACCCCCTTGAATACCAAATGAAAGGACACCACACAGATATATATTGAAAATATATATATATTTATTAACTACAAATATCCCCTGAACTCTTTATGAGCACAGAAGCACAAGCGTTAAACAAAACACAGTTTAAAATACACAAAAGTTGCACAATATGGATGAGCCCTAGGGGCCACCTAAACCACGTACTAAGAAAGTGGTATAAGAGATACCAATCTAAAAGGAAACAGGCCTAGGGCCTTGGGAATCGCTGGAGCTGTTCGGGACTAGCAGTGATTAAGTCGGGAAAGGCCCGCGGGACTCGGGTGCAGTGTTTAAAATGCACGCACTCACCAATGCAAAGTCTATGGTGCGTAAAAGTTGGAAAGTTAGTTAGTTCGGAACCTTCTGAGTGACCTAAAAAGCTGAAACTTGAGACACAGGCCCTAGAGGTGTGTACCAGTGTAGGAACACCGGCGTTGCTGATTTACCTCACCCACAGGAAGCGGTGCACAGGGTCGAAGTAGTGTCGGGTTTCGTCACGCTGGTCGATGGTGCTTGGAGCTGGAGATGCTGCAGGCGGCTCGATGTGAAGAGTTCCGGTGGATCCAAGGGTGGATCTGAAGATGTGAAGACCTGAAAGCAGAGGGGACAATGTTCAAAGTCACTAGCCAGTGACTACTGTGGAACCAGATTGGAACCAGGCGATGTCGGGTGCAAACAGGCGTTGAGGTGTAGCTTCTCTCTGCAGCCACGTGGACACCGGGGGTCGAGGACATCCAGGAGTCGGTCACGAGCTGTCCCACGCAGGCTTCTCGCTGTTGGCGATGTCGCAACTTGATTGAAGCAAACAGGCCTTGGCTAATGCAAGCCACGCAGGAATCAAGAAAGGCTTGTTACTCGGACCAGCAAGGTCAGAGCGGGTGCTCCTTTTTACAGGAGCTAGGGCAAGTCTGGAGCAACCAGACCCGCAGTGTAGTTCTTCGGTTTTGTCGCCAAGATGGCCGCTGACCACGTGGCTAGTGGCCGGGATGGCGTGTCGAGTGGCACAATGCAAAAGGGCCCCACGCAGATCGTGGAGATGCTGGGGGGCTGATCTTCGGTGCAAGGGCTGCTCGGTGGTGGGGATTCTCAGTCCCTTAAAGCACAACGTCGAGGATGCCTCTGATGCTGCGCAGTCAGCTCTTCGGGTGTCTTCCAAGATGTCCGGTCCTACGTCTCTCGGTGCCTCCACGGGTCCCTTCTTTGCAGGGACTGTGGATCGGACTGTGAGAAGTCTGGGAGTCTGGGTCTTGTCAGGCTCTGGGCTCGGGCTCTGGCAGGAGGCGGCGGCAAAGGAGATGTTGATTCGCTGGTTGGTACCTGTGTTCACAGGGTGGCCACTTCTAGGCCACAAGGGAGATGCTCTTCAGTCTTCTGTGCAGCAGAATGTCGAAGTCCAGTCGTCTTCTTAGTTTCAAGTTGATTCAGGATGATCTGCCGTGCAATGGCACTGCTCCCACTCTTATTCCCAATCTGAGGGGTGGATCACCTACTAGGTCTCTCCTCTGGGCGGGACCAGGAAGGGGGGCGGTTACACTCCCTTTCCTTTGTCCAGCTCCTCGCCAGGCCTGGGTCTGGAAAGACCAACTTACCCCAGCTGAGTGATCAGCCAGTTGTGTCAAATATGGAGGCCAGGCCAGGGGTGGCACAATACATGCTGCAGCCCCTGGTAGGCCTTGGAAACACCTATGCCCTGGGTACCTAGGGTACACTGTTACAGGGGCCAATAAGGTGAACCAGTTCCAATTCGTAATGCACCTAGGGTGCATTGGCTGTAATTTAGAGAGAGAACAGCAGGCTGTGGGTCTGATTAGCAGGCCCACAGCCACATTAAGTCATAAACCAGTGAAGCAAAAAGCAAACATTTGGGGTGACCATAGGATAGCAGACCCTACTCTCCTACATTACACTACCTAGAATTTTAGTCATTGAATCTAATAACGATATGGGCCTGTAGCATCTAGGATCTTGGCAGTTTCCCTTTTTAAAGACGGGGACTATAGTTGACTCTGAAATGAAACATGGCAACTGGCATTCGTTACTGGCGTAATGATTGGGCCCCATAAGGATACATTCGATTTAAAAAGATCATAGGGAACACCATCTGGTCTGGGCACTTTTCCTCCATGGGTGTTGGAGATCTCCATCATCACCTCATCCAGGGTGAATTTAAGGTCAGTATTTACTAGTTTATTAGGTAGTAATGAATTACTTGATTCCTTACCAAGCTGATCTATCCCCTTAAAAACCCCTGTGAAATGCTCAGCCCATTGTTCCTCAGGGATGGCGCTCTCAATGGTGGGGCCCCCGTCTTGTTTCAAGAAAGGTGCTTTAACCGCCTTCCAGAAGGCACTACTATCCCTACTTACAGCAGCCAGATAGAGGGACTCCCAGGCTTCCTTCTTCAAGCTATCTCTCCTCTCCTTTATAGCTAGGTTATACGTTCTCCTTGCAACCCTAATAGCTTCCTGATCTCTGGAAATAGTATGGAGACATTTTTTTAAGTTTGTGTGTGCTTTCGTGCACTGGGAGTCAAACATCCTGATGGTTTGGCTTTCCTGGGTTTGTAGACAAAAAGGACCTCCCTCACAGTGCTAGATATTAACACAAAGGCCTCTATAATGCTGCTGGGACCAGCTAAGTCGTTCATACAAATATCAAATTCAGATTTACACATGGTCACCACAGTTTTTAAAACACGTTCAGGATCAACCATAGCCCATTTCAATGCATAACCAATCGTTCGATCCAGTACAACTGTCTCCAAAGACTGGGGGTTAGTATTAGCTCTTTTATTACTTCGTAGCCAACCTTTAAAGGTGGCACACAATGGGAATTGGTCGCTCAGAGATATATCTCCAATGAAAAATGAGCTGACTTGAGAGGCGTAGCAATTTGACAGCAATAAAAAGTAAATCGTAGAAAATAAACCCCGCCTGTTAAAATTATAACCCATTGGTTCTGGTTCTAAACACATTTCATTTTAAATCCTAAGTCCAGGGTGCCTAACAACTCATTTAACAGCTCCCCAAGTTTAGAATGAATAAAGTGTGTGCAACTAGACCCTTCCTCCACGTCAAGCCCGCACACATTTGAATCAACAATAGGACATAGACCACAGTTAAAATCTCCTCCAAAAAGAATCCTAGTATCTTGAGCACATTTATGCCATATAGACTGAACTTCACTTACTAACTCATTAAAAACAGATTCTACATCAAGCATGGCAATAATATTATACAAAATAATCAGAATTACCGACGCTTGCTATCAATTTTATTATTAATTATCTGGTGAAAAGCACTATCTAACCTAGATTCAACTTTACTAAAGTTCAGGGTATTGGCGATGTATGTACAAAGACCTCCCTTTAATCTGCCACTTTGCTTTCACTTGCCTTAGTGTGTAGGGTTCTCTACCCGTAAATATGCAACTGGTCACTTGCCCACATCTCTTGTAAGCAGAGGATATCCTGAGTTTGTATAAATTCGCACCAAATTGGGTTTGTCAGTTTTTGGTATAGGCCCGCTAGATTCTAAGATACGAATTTACAGAGGGCTTCCTTGCCTAACTTAGCCTGTATAAACGTTGGCGATTTTGGTGGAGCAGGATTCATAAAAGGCTCCATTGCAGGCTGCATTACTTTTGAGCTTATGGCTCCTTCTGTTATGATTAGCTGACTGGCACAAGGCAACAATAATTGTGACCGTCAGAATCCAACAACCCTAGCCGGAAATCTCCAGACCTAGATGTGTTGTCGTTTTTAAGCCTGTTCTCCACAATAGTGGGATTAACATCTTCACCAGGTATAAGTAATTCAGGCATACTGCATGTAGACCCTTGAGCAAGACTGGGCATTAGGTATGAAATACGCTAATTTCTTGGTTGATTAGTCATTCGATTGCTTCTAAGGACTTAAATATTTCAAAGCGAATAGTGCGGGGTTCTGCTATCAAAAAATATATCCTGCTGCCGATAACACTGTTCGTCAGTCAAAAGGAGATAAAAAAACAAAGGGATACTATTAATACCATTTACATTGGTCTCTCTACTTCGTTCTCTATCAAAAAAGCACAGGCACTAGATTTGGAGATCTAAACGATAGAACAACGAAATCACCTTGTAATCGTTTGTTGGATTTACCAATCCATGAAACTCTACGTGCCATTTTAAATTCACTGAAAAGAACATTGTTTAACCCTATTCTAGTACTCAGAGAATGGTAGGCTTTGTTACGTAGATTTGACCAGTGTTCAAATTAGTTTTCAGGCAGTGAGGGCACATTAGCTAAGACCACTGTGTACGGGGTCCCTTCAGGTGGGAGGTTTAAAACCACTTTGGACGAGGCCTCAACCACCATACTCCGCCTGTGTGCCAGAGAACTTAAGTCAGCTATCATGCTACCCCGACCCGACCCCCCCCCCCATAATGGGTGGAGCAGGATTTTTTAGTGCTGCTAACTGTATCGTAGAGAAGTTTTGTCCCTGGTCAATCTGATTGTGTGCACTCGTCAGAAGGTCAGTGCTTGCATTTGGTGGCATCAGAGTTTTCGGATCATGGCAACAAACCTGGCTAGGTTTAAGATTTGGGCAATAAGTTGTAGTAGTTATACCCTTATCCATAACACTGTTCCCCCTTGAGAGCATTAGCCCAGCACCATTGTTGTTATTATCTCCTACAGCAAAGCTAGTTAATTGAGGAGAGACTCCTAACTTTTCAAGTGACATTATTCTTTCTTCAATACTACCCAACTTCTGTACCAAAGGAGCAAGGAAGTTAGAATTCAATAGTTCCTGGGGTTTACAAAAATCGTCCTCATTTGAACAAACAGGAGGGCTATTCCCGTTAGTATTGTCCTTGACATTACTGGACAGTGCTGACAAAGAGGAACAAGCTTTGGTATTCACAACTGAGGAAATCTGTTGAGGAACTGATTTGTGTGTTAAGCGCTGGTTTTGTTTCTGGGCCACACATCTTTTATTTCTAGCTCCCTGGTCATTTTGCTTCTTAACACCCTGGTTTCTCGTTGCTTGCTGACCTCTGGTGCTAACACCGGTAATCCCTATCTCCGGCTCTTGCTCGGTCACAGAACTCATGTCCTAGTCCGAGGGATGAAAGTTAGTGACGTGGCCCGGTGATTCAGCAGCGTCATCAGTTGGTCGAGGGACAGTGGGAATTTCGAAACCATTACCTATAACAGTAATTGTACCATTGTCAGGCTGACATGCATATAAGGATTGCGGGTCCAAGGATAGCCTCCGTTCAGTTAGGGCAATTTCGTGCATCAATGCCGATTCGGCCCATACAAGGAACGCGTCTAAAGTCCGCGCCACCCCGGAACCCACCCCTGATTTGCGTCTATTCATTGTACAGATTTAAGTCACAATTAACTTGAGTGTTACTCCACACGTTGAAGAATGAATACCTGACTACAACAATACGATGAATAGGGGTCTGGCCCAGCCCAGTCTCTTTCAGGCTCTGACGGGCACAGGCGGGCCCGCCCTTCCTCCAGGCTTCGTCCCGCGCCAGGGGTGGCGAGGCAGCACTATAAGTGCGATGACCCTGCCTCCCCCTCACTTGTGGCAACGCCAATAGGGAGTGGTGAACTCTGGGGGTTGCAGTCTTCCCCAGGGTGAAGATGTCTGTGCGAGCTAGGCGGCGATGCCCTGGGACCCTCGTCCCACCAAGGGTTTCTTGTGATAAAGTTTTAGTATCGTCCCGTGCAGCCGATGAACAACAAGGCAGTAAAGGCAATGAAGGTTTCCCGCAGGGGGAAAGGCAGCGCTATAAGCGCGATGACCCCGCCTCCCGCTCACTCGCTGCAGCTGCAATAGGGAGTGGTTTTAGTATCGTCCCGTACAGCCGATGAACAGCAAGGCAGTAAAGGCAATGAAGGTCCCCCTATTGCGGCTTATTCAATTTAAATACCTTCATCGGGTTTATTATACCAGGGTCAGGCTCTGGAGGGCAGGCTTGGTGGCTTTCCCAGTGTGTCTCCACTGCGAGCATGAGGATCAGACCCTGCTGCACACTATTAGCATTGCACTGCACTAGCCTGATTCTGGAGGGGTCTAGAGATCTTGAGATCAACAAGTACTTACTTGCACCTACTTAGGTGAACCACTTACGAACTATATGTACCAGAATCCTTAGGGGCGATCCAGAGGAGGGGCTAGTGGTGTGCGATCCATTGCGGTTGATTCTACAAATGGGCTCCCTTGAGCCTTTAAGCTGACGAGCTTCTGGATGACGCACCTGCGTGCCGATTAGGCATCGAGGCATGTGACGGTTATTTGGCGGTCTTCTTTTCCACCCCAACTACGTTCTCTACTGATGAGGGAAGATATTCCGAAACCCGGCCCATGTCTCGGGTCTAGAGATCTTGAGAACAACAAGTACTTACTTGCACCTACTTAGGTGAACCACTTCCGAACTATATGTACCAGAATCCTTAGGGGCGATCCGGAAGAGGGGCTAGCGGTGTGCGATCCATTGCGGTTGATTCGATTCTGGAGGGGGGTTCTGGCCTATCTTTCTGAAGTGCTGGGGTGGGAGCTCCCTAATTCGCTGAAGTTAGTTCTCCTACATGTGATGGAAGGGATCGGGGGCAATATTTATAAGCGTCATCTCACGCTCCTAGGTTTTACCCTGGCGAAGAGGGACATAGCTAGAGCCTGGAAATCGGCAGTTGCTCCCTCGGTCTCAGCCTGGAAAAATGGAAAATGGTATGGATTTTGAATGGGTTTGGAGATCCCAATATTTGAAACAAGATCTGGAGGCGCTGGGCGGATTACCGAGGCCTGGAGCTTGAACCGCCGCGGGGGGACTGAAGACGAGACCCAGTGAGAACCCTGTGTCCCTTGTTGCTGGTCCCTCCCGCTATATGCATTCCTTTGTGTGTAGTTTGCAATTTTTGGGCAGGTGATGGTGTAGTGGAAAATGGGCTCTTGTGTTAAATAATGGCAGTTCGAGGCAGTGATATGTTTCTCCGGAATAAGGGGACAGTGCGCCGGGTGGGGAGGGGGGGGGGGGGTTGTTGTTTGGAGGGTTTGGTTTTATTTGGATTGCTCTTCATATTCTTCCGTTTGTAAATATGTAAAATGGTCATATAAATTTTTGTATCTTACATGCAGCAGTTGTCTCTGGGATTCAGAGATCTGCGTCATATGTGCTATTTTGACAAATAAAATCTGTTAAAAAAAGAACTAGCTGCATCATAGACAAAGTCATCACAACTGGCAACCACCCCTTTTTGGATGACAAGGTCACCATCTCTGGTGGCTCTCACCACATCCTCAGCCAGGACACCTTCAGAATAGAAACAAAAGTCTAAAAACAGGACAACATACCTTCTGCATTTCTGTATGCATGTGTTATTTCAATAGCACAAATGTAGTCAAAAGTCAGCAAAGCGCTCTGTAGGGTCATAGCTCTATTCTTCTAGGATGTGGAACAATAGCCTTGTTCCACTCTGCACTGCCCCCATGCTGCTCCACCTTAGGTAAGAGGTGAAGACCGACCTCTTTAAAGAGCACTTCATCATGATGCAGAAACCGTCCAAAAGTACCTATCTGATCGCTCGATGACTGCCTTTGACATCACACAAAGAGGGCCTGAGGAGATATAAAGACCTGCAGAGGACGACTCCCCATCGAAAAAGTCCTATAACACAAAAAGGCCTCTGGGTCTGATAAAAGATATCAGAGGAGTGCAGGAGTATCCCTTTTATTGGACGGTTTCCCTCACCCACCTGAGGTTGGCATGCTTCATCATAGGGTAACGTCCTTGCAATGCAAAACTGGTCACAGAGCAGGCTACAACCCTCTCATTGAGAGGGAGGAGCTAAGGAATGTTTTAAGTATGAGATGAGAGGTATACTAAAACCTATAGATGAGTGGGGTGTGGTGAAAGTTGTGCAAGCGTTTGTGATGTGAATGTGAGTTAAAACTAACTCCAAAGGATACCAACAACTTTATTGGGGTATCCTAGGGTTTGGAATAAATAAGTACGAAACCTATAGCAGGAGTAGATTAAACATGTCATAGTGTAGTGATGGTCGACATGTTTCAGGCTCATACCCTCTGTAGAGGTGTAGCTGCTTTCTTCATGACCAAAGATGTGAAGTAAGCCTCTCAACACGTAACAGAGACACACACAACCATAAGAAGGTATACTGAGCCAGTGGTTGGAGTGAATTGTCACTCATATAAGGTCCCACCGGTATGTGTGTTACCTGAAAGAAATAACTTCATTAAATATCCATGCAAAACAACTTTTTTCATATATACACAGTGCACTCATTCCAAAGATCCATTTGTTGTGAGGAAAAGGTGATGGATACTCTATATCTTGTAAAATCTTAGGATTTCATTAACCCTACATCTCATGAGCAATGACACCAGATGTATGGTTGATGAGATCCTAAGATTTTCTTTTTTCTTTTTCTATTTTTCTAACCTCCCCTCCCTGCCACGGTTCCCTACCAGCCGCTACTGCTCACTTGTGTGGGTAGACCAACTGCTCGCATCAGAAAACGGCACGAAATACAACATGGACGCATCACATTTTTCAACTGAATACAGACTTTTTTGGTTTTTTTGCAATTTGGGTAGCTGTGTAATTTGGTGCTGGCTCAGCCGGCACCTAGGGAAATCTAGCAAACCTGCACATTTTTGAAAACTAGACATCATGGGGAATGCAGGGTAGGGTGACTTGCTTGGCTCTCTCTAGGTTTCATTACCCCAAAGCACTTGTAAATCTCAATCTTTGACTAAAAACACATATCTGTGCCAAAACGTTCCGGAATCTGTAGAGATACACATATTATGCACCACCCAGAGTTACTACACATCCACTTGTGTGAATTGCCCAAGAGACCACAACACAAAAGGCCCAAAAGGGGTTTGTGGAGAGCTCAGTGATGGGGTAGCTGCGCTCTTTGGGGCTGTGCACAGCCACCATCCGTAACCTTTATGAAGGAGTGCTTGGACAAGCTCCCATATAATCTTTGTTGTAACTCCTAGCATGGAAGGAAAACCCACAGGGTCTAGAGCCGAGTTTTCCCTGTACGCACTCTCAAACTGCAAACATAACCAGCAGAGCTCTCACACAGCATGTACATTTTGATGCCATATGGAGCTCTTTTGCTCGGTATGTGCTGTCTGTACAGAGGCTGTACTCTGTTAAGGATCAATGACTCATTGATAGCAATATTCTTTCCAGGAGTATAAATCTCTGGAAACCTGGCAGACAAATGTTCCACAACAGGTTGAATTTTTAACAACCTGTCAAGATCTGCATGGTCCTGAGGCAATTCAGCAGAAATATCATTAACATGAGCATAAAACTGATCTCTGCTCATGACCGGCGTGAAGGTGGGTGTTGCACAAACTGTGTGAGTAGACCTGTAGGGCTGTATACTTACTTGGTTTGTGCACTATCCCCACTTTGAGCGAAAGGCCCAGAAATGTCTTCAACTCCTCAAGCGATGTTGGGGTCCTCAGGAGTGTCTTAGAATAAGTTCTAAGAGTGCTGCAATGTTCCCTCAGAAAGTTTTTTGACACAAAGATTTGTTTGGTGCACAATTTCCTCAAGGAAGTCAACATCCAAAAAGAGATGGATGTAGTCAATTGGCAAAGAATTTGCTGTATTGACTTTAAATCCAGTGTTTATAGTGAATGAGGGAATTTGGGGCTGCAAAGAGAGCACTCGGTCTATGTTTGCTGCTGCAGGTGCCTGCTTTCTGGACAGGACTACACTAATACTGTTTCCATGTCACACAGATTGTGCTTGCATAGGAACATCACAACTTTTGCAACATTGCTCCTAAGCATCACTGGAAGACGCGTCATCGGATGAAATTCCTACTCGAGATACAAAAGTAAAATTAAATCAGACAGGACTGAAACCTAAGCCCAGGCAAGACAACAAGTGTCCCCCACTAGCAATCAGATAGCTAAGTAAATATTGCAAAGTTCAAAAGTTAGAAGCGATTGCCATACCTATTTGTCAATGTTTTTGTTGACATGGGCCACTGCCAGTAAAACAATTAATTACTAAGGAATAAATATAGCTTTGATCGCAACAAATACACATAGCAGCCCCTGCAATTGAAGACTTCTACTTTGTGTGCAGGCATGCTCCTTGTAAAAAATAATGCCATCACTCACAGTAAAGGCAGCTAACTGCAGAGGTAGGCTGATCCATTTCCCAATGTTACACTGGGTGGAAAAATAATGTGAAAGACAACAGACCAGTGAACCGAGAGGGCTACTGTAGGATCCCTCTAGCATGGTTAACCCCATTTGACGGAGTCTTTATTTTTTTAGGCTAGTCTGACTAGGATCCTGATTAACCAAGCCCACAGTCACTGCGCTTACTGCCTAAATTCGACATGGTAAGTACTCGTTTACCTCCACAATTGGCTACTGGTGTACTCTAATAAGTTCCTAGTATATCGTACTGAGGTCCCCAGGGCATGGGTACATCAGGGGTCTCCCAGGGTCTACAGCATGTATTATGCCACCTATGAGAGATCACTGAAACTGTGACTACAGCCCTGCAATTGCAGCCCGTGTAAGCTGGTGCCAACACCACTTACGGCAGGCATACGTTTTGTCACTCCTGAAGGCAGAGTGCTGGTTTATAAGTGTGTGGGTGCACCTGCATGAGCAGGACACCCCTACAAACCCCAGATTCGATTGTCCAGACTTTATAAGTGCGGTCAGCCATTTTGATACATAAAGTGACCATCCGTCATCAGGCCATAGATAACTATATAGTGGCTGCGCCAAACCTGGGCATGTTGGGTATCAAACATGTTGGAATGATACCCGAATATCGTTATCGGTGTTGGAGGTATGATTCCATGCACTGGGGGGCTCCTCTTGGAAGCCACCCGTACTCCCTTGTAACAGCCTTCAAGGGTCTGCCAGCAAGCTAGTGCCGCTGCTGACCCCAGGCATGATTCTGCCCTCCTGCTGCTGAGCTGGGAAAGGTAGAACTACAGGTTTCCTGTCACAGGGAGGTGTGACCACCTCTGAGACAGGACTTAGTGTATTGGGCTGGAGTGGAGGCACTTGCCAATGCCACCAGACTGCTTTGAACAGTGCATTTGGTGCCCTTCTTGCATACTCCCGTTGGAACCAGTTCTGGGAGCCTCGGAAAGTGGACAAAGGACATAGGAGTATCCTCCCCTCTGTCCAGCCCCTCCTCTGGGAGGGACCCCTGATTCGTCCTAACCCCTTTCCTAAGGTATAAAAGGGCCTACCTGTGGGTGGGTCCTCAGATTTGTCGTGGGACAAGACTCTAGCCTGAAACCATGTCACTCTTCGATCGTATGGACACTTGAACTTCGCCTGGAGCCAAGACTGCATCATAGAAGACTCCTGCTGATCCTAGTCCCGCTGTTCTGCAAGTCGTCTTTGCCATCTGTGTCTGTGTTTCATTCAGGATCTCCAACAGACCTGTGGGCAGCAAGTGCACCCAAAGTAATCTCCCTTGAAGTGAAGGATTCACTCCCCTGTATCTGCAGGCACTGCAGCGAAACTGACTGGTCTGCTGCCCCTGGCATACCACTGACTTCAATAGACTCAGCAACACAGGTGGTAGTTCTGCAACTGCCTCAAGGCCTGACCGGTCTTCTCTGCAATTTTGAGGCTAGTATGCCTCGTCAGAACCGCTGGAACCGAGCCCCTGTGCACTGCGTTGACTTGCAGTTGCCAAGGCTTGCTGTCTTTGCACTCCACAGATATTTGGGGCTATAAGAAGCTCCAGCCTCCAGCACCTCTACCTGCCAAGATCATCCTCCTCACTGCATCATCTGCACCGTGGGCCTTCCTTTTTGGTGAACTGCTCGTGGTCCTCTTGCGACTTCTGTGCTCTTGGCCTTTGGGTCTTCTCAAGGGTCTTCTACTGCTTCAGTAGACTCCCTTACTTGTTCGGGCCTGCCCTGACTCTCCTGTTCAGGTTGAGTCCCTTGGACCTTGCTGGTCCCAACATTACTCCGTCTTCGCTTTCCACGCCTGGTGCAGCTGCCAAGGCTTGTTGATGCTCCAATCGGACACCAGCCCCCTAGTTCTTGACTTCTGATGTGGGAGAGCTCGTTCACGGCTCTTTCTTCTTCAGCATTGAGCTATGTGCCATGTCTGATCGTGGACCTGTGCTTCTGACGTTTTTAGCAGCCAGTGACGTCTCATTTATTGGCACCTAGCGCCGGTGGACCGGTTATGCTGTGTAATGCCTTGCAGAGTCAATGTTTACACAGACATATGTGCTTTCTCTGAAGAGGGTGCGGGAAGGCTGCCAGGTCTTCCACAGTAACGCTGTGCGCTTAATTTATCAGCACTCCCGGTTACCAGGCATCCAGGGGGTCCCTCCCCTTGACCTCTACTGACCTTCACGTTGCAGCCCCCTTGTCAAAGCATTCCATTTCCTAGCGTCTCATTCTGCACTGCCCTATCCCTTTGATAAAACAGGCTCAGTCTGAGGTGAGTTTTTGTGCTCTTGTACAGAAATACGCCATTCCGTTTTTTGGTCTCAGTGGAGGACTATTGGGTGTACAAAACAGATGGTTTTAACTATTTCATTGTTTTATATTAGGCTTGGATTGTTGTGATTCGATTGTTGAAGGGGACAGCCTCCTCCTGAGCGTCAAGTCTGCATATGCAGAGTTCTTCCCATTTGTAACTCGTATGACGAAAGCACTACGTGCCATGCAGGGTGGAAGGGCAGTCGAGAATGTGTGGCTGTCACAGTGAGTGCTTTAGCCCCACAGGGGTGTGGGAACATCTAGTAATATATATATACTGCATTACGACTGAGTATACTAACATAGTAAATTAGCATACTGTGCAAGACAGGTTTTAGGCATCTGCTCTGCAGGTTGAGTAAAAACACTTTGGTTTGGTAAGTGGGTGCCCAAAAATGCAAGGCTTCATATATTCAGAACAGGCCATTGAAGTTTACTCCTAGTGTAGCTAAGAAAGGGGTTTCTTTTTAGGTTTAACTAATAGACAACTTTCTCTCCCTGAAACCCTACTGGCCTTCAGAAGACTCCTAAAGACCTGGCTCTTCGAACAGTAGCAACACTCCCTCCTCCCCCAGCACCTTGAGACCCTCACAGGTAAGTAGTGCGCTTTACAAATGATATGATTGATGATTGATTGATTTGATGCCAATTCTCAGCTCATGGTATTGGCTGTTTAGTGTATCATTCCTCCTCTTAGGGAGAGCCTGCTTTGAAATGCATGAAGGGCTTTTTTTACATCTTAGAAGAGAACTCAGGCATCACACATTAACAACTCTATGTCAAAGCAGTTCTTTCTGCTATTATCAAGCACAGCAGTAGTCTTTTTATTGAAGTAAGGTCAGGAGCTGCTCATGTCCTTTAAAGCATGTATTACTTCTTCACCGGTCATCAGGTATTTTATTGGTGGATTAGTTGCCAAGCCATATCAAGAGTAAATTAGCATGAATCTGAAACTAATCATAAAAACATGCTAGTAGAAGGAGCATACCCCGAAAGCAGATTGAAATAATCTGAAAATGCTTAGGTGCTACACAATACCAGTGTGTATGGTCTTCTATGAACATGCACTGACAATCAATGTTTCTTCCCTGATCATGAGCCAAAAGGTTCCAATCCAATCAATAACACATAAGACACATTTACATTACATTTATAAATAAATGCCCCTAATAGGACAGCCGTGTCTCGCGAGGGCCGACCCCTCAACGTCTGCAAGATTGGGGGGAAAACACTCTTCTAAAAAATAAATGTTATGCCATACTGGCCTGATGGGGGTTGGCCCACATGCCAGGCGGTCCGACTACCCCCTCTAAGAAATAAAGACACCCCTGCTGTTAAGTGGCATCTTGTTTGTGGATCCATGAGAAGGAAGCTGCTTGAGGAAGGCATTGCTGGAAAGGGGAGACACTCGCCTTAAACTTGGGGAGGCATCCTGTGCCCCAAAAGCCCCACAGCACAGCAGAGCGAGCACTTATTTCTTTGCTCGTCTGCATCCGGTGGCGATCTGTGACATCAACAATGTCACATATTGGCAGGATGGGATGCGAGGGCTGAAGCAATTCAGTTTTGCCCCATACATTTAAAAAAAAGAAAACCCCTGGTGAAAGCAACACAGGTTTCCTTTAAATCCTTCCCAGATTGGCAAAATGGACAAGATACACTGGGGTGGATGTGTTGACGTCTATTGTTGACAGACACCAGCATCAAAAGGGTTAATGGTCAATTTATATTATATCCTCTGATTCCATTTCCAATAACATTTTTTTTGTTTAAATCTGTTTTTATTAATTTTTAAAGATTACAGCATCATGAAAGATAACATGTATCACATAAAGTTGACCATACAGTGAACCATCCGTCCAAGTCAGAGATATACTACGATTGAATAGTGATTTATGTCAGATATACATTTTGATGTTGTTGCAGGCACAGCTACAAGCTGAATCTCAGCAGATACTGCATGATCAACAAGAATAACAGCCATCATACATTCCTGACGTGGTTCCCTTTGCGGTTTAGGCAGAGTCTTTGCGGATCATACAGTTCGGGCAAGTGCACAGACGTTATAAACAAAAGGAAAACAAACAACAAAAGTTCAAAACTAACAACAGCAGCATGTACCTACCTCCAGGTGTATGTTCTGCACCCTGCCTCCCCTTCCTTTTTTTGTGTGGTCTCTTCTCCGCCCCCTCCTCCTGGGTCATCCTCCCCACTCACCGCCCATGTCGTAGTGCACCTTAGGACTCAGTTGGTGTGCATACCCTTTCGTGTCATTGCGGATTTTTGCTGTCGGGCTACCAATCTCCCCCTATTGGGGCGCCTTCCCCACACCCCAGTTGTCCCTCAGTGTCGTTCCCTTCAGTGTGCTGATGCACAGGGCCTGAAGTAGTCTCTCCCATTGCGTTGCTCTAGGTGCCTTCCTTAGCCCCAACGTTTCCTCTCGTAGGATGGCAATTCCTTCTGCTTTGGCCCATGCTAAGAGCGAGTAACTCCATCCCCGTATGTGTAGTGGGTCATGGGCCTTCCATTTCTTGATTAAGAGCCACTTAGCTAACACCAAACCCAGGTCTAGGAAGCGAGAGGAGACATTCGTGGTCAGAGACCTGCGGAAGTAGTGTAATAAGTAAACAGGCCATTCAAAGGGTATGTGGCGGCCTGTACAGGTGTTTAGCGCTTCGCCGACAGCCTGCCCATAGGTGTGAAGCTTGTGACAGCCCCAACAGCAACAGCGTTGGAGATTCTCTCTTCGTCCCCCGGATTCCAGGCTGGTAACTGAACGATGAGGTGGCGGTAAGGGTGTTCGGTACCAGTATTTCCTTGTTCCCTTGATTTTGAGTGTGCTGTTCGCACTCAGAGGTTTCCTGGCAGCCTTGCGTGTCCTTGTTTCACAGAACCGGAAAACTCCCATTCATGTTTGGATCATGTATCGGTCAGTATTGTCGGCCGGCGGAGTTTCCTTTAATCATCAGCATTTATTGAACCATGGAGATTACAGCAAGGAAGGATTCCTATTGCTAGACACATTGGTTACATATTTGTTTTCCCCGCATTGTGTGGCAGCGATCATAACAGTATAAGAAGCATTATACTGAAGGTGTTTGGTTGCAAATTACGTGTTCACTGTCAAACAGCATTTGGGCACAACCATAGAAATTATTGCAGTGGTTGCAAGAAAAAAATGTGTGGGTCCATGTTTCTGGTGGATTAACCTATATGTCTCTGACTCTATTTTAACAGGGGTTTTCATGAGTGGTAGAGGGCTACGCTCTACCCCTGTGATACGCTGTGGAGTCAGGTTAAGGGTATCTTCCCTGCTATATAGCGTGCCAGTGGATTATCTAGTAGAGACAAGAGTACAGTATCCATTGCCTCATCCTTTTCCCTTCCGTTGGCAACACTCACTTTATTTTATTTTTTTATAAATTTTTATTGATATTGACAGGGTGACAGAAAAAAAAAGCAAGAAAGCAAAGAATCAGCAAACATTCGTAAGACAATCATAAATTGTTTACAAAAAAGGAGCTAGCGAAAAAAACAGATTAGTTATGGTGTGTGGTCATCTTAATTAAAGTTGCATTTACACTTTTTAATACATGAGAGTTTCACATTTCAACAGTATGAAAACAAATTCCTGATTTTTATCTATGAAGCTACCCCAGATTCTATCAAATTTTTTTAAAGATCGTGCTCCCCTGAGATTAGCTAGAGCCAGTTCCATAGCATGTACCTCTGTTACCAATGTCCACCACTTCCAGACCGTCGGAGTATCTAGATCTATCCAAGCCCTAGCTAAAGTTAATTTAGCACATGAAAACAATATAGTCGTTAAAGGAGATAGTGGAGATGTAGATAAATTAAAATCTATCAGAACCGAAGCGGCCGTGATTGTGGGCAGTGGGATATTTTTTATTCTTAAAACCCTCAGTATATCGTCCCAAAAGCTCTTAAGTTTGGGGCATGAGTACAAGATATGAACTAGATTAGCTGCTACAGCCGAAGATTTGGGACATTTGGTACGGCTACTAAAAGTAGGGTTCGAAGACCATCTAGCGATCCTTTCAGGTGTGTAGTAGAGCATACAGGTCGTTCGATATTGTTGGAGCCTAAGACTAGATGAGCGTACCAGTTTATTAATGTTAATAAGAGAATTCTCTATCTGCTTGGGCGTAACATTTAGATTTAATTGTATGCTCCATTTCAGAGCCAGTTTGTCATTGTCATTTGTTTTGAATGTGCTGAATATTCGATAAGCTTCACTGATAGTGGATTTGTTCCTATTTGAATAAAGACATGCCCATATATCGCATTTGTATCTTTTTTTTATTAATCAAATAATCATGGATTTGCATATATTTAAATCTTGAAGTTTCAGGTAAATCATATATTTGTTTAAGCATGTTAAAATCTAGAAACCCTTGCCCGCCGTATAAATCCATTAAAATATTAATCCCTGAAGAAGCCCAGCTGTTGGTGGTAGAATCTGTAAATATAGCCGGGAGACCTGGGTTGCCCCACAACGGTAATTTTGGGTGGAAAAAAGTTGTTTTACAAAATTTTAATATGTTTTCCCATATTTTAATGATATCTCTAGCAGTCTTAAATCTTACCCTTTTGTAGTAATTTGGGTCGTTGATTCTGAACAAAAAGGATAATGAGTCTTGTTTTAGCATAAAATAATGAAAAAAAAGTGTACTACCCCCATGCAATAAAGAGCGTATGCGTATAATAAATGAAGACCAAAAATATAGTTTGAAGTCTGGGGCATTCAACCCTCCCTTATTTATATTGTTTTTCAGCATTTTTAGTGACCTTCTGACTTTTTTGTAGCCCCAAATAAAACTACTAAAAATCCCATCTAAGTGTTGGAAGAATTTATTATTTAATGCCAGTGGAATCGATCGGAATAAATAAACATATTTAGGCAGTATTTTCATTTTTATAAGGTTTATCCTGCTAATCATATTCAAAGGGAGTTTGTTCCATTTTTTCAATATGAGAGTAGTCTTTTTAGTCAAATCATTATAGTTTATCTTATTGATGTCTTGTATTCTGGCTGTTAATTTCACCCCTAAATAAGTGGCCTCTTTACATATCTCAGGAATAGGTGCGGTAGGAGAATAATTGGCTATAACTTGCGTCTTCTGCTGGTTAAGCTTATAGCCTGACACCTTCCCAAATTTCTCAGCCTCGATATATATCCCCTTCAATGCCTTGGCCACATCTGTGGTGTATACTGCAATGTCGTCAGCGTAAGCTGTCATTTTCAGTTCCTGTGAACTGGAGCTAAATGGAGCAATCAATATTTGGGAGTTAAGGGCAGATAAGAAAGGTTCCAGCGTAAGAGCAAATAATAGGGGAGAAAGAGGGCACCCCTGCCGGGTCCCCCGCTTTATTGGGAATTCTGATGAGGTCAGGCCCCCATAACTAATACAGGCGGTAGGTTTATCATAGAGCGCTTTTATACCCTTTAAGAAGCTGCCCCCAAAGCCCATTTTAGACAGTACGCACCAGAGATAAGTCCACCCCACCCGGTCGAAAGCCTTTTCAGCATCTAATAGTATCATACCGAGTGGGGTGGATTCCATCTCCGCAATATCGAATGCCGTTATTGCCATATTTACGTGTATCGTTGTGTCTCTCCCTGAGATAAAGCCGTGTTGTTGCGGGTTTACAATTCTAGGCATGTGTGGGGCAAGTCTGTGTGCGATGATCTTGGCGAATATTTTGGCATCCGTATTTATTAGAGAGATGGGTCGATATGACCCTCTCTCCTCTTTAGGCTTCCCCTTTTTTAAAAAAAAAAATATTTTGGTCCGATTCCAGGATTTAGGGGTTGTTCCATTTATTCCGATTGATTGAATTACTTCTAAAAGAAGTGGTTCTAGTTCTAGTCTACAGATTTTATACAGTTCTAGAGGTATCGAATCTTCCCCTGCCGCTTTTCCTGCTGGTAATGTATTGATAGCCTGTTGAAGTTCGATCAGTTGTATGTCGTTGGAGAGTGCATCCAAACCTGATAAATTCTCTGTGTTTACTGTGTAGTCGTTCAAATATTCCTTAATTTGATCTGTATTTACGGGGCTGTCCGGGGTATATAAGTTTTCGTAATATGATGCAAATTGGTCTAGTATGTCTTGTGGTCGGTTATATATCTTGTTCCCCAGTCCCCGAATGTTAAGAATTAGTGTGTCAGCTCTTTTTTCCGCCACCTTGTAGGCTAAAATTCTACCAATCTTGTCTCCGCCCTCATATTGGGCAAATTTAAATTTCTGGATCCTTGCACTGTTTTTACGAATAAGATTGGCTTTTATATCATTTTTCAGTGCGCTAAGTTTTATGTTAATTTCCATTGCCGATGGAGAATTGATCTGTAAAGCTTTAGCTAATAAGTCTTCTTGGTTGGTTATGTTCTCTAGTACTGTAATCTTATGTTGTTTTTGTTCTGCGTTTTGCCTAAAAACGTACGCCTGGGTAAAGCCCCTAATGCTTGCCTTGCAAGCATCCCAAACCATACAGCACCCGGTTGAATTCCTATTGATGTTAATAAATTCATTTATATGAGTCTTGAGTTGTATCACATAAGTAGTGTCTGAAATTAGATATCTTGGAAAAGAAAATGGCCTAGGTGGTGTCCTGGTACTTTGTGTATTGAATGTCAGTATTAGCGCGTTATGGTCAGATGTGATCCGGGGACAGAGGATCAAATAACCTGTCCGTAATAAATTATCGCTCACTAGAGCCATGTCTAGTCTGCTACACATCTTATGGGGAGCAGAATAGTACGTATATCCTGGTAGGGTTGGATATAAATACCTCCAAGCGTCTTTAATGTTATGTATCTGACATAAATCTAATATTGATGATCTAGTCCTATGCATCCTTTGATGTACGTGAGGTTTAGTTGTATCAATTTTGTAGTCTAGGATGCAATTAAAATCTCCCATTACAATTATCTCCCCCGCCCAATCCAGAAGTTTCACGTTTAGTTGGTCAAAATACTTTGGTTCGTCTATATTTGAGCCATAAACAGCACATAGGACATATTTAACGTTTGCATAGCTGATTTGCGCTATAGCCCATCTGCCATCCTTATCGTGTGCGGTTTGGAGTACTTGTGCCCTAAAACGTTTATCCTTAAGTATAGCCACTCCTCTCGTAGAATTCACAAAAGTGGAACAAACCAAAACATCATACCCTAATTGGTTTAGGATTTTCCTATCTTTCCAAATAATATGAGTTTCTGTTAATAAACAAAAATGGGGGTTATGTAGTTTCAGCTCTTCTGCTACTAAGGATCTTTTATTTTTGCTATTCAGCCCTGCCACGTTCCAAGCTAAACATTTTATAAAATGCATTTTAATGCCAGTGAAAATACTACGCTCCTCTTCAAATAACCATGTATAAAAGCTAATTCTCTAGAGCCTCTATAACACAAAATGATACCGTCTGAAATCAGTAAAAGGTTGCAAACTTTATCGAATTGATTCCCCCTGTCATCCTGCCAACAGTTTTTACTATAACCCTCCCCCTTCCCTTCCCCTTGCCCCCAACCTGCGGAGAAGGGGCCCCACCCCCCTCCCATCCCCCTCCCCCTGGCTCTCTCCCCAGCCGGGGAAGAACCACCCTCCAGTAACTGCCGCCGTTGGTGAGGCAGCACGTATGGTGACACACCCATGAGTCTTCCCGCCCCCCCCACTTCCATAAGCAAACTTCATGATACAAACTGTAAAAATTTGCGTGTTTTTTTTTTTTTTTTTTTTTTCCCTTTCCCCCCCCCCCCACACCTTTTTTTTTGTTTTTTTCCCCTCCCCTTTTTTTCTTTTTCCCCCCCACGTGTGTATACCGTGTGTTTAACCCCCCTCGGTCTCCCTCATGTACCCTCATATACCCAATTCATCAATAGTGACAATGCTGTTATATTACGTTTTTAGCTCTGATTAGAGCTAATACTAGAGAGATAGTTCTCTGCCTCTTTTACATCGTTAAAGGAATACGTATGTCCGTTTCTTATAACCTTGAGGCATGCGGGCTCTTGAAGAAATACCTGCCCTCCGTGATCTTTAATTGGGTCCATGAGTTTACGGAGTTGCCACCTCCTTTCCATAGTATCCCTGCTAAGATCTGAGCGTGCAAAAAGCGATAGCTCTCCTACCGCAATCGGGGAGTTAGGGCGAGCTCTCTGCCAAACCGCTTGTCGTAGAAGGAAGTTGCCAAAATATATGAGAAAAGGGCGAGGGAATTGGTTTCCTTTATTCCTCTGGAACAGGGGCAAGCGATGGGCTCTCTGGATTTGCGAGTCCCAGTCCCAGTCCGCTAGGTCTGGGAAGGCCTTCTGAAGTACCCCCACTATGTAAGCTCTGGGGTCCGCGCCCTCTGATCTCTCCGGGATACCAAAAAGTCGTAGATTGGATCGTCTTTGTCTATTCTCCAAATCTTCGACCTTTAGCTGCAGTGCCTTTAGCTGGTCATCGTGTTTTCCTACTGCTCCTTCAAGTTTGATATTTACTTCCTCCACCTGTACCACACGTTCCTGCAGTTCTATGGTTTCTTGGGAAACCCCCCCGATTTTGGTGGTAAGGTCCTGTAAGGAAGATTGCATCTTGTTGTTATCCTCCCTAAGCTGAAGGTAGTGTTCCTGTGCCTCTGCCCGCTGGTTGCTCAATTGTTTGCTCAGCGTGATAAGCATTTCGTCTAGAGAGGATGTACCAACTCCGGCTCTTTCTCTGGTTGAGTCGGTAGTTTGGGGGGTCGAGGGAGAATCCCCACATATCTCAGTTGTAGGAGAGGGGTTACCTGCTGCATGGTTGTGCAGTTGGGTAGATAAATGAGTAGATAAATGAGTAGTTGAATGTAGAGCGGTGGGGTCAATGTTCAAGTAGTTAGTGCTTGCCTCATCCGATAAGCTTGATTCTAGCCCATTATAAGGCTCCTTCACCAGCTCTTGATCTTGGTCTTGGTCTTGGTCTTGATCTTGTTCCTGTACTTGTCCTTGAGGTTGTTGCCCTCCGGTCTGTTCCGCCATGGGTAAGTTATCTAGATCAATAGGAGAGCAATTCCCCGGGGGTATCGTTACTGAAAGAGTGTCTGTAGGGCTCCCGCCAGATAGCCGCAGTGTCATAGTTTTAACCAGACCCTTTGTAACAATCCAGCTTCTTAACGGGCTTTTTTCCAATGTGTGTTTTCTCAAGGGTGGGTTACTACCAGTCTTTAATTTTGGTCGTTTAGAGATAGCACCGCCCCTGTTGTTTTTCTTAACCTTCTGCTTGCCCTTTCCTTTATTTTTTGGGGTCTTGTCTTCTTCAGCTTCAGACTCCGCCTCCAAATCCTCGTAAGAATCAATCTCGTTATCTACGGGTAGGTTATCTACGGGTAGCAGAATATGTGTTGGGTTCTCCTCCGTCTCCTCAGTCGCCTCAGGCACCTCAAGGGCTTCTGTTAAATCCACCAGATTACTTGGATTAATGTCATTAGGGGGGGGGTATCTTTAGTATTATCTTAGAAGGTGACTTGGGGCAGATTTTGTTTATTTTACTAACATCGGGCTCCATGATCAAATTCTGTACCCTTAAGGAGTCGCTAGAGTCTGTGTCCCTACTTATTTCAGGGCTTAAATTTGACTCCGCACCTTGGTAGCATAGGGGCATTGTTATTCCTTCCGTCTGTTGTATCGGATTAATGGAAGTATTTTTTAAGGCTTGTGGGGGTTGTAGGGTTATCTCCCCCGGTGCCCCCCTCAAAGCTGCTGCTGCTGATGCTTTAGCCCCCTTTCTGTCTGCCTTATTCTGCGGCCCAGCTGGAAAAACAGAAGGTCTCAGTACCTGTTTCGATGCGACGGTGCTGGTGCTGGTAATCTTCCTCTCCCCCGCAGGAGCTGAAACAGGAGCTGAAGCAGGCGCTTGAGTAAGGGTGCACACAGTCGCCTCATTGCTCCCATTGTTCTCTGACAACTCCAAAATCTGTGGGGGAGTGGCCGCTGCCGTCGCTATGGTTGGCGCCATAACTTGGGGTGCATCAGCAATAGTAGCAGCGGTAGGAACAGAGACGGGAAAGAGAGTTACCGGGGGTGCTGGCGCTGCCGCTGCTGTCATCGTGGCCGCCGCTGCTGTGGCCACCGCCTGTTTGCTGTTCCGGGTCTGTCTCGGCGGCAACGGGTTAGGATTTTTGGGAGACATCCTCCGTAGCCAAAGGACACCAGCGCTCAGGCGCTGACTGACTGCAAGACCCAACCAACCGATCCCGGAGCTGCCGACCCGTCCTCGTAGCAACCGCTGCAGTAGTCGGGTGGTTACCGGGATAGAAAGCGCCGGCATCAGTTTGTCTCAAAATGTCAAAACCGGTCGTCTTCGGAGGGGGTCTCGAAGGGGGTCTCAAGAGTTCATTAAGGCTCAAAGCTGACGAAGGCGAAGATTAATCCATAAAGGTCGCTCTTTCTGCCAAGTTTAGTGAAGTAGAGCGGAGCTCACGGGTGTGTCCACCAACGCGGATCCTCACTCCGCCATCTTGGATCCGCCCCGGCAACACTCACTTTAGATGCGGATAAAGCCTTTGATAGGGATAATTGGCCCTATCTCAGTGATGTCTTGAAGAAGTTCAACTTTGGCGAAATGTTTTGTTGCACTGTAGCACTTATGTACAAATCACCATCTGCACAGCTCTTAATAAATGGTACATTGTCTGACTCATTTAAAATCACGAGAGGCACTAGACAAGGTTGCCCGCTTTCCCCCCTCCTCTTTAATCTGTATATTGAACCGTTTGCAGAAGTTCTAAGACGGGATGCACTTATTCCATCGTTCAGATTTGGGGAGTGGGAAAGGCGGGTAGCCCTCTATGCAGACAATATCTTAATTTTTACCTCAGATCCGGTGACTACATTCCCAGAGGTAATTAAGAGAGCCAAAGAGTTTGGTCGCATCTCGGGATATGAGATCAACCCAAATAAAACTGATATCATGGCATGGAATATCCCCGATCTACAACTCGATGTAACCAACTAAATGCGATACCTGGGCATCCGAGTAGTACAAGATGTCGGCAAAATTGCCCAAGTTAATCTTGAGAGAGTGTTTAACGAGTAGGAAACTGCTAAAATCTTGGTCCAATCTTCCACTGACTATCCTCGGTAGAATAAGTCTGATAAAGATGTCTATCCTCCCTAAATTCACTTTTATTTTTAATACCAATACCATCCCTCTCGCATTCGACAATGCAATCTTGGAGAAGTGTCAGAGAGAGTTTAATTCCTTTGTCTGGAACTATAAATTGGCGAGAGTGGCATGGAAGAAATTGAGGAGGAGGAGGGAAAAGGGGGGACTGTCTTTGCCTGACTTGCAGTATTATGCCTGGGCCTTTCAGCTGTCCCACTCCATAATGCTTTTAAAAGTTCCATCTAACACATCCATTGGTCTCATGTTTAAAGCCATGTTGACTGGTGCTGGTATACCAACTAATGGTTTCATGTTTAAATACGGGGATCAGAAATACTTTAAAAAAGTAAAGTTAAAAACTCTTATGTCCCAGGCGAAGGCCTGGTCACAAATAAGGAAAAAACTAGGCTTGCCATATTTTTCAAATTTTGCACCCATTTGGGAATCTCCAGGATTGCCGCTCTGTCTGAAAGATAGGCTGGCAATCCCGCTGAGAGATGGAGGACTATCAATATGGGGTGATTTGCTTGTAGGCGAATCGTTGAGGCCCTGGGAGGAGTTACGGGAACAACTGGGCTTAGAGTTTTCGAGGTTCAAGTTTGTACAACTAGATAGTTGGGTCAAAGCACTGGCTAGGTCAGGGGTAACACTTGGGAAGAGCAGTATCATAGAAGAAAAATTGATAGAACGACCAGGAGGGGGTAAAGAAGTTTCGCAGTGGTACTGGAGTCTGCTAGAAGAGATTGATGGGGAATTTATCCTCCCGGAACAATTATGGGGAACAGAACTCGGGGTCCAAAGCATCGAAATCTGGCAGAAATCCTGCACCCTGTTATATAAGTGTGTTAAACCTGCATGGCTTAGGCGTAACCATTTCTTCACGATACATCGAGCCTATTTTACCCCTTGAAAACTGTCTAAATTCATCCCAGGGAAGAAATGTAACTATATCGCGGCTTCGGACATCCATATGTTTAAAGAATGTCCTAGTATAGTACAGTTCTGGAATGAAGTGAAAGTGACTTTGGACTCCATTCTTAACATCTCGGTCCCTATCACATTACCCCTGATTATATTTGGATGGGACAACAGTATAAAGGGTCATGCAAGGACATTTTTGTTCTATGCAATATTACTTGCAAGAAGAGAGATATGCAAGGTTTGGATAGAAAACTCGGCACCAACACATGCAAACTGGTTGTCATCCCTGTATGAAACATCTAAAACAGATATGCTGAGATCATGTGGCTCACGTAATCTGGCTTTCTGGAACTTTTTGGTTCAGTGGAGACAGTAACCGGGGTTTTTTTTTTCCCCGGTCCAATGATTATGCCATAAAACTCCAAGAACTAGGCCCCTTCTCTCGGTTCAATGGCTGGTTCGACAGGTTTTAACACCAAGTTTGGAGTCATCCCCTTTTCCTCTTCGTGTCATCTCCTGCCGATTCTCACTGATCGCGTTTTCAGGTGCAGCGATAACTTTGCACTTTGATTCAATACGCGCATGGCAGTTGGAGGCTAATTAAGAGGAGGGCCAGGCAAATGAGGATAAAAAAAAAAAAAAAAAAAGAGTACAGTATCCATGGTTTTATGTTCTTTTGTATTTATGCAGTTATAACCAGAACAACACCTCTGCATAGAAGGCACCATTGTGTTACCCACCAACCACTATCAAGATTCTTTATTTTACTTTACAGGTATAAAGAGGTGGTTGACTCATCTTGAGATTGTATTGTCTGCGTGCATTCCTAGATCCCATAGGGAAACTCAAGAGGGTATTAGAAAGTAATGTTGTTTTATTTTACAGATCTCCCTCCCTGCTGTCCCCTTCCTTTCCTTCCCCCGCTTGATCCTTCCAACGACCTGTGCCGTATCGGCTCTCCAGGCTTGGATAGATCTAGAGGTGGACCATAATTAGCATCAAACCGATCCTGAGGACATTGGAACGTGACAGGTATGCTCTGTGGACTATAAATAGTTGCATTTGTCGGAACCTCATGTTCCTGGGAATTCATGTTGGACTCTTTAGTATCTTTTCACATTCCATGTCCTCTAACTGCCGTTCCAGGTCTGCTTCCCATTTGCGGCGCAGCGGGTCTAGGGTTAGTGCTGTGTGTGTACGAAGGGATGCTGCAAACCAACGGATCAAGTGTCTGCCACGTCCCATAACATGGGGGTAGTGAATGGTAAGGTGTTGGCTTGGTTCCTCTTGCGTGTCTCCCCTTCTAGAGGTTAGTGTCGCAATCAGCAAGCGGTGTCGTAGAAATTGTCCCGGTGGCAGCCCCACTTAGTCAACCAGGGAGTGATATGGTATGAGCGTGCCATCCCGGTACAGGTCTCCCAATGTCTGTATGTCAGCTTCGTGCCAGTCCGTGAGTTCAAGAGATGTAAGCACCCCAGGCCTGCTGTGGGAGCCCACTAGTGGTATGGCCGGTGCATAGGGGACCAGTGTTTTGGTGAGGTGCAGGCAGCGACAATAGCACTTATAAGCCACTGCCAAGAAGAGAGGGGAAGGCATTGGGTCTTTAGAGGCTGGGTGGAAAAGTTTGGTGATATAATCCAGAGAGAGGGGAGGGGCGGAGGTCGCGGTGTCTTCACGAACCCCGTTAGCAAGCCAGCAAGCTACCCACTGCAAATGTGCAGCCAAATAGTAGTGCTTGAAACAGGGCGCAGCTAGTCCCCCTTGATCGGTGGGCATGTATAACTTTGCTAGCGCTAACCTGTGACGTGCATTGCCCCAGAGGAAGTCCCTGAGCAGTTTAGTGAGTGTGGCGAAGAAGGCCACCGGGACATAAATGGGCAGATTAGCAAAGTAGTACAGGAGTCGAGAAAGGATCACCATCTTGGATAGTGCCACCCTGCCAGTGACTGTCAGAGGTAGCGTTCTCCGAAAGTTCACTGGTGATTTGATGGCTGTCACTGCTCGTCCCAGATTACCATAAAAAAAGATCTGTCGGTTGACAATATATCTGGATAACGAGATAGCGAAAAGTGTCCGCTTTCCACCGCACCCTTGTGTCTTCTAAAAATGTAACCTGGATCCTGCGTGTCTCCCCCAAATGCGTAAAGGCAGGACTTGTTTTCATTCACTCGGAGGCCCGAGAGAGTGGTGAAGTCGCGCAGCATGTGTTCCAGTTGGGCGGGTATGTTTCCCACATCTATCACGCATACTAGGAGGTCGTCTGCGTATAGCAACACCTGGTGTGTTGCATCCCCTAGAGGTATGCCATCCCCTAGAATCGCACGCATGGCCGCAGGCAGGGGTTCGATTGTGAGTGCGAACAATAGAGGCAATAGCGGACACCCTGCCTAGTACCCCTGCGTATAGGTATGGCGCGGATATGTATGGTCCCAGACGCATTCTAACTGTGGGGTTTTTGTATAACAGGTCAACCATCTGGAGGAAACCCAAACCTAGGTCGTACCGTAAAAGCACTGCTGCTAGATAGCTCCACTCCAAGCAGTCGAAGGCGTTCTCAAGGTCCAGCACCAGGCATCCCGCCCTAGGCCACTCCCTCACACTGTCCGCAGCCACCCTGAAGAACCTCCGTAAATTCAACGATGTGTTACGCTTGGGCACGAACCCATTCTGGTCAGTGTGGACCAGCTCGGGGACCAACGGCGCCAATCGCTCTGCCAGCACTTTGGCGAGTATTTTATAATTCACATTTAGGAGTGCCAGTGGTCTGTATGATCCTAAGTTTTCAGGGTCTCTGCCTGGTTTCACCAGAGACACCAGGTAGGCCTCTTGCATCGACGGGGGTAATGCATGTTCCTCCAGGGCTGTGTAATACAGGGCATGCAGTCGCTGCGTCAGAGGCTCCCGGTAGGCTTTGTAGTATTCAGCCGGCAGGCCATCCGGCCCGGCGTTTTCCCGGATGCCATCAACCCTATCGCTTTACCTATTTCCTCTAGAGTGAGGGGACCATTAAGTGACTCTTGATGTGCTCCTGAGGCTGTGGTCAGTTGAACAGGTTCTAGGAACCGCTCTAGGTCGAGGCTGGAGCATTGTCCTTTGGACTGGTACAACAGTGAGTAGTGATCCGACATTACTTTATGTATCTCCCTCTGTGTATACACTAGGGCCCCCTCTTTTGCGCAAATGGCCCCAATTGAAGTAGGTCTACTTTCCTGTTTAGGTAGCTAGGCTAGCAGGTGACCTGCCCTATCCGCTTTGGCATGGGTGCGGGCCGTGTGAGCAGTGTAGTTGTGGCATCTTAGCTTTTCTAGGAGTTCCGCATGCTGTGTCCTAAGTCCCTCAAGCAGGCCGGATTGTCCACTGCCACCCTCCCCCTCCCATTCATACTGTAGTAGTTGTGATGCTAGGCGACTGAGCGACAAAGACAGCTGTTTGAGTATGTTCCATGTGGCACCCAGACAGTGGCCTCTGACAGCGATTTTATGTGTATCCCATTCCATCAGTTTGGAGCTCGGCGACACCTCGTTGAGTTCAAAGTACTCAAGAACCATCATCTCCTGGGATGCATGGAACTCTGGGTCTTCCAGTGCAGTTGGCTGAAGACTCCAAGTTCAACCGGAGTGTCATGGGGTTATGGTCAGAATGTGTACACCCCAGATATTCCGCTGCCTCAACTAAGGGGATTAGCGACTGGAAACCCAACACCCTGTCCAGACGCACATGCAAGTCATGCACTGCAGAGTAATATGAGTAAATACGGTCAGCGGGATGGAGGACCCGCCACAAGTCCAGTAACGCCCATTGTGACAGCCAGTCCGAGAGCGCCCGCGCATTGGACACAGGTGCCGTCGTCCGGAGGGGTGGGAAGGAACTATCTGTGTGCACATCCAGCACTGAGTTGAAATTCCCACCTAACAGCCAGGGAAGACCAATGTAGGGGGTCAGTGTTGCAGACAGTTGCGCCAAAAACAAGGGTTGGTCTGTGTTCGGAGAACATATGGAACCTAGTACTATCTGTTGGCCATTGTGTGTCCCCTTCACTAAGGTGTATCTGCCTGCAGGATCTGTCAAATGAACGGGGTGCCCGCCCTCACCCAAATTAATGTGCCCCTTGCATGCCCAGAGTATGTCGTACCATATACTTGCCCCCTCCAAAGTTTGCGCAGTCTGTCCAGTTCCAGCTGGGTCATGTGCATTTCCTGCAGTAGGGCGATTGCACCCAAGTGTCTCTGAAGGTATGCAAATGTGGAGTAGAGACGCACAGGCGTATACATGCCACGTATGTTCCATGTGATTATGTTAGCTAGTGTCATTTCTGGTGGAGTTTAAGTATTAGGGGCGCCAAGGGTGGGGTGCACCACAGGGTGCAGAGGATAGGGGCATGTCTGATTCCATTTCCAATCATGACCCATTATAGGCATATTAGACTGGGCTTTCACGTTCGGTTTCTGCCACAGTGCCCACAAAAACCCAAGAACCTGTCTTGCCCATCAAAAAATGTTCTTCGGCATCTCCTCAGAGCGTTTTCAAACAACACAGGGGTGCAGCTCCAACACAATAGCCAATTTCTTTCTTTGGGGCAAAGTTGTTAAACATAATGCATATAAAGTAGAAGACAGAAAGTTGTCTGGCACTGACTCCGCCCATCCTGCTTCACAAATTCCTAGCAATAATCCTTCTAAGGCATCCACTCACAGAATATTTTTTTTCCATTTTCACTACCTGATCCAATACATGCCATAGCAGAAACAAAAGAAGTCCAGTATTGTTTAATATTTGGTATCTCATAGAATTTGAGTATGTCCTACCCTTTGGCTTTCTTTGGAAAATAAACTCCTCCCTGGCAGGAACAGACAGACGCGGTGGATCACTTCTCCAGGCTGTGTTATTGGAAACACAATTCGGTAGGATACCAACCTAAGCTGTAAATCACCTGACACGTGTATAGTGCTGTACCGGTTTACTGCTGTACAGGAGACAGACTCAAAAGCAAGATAAATACAGAGAATAAAATGTGAAAAAAAAGAAAAGTAAATGGAGGCCTCAAGAAAAACATAGAATGAAAGAAGACTCGATTTAATGGACTGTTGTAAGGTAAAAGCATAACAAGTAAATTGCATGAGGCTAGATGTGTATTTGTGTGAAGCAAATAATAAAATTGGTGTAGGTTAAAAAAAAAATCAGGTGAGAATTGCATTGTCAAGCCAGACCTAAAAATCTATGGTTAATGACTGCCCTCCTTCCATTTGTGATGCAGCAAGAGAGGGGAAAAAAACTATTTACTTATTTAAGACACTTTAATATCCTTCCATTTCCAATGCCATGTGCGTGTCCCTGAAAGTTCAAGCTCACGCCGCTGGATACACAAAATGACCACATCTGTGTGGGGGGCAAGGGCTGTTTTTGTGAATGCACACATCTATCCTATCAAAAACTACACCTCACCTTCAGCATGTGGGCGCAGCCAAAGACCCTCTCTAGTGAAGATCACATAATTGTTTGGTAACAGCTGTGCTGTCAAGCCAGACCATAAAAAAAGTCTTCATGGAAGGAAAATGAATCAATAATCGTTAATTTACAAGGCTTCGTTAACGAACACTGAACGGTGGGTACATTTTGTGCAATAGCAGAGCAGCAAAATGAAACCCTGCATAATACACTCATAACGCTCTCTCTCTCCTATCTATCCTAAAGTGAAGAGAAACGGATAACACAACACTGGCACCTCACGGAGCCCTCCCGCTGTCCCTGCTCTAACTGTAATCCACGCTCTTCTGCTAACATTACTGCTGCCGGCTGGGAGAACACAAGTCCACCGGCTTTCGCAAGAGCAGTTTTTTTGAAGCACACACGGCTCTAGGCTGCACTTCCTCAGATCACAAAATTTACAAAGCCACAACAAAAATCCGAAAACGCCGGTCAACGAGCATCTGTGCGTTGTCTGTTTTCCGGAGCAAACTAGAAGTCTCTTCCGGTTCAGGAGCAACTGCGTTAAGGATTGGTGAGCCGGCTTTATCGGGCGGGTTATGTGTTTTTTTCTAACCAATCGCAAGATTTACTTAGAAGGTCAGCCTCCTAGAACTTACTTTTAAACCAGCAATTTTGTTTTACCTTGTCTGCGTTCAGATATTGGAATTGGTTAGAGACAGAAGCGATCGTATATTGTGCTTCTATAAGAATGTAAGGTAAGGTCCGCTTACGTTCGAGAACTTCCGGCGTTATTAGGGAGTTTGGCAGGGTCAGTATGTGTGCATACTTCTCAGACACGTGACAGGTACCGTGGCGCAATCATCACAGATGCAACACAAACACGCCGAACAGATGTAGCATACATAGTGGCTCATGTGCTCCAGTGATTTTCATTTGGATTCTGCTACTCCCCACCCCTCTTACCGCTCCAGTTTTATATAGCGCGAACTCCACTCGAAGGTAGTAGTGGAACGCTTTACACGAACACCAGTTTTCATTACAGAAGGACACATTCGTTTTTGTTTTTTACGCTCAATGAGATTGTGATTTGCTCAGAATCACAGGATGTTGAGCCTTGACTCAGAGACTTGAACCTGGTTTCCCTGCACCAAAGTTAGCAGTTCTGGCTGTTCGGCCACATCCTCTCCATGAAGGACTTGTATTCCTGGATTTATAATTTGTCATACCGCACTGCATCAGCATATCCCATAATACAGTCTAAAAACGAGCACTACATGAACTACTTACGCATGCAATACGCCTACCTTACACGTTTATTGCCATATCCTGTTAAAATTTTGGAACGCATCGTCAGTAAGTCTCTATCCCAGTATCTTGAGGAGTATTCGCTCCTTGACGAGATGCAATTTGGCTTTCGGCACAAACACAGTACTGAATGCTTGATATGAGGATGCGGGCGGACAGTGGCCAGTCCGTGATCTTGGTGCTGTTGGACATGTCAGCAGCTTTTGACACTGTAAATTACGGTATACTGTTGGAGAGACTTAAAGACCAAGGTGTGACCGATCGCGCCCTTGACTGGCTTTGCTCTTATCTAACAGACAGGACACAGACAGTGTGCCTTTAGCCGTTCTCCGCCAACAAGTCTTCCTTACGACAGGGGGTCCCGCAGGGCTCAGGGATTAGTCCTGTGCTCTTTATCATCTATGTGCAGCCTCTCATTCCGCTTATTAGATGTTTTGGAGTGGAGGTGGTGAACTATGCGGATGACACCCAGCTCGTGTTTTCCTTGGAAGGGAATGATTCCATTTCCCTGGAAAGATTTCACGAGTGTATGACTAGCACCACGAAGTGGCTTAAGAGGAACTGGTTACAATTTAACAGCTCTAAAATGGAAGTGGTCCTGTGTTCTTCCAGAAGATCTGATCAACCTGTTTTACCCATCTTTTAGTTGTCCCCTACTGGCGCACCTATTACCCCTTCTAGCACAGTACACAATCTGGGGGTGATGGTGGATCAGGCCCTCCAACTGAATTCTCAGGTTAACAAAACGGTTGGCACTTGCTTCTCGCTAATCCGAGTGCTAAGAAAGATCCTCCCTTTTTTCCTAACTCTGCTAGAAAGCAGGGGTTGAGATTGTAATTCTCAGCAGACTTGATTACTGCAACTCTCTATATCTAGGTGCACCTAACACCCTTATCGGGAAGCTGTACAGAATACAAGCCATTGCAGCGAAACTCGCTTTAAATAGGCAGCGAGGGACCTCAACCACATTAGCCTTGCGAGATTTGCATTGGCTGCCGATCCACCAGGGAATTCAATTCAAACCTCTATGCACTGTCTTAAGGGCAGTTCATGGAATGGGCCTGAAGAACCTGCAAAGAAAATTCAGCTGGTATTCTCGAACTAGAAACCTTCGTTCTGCTTCTGCATTTCTGATTAATGTAGTCAGATTCAGGCGGTCCAGAACAGGTGGCAGATCCTTCTCTGCCATTGCTTATCGGCTATGGAATACTCCCCCTTTGGATCTACGTTAGGTCCAAAGTCTTATGGATTTCAGGAAAAAGTTGAAAAAGTTTTTATTCCCTAGGGTGGAGTAATTTTTCCTTCTGATATCCTCTCTTTTTCTCCCTTCTTGTATTACACCTCGGCTGCCCCTCTTAACTTCTGGTGGGGACTCTGTTTTTTTAAGTGCCAGGATACCCGTCGGGTGATAGAGCGCTATATAAGCACCTCATTACATTACATTACGTTTTTAGAATGGTTATGTGTGAGATTTATGTTTCTAGTGTGTGTATGAGTGATATCCTAGTTAAGGGATAAACTTCATAATTTAACTCATGTTGCCTTAGAAAATCTGCAATGTGTGTGAAATTCTTATGCTCTTTTTGGGACACATGCAACCTACTTCTTACCCTGTATCGCAAGTAGTTGGCTTCTGCCTTGTACCTACATCGTGACGTGGCAAAGCTAAATAATTGAACTGTGACAAGAGGCACTCTTTAGCCAAATAAAGCCTCTGCCTTCATTGTTGAGTTGTGATACTTTCGGCCAGTACTTGCTATTTAGGCAGCATCAGCGTAATACCTGGGATTGGTGGCGTTATAGGTCTTAGATAGAAAGCCAGACTGTTGAATTGTTAGATACCAATAGTATCATTTTAGTATGGGTTCTAGAAGGGTGAGTTCTGCCTCATACAAATATTATATATATAAGTGCTGGGCAGAAAGTCGAACAAAAATGATTAGAAAACAGACAACTGCTGCCTACTTTGATGTTTTATTTTTTTTAAGGATTGGCGTGGTAAAGTAAAACAAATGCTTTTAGTGTGGAGAAGGAGGGATTTTGGTTTATAAGCTGTTCTATGGGCTGGTAAAAGTGGCATAGTTTGCAACTGTTATAAACCGGGCTTTTAACTTGCACACAGGAAGTATCTGTAATCCAAATTCTGCATACTTCTTACAGTAAACTCTCAAAGAGTTTGCCACTGCACTACCGGAGAGCTGTTCATTTTTTGTGAACAGAATATGATCACAAATTCCAATTTAAGGTGACAGGCTTGGACTGCCAATGCTGGGGGACGACAGGGAGCACATTTCTTTTGGTCCCGTCTGCTATCTATTCTAATGTAATGTTTGTAGCTGCTGGCTTAGAGCCCTGTGTTATGATGTTATTTCAGTTTGTATTCTGAGCCTTCTTGGGTCCCGTAAAACATACGGGCCCAGATTTACAAAACTCTCATGCAACACAATGCAGCACCCAAAGTTGCTGCATTGCGTGAAAGGGAGAGGATAGGACAGCACTATATCTACAGAGACATTGTTCTCTCCCTAGCATGGCACAGAATTATGCTGTCAAGCGCCACACACACACACCTTAGTGCCATAGTGCAAAGATGTCTGCATGAGTCTAGCATATATTTTGTGATGGAATTGTGCCCTTCCAGTACAAAATTCTATGCTTAGACTGACGTTAGAACTTTTCCTTCTTTGTATGTGTGCTGTACACTGCAGCACACGTGCAAAGTTGGAAAAGAAAGGAGAAAGGAAAGCATTTGTTCTTTTAACGCCTGCTTTCAAGTGGTGCTAATTTTGGGGCAAAACCCTGTTCTCTATTGTTTGAACATAAGTTTGCACCAACACCCATGAGTAGTTGCATGGGAACGCCTATGTTCTACCCATTGACCTCCTCTTAACCCAAAGCAGTGCTTCTTGCTGATTTGCTTGACTTTTTCTTAAGCGAATACCAGTTTGTGTTGGTTTGTACATCTCGAAAAAGATTTTGCATCGGGTCTGCGTTAAAAAAGTAACACACACCGACAGAAAACCTTTGTAAATCTGGACCATACTGTTAATTCTATAATGTAGGCAGATTAGGAACAGTGGTGTTTGGAGGCTGCACTGTATATATCACTGGGGTTGAATAAACAGGGGTCTGTACAAATACTCATGTGAGATATCTCTAGAGATTAGCGACAAGCAGCCCCAGTGCACACCAATAATAAATTACTGCAGGAGTAAAATACTACAGCTGTCACGGTTCCGACTGCTGTCTGATTTAATGTTTGTAGTTGTGGGCCATGGGATTGCTCACTAGCAGGGCCCTTACCTGGTTCTTATACAGGGCTGCAAGCGTGTAGGTAGGTGATAAGCAGCATGGCCTGTGCAGGAAAGAGCAGTGGGGCCAGATTGGGGGGGGGGGGGGGATTTTGACACACGACAAGGAGGAAAAACAAGTTATTTAATTTTTCCTCATGGTATTCTGTTGAAACCCCCAACCTGGCCCAACTGCTCTTACTTGCACGGACAGCGGCTGGTAATACAGTTGTTTTTATCCGGCTGGGGCATCAGCTATCTGTGTCTGGGGGAAGGGTGGAGGTGCTGATGCATTTTGCTGGAAACCAACAATAGGCAAGACGCTATCCCCTACACCCCCCTGATCCGCATGAGGGTACTTGCTGCCAGGTTCAAATTGTTAATGATCACTACCCCGCGTCACTGACAAAACACCATGTGGCACACTCAAGAGCCAGGCTCAGCTTGATTGTGGGAGATGTTCATTCTCCCGCCAGCACGTGCCTAGCACAGAGAGAGGTTGATGATGTGTGAATTAAATGAAACAAAGCTGAGACACACTAGTTTATTTTAGGGCAGCGATGCGGACACTAGCACTGTAATGTGTTAATCTAACTACTAATGCGTCCCATTCCTTTCCCATGGATTTTAGAGGCGATGGGTTTAGTGGATGGCTGGAGAACTAATAACCCAGACAAGATCCAACACACTTTCCACTCAGGGGCCCACAATAGTCTATCACGCCTTGACTACATAATTGTCCCGGCTTCACAAGTCTCCACTATTCATGATATTCGACACCTGGCCAGGGGTATATCAGACCATTTCCCCTTATGGGTCCACATCGTCCTGGACCACACTCAGGTGGGGCGCATTGCACCTATCAATCCCTGGGACCTCAAAACTCCAAAATTCATGAAGACCTCTGTAAATCCACAGACAACTACTTCCTGGAAAATTAGGGTACGGTAGAATACCCCCAGATGTTGAGGGAGGCCTTTAAAACCGTGATTCGGGGCCAGGGGCTCTCTCTCATATCAGGATCCAAAAAAGACCGGTTTAAAGCCGTCTCGGAGGCCAAACTACAGATCTAACGTCTTGAACAGGACAGAAGCACCAATGCCACTCCGGGAGCCCTGCACTCACTTCGTTTGTATCAAGGCGAATATTGGGCGCTGGCCACTGACTGAGTAAAACTAATGGGACAAGACAGGCTAGGCCGCATCTATAACTGGGGAGATAAGGCCGGGAAATTTATTGCCTGGCTTGACAAGAGAAATCACGCCAGTAGACTTGTCCCAGAACTGAGAGATGCTGACGGATCCCCTATTTCGGACCCCCAATCCATAGTCAATCACTTTGCAGCACACTTTCACACAGTTTACAGCTCGGTGGCACCTTACACAGAGTCAGACTCCTTGGACCTCATCAGAGATATCTTAGTTCCATCCCTCTCTGACACTGACTGAACTTTCTTTGACAGCGCCCTTACCACGGACGAAATTGCATTGGCGATCCAAACACTCCAACCGGGCAAGGCTCTTGGCCCAAATGGACTTTCAATTGAACTGTACAAGCTCCGCCCTGACAAATTAGCCATTTACCTGAGACTCATGTATGATGACAGCCTTGAAAAGGGAGCGCTTCCCCCCGATCAGAGAATCGCCACTATAGTTACAATCCACAAAGACGGAAAGCCAAAAGCAGACTGCACCTCATACCGCCCCATATCCCTTCTGAACTCAGAACCCAAAATCCTAGCTAAAGTACTCGCTAACAGACTGGTTAAAGTAATCGGGGACTTAGTGCATCCCGACCAATCAGGCTTTATACCGCGAAGGAACACAGCCCTGAATCTGCGCAGACTGCATGGGGTGCTGGGTAGAACTCTTACTATACGAGAGGATGCAGTCATAGCTTACCTAGACGCCACTATGGCATTTGATACACTTGAGTGGCCCTATCTCTTCGCAGTACTTGGGAAAAGGGATTCGATCTGGTCTTCTGTCGATGGGTGCGTTTGCTGTATAGTGGTCCCATGGCTCAAGTATTTGTTAATAACAGGAAATCTGAGACATTCAAGCTCAGCCGGGGAACCCGTCAGGGGTGCCCCCTCACACCGTTGCTATTCGCTCTGTCCCTCGAACCCCTTGCAGCATGGATCCACAAGGACGTAATGATTCGAGGGATGCGCTGGTCGGCGGACTGGGAGGGCCGCATCTCCTTATATGCGGACGATATTCTCCTTTACCTCACATCCCCCAAGACATCCCTAATTGTTGTTTTTGATATCCTAGCCACCTTCGGAAGGTATTCCGAGTAAACTGCCAGAAATCTCTCCTTTATGTTCTACATGGGATTCTCCTCCTTTACCCCAGAACTGCCCCATACCTGTAGTCTTCGATGGCTTCAAATACCTGGGTATATACATCTCTCTTGACCTACAGGTCAGACATGCCCAGAACCTTGCCCCCCCACCCCACTACAGCGTCTCAGAAGTGACATCGCGCATTGGAAGACACTCCCGCTTTCGCTATTGGGTAAGGCGGACCTTTTTAAAATGATATCCCTGCCTCGCTTTCTGTATGCCCTTCAAAACTCTGCTGATCCTGACCCAAACACATATTTTAAAGAGATCAAAGGACTCCAGCGAGACCTTTTGTGGGGCGGCAGACCACGAATTGCCATGCAAAAACTTACTCTCAGTTGGTACGACTGCAGCATCGGGTTACCTGACGTCAAGAGGTACGACTGGGCGGCACACCTTGGGGCTATCAATCACTGCATATACGGCCGTCCAGATGACCCGGATTTCATTATGGACCGCTGGCTCCTCTCTAACGGGTCTTTTACCCCTGCATTGTATTCCAAACTGGACAGATACCCACTCATCGGCCCCACACAACACACAGTGAAGGTCTGGCACGCTGCAACTAAATCCCTCGGTTGGAGTAATACTTTGACTCGCGCCACTCCATCATGGGACTCTCAAAAACTAGGAGACTTACGAAAATCTAAGGGTTTCGACAAGTGGGACCTGATCGGTATCTCCCATATCAGAGACCTTTGGAATTCTGGGGGCATTAAACCCTTTGCTACGCTACAAAGCCAATACTCCCTTGTGAACTCGGAGCGCTTGCGCTACCTCCAAGTCCGGCACGCACTAAAAACAACACTGCCCTGGGGCGTGGCCAACTGCAGAGCATGGCGGCAGCTTGAAGCGGGAGCTCCCCAAGGCATAGCGGCCCGCATTAAAATACGTTCACTTATCCGCGTTATCGCCCGCCCGAAGTAGCGGCATCGGCTCGGGGACCCGAGCGGCGCTGTTTGATCCGACCCCGGCGGCAGTCAGATGCCGGGAACTGCTCCATTTTGAAGCGACGTGCTGAGGCCTGTGACTGTCTGGCCGCACCGGCCTGGCGTAACTGGTGGGCCCGGGCGGAAGTGCATCCTGCTCGACTTGGGCGCGGTGGCATCAGCCGGCCCCTTCAGGACACGAAAACGAGAAGTGCTCCGGCGCTCCGCATTGCCGGCACAGACCCCCGTAAGTGCAGTTGGGACTGCCGCATCCAGGACTGGCTGCATAAACCATTAAAACACAGCGCAAGTACCAACGCAAACGGTGATATCCCTGGGTCCCGGACAGCGCCATATTGGGAAGAGGAGACGACCAGGCGCAACGCTCACGCTGCAGGGTGAGGAAGATCGCATCGGAGGCCCTGCCATCCTCCCGCAGTGCCAATAATCCGTGTTCTCACGCAAGATTAACGGGGGGACGGGACTGAATCCTTGAATCCTGGCACAGAGAGAACATCCTGAGGGGGCGTCCATAGTGGTGACCGACCCATTGAGAGGCGCCGTGGCTGACCGAGCAGTTGCACCCTAACGCTGCTAGACCGGGGTGCCCTCCTGCTGCACAGTAGGGGTCTGAACACAGTTCGCAAGGTGACCCCTGCCAGGGGATCAACGAAGACACACCGGAGCGCCGAGGCAAGGCATACTAAAGTGAACGCGAGGGGCCGGGGTGGCCATGCGGCAAGCCGCACAAATACAGCACTGGGACTGGCGTGCTGATCATCGCGACCGCCGACTGCACCGCGCCTGGGCCCTGTGGGAGATAAAGCGAGCTCTTGAAACCAGTGAGACACCCACCCGACTGCACACCGCCTGACGCCCGAGGGAGCCACGTAGCTCATTGACGCGTGGTACTGAGAATATCGCCAAGAGCAGGCTATACATTCACAAGCACGACGCCATGGCAGGCAAGGGTACAAGGAGTGCGTCGACACAGGCGAAACTGGACAAATTTGCGTACAGCCAGCACGGACACTCTGAGAGTGGCGGGCGTCACTCTACAGGCGCAGCTTCAGATACAGACGGAACGAAAAAGGTAACCTTGGAAGACATTATGAAAACCCTCTACGAGGTACAAACAACGGTGGGTTCCATTTCTTCCGAAGTTAATCTGCTAAGGGCGGACTTTAAGAAAATGTCAGAAAGGGTGTCTCAAGTGGAGGTAGTTACCAAATCGCTCATTGAGGACACTTCAGACCTGCAAGTGGCGATGGAACGAATGGAAAAAGTCACCAAACAACTACAGGACAAGCTGGACGATCAGGAAGGGCGCTCCCGGAGAAACAACGTCCGCATCCTAGGCCTTCCGGAATCGGAAGGAAAAGGTGCTATGGATTTGTACGTCGAGGACCTCATCAAAACCAAGCTACAACCTAAAGGCCTGTCACACTTTTTCTCTGTTGAAAGGGCACACCGGGTTCCTGGCGGTGCGGCCAAGCCAGGAGCCACACCGCGGCCTGTACTAGCTAGACTGTTTAATTTTAGAGACAGGGACGCCATCCTGCAAGCGGCCAGGGTCTCACCACCTGTAAAAATTCAAAACTCAACTTTAGCCTTCTTTCCGGACTACACGGCGGAGGTGGCTAGGCGCCGGAAATCATTAACTGAAGTGAAAAAGACGCTACGTGACAGAGGGCTGCCATACTCGATGCTTTTCCCCGCCAAATTGCGGATTGTAGCCGACGGAAAAACGTGTTTTTTTGATACGCCAGAGGTGGCACAAGAATGGCTTGATGGATGGAGACAGGTGGGCCAACCCCAGCGCCCGCACAGGGACCGCCAGAACCAGCGTAACGGAAGACCGACGGAACACCCATCCAGTAGCCCCACGAACGAGGAAGGCGCCGCAGGACTGGAGTCTGATCTTGAGAGGGACCCACTTGATTCAGGACAGCCTGTCAGGGTCTGAATGAATGGCTGCGTAGGGGACAACACGCTTGCAGCCTTTGGGACCTTGAAGCTGATGGAGCTGAGTAGGGCGGGCATTGGCCGGTGCCTGTAGGGGACTCACCAACCCCACGAGCAAGTAAGATAGTTAGGGATGGGATTAAGCACTCTGCCAAGTTGGGGTTGCGGGCGGGACGTCGTCCGTGGTGCAGGGGAGCAGGGAGGGGGTAGGGGGAAGAAGTTGTAATGTTACTGTTATTGTTCTTAGTCATCACTACTTTCATGTGGAACACGGTCCCACTGCAGGCCGTACACTCCTGGTACCCTAGCACACGTCATTGCATATGTGTTACACCCCACTGCCACACACCAGTAACACTGGTCACAAGCCCAGATGGCCCAACAGGAACGAGATGCACCCGCTGAGGGCGCCCCTGCAATGACAGCGGTGCCCCCCCTGAAACTGCTCACATGGAATGTTAGAGGCCTGGGAGACAAAATTAAGAGAGGTTTGGTCCTGCAAACCGTCAAACGCCACGGGCCTGATTTAGTAATGCTTCAGGAAACGCACCTGGCAGGGACTACATGCAAAGCAGTCAACAGACGTGGGTATGCCATGGCAGTACACGCAGAATTCACTACGGGATCCAGGGGCACAGGGATACTCCTCAAAAAGAACTCGTCTTTTATGGTTGAAAGCCGCAGGACGGACGACCAGGGTCGCTTTGCGGCGCTACATGGCCAATGGGAGGGGAGGCCCCTCAGTGTGGTGTCCGTGTACATCCCCCCGGCACTCCACTCTACAGCACTGCCGGCGCTTGGACAGTTTCTCCTTGACCTCCCAGAGAGTGATATGATCATTGGGGGGGACTTTAATGCAATAACAGACCCCTTGCTGGACACCTTTCCCATACGAGACTGCCCGAGAGGGGCTGCCAAGCTTCCTGGTTTTCTGAGCGCACTAGGCCTCACAGATGTCTGGCGTCAGTTGAACCCCACGGCGACTCAATACACGCACTACTCCTCTACACATAACAGCCTCTCACGTATTGATTACTTTTTATTTCTGGGGGTGGGATTGAGATCAAAAGACAAATTAGAAATTCTGCCCAGAGGCATATCTGATCACTCCCCAGTGTCCCTCCACCTTACTACCAAAGAGAGGAAGCGTGCCAGAATGTATCCAATATACCCCAACTATTTAACAGTCCCTGGAATCAGGAAGAAACTCAAATTGGCCACAACGCACTATTTTAACGAAAATACAGGAACAGTTTCATCGCCCTCGATGCTTTGGGAAGCGTACAAAGCAGTCCTGCGCGGCGCAGCCATAGCACCGATAACAGGGCATAAACGAGACTCCAGAAGTGAACTCGCAAAATTGGAGTTGGCACTCCACACCGCAAACACCGCCCACATGTCGGACCCCACCCCTGAAACGACACATGCGCTGCACCTCCGACAGCAGCAACACCAGGCTCACCTCACAACGACTACTAAGGGACATTTGGCAAACACCGCACATAGAATATATGACGTGGGAGACAAGGCTGGGAGGATGCTGGCTTGGTTGGACAAACGGGGCGGTAGTAACAGAGGGATACAGAGACTCTACGCACATGATGGCCAGCTACAGACACACCCTGAACAAATAGTACGCACCTTAGCACGCCACTATCAGGAGATATACACCCCGGTGCGGACCGTCACGGAACGGGAGGCGATGGCTTCGCTCGAACACATTGCTATCCCCGTGCTCTCACAAGAGGCGCAGCAGGAACTAGACACTGAATTGACAGAGGCCGAAATCTAATTGGCAATACAGGCGTTGCAATCCGGCAAGGCATTAGGGCCCAACGGACTACCCGTAGAATGGTATAAAGCGACGGCTTCCGTGTTGAGCAAACCCCTGCTGAATATGTATGTTGAGAGTGTGGAGAGGGCGGAACTCCCACTTGACCAGCGCACGGCCACGATAGTAGCCATTCCTAAACCAGCTAAACCGCCAACTGTATGCACCTTGTACCGACCCATTTCATTGCTCAACGTTGAAGCGAAGATCCTGGCGAAACTCCTGGCCAGTCGCTTGACCCAGCACCTACACACCCTGATACACCCCGATCAATCGGGTTTCATGCCACACAGGAGCACGGCACTGAATCTGCCGAGGGTCCATGGGGTGCTGGCACGGGCACATCTCCTTTCAGAACAAGCTGTAATTTTATCCCTAGACGCCAAAATGGCTTTCGACCTGGTGGAATGGGAGTATCTATTTGCAGTCCTTGCTCGTATGGGCTTTGGCCCGAAATATCTTGCGTGGGTACGGCTACTGTACACTTCACCAGTGGCACAAGTGGTTGCGAATGGTCACATTTCACCAACGTTCCCATTGGGACGCGGAACTAGACAAGGGTGCCCGCTATCGCCCCTACTCTTTGCGCTGGTACTAGAACCATTGGCCATCCTGCTCAGAGCAACGCCATTCTTTTGGGGCATCACTTGGGAGGAAGGGTGGGAAGATAAAGTCTCCCTGTATGCAGATGATATGCTGATTTACATGGTTGGTCCTAACGAGGGAATCCCTGCCCTATTGACTCTATGCGATGAGCCCGGAAAGGCGTCAGGGTACACCCTGAATTGGTCCAAATCAATAATATACGTGCTTAAGGGCCCGGAACCACTGTTGCAGGACGACTGTCCCCTGACGTTGGCGACCACCTCCTTTAAATACCTGGGTATTTTCATTACTAATAGTGCTGTGGACTTTTATGCCGAAAACCTGATGCCACCTCTGGCACGCCTGCGTGCAGATGTTAAATACTGGGCTACTCTGCCACTGACCCTCCTTGGGCGAGCGGCATTATATAAAATGATGGCTCTCCCCAGATTTCTCTATGTGCTAGAAAATACCCCTTATATGGTGGCACCGCGTTACTTCAAACAAGTAGCTGCGCTGGTATCCAACTTACTGTGGAGCAACGGCCCAGCCCGTATAGCGCATGATAAATTAGTGAAAAGCTGGTATGAAGGGGGGATCGCATTGCCAAATCTTCAGTTGTACTATTGGGCATCCCAACTTAAGGTAATTAATCACTGGATCCACGTACCGCGGGGAGACCCCGCGTACAAGGCGGACTGGTCACAGCTGGGGACGGACGGTATGCTTTCGGTACTATACAATTTCTCACAAGTTAAGCACCTACTCGGACCTACGTCTCATACGGCGGCATTATGGCACGCAGCACAATCTCGAATGGGTTGGAAGGGGAAGATCACCAGATTGACGCCATTGTGGGACACAAGATCGCTAGGAAACTTAAGGTCCTGTAAGGGATTCGCGCAATGGGATCACATAGGAATTTCCGCGGTAGGAGACCTTTGGGACAAAGGCACGGTAGTTGCATTTTCACAGCTCCAGCAACAATATGGTTTGGGCCCCACTGAAACATTTAGATATGTGCAGATCCGACACGCGCTACTACAAGCAATTCCACCTGATACCACACTCCCAGAATCGTCACCACTAGAGGATAGGCTACTGTCTGACTTTATGGAGCAGAAGGCAACCTCTCTCACATATAAGAAGCTGGTTAACAACCTGAAAGACCCCACACAGAAACTCAGAGAGAGATGGGTTGGGGAACTAGGCGAAATGGATGACTCAGAGTGGAGCGAGGCGCTTGCATCACCAAGGGAAGTGGGCATCTCGGCTAGGTTCAGGTTAGTGCAACTCAAGATTTTACATCGCACTTACTACACCAGAACACTTCTCCACAGAATACAGAGGGCGCCACACCCCTTCTGCCTCAGGGGCTGCGGGGAGGAGGGTACTCTGTTCCACACCTTATGGGAATGCCCACTGATCCAAGACATATGGAAGCAGATTATGCGCACAGTCTCCCAGGCCATTAAACTGTCAATCCTGCCTGAACCCCGTAAGTGCCTATTGAACATTTGGGACCCTAATGACCTGGACAGGTATGGACAGCTGTGGGTCACGTTGGCTGTGACAGTGGCCAAGCGAGACATTGCACAAAGGTGGGGTGCCCCGGAGTTACCTACGGTGGCTGGGTGGATCAGGAATATGGACTTACTAATGGTGAAGGAAAGAGCGGTATACGTACTACGGGCCTGCCCCCGTAAATGGAATAAGGTGTGGACGCCCTGGAACGAATACAGGGGAGAACCATGTGAACCATTACCGGAAAACGAGGACTTGGATTCGGAGGAGGAGGAGGATTAGGAAGGGCGGGCATAAATAATGAACTCTGGTATATGCTGGGGTGGCGCAGGAATGTGACAAAACCTTTGATAACGAGCTGATCGTGTGCAGTGACTAATAACCAACTATGAACGGGTATAACTTTCTACTGAGTGATGACAATAGTTACGTTTTGTTGTTTTTCTTTTCTCTGTTAGCTGAACTTGCTAGAAACTAATAACTGTGCTGAAAGTGGGCAGATCACGGAATGCAAAAGGGGTCTGGTATGAAGGTGAGATAAAGTCTGTGCGAAATGGTTGCTGACAATTCATCCATGTCCATAATAGGAAAGCAGATGCCCCATGCCAGACTGTGATTTATGGTATCCGTTTCTCTTGATAATAACCAATGCTACTATGACACTGGCATCTGAATGTGTTGTGAATATATCTTCTGCCTGCCTGTCAATAAAGATTTAAAAAAAAAAAAAACAACACTGCCCGTGACGTCGCCCGCCCCCCCACCCCCCCCCGGACTGCTCCCCATTAGAGGACAGGCTGTTGGCCGGACACCTACCCGAGAAGGCCATCTCCCTTACCTATCGAAAGTTGATCAATAATATAGGTGAACCCCTACTGGCACTGCGTGAGAAATGGACTAAGGATGGGTTTGAGCTAGATGATGAGGACTGGTAGACTGCAGTCTCCTCCATTAGGACTGTTGCTATCCGAGCACGGCTCCGCCTAGTACAACTTAAAATCCTTCACAGGTTGTACATGACTGAGCCCCAAATAGTGCACATAGGTGGGCTAACAGACGACTCGTGTAGGCGGGGATGTACTCAGGCAGGCACATTCATGCCTATCCTCTGACACTGTGACTCAATCCAAGAATATTGGCGTGCCATCCATGCGGTCATGAGCGAAACATAGGGGGTTGAAATCAAACCAGAAGCACCCAGGCGCCTTCTCAATGTCTGGGAACCAACTGACCTCACCACACATGCAACACAATGGGTCACTCAGAACACGCGGAGACTCCACTCCCTCATGTCGGCCACGCCGCAGGATTTTCCCCGAGCAGGCTGTATCTCACTAGACCTCCAACAGGCGTTCGACTCCTTGTCCTGGCCGTTTATGTTTGAAGTGCTGAAACGCTTCTGCTTCCCGGACTCATTACTGAAATGGATACGACTTCTGTATACAGACCCCTCAGCAAGGGCACGTACTGGTAGATACATCTCGGATAGTTATTCTATCCACAGAGGTGCCCGACAGGGCTGTCCACTGTCACCCCTTTTATTTGTCCTGACGCTGGAGCCCCTAGCGATCGCTCTCAGAACTAATGCGGATAGAATGGGCATCTCCATCAGGGGTACCCATTACTTAATATCGATCTACGCCGACGATATCTTGTTGTACCTCAGGTACCTGGAGGGCGACCACTCCCCCAAAGCAGATATATTTGACCGATTTGATGCTGTGTCAGGACTAGCCGTTAACCCTGCAAAATCTATGGGCTCTACTTTGGGGCACAGCAGCACCCTCCCCGTATTCGATTTGGCGGACACCAGATCCCAATAGCGCAGACTACATTCAAGTATCTGGGCATTAACGTCTATAGATTGCCTGAGGACCAGATTGAGGGGAATGTACGTAGAGCCATCACTGGTTTAAGGGGTAGCGTAGGTTTCTGGACGTCCCTGCCCCTGTCCGTCATGGGCAGAATTGCCATCTCTAAGATGGTCCTGCTCCCCCGTATATTATACTACTTTGTAAACCTACCGGTTATCCTCCCACAGCAAATCTTTAATACACTGAACACGCTCCTGATCACTCTAATATGGGGCACTGGAAGGAGGAGAATAAGCCTCCGGAAACTACAACTAAGTACTAGAAGGGGAGGTCTGGGGGTGCCTGACTTAAAGGTGTACTACTATGCGAGCCAGCTTCAGTGGCTGGCGCGTTGGTTAGCAGGGCGGGACCTCCACGAGATCGACCTCACGACAAAGCGACTGGTGCGCGGGGAACTGCACTCCCTCCTCTTGCCAAGGGCCAGGGTCCCTAGGGACTGCCACCCTCTCTTACACACCGCCCTGATGTGCTGGCGGAAAGCCCTGTCGTACACGACAGGGACCATGCCGTACGCAGACAATATCCCTTTGTTGGGGGTCCCGACGCCGCAGGGGCGACTGACGCGAGGTAGGCTACAACCCTGGGCAGACGCTGGGGTGGACACAGTGGGAGACTTATTTGTGGCCGACGCACTGATGGACCACGATTCCTTCTTGCAACTTACTGGAGCAACCCCGAGACTATATATACTACACGCCACAGTGTCACACTATTTACGAACTACATGGGCCCCACAACGAGTGAAACCAGCGCAACACGAACTAGTACACTTACTATACTACATGGGAACCGGAAGACACTTGGTGCGATGGCTCTACACGGGTGTCAGGGAACACGCTGCCATATCCCTTAATCCACTCCGAGATTCCTGGGCACAGGACACGGGGGAAACATTGTCGGATGGGGCCTGGAAGATTATCCTAGAACACCCTAGAAAGGTGTCCCGAAATGTTAAGTTTAAATTCATACAAGCTATGGTACTGCACAGGGCATATCTCACCCCCCAAAGGCTCCATAGGATGTTCCCAGATTCCCCTCACTGCTGTTCTGTTGCGGGGCGAACAATGCCGGTCTAATTCACATGTTATGGGCATGTCCACATCTACGGAGATACTGGGGGGAGGTTTGCCATGTCCTACGTATAGTCACAGCGATGACGGTACCAGAGGAGGTGCTGTACTGCCTAATAGGTCACTGGCAACGCCCCAAACACCATAAGGCCCAGCTGAAACTCCTTGATTTAGCCTTGCTGCTGGCAATCAGAGTTTTAACCATGAGGTGGAAGTCAGCCAGGCCCCCAGACATAGAGGTATGGCGATCTGAGTTACTGAAATGGGGCAAGGCTGAGGGAACTGCTTTGCGCAGGGAGGAAGAGAAGGGACAGCGAAAATATCCAATTGCACAGGATTGGGAGCGGATGCTACTAGAAGTTGAGGAAATGGAGAGGGGGCCATCACAGGAAGACTGCCCTTAGCTGTGAATGTGTGGAGAATGGGTGTGGAGGGGTTACGCGGTGAACAGGCCCAGTGAGAGCGCAGGTCAGTCAGCTGAGTAGAAACACGACAGCTGGGATGAGGCTGGTTCCATGTCAGGACAGGTTGCCAGGCACAAGAAGAGACCAGGAGACGTACGGGGTGGGGTGGTGGGGACGGGGTGGGACGGGAACAATGTTAAGACCAAAAGATTTTCAGGATTAATATTAAGCTTCTAAGACCTAATACATGAAGATGTAAGGCAGAATGTATCACAGGTAATTACTGTTCTCCTGACCTACCGCCGAGGAGCGTGCGAAACTTAACATGTCTTAGAAGTATTAGGATACGCCAAAGATCTTTAAGTCTGAAGTTATTTGTTGGGAGAGTAAAGAGGAAAAGACTGTACATGGTTGATGATACCCATTTGTATACTGTAATATGACATGCAGTCAAGAATAAAAAGTTTTAAAAAAACAAAAAAACACAATGGGTCACTCTCGCCTGCATGATTGCCAAGAGAAATATAGCACAGCTCTGGGGGGCCACCCATGCACCCACGGTTACTGATTGGGAAAAAGACCTTGATTGGAGTATGTTACGTGAAAAAAACGTTTATGTAGCCCGGGGCTGCCCCCGGAAATGGTCTAGGATTTGGGCCCCTTGGAATGCATATTGTGGGGACATTTGCGCTCCCTCTCGTGAATTGGACAGTCACGATCCACCCTCCCCGTGATTTCCACTGAACTATTCTATTGCAATCATATGCTTTCCTCTACCTTACCCACTAATCTTTGTGACAATGTACCTTGATGTCGAGATTGTTTAATAAAAAGATTTATAAAAAAAAAACACTACTAATGCGTGGTACTTGGCAGGGCTGAACTGGGTCTGTCACTTCGGTGTCCTGCTAATTCAGTGGTGGATGTTGGTCTTGGCTGTTGAGATAACTGATCCATGAGTCTGATCATCTAGGACAGCGCTTTCCAAACGTTTTAGAACCACAACCCACGTTTTAGAACAACACACTTTTGTGGCCCACTTAGCTTTAATGGACATGAGGTGGGCGATTTTGTTTTTTAATTTTACTACAGCAACCTGTAGCATCGCACTGCCATTTACAGATAACACATATTCCATTGAATTGGCTGCTAAATCTGCAGAGACATAAAGTTTTAATGAAAAACTATATTGCAGACAAATGATAATGTGTGGAAATTGGATTTCAGTGAATATTTTTAATTTGTGCATCACCCAGTAAAGTCTCTTGATTTGTTTTGATCCTATTAAAATCTTTGCTCCTATCACACTTCAGAATAACAAAAGAAGTGCTTAATTTTTGCTCTCCTACCTACTGAATGTATGAGGTTCTTTACAGGTATTTAAATTTGTGGTGTGTTTATAAAATGACATCGTAAAACTTTTCCTTTCAGACTTTCTGGACCTCAGCAAGATTTTCACATAATGAACTTTACTTTTTTTTCTCTGACTGCCAAGCGAGGGGAGTTTATAAACTCCAACCCCATGTTAAAAAAAGATAAGCAGTGATTTGTCAGAAGACATTGTCTGACATTTGACTTCTGTCTTTGAAGTGCAGCAAATGTGAAAAGAGAATTACAGAATTTAAAGGCATCTTTATTTATTGCTTGAACTTAAACAAACCCTCCAAAATTGGTCGAGACCCACAGTTTGGGAAGCACTGCTTTAGGGAAAGACCAGAGGACCTAGCACAAATGCGCTCAGTTTGGTTGGAGAAAAATTGTAATTGTACTCATAAATGTATTTATTTAGCACATACTACCCCTGACCAGGCGTCAAAGCACTATTCGGTGAGTAGCACGCTACCCCGGAACCCAAGAATTATTAGCAGTGAGTTAGTATAGGAAATATGTGCTAATTTGAGCAGTGAACATGCAAGTCTGTTAGTTGGTTTATATAGGATAATGGAGGGATAGAAGAGGGAAGAATCTAGAAGCTGTTATTTGGGAGAATGTAGTAGTAAGATCACTGTCTAGAAAGGTTTAATTTGGAGATCATTGTAGTAGAATGAGGTTTGGGATGAGTCAAAGAGTAGAAGTAGAGGGTGCATTGGAGCGAGCCAAGGTTTTTTTTTCCTCGTTTCTCTAAAGTAGGAGTAAAGTAATACATTTATAGATACATATTTGCATAGAAAGGGTAGACAGTTATAGTTTTTTTAATGTATTTATTTTTTTCTGTAGAAGTAAAGTAATAAATATATAAGGAAGATACTATATTGATATTTAAAGTCGTATTGTACAAACTCAGACTTTCAAGTGTAGCTGTACTTGCAGCTAACTTATTTACTTATTTGATTTGATCCTTTCCTCAATATTTCAAGAGTGAGGCATGTGTCCTTAACACCTTCCCCGGGGGCTAATTCCCCCGCTGTGCTGGGGGGAGCGCGCAGCACTGCGGTGCTCGGGACGAGCTCAGCTCGTCACACAGCACGTTGGCGCTGTGCTCATGACGAGCTCAGCTCGTCATGACCACGCCCATTTTAATAGAACGCTCAGCACAGCGGGAGAATTAGCCCCACGTGTGAGCGCGGCCCCGCGGCACCGTGACTCATGATGAGCTGAGCTCGTCATGAGCACGGAAGAGGCTAAAATAGTTATGATAATATTTACACATTGTGATAGATGATTAAAAACCGGGAGCCACAAGCATCCAATCAAATAATGTATATGAAAACTATACAGTGACTTATAACCATGTTAAGCATAGAATAATATATGTACATTTCCTATAAGTATTGTACAAACTTGAAATTTCTATTGTTGCTGTACTTTAAGCTATTTTAAAAATAAATATCTATATAGCTGTATTTTTTTAAATTCTATGTTTTCTTCAATATTTGAACAGTGAAGGATTTGTCGATAAATAGTTATGCTAATATTTACATATTGTGATAGATGAATAAAATATGGACCCATACTGCGCAGTAACCTTTACATGTGGTCGGTGGCGCTCCCATGCCTTGCAAGCGGATACTCTCTCATCGGTGCCCAATAATCCTTATATGATCGCATAAGGGAGTTCTTCCCCATATATGCTCAGCTAGTCTCTGCAGTACCAAATATCTCTGTACCATCCCTCTGACATAGGGCAGGCCCGCTGCCCCCAGTGTTGTACAACCCCTCTTTTAGCCAGCAGCAGACTGACCGCTACAAGCTTACGACAGGCTGGTTTCAATGTTTTCACATACCCTAGTTAGCAAACTTTAGGGGTACAATTTACTGGCTCTGACACTACCTCAGCGAGAACTCTAGTTACCTGCTCCCAACATTGAAATATCCGAGGGCAGCTGCACACCAGATGTAGGAAGTCTGCCCCCGGGGATCGACACCTGCAGCAGTTATCATCTTCTCCAAGCCCAGATTTCCTTAGTCGCAGTGGTGTGTAACACGTTTGAAGGTATTTAAAATGAATTATGATTAAGTCGCCATTCGAGGTGAGCTCCCCTGTTTGTGTGCAGCAGATTACCCATTCTGCTTGTGTGAGGGGTGTCTCTAGGACCTCATTCTATTTGTCACGAGAGGGGTTTCTGAACTGAACTTTGTCAGAATGTGATGTGTTATAGAGCTTTGTGATCAAGTTGCGTCTATTTGGGGTAGTCAAAAGCACCTGCAGCGCTGACAAAGTTGGGTGTTCCTCCGGAAATTGTGGGCATAAGCTACGAATAGGGGCCAGCAGCCGCAGATACACAAAGTGCAGCAGTGGGAAACCGTGCCCTCTTTGTGTCATGCCTGCCCATTCTATAAACTGTCCATTCCCTGGAACAGGTCCCCCATCGTCAACAGTTTCGCCTGAGCTAGTAAGTTCAGCGCCATGCGTTCTGTCTTTACTGATATGGCTGGATGAGGAGTCAACGGCAATGCCCCCGCGTACAGTGGGTTTTTGCCTGCTCTCTGGCCCAACTGCTGCCATGCCTTAGTAGTGCAATGTATTGTGGAGATTTCTGTTACCCTTTTAGCCTTAATAGTGTGCAGTATCAGGGCTCCGAGTAGTGTTGGGTGTGCAGCTTCATGTTCAATAGCTAGGTACGGGGTGAGGTCCGGGGAGGGGGAGACCTAGTAGCGCTTGTGTGCATAGACAGTAGAGCCGCATTTTCGGTGCTGAAAATAGGCCTTACTCGAGTGGGAGGGTTAGCGTTTCCCATGCTATTCTTGGCTGTTTGCCCGCCCAGTACAGTTAGGAGCGTGTTGAGGGATTTAAAGAACGCTTGTGTGAGAGTGATTGGGATCGTGTTAAATAAATAAAGACATTTTAGCAATATGATCATTTTCGTGACGGCTATTCGGTCAGCCAGGGAGAGCGGCAGATGTGCCCATCTTTAGACGTGTTCCTCCAGCTGGCAAAACGTTCTGCCATAGTTGTATTGTATCACCACCAGATCCCTTTGAATTCAGATCCCAAAGTACTTGACTGGGCCGGTATGCCAGGTTAGGGGTTATTCTGTGCAAGGTGTCGTGCATGGGGTGAGGGGCACTATAAAGGATTTCGCCCAGTTTATACAGAGCCCTAACAGTTGCTGAAACCGTATATGTTCCCGGATGATTGGGTGCAGGTATATTTCTGGTTCCCTAACATAGACTACCATATCATCTGCGTACATCGAGATCTCTATTGGGCGAGGTCTAAATTGCAGCGCTGCTGCTGCATGTTGCTGGCGTATTACACATGCCAAGGGTTCCAGTGCTAAGGTAAAAAGGATCGGAGACAGGGGGCATCCTTGCCTCGTGCCCCTGTGTATTGGTATTGCTTCAAATGTAATCCTGTTGACACTGAGACGTGCTATCGGGTCTCCATATAGTAAGCGCACCCATCGGAGAAAGGCGGGAGGTAATCCCATCTGAAGCAGTATGGTGAACATATAGGACCATTCAATTGAATCGATTGCTTTTGCGGCATCTAGTAAGATTGCAGCAGCCTTTAAGGATGGGTCCAGTTAGTGGAATATTGCAAATATGGTGCGCAGGTTCTGGACTGTGGAGTGATTGGGGATGAAGCCAGCCTGTTCTGGAAAGACCATATTGGACAATATTTGGACCATATTTGTAAGTAGTGCTTGCAGTCTAGTCGCTAGTATTTTCGCTGATATTTTGCTATCTATATTACTTAAGGATAGCGGCCGATACGAGGAGTATTGTTGCGGGGGTTTGTATGGCTTTAGAATCGTAATCAGCAGGGCCTCCCTAAGTGAAGGGGAGAGCGTCTGCCTGTCATATGCCTCCACGTATACCTTAAGCAGATTCGGGGCCAGGAGGTCTACAAATTCCTTATAGAATTTGCCTGTCAGGCCAAGGAGACCCGGGGCTTTATTATTGGGGAGCGTACGTATTATTTCTTTAATCGCCTCTTTCGTTCGATACTCCCTCTGGCCATCTGACAACCACGCTAGGGCAATATCCTCTAAATACTGTGAGATTTCGTTGTCTACCGCTCCCTCACGGGAGCCGTATAGCTAAGCATAGTATTCCGAAAATCTCGCTCCGATGGCGGGGTTGTCATAGCAGGACTCTGCGTTAGACCGGCTACCTTAATGATATTAGATTGTGTCCATGGAGCTTTCAGCGACATTGCCAGATGACGTCTAGGCCTACCAGCCTCCCCATATGCTCTGATCTGCCAGCGCCTGGTATTCGGAGACATTTACTCTTATATTAGCTAGGGTAGTGATTTTGGGGACCCTCGTATTCTTGCTCCAGTGTCTGTAAGCTGTCTTCTAGCCTATGAAGCTGATTGCGAATATCTTTTTAAATCCCTGCTCTCGTTCCCAAACATATTCCCCTTAATATCATATATCGTATCATATTTATTATACAGTTAATTAAAACCGTAACATAAAAACTTCATAATAATTCCTTAAAAAAATGTCAAAGATTAAAAATTGTATACATATTTATAAAATGTGGCAATACGAAAAATGGCAATTCCAAAAGCAGCATTTCAAGTTGATGGCAATATATCAGCCGATTAGTCCAAAAGGGGAGTATATATATGAGAGACAATAACAAAATATCACAATGCTTGTTACTGAGAGTTAACTTTCATTTTTTTTTTTTTTTTAAGACCAACGGTCCCAAACTTTATTCAGTTTCACAGATAAGTCAGTAGTTATTCATACAGTGTCATAACAATGCATTATTGTATACAGCAAATAGTACATGGTGACATTTCGGTTATGCATGAGTGAAAATAAACATTGGCTGATGGAAGTGCATTAGTCCATAAGTGACGGTACCAGGAAATGTCTCATGACGCAGTGCTCGCGGGTCGTAGCACTGCAGAAGGACCAGCGTGGTCTCGGGGGTCAATAGTTATTGTCCGGAGTTGAGTTCCCTGATCAGCACTGTAGCAGGTAGAGGCGGTGCCATTCCCTCCGCTGTTGTATGGGTCGCCAGGTGCCCGTTCCCTGACCACGGATACACCCAGCCTGCTGTATGCAAGACGTGAACAGGGAAGGGGGGGGCCCAGCAGTATCATGAGTACAGTATGAACAGCCTCTGTGTCAACCAAAAGATATAACGGGGGAGCATAATACAAGGGGAGGGGGGAAACCTGTCAATAACTGTTGGACTTGTATTTGCGTGTATGGTGGTGTATCTAAAGCTCTAGCTGTGTGTGGTGCATCCTATGTGGGTCGCGCGGGGGCGGGGACAAGTGGAGAGGTGGTGTCGCTGCAGCCGCAGGGCGAGGGGGGGGGGGAGGGGGCAAAGGGGGGGGAAGCGGAAGGGGGACATCTCTGTCGTGCGGGGTCTCAAGGAGCCGGGGGGGGGTATGGCGGCGGAGTCTGTGTCGGGCGTGGGTGGCAGGTGATTGGGCCCTTGCTATTCTGTGTCGGGACGGCACTCAATGCCGGCCTGGGTGCACGCTTGGTGGTAAGCGAGTAGTGTAGCATCCCAGTCTTGGGCTATCGGGTATTTCCGTAGGCCAGCGGTTTCCTCCCTGTGTAGAGACACACTCTCCGCACAAGCCCAGTTGCTAAGAGAGCGGCGCCAGTCCGCAGGGCGTGGCGGGGCAGCATTTTTCCATCGTCTGGTGATAAGGCGTTTGGCCGTAATGAGGCCCAAGTCCCAGAAACGCTCCCGTAGTTTAGTCTGCTTGGTTCTCTTGTAGAGTCCCAGTAAGCATACTTCCCACGTCTTGGGGAGGGTGACGCCTGTTGCCGCCGTCAGCATGTCCGCGACCGCCGACCAGTACGGGGTGAGATGAGCGCAGCTCCAGAGCGCATGTAGGAGGCCGGAGTCCAGGAGGCCACATCTGGGACAGGCCGACGAAGTGAGTCCAAAGTAGCGATTCAGCTTATCCGGAGTTAGGTATGCGCGGTGGATGATATAATATTGGATAATTTTAAATCGCGCGTTGCGGGGGATAACTCTGGCGCCTGCTAATACAGCAGCCCACTGCTTGTCCGTCCAGTCCGTGCCTCGGTCGTTCGCCCATTTCTCCCTCAGTCGTTGAGAGGAGAATTGAGTATGACTGTGTAGGGCTTGCGCAAGCCAATGCACAATGTGGGACCCATTGCCCATCACATGTAAGTACTGGATGAGCAAATGAGTGGGTGGCTCATGGCTAAGATCACCCCATGTCTTCGTCAACTCATGCAGGAGTCTGGCGTGGGTTAGGAACTGACCCACCGGCAGTTCCGTGTCCGCGGCCAAGGCCTCGAAGGGCAGTAACTCTCCGTCGCTATATAGGCCGCTCAGGTCATCCAAGCCTGCCTCGGTCCAGCTGCGCAGTTCGGTTGAGGACAACGTGCCAGCAGAGGTAGGTTCGGGGCATAGGGCACCCTGTGTTTGATGAGCTTGAGGCTCCGTGCGAAGCACCGTTTTGCTACCGCCACATGCACCTGCGTGGGAGGTCGGCCCCGTGTTAGGGGGTGGAAGAGCGTTATTGCCTGCACGGGAGATAGGATGGTGTCGGCGGTGGCCGTGTCCATCAGATTCTTACCGCTCAGCCAGTAGGCTACCCATTGCAGCTGTGCTGCTAAGTAGTAGAGCTCCTGATCTGGGACCGCTAAGCCTCCGGCATCTGTGGCTGCATATAGGGTCTTCAGCGCCACCCGGGGTCTCCCCTTATTCCAAATAAGGCGTCTGGTGAGGGTTTCCAATCCCTTAAATATGCGCGCTGGCACATACACTGGCAGGTTGGTGTAATAATAGAGGAGCCGGGGGAGCATTATCATCTTGGTTAGAGCCACTCTAGCCGGCACATTAAGTGGGAGGGAGTTCCAAAACTTGACCTGGGCCGCAAGCGAGGATATCGCTCTCACCAGGTTACCCTCCAGGAGATCCACTGGGTCCCGATAAATTAAGATCCCTAGGTACCGGAATACCGTCGGGTGCCATCGGAGTGTCTCGCCCATCATGCGCACATCGCACTGTGGCATCTCGCCATCGAAGGCATAGGCGCCTGACTTGGCCCAGTTAACGTGGAGCCCTGACATGTCTCCAAATGCCCGAAAGATGTCCGTGATTGCCGTAGGAATGCGCGTGAGGTCCCTAACATAAAGTAATAAATCGTCGGCATACAGAGACACCGAGTGGATGCCATCCGCTAGCGGGATGCCCCAGGCTATTCCGGAGACGCGGAGCATTTCCGCCAGTGGTTCCATCGCTAAGGCGAATAATATAGGGGAGAGGGGGCAGCCCTGCCTAGTACCTCTCCCGATGCGGATTCTGTCGGAGAACAACCGTCCAGTCCGGATCCGGACTTCGGGCGCTCGATAGAGGAGTCCCACCATCTGGACGTAGGCGTCGCCCAGCTCGTACTTCTCGAGGACTCGGAGGAGATATGGCCATTCCACTGAGTCGAACGCCTTTTCCAGGTCAAGCACGATGCACCCCGAGCGTGGCCAGGTCGGGATTGCATAACGCTGGACTCTGAAAAAGCGGCGTAGATTGTAGGATGTGCTCCGGGTGGGTACGAAGCCATTCTGATCAGAGTGTACCAGAGCGGGGATCAGTGGTGCAAGCCTCCGGGCCAGTGCCGCTGCGAGTATTTTATAATCGGTGTTGAGGAGCGCTAGCGGCCTATATGAGCCGAGTTCGTTCGCTTCCCTACCCGGTTTCAGCAGGGAGACCACGTTAGCTGCGTTTAGGGACGCCGGGAGTTCAGCGTCTTCCGACGCCGCCTTGTACATTTTCAGCAGTTCTGGTATCAACACCAGCGAGTAGGCTTTAAAGAATTCCGCCGGGAGTCCGTCAGGGCCCGGCGCCTTGCAATTGGAGAGGGAGAAAATCACCTCCCGCAGCTCCTCGCCGGTGAGTGCGGAACCTAGTTCCGCTTGTTGGGCAGCGGTGGCAGTCGGGAGCTGTAATGCCGCTAGGTAGTCCGCGATCTCCACCACTGTGGCCCGTAACCGCGTGCTGTACAAGGATTTATAGTGCGATGTGAACGCTTCATGGATCTGTGTCTGGGTATAAACCTCAACGCCCTGGGCCGTACGGATTGATAGGACTGACGCGGATTGTGTGTCTTGCCGTACCAACCACGACAGTAACCTGCCGGGCTTGTCACCTGCGTTGTGTGTGCGCGCGGAGTGTGCTGCGAAGTTAACGTTCTTCAGGCGCTCCATCAATACTGCGTGGTCTGCCCTAGCCGAGATCAGCCGGGAATCATCGCCCCCTGTTGCCTCCCGTTCCCTGTCTAACAGTACCTTCTCCGCCCGTGTCAACTCTCTTTCCACCTGTCTGCGCAGGCCCGCCTTTACGCCCAGGCAGTTCCCCCGGGTCACCGCCTTGAAGGCGTCCCATTCGGTCCTCAGGGAGGAGGTCGAGTCAGTATTGTCCTCGAAATATTGTAAGATCTTCCCGGATATCTCCTCTCGGAATGTGGTGTCAAGTAGGAGATCCGGTTGCAGGCGCCATGTGGGTACGGGCGGATGTGGGCGCCTCCATCCATAGACCAGCGTGTGTGGGTTATGGTCCGAGTGCGTCCGGCCCAGGTAGTCAGTGTCTGTCACGGAGGGGATTAGGTCACGGGACAACATGTATCTGTCCAACCTGACGTGTAAGGAGTGGGCTCCCGAGTAGTAGGAGTACACACGGGCAGTGGGGTTTCTGACGCGCCAGGCATCTCGTAAATTCCATTGTGTTGCCCAGTCTAGTAGGGTCCTGGAGGTCGTCTGCACTGGGGCGAGTGCCGTTGGGGGGGACGAGCGGTCAAGGGAGGCATCTAACACGCAGTTGTAATCCCCGCCTATCATCAGGGGTACGTCAGGCCAGGTCGCAATTACCGCCGATAGCCGCGTGAAGAATTTCCCCTGGTCTACATTAGGTGCGTATATGGAGGCTATGACAATCTGTTGCCCGTCCAGTCTGCCCTGTATGAAGACATAGCGCCCCTCAGTGTCAATAGTGCTGTGTGTCAGTGCAAACGGAACCCCGGGCCGAACCCAGATCAGGGTCCCTTGCGCAAATGCTGAGAAGGTGGTGGCTATCATCTGCCCTCTCCACCTACGGCGAAGCGCGGCCACCTCGGCAGCGACCAGGTGTGTCTCCTGTAGTAGTGCAATCTGGATCTGATGTCTCTTAAGATATGAGTACACCTGGTATCTACGTGAGGGTGTGTGCATGCCCCTAACATTCCAGGTGCAGAATTTAATCGTAGCCATCATGGTATTTATTGCGCTCAGGTGCCCATCCCACCCCCCCGGGCCCCAACCCACCCCGCCCACACCCGCACAGCAGCAGCAAGCAGTGAACATGTTATCCCCCCGCCCACTCCCACATACCCAAGGATGCACGCAGTTGCATTTCAGTGCCAATACAAGTCTCAAAACGAAGAACCTGAACATAAACATAATACCAAAAGGGCAACAACAAAACGTGTCACCGCCCAAACGCTCTATCGAGCTCAATCAATCCGTGAGTTCAATGGGGGGATGACTAAATACAGCACTTGGATAGAACAAGGTAGTTCGTAACGCCAAGAGAGCTGTGGAGGCTCCCCTCCACGGGCATTGGGCCATAAGGGCACCAGGAGTCAGTGTCAATGTCCGCAGACAGGTCGGAGTTCCCAATGTCGCTGGACCTGGACGGTCAGTCCCATGGCAGGACCATGTCTTACATTCCCTACGGGAGGGGCACTCACCTCCAGGGGTACGTCCACCCCATCAATTGTATGGTCCCGGTGGCCTTCCAGTGAAATAGCTCCAGCTCTCCACCCGGTGCCATTGTAACTCCGCGGCAGCCCGGTGGATGGGGGAGTTAGAGGATAGAGTGTATACCCCGGGGGTGGGGGCGTACATGTCTGCCGGGGTCGCCAGGGATGCTGGCGTGGGTCCTCGATCGGGCCATCCTCGGAGGTGAGCTGGCCATTCCGTTATGTTGGTTGCAGTGATCTAGCCAGAGCTAGGCTGGGGAGGGTTTCTCATGCTATCAGATCAGATGTTTGGGGTGTGACGTCTGGCAGGCCCTCCGGGTTTGAGTCATCCGGCAATCCGTACATATAGTCGTGGTCCTCGCTCCCGCGTGATCGCGGGCTGGCGTTGGAGATCAGGATAGGCGATTGTGACCCGCTGATCTCAGCTGTTATGCGGAAGGCCTCCAGTTGTTCATTCTGCATCTGCTCCGGGGTGGGGCCGATTTCTGCTTCCACGGCCGGGGATCCGGCCCTTGAGTTGCGTCGTTGTCTCCGCCTGCGCGTGCCTCGGTTCCGGCGTTGCTCCGTTGGTGCGGGTCCGGGATTCGTGTCCACTCCTGAATCTAACCAGGCCGTTGCCGCCTCCGGGGTGTCGAAAAAGTGGGTCTTGTCCTGTGCCACCACTCGGAGCCGTGCCGGGAATAGCAATGAATACTTGAGAGCCAGGAGTCTGAGCCGCTGCTTCACCGCAAGGAAGGATTGGCGTCTCCGTTGAACCTGTATGGTGTAATCAGGGAAGAACATCACTTTGGCGTTGTCCACCTGCACGTTTGATAGTTTCCGTGTTTCTCGGAGGATGGCGTCCCGATCGCGGTAGTTCAACACTCGCATGAGCATCGGTCTCGGGTTGGAGCCCTCGGGGGTGGGCGGGATGGTACTCTGTGCGCCCTCTCCACTACAAAGTGTGGTGATAGCGTGCCCCCCGGTAGTAGCTCTCTTAGCCAGGTCTCCATGTGTTCCGCCGTCTCTCTCCGTTCCCATCGTTCCGGCAGACCCACTATGCGCACGTTGTTCCTTCTGGCCCGTCCCTCCGCATCCTCCGCTCTATCCTCAAGGAACTCCACTCGGTTGAGCAGGTCTCGGACGTGCTTGTCCGTCTGTGCTAACTTGGGTGTGGTCTCCGCCACCGTATGTTCCAGAGACGTTGTGCGGTCAGATAGTTTCTTGTGGTCTGCTCGGAGGAGTGTCAGGTCCACAGCTACCTTATCGATCCTGTTCTCCAGTGACGTACGGGTCAGTTGCATGGACTCCTCCAGGCGCTCCATGGCTGCCAGCATAGTGTCCAGTTTGGAGGCCGTGTGGTCAGCTTCTGTGGACTTCACCATTTTTCCTTTTCCCAGCGGCCCTCCGGTGCCAGTCTTCGCCCTGGTTCCCCCTGACATGAGGGTGGTCTGTGCAGCTGGGCAGTTAAGCGAGTATGCCCTCGCAGTGCGTAGTGTTGGGGCTCGTGAGTGTGAGTCTCTCAGCCAGGTTCTCTGCGTCACCCGTGGTGTATGGCGCGTGGTCCGGATGTGGGGGGGGGGGGTGGGGGCTGCCTCACCGCAGGGTCCCAGGATTCTGCGTCTTGGCACTGTCTGGGGAGGTCGGGGTGGTCGTGGAGTGGCCGGTATGAGATCCCCCAAGGTGTGCCAGCAGCGCCCGTGTTGCAGTTGCCTCTCGGTTGCACTATGCGTCGGCCTGCCAGGCTGGGTCTCCAGATCTCTCCGACTGTGTCCGTCCTCAGGGCCTGGGAAGGCGCGCCGCGCTGGGTGATGCCAGGTGCCACCGGGCGTCACGTGGGGGCCCCGTATAGCTCAGCGGTAGTTCGGTATAGGCGGCTTGTGCTCAGTGTCCGCTCCTGTACCAGTCAGGAGATTCTCCCAGGGTCGGGCCGGCCGTCAGGGGGTCAGCGCAACGTGGTTGCAGCTTGCGCGTGGCGTGGTCTGGGCCCTTCGGTGTCAGATAGGTCCGGCGCCGACCAGGAAAGGCATCCAGGCAGTGGACGGGTGCAGGGGCCCAGAGGGGTCGGGCCGTGTGGCCTCCGGTGCTGGTCGGCTGGGTCCAGGGGAGACGATGTCTGCGTGGGCCCTGTTACAGCCGGGCCCGGAGGTCCTCCGGTGTCCGTCAAGTCCGGCCGGGTGGCTCCCACACCGGTGGCCGAGGCGGGTTGGTGTCACTGCCCTCCACGGGCCGGTGCGGCCTGGTCACTGGCAGCTCCTGGGGTCCACGAGTGGCTGGGTCGATACGGGTGGATTTGAGAGTTAACTTTCATTAACGTTTGTTTGTGCGTGTCTTCTCTTAGTGCTGGGCATTATGCAGTGCAGTTAAAATAATGTTAACAAACTTCCCAGCACTTGCTAGAACTTGGGCTGATTTATTACTGGAGCACAAATCAGATGCTTCCCTGCAATGTCTCTGTAGTTTTTCCTGATAGACTGGGGCCAGTAGACGTCGACGTTCGTTGGCAAGATGGGGGCAACAACATAGCAGATGTAACCAGGACTCGTGTGGATAATTGCAGAGCCTACAAGTTAATTGACCATTCCTCTGTGCCCACAGTGGGTTAAAATCATAAATTGGAAGGGCTAACAGCCTCATATAAATAATTGTATCAGGATTCTGTGATTGGAGAGAGTAATTCAAATATGGCTGAGGTTTCCCCTTAATATATGAAGCTTCAAGAGCTGTACGGAGTGTTTTTTTGGGAAGCCGAGCAATGTCTCTCTCGAATGACACTAAAGTGATTTGACTTTTTATCGTTTTTTTCCACTTGACAGGGGAATAATTGAATTAGAAAGGCTTGAGATTTCAATCTTCAATGTGGAAGTGGCAAGGTGCAGCTGTCCGTGCCAGGGAGAGAGTTCATCTGTGAATACTGATTTCAATTGTTCTTTCATGGATTGAGCTGGTGCACGCAAAGTGTAGATATAGAACTTAATTTAGTCTCCTAAATAGTGAAGATCTGCACTTGCCAGGCCCAGCTCAAGTCTCAGCCTCACCCTCCTTGAATGCTGGGGAGCCGAAAATATTATCTTATAGGTCATAATTTGGTAGTTCACTAAAAATTAGTCAGTTTTAACAGGGAAAGCTAGATGACCATAGGACACTGACGGAAGTAGTTTGCTTGTAGGACCCTCAGGATTGGTTCGGCTGTGGGACTGTGTAAATGCCGATTCAAGCGCCTCAGACTATGTCTGACCCCTGCTCCCTTGGGCCGAAGGTGTTTGAGATGGGCTATTTGATTTCCTCTTTCATTAAACCAAACTCCTAGAAAATTATAGCTAGTGGAGGTCGCTATATGTAGACCACCTAATCACCAAGACAACATTTTCTTTTTTTGATGTTTCCCAAAAATCACAACTTTAGTTTTTGACTCATTCATCAGAGGATTGTTTTTTGTGTGGTATGTATTAAGGGCAATGAGCGCTCTTTGTAGACCTGTTTTGGTATGGTCCATAATAATGATGTCGTCGGCATAATCTGTAATCGTATACCACCCAATTTTGGAGCTACCAGAGTTGAGCCTGCCAGTTCTTTAGACAAGTCGGCGGTATAAAGATTAAATAGTAGAGGGGCTGGTACACAGCCTTGCTTCAGACCATTTTTTGTTATAATTTTTGCAGATACAGTTGTGGCACTTGTTTTAATCCTCACCCAAATTTTCTGATGTAGTGACATTAGTGCAGAGAGAAGTGCGGATGGTACCCCCAGGAATTTAATTTGTTCCATAACGTCCCTCAGTTGACTCTATCGAATGCTGCACTGTAGTCCACAAAACAGCAGAATAGAGGTAGATGATTGGGCAAAGTGGCTCTCCATGATAGTGCTATTAAATTGTGTGTCGTGGAACAGCCTGATCTGTAGCCTGACTGAGTACGGCGGAGGATGCGGTTTTCTGTAACCCAGTTTTTGAGTTCTGCCAACAAGACGTGAGCTTAGGCCTAAGCTTCGATGTCCAATAAAGCTATTAGCCTGTAATTGGCCTGATCTGAGCGGTTACCCTTTATGTAAAGTGGATGTAACCTTGAGCACTGCCAGGTAGATGGAGTGGTAGCTGTAAGAAAGGCTTGTTTAAAGAGCGGTGTAAGGAGTTCTGCCCAGAAAGATCGATTCGATTTAAAAACTGTAGTTGGTATTCTATTTGGACCTGGCGAGCCATCATTCCTTATACGACTGATGATCTTGATCACTTTGGCTTCGGAGATGCCGGGGCCCTGGATGTTTACCTGATTTGGAGCTTCAAGTGAGTAGAGGGCTGACAGCTCCTCTATCCCATTACTGTAGAGCTGATTGATTGATTGATCATGGGACCAGCAAGTCTCTAAATCCTCCCTGAGACTTGCACAGATAATGGGTGGCATAGGCAGATTTTGCAGCGCCTTATCCTTTAAACCGGTTACTCCTGCCCTAGAGATATATAAAACACAGGTCAGGTCTGCAGCCTTATATGCTGCAGAACTCTGGGGACATACCAACACATGTAACCTAACGAAAGTGGAACATTCTTTCATGCGGCACATTTGTTTGATCTCCCGCAAAGCACGCCTCTGCTCCCATTACGCCTGGACCTGGGCCTGGAACCTATTACTGAGCTGGCGGCAGCCCGACCTCTGCTCTATTGGAGAAGGCTCTGGTCTATCCCGGAGCTGGAACCGTTTAGAGCAGAATTCAAAATCATTTGGGGGCAGTTAAAGACCAAGAACATACCATGGCTGGCACATGTTAAGTCTCTTTCTTACCAAATCGGCCTTCCCCAACTTTAGGATACACCGGAGGATAGCTGTTTGAGGATCCAAAGGACTGTCCTGGTGGCAGCTGTAAAAGCGCAAAACCTCAAAAAAATACATTGCTCAAATTCCCTGGGCAGACTGTCCAATGAGTTCCTCACAACCAAAGTTGAATTCAGGATGGAGGCATTCCAGGACCTGGTGCAACCTCCACTGGCAAGAAAGCTATACATTCAACTGAGACACGGCTCTCTACCAGTCGGGGAGTTCACTTCAAGATGGGCAAAAGCGACAAAGGCTAACTGCCCTGCCTGCAATCATGACAGGGAAGACATTATACATATTCTCTTTTTCTGCCCAGCATATGGTAAAATCCGGAAGTGTTGGATCATCCCACTTTGCAAAAACTTGGGCTTTAGGCACTGTGCTCTCGCCTGTAGAGTCTTAACCTATGACACTACCCCTCCCATTGTCTTTGCTGTTTCCCGGTTTCTTGTCGGTATGTGGAGGAGAAGATCCGCAATAATCCGCAAGGACTAAGGGACCATTGCTTTCACTTTTAACTACTCCTTTGATATCCATTGTTTAATAACTTTTTAACTCGATGTATTTATATTTTAATACTGTGCTTGTATATATTTTATTGCACTTTTATGGTCTTTGACCGAAATAAAGTTATCAAAGTGAAGTGAAGTAGAGCTGATTGATGTGATTCACCCAAACATACTCGGTTACCCCATTCTCCTTGGACTGACCGCTATTGCTCACTTGGTTAATATATTTCCAAAATGAAGCTTGATTTTTTCTTTAAGAAGAGAGAACATTTTAAGCCAGGCATCCTCAATTCGTTTAGCACGTTGCTCCCATACGTTTCTTGTAGGCAGCTCGAAGTGATCCAATTGCAGAGCCTTGCAACGCTTTTCCTTCTCGGCTTGCATTTGGGGTATATTGGCGCTTCCATTTGATTTCAGGCTTTTCCTTATTTGGGTGCTGGATTGGATCATTTGGCCCCTGTTTCTGTTGAGCATCCGGTGTTCCCCCCAGCGCCCGATGCAGGTCCATCAGGAGTGTGGGCCAGTAGTCTAAAAGGGCTTGTGAACCAAAAGCAGTTTTTAATTGTTCATTTTTAATTATCCATACGGACAATTTTGTACAGAGATTTGCAGTCCATTTTATCCTGCGCTGGACTTTATCGCATTCTTCGCCCGTTGATTCGCCTATAGGTATGAATTTACAAGATACAGCAGTGGAGAGACTGAAAGATGCTCTAAGGGGCCTTTGGTCACTCTCTACTCGATTCTCAATATCAAAGTAATGCTAGTGTACTGTCGATAAATAGATAATCGATTGTAGAGATGTTCCTGTATGTTGGAAGCGGGGCCCATGTCTGATCCTTTGCTTTCTTGAGTTTATTAGCGGATGATATAGAACAGGCGTCAAAGTTTGTAATATAGCGACCTCTTTAGATTGTTTTTTTTTCTTTTCCTGTCTTATCAAGTGATCGATTATTAAAGTCTCCGACTATAAGTGGATTATGATAAGATATTTGATGAGGAAATCTCCAATGATGGCTGCCTGATCATCAAGTGCTTGGTTTCTCTGATGCAAAGCTGGATTGACATAACAGTTGAATAATATCATTCGAAACGGTCTATAGTGATTTTTTTATTCCACTAATAAGTAATACTTAGATTCTAGGTGAAGGAGCTGCAAGTGTGATTACTTCCAAACTTAGAGAATGCTTGATGTAAACAGAGAGGCCAGCCATTGGCCGCCCAAAAATGTTACGTCTTGAAGCTGGGACGTTGACTTCAAAGTACCCGGAGAGAGCTGTAGAAGACATAGCCCATGTCTCCTGGAAGTAGATTATATCGCTGCTTTGAAGATAATCTCGGGCCGAATAATTTTTAATCAATTTCTGAAGACCAGCCACATTCAAAGAAATGATTGTTAAGTAATTGTTTTGCTCATTCAATGTATAGTCTGTATTGCCTCTTGGGGGCTTAGGGATGCCGTCGGACCGAAGTGTCCTGTTTGCTGGAAAAGATTCTTCTCTGGTTAGTAGAACAGATGATCCTCAGAGGTTCATGTTGAGAGAGAGAGTGCTGGTAAGATTGTTGCCAGGGTGGATATCATCAGCACATCATAGGATGGAGTAAGTATTTAAAGGTTTATTAGCTAAAACATGAGGGTAGCTATCTTGAGGTAAGAGCCTAATCTCAATACCCCAGACTGCCAATTGATTGGATTCGCACAGCATTGCCGTCTGGTGTGACTGTTGGTATATCCCAACCACTGTAGATTCGTCGTGGGAGTCGCCTGACAAGCTTTGAAATCTAACCCAGGCAACATCTGCCGAGCCTATGTGCTCCAATGGTGGTATGTGAGAAAATAAGTGCAGGATATTGCCTCTATTCAAAACATCATAGTTGCCTTTGGCATGGTATCTTGGTGTAAGTGCGATCTCTACTACTCCTGATGTTGAACAGCTGCTGCTCATTAGGGTTCCCAGTGTGGCTTGATTGTTAGATGCAGGTGTTGGTTGATATATTGGGGGGGGGTTCTATATCCCACTAGTCCAGGAGGGGATTTTACCACCTGTTGATGCTGTATATTAGTGCTGTATGCAGCATTAGACGATGATTGCATACCAACCTCCGTCTGTGGCCCTGAGACTGTGGGGAATAATGTTAGCCCAGGGACAAATTTAGTCCTCGCGTCGGCGCCTTCCATGGGATTGGACTGAGTTGATGTTATATGGGCTTCCCCTTTCTCATTATCAGGAAGAGTAGTGGAGGGGACATTAGAAGGGATTGCTCCTCCGGCAAAATCATCAGCTAGACTCCTTATTGATAGTTGTTTGCTGAGTTGTGCTTGGTTTGATGTCACTTTATCTTTCTTTCCTGATGTCTTTACTGAAAAAATTGGATAGAGCTTAACAGTACCAATATCTGACTTAGTTATATATGTACGAGTAAGAAGAGATACCGCTCGATTGTTGGCTTTTGCCCTTTTTTGGGCTTTCCTCAGTTTTTTCTTGGCTTTCCTGGAGAGTGGACCTTCCTTCTGCTTGTTCTCTGAAGCACCATCAATTTCTTCTCCTATTTGACAGCTAGTTGAAAGACAAAGTGCAGCAATTATGTGCCTCATTGAAATTGTTAAACTTAAAACAGGGGTTAATGGCAAATATGATGTTTTATTTGTGCTTGAGAGCGGGTCTACAAGTATGTTAACTAATTTGTTGGTGGATTCTGTATTAGTTTTAGTTGGAGACAGTGTGGGTGGATCAGAGGGGACTCTTGAGACCCGGACTGAGTCTGCTAAGGTGGTCAAAACCGCAGGAAGATTTGCCCACTGGTCCACAATGGCCGCACATGAACATGAGCACGTTGTTTGTGAGGTAAGAATCAGATTTGTGATATTGTCCATTTTTCCTTTCAAATTTGCCAAACACAGAGCTATTGCCTGCAAGAGATCCATTTGCAAATCCATCTTGGAGGATTGCCAATGTAAAGCTTTGGCCGTTATGGATGTGGGTTGGAAAGTTTTGGCGATTCGGAGGCAGCCGTGAAACTTGGATTTTCGATGTTTTGAGAAGCACAGTGATAATGATTTGTTCCACTTGATAATCTATACAACTGTGGCTTGGACTCCAGGGTTTGCTTGATTTTAGTTTAAAGTTGCTGTAAAAAAGATGCTGAAAGTTTTCCCAGATCTTGTTTTTTCAAAGCAGTGAGAGAGCCTGAGATAGAAATCAAAGAAGAATGCTGCCGAATGGGTGAATGAGATTGATGTATTTGTGCCTCAGTTATAGAACTTCTTGGCGCACATGAGGCTAATTTAGAACAGTCAGTGGGAGGTGATAAGTGAAGGTCCATTGAAGCAGACCTTGTGTTAGCATTAGGGACAGAGTCTGGCCCCAAGGGCAGTTGAGTAAGACTGTTGACAGTGTCCATGTTTGGGCAAGAAAAAGAGCGGCGTTTTGACTTCGTAGGGCAAAGGCCCTGGGAGTGCGTTGCGGAGGGGAAAAAGTCTTCCTTGGCACTTGAGTTGTTTCTTCGGTGGTCTGCCCTGCCTTTAGCTGAAGCTCCATTTGTAGTTTTAAGAGCAAATATTTAGTTATCAAGCCAGCATTGGCAGTTTTTTGATTATTCTGTGTATTAAGGGCTCCCAAAAGCTGGCCTGGATTCTGAGCATGTATGCGTATTATGCTGGGATCATTAGTCAGTGGCCCGGCTGGGACTACTCCTCCATTGGCGTCAGCTGCTGACCTTGACCTGGTGACTGGAATCCTTTTTGACATCTTGGGGCTATATAAATACACAACGTAATATGTTGGTTGATTCCAATACAAAGTAAGATGGTGAGCTAGGGGGATCAAGTAGTTACTAGATAAGCGTAGCTGGGTGTAGGTAGACTGTGAGCAGGGCACACTGGTGACCCGTTGGCCGCACCCAACTTAGTTGGCCTGCTTTTACGGACTCACTGGGCTCGCACTTAGCGGCTGCCTCTAATGGCGGCTGCGCTCACCTTCCCTGCAATCCCTTGCGCACAATAGGAGGTTTGCAGAGCTCTTAGAGACTATCCCAAAATACCTCTGTCTTCCGTATCTCGGGGGTCCCCACCTTGTAGCTGCAACACTCCTGCTTCTCTGCTGCTGCTGTGCCGTGTCACTATAAAAACCTAGGCCTGAGTTTAAGCCAGATTCTCCCTTCTTTTACTCCATGCTTTGTTTGCAAGGTTGGTTTGGTTAGTAGTGCAGTTAGTATTCCATATACACCAAATAATGGGGTCGCCTCCAGCCTCCAACCAAGTTGCGTGGAAGCAGGAGGCAGATAAAAGGACAGATGAAAGGGGGGAGCAGGATACACAGGTACACAAAGTCCTTGGCTAGCCACAGTCACTGCTTTGTTAGTTGCTATATGCCACATGCTGCTTGCCGCCTGCCTTCAGGCTCACCTGTGCTCCTGTTTTCCCCCGTCTGGCGTCTGGACCAGCGGTTAGATGGCCGCCGCACTCACTGTCCAAGCCCGTGGCTGCCCGTAACTGCCTGGCTCTGTGACTGTCTGTGGGGTGGGGGTGCGGCGGAGTCAGCCACTGCACAGATCTGCTGCAAGCCGCACCTTGTCCTGGGACCTACGGACTGCATCTGTGCAATGACTCAACCGCCGACTCAAAACAAGCTGCTGCTGTCACTGGCCCAAAAACATGGCCCCACTGCTGCAATAGCTCCACTACGCTCTCTGAGCCCTGAGCCCCAACACGGCTGCGGGCCTCTCCACACACCGCAATCCGCACCCGTTCCTAAGACCACCGGGCTGCTTCCGCGGGGAAGCTCAGGCCTGCAGGTCAATCAATCTCCAACCAGCTGCAGTCTCCGTTGGTCCAGTAACACGGCCCACCGCAGGTGCTAGCCGCTCCGTGCTGCAACACCGCAACCTTTTGCACTAGTAAAAAAACGAGGAATAGTAGATGCAGCAAAGCAGCAGTGCATGGGCAGCGGGCCGTGGGTGAGCTGCTGAGCCTCCCGGCCTGTCCTCACGTTAACGTAGAGAATACAGAGTTCAGAAATCCAGGCTGGGTCACAAGAAGCAGGCAAAATCTAGGAATCCCCCGAATATTGGCCTTAAATGCTTCCCAGAAGGTCCCAATACTGTCCATCGAGCCTGTGTTCATAGCAAAGTAGTCCACTATAGCTCTTCTCACCAAATCTCGGAAGACTGGGTCTAGAAGCTCAGTGGGGTTTAAGCGCCAGTGGAACTGTCTGCGCATTTGTATTGGAATGAGCAGGGACAACCGCACCGGTGCAGATCATCAGAGTATTTTGGGCAAGTGGCATATATTCTTCACCCATATATTTACCTCCCTTGTTCCAAGCCAATAGTCTAAGCCAGACCAGGTGCCGTGGGCCATTGACATGCAGGTGCCCTCTCTTCCATCCTGGTGTCTGAGTCTCCACATATTCATAAGCCCATATTCATCCATTTCGGTGGGCATCAGTTTTGCTGCACGTTTAGCCCTTGGTTTCCCTTTCGCTCCTCGTCTGTGTTTAAATCAAAATATAGGTTTAGGCCCCCTCCCCATAGAGTCGCCAAGGGCTGGAGCGTCCTAATAAGGCGCCAGGTAGATACGTAAAACTCTGGATCATCTACATTTGGGACGTAGGTGTTTATGATAGTCAGCTTTGTGCCACATAACATGCCTTGTATGATCACGTGTCAGCCTTCCTCATCCACTTCCGAGTGTATTACCTTGAATGGGATTTCCTTTTTTGATCAGCAGCATAACCCCTCTGGCATAATTAGAGAAGGAAATCCTGCCTATCTGGCCCGGCAGTTTCCGCTATTTTCCCTTTGAGGTGTGTCTCTTATAAGAGCGCTGTGTGTACCATATGCCTATCAAGGCGTGATAGCACCGGTCTAATATTTTTTGGGGTTAAGGCCCCTCACGTTCCATGTTATTAAGCACAGTGGTTAAACTTGTAGTTGTCTGTGCTTGTCTAGGTGTATGCTTATCTGTTGTGTTCTTTCCTCCATGTTTGACAGGTGCAATTGTCATGTTTTTGTGGGCATTGTGCTTAACACCCTCACTCCCCCTCCCACCTCAGCATCCCAATCATGCAAAAGACAGTGTCCCTGACTACCAAATTTACCCAGATACAGTTATTTGCCAAACTATATTGCAGTTTAAACATAAAACATCCGTATAGAGTGGTTCAATGGGGCCGGTTTATCCTCTGGGTAGTCAGACGTGACCCTGGAGCAACTACAACAGTGTCTGCTCTTGAGACCAGCAATCGGACACGTTGAACGGGTGAGTAGTGGAAGCTGTCGCCAGTGACTGTCTTATCGCAGAGTTAGCACTTTCGTCTCTTTGGCCTGGTGCATCTGCCTTCCGTCCATTGCAGTACTTACAGACCTTTCTGGTCCCTCCCCGGAATGTTTTTTTGTTCTCACATTATCTGCGTGGCCATCTCGTTGGACACTCGCACATAGACCCCTCATCCTGGCTCACAGTTAATCAACATGAAACCCTTGTTCTGGATCTTTTAGCCTTCCTGCTCTTGCACAGGCCGTTGGGTCCCCGTGATCTGCTTCACGCATTTCATTGCCACTTTAGGGGTGGTGCATATTTTCTGTGTGCTCTTGTAGTACATTTTCAGTTTGGCGGGGTATAACATAGCGTACTTAATGGCTTCTTTTTGAAATTTCTTCTTTACTGGAGCATATTCTTTGCAAGCCGCTTGTACTAATGCTGTGAAGTCCGGATGAAAGAAAGGACATTTCCTTCATAGTGTATGTCATGCCGTTATCTAGCCTGGCGCAGCACCGCACCTCGGTCGCGATCATTTAGAAGATGATAGGGTGCGGAGGTGCGCCAGGAGGTGGTAGTGTCACCAATGATCTGTGCGCCCTTTCCACTAATACCACGATTGAGAACTGCTCAGTATCTAAGACCTCCTTCAGCAGGTCTTCTACAAAGAGTTCCATATTCACTGTGCTGGAACTCCCGTAATATGAAGGCTGTTCCTTCTAGATCTAGCTTCAAGATCCTCGTTTTTGGCTTGATTCACCTCCAGGATCTTATCAATCAATCAATCAATACATTTATAGAGCGCGCTACTCACCTGTGAGGGTCTCAAGCCGCTGAAGGGAGGGGGGTGCTGCTATTGCTCGAAAAACCAGGTCTTGAGGTGTTTCCTGAAGGTGAGATGGTCATGGGTCAGTCGTAGGTGGGTGGGGAGGGAGTTCCATGTCTTGGCGGCCAGGTAGGAGAACGATCTTCCTCCGGTGGTGGTTCTGTGAATCCGTGGGACGGTGGAGAGGGCGAGGCTGGCGGAGCGGAGCTGGCGGGTTGGAGTATAGAACACAAGGCGGTTGTTGAGGTATTCAGGGCCCATGTCGTGGAGCGCTTTGTGTGCGTGGGTGAGGAGCCTGAACGTGATCCTTTTGCTGACGGGGAGCTAGTGCAGGTTTCTCAGGTGGGCAGATATGTGGCTGTGGCGAGGGATGTCGAGGATGAGTCGTGCGGAGGCGTTCTGTATGCACTGAAGTCTTTTCTGAAGTTTGGCTGTGGTCCCTGCGTATAGGGCGTTCCTGTAGTCCAGTCGGCTGGTGACGAGGGCCTGGGTGACCGTCTTTCTGGTTCCGATGGGGATCCACCGGAACATTTTTCGGAGCATGCGCAGGGTGTTGAAGCATGAGGATGAGATGGCGTTGACTTGCTTGGTCATCGTGAGGGAGGAGTCAAGGATGAATCCCAGGTTGCGCACGTGGACCGTGGGTGTCGGTGCGGCGCCCAGCGCTGTGGGCCACCAGGAGTCGTCCCAGGCGAGTGGGGACTGTCCGAGGATGAGGACCTTAGTCTTGTCTGAGTTCAGTTTCAGACGGCTGAGCTTCATTCATTCCGCAACTTCTTTCATTCCTTCCTGGAGGTTGGTTTTGGCGGTGGGTGGGGTCTTTGGTGAGGGAAAGTATCAGCTGGGTGTCGTCGGCGTAGGAGATGATGTTGAGGTTGTGTTTGCGTGCGATGGCGGAGAGGGGGCTCATGTAGATATTGAAGAGGGTTGGGCTGAGTGAAGAGCCTTGGGGTATGCTGCAGATGATCTTGGTGGCCGCGGAGCGGAAGGGAGGGAGGCGGACTCTCTGGGTTCTGTTGGAGAGGAACAAGGTGATCGAGTCCAGGGCTTTTCGTTTTATCCCAGCGTTGTGGAGGCGGGTTATTAGAGTGCGGTGGCAGACGGTATCAAAGGCGGCTGAGAGGTCTAGAAAAGCTTAAACATTTCTCTTGAGTTCTACGAAGCGTATCCTCTGTCAAGGAGATAAGCCCCTCCGTCTCGGTTATTCTTGGTGACTGCCAGTCCAGTTTGTTCTCCCTATGGTCTATACGCAGGTTTAATGTATCCATCTTTCCATCAATGGATAGTAGACTCTGCTGCATAGCTGCCAACGTGGCGGCTAGTGCTAGTGGGCTTTGGGATTGGGCATCTTGCTTTGAGTCCGACATTGCGTCCCTGCTAGGTTTGGTCACCCTCTTGGTCTCAAAGGTGAGACAGGTTTGTTGCTTATCAGTTTTGCCCAATTTGTGTCTTACTGCACTCAGCTTGTAAGCGACTCAGAGGGCAGTGCACCACAGTGCTCCTGTTGGGTCTCGGGAGTTCCCTTACGCCATGCTTCGCTCATTCCCCGAGTTAGGCCTGCTGTTTCTTCCTGCCTCCGGGGTGATATGTGCAATGATGAGAGTGTAGTTGCGGTTATACCAATTTATATATTGTTAGACAGTGGTATGGTTGTGCTCACTCTCCTTGTTAAAGGTTCACGCTGTTGGAGACCAGTTGCTTATGGGGTGTCTGATGTTCACCGGGTCTCCTGGGGCATTTATATGGAGGAGGAGGGCAAGGGCAAGCTGGGGTTCGCACATCTATTCAGCCCCACTCCACAGTGGGCCTCACTTGGGCAGGTGCTTGTATGGAGGTCGACAGTTCACCGATTAAAGTAGCCACAGGACCTCAACCAGACTGTTCTGAATCAGGCCTTAGGAAACAGAGCAGTCCGAAAGGTCTCTGGTGGTGCAACGCTGCCCTATACTACTGCGAGGCGTGCCTCGTGCGCCGCTGACGTCCCGGCATCAGGCGCCGCACAGTCTCATAACTGCTGTGCAAGGGCCCAGAGCGGCACAGCAGGATCTGCAGCATTTCCTTTTCCCTCTGCTTCTACAGGGTCTTCTAGTCGGCGCCCCCCCCAACAAGGATAACGATCTCGACTTATGAGACGCCCGCGCCCTTACTGTGATCGGTCCGCGACGCTTTCTTCACCACTCTCTAGCGACCCCCACCACGTACAAATGTAATTCTGTCTTCATCCACGGGGCAACAGGGCTATCAACATATCCATAACATCGCTAATCTAGAAGCACATCGCAAGGCTGCTTTCTATTATAAATAAAGAGCATCCCAAAATATTAGCAGAGAAGGCACTTCAGCTGATACCAAGGCTCCCTGCATGCTGAGACTTCACCACACAGCGGTCCGACAGCTCTGTGAGGGGGTATCCAGTTGTTGACCAAGACGGACTCCTACATTCTCTCCCGCCAGGCAGTGAGAGTGGATTGTCCCTTCGAGGGATTCTTTGCTTCACTCATACACACACTCTAGGTACAAGCAGAGTAGGGTCTGCATAGTAGGAGAACACTTCATTACTGCCTTGTTTATATGCCTGCATTTATATACTGTTTTAGCACCGTGGTAGAACTGTATCTACTATTTACTCTTTTGGTACTTGTAATCACTTTCATCTGCTTCTGTCCCTTGATCATCGCAGCACATGTATTTTATACATGAATAACGCTGGATCAATAAATATATTGAAAACGTCCCACTGTTTATTCTCTGTATATTTCTCTGAGCACAAGTAAGCACGAGTTACTGAGTAAAAGGTTCTGATCTTTTACCACGATCCCTGAGGGGTAAGGATTGTCATGTTCAGGGGTTGCCAGAAACCATTCGCTACCTGGTAAGGTTAGGGGAGCTTTCAGTGGTACTGTGAGCTAGCTGGTCTCTAGGCCAACATATCCTGCGAGGTTGCCCGGAATCAGTCTAGGCACCTCACCCAAAGTTATTTTGTCCTACAAATGCGCTGGTCCTACGGATTAGTGGGAACTACACAACAGATCTGGCAGCACCAGGAACTTAATTAGCGGTTGCAGATGCTGAGCCAACATTTTGTGATGATTTTATTATCAGCATTCAGCAGCGATGATTGCCTAAGAGAGGCAGACTGCGATGTGCCTCTGCTCGCCCTTAAAATTAGGGTTATTACACCTTCCAGCATTGAGGGGATAGTTTGCGTTTTTTTGAAAGCCGCATTATACATGTCCAAAAGCCTGGAGTCTAATGCATCTACATATTCTTTATAAAATTTGATGGGGACGCCATCCTCTCTGGGTGCCCTACTGCTAGGCAGACACTTGGGTTTCTGCACATCTTTTAGTGTTAATGGATGTCAGAACCCCGTTCAGAGGGCCATGGGCATGCAGGGGTTACTGGGCTCAACCAAAGTGGATGAGGCCTTTTACTCCTGAAGGCACGGGACCCACCCTACTATGGATTCCACTTAACTGGATCAAGCACCTCCTTCTGCACCTGACTCTCAGTAGCGTAGCACGAGCAGTCAAGGATCCCTCTGAGGGAAGTGGAGAAACAATTTGGTGAACACTACTATATAACTCAACTTGCATGCAGTGCACACAATAAATCACTTTCCAGTCACATAAATATTTTGTATAAAAGAAGTATTTGAATTCTAATTCCAAACATGCAAAAGTAACTGACATTCAATAAGCAATTACAAAGCCCCCCTTCAGGGAGTAGTTGTCAAGCCACCACCTGGGCTACCAAGTTCTTATGTAACTGGTGTGCTGTTATGCTCCGCTCACAACACTCACAAGCGGCAACATCCAGAGAATGGAAACTATTAGACCCTGAGGTACGATGGCGGACTGAAGACGCCGCGGAGCAGCAGCGAGCTGGAGGCTCCTTACTTCCCTACCCTGCCGGCGTGTTTAAAGAGACTGTAACGCGTTCTGAAGAAAGAGCTAGTGAAACGGACCGTTTTATCGGGGGCCTGAATTGGATTTGCCATATTTATAGAGCGGAGTTACTTCTGAAGCCCAATTGCTTAGTGGCTTAGCGGTTTCCGTGGCTCAAGGAAAACTGATGCAAAGGGTGCTGCAGACTTACCTGTTGTTTGCCCGGCACACTATTCCGAGGCTGGTCAGCGGTTCGGCGCTCAGTTGGTTTGGCCTCAGATTGCGACTGGGATTGCATCAGAGTACGGAAGCGGAGGGTGCAGTACGAGTGTGGATGGCGCCAAAGAATGTCCCGAGAGCTACGCGGGCAAACAAAAACTTCACTGTGGAGGTGGTGACAGAGACAACAATGACAACGACGATAGCGGCTGTGACGGCGGTGACAGCCCCCGCACCCACTGTGGTGAATGTTGCAACACCAGACTCTGTGGCTGAGGAACAAACAGTGTCTACGGTGATCGGGTTGGTCTTATCTTCACCCAGAACAATTCCAGCTCTATCTACATCGGGTAAGCAAGTACTTAGACCCCCTTTGTCTGTTGTATCTATCTCTACTGTCACTACTAAGACTGGGACATCTAAAAACAGTATTAGGGAGAAGGAGGACAAAACTGACACTCTTATTTTCACCGAGGCTACATCTTCTGGGTCTGTAAATCTAGGAGAGGAAGATAGCCTAATATTGGTCTCTGACCCCTTGGTGGGGCTTACTTCTCCCACGAACGGATTATGTGATAATCCGCTGATTTCAAGCACGGAGGTAGCTGAACCATCTACCGGCTGCTTACAGGTGGAGGGGGAAGGTGCAGCTGGGGTAGAAATGTCAAATGACTAATACGAAGACATGACAGAAACTGGTTCTCCGTTGGATACTGCTATATATTTGTTAGGCAGGAGAGTCAAGGCTAAATTGAAGTAAAAAATTAAGAACAAAAAAGGGAAAGAAGAAGTGGAGAAGTGTGGCTCACTGGTTAGAGGAGGCAGACCTGGAAGCAGAGGTCAGTCCGGGACCAGGGTTCAATTCCTGGCTCGGCGGGGTCTTGAGTCCTAAAAATGTCCATGGACTCGACAATTCTCGCTCCGGTGCCTACTTGATTCACGGGTTCACACTCTGCGACTCTGGGCAATAGCTTACTTAATCTCCACAACGGCCCATCGTGGCGGGATGCCTGGCTTTCACCTTGCGGATACCCTGCCGGTGTTATCTCACAGGGGAATACCAGGACGGGTTCCCTAAGCAAGCGCTTAAAAACCGCTCGGTGATTTGCGCTATATAAATTCCTGTACATTTACATTTACATTTACAAGAACTTGGTTCAGCTAGCACTCCCCCCATAATTTCTGTCCCCCTCACCCGGAAGCCCCTGCTAGTGGAGAAAAGCCCTCTAAGGAAGTGGATTCAAGCTAAAAGGCTAGTTAAGAACATGACTTTGAGGTTGTCGGGTACAAGCCTGCCGGATCAGGATGCCTCCCGGGCTTCCACACTGATATCAGAAGATCTCACATCTATTGATGGTGTATATCAGTTGCCCTCTATAGATATTGTGTCTATGGTAACACCCTCGGAATCTGCCCCTGAAGTGATCTGTGCTGCACCGACCCCTTCTCTCGAAGGAACCTCCCTAAATACTACATCTTTAAATGTCATCAGCCCCCCCTCCAGTGTAACCTTAGCAATGGCACCTGCTTCAAAACCCCCGACGATGTCGTATATTCCATCCAATGCTTCTGGAGTAACAATGTCAGGAGAACAAGAGATCACCAACTCATCTCTTGATATTATTCTGCAAACTTTAACTAATCAAAGAAAGGAAGCACAAAAACATTTTTTACAGTTACGAGACGATAATACCTGAAATGTCCTTGGACTGCTGGTTAGCAGTCTAGTTGATCGCGCACGTAGGCGTGCGCATACGCGGGCGTGATACGTCACGCCACGTACTATAAAATAAATGGGGCATGGCCAACGGAGTTAGTCCGGACCACGCGGAACAGTAAACTGGTGTCCTGGGTCCTTGTGTTGCCGCAGCGCTTTCCACACCACACGCATGCGGCCCTACGACCCGACAATGGCGACGAGGGCCTAAAAAGACCCATGCTGTGCCCCGCCCGCCGCTCCCGTCTACCCTCCGATTGTGCGCCGAAGCTCGACCGGCGACATGGGCCCCGGTCGCATTGGGCCCTGTCAGAGCCATCTGCCCCAGAAGCTGGAGTCAGCGGATGACGGCGCGCGTTGTCTGCGGCCCCGCGGAGGTGCCCAAGGAGCGGAGAGCTGCAGCCAGAGTGGTGCCCCGAGGGGTGGGGCCATTACCCTCGACCAGAAGCACAGGGGTAAGAACGCTCGTAGCCCGCAGCCAGCTGGTGGAGGCCCCACATCCAATACGCCCGCATAAGCGAGTCCTTCATCACGACGTGGGGCCCCAACCATCGCCGGCCTGTTAGAGAAAGCACTGCCAAGCGGCCCATCGGCGAGGCAAATCGCGGGGACATCGCCCCTTGCAGCTACAGCGCCAGTATCGCCCTATCAGTGCACTGAGAGACCCTCGTGCCAAAATGGCGGCCATTCCCCCCATTGAGCCGTTTGTGGTAGACGGCGCCCCTGCATCCCTGGCGCCGCGCTGGAAGGACTGGACGGAGCGGTTGCAATTCTATTTTGAGGGTGCTGGCACGGCGAGAGAATGCCGCAGGGCGCTTCTCCTTCATCTAGGAGGGAAGGATATCCACAAGATTTACAAGACCCTGGTAGAAGCCACTCCACACACCTACGTCACACTCCTCAATGCGCTCAACGCACATTTCGAGCCAATGGCCAGTAAAGATTATGAACGATTCATATTCAGGCAGGCGCGACAGGAGGCCGAAGAGTCACTTGATGCATTCCATGACAGGCTTAAAGAACTCGCCAGCACCTGTTGTTTTCGTGACGAGCAAGAGGAGATACGTGGCCAAATAATACAAGGGTGCTACTCGTCCAACCTGAGAGTGAAAATCCTCCAAGAGGACGGAAAACCGCTAGCAGACATCTTGAAACTAGGCCCTCCAAAGAACTGTTGCAAGCGAGAGTGTTACACATGGAGGCAGCCCTCTATAGGCCAGTCAAGGCGGAGCAAGTCAACACGGCTGAACAAGTCAACGTTTTCCGGCCTAAGTCACGCCAATTCGGAGGAAGGAAGCCGCAAGAACGTTGAAAGGAATGCGGATACTGCGGAGGCATGCCCCATCGCGCTCAAGACTGTCCGGCGCGCGGGAGAAAATGCAGCTCCTGTGGACGGATGAATCACTTCGCAGCGGTTTGCAGGTCCACCAAGCAAAAACCCGAGGCAGCCCACGCCATCAGAGAAAGCCCAGACAGTGAAGACATGGACGATGATTCCAACGACTACCCGGTCCACTACGTGTTCGCCATCGACCAGCCGCAGAGGAAGAAGAGGCGTCTCCCAAAGTGCCGCATAAGAATACACAAACAAAAAGTGAGAGCCACGATCGACACGGGAGCCTCGATTGAACTCATGGCGGCAAATGTATACAACCAACTGCGGGAAAGGCCAGTCTTGAAGACAGCAAAGGTCCGAGTCTTCGCATACGGACAAAAGACTCTATTCCGCTGATTGTGTGCTTCCAAACGGAACTACAGCACCAGGACCGGAAAGCCCCGACGACCGTCTATGTAACCAAAGAAGGCAGTGGCATGCTCCTCAGTGGACAGGCGGCCGAAGAACTCCAACTCGTATCATTCGCAGTGGCAGTATTAGAAGAGGAGTTGGACACGATTCTTGAAGAATTCGAGGGCACATTCCGAGGCATCGGGTGTCTGAAAGGAAAAGAAGTGTCTTTCCACATAGATCCATCCATCCATTCAACTGGTCGCCCTCAGACACCGAAGAATAGCATTCCACCTAAGGAAGAAAGTGCAAGAAGAACTAGAGGCTCTCGAGCGACAGGGCATCATTGAAAAAGTCAGTGGGCCCACTCCGTGGGTATCGCCAATCGTGGTGGCGCGAAAACCCAAACAGCCGGGACAGGTCCGCATCTGTGTCGACATGCACCTACCCAACGCGGCAGTCAAGAGGGAGCGACACTTAACACCCACCATTGATGACATTCTGGGAGAATTAAACGGAGCAAAGTGGTTCTCCAAAATGCATCTCCGGTCAGGCTATCATCAGCTGTCCCTGCACTCGGACTCCCGCTACATTACCACTTTCTCCACCCATGTGGGTCTCAGACGATACCGACGACTCAACTTCGGTATCTCCAGCACAGCAGAAGTCTTCCAGAACACCATCAGGGAGGTTCTGAGGGGGCTCCCAGGAGTCTTGAACGTCAGCGATGATCTGCTCATATACGCGAACACCGTTGAAGAACACCACCAAAGACTGAGAGGCGTGTTGCAGAGAATCAAAGACTCGGGCCTGACATTGCACAGCGAGAAGTGCCAATTCCTTTTTTTGGATACACCTTCTCAGACCAAGGGATCACCCCTGACCCAGACAAAGTAAAGGACGTGCAAGCGGCCCCAGCACCGACCAACATATCGGAGGTACGAAGCTTCCTTGGCATGGTAAACTTCTGCGGGAGGTTCATCCCTGACTTGTCCAACTTCACCAGGCCCCTCCGGGAACTCACCAAGTCCACCACCCCCTGGTAGTGGGGAGAGGAACAGAACGTTACATTCCAAAACACCAAGGCCGCGTTGTTGGCGGATAAGACTCTGTCTTACTTTGACCCGGCGAAACCTACCAACATAGCCGTGGATGCCAGCCCTTACGGCCTGGGAGCCGTGCTGACACAGCGCCAGGGAGGAGAAGACTGGGCACCCATTGCCTACGCCAGCCGGTCACTGACCGAAACTGAACAACGGTACTCCCAGATTGAGAGGGAAGCAATTGCAATCCATTGGGCCTGCAGGCACTTCCACGTGTACGTATACGGACACCCGTTTACCGTCTCCACGGACCACAAGCCTCTGATCCCCCTATTCCGAGGGTCGGTCTCTAAACCACCACCCAGAATAGAGAAATGGATCCTGCATCTACAGGAGTACGATTACCAACTGGAATACCAGCCGGGAGCGACAAACCCCGCGGACTATCTCTCGAGGCACCCCCGAGCAGCAACTAGCGGAGAAGCGGAGGATGCAGAAGAGACAGAGGAATATGTAAAGGTGGTGCTGGAAAGGTCAAGACCTCTACCGATGAGCATAGAGATGATCATTGAAGCAACCCGCAGCGATGAAGTCCTCCAACTAGTGGTGAACGCCTTACAGGCCAACGACTGGAGAGCCCTTCAAACGTCACTAAGCAAGAGGACACCACAGGCGAGGAGCGCCCTAGAGACACTTCTGAAAGTAAGAGAGGAACTGTCCGTTGACAGCCAAGGGTGCCTATTGAGGGGACCACGGATCGTGATGCCAATGAGCCTGACCCAACAAGCAATCAAGCTAGCTCACCGTGGGCACCAAGGGATGGTGAAAACCAAGAGTAGGCTCCGCGCAAAGGTGTGGTTTCCGGACATGGACACCAGAGTGGAACGAACTGTCAAAGAATGCCAATGGTACCAGGCTGCGGGGCAACCCGAATGCCCACCCCCGGTCATCACCGAAGACAACCCGCGGAGGCCATGGGAACACGTCAGCGCAGATTTCGGGCATCTTCCAGATGGTAGATACATGCTTGTCATCATTGATGACTTCACCAAATACCCAGAGGTGGAAATCGTGACAACCCTCACAGCCAAAGAAGTCATAGCGAAGTTTGAGAAGGTCATCGCCACACACAGCATTTTCGAGTGGGTCAAGACAGACAATGGACCACCCTTCCAGGGACAAGAGTTCGCAGACTACCTCAAGGAGTGGGGAATCCAGCACCGGAAGGTGACCCCCCCGATGGCCTCAAGCCAATGGGGAGGTTGAGAGGTTTATGCGCACTTTAAACAAAGTCATCCGTATTGCCCATGCCGAAGAAGCCCCACTGGAGATAGCTATCTACACGTTCCTGAGGGAGTACCGGCTCACACCACATCGCACTACTGAAGCAGCCCTAGGCCTGTCGGCAATGGGGAGGATAGTCAGAGACACAATCCCCAACCATCCTACCTGGACCCCTAACAGTGCAAACTCCCGAAGAACTCTGTTCAACCGGAGGCGATCAAATGACTACGCCAGCTTCCGGCGCAGGGCCAAGGAACCATCCATTCGGGAAAGAGACCAAGTCTACGTGAAAGATAGATATCCCGGGAGCAAATTCAGGCTCCCATTTGAACCGAGACCCTGGACAGTCACGCGCCGCACAGGCACTATGGTGACAGCTCAACGGGGAAGGGAAATCGTCATGCGCAACATCTCTTTCTTCAAGAAAGCGTCCACTCAACCAGGAGATCACCAAGGCCAAGAGTCAGACCAAGAGCTGCCCAGTCTACCGGAAGGAAACAACAGTCCACCAGTAGACGAAGAGGACACCCAAGGTGAAAGCTTGGCAGCGAGCCCCCTTGCGGCAGAGACGCCGAGAATCGACAGCCCCCACTTCCCTACTGGCCCCCTGCCTACCAGAACACCACCTCAGGAGACCCCACGGAGGGCACTATTCCGCGGGGAAGCGGCGGGATATGGACTAAGAAGGAACCCGGCCCCGTCTTCACAACTGGCGGACTTCGCCGTGGGCTGAGCACAGACTTCCTATCCACCAGACTGGTAACAGGCCGGACGGCCCTCGCTATACTTTATTAATATCATTCTATCCAGTGACTTATGTGTGACTATTGTGTTTTGTTCAAATAAAGGTTGAAAGGAATGTAATGTCCTTGGACTGCTGGTTAGCAGTCTAGTTGATCTCGCACGTAGGCGTGCGCATACGCGGGCGTGATACGTCACGCCGCGTACTATAAAATAAATGGGGCGTGGCCGGAGGAGTTAGTCCGGACCACGCGGAACAGTAAACTGGTGTCCTGGGTCCTTGTGTTGCCGCAGCGCTTTCCACACCACGCGCATGCGGCCCTGCGACCCGACAATACCAAACTGCAGAACTCTTTACAAGAAATTACTCTTAAGATGGAGGGGATGTCACAAGAAATGGAAGAACGACAGCATAGGGTGGTTAAAATAGAAGCGGGGTCATCCCGCTTAGAAACTGCTGTGAGTCAACATGATGTCCAGCTCTTATCTTTACAATTAAAAGTCGAAGTCAAAGACGATCCAATCTGAGACTTTTTGGTATTCCGGAGGGAATTGAGGGGGCAGACCCCTGGTCATTTGTGGTAAATCTATTTTAGAAGGCCTTCACGGACTTATCTGATTGAGACAGGTTACCACTTGTTCAGAGGAACAAGCAAAGCAAATTCCCCCGTCCTTTCCTTATCCATTTTGGGAGCTTCCTGTTGAGACAGGCGGTATCATACAAAGCTAGGCCGAACTCACCTGTTACGGCGGGAAATCTCTCCTTTTTTTTTTTAGATGGAATCTTAGTAAAGCCACCATGGACAGACGGTGGCAATTACGTAAGTTTATCGATCCATTTAAATCTCTCGGTGGACAAGCGTTCCTACAGGAGCCTGCCCGCCTAAACATTTTCAAAGGAGGACGCACTTATTTTTTCACTGATGTCAAGGAAGCCGAGCAGTTATTAACTACATTGGCTTGAATTAGTTAGAAGGAAAGGTTAGAGCCTAGCGCTTTAATGTAAAGTTTTGGGGACGTGTGGGGGCGGGGGGGGGGAGAAAAAGAGAAAAAGGAAGAGAGAGGAAAAGAGGGAGGGGAAAAGGAATGGAAAAACAGGGAAGAATTTTTTTGGTATATTTCTTTATTCCTTAGGGAACATATTTTGTCTCTCTCTTTTTGTTTTTCTCAAGGTACTGCTGGGTAGGGAGTAGGTTGAGCCTCATGCTGCTTCTTAGGGTAGCTGCCAATTCAGGAGCAGCAGTACTTTTGGGGGGTGCTCTCTCGAGGGAGGGGGGCAGGGGGAGGGGGGGGTTAGTGGGGGGGTGGGGTTTTCTTTTGGAAAAAGCAACTCAGGGAAGAGATCTTTTGAAATTGTTCGGGAGAAGTTTATTTTGTCTATTTTTGCCGAATGAAAAGATTTATTTGAATACTCTTTTAAAATGTTACGATTAAGATGTTTGACATGGAACGCTGCAGGCCTTAATAATAAAAGTAAAAGACGCCTGGTCCGGGAAGAGATAGCACTGTATGATCCACATTTTATTTTTTTATCAGAGACTCATATTGCCTACAAGGATAGAAAGGTATTGAGGCAGCTTTGATACGAGGTTATAATTTGCTCTACTTTCACTGCCTCTATAAGAGGGGTTGCTATCCTCAAAGATAAACGCTTTAAGATAGAAATTAGTAAAACTGTATGTGATAAGAATGGACGTTGGGCTATAGTGCAACTAACAATTGAGAAATGTAAATTTATATTTTGTGTGGTTTATGGTTCAAATTTTGATGATGCTTTTGTTTTTGACCAATTGAACATGGAATTGTTCGGATGGGAGGGAGAACTTGTTATTATGGGCGATATCAACTGCATAATGAACTACCAACTTGATACTACCAGACATAATGCTTTTCAGCGTATGCGTAGAACCCGGGCTGCTTTTTTAGAAATAGGACGTATCCATAATATCAAGGATGTTTGGCATAGCATTCACCCTAATGTGCCCGGCTACACATATTACTCTGCCCCTCATATACTCTGTTCCCGTATTGACATGGTTTGGGCATCGAATAACGTGGTGAATACTAGCTCTATAGAATTATGCCCACGCATTACTTCAGATCACAATCCCATTTTATTTTTGTTTAATATTATACAAACTCCTACAATACCTCGGTCGTTTTCCTTTCCCAAGCATTTGTTCACAAATACCCTGTTTATCTCTCAACTTAAGCTGCATATTACATATTTTATTAAACTTAACCTTAATTCTACATCATGCATTATTTTTTAGGACGCCTGTAAGGCTAGAATTCGGGGGTTTACTCAGCAATTTCTCTTTCGACAAAACTCTGAGCGTCGTAAAACAGATAAAACACTGATTAATAATATTCTTTCAGTTGAACTTTTATTGGCTGATGCTCTCCGCTTACATTCCTCTAATATTGTTGAATTAGGATTACAGTTAGGGCGATTAAAAGCTGCTCTAAAAACAATTTTTGGGGAGAAAAGCAGTGTAAAATTACACACATTTCATATCGCCCAATACGAGAGTGGAGATAAAATTGGGAAACTTTTAGCCTATAAAGTTGCAGATGAGAGATCTACTACCCTGATTAAAAACTTGAGTGGCCCTAATAATATCATATATGACCAGCCAGTACAGATACTAGAACAATTTGCAATGTTTTATAAGAAATTATACACACCAGAAAGTTATCCTACATTGGTTACTATTCAGGATTATCTGGATCACAATATTTTAGGTAAACAAGGTCTTCCTGAGCTTGACCAACTGTCCGATCATATTAATCAGTTAGAGATTAGATAAGCAATCATTACTTTACCATCGGGAAAAGCGACCGGGGAAGTCGCAATACCTGTTGAGGTTTATAAAATATGCAGTGACGACCTATTACCTCTTTTTCAACAAGTCATTAACTTTATTGGTGTCAATGGGAAAGGTCTGGGATCTCGGAATACTGTTAAATTGGTCTTCTTTCTGAAGAAGGGTAAGTCGGCTGACGAGTGTGGGTCATACCGACCCATCTCGCTTATTAAGGCAGATGCGAAGGTATTTGCAAAAGTGCTGGCTACTCGTCTGGCTCCTTTTATACCTAAAATAGTCAACCCTCAACAACATGGGTTTGTAATTGGTGGGGACACCACCGCTCATGTCAGTATGGCCATAACTGCTTTTGATATAGCGGAGACGGAATCCACCCCACTCGGTATGATTTTGCTTGATGCGGAGAAGGCTTTTGACCGAGTGGGGTGGGATTATCTTTGGTCAGTTATGGCCAATTTTGGCTTGAGTGGTAAATTAATGAACTGTACTCGATCTTTATATGATAACCCTACAGCGAAAGTTAGCTATGCGGGTTTGACATCAATTCCTTTGTCCATATCCCGGGGCACCCGTCGGGGATGTCCCTTGTCCCCTCTTATGTTTGCCCTTTCGATGTAACCATTTCTTCATGCTTTACAGCTACAATCTTGTATTATTCCTTTTAATTTGGGCCCTCATTCACTAAAGATAACGGCATATGCAGATGATATTGCCCTTTATTCTACTGATGTTGTTAAAGCTGTACATGGAATAACTAAGGAGGCTAGTAGATTCGGAGAAGTTTCCGGATATAAACTAAATCTAAATAAAACTCAAATAATTGTCAATCATAAACCATCTGCCGCAGTATCTACTTATTTGGGGGTTAAAATCTTTGCAAAAATTAAGGAAATAATAAAAATTAACTACGATGCTTTAGTTAAAACTACTGTTGTATTATTAAAAAAATGGCATATAACTCCCTCTAACTATCATTGGTAGGATTAATTTGATTAAAATGAAAATACTTCCTAAATTTCTTTATTTATTCAGTTCCATTCCTCTTTTACTTAGTAATCTTTTTTTTAGAAAACTGGACGGAATATTCAGTAGTTTTATTTGGGGATATCGTAAAGCTCGTCGGTCTATGGTGTCGCTCAAAGGTACGTTAGATAATGGAGGACTTAACTTCCCTGATTTTAAGTTATATTTTTGGGCAACTTTTCTGGGACGCTTACGGTGCTTACTCAACCCAGACAATCAACTTTATTTTTACACTTTTATGTTAAATTTGGATTCTAATATTTTTTTGTTAAGAGTTAACAACCCTAACTATTTTAAAAGTGTTAAATTTAAGACCGCCAAGGACATGGTTAAAATCTGGCGTAATATTTTGGCTTTTTGCCATACTTCTTTTTACCATCCTAAACTTCGTCTGTGGGGTAATCCCGGACTGCCAGGAATTTTTAGTGATGATGCGACAAATATATGGTTGGTACATGGCATAAAGACACTTGGTGATTAATACGGTACGCAAGGTTTTCTGAGTTTTGAGACACTTAAAACCTTATATAAAGTCACAGAATCAATGAGGTTTAAATACATGCAACTACATGATTTTCTTATTCGTAAAATGAAACTTCTGGAGACCCCGGATTCTGATATTTGGGATTGTTTTTATACACATAAAGATAAATCTTTAACTCCTTAGCTGCGGCGGCTATTCAGCCGCAGTGCTAAGGGGGAGGGGGGGCCACGCGGCGCTCCCGTACTCATGCGGGAACGGCTCCGTCATGAGCCTCGGGCGGGCTGTGCTTGTGACGGAACGGTTCCGTCACGGCCCCGCCCGCTTAATAGAAAGTGCCGTGCAGGTGCGAAATCAGCGTCGCGCAGGCGCGGCAAGCGGGCCGTGACGGAACCGTTCCGTCACCAGCACAGCCCACCTGAGGCTCGTGACGGAGCGGTTCCGTCACGAGCAGGCAAGGGGTTAATTAGCACCAATTATAGATGCCTTATTACTTATAAACTTAGTGACTGCACTAGATTAGCGGAAAAATTGAGCAATATGCTGGGGAGCAACATCACCCCCACCATGATTAATGTATCTCTTCGTAATATTAATAACTCTGTTCATTCTTCTATCTCAAGGCTCCAGCAATTCAAAACTACCTGTATGCTTTATCATACACCATAAAGGATATCGAAATGGTCGATGAATGGGTCATTTAGTGATCAAACTAGATGTCCCAAGTGTGCTCTTGCTGCTGCGGACTTGGAACATATGTTATTTTCCTGCCCTTTGCTATCTGAATTTTGGATAGCTTTGGACAGGATAATGAAACAAAAACTGAATTGCCCCCCTCCCCTCCCACCATCTTTAGTTTTACTTGACAATAACACCATCTATATACCACAGCGGGCTTTAATTACTATTGTACTATCATGTGCTAAATTAACAATTGCTCGCGCCTTGATTTGATGCAACTCCCCACATATTATGGAATGGTGGTCACTGTTAAATGAAATATATTCTATGGAACACTCTTTGGCTAGACTTAGAGGTACACGGTCTTTAATGAAATTTGACAAGATTTGGGGTTCTTTTGTCGTGTGAAAGTTATTATTATGGAAATACTCTAAAATTTCTTTCCGAAACTGTGGCTCCATATTTTGTGGTTCGCCCCTGTAACGCTATCTGTATCTAATCATGTTGTTATCATTTATTGTATGATCTAATTTTGTAACTGATGTAATTCTCATTCTGCTATTTCATGTCTTCCTCTCACGCACGTTGGCTGTTTATTGTTTAAAAAATATGTATCTCTTTTCTTTGAGTTGCGAATAAAAAAATAAAAAAAATAAAAAAGGAAACTATAAGGCCCTATTCACAGAGTTTCCCTCTCTTGGCCTCAGTCAGTAAAGTGTAATTACTAAGAGTCAAGTAGAGTTGCAAAAAGCAAAGGTGGTATATCCCCGGTAGGCCCAGTTCTCAGCGTACTGGCTCCGGTATGAACCCTGGCAGCGGTACAATGTGGTCCTGGCCTGGATTGGCAACGTAGGACTGCAGGCGTTCACAAGCGCAGCTCCTGGCTGGCGATGGCTTTCTTCTGAGCCGTGCTTTCCAGCGTTCTGACAATCGGCGTTGCTCCGATTCCAACCACACGTGGTAAGTCTTGTTCTACCCTGCTTGGGGGTGGGGGCAGTCTCCTTACTCCGTCGGGTCTCTGACAGTGTGTCCTCTGGCTTCCTCGGATACAAAGCCTCCATAGACTTGGCTGTAGCGGCAATTTGGATCACTGGCAACGCCCCGGACCTCCAGCCTTAAAGCTTCGAGCAGCCCCTCCTTGCACATGCTCCACGGAACCTCACTGTCATGCTTGCCTCAGATTGCTTCCTCCGCAGCCCCTCCTGGCACAGAGGTTCCCTGCAACTTCCAGCATATGGTGACGGTTCGATCGATGCAACTCAGTTTCTTGGCACAAGTTGACGCATCCTGGCATACATGGTCTGCAATCTTCCCAATGCGGCACATGAGCAGCAGCCCAATCGGTGCGGCACAGCTCGTCACACCTCGCTCAGGAGCCCCACAGGTCTGGGCTTCTCTCTGAATCTCGCTCCTTCCAACACGCTCCTCTCCCTCACAGGCGCACCGGTCTTGATGAGCAGGCTGATACTGTTTCTCCAGACTGCAAGGCAGATGATCTTGGTTTCCCTTGGTTACCTCTCACCAAGCAGGGAGACTAGCAGGCTAGGCATCTAGTACTGGTCACAGGCATAAGTTTTGCAGAGCTTCCCCGCCTCATTCAGCCCAGCTGGCGGCTCGGCAGATGACAAAGTACGGAGTCTTAGATTCCACTAATTATAATTCTTTTTCAGACACAAAATGTGATTAAGAGTGTGGGCCAATGAAGTTTTATGTTGGGTTCTGATTCTTTAATATGGACATCTCTCCCCTTCATCCTTCCTTCTGAAAGACTTCTGTCATAGCAGGCAGGACTCTGAACTGATTAATACAAAACAAGATTCATGGAATTGACCAGAGTTCACACCTGGATGTTAGCCACAGCGATCTGTGCATCAAAGTTTATCCTGGGCTGTCACTCCTACACTTTATGGTTTACTTATAAGCCCCATCTCCCTCTTCCTGAGATGTGTCCAGGCCCTTATCTCGTTACCTGTTTCTGAATCAAAGATCCCTTTGAAATGCTCCGGGAGAGCCTGTCTCTCTCTCACCCAGTACTTACCCTCAAGCTTCCGGGAATGCATCAATATACAATTCTGTCTGGGGGAGATTCCTCTACGCCTCATGTTTTCCCCCGGCATGCCTAGGCTTCCCAAAATGGAACCCAAGGTCCTTCTTGTAAAGTACCAGGGCAGGCACTTCTGCACTCAGCATACATTCACAGCACACTCCACTGTCTAGTATTGTTTCACCCCATACCATGCTACCACTTGCAGCATACGCACTCAGTCTGTGCACACTGTAGGGGGGGGGGGGGGGGCGGGGCCTCAGGAGGTCGCGCGAGTGGAACGACGGGGCACAGGGGCGCCTTCCGCTGCCGCCAGCAGCCATGGCGCGGGCGCTCGCTGCGGTCCTCGGGACTTTACTTGGACTTGTGGCTGCGGTGCGGGAAGGCGAGACTTACACAGATACGTTGAGCTGCGGATGGGGCGGATCTGGCTGCCTGGGGGCCCAGTGTGTTGTGTTTTGGTTGATGGCCGCCGGTGCAGCAGTGAATCGAAGTCTGCGTGGGTCACTGTGGGTGCACCATGTGCTCCCTGATGCAGGCGCCCTGTAAGACCACCAGCTCAGCGTCGGTGAGCGCTTTAAATGGACAGTTGCAGTTGGGTACTGAGTTCCTGCACTTTACTTCTAAAGGGAGAGTGCCTGCCCTCAGCAGAGCTGCAATACTTTCAGTGAAAGCAGTATTTGAAACGTCACTTCTTGTTTCTAATTAGTGCCGGTACTCTCCAATTAAAAACATTACATTTTTCTTGCGCCGTCCACGTACTCTCTCCCTCGCAAAATAAACAAGGCTGTGCATCTGACTTAAGGTTATTCACAAGCTCTATTATTGCTTGTGCAAAACACACCCAACCGACCTTTGCTGTGAACCCTTGGTACGTACAGACCCTCTCATGGATCTCTGTGTCCGAGCAGAGGTCAGAAGTGTACTCTAATGTTGGTACTACCAATGCTCTAAATAGAAATAAGCTAACAAAATGTCTTGCAGCAACAGCACATGCACCGTCTAAGTAGAGACCTAAAAAATATTGTCTATCTCAAAATTGGGGGACAGGGTGTGAAAGCAGTAAGGGTAGAGCCAAAGAGACGCGACAATGAAAAGCAGTCCCTATCAACTTATACGTTTATTTTTGTCAACTCTGCCATAAAGAAATTAGCAGCAAGCACAAATGTGACCGAAAACCTGTTCGGACTTACTTAACTGGACTCAAACTGGCTGTATTCTAAAATATTGTATAGGGTTAAGGAAACTGCTGCAGATATTTTTCTACCCAGCATTTTTTCAGGAATTAAAATAAATGTAGAGAGATCTGGGTTTTCTCTAGCCACAGTTTTGTCTCATCATAGATGGTAATGTGCCTGCAGCAAAGCACAACATGTAACATGCAGGTCACAGATTTGCTTTTTAATAGGTAGGTCAGTGGGTTACTGCTTTTGTGATACTCTTTTGTTATTTGCAGTTCCTAAATTACAACCCTTCTAGTATAGTTCTTTGAGCTATCAACTGGTCCCATGGACCCACATGCAAACTGCATGTCATAGCAGTTTCCATTGTTTTCCTCAATCTCTTGCTATTTTAATGTAGCTTTAAAACACAAAAGTTAGTTCAGGTAGCACTAAAGTCTTATTAGTACTGAGAACTTCAACCATTTTGTTACATTTTTTATCGTATGTATGAAATGTGACTCCTACACTTCGTAACCTTCATTGTCTTATTCAACTTTTCTTGTATAAGTGTCTGTAAAATGTGTGCGTGATGTGAAGCATCCTGACACACTATATGGAGAGGAGTAGCGTTACAAAAGAAAGGAAAAACTAAACTAAATGTGGCACCCTGTGGTGCAACTCACTGGAGGGCCCTTCGAAAAGGTTGACTGGTCTCTTTGCTGTTGCTTATTTCTGTATTTGGGTGTCAAAGTGTTGCTAATGAGTTGAAACCTGTGGCCAGAAAGTGTTAACATTTGTAAAAATACCAAAATAAGGATACAATACTAACCCAAAATGTGCCACATTACACCACATAATTTGCCTTTGCTACATAATTTAGTCAACTCTGCTGAAAAATGTTGTCCTCCTCTGCTGCATAATTCCTGTGGCTTTGGTTAAAAACGTAATTACTCTCACAAGGACAGGGGGAAACCAAGATATACCACTGTTATACAAGGGTCAGCATTTTTTTCAGGTGTGGGAATAGTTCCCTAGATACCATCAAATTTGCCAAAAAGCACCTACCTTAGGAGGGGCAGAATTTCAGCAGCGGAGGGCAATTGGTTTCATCCCATGGATGCCCACAATTTGTCTGGAATTAGCACTATCATAGGAGAGCGAGAATTTTACCTGAGGTGGATATAATGCCTTGCTGTACATGAGTTGCCAAGAATTACTAACAGTGTGCCAGATCCAGCATCAGTTGTGAGATTCACCCCCATGAATCCCCACAAGTTTTCAAGTATTATCACCATAATGAGAGAGCCAGCAGGTTTCCATGGTGGGCAGTGCTGCAAGCAGGAATGGTCCCTAGTGAGCAGCTGTGAGTGAGAAGTCAAACATACTGTCTCACAGAGGGGCAAGCAGGTGTGCCTTTGGGCAGAGGACACCGTGTCTGCCACTGGGAGTACCCCTAACTCTATCGGCATATTTCCCTCTAACATGTAGTGGGGAAGCATGTATGCTTCAGCCTGCAGCGAAATGGAAGCAAAACCTAAAAGGACTATAATGCAGTCTCAAAAGCATGGGTGTTATCAGGGTTCTCTGGGATTCTGTGTCTGATCTGAAGTCAGTCAGTGCTGAAAAATGAAATACCTCCCGAGCCCAGATGTGAGGCGGTCTGCACAGATCGGAGGTCTTCCAGTGGCGTCTCTTGAAGGGAATTGTAGGGGGCACGCAATGGATCACAGCAGATAAAACTGTTGTGGCCACCTACAAAGGGTGGGGTGTGTGTCTATATAAACACACACATATACTTATATGGATATATACGTACAAAAAGTCACACTTAAACATTTTAAGCGAATATAGCTATTCCTACATAAAAATATACGCACGCACATTTGCTTAACATGTTTAAATGTGACTCTGTACGTGTGCACGTGTATTGATGATTGTATATTTAACACGCGCATACATACAAAGTCCCATTTAAACATTTTACGCCTATATACTACACGCTCCCTTTGGGGTGAGGTAGCATTCCTAGCATTCATACTCCCATTACCTGAGCCTCGATGCGTGCACGTCCTCTTCTCGCAGACGCCAAGCACGGTCTGAGCTTGCACGCTGCCCCGGGACAGCCCTTTTGGAGGCAGGTTCACGTAAGGGGTCAGCCGCCCATGGTGACAAGGAAGTGACACCTAGTGAGTCCTTCCCTGCACGAGGTCACGTGACTGGCCAGCCATCTCCCAGATGGCACATCAAAAAAGGAAGTACAGGCCCTGGGGTATTCGGTGTTGTAAGAAGCACCTCAAAGTCAAGAAAAGTGTAGAGCGCCTTGTATCACAGGAGGCACAGACCCCACCCCCTCTGCAAAATCCAGCGAGCACTTCAAAGAGGATAACACAAGGCCTTCATTATTTGAGTTGCCTCCAACACCTCTGGATAGGAAGCAAAGGACGTGGTGCCTCGAAGCGCTAATAAGCCACAACTTAAGTTAAAAAATAAATCGCACCTCGCAATTGGTCACAAGGTACAAAGTCCACAGAGGAGCACATCACCCAACGTCAGTGGCGCGCTCAGTTAAGAACCCCCATTACCGGCGGGTTTGGGCTCTCAGCTCTGCATCCTTGCTCCTGCAGTTTCACTGGTAGCAATGAGAGCGTGGACTACAAACATCACAGCATGATAAGAAGAGCTGTTAGTTAACAAGTCTGCCTGGAGCGCAGAAGAGCCTTGGAAGAGACACGGGAGGGCAGGAGCGTGACGTCGTAAGCGTGCACGTTTGCATTCCCTGCGGCTCATGCCAGTGGCGGCACCTGCAGTCTTCGCCCACTGTGCTTGAGGAGTGCTGCGCGGCTTGTGAGGCTGTGGGACGGGGCCACGTCTTAGAAGTGCGTTCACAGACCGGAGTCTGGTCGTGCACCGGTCTGAAACACTTGTGGAGGCAACACAACCACAATAAGGCTCGCTGGTCGACAGCGCTTCGCTCTGCAACGCCAGGCGAGCCCTAAAAAGGACCTGATTACTACTATTAATCATTACACGGTATGTTACCACTACTGCGCTTGTGCTGTTAAACCCCTGGTGATGGCAATAGCCTTCACCACTATGAGGGTAGCGCTTTGGGCACCCTCCCAGTTCAACAAGACCACAATCCGTTAGACAGGCCTATGTCATTGCACACACTCCTAATCCGTGTTCACCTATGACAACAATTCTATGTCAGGACCGGAGGCTTCAGATTATGCTATATCTTCCTTTGCTTTATTAACATAAAGACTCCACAGCAGCTTAGGAAAAGATATAATAAGAACAAAAATGCTTTAAACATAAAGCATTAACGTAATGTTCAACAAAAAATAAACAACAACTCCCAAGAGTCTCTTGCGCAACAACAGTCCATAGTCCTTTTACTCTGTCCATCATCACTATATAACCGGACTTCTCATCATCTTCCTCCTCTTTCTTCGCTGCTCCCGCAGCCAGATAAGTGCTTTTCTATTTGTTACCTTTTCATTGTGATTGATTGTCTTGTGTACGATCTTTGGGGGGGACTCCTTGCATGGTTTATTTCCTTACAGAGTCCCCAGTTGCGGGAACGTTCTTCGTTCCTACGCGACTTTCTTCCCACTTGTGTGCGGTGTGTACATAGACTGCAAGGGGGCGGCCTGTCGTCTCGCCGACCCGCCGGCGCGCCTCCGCAGTGCGAGGAGCCGCGCCGTAGGGTCTGCTTGCGCGGGGGCCGATCCTCGCGTACCCCTCTGACACCTGGTGATCCGGGTCAGTACTTTTGCCCATTTTTTGACGCCCTCTGGGGTCTGTATGGCGGTTCTGACCGCGTGAATCGCCTTCGGGCGAGATCTGTGCACCTCTTTACCCGTGTGTGGCCTAGCGCGCTTGAGGGGTACGTAGACCCGGTCCCGGCGAGGAGGGTCTGCGCGCTTGGGGGTTGGTGCAGCCCACCCGCCACGTCAGCTGGCCCAAAACGTGATCGCAGCCGCTTGGCCTGCCCACATTCGAGAACTTTCTCGGTTGCCGCCCTCTTGGGTGCCCCGCATTTGCCCTTGGTTCCGAGATGGAAGGGGAATACGATGAGGAAGCCTGCCCCTACCTGCAGGATGATGAGTTCTATCAGGCGGTAGACAACTCCATCTATCGTTGCGTGACGGAGGTGGTAGGGCCCATGGAGGACCGCCTTTCCGCCCGCATCGTGGAGGAGTGCGCGAAGCTGGCAGCGGCGCAGGTGCCTCCGTCCCCCGAACTCCCGGGGACGTCCGGCGGGTTGCCACCCGCTCCGAAGAGACCTCGTGGGGAGGGACCTTCATCAGAGGCCCAAGGCGTGGACAGGGGCGCTTTCGAGCGGCTTCGTGACGCCTTCCTGGCCAAGGCGACGGCGGTGCCCCCTGCACCCTTGGTGGATCCTGGCACTTCGGGCGACGTGTCTACGGCGCCCGCCTCCCCGATCTACGACTCTCCGGACTCGGATGACGACGGGGAGTCGACCCGTTCCTGGCTTCCGACACCTTCAGCGAAGGAGATGCCCCGAGACGAGTCGGGCATGCTGGACCCGGACGAGATCGTCCACCCCCGATCCGCGGCATGGGCCCCGGGGGAGACGGTGGCGAAGTTTGTCGCGGGCAGACTGCGCAAGCCCCTAGAAAAGGAGGCGAGGGGTTGCCTGCGTGGGGAATGCCCTCGGCCTACCCTGGAAGGGAAAGTGGCCATGACACCAGAGTTGGACCCCAAGATGGCCACCTTCCTGGCGAAATTCATGAAGGACCCCAGGAAGGGGATCGACCGGTCCTGGCGGGCTTGCCAGGACAAGTTGTTGGATGCGGTCGGGCCCGCCACGAAGATCCTCGATATGGCGGAGGAGGCTCGAGTGAATGGCACTGCCATTTCACCGGAGGTGCTCTCCAACTGGGCCCAGAGGGTGATCGTATTTTTGGGCAACGCCAACTGTGCCCTGTCCACGGAGAGGCGGCGTTCACTCCTTATCAAGCTGGACCCGAAGCTGGGGGACCTGGCCTCGTCGGAGGCAGGTGCCGTGGCTCAGGGTGGCCTCTTCGGTGAGCCTTTCATCCGCGAGCTGGGAAAGTTCGTGAATACGTTCACGTCGCTGGACAAGGCTCAGTCCAGCATCAAGAAGGTCTTCCACCAGCGTTTTTCTGGAGGGGCCGGTCGCGGCAGGGGCCGCGCGATCGGCCGTGGTCAGCAGACCAACAACCGAGGACAAGGCTCCGGAAGAGGTCAGTACCAGACCTCAGCCAACTACACCAACTTCTACCCCACGAGGGGACAGCGCTATGGTGGCAGAGGGTTCAAGAAGAACTCCGGACAGGGAAATGCCCCCGGTAAGTGTACTTTGCTTGGATCAAGTTCCGATTGGGGGGCGGCTGGCAAGCTTTTACGGGGAGTGGGAATTGCTCACTGCCGACGCTTGGGTTTTGCAAACTGTAAGAGGTTTCCATATCAAGTTTTACGACCAGCCAACTCAGGCGAGGCCCCCGCGCCCGATGGTTTTTTCAGAATCCGACGCGCGATTGATAGACGAGGAGGTCTCAGACTTGCTGCGCAAGGGAGCCATCCGTCTATCAACGCGCCACCCACATGGGTTCCTCAGCAACGTCTTCCTAGTGGACAAGACGGATGGGGGCAAGAGGCCGGTGATCAATCTCAAAGAGTTCAATGGGTGGTTGGTCTACCGTCACTTCAAGATGGAGGGGATCCACCTCCTTCGAGATGTGCTCCTCCCTCGGGATTGGATGGTACGACTGGATCTCAAGGATGCCTACTTGGTCGTTCCCATCCACCCCCCTCATCGTCGTTTCCTACAATTCCTGTGGGACGACAAGGTGTTCGAATTCACCGCCCTGCCGTTCGGTCTTTCTTCGGCCCCGTGGTGCTTCACGAAGGTCCTCCACCCGGTGGTGGAGTTTCTCAGAAGTCAGGGGGTCCGGATGCTTGTATACTTAGACGACATCCTCCTCATGGGGCAGTGCCCGGAGGTGTTGGCGGGCCAGCTGCGTCAAGCCGTCGGCCTGCTGCAGAGACTAGGGTTCGTCATCAACGGCTCCAAGTCGGTTTTGGTTCCCACTCAACAGATCACCTTTTTGGGTTTTTGTGGTGGACTCGGTACAGGCGGTCTTGAGCCTGCCGGGTCGGAAGGTCGCGAAGATTCGACACCTGCTTCGGCAGACGATCGCAAGAGAGCGTACGTCACTGCGTCATATCGCCAAGGTGGTGGGCCTTCTCTCGTCCTCCATCCAGGCGATTTTCCCGGGCCCGCTGCGCTACAGGGCTCTGCAACGCTTGAAGGCGCAGCATCTGCGCCGGGCAATGTGTTACGACCAGTGGGTTCCCCTCACGGACGAGGTGAAGGAGGAAATGTCATGGTGGCTGTCTCACATGGAGGCATGGAATGGGCGAGCGATCTTCGGTTCGTCTCCGGACCTGATCATAGAGTCCGACGCCAGCAGGTCGGGCTGGGGCGCCCGGTGCGGGGATTTTTCCACCGGCGGCGCCTGGTCGTCAGAAGAACAACAATTGCATATCAATTGTTTGGAGCTCCTTGCGGGCTCCTTCGCAGTTCGCTGTTGGACCAAAGACTCGGTCAAGGCTTGTGTCCTGTTACGGATGGACAATATTTCGGCGGTTCGGTATGTGAACCACCTAGGAGGTCCTCGTTCCCGCGCCTTGGCGGATTTAGCGAAGGATTTCTGGGATTATTGCCTGTCTCGTCACATTGCGGTGACGGCGGAGTATCTGCCGGGCCAGTGCAATCAGGTAGCGGATTGGCACTCTCGTCATCTCAGGGACGCCAGCCAGTGGAAACTGGATCCGGAAGTCTTCCGGTGGCTACACTCCCTTTGGGGTCCCTTCTCGGTGGACCTCTTTGCGTCCCGTCTCGACCACCAGCTGCCGCGGTTTTACAGCTGGAGGCCGGACCCTCTAGCGGAGGCCACGGACGCGTTCTTGCAGGATTGGAGTCGGGAACAGCCGTTCGCGTTTCCCCCGTTCTCCATGATCATGCGAACAGCGGCTCAAATACGCCGCCAGGGTGCGGAACTGGTGTTGGTTACACCGCTGTGGAGGTCTCAAGTATGGTTTCCGGTTCTTCTGGAACTTTCTTGGGATTTTCCAACCCTACTCCCCCTGTTTCCTCTGCTCCTGACGAACCCGGATCAGGAACCTCACCCTCTCGTCGTGCAGAACACTCTCCGCCTCGTGGCGTGGAGGCTCTCAGGAGACGCTGGGCGCTCCCGGGCCTTTCGGGGTCGGCTGAGCACTTGCTCTCCAAAGCATGGGCCGACAGTACGACGAAGCGTTACAGATCCGCTTGGCTTAAGTGGATGCGTTGGTGTTTACGAAGGGATCTGGATCCCGTGGTCGCAGGCCTTGTTCCCGTGCTGAATTTCCTGGCGCATTTGGCCGACAAGGGTCTAGCGTATAGGACGATCAATGCTATCCGGTCGGCGATCTCTGCGGGCCATGTTAACATCGATGGCCACCCGGTAGGGGAACATCCTTTTGTGTGCCGGCTTCTGCGGGCTGTTCGCCTCGCACTGCCGCCAGAACCCAGGTACTCCGTCCTTTGGGACGTCAATTTGGTTCTGAATTTGTTCCTGTCGTGGCCAGCCAATTCTTATCTGTCTCTTAAGGAGCTGTCGGCGAAGTTAGCCATGTTGTTATGTCTGGTTTCTTGTAGGCGCGTCTCGGACGTGCGCGCGCTGGATGTCTCTGCACGCATTTTTTCCCCGGATGGGGTTACTTTCACCGTGGGCCGGCGTACTAAGACGTCGTCGCGTTCCATTTCTTATCCAGCCTTTACTGACACTCCTAAGTTGTGTGTCGTGCAATGCCTCAAAGCATATGAGGACCTGACCTTGGATCTGCGCCCTCCGGGCGAGCGTCAGTTGTTGATTGCCCTGCGGAAGCCACACAAAGCTGTCTCCTCCCCTACTATTGCTCGGTGGGTGCGATGGGTCATGCAAGAAGCAGGCATCAATACTTCTCTCTTTGGAGCACACTCCGCCAGGGGGGCCATGGCCTCTAAGGCATTCTCGGTGGGTGCTCGTCTGGAGGACCTAATGCGCGCGGCGGATTGGTCCTCGGATTCCACCTTCAAGAGGTTTTATTTTAAGCCGGTGGTGGATTTGGCTCAGTTGGTGGTAAGTAAGCTTTAAACTAGCATAATCTGAAGCCTCCGGTCCTGACATAGAATCGAAATTTGCCTAGCTTACGTAACGGTAAGTTTCAATTCTATTAAGGACACGGAGGCGAGGATTATCCCACCCGGGCCACAGTGGTGTCTCTACCCACCCGTATGGCAGTAAGTAAAGCGTTTTCCTTTACATTGTCAGTACTGTGTTAATCACTGACTGCTCCTCGCCTTGTTGTCGCATTCCTGGGCCACCTCGCTGACGCTGTTCCTTTTTTGACAGGCAACGACGGTGTTAAGCAGGACCAATGAGGCTCAGGCGTGATCTGCGCGAAGAAAGAGGAGGAAGATGATGAGAAGTCCGGTTATATAGTGATGATGGACAGAGTAAAAGGACTATGGACTGTTGTTGCGCAAGAGACTCTTGGGAGTTGTTGTTTATTTTTTGTTGAACATTACGTTAATGCTTTATGTTTAAAGCATTTTTGTTCTTATTATATCTTTTCCTAAGCTGCTGTGGAGTCTTTATGTTAATAAAGCGAAGGAAGATATAGCATAATCCTCGCCTCCGTGTCCTTAATAGAATTGAAACTTACCGTTACGTAAGCTAGGCAAATTTCGATTCTGCATTAAGGATCCAGACAAAAATACAGTTGGGCACTGTGAGCCGGAGTAAACGTCTTTACCATGCAGAGGACTTTTCTGTCCCAACTAATGCCTCTCCCAGATCAGAACACCGCAAGCTAACTCCTAACCAGGTGAGGATGGGTGCTCAGAGCGGTAAAATCTGCGCAAAAGTCCGTCGGCATTCCAATGACTCAATCCGGCCTTGTGCTCCACATAAAATTCTAACCCTAGCAAAGAAATAGCCCTTCTCAACAACTTGGGATTTCTTCCCTTCATAGCCATCAACCAGTTCAGTGGTTTATGATTTGTCTGCTCTACAAAATAAGTAGAAGTAATACATTTGTTTGTTGAAATTAATAAAAATTGTTACAAAAAACCGCACAGTTTATCCTTTCTATACCTTGCTTGATATTACTGAGACATCAACATATAATTTAATTTAATTTGCTTCTTGTTCATACAATGGGAAGATTAAAAGATCGAGCCATTAAAACTGTTGATGTATATTCCACCTTGAGACAGCATTTAGATTTCATCTGTATTGTTTTGGCCCCCCAGGCTTGTCTTTGAGTAAGTAGCCTTTGGAGTTGTCGTGCAAATTTTCATAGCCTTTCCAGTTCCATTGGGATTTCTTAGTTAAAAGGGAGTTTCATTGCTTCTATACAAGTGCGGGTGCCATACTTTGAAAAAAGTGGTTTTGATAAAGTGCAGCATGTGTAACTCAGATATGGACAAATGTAGGCAAAATGGGCCAAAGATTCCTCCTGCTGATGGCACAGTCAGCTGGAATAACGGTCGCAAGAGATTTCCAACTGACATTTATGTCTTTTATTGTCAAAGCCATAAGTCTGATTATTAGGATCTGTTTTAAAATTGATTTGTTCAGTGCACAATTTAGATAAGGCGGCATAATTTATCCCTGTAAGAGCTAATTATAACCCAGATGTTGCTTTCATAACAATAAAGTGAAAGGTGGTGTTTGTCTGCAGGTCATATTTGGATGATATTGTATATTGAAATGCGACCTTCTTTCAGGAAGGTGATGTCCCTAATACCAGAGTTGTTTAAGTGCAGTTTTTTCTTCTAAAACTAAAAAGGGTTGTTGTGTGAATATTGAGTATCTTTCTTTAGCATAAAATTAGCATGCTTGCCAATTTTTATTTCAGTTGCTCTTTATTTAGTAAGACCACCTACATCTTAACATAACTCCAGAAAGTATTTGAAGTTGAAGATTTTTATAAGAATTTATATTTTTATGAAAGCAATTGCCACATTCTGTAGATCTAAAAACTGCGGATTAACAGCAGTGTGTGTATGATTCATAACAATGACGTTTACATTCTGCTTTCTGATGTTTCTCTTCATAACAAAATGTATTTCACAAACCAAATACACAAGTACCGAGGTATTGTTTAAAAATTACACTAGAATAATGACTGGAAACAAAATCCTTCCAACATACTAAGCAAATGCATAGGTGCCATTATAATCTGAATTTGCATGGGCGTTTTGATACTAGTGCCTTCTCAAAGTCACTATTCATTGTCTTGTTTTGTTTTTTCTTTCAGATTTGATCTGGATTCTTTATGGAAAATGGCAAAACTGGCTATAATCCGAACAGAACGACTCAAATGATTTTTGTCATTTTTAATATTGAAGTTAGCCTGAAATGAATAATGTTGATCAGAAAATGTTTGAAATTACCATGCTGGATTTTTCAAAGACAGATTCTAAAGACAGAATTGTGGAATTTTGATTATTTACTTTGCTTGAAACTGAGAAATTATACTGTGTCTGTCAATGGAGACTGTGGAACAAGCGAGGTGTTGTTTGACCTGTGCCAACGCAGACACTTTTTTACAGCAGGGCAAATTACAAAGGGAACACTATTGAATGGCTGTCATGGCCTTGGGCCTCTCGGAGTTGAATTAAAGAAGAATTTAATATCTGAATGGTGGAACTCTGTAGTAGCATTCAGGGAGCAGGTATTTGCAATTAATAGCCGGCATTATATATCAAGGGTTGTACATCCAGTCGAAAGGACTACGATGTCGGTTTCATGTGATGCGCTGAGACAAAATCTTCAAAACCAAGAGCTGGCTAAAGATGATCATCCTTTATCACTTGCAACACGAACAAAGACTTCTGAAATGCTGCGTGGAAGCCTTTTGCATGGTAATCTCTACTTCAGCTTTACTGACAAAAATGTTAAAGTTTGTCAACAATGCACTTATCTGGGCTAACTGGCTATTGTTCCTTTCAGATGGGTGGTGACCAGATGTTGTATTTTATGGAGATTATTGTTGGTTTATGCAATCTAAGAAGTAGAGGTTGTTGAGTGAACCTTATGAAAATAACTTTCTGGACACACAATGATTCGGTAGTTTGTTTATATAAAGCACACACTAGTCTTTTCAGTGTAAGAGAACTTTATGCACTTGGGATCTTTATCATTTTTATCTGCACTGGCACGCCACATCAGCAGTTTAAAGTCGCACACAGAGAACAGTGTGCGAGAATGTGACGTGATGCATGCTTAAGCAGCATCTGGTCTGGATTTTCACTTGCATGCATGTGTGTATGAACTCTTGTATGAAGTAATATGTCAATCGTACAATCTGTAAGACATGGATAATTTGAACAATTTTATATTTATTATTAAAGGATTGTTTGTTTCAGTACTGCATAGGTTTTGCCAGAAAACGCTCGAAAAGGAGTAGCAAGAGACAAGCCATGTTATCCACAGGCATCAGGTCTCCTTCCTTGATGAGTCCAGGTCATAGGATGCAATGTTGAAACTGTAGGTTAGATAAAGCATTCTTAAAATAGAGCTCTCCCTTGATAGCTTTTTTCTTGAATATTTCAAAAGTTGCTGTTGTGGTCCATGCTGGATCAAGAATTTGTGATGAAAATAGATGGCTTTTAATCCTGATGAGATTTAGACCAATTTTGTTGTGCTTTGGTTTTACCTGGTATCATGTTTCGGGCCAAGAATTCCTCATATGTCGAAGAAACAAATATTTTGTGGTATGAAGTTGTAGGAAGGCACATGTGAAATGCTACCTATCAGCTTATGAATTAGTATGATGAGAGGTAACTCTAATTTTAAAAGGGTGGGATCAGTATCCAATAGACTTTAATTAAGAGGTGCTAATAGCATGGAAGAGATCCACCCCACCCCCTTTACAGGGAGCCAGTTTACAGTTCTGCATGCAAAGTTTTAATTTTAATGTATGCCACTTTGTCCCCTCTATGTGCACACTATTGATTATAGACAGGGAGTATGCTTCACCCTTTCTACCACTTTAAGAAGGTGCACTTTACATTGCATAATGTGTAGAGTATATTGCTTTAAACATTGTGTAAATAAAGGCTGTCTTGTAGTTAATGTTACCTCCGTTTGATTGGTTAGTTTGCTACTGTGAATTAAGTAGCTTTCCTCAAATAGTGACTTTCCAAATTGGTTGCAGTATCAGCTTTTCAAGAGCAAGTAAGATTGACTTGACTAGGTTTTTGTAGTTGGTGCAAATATTAACTGTAAAAATCATATGGATACTAGAACCAAAAACATTTTTATTTACAATTAAACTAGTGAAACTTGAAGCCCAGATCAGAATCAGGTGGCAAGAGTTGGGTGGGGAGAAAGCCAGACTTGGTGTACATATGGTTATTTAGAGCTGTGTGTGGGGTTAGTCTCCATTTTTACTTTAAGTTAGATTTCTGTATATTTCAACTGTATTTTTGAATTAACTTTTTGGCTTGTTACAAATATGTGCCAGAGAGTGTTTGTTGTCAATTGTGGAAGGAAAAAACATTAATTCTAAACTCAAAACTAAAATGCTTCGATAGATTGTTGTTTCGTTTTATCAACCAATGAAGGATACTTGCAATTCAAATGGCCACTAGGTTCTAAACGTCCAAAGTATTTCTCAAATTAAATGATTAGAATTTCTCAAAAGGGTCTAAAAACTGGTCATTTAAATAAGAGGTTCATCTAATTCAGCCAATGGCCAATGGGTGTGTTTAATCAAATGATACCATTTAGCTTGCCGATTTGATTCAGACTGTGACTAGGGAGAAGGGAAGAGACGCACTTCAGATTTCTTAAAAACAATAGACCCACATTCTTTTAGTCATTATGATCTTTTTTTCATTTTATGATTGTTGCCTAGCATTTTAAATACAACATTTAAAAAGGCAAAATATCCAAATATCCGTTTTATAGATTGTGTTCGTATTGTGTGTTTAGAAGTCACAGTTACTCTGCTGGTTACTTTCAATAGCAGATCCGTGCCTTTCTCCAAGGTACGACTAGGGATCCGGAAATTCTGTGCATTAGCTCTGGTGTACCAGCAGGTAACTTCATTTGCCTCTGTTGCTGCTTTGTCCTGCCTATGGCATTACAACACAGAACTTCATGTAGGGTATTCCTTCATACACTTTTTCTCCAAATCTTTTTCTCAATGTGCAATTAAGTCTGACCACCACCACACCCCAATGATTGGGTTTCAACCGTGCCAAGATTATACGCTAGCAGATGTCGGTCATGGACCCCCATAAGGTATGTCGTTGGTGCCTTTATGCTATACTTGATTCCACGTCCTGCAATAAATTATTGCTGAAGCATCCAAAGGTCATTAAGGAGCAGGAGGTCAAGCTCTACATAGCTTAGTAAAAGAAGTGGGTGTTGGTCCCACTCCAAGTTGTGAGGTCGTCCCTGTTCATTGTCTTCTTACAACTTCTAGATGAAGCTGAAATAGAAGTCAAAAAGAAAACCTTGAAGTTCAAATGCAGCTCTGACCTCCCTGATGTTCCCCCTTCAGAAAGACGTTTTATAGTTGACACTTGAAGCGGTCGACTTGCCTTGTTCCGATTCTCAAACTGATTTTACCTGAGTTTCGAAGGGTACTTTCAACTCCACAGCAGATTACAGCGTTAAATGAGATCATCCTGCAGCCCTTCAAGTCTTTTCCCGATACTTCTGGTGTGCATCAGGCCTCATTCATCTCTCAAGGCCTCCAGTCTGACTGCTACTAGCAGGTCCGCACCTGAAGCAAGCTGACCCATGGCTTCCTCAGTCCTCTTGCCTTTGGCACCGGACTGTGTTTCAGCTCCCAAACCGCAGACTGCACCGATTGTTCTTGTATAGGCCCCCCTGGGTCCAGATTTGGAGGAGTTTGGACTAGACCCCAAATCCGATTGTATATTTGGAAATAGTTTTGTCTAGGGCCCGTCCCATTCCACACTGTGCCACCACCAAGGTACAACACCAGATTGAGGATGACTCTTATTCTACTCCCTTGCTTCGGGGGCAGTACTTCAGGTGGATGAGGCCCTTTATGCCTGTGATTCTTATGCTCATCAAGGTCTTGACGATGAGAAGGCGGACCAGTTGTCCCCCCCTCATTATTCTGGTGCTGGTTTGTATTTTGATCTCCAAAATGCCAGTGGTTTATATTCTTCACCAGAGACCGAATCTAATTCCCCGATGGGGGATCACGAAAGAGGAAAGGCCCACATTGCAGCTATAGTTCACAAAGCCACGAGGTGTTAGATTCACAGTTGCATACAGTGGACACAAAAGCTAACCTTTTGACTGACATTTTGCAGCCTGGAGTATTGAATCTGAAGCCCTTACTGCCTTTTAATAAAGTCCAGACGTAATCCCTCATGGCAGTTTGGTCTGAGTCTTCCTTACACCAGCCAGTGAGGCACCCCAATGCATAATGACACGAACTAACGGCAGATGACCCAACGTTCTTTTGTATTTCCATTCTTTATTGGGGTTTCCTCAGATGTAAGAGCCATAAAAATAAGAAACATACGTGCATGTGATCAGTCAGACACAATTGGCCTCAGCTGTTTTAACATAGATGCCAGTCCAGTTTAGCGTAGGCCATTTTTTTATTTTTTATTTATTTATAAAGTTTTATATAGCGCGAACTTGATCCCGAAGGATATCCGAGCACTTTACAATTTGAGGCAATGAAATAACTTCCCACCCTATTCCCCTATAAACCCACATCCCGCTATGGAACTAAAAATGCAACATTAGAACAAAAACATTTAATAACTACTAACATTTTTACACAGATAATAAAAATAAAAACAAATCTTCTAAAAACAAACCTTATACCAAAAATACATGCATCACACACGTACAAAATAAATACAAACATAATTACATTAATACAAAATCCCAAAATAATCTCTTAAAGTGTAGTTTAGTTAATGTAAAGAGGGTCCTGCGGGCTGGCACCCAAGTAATAGGAAACAAGAAGACCATCTCAAACTTCATGGACCAGCAGAGGCCTCCGCCAAAGACCAACAACATCTTTGCGATGTTCTGTGTCCAATGCAAGACTGGAATGAACACACAACCATACCTGGCCAACAACCTCACTGCCTCTATTGGACAACACATGTTTCCATTACCATCGTGCTCGGTGGGTTACTGTCCTGTGGGGTGTACTGTTTCCACAGTATGTCCTACAGAATTAAAACATTACAAAAAAAACACAAATACATAAAGTCCTGTCAAGCAACAACAAAAAAACAGCAATTACAATACCAGTACTCCTGTTCCTGCATTTTATCATGTCATCATGTTGCTCCACCATAACTCCTGTTCCTGCATTTTATCATGTTATCATGTTGCACCACCATAAGAATTAGCTAGGGAGTATGTAAATAGTAAACAACTTACAGTAAAACTAAATAGAAGAGAGCAATCTAGAAAGAAACCCTAGAGGGAGATAAGGTGAACAAATTTGATTAATCCTTTCCACATTTTTCACAATACACTGTTGCTGTCTAAGTTCACTTGAGTAATCGAACCTTGAGTCTCTGCCCAATGGCGTTCTTAGTGTTTATGTGCGGCCCTTAATTGGCACAGAACCCCCCAGACACCTTAAAATTTATCTTTTTGATAATTTACTTGGTAGATGATTTTTTCGAATAATGCCACGTTATATGTGTCCTGGAACCATGTGCCTAGTGATGGAATTTTGTCTATCTTACATAGCCTCAATATAGCCAATTTGATCACTGCTAAGAATGTTGTGAACCATCTGCGTTGCTGCTATGTTTTCTCTGGTAACTTAGATGCTTCATGCAGCATTACTATTTCCATAAACCGAAGATCTGACCTCCCGAATGTCATTTAGGAATGCCCAAACGTTGGCTCAGTAACATAGGCTCAATATATTACTGTTGGGTTTATTACATCTCCAATATAATGCTGTTGGGCTGTGACCTGCTTTCTGTAATTTTAGTGCTGACCAATGCCAAAAATGTAAAATCTTAAAGTATCCAAATGTAAATCTGATCTCCCTCAAATGTTTATTGTGCATGGCTTCATGATCCCTTCAGTTTTCCTCCGTGTGATCTAAATGTAAGGCTGTGACCATCGTTCTCTGAGGTCTGCTGATGTCGATTCCGCAGACTGCTGAAAACCTGGTTGTTCCCCCAATAATAGTGAAGTAGTGTGGCTCACTGGTTAGAGGCGGCAGACCCGAGAGCAGAGGACGGCCCGGGACCAGGGTTCGATTCCCGGCGCGGCAGGTTTCTGGACCAGGGTCAGCGGACTCGATAATTCTCTCGCCTCGGTGCCCACTCTGATCAGCGATCACACTCGGCAACTCTGGGCATTAGCTTGCCTCATCTTCACTAACGGCCCCACCAGACCGCCGGGGATGCCTGGTCTCACCCTGGAGATACCCATTAAGGGACCATCTCTCAGGGAAGCCAGGAAGGGTTTCGCAGCGGTCGAAGCGCCTTGGGACCCTCCGGGTAAGTAGTGCGCTATATAAATGCCTATACATTTACATTTACATCCCCAGGAGTACTGTCAAGCTGTTGCATTAGCGCTGGGACGCCCGAGGGTAGCTACGCGCTCTAGAAATCCTTAATCAAATCAAATCAATGACTACTTAGTATTCTACGTACACCCAGTCCTTTGTATAGTCCCATGTGTGAAAGTATTTAAGAAATGTTGATGTATTTGTTACTATGGATTGTGATTTGAGTGCAGTTTTCAGATAATGTATCAACTGGTAATAACGCCAGAATTGTAGATCCTATTCTTCGCATATTTCTGCAAATGTTTTAAACGCTCTTCTTTATTAAACTGGTTTATTTGGTCTATGCCCCTTTTCTCCCTTACTTTCCATGCTAATTCTAATTTATCAATGAAAACTTCTCTGTTGTCCTAGAGAGATGCTCCCTCATTTAGTCTACAGTTAACACTCCGCTTCCTATGCACCCCGTGCAATGCACACTAGAGTGAATGAGTGGCAAGGTTGATGTGCTCAGCTACTTTTGGGCAGGGCAGTTAGTGTATAAAATTCCTATTCCTCTCCTCTAATGGAGTGTGGCCTGTCTCTGTGTACCCAACGTGGACATCCTGATGTGTCGCATTAAGTATCTGAGTTGAGCAGGATGATGAGCCAACCAGTAAGCTCCATATTTGGCTGTCATAGGCTCCCCCAATTTTGATAGATTCATCCTTATTTGCAAGTTTCTACCTCATTTTGGTGCTACCCCAGATAAATAATTCCATTTCTCTGTTTCGTGAAATCAATAAATCCATTGCCATTATGAACCGGATCATAGCGAATAGATTGTTACAATGTTGTGCTGCTTTTATTTTAATCACCTGCACTTTCTGTAATGAAGAGTTTTTATCTGGACTATATAGACCCTAGCCATAAGTGGGTGTATTTTATCTCTCACAATGTTCTCTTAACTTCTGTTTACCAGTATATCCAAGTATTTCAGTATTTCCTATTTCCACCTTAATTGGGAGGCCCCTAACCATGCCATTGTGGTGCTCTTAGTCTTGGGCAGTGCCTTGCTTTCGTCCCAATGTATATTTCAGCCCAATAACCTGGAAAATGATAAGATCTAGTATATCAGCGCTTATATTTAGGTCAGCCAGTGTGACTAGCATGGCATGTCCATAGAGTAGTGCTTTCTGCTCCTCCACTGCTGTATGTATTCCCTATATTACTCTATGTTGGCAGCTAACTACTGTAAAGGGGTTCTAATGCTAAGACAAACCCAAGAGGGTGATAATGGGCAGCCTTGTCTGGTACTTTGTAGTATTACAAAAGGGGATGATGTATCCTCATTACACATCACTGTTGCAGATGGGTGTGAGTATAGCTATTTCACTTTCTTAAAAAAATCTTTGTCTATTCCCTTTCACTAGCACCCTAACTATATAACCCCATTCGACCCTCAAAAGCCTACAAGAATCTTCTCTGTGTCTTTGTACCTTTTTATCATTGTTCTCTTTGGTTAGCCATAGTATATGGGCTAATGTTCTCAAATATCCTACAGAGGAGTGACTGGGCACAAAACCTACTTGCAAAAGATGTATGATGGAAACTTCTATGCTGAGTGTGATGTCCCAGCCTAACGGTTCTTTAGTTTGTAAAATTAGTGAAGTCCACGCTATGCTATTTTCCCTATCAGTTCATTTAGTTAAGCACTTTGCGCAACAGGGGTACTAGCTTTGTTTTGTTTATTTTACAAAAACTGATGAAAGCCCATCTAACTTGAGGCTTTCTAAGTAGTCAGAACTTCAGTGGCCTTAGTGATTATTTTAGTTTTTAAGGTCTAGGCTCTAGACGGTGCATGCGCTGTCTGGAAAGAAAATGTGTACTTTGTGGGCTTCATCCTGTCCATAGGCTTCCCATTTGCTGGCTTCATCGTCGCTCTCATATGCTCTGTCCCCATTTGTTCATGGCATGCATGCGTCATGCCTCTTTCTGTGTTTATCCCTCTCCGAGAGCATGGACAAATTACTACTATACATCCACTGCTCCTATTTTAGCAACTGTTTTGGAACTACTTTTTATTTGTTTACAAGCACTTCACACAAGTGTTCGTGTTTTCACACTCTCCGAGCACCTTTTGTTAGCAGGCTTTTTAAATCTTGTTCTTATCTCTTCAAAATTAGAATTAGTCTCTTAATACCAGATGCCAGCCCCTAACTCTAATACTGGGATATTGTTCATGGTTTCTCTTCCTGCATTCAAGAATTAGTGTTCTCACCGCTAATTTTCAGCAGCAAAACTGCCACCGAGCTGTCCACTCTACCCAACATGGCACATACCACCTGTCACACCTCCTGCATCGTGTACTGTCCTTCACCACCCAATCTAAGTCACACTTTAGTTAAGATCAAAACTAAGCAGCAGGTTACCTAAAAGACAGCCACAGCAGAAACACACAATTGTAAATTTCTGCTCTGCCATCTACGCTGGGGATAGTGACATATGTGAATCTTGGCGCCCATATTTGATTAATGCGGATTCTTGTTATTTTCAAAAAGATACATGGACACATTGGCAACTTTTGAAGATTTCCCCAGGAACTGTGACTTTGTACGAAGTAAAGCAAACATTCAGAAAAATAAAATAAAGGAGCCTCATGTATGTGACTTTAATTTAATAGATTTATGCCAAATATACTATGAATTTTAATGTATAGTAAGCAGTAAATCAGACTATATATATTCCTTCCATAGTTTGGAACGGCTGACTGTTTTTTGATTTTGCTTTGTTTTACTGACATATGTAAATATCTGTTTTCTTAACTGTGAAAACGAGGCGAGGCAGTCGCATGCAAACTGCCTGACGTCGCGCGTGTCATCTTCAGACTGCAAATGAGGGCATACTTTCCTTTCCATTACTCGGGCCTCGGCCGCCGGGTGCTAACCTCTGTTGTATAGACATTGCCGAGGCCTATCGGCTTTCCCAGTGCTTGTTTCTTTTGTGGCCCGCCCTCCAGAGATAAGTCTTTCTCTTGAAAGCAAGGGGGGGCAGCAACCATTCCACAAAGTCTGACTCTTTCACCAGCAAATCTCACTGTTCTGAGTAATAAAGGTCATTATAAAAAGAGGTAAACGTGTGTACAGTTTCCATCGGATTTGCAAGTAATACTCCACAGTGTGTCTATTCGCCTGAGATTGTATGTTTGAAGTCTTCTTTTTTTAAGTTCTGAAGCTAATACTCTCCCTGTGTCCCTAAAGACAGAAACCAATCTTTTTCGTTTCCGTAAGGGACTTAAAACTTGGCTCTTACAGCAGTAATATGTAGCCCTGTATAATCACTCGCCAGTCTTTCTTCTTCAGTCTGTCCCTGAGCGCCGGGAAACCCACTGCGGGTAGCTGCGCGCTTTAGAAGTTTAAATAAATAAATAAAATAAACCTGCCCACTTTTTCGCCCTGTTCATAGTGATTCTGATTAAAATAATACCTGTGCTGCGTTGGAACTGTAAAATATGTTGGTCATATATTGTTTTAAAGGTTTTTTTTACCCCGCAGATTTAGCAACTCCTACCAGTACTACACCTTTACATGCACTCACATGTGAAATATCTTTACCAAGCAATCTACTACCATTCATACTTTTACATACTTATTTGAATTTTTTTTAATTAAAAGATTACTTTAAATATAGAGTGATATAATTATAGAAAATCCCGTCACAGTCTAACACTGCCACCTACTGTTCAACATAAGAAATATTAGCAAAACCTATAAAATGATACAATCAATCTTAATACCTTGTTTTACATTTATGCTGATTACAGGTTTACTACTATTTTAAAATTTTAAATTTCTGGGGGGAGACCCTCCAACCCTCTTTTTTAATTACCCTTACCACTCAATACCCATACCCACCCCATAACCTTAAAAATACCCTTACCATTCAATACCTTTACCCACTATAGCTATACCCCTACCACCTAATACACCCATCCACCTGTAAACCCCCAAAATACCCTTTCTACCCAATACCCGTACCCACCCCTAAACCCTAAAAAAGCCCCCCTACCACCTTTACCCACACCTAAACCAAACTAATGCCCTTACTGCCTAATGCTCTTTACCAACCCAAAACCCTGAAAACACCCTTAACACCAATACATTTACCCATCTTTAATACATAAGAAATACCCTTGCCACCAAATACCCTTACCCACCCCAAGATCCTAAAAATACCCTTATCACCCTATACCCTTACCCATCCCATAACCTTACCCATGCGTAAACCATAAAAATACCCTTACCACCCAATACCCTTACCCTGCCTTAAACCCTAAAAAAAAACCTTCTCATCCAATACCTCTACTCTCCGTAAATCCTAAAAATACCCCTTGGAACCTATATCCATCCCGATACCCATCCCTAAACCCTACAAAAATACCCTTCCCACCCAATACCCTACTCGCCCTAAACATTAAAAATACCTTTACCACCCAATACCCTTACCTGACTATATCTAGAAAATGTAGTAAATAAAAATATATAAACTACATACCACATACTCACCAAAACAAATATATATGCTTTGTAAAGACTTTCGTGGTAAAAATTGAGATGTAAAATATGCTTTGTAATTGCGTTTCATGACAAAAACTTCATGGTAAAGGCTATTCCGCTTTTTAACCAGTAACCTTTAGTTTACTTGTGAGGGAGCAAAGCTTAGTCAATCTATTAATTTCAGTCTCCAGTTAGTGTAGCCAATGTGATTGAATACTCATTTTCCTCTAAACATGTTTTGATGAAAGATCAAATTTGCCTCTTCTCTTCTCGCACTTTGTAGCAAGATGTGTTCATCCGCCAGGAGCTACAATGGGGGACTAATAGATCTAGATTTATTTATAGATTCACTGTGTCATGATCAGAGTCTCTATTGGGGACAATGACAGTGATGAGGGATCTGTCTTATTGATTGTCCTGAGACCAGGAAGTAGTAGAGTCTTGAGCATGTGCTTTGTGGACAAGAGCTCATCTGTAAGTTCTGCGCCCTCCCCTCCCATACCTATCTTCGACTCCAGCAACAGCACCTCTGGACATCCAGACTTATCAAGTATCGAGTCTAGGGCCAGTCATTTTTTAAAGTATCCTCTCAGAGAGGAGGGGGGTCTCCAAGTATAAGGCAGAGGTGTCAAGGGGGTGGGATTTGAGGTCCCTAACTGTCGTTTTGTCCTCTGGTTCAGGCCCTAACATCTAATGTGGTATGTGTATCTACTTAGTCCCTTTAGTTTCCCAAGTTAAGTACTGTATGTCTTTCTCTAGGTTGCACTGCCTGAATTTATGTCTATGTATATCACTCTAGAAAGCAATTCTTACCACTGGAATCCATTATATACAAACCCTGGGTCCATTATTCACTTCACATACCTCTCTCAGGCTCCCTTAGTTTACTGGCACATTGGATGTCTTCATAATGTTCTTATTTTTAGGTCTCGCCTGAGCCAGCGCATGCGCTGCTCTGGCAAGACATTTAGTGAGTGGGCATTAGAAATCCGACCACAAGCTTTTTGCTGGCCTAGAGCGTGCGGTTAAGCGCACAGTAACGCGCATTCCTCGCAGCGCTCGATCAAGTGCCATCTGTCTTTCCTCTCGCTTGCTGTCCCAAACGCGCGCTTCAACGCTCCTCCCTCTCCACAGAGCGCGTCTCGTGGCCGCGGGTCTTGTTGCTCCTTCTCTCTGGCTCATCTACCAAGCTACCTTTACGACATTCAAACGGTGTAACTTCATTTCCTACTGACAGTCTCCTTTGCTCTCTCAAATTGAAGAAAGACTTTGACCCACCCGAATCTTGCGGCTGATCTCAGTCCTGATCTTCATATTGCTGGTTAAAAGGGCACCCTCCGGGTTGATCCCTCAGCCGGATTTGCCAGGCAACCTTAGCAGAATCACAAATGCCGAATGCTCACTCTGCTCAGCTGTTTCCTGGGGAAGCATGCATAGCTAGCTCTGCTCAGTGCCCCTCTAACCGTCCCTGACTGCTGTCCCACCCCTCGTGCTCCCCTTTTTTTTCTCTGTGCCTTATTTGCTCATGTATTTCCCCATGCCTCGTTTGCTACTCTTTCTCCACGCCGTATTTGCTCTTCCTTTTCTCCACGTCGTGTTTGCTCTTCAACCAGTGTAACTTTATCTCCTACCGACAGTCTCCTTTGCTCTTTCAAATCGAAGAAAGACTTTCACCTACCTGAATCTTGCGGCTGATCTCAGTCCCGATCTCCATATTGCCGATTAAAAGGGCACACTCTGGGTCGATCCCTCAACCGGATTTCCCAGGCAACCTTTCACAGAATAAGCACAGTGTAACAAAGCGATTTGCACTGAATCACAAGATGCTGCGCCTGAGCCGAGATTCTAACCTAGTTACCCAGTTCTAACAACTGCAGCCCTAGCCGCAACAGGTGTGATATTAGAAGATTTGTCATAAGAAGAAGCACTCCCTGAGCTCTGAATATGTAGTCCTTTCACCTGATATTGTCCGATTACATTAGGCCACACCCGCTTGCCTGTCCCGCATAGTTATAGCGCAAACTTGACTCAAGTGCACTATAACGCTTCACACGGAAATCAAGTTCAAGTTCAAGTTTGAATTTGTATAGCGCACTACTCACCCAGAGGGTCTCAAGGCGCTTGCAGGAGGGGGGAACTTTACTTATCGAATATCCAAGTTTTTAGTTGTTTTCTGAAGGAGAGGTGGTTCTGTGTAAGGTGGAGGTGGGTGGGGAGAGAATTCCAGGTCTTGGCCGCTAAGTAGGAGAAGGATCTTCCCCCCATGGTGGATCTTTGGATGCGTGGGATTGCGGCGAGGGCTTGATTGGACGATCGTAGTTGGCGGCTGCGGGTTTAGAAGGACAGGCGCGTGTTGAGGTATTCGGGTCCTAGGTCGTAGAGGGCTTTGTGTGCGTGGGTGAGGAGACGGAACGTTATTCTCATGTTGACGGGGAGCCAGTGGAGGTCTTTCAGGTGACCGGAAATGTGAGCTTGGTGCAGAATGTCTAGAATGAGTCTGGCTGAGGCGTTTTGGATTTGTTGGAGTTTTTTCTGTAATTTGGCTGTGGTTCCGGCGTAAAGGGTGTTTCTGTAGTCCAGTCGGCTTGTGACCAGTGCATGGGTGACCGTCTTTCTTGTTTCGGTGGGGATCCAACGGAAGATTTTTTTGAGAATACGTAGGATGTTGAAGCATGATGATGAGACGGCGTTGACTTGTCTGGTCATCGAGAGGGAGGAGTCCAGGGTGAAGCCCAGGTTACGTGCGGGTGCGGTTCCCAGGGCCGGTGGCCACCATGAGTCGTCCCAGGCAGAGGGGGATGATCCTAAGATGAGGACTTCCGTTTTGTCCGAGTTCAGTTTTAAACGGCTGTTCTTCATCCACTCGGCTACTTCTTTCATCCCTTCGTGTAGGTTGGTTTTGGCGGTATTAGGGTCTTTGGTGAGTGAGAGGATCAGCTGGGTGTCGTCTGGGTAGGAGATAATGTTGAGGTTGTGTTGGCGCGCGATGGATGCGAGGGGACTCATGTATACGTTGAAGAGGGTGGGACTGAGTGAAGATCCTTGTGGTACGCCGCAGATGACTTTGATGGCCTCTGATCTAAAAGGGGGGAGGCGGACTCTCTGGGTTCTTCCGGCGAGGAACGAGATGATCCAGTCCAATGCTTTTCCTTGTATTCCGACGTTGCTAAGGCGTTGTATAAGGGTGCTATGACAGACTGTGTCGAAGGCTGCGGAGAGGTCAAGTAGGATGAGGGCAGCTGTTTCTCCGTTGTCCAGTAGAGTTCGAATGCCGTCTGTTGCTGCGATGAGGGCGGTCTCGGTGTTTTGTTTGGCTCGGAAGCTGGACTGTGAAGGGTCGAGGGATTTGTTGGATTCGAGGAAGGCGGAGAGCTGACTGTTAACGGCTTTCTCAATGACTTTGGCAGGAAAAGGGAGGAGCGAAATGGGGCGGTAGTTCTTGAGTTAAGTGGGGTCTGCTGTGGGTTTCTTCAAGAGGGCGCTGAGTTCGGCATGTTTCCAGCTTTCCGGGAAGGTAGCGGAGTTGAGGGAGTAGTTGATGACGTCTCGGAGATGGGGTGCGATAATGGAGTCTGCTTTGTTGAAAATATGGTGGGGACATGGATCGGTTGGTGAACCTGAGTGGATGGTGTTCATCAGGCGGATGGTGTCTTCAGTGGTGATTGGGTTCCAGGCGTAAAGGTTGTTGGAGAGGGGTTTTAGTTCGGAGGTGGGTGGGGTGGACTGGTCTCCAAAGCTGTTATGTATGTCAGCGATTTTGTTGTAGAAGAACGAGGCTAGAAAGTCGCAGAGGTCTTGGGAGGCAGTGATGTCGTTGGTGCCGGCGGTGGGGTTGGTAAACTCTTTGACGATGTTGAATAGTTCCTTGCTGTTGTGGTCGTTGTTGTCGAGTCGATCCTTGAATGCTGATTTCTTGGTGGATCGGATAAGTTGGTGGTGTTTCCGGGTGGTGTTCTTGAAGGTGGCCAGGTTGTCAGTGGTTGGGTTTTTTCGCCAGGCTTTTTCAAGGGTGCGACAGATCTTCTTGGATTTCTTAAGGTCATCATTGAACCAGGGGGCTTTTTTGCTGCCTTGCTTGATGTGGTGAAACTATTTATTGTGACCTCCATTCAGCAAGCAGAGCAATCAAGCAAAGAAGTTTTTAAGATTGTTCAATCTTTTTTCAAACCTAGGGCTATTGAGACTGAAGTTATCCCGTCGGGGCAACTCTGTGAAGACATCTCGGACTTCTTTGATAATAAAATTATGAAAGTCTATGGTACCTTCACGAGTCCTGAGCCCACAGTTATGGCGGACATGGTAAAAAATGAGCTGCCCTCCCTTTCCTTGGCTCAATTTCATCCTATTTCCCTCCCAGAGGCTTTGAAGGAAATACAAAAATGCAAATCAGGGGCCCCTGATGACCCCTGCCCGCCTAAGCTTTGGAAAATGATGTCAGACGCAATTGCATCACCACTCCTACATATATGGAATACGTCCATTGAAACAGGCCGGTTTCCTGAATGTTGGAAACATGCCACACTTCTCCCTCTGAAAAAGAAGCCCAGTGGTGCTCCCGATGACCTCAGTAATCTCCGCCCAATCTCTCTACTAGCAGCCCCAGGTAAAATGCTCGAAAAGCTGATACAACGACAACTGAACAGCTTTATCGAGGAAAAAGGGATTCTACATAAAACACAGTCAGGTTTCAGGTCCGGCTTCAGCACTGAGACCGCCCTTATTGAGGTAGCTGAGTCGATTAGATGGTCCTTAGATTCAGGAGCATCAGCTATGCTGGTGCTCCTGGATCTATCAGCCGCATTTGATACGGTGGATCATGGCAGACTGCTGCTACGGCTGAAGGACATAGGTCTGGAAGATAAGGCACTGAGCTGGCTCCAGTCCTATCTTACAGATCGCTCCCAGAAAGTGGCATTGGGCACCTTCTCCTCTAAACCCAAACGCCTCTGGTGTGGCGTCCCTCAGGGATCGGCACTCAGCCCGCTACTTTTTAATGTTTATCTAGCCCCACTTTTCACCCTGATTGCCAAATGGGGGGTCAAGGCGATTTCGTATGCAGATGATACGCAACTAGTCTTCCCCTATTTGGAGGCGTCGGAGGCGGCCTTCAGTCGAAGGAGGGGCTGCCTTCGAGATGTGGCCAGCTGGATGAATGCAAACAAATTAAAACTGAATGCTAGCAAAACGGAGGTGATATTCTTCGGTAAAAACACACATCTTCCTTCGGATCTGTAGTGGCCTCCTGAAATGGGTCCACCACCATCCCCCGGAACCAATGCGAAGAATTTGGGAGTAAGATGGGACGAGAATCTTTCTTTTTCCTCTCACATACAGCAGGTCACTACTGAATGTCTGCACAAACTCAGAAACCTCCGCAAGTTCCTTTCCTTTCTACCAGAAGAGTGTCGCAAAATGGTAGTCCATGCGACAGTTACATCCAGATTGGACTACGCGAACGGCCTTTATCTCGGCCTGCCTAAATATCTAGTGCAACGCCTGCAGATCGTTCAGAATGCGGCTGCGAGAGTGATAAAGCACATTCCTTTCAGACAGCATGTCTCTCCGCATCTGCGCGAACTGCACTGGCTCCCAGTGACAAGTAGAATTAAATTCAAAGTTCTTACCCTGGCGTTTAGAGCACTAAGAGGGACCTGCCCTAATTACTTGAAACTCAGACTCCCCCGCTACCATCAGGAGAGGCACCTGCGTTCTAATTCCCTGCTTCAGCTACTCGTCCCACGAGCTAGAAAAGTCAGACTTGGGGGCAGGTCGTTTTCTGCCGGCACGGCGAAACTCTGGAACGCCTTACCTCCTGCCATCCAATCTGCTACGACAGAATCTAGCTTTAAGAAGCTTCTAAAGACCTGGCTCTTTATGCAGAAAACCTAAGCAACCCCAGTGCCTCCTGCTTTGCTGAAGTACTCTTCCAGCGCCGGGACACCTCCTCGCGAGGTAGCTGTTCGCGCTCTACAAGTATCAGTATTATTATTATTATTATTATGATGGTTTTTCAAGGGTGCTAATTCGTCAGCGCTGTGGGTGATCCATTGTGTGAGGTTGGTGGCTGCTTGGTTTGGGTCCGAAGATTTTGCAGGAGGGTTTTGGTGAATCGATGTGAAGAGCTGGTCGGTGGTAATTTTGTTCCAGTTTCTCCGGTGAATTGGTTGTGGGTGGTTGTGGGTCGTAGTCTTTTTGTAGTTGAAGTGAACGCAGCTGTGGTCCGTCCAATGGAGAGCTGTGGTGTGATTAAAGGAGATGTGCTTGCTGGAGGTGAAGATTGGGTCGAGCGTGTGCCCAGCGTTGTGGGTGGGGGTGTCAACAAGTTGTTTGAGTCCGAGATTGGCGAGGTTTTCCATAAGGGTGGTGGTGTTGCTGTCGTTGTTCTTTTCCAGGTGGAAGTTGAGGTCTCCCAGTAGAATGTAGTCCTCTGATGGGAGGGTGTGGGGGCTGATGAAGTCAGTGATGTCTTCGCTGAATTGTGTGCGGGGTCCAGGTGGTCTATAGATGAGGGTGCCTCTGAGTGTGGTCTTAGGGTCGGTGTGAATCTGGAAGTGAAGGTGTTCGGCGGATGTGAGGTTGTCATCGGAACTGGTTGTGAGGCGGATGGTGTTCTTGTGGACGATGGGGATGCCTCCTCCTGTTTGGTTGATGCGGTCCTTTCGGATGATCTTGTAGCCTTCCGGGATGGCTATGGCGATGTCGGGTGTTGATGAGGCGTTCATCCAGGTTTCAGTAAGAAAGGCGACGTCCGGCGATGTGGTGTTGGGTAGGTTCCAAAGTTCAATGGCGTGTCTGTGGACCGAGCGGGTGTTGAGCAGGATGCACTTCAGATGGTTAGTGTTGGAGTTCTGTTTGGAGTCTGTGGATTTGGTGTGGATCCTGATGCAGTCGAACTTGCAGGAGTGGCAGGTGAAGGGTCCATGGGTTTGTCCTGGGGCGGCTTGGTTGCAGTTTGGGAATCGGCCAGGGTTAAGTGCTGAGAGGGTTGCGGCGTCGTACGATATGCGGGTGGAGTGGATTTTGCGGGGGCCAGGGGGTCTGGGCCGTAGACGGGCTTACCTTTGGCACACCTTCGGCGCGCATAGGGCGCGTCCGCTGCGAGTGGACGCTGCGCGTGTGTTGCTCTGACATATGTAGATAGTGGAGGGGGGCGGAGTGAGGGAGGAGCAGCTGGGAGGCGGGAGCGGGGTGGTGAGCCGGGCTGGGAGGCACAACAACAAACAACAAAATGGCAGCAAGCCAAATCAGCTCCCCTTACACAACAGTTTTTGAGCACAGTGTAACGAAGCGATTTGCACGGAATCACAAGATACTGTGCCTGAGCCGAGATTCTAACCTAGTTACCCGGTTCTAACATCCGCAGTCCTAGCCGCAAAGGATGTGATATTAGGAGATTTGTCATAAGAAGAAGCACTCCCTGAGCTGTGAATACATAGTGCTTTCACCTGATATTGTCTGATTACATTACATTAGGCCACACCCGCTTGCTTGTCCCGCATAATTATAGCTCAAACTTGAACCAAGGGCATTATAGCGCTTCACACAGAAATCAGCTCCCCTTACACAACAGTTTTTAAGCACAGTGAATTGAACTCGGCGCCACCACAGCATCACTCAGCACCACCACAGCCTCACTCAGCACCACCACAGCCTCACTCAACATCACCACAGCATCACTCACCATCACCACAGCATCACTCTGCACCACCACAGCATCACTCAGCACCACATCAGTATCACTCAGCATCGCCTTTGCACTAGTACACCACCACATCATCATCACTCAGCAAGACCTGAGTATCATTCAGCATCACCTCAGCATCGTCTCCGCACCAGTCGCAACCCCCACCACCCCTACCCCTACCACTACCACCTCAGCATCCCTCAGCACCACCTCAGCCTGCTTTCGGAATCTAGCACCTGTTGATTCTCCCCTAGTGTCTGGCTGCTGCTAGTGTTATAATACAGGTACTTGTTCCCAACCTTCACCCTCCGATTGTTTATGCCCCCTCAAAAAAAAGCTTTAACAAACAACCATTATATTAGGCAGAAACGAGTTGCCAGCATTGCAAGATCAAAAGAAAACTGAGGCCATTTTTTATTGTAAATACTTTTTTAGGTCTCGCTTTGTCTGGCTTAGTCTGGCTTTCTAGGATTGAACTTGTGTCGTGTGGATTGCATATGGGCTGACCTTTGTCATCCCGCACTTTCCTAGGTACCTCATCTGCGTCTGATGGAGAAAGGGCTCAGGAACCCCTGTAGTCTCACATACTCCAAGGTGCGTTTCTCATGGATCACCTAACACTGCTCACGATTATCAGCTAATTACTTCAGCTGCTGTCTTGAAAGCTTTGAGGTGATCCATCAAGTGGGGGGAGGGTCAAACATGTTTATCACATGCACATTTGCTATGGGATTTTGATTATGTCTACAGCCTGAACTACTGAATTAGTCCAAGTTTTGCAGAAAGCTAGATCTTGGTCCAGATCTTGTTATTTGCTGTAGCAAATGTGTTTAGTAGTTTCGTAGATATTAAAGGAAAAAGAAATATAGATATCTGAGAAAGCGGATCCTTCACAGGTCCACTGTGGTACTCAGCGCGGCCTGCTTGTAAATCTGCGACTGATCCGCGGGTCCGGAGGTCAATGGAAAAAAAAAATACATCCTCTCATACACTGACTCACCAACAACTTGTGACGTTACACAGAGGGTTGCCTGCACGAGGCCGGCAGTGCGTAGCGTGGTGTTCTATGCACATAGGTTGGCAGCAGAGCCTGTCTATAAGACCCCTCAAATAGTAGTACACCGTGCCAATTATTTGGAGAGTATATCGGATCCATTTTACCACCCTCAGATGAAGCACGAGGCATGTGCTGGCTTAGGTTTGACCTTGGGGTGCTCCATTCTAACTCGTTGGGCAAATATTGAATTTCATACATTAGGTGATATTTTTCATAATAATGACTGACTTTATTTCTTAGCAAAAACTTACTCGTGAGCATAGATCATTGAGTCCAACCCTTTTTTTTTTAGCTATACTCAAATTTAACAAGTTTGTTTATGTAATTCGGTTGAGCCTAACGCTATGACAGAGGAAAAAAGGACAAGCTTTTTTCATTGCACGGTTTAGGGGAATCAGTAGTTGGTACAGACTTCTGTATCAACATTCAGGATTTGAAGTAATATCAAAGCATATTAATAGCGTGAGCAATGTTGCAGGTTGTAATTTTACAAAGCCATATTGGGGTTATTATAATGTTTTAGCTAAAAAGCTATTCAAACGGCCAATTTTAAGCTTATGAGCTCTTATTGTAAATGGATGCTGTACTACACCCCTGCAAAAATCGAAAACATTTACCATACTACCGATCCCTCTTGTTTTAGATATAGATCTCTGTCTGGTGATTGGCTTCATGTGATATTTATGTGTCATAAATTGAATGACTTCTGGACAGGGATCTTTTCTGAAATAAGTCATTGGGTGGGAAGAGGGATTCCACCAGATCCGATGGGAGACCTTTTTGGCGTCCCGTCAAATGCTCATAATTTGACCACTGAATTGAAGCAGATTTGTTTTATAGCCTTTCTGGTAGCCAAATCATTAGTCTTGGCAAATTGGAAGTCTATTAAAATACTAACCATGAATCATTGGTGCAATAATATGGACAAAGTGTATCGCCACAAGTTTCCTATTAAGCGGTTTAACAAAATCTGGTCAAGTTGGCAGAGGGTATCGGGCTTAGAGTAAGAAGTTGGTAATTAAGTCTTGCTGTAGATATTATTTGAACAATTCGGTAGCTTAGATTAGATAGCATGGCCAATTGGTTATAATGGGACATCTTATAAATACTATTTATTATTATTTGAGAGTCGGTAATACTTTAGTATGAAGTATTTTATTATATTTTGAATTATTTAGAAGAAACAGCATGAATTATTAACGGTGTGATGTTCGAGAGAAGTTAATTAATTGAGATATTTTAGGAATAATTAGTATGAACCAGAAATATGAATTATGTATTTTGAGATTAAATTGATAATGCTGTTAATTTTGTCCTGTAGAAAATAAAATAAAATCATCACAGTGAAATTCAGCTCCCAGGGTTAGTCAGAGTGGGTGACCAACACCCTTGCCTTCTATAGTAATCTGTTTATTTATAGCCAAACACCTTTCTGTGGCCTGTAAAATTATGGGCGCAGTCCCCTGTTACAAGCCTATTGTCTTAACCATATGTTTTTCACAATACATAATCCAGACCCACTGCCCTTGTAATAACTTTTTTATAATAAACACACCGGCTCAATGGTTAGAGCGGCAGACCCTGATGCAGAGGTCTGGCCCGGGACCCGGGTTCAATTCCCGCCTCGGCGGGTCTTGGGCTAAAAATTCCACGCACCTGATAATTCTCGCCTCGGTGCCTATTCCAATCATGGAGTCCCACTCTGCAACTCTGGGCAATAGCTTGCTTAATCTCCACAACGGCCCCCACAACGCTAAGGATGCCTGGCCTCCACCTTGGGGGTGCCCAGGAGTGGACGCCTCACAGGGAAAGCCAGGATGGGTTCCACAGCGGTATTCGTACAAGCGCCTTGAGACCCTTGCGGGTGAGTAGTGCGCTATACAAGTATCAATTTACAATTTTTTACAATTTACCTGTGGCCTCTAGCATAACATTTCCCTGCACACCAATCAAGCTTATAGATGTTATCCTATTTTTGCCACAATTTCCTTTGGCCTTTTCACCCTCTTTGCTTTTCACTCCATCTTCCCTTCCTTTTTCCGTGAGTCCTTCTTTCCTTCATTTTACTCCCCTTCTCAGTTTGTTTCCCACCTTTGTCAACCATCTTTTTCACTTTCTTACTTTGTCTTTGTTACCTTTCTCCACCCTGCTTGCTTTATTTGCCTTTTTTTGTCCTTTTTGTTGTTTTCATAATTTTTCTTTCTTTGTCTTTTCACTCCAACTGGCTCTTTTGACAGCTCTTTCCCTACACTCCTTTCTCTATTACTGTGTTATTTACAAGGTATTGTTTACAGACAGAATAGGCCTATAGAGAACTAATTAACATTATAGTGGCCCAATTGCACTTACAACAACATCGTTCAGGCAGGAGACTGTTTTGAGTAGAAAATGTCTGGGAAACAAGTACTCTATATATTGAGCAGATATCTCCTTTAATATTTCTACCCCAGGCATAGCCAGAATGCAGTTTTGATGCAGACAGCCAATTTGAGCAAGTATGTTGCTTGAGTTTGGTATCCAAGGGCATGCTTTAAGTAAAATGTTCCTTCAGACAAACACCCAATGTACTGAGCAAGTAGCTGGCATACTTTTTGTGGGTAAACCTTACATACAATTCGTATACACATGTTTGCGGAGTACAATGAGCAGATCTTTTGTGGGATCTTTGTACGTACCTTTCGTACAGTTTTCATGCAGATAGCTGCCCACCGTAATTCACAGCATTTTTCTGAAAGTTATATGTGGTGAAAATTAGGTAATTCATCCACTAATTGCCACTCGGCTTTATTGTCAGCGCTACAGAGATTAATAGCAGTCATTAGCAGTAGGGAACACACTTCTGTGAATGTACCTAAACTTTCCCTAAGTTGATGTGAGTTATTTTGAATTTTGCTTTGGTGTGACATTGAGCTGTGAGTGCCGTCTGTAATGGTTTCGTAGCTAGCTGTTCTACCAGCCTCATCCTACACTTCAGGTGTCATGAAATGCTGCATGAACTGCAAGTGACTATAATGGTTTTTCTCTCTTTCAGGTGCTTTGCAACAATATGTTCAGTGCTTAGACTTGGTGAACAGACGACTGCCTTTCGGTCTCGCCGAGGTTGGAGTATGCTTCCATCCTGTTCCCGATTCTTCTTTGTGTCAAAATGGCAACCACTCCACGAGGTAAACAAATGCCTTGCTTTGGCTTCAGAAGTTTCCAATGTTAAGAAAGTACAGCAGAACACTAAAACTGTGATTGTGTTTTTAGAATTTATAAGCGTTCCTTTTTTGATCAATTTTCTGTGTGTTTTTTAAAGAACAGGAGAAAGAACACTCTGTTCGCTTGTCTGGTTTAGCTCTGCACGAACATCAGGACAGTGGCTCGACTACTGGCTGCGTCAGCGACTTCTTTGGTGGAGAAAGGTACATTTTTGGAGTGTGTTGTCTCCGTGTTTCGGGAAGCTAGTGTTTCTCCCTCTAGCATGATGTGCAGGGGTGGGCGATAAATTCTGCTCCACAGGCGGGGTTGACAGAGTTTGGCCACTCCGCATCACGCATGTAACGCGGAGTTCCGGCCAAATTCCTCCAACCGCTGCTTGGCGGGGTTTTTTCCCCGCGAGGGGCTCACCAACAGTAAGTTGGTGAGTGAGAATTGAAAGTCCCCAAGCTCGATTTACGGGTGCTAGGAGGGCACCCAGCAAGATTTTCTGAATACAGGCGGTCGCGAGCAGTTTCCACCGTTTGCCGAGAGAAAGCTGCTGCTCGTGTAGAAGATCTACTGACTGAAGAAGCAGAGCTCTCTGGTGCTCTGCATGGTGCCCTGCGCTCTGATTTTTCAGCGTGGAACAAGCTACCTGTGCTAAAAATCCATGCCAGCTGTGCAATGTGCCAATTTCCGCCCTTTTGGGGAACTTTGTGGAATCTCGCAGAGTTTTCATGTGATTCCGCGGAGTTAAACTCTGCGAGTTCTGTTCACTCCTACTAATATGGCTGGCTCCCACTTGAAAACAATGTGTGGAATATGGTCAGGATTTCAAGACAAGTGACGAGTTGCAATCTTTTCAAGAAACTATGACCAAATGTCGTGTGACCCTCTCCTTCATAGATTTATTCTGTCTTAATTTAAGTGCAGTCACATTCCATTACCGCCTATGCAAAAGAGTAGCATTTATTCAAAATACATTTCCTACCTAGGGCTTGACCCACACAGCCCTTAGCATTAAGCCTTCAAAGGCAGTAACCTTATGAAAATGTACACTTCTGCATGTGGTAATTGAGAGCTAACATGCATTTGTATGTAACATTTTTTGGGCCCACTCACCTACAAACCCATCAATTTCTAGGGATTATATTCCCAATTCCACCCTCAAAATAGATATACGCCTGCCTTTGGCAGGAGTAAGTCTAAAACTGTTTTAGGTAGGTGGGACACTAGCTAAAAAAGCTAAAAATTCATTAACTTTTAAATTTGTCACTGGTTCACAAACTTAATCGATACACCCACCCACCCTAGACCAACCTCAAACCCATTTTCGTGAAATTTCTACATGAGCAAGATTGTATAATGAGGGCAAAATCTCACCAGTTCTAATTATGTTAGCAAGGCATGGACCTTCATCCTCACACACATGTCTGCATGCCGAATGTGCTCAATAAATCTGTGACTCGACCCTTGTTCCAACAAGATAAGGAAGCAACTTTCAGTAATCAATTGAGTCTAAATTTAAATAGAATGTATTCAGATTTCATGGCTTCTTATTTATCAGTAGTATTTAGGAAGGTACTGACATTAAATAGACAGTCGAACTCCAAAGCGATACGACATTGTAGCCATCATGACTCTGCACAGTTACACATACAACAACACACATGCAGACAACTTTGCAAGCACTTTCTTTCACACGCAAGATATCCGAGTATTCATACATCTCCATTCCTTTATGAAACTTTTTAAAAGAAATTAGTGAAAACCACATCAGTGCAAAACATGAAAATTCATCTTAGAAGAGAACCTAAAACAAAATTATCTAGCATCGTTGTTTGAATAAACTGCTAGTTGGCTGTTCCTTTTCACTTCCAATGTATCAATATCAAGTTTTCAGAAGGTAACTCTTGAAATGGATTATGGATGGAAAAAGTGGTCTTTACGTTGAAGATCACAAATACAGTTTGTATTTTATTCTTTCTATGCTGATTTTCTAATGCATTTAAAAAAAACTCAACAAGTATAGATCCAGAGAACTTGATATGACCTATAAACATTCTTATGTTTTTTCAGGTATTTTCATTTTTCCTCAATTAACAGGTATGCACTTTTTGCCTTATATATGCAGTATATCTGCCATAATAGCATTTAATTTTCTTTACATCTTCAATATTTTATGCATTGTACTTTATGCTTGCACTCCGCAAACAATCTGAACAAATTGTGTTGCAGTCCTTTCCTTTCAGCACTTCAACGAGACTCAAACTAGTAGCACTATGATAATAAAATATTCTCTCTTGACTTCGCTACCCGCTACCGACGATAACAAGACACGAACCCTTGTGATTCTAAAAATGAGGCCAGTAGACGATGCACGTAAAATTACGTTGCAATTATGGCTCTTGCATCCGATTATAGTGCACTTCTCTATCAAGGCATGGACATCTCTATACGCCATTACGCTATATTTGCGAGCAGACTGCGGACGGTGTAGCTTTTAACGGGAGTGTGTACTATCCCTCATCTCGAGTATAATCGGATGCAAGATGCATAATTGCAACGCAATTTTACGTGCATCGTCTAATGGCCTCATTTTTAGAATCACAAGGGTTTGTGTCTTATTATCGTGGGTCCACCCTGTGACGAATCTAATGAAAACGTAATGAAAACGTCTCCACTCAGTGCGGCCTACCTACCAAGAAGGGTTGGACCAAGCATTGGAATATTCTTGAGGGCCTTTTATATCCCGAGTGAGATATACCGTAAAATGTGGGAATTTATATTTTAATCCTGAAGAAGGTGTTGGCTTTTAATCAAGTTGCCAAAACCGAAACGCGTCGATGCCATTTTGAATTGTGACACGCTAAGTCATTGGACTAAATAACTTCTCCATTCAAGATATATGTACAATTTGGAGTTTGATTTAATTATGTCTGACTGTTGTGTCATTTTCCATTTTAATTAGAACTATTTTCTATGTATTATTCCCACTGTGTTATGATTTTTTGTGTAATTATTTTATTGTGTTAGGATATGTGCACAACTATTTTACTGTATTCTTCTTTTATAAATGTTATAATACACGCTTTTAATTTTGACCATCTGCATCATCTTTGCTCTTGCTAGACTGTATGGATTGAACTCATTCTGTTTATAAGGATGAGGTTGCAAGTGAAGTATCTGGTATGTATTTTATCCAAAGGGGACACTTTACTTGACTTACAATGTTTTCACTAAATCAGTGGTCTTTTTCTGCTGTAGCCCACATTTTAGGCCAAGCTCTATGATCCATGAGTATCGTAAGGTATTCAAATTCTTTCCCAAAAACAAGGTGCTCAATCCATGATGTCCTACAATCAAAAACCAGGTAGGAATGCTAATTGCAGAGGTGAAAGTAGTGACTGAGGGACAATCAAAAGGTCATCACTCATACAACAATGGGCAAAACCACAAACATATGTATTCCCCTTCACCAGTAAACCTTTATTAAAAGAAAGTGTCCTTAACATAACTGTCCCAATTGGTCCTATACAGACCCCCATAAAATGTCTCAGGATGTGCGCTGAGTAGGGTAAATGATGAAGAGGAAGGGAGATGAGCCAGCTGAGGAAACACATCCGCACACAGGAGCAGGGAGGCCAGGTAGAGCAGGATCCCACACAGGCAGGATTCAGAGATTGTCATTCTTAATGGTTGGGCTCTCTGTGGTTGCCATTAAGCACACCATCCAGGCAGTGAATCTCAGAAAAAGGTCCGGTTAGGGTTCCTGCCCATTTTCCTATATAAAGGTAAAGCTAGAGGAAGGCAGAAGAACAAACATGGAATCCAGCAATGTGTCATGACTTCTGCCTTCTCCGGCACATGCTCTCTTCAGTAGGAGGGAGGAAGAAAAGAGGATACTGAGTGGAGAGAACAGATTTGGAATCCAGGTAAGGTGTCCTGTCTGATGCCTTCTCAGGCACATGTTTTCTTCGGTAGTAACCAGGGTAGGAGGGGAGAACAGGGATGCCAGGTAGTGCAAACAAACCAGGAATCTAGCAGACTCTCTTGACTGCTGCCTTCCCAGCCATGTGTTCTCTTCAGTGGGCGTCATAGTAATAGGAAGAAGAAAAGGAATTCCGTGTGGGAAGAAGACATCTAGAATCAAGCAAGATGTTCTGGCTGCTGCCTTCTCTCCTATTCACGGTGGAGAGGAGTCTAAAGACACCGAAGAACACTGAAATAAATACTGGGTCCATAAAACGAGGATACAAAGTTAACCATTGAGGAAAGAATCTCACCTAGAGTACATTAGTTTAATTGGTCGCATGAAGTAATAATACCTGGAAGAAGGGCTACTCTGACAAAACATATGTTTTTTTTTTCATAACCGTATTTATTGAGAGTTCAGGCAAGCATCAATACAGTTCTCCACAATCAGGAGGACACTGTCAGTAATACACAGGTAGTAGCATGACCAGGAACCCGAAGTTTCAAAGCATTCCCCACCCCACCCCCTGCCCCACCAACCCCTTTAAACATACCCAACTCCCGTCCCCAACTACCCACCCCTTATCCCACCCTAACCCGGTGCACGTGTTCACAAGATAACAACGACAGATGTAAGGTAATGCAGGTGTCAGTCATCAACCTAAGTTCCAGGGTCCACATCTGGAGGTAGCACATCATCTATGTCAATCGGAGGGTCCAGGGTCAGCCCTCTATAGTCCGCCCACCGCTTCCAGATTTTATAGTGCTTCCGGGGGCACCCCCTGGCCTCAAACACAGGTAATTCCAGCCCCATGAGAAAGTCTAATCCCGCCTTCCAGGCGCTGAGTGGGGGGGCGCGGTCACTCTTCCACGCCTTCGCCAAGTCCCGTTTAGCCACCACCAACCCCAGTAACAAAAGATGTCGTTTGTATATGTTGCCCCCTACGTTCTCCAGGACATGGAGGAGGCCCAGCCGAGGCGTACGAGGGAGGTCCCATGCTAGCACCTCTTATAGGCAGTTCCAAACCCCAGTCCAAAATCGGGTCAGGCCCCCACAAGACCACACTGTGTGTAAGAGTGTCCCCCGTTCAGCACCACACCTCAGGCACTCCGGGGCGGCAATAAGGCCCGCTCTCCACAATCTCTCCCTTGTGTAGTACGCCCTGTGAAGGTATTTAAACTGAATAAACCTGAGGCGGACAGCTATGGCAGCCCCACGGGGGGATTCAAGGGCCTCACGCCAGTCATCTTCATCCAAGGGGCCAACATCAACCTCCCAGGAGGCCTTCAGCGTCAGGAGGGAAGAGGAGCAATGCGTGACCAGGGAGCGGTATATCTGAGAAACCTTCTTATTGCCCAAGTCCCCCATAAAGAGCCTGGCTTCAATTGGGCTAAAGTCGGGAAGTTGATCTATACCCACTACGCTTGGTCCAAGAGCATGGCGGAATTGGAGGTACCTGAAATTGGGGCTTAGGTATATGAAATTCGGAGCTAAGGTCCTGGAAGGATTTGAGTGTAGTCCCGGTGAGGACATGACCAAGTGAAGAAATTCCGATCGCGTCCCAGCCTCCAAAGCCGGACAGGGAAGCCAGCGCCGGAAGCAGTCCATTATTCCACAGCGGAGTCTCGGCGGTCAGCCTGCCCCACCAACCCATGTGGCGCAAAGCTTGTCGCCAAATCGCAAAGACCACCTGGGTGACCCGCGGCAGCTTCTTCCGCCGCCCGGCCGAGTATAGTAAAGTATGGAGTGTGGCATCCCCCATCAGAGAGTGCTCCAACGCATTAGCCGGGTCACTATGATCTCCATACCACCAGTCATTGAGCACCAGGAGGTGAGAGGCCTGGTAATAGGACAGAAGGTCAGTGGTAGCTAGGCCGCCACAGTATGTGGAGAGAAAGCATGTCCGCAGTGCCACCCTGGAGGCACCCCCGGTCCACAAGAACCGGCCAAGTACGGAGTTAACACGACGGAACCACTGCGGGTCAATCCTGTGCGGGTGATTCTGTAGTTGGTAGAGAAGTCGAGGCAGGGCAACCATCTTAAAAATGGCGGATCTACCATATATATTAAGGGGCATGCGTGACCAAGTCTTAACATCCATTTGGACCTTGTCCCACACCGGCTGCACGTTCCGCTCCCACGCCACCACAGCCGAGGCCGACAGGAAGACGCCCAGATATTTCAGGCCCCGACCGCCACCCGCAGGGCCGCGGCCCACTGGCATGTCACTGGTTCATCCCCCAGTACCCACAGGGTTGATTTGCGTGGATTGAGAAAGAGCCCCGTCACCTCGCCAAACTCCCGCATTATATCTAATATACGAGGGCCGGTGCGGTGAAGGTCGGTCATGAAGAAGAGGACATCGTCCGCATACAAAGCAATACGATCTGAAAGTTCCGCCCCCCATACAAAGCCCCGGTACAGTGCGTCCAGGCGCACTCGTGCGGCTAATGGCTCCATGGCCAACGCAAAAAGATAAGGGGAAAGGGGACACCCCTGACGGGTGCCCCTGGCAATTGGGAACGTCTCGGAGATCGCCCCAGAGACGCGTACCGAGGCAGTAATGTCTGTATAGAGCAATTTCACGTAGGAGATGAACACCGGGCCCAAGTTGAGAAGCGGCAGAAGGGCAAAGAGATAGGTCCAGCTGACCGAATCGAACGCCCTATCAATGTCAGCGAGCAACAGCGCTGCCCGATCCCCGGTCGCCCCCACCGCGTCTATCGCAGCCTGTGCGCGCCGAATGTTGTGTCTCGTCGCCCGGTGTAGCATAAAACCCGCCTGGTCCGGGTGGACAAGGTCTGTTATATGCGGGAGCAGGCGGTTCGCCAGGGCCTTGCCAGGAGCTTGTCTTCAAAGTTGATCAAAGATATTGGGCGATAGGATTCGTGGCGGTCGGGAGGCCTACCCGGTTTTTGGAAGACCACAATTTCGGCCTGACGCCAGTCCGAGGGCAGGCTACCACGCTCCCGCGCCAGTTCCAACGCCTGCCTATAGTGCGGTCCAAGCTGCAAGTGGAATTTCTTATAGAATTCGCTGGGGAACCCACTCGGTCCCAGCGCCTTACCGACGTTAAGTTGACCCAACGCATCACCCAGCTCCTCTGCCGTCAGGGGGAGGTCTAAGGCGTCCCGTACCTCGTCTGAGACCGCGCGAGGGGGGGGACCTCCACAAGGAACCCTTCAATCGCCTCGGGTGACAGGCTCTCTCGAGAGGCGTATTGTTGCGCATAGTAGCGCGCGAAGCTCGCCGCAAGAACCGCAGGGTCTGTTATTACAGCTCCCGCCTCATCCGTAAGCCCAGGCAGGGTGATCGGTTGCATCGTTTGCTGGCAGAGCCTATGAAGCATGGTGCAGGACTTGTCACCCCATTGGTACACCCTGCTCCGCGTAGCCAGCCACGCTTGGCGAGCCTCATCCATCAACACCGAGGCATAGGATTGCTGCGCTTGTAGAAGCAGTCGCAGCACCCCGTCATCACCCCCTCCCCGGTAACGCGTCTCTAGCACCCCCACCCGCTCTGCCGCCGCAACAATGCTCTCCTGCCGAATCCGGCGGGCAGAAGCACACCAAGCAATGTCCACACTTCTCAGGGCGGGCTTCATGGCTTCCCATACCGTCAGCGCGTCAACCCCTTCCGTGAGGTTGTCTTGCCAATAATGGGCGATTGCACTGCGCATATGCTGGGTGTAGGCCGGTCGCTGCAGATGCCACGAAGACATCCGCCACCGGAACGGTTGGCGTGCCCTGCACAGGTCAATCTGTACCGCTACTGGGGAGTGGTCGGACAGCCCACGAGGCCAGATTGCAGCCCCTTTCACCCTGTCGAGGCAGGCCCCCGGCACGAACACACAATCCAAACGTGACAGGGAACCATGTACTGCTGAAACATAAGTATATTCCCGCACCCCGGCATGCAGATGCCTCCACGCATTCACCCATCCCAATCCATCAATCATTGCATTCAGCCGCGTGGGCGAGGCCGCGGCCGCGACCCCCTGCATCCTCTGCCTGTCCAGACTCCTGTCCGCAACATCATTCCAGTCTCCTCCAATCACTGCCATGGAGTGGGAAATCTCAGTCCACAAGTCAAATAGTTTCTCCGCCAGGGACCACTGCAGCGGGGGAGGGGCATACACACTGCCAAACACTACCGGTTCTGCTCTAATCATCCCCTGCACAAACACAAACCGACCCTGGGGATCAAGCCAGTGACGCTCATGAGTATATGACAGCCGTTTGTGAACAAGAATGGCCACCCCCCTTGAGCCCCTGGTAAACCCCGCATGGAATACCTGATGAAAGCCAAACCGCTGCAGACTCAATGCTTTAGTACCCAGCATGTGTGTTTCCTGAAGGAGCATCACATCAGCCAACTCCCTTTTGCCCCAGCGTAGCACAGCCCCACGCTTGATCTTGTCCAACAGCCCCCGGACATTCCAGCTCAAGATTCGCATAGAGGCACCAGCAAGTATTGGTCGCGGGATGTCAACCATTGTCTCGATGAGCAAGTCTCTGCGACCTCCAAGACCCGACCCAGGTCTCCAACACCATACTAGCAAATATTGCAAGAATCACGTGCACCCCGTTCAGAACAACCCCGACCCCCGTCACCCCCCTCAACCAACCCCGACCCCCAAACAACCCAACTCCCAGGACCCACCCCCCACCCCTATACCTCAGAGAACATTGAAGTACCTGTCGCGGCATGGGGAGCTTCAGGCCCAGAACAGAGCGCCTAAAGCCAACCATACCAATGGATCCCAACAATTCCCCCCACTAACAGGGCGCACCCCCAGGACCACCCCTCCAACCCCAAGAGGAGTAGGCAGCCCACAAACAGTGCCCCGAACCCCAATCACACAAGCATCTGGTTCACATGAAGGGCACAGCAGACGTATATCAGCCCCCTGAGGGCCCTCAAGCCTAGCCAAAGCACACGTTCATACTGCACCGGTCAATGTCTGCTCCATCAGCAAGGTCCGGTCCGCCATAGAGTACATCGATGGACCAAAGGCAATCGACAAGTGCCAATGTTATAGAATGATCAGGATTCCTTGCCAGATTGATCCGTGTCGGGCTGTGTGTCCCCCAAGAGGGGGTCTCAGGATAAGGACCTCCGTCGTGAGCGGGACTTCCGACGACGTTTCCCTTTACCGGGAGGGTCGCTCCTCTCCTGGGATGAGCTGCGCGAGGGTCCAGAGCTCAGCCCCGGCTGGGTGTTCGGTCGGATCTTGACCATCTCATCCGTCCACTGGAAAACGGCCTCCGGAGAGTCGAAGAAGTGAGTCCTGGAGTTGAAGATCACCCGGAGACGGGCCGGATAGAGCAGCGAGTACTGGATTTTTAGGCCACGCAACTTGGCCTTCGCCGCCAGGAAGGAGTGTCGCTGCTGCTAGACCAGCTTGGTGTAGTCCGGGAAAATCATAATCTTATGGTTGTCGAACAGCAATGTCTCTTTGAGCCGCGCTTCCCGGAGAATGACATCTCTGTCGTGAAAGTTCAGGATTTTGGCAATGATTGGCCGAGGCCGCTCCCCCGCCGGTGGTTTCTGCGTCAGGGCTCTATGTGCGCGCTCCACCACAAAGCAGCGCGACAGGGTGTTCGGGGGAAGCCAGCTCTCCGACCACCGTGCCAGGAAGGCATCCATGGGTCCCTTCTCGCAGTCTTCCGGAAAACCGACAAAGCGCAGGTTATTCCGTCGCGCCCGCCCCTCTGCATCTTCCACGTGAAGCGCCAGGCCCTTCTGAATCCTCTCCATGTCTGCCACCTTCTTTTTAAGGGTGCCGACGTCGCCTTCCACCTCTGCAACCCTGGTTTCAGTCTCTGTGATGCGGGCGACCGCGTTGCGGAGATCTTGACGCAGCAGCATCAAATCGGCACCGACCGCGCCAATCTTCGCATCCAACATGTCGCGGGACTGCGTGATGGCCGCCATCAGCGCCGCGTTGTCCGGTCCAGCACTCTGGCCACCTCCGGCATTCCCCGCGCCCCCTCCGGGGCCAGTGAACTTATCTATGGGCCCCTGCTTGGTGGCGCCCGTGCCACCCCCGCCTCTAGTCATGGCTCCAGCAGTTGCGGCGGGGCGACTCACACCCGGATAGGAGATCTCGGCACCACACACCAATATTGTCCGCCCCTCAGGCCAAGACCGGGGTATCCGGGCCCCGTCGGGCACAGCGCTTCACCCACCTGCCACCAGCACGCCAAGTTACATCAAGCAGACACCCCGGGTGGGACACCGGACTCCAGTAGCAGAAGCAGCGGCCAGCTCAGCACCCTACCGTCCCAGGGCTCCGCCGGTGCACGCCAGCCGCCTCCGCCGTCGCCAGGCTGCCGGGCACCACACCGCCGCCGATGAGGAGGCACAATTGGGGTCCGAGGCCGCGGCACCCAGGCAAGGCCGCTCCTCTGGGGCGTAGCAGCCGCCAATCTCGGGCCTAGAGTCAAGGGGGCTAGAAGGGCGCCAACACACCTCCGTCCACGCCGCCGATGCAGTGGAAATCAAGGGCACAGCCAAGCCGCCGGATCAGCACTCCCCGGGGCCTCGCCGCAGGGCCCGCCGCCGTCCACAATCCGGGCCGGGTGTTCCCCTTCCCCTCGCCGGCGCCGCTGCCACACAGCCACCAGTAGTCCGGGGGGATCCGGATTGCCTCCGGGTCCGCGAAGTCCTCCAACAGGGTCGCTGCCCCGCGACCCTCAGCAGCTCAGTCGGGTGTGCTAGCGGCAGGATACTCCGTCTTCCCTCCTCTGGCCAGCCAGAAGCAGTCAAGCGGGCTCAGCCGCACCCAGTCAGCCCGGCGCCAGAGCCAGCGGGCGGGCGGGGCAAAAATTGAGATCCCGGCTCACCACGCGGCGAGCAGGCCCAGTGGGCGCCGCCACCAAGAGCCGCTCTAGGCACGATCCGGGGCCCCAGCAACCACACCAGCGGGCGCCCCCGGTCTCCAGCAGACACCACAGCCTTTGCAAGGGGAATAAAGGGGGTTCGGGGCCAGGATAATTAGGCGGATAAGTAGCGGGCCGGCAGGAGCTCTACAGAGCCGCGTCCGCCATCGTCGCCCTCGAAGCCACGCCCCCCAAAAACATATGTTTTAATAAAGAATTCTTTCCAACTTACCAACCGGTTTCTGGAAAGATATTCAAATTGAGCCTAGTAGAAAAGAGCTGTACTTGGAAGATCAAATGCAACATGTGAATGCTACTCAGCATTTTGACAATTCATTGTGATGCGTATCCAGGAAAGCCATTAGGCATGAGGTGATTGCCCTAGTCAGAATTGCAGTTCCTCAGGTTCTTTACCAATTTCCTCAGATGGTTTATGTAATTTTATAGAAAACAATTGCGACATACTTCTACATAGAGTCTACTCCATTGACATTGCTAAAATTGTTACTGTTAAGAATACCACTTCTGTTTATCTGATAGTGTACCAAGAAAACAACAAATACATTCACAAATGCTCTCTCATGGTGACTAGTAGGGTTGGTGCCATAATAAAGTGCACGGTCTTTGGTGATTGAGCCATCTTGTTATCCATTGAAGAATACTAGGTTAGAGTAATGTCTACAGCTCTTTATGGTTCAAAGGTTTTGGCGAAATGTAAATACAGGATTTCTTGCCAAGGTAGGAGGTAGAAAGTGCATTCTTCTGCTATAGTGCCTTCCACTGAGAATCCAATCACATCCCTTTACCGGTCTTGGGGGCTGTATTTCAACTCAAACCTGTTGCTCCTCTATTCAACTCTGTTCAGAATGTGGACTTCAGAGGAATGTATGTTACATGGGTTGTGTGACCAGTGTGTGTTAGAAAACCAGAGCTGGTGACATCCCAGGATTTTGAAATGTTAATGATACCTTGGCCACTTTTGATATTTAAGGTTCGATCCAAAACGGATGCCTTTTTTGTGACTGGTCAAGTCCGAAGAGATTACTTGACCAAACCGCACCTTTTGAGTCTCAAGCGTCTGGCCCTTTGACATGCTGTTACGCTCAGTGGTTGAGAGTTATTGGGATCAAATGGACCCCCAAAAGTCAAAGGTACCTTTATTTTTATCTTGTTTTCATGGTCTTTTTACCATTGGCTTCTTATACAGACTGATGACATTACCTTGAACTAACGTCTCCTTACAGTCCTTTTTTGTGAGGGAACTACTCAAACAAAGGATCTCTTTTAACACTGTGGCTGAACCACATTTAATATAGATGCAATTTTCAGATGTACGTCAGTAGGACATTATTACTGTCCATGTGGAATCTAGGTTATCAGCAACAAATTGAGGTCTGTTTTGAAGGTCCCATCCTCTGACCGTAGCAAAGATTCTTGAACAATTACAGATCAGGCACTGTATGCAGGTCAGTTGGCGTGCTTGGCTTCCGCATTAAAGCTTTGCAGCATTCAGCCATCAGCACCTTTGCCACCCACAAGAACTCTAGGTGGGAACGGTTTGCGTACTGTAAGCGATGGAGCCTGTCTTTTCGGGGTGGAGCAGCTAGATGGTGCATTGGAGGGAAGTCTATAAGCCTTTTCTCTACGCCCATTGATTTTACTGAAAATGAAGGGCAGTTTGGTCACTCTGGTTTCCTCATCTTGGTGTTGATAAGCCTACCTCGCTCATCTCTTTCATCAGCAAGGTTGTCACAAGAACACGGAACAAGTGACTGAGGTTCTGTTATTGTGTCATTGCAAATATTCCAAACAGGTTACAGTAGTGTCTAGGCTTACACGAAATCCCACATTCTCTGTCTGTTCCTAGCTAGTAAATGGTCTGGTGTAAGCATTATACACAGCTACTAACAGAATCCACTGTCTGTAGAGGAATTTCAAGAATGTGTGGCAGATATATGTGAAAGTTCAATACTGTCAACTCAGACAGGTATAGTAAGTAACGTATGTACGAGCTGAGACTGTCCAAACATCGATGCTGTATTTTCGATCCTATGGCCACGCTTCACTATTCCAGCCATTATTATTTAACTGCAAGCCTTTCTCTGAAGGGGACAACCTGATACTGCCCATGCGTTTATAAAAGGTTGCCATGAAAATGTAGGTAAAATCCTTTGCACAATTATTCACAGGATTGGAAACTGTGCTCTGACTTAAATCAATTGCTCCATTGAAGCAAAAAAAAAAAAAACTCTGACAAAGATTCATAGTTTGCTAGCCCTGAAGAAGTTCTGGCTGGAATAATGAACAAAGGATCAAAACTACATCGTCCTTGTTTTGAATTTGGACTGTGACAGTTCTTACACATGCTACATATTATACCCGTTTGAGTGCACATAATCAGTCTATCATGCCAAATTACAGAAGCTGCTCACTTGCTCAGCAGATGTTGTGGGTCCTCTTCCAGACACCATGCTGAATCATTCATCCAGACGAACACCTGAAAAAACCATCTTTGGGGACTTCAGGAACAGGTCAGGGGTACTATTCTCCACTGTCAATGAGCTCGTCAAAACACAACTGATGAACCATTTGCACTTGTTCCCTCCTGAGTGGTGCGTTTTGTTGAGATTTTTGTCTGTTTCTAGCTAGGTTGTTGCTCAAAATCTTTGAGCGCATTCCTCACTGTGATTTCTCTTTGTAGACTTCCATACAGTTGCCAAAACTTCAGCCTAATTTATTAATGTACTTCAAGTACACTATGCACTTTGGAACCACACACTGTGTTCCGCTAAGAGACACATAGTAGTGCCGAAGACTCCTTCACCTCTCCACTACACCCTTCCTGCTTTTATTCAAATTATTTTGACTGAGTTGCCCTGGAACAAGGCAATATTACTGCTCACAATGTGTTTCCATGGGCGCACATTTCCTCAACTTTAGGAAAATTTTCAGTGCTAGGTTCTTAGCGTCTGATCCAAAGCCACAAACGTTGTTGCCTAGTTCCTTGTTATAAAGAGGTCTAGTTTACCTTTACCCGGGCATGTGGTTCTCATGGGGGCTCTCTTGCTTCTAGTATAACATTGCTATTTGTAACGTGATTTGTTTTGTAAGCAAATCCAAGCATACATAAATACTAGCTGAGTGCCACACATATTCAGGTTCTGTGTTAGTACAGTTGTGCATGTGAGAGCTCGAAAATCACTGAACACATCTGGTCACATGCATTCCTGCTTTTTCACTACAGTTTAGTGGATTCAGAGTTCTCCTTAACTGCTCATCTTTTACCCAAATCATTCATTTTGCTTTGCTCTATAAGTTACCTACTCTGCTTCACTTTCAGTTGTTTTGAAACTGGGAGAACGGCCCACGATCCTTTGCTGAGTCACTGAGTCTGTGAAAGACCAGTAAGAGAGATGTAAGCTTTTAGTGGGGTGTTCCTTTGTTTTCCTAGATAGTTATTGTTTTATTTAACCATATATGTACTCCACATGCTATATAACTGAATTGCTTCTAGGCATTGGGGTGAGAGAAGTGGGAGAGCAGAGGGCAGACTAATTGGAACAAATATGTTTTCAGTTGTTTCCTGAAGGGAGGAGGTTGTTGGAGTTCTGCAGGGGAAGACTGTTTTACAAGATAGAGAGCACGAGTGCAAAGGGGGCACCATGTATAAATAGTGGACTCTCATACTGAACACTTCAGTACACATCTGCAAAAAGAACTGTTACTTTGCTGCCAAAGTGCACCGGTATAATGAACCAAGGACCACCAGAGTGACTCCAAGGGCTAGTTGGCTGGCCTCCTGATCAGCGCCTCAGGGACAGAAAAATCTCCTAACGCCTTCATCCCAACACCCGCACTATACTTGTTGTGAGTCTTGCCCTCCAAGTGGTGATACCCTTATCCTGGACCCCTTGGATGTAGGCCTGAAGGTGCTGTTCTAGCCCAGCTGCAGTGCTGTCAGAACTGACACAGCGCAACTGCCAACAAGTGGAAGGGCAAGAGATGCTAGAAACCGGTCCCTAAAGTTCCCACAATCTTGGTTGACTGGGCTCCTGAGGATGTCGGCCCTGAGCCTACCGGGAACTATATTGTTGCTCTAAGAGACCTGCCTGAACTTGCTGGATGGCAACTTGAGGGTGGACCCACCAAGGAGGAATTCTGTTAGACGCATAAAGAGTGCCCAACTCTAGAGTGCATACAATGGCAAGTTGAGTCCCAGGCTGCTGGTAATGCCTCTGGAGATGCAGGGTATCTACTGGGAGAATGACCTAGTCAGTGTGCTTAAGGTTCTAGGACCTGGGGCAGCCCTTGTGGTCCCCCAGTGTTACAGGGCCTTCCTACTGGGGCTGGCTCATGATATACCCCTGGCAGGACATCCGGGGCAGGACAAGATGTTGAAATGTACTCCTTTCTTAGGGGTACACTGGTGCACAGTCACCCTTTTGTCCATGGGTTCAAAAACCAACAAAGTAGAGATCAGCACTGGAGTAGGAATAAATAACAAGTTTATTAATCACTGATAAGTTGGACCATGTCCACACAGCACTTTCATGTGCTGGAGGAGGTAGTACACTGAAGTCACAGAACACAGGTCTTTCATACAGGGTTTCTGCTCAGTAAGCATGAAAACAGAAATAGGGAGAACACATTTTGGAAATAGTTATCAACAAACAAGGGCAGATTAGTACCTAATACTGGTGCAGAACAAAGAGCTTGCATGACTGCTGGAAGGCATTCTGACATTCAGTAGTCCATGGGAGGGGCAAAAAAGGGCCAACAAAGGTTTAATAATGTGTGAAAAACTGCCTCCAAATAGAAGGGAGGCCAATCTGTGCACGGACATCCTTCTGAGTATGGGGCACGGAAGTATATAAAATGTTCTAAATGCGATCTGGTGTAAGTGCACGTCCCCCCTTAGACAAGAGGTGACCTAAATAGGTAACCTACTGTCTACAAAATTAACATTTCTGTCACAAGACTTTGTGATTGTGAGAGGCAAGAAATAATAACAATAACAGTGTTCCTTCTTCCCACGGCTCAGGGGTATCTGCATCCAACATGATGTCATCGATATATTGAATAAGAGCCACCCTTTTTGGTACAGGAAAGGAATCAAGCTGCCTTTTTAATGCCTGACTGTAAAGGCTGGGACTCTCTATATAGCCCTGTGGATCTCCACAGAACCGATATGATCTATTTTTCAGGGTGAACCCGAACAAATAATGGCTGTCAAGGTGAACTGGTATCGAGAAGAAAGCATTCTTCAAATCGATCACCCAAAATGTAGTGGCAGTAGGAGGGACCATAGTGAGAAGTGTAGTCTATATTGGGGCACTACAATTTTATTTTACTTCTCGCAAATTAATAATGAATCTGTAAATTTTAGTATCAGTGTCTTCTTTCAATATCGGAAGGATAGGGCTATTGCAAGTGTTACAGAGGACCTCTTCCACTACCCCCACTTTAATCAAATCCTGAACAATGTGTGCCAATGCTTCTTCACCTTCTCGGGAAATTTTATATTGAGGCAGGCGAGGCAATGAAACACCCTCCTTTACTTGAATATGTACAGGTGGAATAACCATTTGACCCATATCAGTATCTGATTTAGCCCACAAAGTACTGGGTAAGGATGCCAGGGCGGCATCCTCATTGATAAGACAGGACCTCTCAACAATTGGATAATTGTCATTCATAATAACACGCACACCTTCCGGAGAACAACGTATTGTGGCACGAGATATTTAATTGTATATATACCCACAATGTTATCCGGTGGGGTAGGGGAGAGCAAAAATGGGCATGCTGCAGTAAATTTATCAAGTCTGAATTCCAGTGGCTGTGAAAGTGGGATAGGTGTAGGTGTCCCATCAAATCCTATCAATGTTATTGTGCTGGACAGGGGAAACCTAGGAACCATTTTAGGCAGACTACTACGGGTAGCCCCTGTATCAACCAGAAACCGACCAGTAGATCCCAAGACGTTTGCGTCAACAGAAGGACCCATTTGATCTACTGGCACCTCAACCGGTTCCTTACCCCGTCCTAGGCATCCCTATGATTAATCAGAATCTGCAAGGACCTCATCAGAGTAATCAGACATTTGATATTGATTTCGTCTATCAAAAGTATTAGAGTAATTTGGTCCTTGTTCAACTGCTTCAAATCTGGGGCGAGCTCCTGCACCTCCCCTGTTTCCCGGATTCCCTTGGCGTCTTCTCATACTACCCCTTCCCCGTTGGTAGTGCTGACTTTGCAAAAGAGGGCACTCAGATGTCAATGCCCAGTCTCTTTTCAATAAACACACTGATCGGGGGACAAATTTGCTCAAGGGAGAAGGGGCACCCCAGGTGTACACATTGCACATCCGCCTCTTCCACCTCGCCTAAATGGTGGACCATATACTTGAGCCAACATAACTTTTGTCTTTTAATTCTTTTAACCTTATCCTCCCTGCCTTTCGCTTCCTGTTCCTGTCGCTTATAATACTGAGCCCTAGTCAAAAGGGAAACTGGGGAAGACATGGTCCAAGAACTCTCGCAGGCCTTTAAGCGACTAGCTATTTCCGGCAACATATTAGCGAACAATTTATCAACAAAAGAATGCTTAACCGTATCATCAGCCAATGACCTGCCACTAAAATCATGGAATGTTTCCTCAAATCTTGGAAAGAAGTCAGAAACTGCCTCATCCGTTTTCTGTTACAGGACTCTAACTTAGTCCAATCTATTTTCTTAGGGGGTATGAGAGTCTTTAACTTAGTCACAATAGCTTTAGGAAGATCTAATCTCTCCTTCTGAGGTTTCTGCGCAGGCTCCCTTTCCGCATCTATTTGTTCTAAATGTTCCCAGGTGTCATCATACATATGCTACATTATCATCTATTTTATGTATTGTTCTCCACATATCAGGAGGCAAAATAAGCCCAAATAACATATCCATATTTGGCAAGGTCAATCCTCATCCACAGGGGCACTTGGAGTGGGGAATTTATACTTGGGTGGGGATCGATCTAATAAGATGAATTCATCCTGAGGTTTATTAAGCATGGGATAAATAGGGCTCCTAATAGGGTACTGGCCATTTATCTTTAATCAACGTTCTCTATCTTCTTTTTCTATTTTTCCTTCTATTCTTTATTTTTTTTAATTCTAGCTCTTTTTGATATATAGTTTTTCGTTGTATTTTTTTGTTGCTCTAGCTTCTGCTTTTTTGCTCTCTCGCATTTCTTTCCCCCACATAAACACTGCTCTACATATTGAACCTTTTTAAAATCAAATGACCCATTCACTGGCAATTGTAGATCAGAATCTGTTTTGTGTGTATTTGTTCCATAGTGGACCGTACATTATGGAAGAAATACCATATTTGACATACATATCTCGATTAGGCCTTCCCTCTGGGGGACCCGGCTGACTTTGTCCTAAACTGGTTTTGGTACCACAAGAGCAGCAACACCACCTACGGAGTGTGCTGAGAGCAGGCATATTCTACAAATATTAGTAAAATATTACTACTAAAAATACTTTAAAAGGAAAAAAATCTCCACATTACCTGCCTTCAATTTTTGCAAAAATTAAATAACAAATTCAAACAAAAAGCCCAGGCTTAACAAATCAGGAGTGCCACTTTAGCGACCTTACCAAACAGAAGACTCCAATTCCCACCTGCTGATCTCCTGTCGACCTAATGGTCTCTCCAAAATTGCGCCAAAGAAAACCCCAATTGAGATCAACTAACACCTGGAGGGTCAAATCGGTAAAACTGGGAAAGTCACGTCGGCCTGCAAAGACAAAGGTCTCCTCGTGCAGTGCGCTTCCTCAGCAAAATTCCAATCCTCCGTCAAGACCACTCCTTCGGATGGCCGCGTGTCCAATGGGGCCTCAAGAGTCTGGCGCCAACTGTGGAAATGTACTCCTTTTTTTAGGGGTACACTGGTGTAGGGTCACCCTTTTGTCCATGGGTACAAAAACCAACAAAGTAGAGATCAGCACTGGAGTAGAAATAAATAACAAGTTTATTAATCACTGATAAGTGGGACCACACAGCACTCTCAGGTGCTGTAGAAGGTAGTACACTGAAGCCACAGAACATAGGTCTTTTATACATCGATGCTGTATTTTCGATCCTATGGCCACGCTTCACTATTCCAGCCATTATTTTTTAACTGCAAGCCTTTCTCTGAAGGGGACAACCTGATACTGCCCATGCGTTTATAAAAGGTTGCCATGAAAATGTAGGTAAAATCCTTTGCACAATTATTCACAGGATTGGAAACTGTGCTCTGACTTAAAACAATTGCTCCATTGAAGCAAAAAAAAACAAACTCCGACAAAGACTCATAGTTTGCTAGCCCTGAAGAAGTTCTGGCTGGAATAATGAACAAAAGATCAAAACTACATAGTCCTTGTTTTGAATTTGGACTGTGACAGTTCTTACACATGCTACATATTATACCCGTTTGAGTGCACATAATCAGTCTATCATGCCAAATTACAGAAGCTGCTCACTTGCTCAGCAGATGTTGTGGGTCCTCTTCCAGACACCATGCTGAATCATTCATCCAGACGAACACCTGAAAAAACCATCTTTGGGGACTTCAGGAACAGGTCAGGGGTACTATTCTCCTCTGTCAATGAGCTCGTCAAAACACAACTGATGAACCATTTGCACTTGTTCCCTCCTGAGTGGTGCGTTTTGTTGAGATTTTTGTCTGTTTCTAGCTAGGTTGTTGCTCAAAATCTTTGAGCGCATTCCTCACTGTGATTTCTCTTTGTAGACTTCCATACAGTTGCCAAAACTTCAGCCTAATTTATTAATGTACTTCAAGTACACTATGCACTTTGGAACCACACACTGTGTTCCGCTAAGAGACACATAGTAGTGCCGAAGACTCCTTCACCTCTCCACTACACCCTTCCCGCTTTTATTCAAATTATTTTGACTGAGTTGCCCTGGAACAAGGCAATATTACTGCTCACAATGTGTTTCCATGGGCGCACATTTCCTCAACTTTAGGAAAATTTTCAGTGCTAGGTTCTTAGCGTCTGATCCAAAGCCACAAACGTTGTTGCCTAGTTCCTTGTTATAAAGAGGTCTAGTTTACCTTTACCCGGGCATGTGGTTCTCATGGGGGCTCTCTTGCTTCTAGTATAACATTGCTATTTGTAACGTGATTTGTTTTGTAAGCAAATCCAAGCATACATAAATACTAGCTGAGTGCCACACATATTCAGGTTCTGTGTTAGTACAGTTGTGCATGTGAGAGCTCGAAAATCACTGAACACATCTGGTCACATGCATTCCTGCTTTTTCACTACAGTTTAGTGGATTCAGAGTTCTCCTTAACTGCTCATCTTTTACCCAAATCATTCCTTTTGCTTTGCTCTATAAGTTACCTACTCTGCTTCACTTTCAGTTGTTTTGAAACTGGGAGAACGGCACACGATCCTTTGCTGAGTCACTGAGTCTGTGAAAGACCAGTAAGAGAGATGTAAGCTTTTAGTGGGGTGTTCCTTTGTTTTCCTAGATAGTTATTGTTTTATTTAACCATATATGTACTCCACATGCTATATAACTGAATTGCTTCTAGGCATTGGGGTGAGAGAAGTGGGAGAGCAGAGGGCAGACTAATTGGAACAAATATGTTTTCAGTTGTTTCCTGAAGGGAGGAGGTTGTTGGAGTTCTGCAGGGGAAGACTGTTTTACAAGATAGAGAGCACGAGTGCAAAGGGGGCACCATGTATAAATAGTGGACTCTCATACTGAACACTTCAGTACACATCTGCAAAAAGAACTGTTACTTTGCTGCCAAAGTGCACCGGTATAATGAACCAAGGACCACCAGAGTGACTCCAAGGGCTAGTTGGCTGGCCTCCTGATCAGCGCCTCAGGGACAGAAAAATCTCCTAACGCCTTCATCCCAACACCCGCACTATACTTGTTGTGAGTCTTGCCCTCCAAGTGGTGCTACCCTTATCCTGGACCCCTTGGATGTAGGCCTGAAGGTGCTGTTCTAGCCCAGCTGCAGTGCTGTCAGAACTGACACAGTGCAACTGCCAACAAGTGGAAGGGCAAGAGATGCTAGAAACCGGTCCCTAAAGTTCCCACAATCTTGGTTGACTGGGCTCCTGAGGATGTCGGCCCTGAGCCTACCGGGAACTACATTGTTGCCCTAAGAGACCTGCCTGAACTTGCTGGATGGCAACTTGAGGGTGGACCCACCAAGGAGGAATTCTGTTAGACGCATAAAGAGTGCCCAACTCTAGAGTGCATACGATGGCAAGTTGAGTCCCAGGCTGCTGGTAATGCCTCTGGAGATGCAGGTTATCTACTGGGAGAATGACCTAGTCAGTGTGCTTAAGGTTCTAGGACCTGGGGCAGCCCTTGTGGTCCCCCAGTGTTACAGGGCCTTCCTACTGGGGCTGGCTCATGATATACCCCTGGCAGGACATCCGGGGCAGGACAAGATGTTGAAATGTACTCCTTTCTTAGGGGTACACTGGTGCACAGTCACCCTTTTGTCCATGGGTTCAAAAACCAACAAAGTAGAGATCAGCACTGGAGTAGGAATAAATAACAAGTTTATTAATCACTGATAAGTTGGACCATGTCCACCCAGCACTTTCATGTGCTGGAGGAGGTAGTACACTGAAGTCACAGAACACAGGTCTTTCATACAGGGTTTCTGCTCAGTAAGCATGAAAACAGAAATAGGGAGAACACATTTTGGAAATAGTTATCAACAAACAAGGGCAGATTAGTACCTAATACTGGTGCAGAACAAAGAGCTTGCGTGACTGCTGGAAGGCATTCTGACATTCAGTAGTCCATGGGAGGGGCAAGAAAGGGCCAACAAAGGTTTAATAATGTGTGAAAAACTGCCTCCAAATAGAAGGGAGGCCAATCTGTGCACGGACATCCTTCTGAGTATGGGGCACGGAAGTATATAAAATGTTCTAAATGCGATCTGGTGTAAGTGCACGTCCCCCCTTAGACAAGAGGTGACCTAAATAGGTAACCTACTGTCTACAAAATTAAAATTTCTTTCACAAGACTTTGTGATTGTGAGAGGCAAGAAATAATAACAATAACAGTGTTCCTTCTTCCCACGGCTCAGGGGTATCTGCATCCAACATGATGTCATCGATGTATTGAATAAGAGCCACCCTTTTTGGTACAGGAAAGGAATCAAGCTGCCTTTTTAATGCCTGACTGTAAAGGCTGGGACTCTCTATATAGCCCTGTGGATCTCCACAGAACCGATATGATCTATTTTTCAGGGTGAACCCGAACAAATAATGGCTTTCAAGGTGAACTGGTATCGAGAAGAAAGCATTCTTCAAATCAATCACCAAAAATGTAGTGGCAGTAGGAGGGACCATAGTGAGAAGTGTAGTCTATATTGGGGCACTACAATTTTATTTTACTTCTCGCAAATCAATAATGAATCTGTAAATTTTAGTATCAGTGTCTTCTTTCAATATCGGAAGGATAGGGCTATTGCAAGTGTTATAGGGGACCTCTTCCACTACCCCCACTTTAATCAAATCCTGAACAATGTGTGCCAATGCTTCTTCACCTTCTCTGGAAATTTTATATTGGGGCAGGCGAGGCAATGAAACACCCTCCTTTACTTGAATATGTACAGGTGGAATAACCATTTGACCCATATCAGTATCTGATTTAGCCCACAAAGTACTGGGTAAGGATGCCAGGGCGACATCCTCATTGATAAGACAGGACCTCTCAACAATTGGATAATTGTCATTCATAATAACACGCACACCTTCCGGAGAACAACGTATTGTGGCACGAGATATTTAATTGTATATATACCCACAATGTTATCCGGTGGGGTAGGGGAGAGCAAAAATGGGCATGCTGCAGTAAATTTATCAAGTCTGAATTCCAGTGGCTGTGAAAGTGGGATAGGTGTAGGTGTCCCATCAAATCCTATCAATGTTATTGTGCTGGACAGGTGAAACCTAGGAACCATTTTAGGCAGACTACTACGGGTAGCACCTGTATCAACCAGAAACCGACCAGTAGATCCCAAGACGTTTGCGTCAACAGAAGGACCCATTTGATCTACTGGCACCTCAACCGGTTCCTTACCCCGTCCTAGGCATCCCTATGCATAATCAGAATCTGCAAGGACCTCATCAGAGTAATCAGACATTTGATATTGATTTCGTCTATCAAAAGTATTAGAGTAATTTGGTCCTTGTTCAACTGCTTCAAATCTGGGGCGAGCTCCTGCACCTCCCCTGTTTCCCGGATTCCCTTGGCGTCTTCTCATACTACCCCTTCCCCGTTGGTAGTGCTGACTTTGCAAAAGAGGGCACTCAGATGTCAATGCCCAGTCTCTTTTCAATAAACACACTGATCGGGGGACAAATTTGCTCAAGGGAGAAGGGGCACCCCAGGTGTACACATTGCACATCCGCCTCTTCCACCTCGCCTAAATGGTGGACCATATACTTGAGCCAACATAACTTTTGTCTTTTAATTCTTTTAACCTTATCCTCCCTGCCTTTCGCTTCCTGTTTCTGTCGCTTATAATACTGAGCCCTAGTCAAAAGGGAAACTGGGGAAGACATGGTCCAAGAACTCTCGCAGGCCTTTAAGCGACTAGCTATTTCCGGCAACATATTAGCGAACAATTTATCAACAAAAGAATGCTTACCCGTATCATCAGCCAATGACCTGCCACTAAAATCATGGAATGTTTCCTCAAATCTTGAAAAGAAGTCAGAAACTGCCTAATCCGTTTTCTGTTTACAGGACTCTAACTTAGTCCAATCTATTTTCTTAGGGGGTATGAGAGTCTTTAACTTAGTCACAATAGCTTTAGGAAGATCTAATCTCTCCTTCTGAGGTTTCTGCGCAGGCTCCCTTTCCGCATCTATTTGTTCTAAATGTTCCCAGGTGTCATCATACATATGCTACATTATCATCTATTTTGTGTATTGTTCTCCACATATCAGGAGGCAAAATAAGCCCAAATAACATATCAATATTTGGCAAGGTCAATCCTCATCCACAGGGGCACTTGGAGTGGGGAATTTATACTTGGGTGGGGATCGATCTAATAAGATGAATTCATCCTGAGGTTTATTAAGTATGGGATAAATAGGGCTCCTAATAGGGTACTGGCCATTTTTCTTTAATCAACGTTCTCTATCTTCTTTTTCTATTTTTCCTTCTATTCTTTATTTTTTTTAATTCTAGCTCTTTTTGATATATAGTTTTTCGTTGTATTTTTTTGTTGCTCTAGCTTCTGCTTTTTTTGCTCTCTCGCATTTCTTTCCCCCACATAAACACTGCTCTACATATTGAACCTTTTTAAAATCAAATGACCCATTCACTGGCAATTGTAGATCAGAATCTGTTTTGTGTGTATTTGTTCCATAGTGGACCGTACATTATGGAAGAAATACCATATTTGACATACATATCTCGATTAGGCCTTCCCTCTGGGGGACCCGGCTGACTTTGTCCTAAACTAGTTTTGGTACCACAAGAGCAGCATCACCACCTACGGAGTGTGCTGAGAGCAGGCATATTCTACAAATATTAGTAAAATATTACTACTAAAAATACTTTAAAAGGAAAAAAATCTCCACATTACCTGCCTTCAATTTTTGCAAAAATTAAATAACAAATTCAAACAAAAAGCCCAGGCTTAACAAATCAGGAGTGCCACTTTAGCGACCTTACCAAACAGAAGACTCCAATTCCCACCTGCTGATCTCCTGTCGACCTAATGGTCTCTCCAAAATTGCGCCAAAGAAAACCCCAATTGAGATCAACTAACACCTGGAGGGTCAAATCGGTAAAACTGGGAAAGTCACGTCGGCCTGCAAAGACAAAGGTCTCCTCGTGCAGTGCGCTTCCTCAGCAAAATTCCAATCCTCCGTCAAGACCACTCCTTCGGATGGCCGCGTGTCCAATGGGGCCTCAAGAGTCTGGCGCCAACTGTGGAAATGTACTCCTTTTTTTAGGGGTACACTGGTGTAGGGTCACCCTTTTGTCCATGGGTACAAAAACCAACAAAGTAGAGATCAGCACTGGAGTAGAAATAAATAACAAGTTTATTAATCACTGATAAGTGGGACCACACAGCACTCTCAGGTGCTGTAGAAGGTAGTACACTGAAGCCACAGAACATAGGTCTTTTATACAGGTTTTCTGCTCAGTAAGCATGTGAACAGAAATAGGGAGAACAAGTTTTGGAAATAGTTATCAACAAACAAGGGCCGATGAAAACTAGATGGTCAGCAAAGTGGGAGGGGGAACAGGAGTGCTTATGGCAGCAGAAATGATTGACAGACAACAGATGTACTGGCAGCTACAAACTCAGCATGTACATTGCTTTTAGCGGAGTCAGGAAGTCAACTAAAATAGATAGCAGTGGCAGAAAAAGACGAGCAGCAGAGGGCGGGAAAATTACGAAGGAAAGGAAATGGATGCCACAGCCAAAATGGCTGTTGCTTATGCCAAATAAAATATTACATGTTTTCCACAAAGACCATTGTCAGGCTTGTGCCCCACTTCTGTGGCCCCAAATGAAGTCTGCCTCAGATACGTTCTGCAGGCAATGTCCCACCTGCCAGGCTAGTGGAAAAGCAAGGAAAAAGCTGAAAGCTCCCCTGGTTCCTTTGCCTGTTGTTGCCACTCCATTTGAAAGGGTGGGCATTGACATTGTTGGTCCCTTGGACCCCAAGACGGCCTTTGGTAACAGGTTCATCTGGTCTTGGTGGATCACACCACCTGGTACCTTGGGCCCCTTCTGCTGAGGTCAATGACTGCACCTGTGGTGGCCAGGGCCTTGATGGCGATTGTTACTCGTGTGGGGTTCCCCACGGAAGTAGTGTCTGACAGATGCACTAACTGCATGTCCGAGTACCTGAAGGCCATGTGGGAAGAGTGTGGAATAACCTACAAGTTCTCCACACTTTACCACCCTCAAACAAATGGGTTTGTTGATTCAAGAAGATCCCCATGGGCATGATTATAGGCCTGCCTGAGCCCCTAAAGCGGAAGTGGGATGTCCTCTTACCATGCCTGCTGTTCATGACACAGAAGGAGGTTGTGCTTAGTCCATTTGAGCTCCTCTATGGACACCCTGTTGGGGACATCTCAGCCTTGTGAATGAGGAGTGGGAGCAAGCTCCCAGGAAACCCCCTCAGGATTAAGTCCACTATGTGCTGGCTCTCTGTAACCAGGTGCAGCGCTTCTGGAAAAAGGCTAAAGACAATCTTGAGGCCAGTCGAGCTAATGAAACTCCGGTAGGAAGGCACTCTGGTGGATTTGCAGCCTGGCCAGAAGGTGTGGGTATTGAAGCCTGTAGAGCTCGGAGCTCTCCAAGATCGTTGGAACTTTTTTAGCGATAGGATTGAGAGGGCAAGTAATTCTTCAGGAGAATCGTTCAAAATTTTTAAGGAACTTCTGAAAGCCCCGGTCCCGCCAGTTGTGCATGACAATCCCAAAGAAAAATGTGAGGAATTGGCTAGCTTCTTCCATTCTAAAATAGAGAAAATATTATCCTTCTTGCCCGATATCCCTCAAATCCCGGAGCCGGCTGCTTGTCAAATATCATGCCCAATTGAGCTAGCCCATTTTGGTCCCTTTTCAGAAGAGGAGGTGATAAAAGTCCTGCTAGAGCTGCAGAGTGGATCTCCAAGTGACCCAGTGCCCATAAAATACCTCAAGCTTGTGGCCAATACTCTGTCTACCCCGCTGACCGACCTCCTAAATCTGTCACTTGTTCATGGCACAGTGCCCCAGCGATGGAAAAAGGCAGTGGTAAAAGCCTTATTGAAGAAGCCAGGATTGGACCCATCCAACTTGACCAACTTCAGGCCAATTTCACTTCTGCCTGGGTTCTCTAAAGTTGAAGAGAAACTGGTTAACCGCCAGCTCTCTCACCATCTAGAGTCCAACCACCTGTTGGGAGACTCCCAGACTGGTTTCCGTCCCGGCCAGGGAACCGACACAGCCTTGCTGGCAGTAGTGGAGGAAGCTAGGAGCACTCTAGATACAGGAGGGTCAGTGGCAGTGATCCTCCTGGACTTGAGTGCTGCCTTTGACACCGTGAGTCATCAGGTGCTCCTCCAACGTCTGTCAGAGGTAGGTGTCTCAGGGACGGCCCTGAAATGGTTGGGATCTTTTCTCTCCAACCGTTTCTACCAAGTCTGGGAAGGAGCAGAGCAGTCTGCCCTATTTCCCCTTCAATGTGGAGTCCCGCAGGGCTCATCGCTGAGCCCTACCTTATTTAATATATATATGACTCCACTTGAAAGAGTGGTCGCCCCTTCGGGGGTGAAGATCATCAGCTATGCTGATGATACTCAGCTGGTGGTGGGCCTCACTCAGCTGGCGGAACAACCTGAGGTGTTACACGACTGCCTTGCCAATGTCTATCGCTGGATGTCTAACTCTGCCTTAAAGCTTAATGGAGGAAAAACTGAGCTGATGCTCCTGGGCAATTCCAGTCCCTCCATTATTGCTAGCTGTTGGCCCCGGTCTCTTGGTGAGCCACGATCTCCCAAGAAGGAGATCAAGTCCTTGGGAGTATGGTTGGAGGAAGATCTGTCCTTCAGGACCCACGCCAAGAAGACCGCGGGGGTTTGCTTCGGTCTACTGAGGTCAGCCCGAAAGGTGTTACCACTGCTTCCTGATCCAGCAAAGAAGCTTCTGGTACGTGGTTTAATCCTATCGAGGCTCGACTATGGGAATGCGCTGTTCCTCGGCGCTCCCGAAGCGACCTTTAAAACCCTCCAACAGGTGCAAAACGCAGCGGCTAGACTTCTTATGGATGTTCCTAGAAGACAGTCTGCTGCCCCGGCCCTTAAGACGCTTCATTGGCTCCCCGTGAAGGAGCGGGTGAAGTTTAAAGCGCTATGCACGGCCCACAAAATTCTGCATGGCAAAGGCCCCCCCATCCTTTCTAACATGGCCCGTCCGTATAAGCCCCCACGTCTTTTACGCTCGGACCAAAAACATCTGCTGCAGTCAGCGAGAGTAAGGAGAGTTCGATCTGGGGGCAGGCGTTTCTCTGTGCAGGTGGCGACTCTGTGGAACTCTTTGCCCCTCAAGATTCGCTCTGAGCCCAAGATCCTACTATTTAGGAAACTTCTTAAGACCTACCTGTTTCCACAGTAGGGATTAGTTGAGTCTCTCCTTTTGGTCTGTCTGCGCCGGGATGCCCCAGGGTAAGCTGAGCGCATTATAAGTTTCATATTATTATTATTATTATTATTATTATTGTTGTATAGGCTCAAATGAGGTGAAGAAGCGGAAGGGGATGCCACTTACCTTGTGGACCTTATGACTCTTGGAAACCCTTAAGAGTGCAACACATAAAACACTTCAAATCCCACTGAGTGGTCTGAAGTTTCCATGCTCTTGTTGACACATGACGGAATGGAAGAAGAGAGCAAATGTCTCCCTAACCTCCTGTCTCCCATGGAGCATCATGGGTCAGTAGAGCGTGTTATCCTCTCCCCTTCTCTGACCCCAGAGCAGCAAAATAACTGTTGCCAGGTTTTTTTTCTGTTCTCCCTCACACCTGCACTCACTCACTTGTGTACCCACAAAATTGATACTTGGTTTCCTAAGAACAAAATGTACAGACTGTCAGAAACCGTGAGGGCCAGTATCAAGGAGGAAGTCTTAAAGATGCTGGTGTTAGCAGTGATTGAGCCCTCCACCAGTCCCTGGTCCAGCCCAGTAATGCTGGTTCACCGAGGTTGCCCCACCGGGCACCACCCCAGAACTTAGGTTCTACATGGGTTACCAGGCACTCAATTCAGCCACCAAGCCTGACGCTCACCCCATTCCCCAAGCTGATGAGCTTATTGACAGGCTAGGCACTGCCAAGTTCCTTAGTATCTGTGACCTCACATCAGAGTACTGGCAAATTGCTCTGACTAAGGGGGAAAAAAGAGGTCTGAATTCTCAACCCCAGATGGCCACTTCCAGTTTAGGGTGATGCCTTTTAGCTTACAGAATACTTCTGCTATCTTTCAGACTTTGGTGAGCAGGGCCCTGACTGGAAAGGAGACATTTTGAACCACCTACCTAGATGACATAGCGGTGTTCAGTTCCAGTAGGGAGGAACACCTCTACTTTTCCAGGAGGTGTTCCGCGCTCTGCAAAAGTTGGGACTGACTATCTTGGCCAGTAAGTGCCAGATAGGGCAGAGTCCCGTGGTGTATCTTGGCAACATAGTAGGTGGTTGCAAGGTGCAGCCCCTCCAGGTCAACATTTTGACTATCATGGCCTGGCAACTCCCCAAAACACAGACTGAGGTGAGGGCCATCATGGGTGTCACAGAATATTACAGGAGGGTTATTAACCGCATCATTACTACCGTCCATTCCCGTCCTGCGCTGACATTTTCAAAATCCCATGTTATGTGACAAGGTCAACTCGTCATAAGCACAGGGCAGGTAAAACCCATGACGAGTTGACCTTGTCACAATCATGGAAGTGGTTAAGCGTTATGGCACCATTGTTGCCCTCTTAACTGAGCTGTTTTTGAAGAAGCAGACCTAAAAGGCCATCTGAACAGAGGACTGTCAGAAAGCCTTTGACACCCTCAAGAAAGTCATGTGTACAGCACCAGTACTCAAGGCTCCTGCCATCTCCAACTAGTTCATTGTGCAGATGGATGCTTAAAACATGGCTGTAGCCTTCATTAGCAGGAGGTTGTTCCACCTGGAACAGAGGTGCAGTGCAATTGAGAGGTAGGCTTTTGCTGTGGTCTGAGGACTGCAGAAGTTGAGACAATACCCGTTTGGTACTCACTTCTGGGTTCAGACAGACCAGAGGCCACTCAGATGGCTCATGCAAATACTGGCTGAGAATCTCAAGCTGTTGAGGTGGTCCATCTATCTACCATGCCAATGCCAAAGGTCTCTCCAGGTTCTTCTGCCTTAGTGATGAGAACTCCCAGGAGGTTGGGTAGGTCTCCCCGCTTTCAGTGAGGCGTTAGGGTGGACACCTGTTAGACCTGTTAGCCTTAGTGTGGCCTTTTCCCAAACTTTTGCCTTACTCCTCCATTTATTTTTATTTTTGCTGATCCCATTTTTGTTGATCATAGGACTGTCACTTTACCACTGCTAACCAGTACTACATTCACAACTGGGGAAGATTCACATAGACTGGCAACAAATGCTCCCTCTGGATGTGCCTGCCTGCCGGCACACAGCCACATATTAAAATTTTAATACAAAGAAATTTACTGGACTAATAGACCTGTTTAATAGGCCCTGATGAGCCTTTTAAAGATGTCTCAGACCTGCCATTGCAGCGTATGTGCTCAGTTTAAACCCTGCAAAATAAATTATTTGCTAGACCTAAACCTTCCTTTTTAATTCATATACCAACCCCTAGGGTAGGCCCTAAACAGCCTGTAGGAAAAGCTTCAGTGTATTTAAAAAGTTGGACAAGTACTTTTAACTTTAACACGTCCTGGTAGTGAACAATTTTTACATTCGTTTTTCATTATTGTAAGGTCTACCTCTAACATAGGATAACATTTGGCACTGTATTACATTTATTAAGTGCTAACTTTCAATTGGGAGCAAGTAGGGATGTCAATTGTGATGTCTAATGAATTGTAATTTAAAACCCTCTTTAATGGCGAAGTCAGATTTTAAGTCACATTTCTAAAAATGGCACTTTTACAAAGTTTGCATTTTCTTGTCCTAACCATTTGGCTCCTGCAGCATGTAACCTTGGTCCTTGAGAGAAATAGGAATAGATGTTGGCAGGATGGGCCATCTCTGACTAAAGGAGGAGGAACCTAAGCGCCGAGATGCCCCCGGGTGAGTCGTGCGCTATAGAAGCATATTTAACATAACATAACCGTCACCTATTACACCTGCACATTTGCACATCATAAAGGCTCTGCCCAGCATACTCGCAAAGGGTTTTGACACTAATGTTTTGTGACTCCCAAACAAGATGGGGCCAGTGCAGGGAGGCAGGACATTTCAAACACGTCTGAGTGGAAACCTCCAGAACCTTCTCCTACTTGAATGTGGCACCAGGTATAAATAGTAAACCTCAGACCCATCTCTTCAGTACACCTCTGGACCTGTGATAGACTGGTGTCTTTCTGTTCAAGAAGGACGGATACTCTGCTGCACAACTGCCTGAGGGAAGAGGACTGGACCTGCATCTTGAACCGAGGACCACCAGAGTGAGTCAAAGGGCTAGGCGGCTGAACTCCTATTCAGAGCCTAAGGGACAGAAAAGGAGCCTTCCATTTTGAACCCAGCGTCTGGACTCTACTTCCTGTGAGTCTTGCCCTCTAAGTGGTGCCATCCCAGTCTTGAATCCTTGGAAGTGGGCCTGAAGATGCTATGCGAGCCCAGATGTGGTCCTGAGAGCAGAACTGACTCCGGGCAATGCATCCCCTCGCATCTCCACGTCTGAACCGCTGCATCACAACGCATCCCGATGCTGGACCTCATATCGCATCCCACAGCCTCCTCTGAATCGCCACTGCGAAACGCATACTTGACGCAGGCCCTTGCATCACAAGCACCTCATCGATGGCATCAACGAGGATGACGCAGGACATTTCATCGCAGCCTCTTCAGAACCACCAGTGCATGATGAATCTTCGACGCAGGACTTCGCACCGCAAGCATCCTCGATAACAACGCAGGACTCTGCATCTCAGCTCCTTCAGCTTCCTTAAAATTGCCGTTGTGCATTTCATACTCAAGCAGGATCTCGCAACTCTCTGCAACCGAGCATATAAGATAATTTGTTATCCAGACCACTCTTCATTGCGGTTGGCCTGAGCTTATGACATTGTCTCAGTCCGGCGTGACCAGATAACCACAGTTGGCGCTTTGTACTTCTAGGCACTATTTTCATGTACTACTTTGAAATTGCAAATCTTTGGTTCTACTAAATGGATTTTTGTTGTTTTGGTCTCAAATAATTTATTACATTTTACTCTATGTTTCTAATTTGGTATCAGATTTTATTTGTGTTGTGTTATCACTCTAGAACTGTTTGAAGTGTTGCATAAGTACTTTACACATTGCTTTTGAGCTAAGCCTGACTATTGTGTGTCAAGCTACCAGGGGGTTAAGCACAGGTTAATTTGGGGTTGCTTGTGACTTCACCCTGAGAGAACTTATGCTTGTTGCCTGAGTAGGATTTTAACCCCCTCAACCAGTAACCCAATTTCCAACACTTACGATTAATGCTTTCGATATACTATTGTGTTTACATTACAGGTACAGCCCCTATTCAAATAGCTGTGCATTAGTAGTAGTAGATGATCTTGGCAAACCAATTTCTCATAATTATTAAATGAACCCATTTGGTAGCCTGAGCCTGCAGTTGGATGTTACGGTTGATTATATTTTTGATCCTTTAGTTTGCAATAGGTCCATCAAACATAAGCAGCAGTGACTACCAGGATGAAAATGGCAACAAAGGATGTCGCTTGTATTACAGTTTTCCTTGGGGAAAGGAAGAAATTGAAACACTACAGGCTGTCGGAGAAAATGAGCTCTTACAGATGCACCAGGAGAATGAGTCAAAATTATATGTAAGTAATATGTACTGTTTTACCCTTGGTAATGATTGTTAAAATTCAGCTTTTAGTCACTTTTAGAACTGATGTCTAACCCTTTTTTATTATTACTATTAGATCTTTTAAATCTTGATAAAGACGTACAGCAGTCATATGACAACAACTTTTTTCAAAATGTAATCTTAGTAGACTCAGCTAAGAAAACCCCAGACATTGCTTACAGAGTAATACTTTAGCAACATGTACAGTCAGTGTAACCGTAGGGTGTCACCGATCCATACTGAGCCTAGGAGTAGGAAAGCAAAAGTAAATGTAAGACAAATAATTAATAAGTTATCTGATATGTCTTAAGGACTAGCTCTCGCATATCTCTCAACCTACCTCTTCTCCCAGAGCGGACCTTTCCAAGACCGCATCCCTATAACTCAGTAGCAATCCGAGACCCTAAAAAGCCATCCATGAAAATTAATTCAGCTCTATCTCTTCTAGAAAAGTCCTGAGTGGGTCTGCCTATGTCAGGATACTGGGTTCCCCTCAATGCTGCACCTCAAACTTGTGTGCACAATTCTGATGGATACTTTAAATCCAGACTCCTCGACTGGATCGCAAAAACTTTCCCTCAGAAGTACCTCTTCAGCACCGCCAGGAGGCTCCACTTTGCTTCAATCATGACTTCATTTAACCTGGATGTGATGATCTCATGGTATGTATGGCACCGACTGGCATCCGTTTTGTTTTTTCGCTATCCTCATCAACACAGTTTACGGCTTTTTTTGGTGTTTCAAATTTCTCAGCAACAGCAGCCAATTCATATGTTGCGTCCTAAGGCTCTGGTATTTAAACCCCCTTGATAATGCTGTTAGGTGCCCTAATCAGACTCATTAGGCATCTGCATGTGGTGGTATGAATCCGATATTGACCCCCCTTGTAAAGTAATTTGTGCACTACTATGCTTAATGAAGGCCTGTGGTGAGCAGGAGGCTAGATTATTTTTTAGCAAGGATCCTGAATGACCCTTCAAAGCTGTCCCTCTACCAGCCTTCATCTAATTCACTAGATAGGCAGTGATCCCTCAGCGAATCTTCCAAAACCCCCCACAAAAAACGCCATAAGAGGTCCTCTTGTTTCTCAAATAAATTGTTCCACACCTGGCACCCTTTGGGGCTTGATGCCAGTCTCTTCCTCATTGTAAAAGCGATTGCAGTTCTGAAGATTATCAAGCTAGAGTTACCAACTCCCCTCTGATTGGGACCTCTCGATAGGCCACGCTGGACATCTTCAGGCTGGCCACACTACCATCTGGGCCACTGTGGCTGAGACCCTGCCCTGCCTTCTAGGAGACCTTCGCCATATATACGAGTAAAGAATGTACAGTCGAGGCACTCCATCCCAGGGCCTCTTCCTTAGGTTCCTCTTTACATAAAAAAGAAATGGAAATAGAACCTACATGGACGGTGTCAACTCAGAATTCCCATATGAACGAGCCTTGTTCATGCATTTACAAGAGACCAACATGGGATCTGTATCAGATTTGGCATCTTGCACCTATTCCTTCTGTGGCTCCTGTGGATGGGGCGACGCCCAGAAACGGATGGGTAGGGAGTCAACATCGTAACACAGTAACAATTTGCTTAGGTTTGCCCGGACAGAAGCCACAAATGCAGTGGTTTACTCATTTTCCCTGGAAGGGATTGAACGTTTTACTCAACTTCTCGCTAGTGATACACAGCAGCCTTCAAAGGAGATTCAGGAAGCCAGGCTTCTCTTCATCTCATACCCCGCCCCCTTTGCTAGGAAGAAACACTCACTCCTCCTAGACCGGAATGCAGCAGTAAAGGAAATGGTCTCTGGAAAAACCAATCGCAGTAGGTGGGCAGGGAAAGCACCAAAGCAACCCCTCTCAGTGCTCCATTCATAGGCCCCAGTACATATGGGTGGGGAAGGGAGTTGAAAGCATACAGGAAACCCTGACCTGTACGTCTTTTGACTTAGAAGGAGGAACAAAAGAGCGTGTGGGAAAGTACACCGTGAGATTCTTTAAGAGCAAATGGTGAAAGGAGGGAGATGAAAGCATTTAAGAGACCCTGACCTCTGCTTGTCTTCCTCCAAGAAATGGGCCTTTCTGTGGATAAATGATGTGATAAGTTCATGAAGGAATCAAGGGACCTTTTTCAATATCGGTGTAAAAGACTGTTTTGGACTGAAACAATTGTACACTATGGCTTTAAAAGTACTTTGAAATCCAGCCACTCTGTCTGGGTTTTTCTGGGGCTTTCCAGCTACTCACTAAAACTGCGGGATTGGTGATTACAGCAGCTCCGACCTGGGTCCATCCGACTCCATTCCTCCAGAGCCTCTGGCCTTGGCACCAATGCTTTAAAGAAGCCCCTGCCGCTATGGCGCCATCCCTCGTTTCTCAGGCCTTCAAAGCGAACTTTAGCAAAATCGCTCTTTCTGCCGTTAGAGCTTATTTCGGGGCTACTTCTATCTTCGAAGTCAATATCTGAGTGGCCAAAGAAAAGGTTTGTGTCTTTTTTGATGACAAACCTAGGGTGCAGCACCTTCCAATGTCCAAGAAATTTGGATAGAGGAACTTTACGACTCAGAAGCTGATGCTCTGGAAATGCTGAATAGAATCTATGGGTGCATGGAAGAAGAGAATCTGCCGACCACATCCTCATTCCTCTTTACAATGTAGTCCCTGGCCTTTACCTAGATGTACGAAATGCTAGGCACCGTGACACATTTCATGAAGGGGACATTCCTTATCCCTCAGAGGCTGCTGCGTTCAGAAGAGGTTTGTTCATTTACATCTGTGGTTAGAAGGGCACCATGAATACAGGAGTTCTTCTTCCCCAATGACGAGTCAAAGTCCTGTATATTGACTGAAATCCTACAGATATCCTCATCGGTTTTAGAACCTTTGTTGCCTTTCAATAAAGCATTCTTGGAACCAGTTCTGGCTGCCTGGGAGAAATACTTGTTGGGACCAGCAGTCCTCAGACAAATTGCACAGCGTCATAGACTTGCGTCTTTGGACCTTACTTTTTGTCAGCACATACTTCACCAGATATTTTGGTGATACAAGCCTCAATGGCCAAATCGAACCCCAAAGCTTTCCTGACCGCTCCTCCATATTGAGAGACAAAAATACTTGATTGTCCTGGCAGCGAGGTCTTTGCATCAGGCAGTCTAGCTCTGTGCAATGCTTGATGTAAGCCCTAGTTCAGGTTTTGTAGGAATTAGCTATAATGTCCATCTCCATTCTTGCTGACCACATGAAGAAACCATATTCTGACGTGGTCAGCGACAGTTAGGTGCCTCCAAAATGATATTTAAGTTTTTCCTTCCTTATGCGTATTAGCTGGAGCACACAGCTATCCATTGTGATCATCTCCTTATTGGTGGTATTTTCCGGACACACATGTTGGTTGATTGCACTATGGGAAGTAGAAGGACTGAATTCATAGGGAGCGCTGCCGCTCCTTTCTTTATATGCTCTCATGAAAACATTAGGCCTAAAGAAGAGCAGTGAATGTGCTAAGGTTTTTAAGCATTCATTTAATAAAGCCATCAATCAAGAGCTTGGTGGCACGCTGTTGGCCACGCATAGTGACTATCTCCAATAGAGTAGGTTTGACTTTCATGAGGGTTCCAACCACATCTCTCTATTCAAAAGAGGTATTCATTGTGACATGGAACATGCTGAATTTAGTATAGGATTATTGGGACAGGAATGTCCCCTGCATGGTGTTCAGCTGTGTCTCCTGCCCAGAGTGCCCAACTGTTAGTTTCCAGTATGCTGGTTTCTGGATGTTGGGCCCCAGCCTTATGCTAATCTATTGATGTGAGGGCAGTCCTGAACCAGAGGGACTTACCAAGCATGTTTTTTTTGTCAAAAGTGTTTTTATTAGCATTTTAGAACACAAAACATGCGACCGTCCCGCACAACTTCCCATATAGGGGGCAGATATGGAATCAAAGCAATACAGAGCACACGACTTCAGGCGGTATCTTGGATCTAGGCCTCAAGTGGGCCTTTGCGAGGAGAAAGCAATGGAAGCTCAGCACAGGCCTTCCTCCATCTGGGTAAGCAACAGAGTTCATGCCACAAGTAGAAGTGGGTATCGTCGCTAAGCAATGAGTCAACGGGACTAGGTCCATCCCGCCCCCCACGATAGCAATATAGCCGCATCATCAGAGTGACTGGACGGCACCGGAACAAGAACTAGAACCCCTCCCACCCCACCCCCTCGTCTCCCCTCCCCTCCCCCTCCCCAGTGGTGGTAGCAAAGCCCTACCAGTAAGATCTATTCTGGAGAAAGCAATAATTATAGTTGAAACAAATGGAGAGCTCGCACACTGGGTGGACACACTGCAGACAGAAGCCCCTTGGAGAGAAACCGAACCAGTGGGCCCCAGCGAAATTCGAAATTCTTAAAGTCGTCTAGGAAGATGTCGGCCATTTTCTCCACACCCAAAAACCTCCACAGCCTCGCATGCCAAAGGGAAATCGCAGGGGCCTCCTTCTGTTTCCAAGCTGCAGCTAGGGTTAGCTTGGCTGCTCCTACACAGAGCCACAATATTTTCTTATCTGCCCTGGTTTGGTGTTCAAGGTCCGGGTCCCGAAGGCCCAGCAGGATATGGGCCATCGAGTCCGAGACCGGGTAACCCAGCATCTCTTTGATGTGGGACAGAATTTCCTCTCAGTATGGGCGGATGATGGGGCAGTCCCACCAAATGTGACGGAAGTCCCCCAGTAGGCCGCAATCCCTCCAACACCTGTCGCTAGAGCCAGGGAAGATCCGCTGCAGCTTGGCTGGGTACAGGTACCAGTCCATCATTGTTTTGAGATGGGCCTCCCTGAGCTCCACCGAGTGGTTGTGCTTTGCTATATCGGACCACAGGTGAGACCACTCTGCTTCAGAGATATCCCGGCTGAGCAATTACCTCCCACAGCGACATGTAACGAGGTCTAGGGTATATGGCCGTAGACAGGAGGAGACTATAGATAAAGGAAATGGCCCCCCACATTGCAGAGGTCTTTGACAGGAAGGCTTCAAAAGGCGTGAGGGGCCTGGTGGCTGCCTCTCTCACTGGAGGGGACAGTGCCCAGTGAAGGAGCTGGGCGTGGTGGTATCGCTCGGCCTGCTGGACCCCATAATCCCTCACACAATTATCAAAAGTGAGAGGGGCAAAGCCATGAAATAAGTGCGTGATCGCCAGGCAGCCCCCTCCCTCCAGGCATCAAAGGAGCCCTCAAGCGCTGCCGGTGGGAAAGCAGGGTTAAAGTGTATAGGCGTAAAGGGAGAAGGGAATGTTGTCCATCGCTCATCGCCAGAGACTGAGTCCCAGACTTTCAGGGTAGTGCTAGTGGGGGTACTAATGTAGGCGTTCTTGGGTCTGTCGCCTTTAGGCTTCCATACTAAGTCCCATATCGTCCTCCCAGCTATACTTCTGTCTATGTGTAGCCAATGTTTTTCCGAGGTGGGCTGGGTCCATTCCACTAATACTCGGGGGTTGCACTGCCTTATAATATAAATGCATGTCGGGTAGGCCTACCCCTCCCTCTTTCCTCGGACGGCGCAGTGTGGCATAGGAGAACCTCGCCCGACCCCCTTGCCAAATGAAGCGAAGCATCAACGTTTTTAGGCGCTGAAAGAATTCCCCCTCAAGGGCAATGGGTAAAGCCTGAAAGAGGTACAGGAGTTTAGGGAGGAGAGTCATCTCGATCGCGTGAATGCTCCCCAACCAAGAAATGAACATTGGTTTCCACCGGGCCAAGGCCCCTTGAATTTCGGCAAGCAGCGGGGGGAAGTTGGCAGAGTAGAGCTTCCCCACCGTGGGGGTCAGGTGGATCCCCAGGTATTGTATAGAGGAGAGGGTCCACGGCAAGGGCGTGAGAGGCTGGAGGCGAGCGACGTCAGCTGGAGGAAGAGTAAAATTAAGGACATAGGATTTCTCGTAGTTGATCTTAAACCCTGCTACTCCCTCGAAGCGCACTAAGGCCTCTTGTACACGAGGAATAGAGTGGGCGGGGTCTGCGAGGGAGAGTAGGACGTCATCCGCGAACAAGGTGATCTTGTGCTCCTCTCCAGTGAAGGGAAGACCCCCGGATATCCGGGTCCTCCCTTACAGCTAAAGCTAGTGGCTCTATGCTCAGGGCGAAAAGCAGGGGGGAGAAGGGGCAGCCCTGCCGAGTGCCCCGGGAGTGCGAGAAAAATGCTGATAGGTGCCCATTGACCGCTACTGTAGACCGGGGGGAGCTGTAGTTGGCCCTGAGCATCGCTAAGAATTTAGCCGAGAAGCCGAATGCTGTCAAGGACTGGAATAGGAAACCCCAGTCCACCCGATCAAATGCCTTCTCGGCATCAAGGCCCACTAGGACCGCTGGGATTTTGAATTTGTTGGCCTTCTCGATCAGATGTACTACTCTCCTGGTATTGTCATGGGTCTGGCGCCCCTTAATGAAACCGGACTGGTCTGGATAAATAAGCGCCGGCATTAAGTTGTTGAGCCTGCCGGCAAGGATGGACGAATAGAGTTTAGCGTCCAAGTTAAGTAGGGCAATTGGCCTGTACGAGGAGCACTTAGATGGGTCCTTCCCGGGCTTGGGAATGACCGATATGATAGTCTCCGCCATGGAAACCGAGGTCACCCCCTCCTCCGCCATGCTATTAAATAGTTGTACTAGAAAGACAAAGAGTTCAGAAGCAAAGGTTTTATAAAAAATAGCCGTAATCCCATCCGCTCCTGGGGCCTTATGGGGTTTCAGGGCCTTGATGGCAGCAGGAACCTCCTCCCTAGTGAAGGGAGCAGTGAGTATTTTGTTCCATTCCTCCGATACCTGGGGCAGCGGTAGCGCGTTCAAGTAGTCCCTTTGCGCTTCGACGTCCAGGGCGTCCCCTGCGTACAACGCCTCGTAAAAGTCACCAAAGAGACCAGCCTTGGCTCCATCATTGTGCGTTAGGACCCCAGCTGCGTCCCGTATCCCCCCAATATACTCCTTCTCTCTTTTATCCCGAAGTTGTCGGGCTAGGTGTTTCCCTACCTTATTCCCCTGGGAGTAAGAGAGGCGCCGTAGCTTCAGCAGCGTGTATTCTGCTCTGTTATTATAATGAGCCCTGAGTTTGCCCCGAATTACCGTCAGCCGCCGCATGGTCTGTCTGGAGGGGGTCTGCTTGTGTGCCTGTTCAAGAGTAGAAAGCTCCTCCTCTAATTTCTCTCTTTCCTGCCTTCTTAGCTTGTTAAGGGCAGCGTTAAGCGCTAGACAGCTGCCGCGTATAGATGCCTTGAAGGCGTCCCATGTGGTAAAGACCGATGTATCGCTCGTGGTGTTAAGTTCAAAGAATTCACTAATAGCCTTTCGTAACTCAACGCAAGAGGGTCTATCCCGGACCTGGGAGGCCGGAAAATACCACCTGCGGTGGGTCGTATTGATTACCTCCCAATGTAGGCAGATAGAGGAAAAATCTTGGCCTCGCGCAGGTCCCCCCGAAGAGACTGGCTCAGGAAGAAATGATCCAGGCGCGAGTAAGAATGGTGTACATGGGGAAAAAAGGTATAGTCCCTAGAATGTAGGTAGAGAGAGCGCCATCCATCTATGAGTCCCATATCTGCTATCATCTGCTGTGTTTCGGTGGAAAACAAGCTAGTATCAGATCTCTGGTGGTGAGTACTGTCCAAGTCCCTTTGCCAAACCAAGTTAAAATCTCCCATTACAATCAGTGGTCCCTCGACAAAGTCCAAAACCGTCCTCAATACTCCATGTAGAAACCCATTCTGTCCCACATTGGGAGCATACAAAACCAGGAACGTACATACCCTGCCCCGTAGCACGCCTTTGACCATGAGCCAGCGGCCCTCTTTATCGCTGCGGAGTCGCAGAGGCTGGAAATGCAAGATTGAGCGGAACATGAGGCCTACTCCCCTGTGCTTCGTGGGGGCTGAGGATCTATAAATAAGGGGAAATTGCTTATGTTTAAGGCGGGATTCCTCCGACCTAGCCAGGTGGGTCTCCTGCAGGCCAACTACATCCAATTGGTGGTCCAGTATATATTTCCAGATCTTCTGGCGCTTCTGGGGAGAGTTCAACCCTTTCACATTCCACGACCCCAAAGTGAGTGGCATCATAGACAGAATAACAGACCTAGCTCAGCAAGGTGTTCTCGGGCCCCCCACCCCTCTGCAAACCAAACTTGATACATCTCACTCCCGACCCCCCCCCTAGTGTGAGTGTCCCAGGGCAGCATAGATTCAGACCCACCATCTACCACTCCTCTCTCCTCTCTCCGCTTTCCCAATTCTCCATACATGTCACCTTCCAGTCATGAAGGAACGCTTGTAAACAAACCTCAGCTACCACCACTGCCCATCCTCTCCCCCCCCCCCCCCCATCCCCAGCAACCCCCCCTGTCCTCCCCAACTCTCAGAAAACTCATGCCTAGCCAGGTAAAGCAAGATACAACAGCAGAAGGGCTTGTAAAGAAGGTTCTTCAGAGTGACCGTAAGGGTCGGGGTTGTGGAATCGGTCACTGTCGCTCCAGATCCCGCAATTGGGTCATTCCTCCGGAGAGGACATAGAGTACCTGTGGTATCTGATGAAGATGCGTCCCTCTGACGCCAGCGGCATCTCCTCCCAGGGTCTCACTCAGCAGAAGGGTCATCCTGCGGAGCTGCCTCTGTCACCAGTGCTACGGAGGCCACTGCTGCCCCTCTCTCATGGAGGCTAGTAGGTGGATCCGGTCTCCCCATCACCGTGGCCCGGCCCACTCTCTGCCAGGCCGGGGAGCGCTGTAGCCACCTCGCAGGGCAGCGCTCCATCTTGGGGGCCGCAGCAGAATCTTCCAGGCCGAGAATCTCCATGGCAGCTGTGAGGGATCTGACTTGGACTAGCTTGTTCTGCCAGCGAAAGATAAGGCGAAAGGGGTGGCCCCAAGAATAGGCCACATTCTGGTCTCGTAGATAGTTAATAACTGGTCGGAAATCCCTTCGTTTTTGCAGCGTCGAAGCTGCTAGGTCTTGGAATAACTGAGGGCGATGATCCCGGAACTGCAGGGGGTTGATCTCTCGCGCTTTTCTGAGTATTCGCTCCTTCAGTTGGAAGTCGTGGACACAGACCAGTATGTCAGGGGGTGGCGCTTTCGGGCCCCACGGCAATCCATCTCTGTGTACTCTGTCCATGCGTATCTCCTGAAGTTCTTCCTCACTCAAGACGTGCTTAAAGAGGGCTTCCACGTATCCTCTCAGATCCTTGCCTTCTCCCGCCCAAGGCACCGCACAGATTCTGATGTTGTTTCGGCGGGACCGGTTCTCCAAGTCCTTGGCATGGGCCTGGAGGTCTAGGTTCTGTTCCGTGAGCCGGAGTACATCTTGCTGGAGTTGGTGTACGTCTTCTGCTACCCCCAGGTCGTGCTCCTCTATGGTCGCCACACGCTCCCCCACGTCGTCCACATCTCTCCTCGCCTTGCGTAGATCTGACGTTAACTGGGAGTGGAGCTCCGCGATGTCCTCCTTAATAGCCTTAAAGAGTTCGACCATGAAGGCCTTGGTAGCAGGTGCATCATCGTCTCCCCGCGGGGGAGACTTACTGGGCTCTGGCGGTGTTGTAGGTGGCGCTCCTTTAGGCAAGCCCTCCTTGCCGGGTTTATCCTTACGGAGTCTGGCTGTCATGTCTCTAGTCCTAGAACCCTCGGAATTCGGACAGATCAGCCCGGGACACTCCTCTCTGGCTAGGCCTCTCCGGACCGCAGACTAGGCCGTTGCGGGCCCACCACTTTTGCGTAGTCTCCACCACCCTCTTCCCGCTCCTGGGACCTCCTGGTGGGTCGCTCTCCCGTTGTGACGCCTCAGCTCCTGTTCTACGGGTCGCGGGGTCTCGCCCCTCTCAGCATTCCCCAAGGCACCCAGAGCACGGTTTCGCTAGACTGAAAATCTAGGCCTCGATCAGCCGTCTGCGCCAGACCAGATGTACAGTCAGGGGAGAAAAGCCCGGGTAGGGGGTCCAGGGTGCACCAGCCTGTCACCAGCTCTTGAGAAGGCTCCTCTCGGCGTGGAAGCTCCAGCGGCCCATGAAGGAATTGGCTACTTCAAAGCCACCAGGTCACCTTATCGTCCGCAAATTGCTCGTCGGGGCTCGCTTCAGGTCGGGGCCTAGACAGGCCCGGAAGCCCGGGCTCGATTTAGCAGGCGGCCGCTCTTTGCCAAGGTATTCGGGCCGCACTCTAGTCTCGGGACCAGGTCCCCACGTGGCAGGACCTCTGATCTCTAATTCAAGTCCACTCCCTGGACCACGCGCTCCGGAGAAGGGTAGTCTCAGCAATATAGGCCGTGGCGCTGTTTCCGACCCAGGAGGGTCGCCCCCAATCTTCTCCCCCGTGAGGCTCCCAGCTCCACACAACACTAGGCGCCCCACAGGGCCTGGGCGGGAATCGGGGGAAGGCAGTGCAGACGCCCCAAGTCCGCAACTGCGAGCACTGCACCACTCCTCTGCTTCTCTGGGACCGGGTGTCTATGCAGGCCCCCAGCACCGGCGCCGCTCTCTATCGTCTCTGCTCGCCCCTTCCCGGGGTCAGGAGGCTTCTGCTAGCCCCGGCGCCTCCCTCGGAGACAGGGTTTCCACTCAGTCTGTGTCGTCAGCGTCTCCAAGGCAGTCTCCCTGCTGAGCGGAGGGCGGCTCGTGCTGAATCTGCCGACCCGTGCTATAGGCCCAGGATCCCCGGCCTCGAGTGCCCGCCTCCTGCGCTCTTTCCTACAGCCGTCCCGGGCCCCATGCCTGCACCTTATGGGGCCGGGGTACGCCGTCACCGCAGCTCCTGTGTCTCTCTCCGCGGACAGTGGAAGGTGAGGGCAGCTGCCCTACTGTTGCAGCTTCCGGTGTCTCCCACACCACCGAATCGGTGTTACCTCTGTCGCGGCAAACAGCCACGCCAGCTACCACCGGCAACGGCGCTCACCCCAGCGCCCGGTCTCTCCAGGCCTCTTCGACACAGGACACAAAGCGACAGGGCTGGGTGGGTAGCCAAGCGTCCTGGAGGAGTGCTAAACAATGCTAAGAAGCTAGTGGCGCCGGAGGAACTCAGAAACACGTCCTACTCCGCCGCCATCTTGGCCACGCCCCCCCAAGCATGTTTTTTAATGACAGTGGACTACTGTACTAGCATGTAGAGCAGTTGCATCCGCATACCATGTTTCAGTGATCATACAGTCATCATCAGGACTTTTTATCTGTGTCACAGGAGTGCTTGCCTACTGGCTCATGTGTGTAAAGTTCCACTGCTACAAGCCAGTTACAGCCAGATTCATCATTGTCCCGTTTTGCGAGTCCTTAATAGCGATTATTAAGGAATCGCTATTAAGGACTTGCAAAACGGGATTCATGTAGGAATCGCTAAATAAATTGCGATTCCTACACATTCCTTATTTGCGATTATCAAATTGCTAATCGCAAATAAGGAATAACTCCCCATTCATTCCTATGGGCGGCCCATAGGAATGAATGGGGAGTTATTCCTTATTTGTGATTAGCAATTTGCTAATCGCAAATAAGGATGCGATTTCAAGGGTGCCAGGGGTGTCCAAAGGACACCCTGTAGCACCCCTGAAATGAAAATGCAGACTGATGTTGCGCACACACATGTCCAAAGGACATGTGTGTGTGTAACATACAACTGAGAAAAATGCACAAAAGTGCATATTTCTCAGTTTTCGCTATTTACCACGAAGTCAGACTTCACGGTAAATAGCAGCAAAAAATAGCGAAATCGCAATTTTTCAAAGGTTCATGAATAGCATTTAAGGAATATCAAATTGAGATTCCTTAAATGCGATCGCAATTTGAAAAATTGCTATTATTTGCGATTTTTCAAATTGCGAGTTCATGAGCCATTGATGAATTCCAAATGCCATTTTTGCGGGCGCAAACGGCCGAATTTAGCGTTTCGCACCGTTTGCGCTCGTAAAAATGCTTGATGAATCTTGGCGCGAACATTCCAGCACATTTGTGTCTGTATGCATTACACAGACCACATATACTTACAGTGTGTGTGTGTCTGAATGAACCAGAATGAAGAAGGCCTGGGAGTTCCATTTTGTACATCTCTGATCTCTTCATCTGCACATTGCAGGGGTGAGATTACTTTCCCAGCCAGTGGTAGTGTGTTGCTGACATTCCTGCTCAGTACTTCTCCTACCCAGCTACCTAAGATGTGGATACAGCCACATGTAGCTTCATTAGACCAGTGCACTGGGTTCGTCCATGCTCTTTCTTGGTAACTGGGACCTACTGCACCTTCATTTTTTTCCTGGCTTCTTTGAGTCACTGCTTTTGCAAAGAACTTGTATATAGCAGTGACATGATGATTGGGAGCCCACACCCTGATGAAAACTGGTGGATGCACTCATCCAGGATCCAGTACTCACTAGCCTTATCTTGCAGCTGAAATATCTGTTCTAAGCGTAAACATTCAGAGCAACTTGATTCATAATTTAACCATGCCCACCTGATGACTCTTCATCCAAATTTAGAGCTGCATTAGGTTTAGCAATCCACTGCCTCTTAACCACGTCTCTTCTGTGTCAACTCACTGAACATGCAAGCTTGTCTATGGGGTCGTATCCCTGAGACAAACCATCTGCTTTAACAAGGAATGGCTGTCACCAGCACTTTACTTCCTAATTGCAGAAGACTTTTTAGTCACCTGTCTCGCTTTGGCATTGGGTGCCTTGGCAATGAAGTCTCCCTCCTCAGTGCGCATAACACATCCCTCCGGAAGGGAGGGGTGAGTGCCTTTATTGCGTTTCTAGCCAAACTTGGAAGGAAACAGACTAAAAATCTTTTAAGGGAATTCCCAAATTATTATTGACATTGCAGATGACAGCCTCCCAAATTCTGCACACCGAAGCTTTAATTTCTCCTAAACATGGAGTCTGGGAAGTTTTCCCTTCATGTTCCATAATACTTAAGCACGACTTCTGCAAATAAATACTTCTGCTGAATGAGAAGACAAAACGTGAAGCCCCAGAAACCTTACTAATGAAACAAAATTCCCAAAGGACAACACTCCGAAATTAGGATCATATATTCGTTTTATGTGGATGAGGGTTTGCTGCTGACTACAAGCTCGGAAATTTGATTCTGGTGTTACCTGGCTACCCAGATGACTCTCCAGTACTGCCATGTGCCACACAAATCTAGGATCATGGCTGTCTAGCAGCCTTGCATCATCTCTTACCAAGCTCTTACCAAGGGTAAACACAAAATGGTCACAGCGTTATTGCTGCCTCGCAACCACCAGTGCCGAATACTGTGTGTTACAGTTACTCAGTTATCATTAATACCCAAGTTTATCTTTAGCCTCATGTTTGGCTTCTACTCCATGCATGTGTGTGCCAGAACATTGTCCTCACAGTCCACAAGGCAATGTAACAGCGTGGCTGGTGGTCCATGATGAACAAATCAAACACACACTGCCTCATGCATGTCTATCTACTCTGTTAACAAAACTGCAACCCCTCAGCACCCATACCGTGCGAAGGAGAAATTACTTGCAGTCCAAATAAACTGTTTAACTGCTTCCAGTCTGACACATTAGGTGTAAAATGGGCAACTCTGCAAAGAAAAGGGTGAATAATGAAGCAGATCTAACCACAACTAAAAAAGGTGGGGGGATTAAGGGTTGGGCGGTACCGTTGATACATGGGCATTTTAACTTCCATTTCTATGTTATTATTTCTTCCACTGCTTCTCATGAATGATAAAGTAGAGTTGTATGCATAACAATTGCCTACAGGTTTTACTATCATGATTTTCCTAAGCTAAAATAATGGGATTTTTTTACATGAAAATCAATGTTCGAGGCATATGGGCTGCAGATGGTACATTTATGAATAGATCGCCATCTGGTGTTGGGCTCGGATGATTGCACTTGTTTCTCTCTTGGAGAAGTCTTTTGTCGTCACGAGACTGGTGACTCCTCCTTTGGGTGCTAATGCGCATGGGCATCGGCTCCATCCTTAGATTGTTTTTTTCCGCCATCGGGTTCAGATGAGGATCGAAGCGCTCCGGATCGACTTCGATAAAAAGTGATATTTCGGCGCGTATTCCCTTTCTAATTCGACAGTATTGTTATCGAACGCCATTTCATTTCCATTCCGACGCATTTCGACTCCAACAATAAACATTTTCTTCTACGTCGACGAGACCGGGAGGTCTTTCTCGACGTAGTCCAGCCCGGAGTCCATGGAAAGGACTCCATTTAAGAGATGTCCAACGTGTGGTGCTAAGTTCCCACACAAGGACCTACACGAGGTGTGCAATCTCTGCCTATCGCCTGAACACGAATCCAGGGACTGCGAAGCCTGTGCAGCATTCTCCTCCAAGTCGACGATTAGAAACCGACGAGCCCGAAGACACGGGGTATCGAGAATGCAGTCGGAGGCAATCTCGGAACTGTTCGAGGCCCAGCACCCCGAAGAAGAAGAGGAACATGAGGACGAGTCGGGGTCGGAAGTGGACGAGTCTGACGTCGAAGAAATCGACGCTCAACAAACCGTGAGTGACGACGTCCCCTTACCAAAAAACCGACCCTGTGTGGTACCGACCCCGCCTTCGAGCCCGGTCAGACTACCGGAAAAAGTTTCCGACGCCCCGCCTTCGGGCCCGGCAACGAAACAGAAACCGAAACTCTCGGCCTCCCACCATGTCGGATCCGAGAAACGGTCGACATCGACACTGAAGCTCCATACAAAGGAAAGCTCGCAGTCGAAACATTCCATGGCGAAACCGAAACATGCTTCGACGTCGAAGACTTACTCGACACCGAAAAAATCGGAATCGAGCAAATTCTCGATGCCTAAAACACAGAACATTGACGGTCAGAAGCAAAGGCACCTTTCGGAACCAAAAACTTCGGTACCGACACAGGAGCAGCAAACAGATTTAAAACAAAAGACTTTGTTTATCGATCCGCAAACTGGCAAAGTGGTGACAAAATCACCGAATAGGAGGAAGAATGAACAGCTAGATGACAAAGCTCTTCCTCCTAAAAAGAGAACAATGGGGACAAATACAACTCCTCCCCTTTCTCCTCGACCTAGAGACACACCCTCTTCTCCTCTTCCTCACACTATGCCAGCTATTCCTCCACCTTCTACACCAAGACCATCTACACCTCAAACAGATGTAGACAGTGATACAGGGGAGGGAGAACTTCATGGGGATGACAACACTGTCCCAGATGAAGAAGACCCAAGGGAAAATTATAATGCAGGGTCAGATGATGATAACGACCCAGAATTATACCCCTCAAAACCTTCACCACCTGATGATAATACAGGTTTTGTACAACTGATTAATAGGGCAGCAAAATACCATAAGGTAGATTTACACGCAGAACCTCAAATAGAGGATTTCCTTTTAGAAACGCTACCTGCTGCACAAAGAACATCAGGAACACTACCTATGCTAAAGGGTCTTCTCAATCACACAGCAGACATATTCAAAGACCCTGTGAGGGCTAGGGTATTAAACCCAAGAATTGATAATAAATATAAGGCAGCCCCAAAGGACCCAATATTTATCAAGGGACAGGTACCTTTGGACTCGCTTGTAGTTACAAACGCTCGTAAAAGAGCAAACTCATTATCTACAGGAGAAGCTCCTCCTCCTGATAAGGAGTCCAAGTTAATAGATGCATCGGGCAAAAGAGAAGCATCCCAAGCAGCAAACAGCTGGCGCATAGCTAATACACAAGCGCTACTTGCACGCTATGATAGAGCGCATTATGATGAGTTAGAAAAACTCATCACACATCTCCCTAAGGAAAATCAAAAAAGGGCAGACCAGCTTATACAAGAAGGGAAGATAATAAACAACACTTCCATTAAGTGCGCCTTAGACGTGGCAGACACTGCAGCAAGATCCATCAACACCAGTATCATGTTAAGAAGACATGCATGGCTTAGGGCAGGGGTACTCATAGTATGGCCCGCGGGCCAGTGGCGGCCCGGCAAGCCTTCCCTGGCGGCCCGCGGACCTTTCAGACATCGTACCCGAGTTTTTATTTTTATTTTATTAAAGGCTGTCTGCAACCAGAGCTCGACTCAGAGACTCTGTTGCCTGTGGGGGCCGGGCGATTTCCGCCGTAGTCAGAGTGGGGCTGCAGGAGCGCTGTGAGGTGAAAAGAGCCTCATTAACATGCTAATGGTCTTTTGAAGACCTGTGAAATGCTTGGGTGCGGCTGTGTGCGCGCGCCTGGAAGCTATCACAGGGGGAGGGGGGGGAGAGACAAACAGGCAGGGTCACGAGAAGGAGGCAGTCAGAGAAAAGGTGGAGTATGGGGTGATAGCAGGTGCGGGAGGGGGGTCCCGAGTTTACACCCGCCTCACTTCAGAGCCTAGAGACCACGTGGCTAGCTTCGTGAAGCTGTAGAAGTCCTCAGCCTTCCAGATGCCCCCAGTTGGTCCCTGTTAAAGTTCGTTCGCTTTATTGAATGGTGAACTATGTGTGCGCCTCTATTTCCTTAGAATATGTTCATATCTCAGATGGGTTTCAGTAATGTTGCACGAATCTTGCATAACCGCACTGCAAGCCCGGTCACCTCAAGGTGTCTGTGTGAGTTCAGGGTGTGGGTGACTGTTCATGACTGGGCATGATTGAGAACTGCAGCTGAGGCTGAAGGCAGTTCGACTTTCTGACAGAGACTCGCATAACGGTGTTCTAACTAAATGCTCATCCAATCCTTGGCCTCTCTGCTGGGCGCTCAGAACGATGGCCACATGTGGGCCAATTGTAATGGCGATTCTATGGGAAAGTGTATGGTGGTATGCAGCTGTCAAAATAGGGACAGTGCCAATGGAAAAGAAAATGTGGGGCGTGTGAGAGGCGATGTTGAGGAGGAGGAGTTATAAGGAAGGATGTGTAGGAGAGAGTGAAAGACAGTGGTGCAGATGGCGTGAAATATGTGGATGGAGAGACTTCAAAAAGATGAGTGGAGCACAGGTTGTACGTGAATGACAGAGAGGGGGCCTGCAGCAGGAAGTGATGTGACAGGAAGAAAGTGAGTTACTCCTTCATGTGACATAGAACAAAAATCTGTGCTAACAAGCATTGGTACAGGTAATGGATCGGGCATGTTTTAGGTTTTTGTGTTACCTGAAGTATGATGGTTTTATAAGCACTACCAGACATCACACATAAAGGTGCCTTGAATACTTGTCAGGTGGCATGCCGAGTTTAGGTCCCGTTTAGGCCCAACCCATAATTTTCCCAAGATTTCCTAGTTACACCTAAATACCCCTTTTGGAGACACCACCACCTTTTCCATCCACTAAAGCACTGACATGGGAGATCGGGTCCCGAGAGAGCAGCTTGTGTGTTTTTGGGGGAGAGGTGAGGGTGAGAGAAGGAACGCATCTTCCGCATCTTTCAACAAGTTTAAAAACAAGCTATTAGCCTTGCGCCACCGCCAGTGATTGCTTGTGTTTTAAGGATTAAACACAGACAAAACCATATGAAAAATGAATTCCATTACGAGGGAGGGAGGGAGAGCGAGGGAGGGAGAGCGAGGGGGAGGGAGAGCGAGGGGGGAGGGAGAGCTAGGGAGGGAAGTAGAGCGAGGGAGGGAGGGAGGGAAGGAGAGCGAGGGAGGGAAGGAGAGCGAGGGAGGGAAAGGAAGGCAGACAGAGGGATGGAGACAGAGGGAGGAAAGGGGAGGGAGAGGGAGACAGAGGGAGGGAGAGCGAGAGGGAGGGAAAGAGAAGGAGAGGGAAAGGGAGGCAGGGAAAGGGAGGGAGAGCGAGGGAGAGGGAGGGAGGGAGACAGAGAGACGGAGGGAGACAGAGGGACGGAGACAGGGGGAGAGAGGGAGGGAGGTAGACAGAGGGAGGGAGGGAGTCAGAGTGAGTGAGACAGGAAGAGAGGGAGTGAGAGAGTAAGAGCGAGTGAGACAGAGATGGAGAGATGGAGACAGAGGCAGAGATGGAGATAGAGGGAGTGAGAGGGAGTGATAGAGTCAGAGGGAGATAGAGAGTCAGAGGGAGACAGAGAGTCAGAGGGAGACAGAGAGTCAGAGGGAGACAGAGAGTCAGAGAGGGAGAGGGAGAGAGAGAGGGAGGGAAGGAGAGAGAGAGAGAGAGAGAGAGAGAGGGGGGGAGTGAGAGGGAGAGGGGGAGAGGGAGAGAGATGTGTGTCTATGCTGGGTCTGGTGGCTCAGTAGACGAAGGCGTCCGCTGCAGGGACCTATGATCAACCTCATGGTCACAGTTTTTTTTGTTGCTCTAGCCCCGCCCCTTCCCCACTGACCCCGCCCCCACCGGTGCGGCCCTCGGACACAAACCACACTGTAAATTTGGCCCCCGAGAGAAAGTTTGTGAGTACCCATGGCTTAGGGTCTCAGGGTACAAACAAGAAGTACAAACATCTTTATTGAACCAACCTTTTGATCAAAAAACACTTTTCGGCTCAGGTACAGATGAGACTTTAGAAAAGAGGAAAAAAGACACAGAAACGGCTAAATCAATGGGAGCATTACAACAGCCAACTCAAAGGGGTTCCTTTCGTAGGTCCACCTTTGGAGGCGGCTCAAAGAGTACAGGCACAAGCCAGCAATCTCCCTCTTTTACACCAACATCACCCAGAGGTAATTCAAGAGGCAGTTACAGAGGTAACAACAACAAGGGTAGAGGTCGCGGAAATAATAACAACTGCAACTTCCCAACCCCAAAACAGTGACTTAATACAACTCCCCCCAGACCATATAACACCGGTCGGGGGACGTCTATCACAGTTCCTACCTGTCTGGAAAAACATCACGTCAGACAAGTGGGTGAGACAAATTATCCAACATGGTTATTGCCTAGAACTCACAGCTACTCCACCAAACATTCCCCCCAGACAGCGTCCAAAGAGTCAAGATCATCTAACATTGTTAAAACAGGAAGTACCATCACTGCTACAAAAGTATGCTATAGAGAAGGTTCCAAAACATCAGCAAGGGACAGGAGTATACTCTCTATACTTCCTAATTCCCAAAAAAGACGGGTCTCTAAGACCAATTTTAGACCTCAGACCTCTCAATGCATACATAAATTCGGAACATTTCCACATGGTAACGCTCCAACAAGTACTTCCTTTACTGAAGAAAGGGGACTTTTTTTCTACACTGGATCTAAAAGACGCTTACTTTCACATACCAATTTACAAAGCCCACAGAAAATACCTCAGGTTTGTAGTAGAAGGACAACATTATCAGTTCAAAGTCCTTCCGTTTGGGGTCACAACAGCACCAAGGGTGTTCACAAAATGCCTAGCAGTAGTTGCAGCACACCTAAGAAGATAACAAATACAAGTCTTCCCTTACTTGGACGATTGGCTAATAAAAGCCAAGTCACAGGAAGAATGTCTTCAAAACACACAAAAGACCATTCAATTGCTGCACCAGCTAGGCTTTACGGTGAACTACACAAAATCCCACCTACAACCAAACAAAGTTCAACAATACCTAGGGGCTACTATAGACACAGAAAGAGCCAAAGTATACCCCAATCCAATCAGGATCCAAACAATGATCACGTTGATCCAAAGATTTCAACCACAACACTCACTAACAGCTCGAGTGTTCATGCAGCTGTTAGGGATGATGTCCTCCTGCATACTGCTAATACCATATGCCAGACTACAAATGTGTCCACTTCAAGAATGTCTAGCAACACAGGAATCAGGCTCAAGGTCAGATTACAGATCTGGTGTTGGTAGAGGACCGCACACATCGCTCTCTGAAGTGGTGGAACACAACAAACATATCCAAGGGGCGGTCGTTCCTAGAACCGATTCCACAAGTGATACTAACAGCGGATGCATCGCTCACCGGATGGGGAGCGCATATGGAGAAATATACAGTGCAGGGAAAATGGAGTGTACAGCAAGAAAGACTGCACATCAATTATCTGGAACTACTAGCAGTGTTTCTAGCATTGAAAGCTTTTCAAATGCAAATCCTCAACAAAGCAGTCCTGATCAGAACAAACATCATGACTGCGATGTATTATATTCAAAAACAGGGGGGGGACGCACTCTCTCCAACTATCCAGACTAGCACAGGACATTTTGAGATGGGCCATTCCTCAAAAGATCTATCTGTTAGCCAAACACCTACCAGGAGTTCAAAATCAGATAGCAGACATCCTAAGCAGAGAGTCAGAACAAATACACGAATGGGAACTGCACAACCAAATACTGCAGCCATTCTTCCAAAGATGGGGACAACCAGAGATAGATCTCTTTGCCACTCATCAGAACGCAAAATGCCAAAACTTCGCATCCAGGTACCCACACCACCTGTCCCATGGCAACGCGCTATGGATAAATTGGTCCAACAAATTTGCTTACGCTTTTCCCCCTCTCCCGCTAATTCCATTAGTGGTTCGGAAACTGCAACAACATTCAATGACAATGATACTAGTAGCACCCACGTGGGCAAGACAGCCGTGGTTCACCACGCTACTGCAACTCTCACAGGTGCCACATCAAAAGCTAAGATTATTGCCCATGCACCTTACACAGAACCATGGAGAAATAATGCACCCAGATCCCAAACAATTGAACCTAGCGATCTGGCTCCTGAGGTCATAGAATTTGGATACTTAGATTTACCTCCAAACTGTATGGAAATCATTAAGCAAGCAAGACGACCTACCACCAGAGCATGCTATGCAGCTAAGTGGAAAAGGTTTGCTGTATACTGTAACAGTAACAACATCAACCCTCTAGACGCATCCACTAAAGAGATTATTTGTTATTTACTACACTTGCAGCAATGTAACCTTGCTTACACCTCTATTAGAGTACATCTTGCAGCTATAGCAGCGTACCTGCAAAACAGACAACACCTTTCCATGTTTAAAGTACCAGCAATAAAAGCTTTCATGGAAGGCCTCAAAAGAGTCATTCCACCAAGACTACCGCCTTCCCCAGTCTGGAATCTCAACATAGTACTTACCAGACTAATGGGACCACCTTTCGAACCTATGCATAGGTGTGAAATACAATTCCTCACATGGAAAGTGGCTTTTCTTATAGCTATTACTTCACTCAGAAGAGTAAGTGAATTGCAAGCATTTACAATACAAGAACCATTCCTGCAGTTACACCAAATTAAAGTGGTTCTTAGAACAAACCCAAAAGTCTTGCCTAAAGTAATTTCAGCATTCCACATCAATCTGCCAGTGGAACTACCAGTCTACTTTCCAAAACCACAGACGGTAGCAGAAATGGCCCTACATACATTAGATGTCAAAAGGGCGATATTGTACTACATAGAAAGAACACAAACTTTCAGAAAGACAAAACAAATATTTGTAGCGTTTTCTCCTACACATAAGGGCAATCCTATCTCTAGAGCAGGCATTGCCTGGTGGATTGTAAAATGCATACAAATATGCTACTTAAAAGCAAAAAGGACATTAACTGTTCCTCCTAGAGCTCACTCTACACGTAAACTAGGAGCATCTATGGCATTCTTAGGAAACATTCCTCTAGATGACATATGCAAAGCAGCTACCTGGGTTACACTGCATACCTTCACAAAACACTACTGTGTAGATGTGCAGGCAACACAACAGGCTAGAGTGGGACAAGCTGTACTAAAAACTTTATTTCAGACTGTTGCAACAGACACTGGTGACCACTGCTAGGGAGATAACTGCTGTATAGTCTATTCATAAATGTACCATCTGCAGCCCATATGCCTCGAACGGAATATGCTACTTACCAGTATGCATCTGTTCTTGGCATAGAGGGCTGCAGAGTGGTACATGCCCTCCCAGCCTCCCTGGAAACCTGTGTCTGTTCCAACACTATCTTATTTAGATACACTTACATGGGCATTTCTATCTGTATTCTATCATACTACTCCATCTAACCCTACTATGGCAAAACAATCTAAGGATGGAGCCGATGCCCATGCGCACTAGCACCCAAAGGAGGAGTCACCAGTCTCGGGATGACAAAAGACTTCTCCAAGAGAAAAACAAGTGCAATCATCCGAGCCCAACACCAGATGGCGATCTATTCATAAATGTACCACTCTGCAGCCCTCTATGCCAAGAACAGATGCATACTGGTAAGTAGCATATTCCATACATTCTCTTATTTTGGGGGTTATGGCCAAGCCGTCAAAGATGGCGGACAGCGTCCGAACGAACTCCGGGCTGGTGGGCAGGAAAATCAAAAGTTATCCTGCCAACTCGGACTCGCTTTCTCGACATTGGAGTGGCACTGCACCTACACCACTGTTGGAGATGCAGCGGCATCCATCCTTCTCACCCTAAGCCTGGCAGCAGCACCCAGTGAGCACAAGGCACATCGGCCGGATGGTCAAGGTGGGGAAGCCTCAGTGGTGTCCCGAAGCAGGGGCAGCATGGAGGGCTATTGAAGTGGCAGACCTGGGTGTGACCCAGGGCCACGGAGACCCCCCCCCCCCAAAAAAAGCAGCCCTACCACCTGACCGGGAAAGTCCTAATTTAGCAGGCCCACCCACTGCAGCAGAATAGCGGCTGTTCCCAGGGCACAAGTCTTAAAAAAAGAAGTGGGGGGACGCTGACGTCACAACAGGAAGTGACGTCACGAAAGGTGGCTTGCACTCAGTGGAAGTTTATAGTTATCGAGCTCCCGGTAAAATAAGTGGGGGGACGCCGTCCACCCGCGTGGTACCTCGACTTGAGCCCTGGCTGCACCGCTTCCCTGTGCAGCAGTGAAGTGGCACAGAGGCACTGCAAAGGCACATCCGGGCTGCAAATGGGGAGAACTCCTGTGTTGTTGGCCCTTGTGTCATGAGGTTACATAGGCCCTGGGCAGACACACTTCCATTTTACATGGTCATGTTTCAAGTTGACATCCTTTTGAAACAATAACTTTTAACACACATTTGCTGGTACGTCTTTATGGGATAATGTTGTCAGAAAATGGTTTGCTTACTCTTGCACTAATTCGTAGGCACATTGTCAGATCTTAGAACATTATGTACAAGGACTTAGTACACTGCACAAAATGTCCTTGTTTGTTTGGCGACAGCTCTGGGTGGGAAGAATCAACAATGATTCTTACGGCAGGCGCTCCAACAGGGGCAGCAGTCCACTATAGCTGCAGCGCTTGCAATCAGCCAGTCCTCACCCCCACCGGTCTCCGACACAGACTTCACCATCAGAGAGGATGATAGCTCCTCCGGCTCTTCAGGTCGGTCAGGGTAATTTTCCTGCCCCTTGCTTACCCCGCAGACCGCTGCCAATTTAATCTGATACCTCCCACTGCCGAAGTGCACAGGCGGGTGATGGAACACATTAACCCCGATGGCTATTGCCTGATTGGGTTATTGCCTGGCAACTGGAGGTGCCAATCTGCGCCGCCCCCCCATGGGCCTGCTTGAATGCCCAGACATCATTGTCCCACTCTACTACTTACCATTTTTTCACACAAGCCTAAACAGTTAAGTGCGTGGATCAACTGCTTGCCACCTGGCACCCTCTCTTTTTTTTTTACCATGAATACTGTTTATTATAACCCCCTTCCACCTCATGACTTGATTTTCCAGAGACCGTTTGGGCATGCAGCTGGTTGCTGTAGGCTCTTGCCATTATAAAAGTTTGTTCCTATGTTTCAACAGTGTTTCTTTTGCAGCACGGGCAGCCTAGTATTCGTCTCCACGCACTCGGGGGGATGGAGGAGTGGGAGGTCAGAAACCACACAATGGTGGGCAACTCCAATCCTCATCACGCTGTTACTGGTAGGCTTTTACAACTAAACGTCAGGGGCATTCACACAGCACGCCCCCACTATTCTGTTTACTCTTGCCTCAAGCAACAGAATACGCACAATCGCTTTCTACAAGAGACACATATCACTTGCATGGAGCTTCAGCAGCTGTCCAAGCATTGGAGGTGCACAATCCATGGCAGCACATATTCCGCTTATGCGCGCACCATAACACTTTGGATTTGCACAGGCACAACCTTCTAGGCATGCAACACAATCATCAACAAAGTTGGCAGATATTTTTTTGTAGAGCTCCGCTTGGACAGCACCCAGGTACTACTGTTGTGTATTCATGCTTCAGACCTGGATTAATCTAATTTCTGGGCTTCTCTGTCTAGGGTCATAACCCAATGGGTTCCCATCCTGAGGGTATTGAGTGGGGATGTTAAAAGTGTCCTTGACATTCATGTAGATAGATCACTCCCTCTACTCCCTCAAACGCCTGCGAGGCAACACTTGTTGCAATTTACCCAGTGGATCCAGGTTTCTCTCAGATGCCTTGCGACCACACAACTCCAACACTAGACACTTTACTCTCATTACTTCGCTTCCCATGACTCACACGTCGACTTGGACTGCTTCCTATGTTTTGACTCCCTATTGGCGTGGTTAAAACATACCAACTATTTAGGTAGAGTTGTTTTCGACATCATTGATATGGACTGGAGTGCATGCCTCCCACCAGTTCCTACATGGCACCTGACCAGAGATGTCCTAGAAGACCTCACTTATAAAAGTAATTATTTTACAGAAAACCTTGCCACAGCCGCTACATGGGCCATCGAGTGGGCCTTCTTTAAAGTAGTCCCCAGGGGCATGTGTATTCAAAGTATTGAGGGGATCCTCCAAGAACTGGATAGGGATAGGGACTTCAAGGACGCTGAGGAGACCTTGGTAAACCTTAGATCGTCAAGCCCCCTCATGACACAACATCACTCCAGACACTGGTGTTGGCTAGTAAGAGCCATGCCACTTTCATACAGCGCCTTCATTGCTATAACAGCCCGGTTCCACTCCATCGAGGATAAACCAGGCTGCTTCCTGGTGTGGCTCGCTTGCGAGGAACACAGGGCCCAGCGCATCATCAAAATCGTGCTAGACGAAGCACTTTCTTTGGGTTCACCAGCGGCCATTTTACAGGCATTCCACGACTACTATTCGACGATGTACAGTGCACCGCTAGCCCCGCCCCCTGAGACAAAACAAAAGTTTCTGATCCCCCTGCCATTATCCTCCATCAGTGTCTTTGAATGCAAACAACTTTCGACCTGATCACAGTGGCATAGTTAAAGAAGGCAATCCACAACCTGGATGGTAATTAAACTTCAGGAACGGGCGGTCTTCCCTTGGAGTACTAAGACAGGTTCTCAGCCCCACTTGCCCCCAGGTTAGCTGACATGTACTACAAGGCACTTACTAGTGGGGCATCCCTTGGAGAGGCCCTCCTCATCTCCGTACTCAAACTGGATAGGGATCCTACCCTCTTGTCCTCCTATCGACCCACTGCTATTCTAGGTGCCGAATATAAAATATTGGGAATATTCCTTGTAGACCACTACCTCCAGATCCTACCCAGTATGATACATCCCTACCAGAACAGGTTTGTCACGGGCCACAGAAATTTGAATAACCTCAGTAGACTGTTCTACGCGATAGACCAGGCCTCACTGTGGTTTCCCCATGCAGCAAACTTGATACTCAATCTAGAGAAGGCATGTGATATGCTGTCATGGGACTTTCTCTATAAACTGCTAATGGTGCTGGGAATTTTTTGGCATCTTGTAGCCTGTATGAGGCTATGGTACTCCAACCCCTCCTCACGCGTACATATCAGCCGACTAATCTGACTCGTTCCAGGTGAGACATGGCCCTTGCCAGGGCTGGCCCCTATCCGTTTGGGTGCGCCTTACTTTGAATTGTACTATTTAGCAACTCCAATGGGTTTTTCACTGGCTTGCGGGAAGGACGATCTCTGAAACCAACGCCGGTGAAGGACCGCTATCCCTAGTATGCATGATCAGCTCTTACTACCCAGTATTGAACTACACCGCTCTTGTTCCTTCCATATATGGGTGATCCACAAGTGCCTCGCTGAATCTTTCAGTTGACGTGCTATGTACAGCCATATGCTCCGGCTAGCCCCCTCCAAATTTAAGTCTGGGCTTCTATCCTCTCTTTCCTCTTCTCTGGTCTCTTTAATGTAATGTAAATTTGTATTTTTTCCGCTGAGCGCCTCTCTGCAGAGTAAGCTTCCTTCCACGTTTGCTGCATTGTTCTTTCATAAAAGTTCTTGGCAAGTACTCCGGCTTCAAAGGACAGGGTTAAGATCCATTTCTCCTCTTGCTCTCGTCCCCCCAATTTCTAGCTTTTCATTTCTCAACTTTAACCCGTTCTTTGTCATGCAGAATAGCAAGCCACTGTTCTACAAAAAACAAACACAAATATTTATTATTCATTGGTAAATGATTTTCTCTAGGCACCAGCCCAATGCTGAATTTTATCCCTGCGCAACCCACGTTAAATATTAATACCTAGCTTGTGGTAATAACATGCACTAAAGCAGCATTAGTACTTTTACTTTACATTAGTGAAAAAGCATTTAGCTGCGTACTTCAGTAGTTAGTACACGCCTGCGCAGTAGCATTTTCACTCGTTTTAGGCCATTTCCATACATTTTTTACTGCACACTGTCAGTAAATGTTACTGAGGGTTCATTCCGAGCAGGTTTCATTTTACGCAAAACCCTGCTGGTGTTTTGAGCCATCACATAATACCCACCAATACGGAGTGTCACTTTTAGAAAGCAGATGTTTTATCATTAACCCATCTAAATTCTTCATAACTTCATAATAATTCACTTTCATTTCTTCTAATTCTATTTCTTCTCTCCTCCTTTTTCTTGTTCTTCATTTATTAGCTGATGTATCTCTTTTACATCTACAACACGTATAGATCGGGAAAATCATTAGTATTTCCATAGCTACTGCAACAATGGGTGTTAATATTCTTCTCAAAAACTATTTCCAAAAGTAGAAAACCAATTACCCACTGAGGAAAAACTCTTACCAAGTTTCTCCCAAGCACCATCAACCTTCAATTCAGACAGATCTTGATGAAAATCTGTAATATTCTTAATAAACCACTCAAGACTTTTACTCTTGTCAGGGCTAGAAGTGCAACGTTGTTGTATTTTCAACATATTGCAGACTCAACCCTCTTTAGCCAATATCACATTAAGGGCAAGTCAATTTTGTAAAATCGTAGTCCGAATGGCAACCATTTCAGTATCAACCATTAAGAATCCTCCAGCAGTGTCTGTTGATAAACGATCAACAACTGTGGAAAATTTTCTAATTCTGTACGAATTCAAGATAACTCAGACTAAACGTATCAATGCTCCAAAAATATCTCCTACTATTTCTGAAAAACTCACTCCCTTATTACGTATTAGTCCATTCTTTACTTCATTGATTCTGATCCATATAGTATTACTTTGGAAAGACAATACCAAGTTAACAACATCCATACCAATGTGCAGGCATAAATTCCTGGAAAAACAGGATTAGTTCCTCCTTTTATTCCCCTTCCCGTGATTAAAAAGGTATGATCATATTCACTAGAACCAATCAAATAATTATTGTAATCTGTCTTTTGTCTAAGCAAGCAAAGCTTCCCTCTATGATACCTGTCTGGAAACATTGCAGCGCAAGTCTCGCCTTTATTGAAATTTCCTTCTCTGAAAGCCCATGGAGGTACATGAGACTTTTGATCAGCAGCTTGTCTCTGAAATTCCTGTCTTCTATGTTCTACCATGTTAATGAATTCTATCTCTTCAAACCGTAAGCTAAATGTAAGGTTATGTCTATGTGCATACACAGTATCTAATGTCTGTGTGGTATAAACAAAATCTCCCATTAATTCCGCACTTCTTGCACCATTTATTTTATTCATGTTCTTTCTAATAGGGACTTCTGAAAACACTAAATCCATATTTGAAGAATAGTATTGGAGTCTCATAAAACAGACTAGTTAATACACCCCATGTTAAAGGTAGGTGATGATAGTCCCCCCCCTCTGATACAGACAACAGTAATTGCATGCACACATAACAATTTCTTCCATCCATTGTATCCACATACTCTTAAAGTAATTTTGTGAATACATTCAATGAAAAGTAATTAATTGATTTATCATAATGATAGATGCTGTCTTCTTTCATCTTCTCTAATTTAGTATGCGAGTCTTCTTCAAAGTCTTTAGTATCTAATTCAGGGGTCTTCAAACTGTGGGGCGCGACCCCCAGGGTGGCCGTGGAGCGATGCAAAGGGGGTCGCGCCTTCACAGCGTCACTTCTGCCCTGGCCTCCAGGGTTTCAGCCCCCATCCTGTGTCTCAGCCCGGGCTGCTGCAGTGCAGCTTGCGCTCCTGGGGCCTAGGCTGGGCAGTGTCTGGAGTCTTATCTCCGGCCCGAGTTTTTCACAGGTCTTTCAAGACCATTAGCATATTTACATGCCTTTGTTAACTGATTACCAAAGCTTAGTTTTTTTTTATGGCTCCAGTACCCCCTGGGCCCCCACTTTGCCTATTCCTTACATTTGTATTTTTACACTTACTGCTGTAGTGTGAGAATGCATTTAATAAAAAGAAATATAAAGTTGGATTGCCAAAAGAAACATGCCTGCTATGTGTTGTTTAAAGATCCTGCAGAGACCTGCTCTTGACACTAAATTGAGTTATAAATAAAAAAGTATGTATTAATTAGTGATGTGACTTTTCTGTCTTTATTTTCTTTAATTATTAGTCATGGATCGTTGAGGCATCCCTAGAACACAATTAAAAGTGCTTTTTATTTATATTTGCTGTTCTAAGTATTCACAGATAAGTGCAAAAAATACAGCTGTATGTGACTGCTTTTTCTGGGCCATCAAAATAATGAGCTGGTAACCCTAATCATTAGACAGGAAGTTTGTTGCAGGATCAGCACATTATTTATTTCCTCCACCCTCGAACCCTGAATAATGCCATTATAGCAATAGTTTACCTTATATCTGAAACCCTACGCTTCAAGTTTTTGGGAATGCACCCTGCTTTCAAAATACTCACTTCTCATTCTCGCCTTCACTTTCACTTTCACCCTGCACTCCCAGCGATCACAATGCACTCACACTGATCACAAGGCACTCACACTGATCACCATGCACTCACACTGATCACCATGCACTCACAACATTCACCCGCTCACCCTGCTCTCACAGTGATCACTCTGCACAAAAATTCGCTTGCATTGTTCACTCTGTACCTCACCCTGCAGTCACACGAGCACACTTCTCACCCTGCACTCATGTGACACTCCACTCACCTGTCCCCCCTTACTACTCAATCTGTAGCTGACCCAAACAAGGCCATCACTAACCATGCTCTAATTCGTCCCACTCTGCACTTACAGCCGAACCCAAATTCATATGGTCACCTCACTCACCCTGCAGTCACTCCTTTTACCATACTCTCACACTGTTGCATTGCTCACTGTGCAGTCAAATGGGCACTCTTGTCACCCACACAGTGCAGAAGGTTAAAGTGCCTGGTACAAAGAAGATGTACCATGCACATCACAGAACTGAGTGTGAGTAAACTATGAGTAGCGCTATAAAAAAATGAAATGTTTGTCAGACAGGTGCTATAGAGAGATGAGGTGTGTTGTTGGTGAGTGGTAGTGAGGGAATTCATGGAGAATGTGGAAAGACTGTTGCACTGTGTGCGACCAGTGCTTGGACAAGCCCTGGCTGGGAGTGTTAACCCCCCTCCCTGAAGTTCAGGTCTAGTGGATCCCCTGCTTCTGCCTACTATTTACATTTGTAGTGCGCTACTGTTACCAAAAGATGTCCTGGGGCTAATAACCATCTGCCTGCAATGTGAGAGACGGATCCGGGGTTGGGAGAGGAGAGAAGAGAGGGATGGAAGGAAGGGGGTGAAAGCAAAGGGGCATGGGTAAACTGCTTAACTCTGCACAAGACCACCACGGTTTGAATGCACCCTTGCTGCTCCCGGCCATGGCCAGGTGAGCTTCTAATGTGGCAGCGCATATTCCTGCGGATTGGGAGGCCCTTCACAGAGGTTGACTAGACATCTTTCTGATGCTAATTGCTGCATTTTGGTTATAAACTGGTACTGATGGGGTGAAATCTTTCCTCAGTATTACTGTGTTTAAAAAAATTCTAAATAATAAAGCAATGCTACCCCAAAATACGCAGCATCACAGAACATTATTTTCATTTTCTACTCACACAATTTAGTCGAGCCTGTCGCATAATTTGGTCCTCACCTTCCTCATAACCTAGAGGTTAAGAAATTTTTGTCAGGAGGGGGTCCTTACGCTTGACAGGGGGGTCTCGGCATCCAAAAGTTTGAAGACCTGTGATCTAATTTATCACTCATCATACTATTAGTATTAGTGTTATTCTGATGATTAGTTACTATGAAGATAGGTACAATAACAATAAGCAAACATTAATACATCTACGTTTAAAACTACGATTTCCATGTCCAGTCTCTGCTGTTTCTGCCGTTTCTAGTGTGGAAAAATTTGTATCAATTCTAAAAAACTAAGAAAAAACTAAAATGTCTATCACAAAAATCTAATCTATAAAAACTCTATCTAAAGTAGAGTAGCCTCACACTTCATGGCGTCCTTCTTTACCTCCACTTTCTTCTTCAAATTTTTTTTTTAATTAGAACTTCTTGTTCTTTATTTTTCTTCAATTAATTTTCTGCAATTCTGTCATTGAATTTTCTTTTTCTTATCTTTCATCTTATTTGATTCAGTTCTTTAAGGTGGTTCAAAACCCTCTCCTTCACTTTGCTCTGTACCAACGTCTTGTTTGATCTGATTTTAATCTTCAACTTCTTCTAGCACTATATATGTCCACTCTGGAGCTGTGTACTTTTTTATTTGGAACCCTTATTCTTCTTGTCTTTCTAACTGTTTCTTCGTCTGGATCACTTTGCTCGACCTGCTATGGCACTTCAGTTAATGTTTCTGGGGATTTCTGCTTCAGAGTGTATTTCAGTCTTTAGACTCGTTTTGGCCACACTGCAGCTTTTCTCGCTCTTTTAGCTTGTACTGCTTATTTTGCTTCGTTGTCAAGTTCGCAAGTTCTTTTACTCAGTTCTCTACTTTGTTGTTGTACTTACAATTTCTCCAACCTGATGAGACACAGAACACACCACATCAGCCATTCATTTGCAATAATCAAGCACTAGATCATCAGTAATATTCATTAGTTGATTTGCTGGTACAATCGGCTGTCCCCCCATTATTATCTCGTGAGGGGATAATCCAGTCTTTTTTATCAGGAATGCTTTGCAGACTCATGAACACCAAGAGTAAAGCATCTGGCCATTTCAGTGTTGTGGATGCACACATCTTTGACAGTCTCGATTTAATAGTGCCGTTAATCTTATCGACCACACCTGATGCTTCGTGTCGATAGGCACTACGCAGCTTTGCTCAATTTGTAATGCTGCACAAATCATCCGAATTATTTCATTATTAAAATTAGTACCTCCATCTGTTTGTTTCTAAAGAGACTGGAAATCCAAATCTAGGAATGATCTCTCTCTCAAAAGCAATTTAGCAACTGTTAGACTATCACTTCTTCTTGTTGGATATGCTTCTACCCAACGAGGAAACAGAAAAACAACAACCAACACATATTTCAGTCCATTACAAGGAGGGAGCTCTATAAAATTTGCCTGCAACCTCGTAAAAGGTCAAGCTGCTTTCCCAATTCTGCATCAACTAACAATTGTTTTCCTCCTTGGGTTCTGCTGCTTGCATGTCACACACCTTTGCCATAGACTCTCTGCAATAACCCTAAACTTGGGATTATACCATGACTGCTTGAAGAGTCTAATCATAGCATCTCTTCCTACATGTGTAATCCCATGGTAAGTAAGTAGTAAGTAAGTAAGTAAGTAATCTTTATTTAGCATAGTTACTTAAAACCATTGCAATATAAAAATGAGTTAAGAACAGAGAAGATAAAACTACAGTTTTAAAAGACTCAAAATTTAAAATGTTCACATTTCCTTGTGACAGATGTGCTTGTATTTGGACTTAATATTTGTAAGGTGTTGCTCAATGTCCTCATGAGCTCATGAAGTCGGTAAAACAGTCAGCAAAGTGATGTCAGATCAGTTGAACTGGGGCAGTTATGGATTAGGTTTTTTTTTGGCATCTTCTTTTCAACTGCCTTAAGAAATTTTACAAAGCTGCAGTTCAAGCCAGGGTCATTAGGATGAAAGCAGGCAAGGACCGCCGCCCTTCTAGTACGGATCCCTTGCCGATTGAAGTGGTGTTTTAGCCAGCGTTTCCGTTCGTCCCGTAGTTTTTCACAAGAGCATATCAAGTGCAGCATGTCCTCTTGTGCCAAGCCGCATAGCCGACAAAGGGGATCAGCTTTAATTTTGAGCCAGCGTGGGAGATTTTGAGTACAAGGTAGCAGGCCCAACCTGTGCCTTAGAAAACACATCTTGACGCTTTTGGAGTAACCCTTGGCCAGGTAGCGCTGTTGTGCTTTAGTTGTGTACGGATTCAGGGTCAACCAGCCATGTGTTCTCTTCGAGAGGGCTTCCTTGTCTTGCAACCATGATTGTAATTTGATTGATTTTTTTACCAGTTTTTTTAAATTTGTGTGATTTGTTGGAGTGTTCCAGAGCTGTTCTAGACCTGTATTCGTCAGGCTACCCGTGAGGTACTTAGCTGCTGCTGAGGAAGGATGCTGTTCTAACTCCTTCCACAGGTGTTCATTCAGAGTTCCTTGTTTTGATTTCCTCACTTTGTCCCAGGCTATCATATAGGCTCCCTGCCTTGCCAGGAACTGTTGGTCGATGCCGAATTCAAGCCTGATTTGAGCGGGTGAGGTTTGCTTGGGTAGACTGAAAATGATTCTGTATGCAGCTGTTATAGTATTGTCAAGGGTCTTGGCATCCCTTCCTCTGAGTGCCTCACTCCCATAGGTAATTGTTGGGAGAAGTTTATCACGAATTACTTGTGTCAAGGGTAGGAGAGAGGGGCCGGAGAGTTTGTGATTTAGCAACTTCAGCGAAATCGCTAAAGAAAGACCTTTCCCTCGTATGCTTGTTCTCTGAACCGAGAACTGCCCACCGTTGTCGATCTTCACTCCTAGATATTTGTATGTTGGGGTGTCTTCGATTCTTGTCGTATTCCAATGCCATGATGTTGGTTTCCTTTTTTTTCTTGCTAATGGTCATTGTTTGTGTTTTCCCCAGATTTATTGAGAGATCGTTCTTACTTGAGTACCTTTGTATTGCATTCAAAAGATGTTGAAGTCCTACCTTAGTGTGGCTTATTAAGACGATGTCATCTGCGTATAGTAGACAAGGTAGCTGGAGCCCTCCTAGTTTAGGGGCGTGGGAATTACAACCATTTAGTATTGGAACAAGGTCACCTAGGAATAGGTTGAAAAGCGTGGGGGCCAGGACGCAGCCTTGCTTTAGGCCCTTATTGGTCTGTATGGGCCTTGACAAGGCGGATCCGTCCCCTATTTTTATCTGTACCCAGGTCTCAGTATGCAGGTTGATGAGTAGGTCCAACAGGGGTCTCGAGATCCCCCAGTCGTTCAATTTAGACCACAGAAGCTTCCGATTTATGTTGTCGAAAGCGGCCTTGTAGTCGATGAAGCAGAAATGAATGGGCATTTTGTTAGATTTGCTTTGTCTATGAGCATACCCATGCTCAAGATGTTCGTCATCGTGCCTACTGATTTAGCGAAGCCTGTCTGGTTGGCAGGGATTAAGGATCTCTCTGTAGCCCAGGCTGTCAGCTCTTCGAGTAGGGTACCTGCAAAGTATTTTGCCTCGTTATCAATTAAAGCCACCAGTCGATAGTTATGTGGGGAAGCCTTATCTCCTGCCTTATAGATTGGGGAGATGATAGAGCCCCTCCAGGACCTTGGTATGGTGTTGAATTGTCGTATTTCCAGAAAGAGGGGTTCCAGGGCTGCTGCCCAGCCTGGCACATCTTCTTTGTAGAGAATAGGAGGTATACCATTTGGCCCTGGTGCTCCCTCCTTTCTTCCTTTTTTGATTTGGCGCTGGATGGTGCTTTGTAAGTTCGGCAAGTTCTCAATATCATTTGGAGCATAGCATTCTGTGGGCCTTGTGTCAGTAATTATTGTATGATTTTTATAAATGGCAGGCTCGTAGTGTTGGTTGTTCCCTTCAGTCTGACTAAAATGGGTGCAGAGAAAGCTTGCCCAGATTTCCTCTGAGATGTTTGATGAAACCCCGTGGTGCGCAGGTCTTATGAATGCATTTATTGATTTCCAAAACCTTGCTCCATCGTTCCGTTTGATATCGGAGTGAAGTCTCGCCCATAAATTGTCCTCAGCTGATTTGTTTGCTTCCCATTTTAGTTTTTTTAGTGTTGATTTTAGTTTTCGTAGGTGGTTTTGCTTTACGGTGTCCATGGGTTTCCGTTGGAATTCTCTCATTGTAAGGTAGATTAAAGTCTTTATGTGTTTAACTTTCCCTTGGTCTTCTCGAGAGAATTTGCAGAAACTTACATCCCCCAATTGTGACTGAAACTTGGGTCTTGTAGCATACATAGACATTGTACTTGTAAAATGTTCCCATTTCGTTATTTCACTATCCCCAGAGCGGCTCTCGAAGTGCTGTTTTGCCCTTTCCACTAGCGTTCCATCTGTTGCTGATGAATATTTAATTTTTTTAAAGTTGATGGTTTGGGTTGACTCTATTGGCACTTTTGATCGCTCAAAGTTCGGCTTTTTAATCTTGATGATAATTTCTTGGGGCAGTGATCGCTTTCCTCGCTGCAGCCGATCCGGTATGATTTTAAGGACTGGAAAAAGGGTAATGATATAAAAGTATAGTCTAGAATGCTGCTTGTTTTTGTTGTGTGAAAGGTTGCGACTGGAGGATTATCTCCAGGGGTCCTACCGTTGAGGGCCCTGATGTTAAAGTATTCCAGATCTTCTAGTGTCCTGTTTTCTAGTTTTTTTTTTTGGATAACTGTGAGGTTGCTTGTGTTGGGATGTCCCAAATTGCGTTTTGGATTAGTTGTACGTCTTCCTGCGTCACGCCCATGAGGTTAAGGTTAAAGTCCCCAGTAAGAACAACATTTGGTGTAGGTCTTTCCCTTATATGTGTCTCCATAAAGCTACAGAGGTCTTTAGCTGCTTTCCCTTTCCTTCTTGGGTTAATGTAGGCATTTATTAGAAGGAAGTCGGTTTCAGTAATGCCTTGTTTGAGTTGTGGCAAGCGGATTTTTACAGCCAGGGCGGCTGTAGAGGATGGTCCATCTTCTATTGCCGTCAGTACACTTGTAACCAGTATATAGGTTACTAGGCCGCTTTTGGAATACCCATATTTAGCCGTCCTACTTGCAGCTGAGTAAAAACGTAAGTAGCCATGGAGGTTGGGGGGGTCTGCGAGCCATGTCTCTTGGAGTGCCACTATATCAAATTTTCTGATGTAATTCATAAAATCTGAGTCAGTTATTTTGGAAGCCAGGCCATTGATGTTCCATGAGCATATTTTTAACGAGTCGTATTCGTCTTCCTTTGGCTTGTTGCCGATTTGTCATTCGTCATTGTTTAGTGTTCTAGCAATCCATCCTGAGTCAAACATTCCAGGTATTTGTGTTTGTTCATCTGCTGTGACTCCGGTGCTATTGATGTGTGGATCAATTTTGTTGCTCCCTGTTCCTACCGCTCCTCTGAGGACCGAGTTTTTTAGAGTTTTCATGATAGCTGGAGCTGCCGCTTTTTCCACCGGGACAAGAATGTCAGGGTACCTTGGTTTGACATAAGGTTCTATTGTGATCCCCCAGCTTTCAAAGATGTCAGCCTCGGCAATTAGTTTTTGTGAAATTGCCAGGGTTCTCCAGGTTGCTTTTGTTTTTTCTTTGCCTGTAACCTCATCGGCTACAAATTCGATGGATACCAGGTCAGAGCTTTTTAATTCTGTCAAGGATGGAATATGGGATAGCAGCCTTAAGATGTTACCTCTGTTGAGAGTGTCGTGTCTTCCTTGCGATGTGTAGTCCGGGTTAAGCCAGACAGCGCCTGTTGAGTTTTTTCGTTCTCCTGCTGTTGCACTCTTTATTATTGGTTGACTAGGTCCCATAACCTCTACTCGTCGTGTTGAAGTTGTTTCCAGTTGGCTAGCGGTGGGTGCAGTGACTCTTAACCGTCGGCCAAGTATATGTTCATTTGGTACAAATGGTTCAGCGTATGATCGTTCGTCTGACCGTCGCTTAACCTCTACTAGTCGTGCTGCAGTGGTTTTGACGTCGTTTGTGCTACTTGTAGTTATTCTTAGTTCTTGGCCAGAGGTGTGATGGTTCCTTAATACTGACCCTTCTAGATGGGGAATTTCACAAGGTCTAGAGATGTTGCACGTGGGGCCCGGTATCCCCGTAATAGCTGAGTCTACTTCTCTCCTTGTAGTCAGTGCACCTTCCATAGTCATAGCTGGATAGCTTTCTGGCAGCCGTTTGCCTGTCTCAGCAATAGCCGGCCCTCGATTGATCCCAAACTGTGTTCCCTTAGTGGGTCCATGATTTTTTATTTGCTGGCGGGCCGAGCTAGGCTGCATGCTGCTTGTTTGTGCTTGTTTCACACAGGAGGCAGGGGTTATGTTACTGGTTTCCTCGAGTTGGAGACATGAATTTCGTGTTCCTCTTCCGGGCTCTTTTTGAGTGCAGATGCTATGTGGTTCCAGATTTGTTTTTGTTTTGCTGTTGCCCCCCAGCCCTTTGGTGATTGTTGCCTTGATCGGGGTCTCAGGTGTGCCGATGGCTTCATCAGATTCTGATAGATACGTGGCACCCTCAGGATGTACTATGCTTTGTTCCCTGTTCGGTCTGTTCCCAAAGAGTTGTAGAAAACCGTTACCTTGCAAATCAATTTTATGTTTCCTGACTTTGCGTTTTTTTGCTCGTCTTTGTTTGGCGTTCATTTTTAAGTTTGTTGTTTCTTCCTCCGCATTATCGGAGAATTGAGGTTCTGTGTTTCCTGTTTCACTGACCACTGGAGTTGGTGGTTTTATGGGTGCTGGGGCCCTTGAATTAGGGTTGATTTGTCCCTTGCTCCCCAGCACTTCTTTGGTCATTGGATGGTTAATCGCAGCCACGAGAGGGCTGGTACAGGAGTTACTTTGCCTGCATTTGGGTGTTCTTCTAAGTTCTGTGCACAAATCGCTCATTATTGTTGGTAGTCTCGACAATTTTTTGATTATTGGGCCGCATCCGCATCCTTCATTATAAGACCCAGATGCTTGGTCCGTCAATGGCGATTTATTCTGAAGAAGCGTATTAAGCGTGCCCAGCTTCCCATCAATGGCTACCACAAATACAGCCAATGTATCAAGTAGCGATAGTTGGATGTCCATTTTGTCAGATTGGTAGTTGAGGGCTTCAACCAAGAGTTGTGTTGTTTTTAGCAGACTACTCCACGCGTTTTCCTGATTTGTTTGATTCGAGGTATTGTCCTGATTATCCTCAAAACAAGGGGCTTTTTTGGACCACCTCTGGAGCCCCCACGTCCATCACTGGGTGATCCAATGAGGCATCATTTATGATGATCGGTAAGGACGTGTTCATACTTGTTTCACTGCTGCTTTTGTCTTGAGTGTATGCTGCTACGAGGTCTTCCCACTCTTCCTTGCCCAGGTATGAGGATATTTCTATCACATCTAGGGGCGAGGTTGGTGGCCTGTGTGAGTCTGCTGTATGCTTCCCTGGCCTCATCGTGCCGTTGTGATCAGTTGTACGTTCAGAATGTGTTAGATTCCTAAGAGTTGAGACATTCTCTTCCCAGCACTCCTTTACGTCTTTTCCACTTGCCCCATTATGGTTGATGGGGTCTTTATTTGGTGCTTGGATTTTCGACGTACAGTTCGTAATGCGATGCGGAGGTTTGTCGGCATCGCTGCCCTTGCCAGATGTTATTCTCTCACATAGTTTATTGCTAGCAGTTTTGCCGGGGTCTGTAAGGCATTTGGGTGACATCTGTGTAGGCTGGCTTATATTATTGTCATTTGTTCTGTGCACTTGAATAAGGTTTGGTTCTATAACGATTTTCGTACCGGACATTGCCCCTTTAGTTGTAACAGCCATTGTGAAATTGTTTTTATCACCCTGAGGGGTTGATGTCACTTGTAGTGGTTCCCTGGCTGTAGTCGTTGCTGTTGTCGTTGGTTGCTGAACCTGTACAGTGCACAGACACTGTCTGACAAGTCTGGGAAGGTTCAATGGGTTCCTGAAGGCCTGAAGATTCATTGGTGTTGGAGGGTGATGTATCCCCCGCGTTTTTTAGGAAATGAAATTTTGTGAAAATTTTTGGTTGGAGCATTGCAAGGTTGGATTTTGTTTTGCTGCTCTTCTCTCTGTTTGCCGGTTGTTCACTGCTCGCACTGATAGAATCGAATTTGTCGGTTGCTATGTCAATTAGTGAACCTTCACTCTGAGTTAATTGCCTGGATTTTCTTGTTTGATCTTCTCTAGCCCCCTCGCCTGCTTTCGGAGATCTTTTACGTTTGTTTGACCGATTGTTTGTCCCTCCTTTACTAGTGGGGCATCCACGAACGCGCCCTGATCTCATGTCTCCTTTCCCTGCAGCCTGCTCTAACTCCACGCCAGCTCCTCAGCGTGCTCCCAAGCCCGTCTACCTCTCGCAAGAAGGGCGGCTGCCGTCAGGGAGGGTGCGGAGCGATATCGAGGAGTAGGATATTATCCAAAACGTTGGTAGGTGCAGGTTCTGGCTAGGGCAGGGTCAGGGACTGCGCAGGCTCTGCGCCGCAACCTTCACTTTAGGCAGTTCTACAGTTCTAGGCCGCCCTCCTGTACTTCAGTGCTCCAACCCTGGTCAGAGCTGACTCAGCCCCCTTCCTACTGATGTCAAAAGCCCCTAAGGGAGGGGGGAGGGGGGGGTGTCTTGCCAGCCCAATGCACAATACTGGGCCGTGGGGTGAGCTGCTGGCTGTGGGGCGGGCGGGGGACAGCTATAACAGTGACTTTATCAGCCCCTAGGCACCCTTGCTGGTTTCACTCACCGTTGCGACGCTTGCTTTGCCGCTCACTGCTTCACAGCTCCATGCGAGCCTGAGCCCAGGCGGGCCCCTAGGCGTCTTTTACTTCGATATTACTGTGTCCTTTGTTGGCAATTAACCGGCGGGTAGCTCCTCTGCTCCTCGTGGTTTGTGCTCTACTGCTCGACTCCGCATGTGATCTGTTGGATGAGGATTGGATGAGGATTCAGAGGAGCGCGGGCAGCCCCCTGCTGCTCGACTCAAGTGCAGCCGTCACCTTTGTCTTTCCCTTTGCGACTTTTATGGATTCTGAGCGTGTAGGTATGGCTGCGGCGGATTGATGACAAAATGACAAAAATTAAGGCTTTCACGCCGATCAACTGATGCTGCTGCCTGCTCCTCAGGTGCTGGCTCTCCAGTAGTCGCTCCACTCCAAACAAACCACTCGAGTGACCCCGGAGTATTTGCAAGCCCTCCGAGAGCTCCCGCTCCCGCTGTCCCAGCCGCCTGGAAAAGAGCCTCGCAAAAAGGAGCTTCGCAGCGGTTCCCGCCACTACCGGGCCGCTCCCGCTTTTTTTCCCGGTGCAGCTGCGGCTGCTAAGGGGACCGCAAGCTCCGGCTCTGATTTTGGCGGCCTCCCGCGCTCACTCTCCCCCGCGTTTCCACACCTCACTACACGGGGGGCAGGGTACAGGGCTCAGCAGAAACCCAGCCGGAGGGGTGGAGAGGGTTGAAGACGGCAAGGACGCTTTCCTTTCGCCCTCTTCCTCTCACCCACGCTTCGATGCTTCACGCTCTGCACTCTGCACTCTGCTGCTTCAGTCTACCGCCAGTGATCGAGTGTAAGTTAGAGGTGCATGGTAAATCCTAGCCATCTGAGATAATAAACAATCTGGCAGCACTGCTCTGTCATTTGTATAGACCCATATTTCATCCTCCAGTCTCTTTCTGCAACCTGATTTGATCCGAAATTTTTTTTTTCTTCTTTACTAGTTTCTTCCTGCAACTATCTAACTTCATCCCATGTTTCAACTGAAGAAAACATCAAGTGATAATCCGTATTCTTTTTCTCTGATCCCTTGTTAATTGAAATAGAATTGTGTGCACAGAAACAAGCCACTTGGTCAGCATATCTGTTTCCATTAGTCACATAATCATTTCCTGATTTATGTGCTGGACATTTGACTACTGCAATTTCCTTGGGCAGTTGTAGTGCATTCAGCAAATTTTTTACACCTTTACTATTACGAATTGGTGAACCTGAAGGAGTCTGAAATCCCTATTGCATCCATAATAGGCCAAAGTCATGCACCACCCCGAAACCATATTGACTGCCAGTAAATATGATTATTCTAAAATTTTTGCCAATTATACAGGCCCTGGTCAAAGCGACCAACTCAGAAATTTGGGCCTTAATTTATCCCTCTTATACAAGATGCTTCAAGAACCATGGCCACTGTACTACAGCATATGCAGCAAGCAAGACCCCTCTTTCGTCCCTCAGACAGGAACCATTCACAAACCTAACGCAATCTGATTCTGACAAAGGTACATCTTTTCTTTCAGGCCATAGTTTCGGGCACAATTCTGTAACATACAAACAATTATGATCTGCTTCATCTTTCACTTCTTCACAACTTGAACTCTGCAACAATGTCGCTGGGTTCAATGTAGTACATCTTATTATTGTCACATTTTCAGCACCCAAGATCACTCTTTCATATCTAGTCAAACGACTGCTTGTCAGATGCTGAGTCCTGGTGCACGTCAATAGAATTTCAACCGAATGTTGCACATACCCCTTCACTGGATGTCCCATCACAATTGATTCACTCTGTTCCAGTCTCAAACAAGTAGCAGCCACTGCTTTTAAACAACCTGGCAACGCTGCAGCCTCTGAATCCAAAGTAGCAGAAAAATATGCCACTAGATGACGTGCCATTCCATGTGTCTGTATCAGGACTGAAAGCGCACACCCATCTTTCTCACAACAGAACAATGCAAACTCTTTTCCATAGTCTGGCATTCCCAATGCAGGTGTTCGACACAAACTAGCTTGGAATTCCATAAATGCTTTCATACTCACTTCATCCAACTGATGTGGATCGACCACATCTTTATGAGTCAATCTCTGTAATGGCTTGGCTGTCAATGAAAACCGATCCTGTGATACTTTCCGGACTCCTTTTTCAATTTTGTGTCCCAAATTTTGAACTTCCTGTTGACAAAATTGCAATTTTGCTGGTGACACTTTATGCCCACCTACTGCCAAATGATTCAGTAAAGAATCGTATCTGTCACACATACCTCTCGTGTCTTTGATGCCACCAATAGGTCATCAATATACTGGCATAACCAATTACTCGAGAGATTTTTTTCAAAATTTGATAAAAAACCAAAGGACTCTCTGTGTAACCTTGAGGAACTCTGCACCATGCCAAAACACGGTGTCAGAACCGGAATGCAAAAAGATACTGGCTATCCGGATGCAAGGGTATTGAAAAAAACGCTTGACACAAATCAATCACTGTAAACCACTCCGCGTCACAAGGAATTTGATAAAGGAATCACTGCTGGATTGGGCACTATCGGACAACAAGGTACCACTATCTTATTTACCTTTCGCAAATCATACTCAATTCTATATTTCCCACTCTGTTTCCTAATTCCCATTATAGGTGAATTGCAAGGACTTCCAAGTTTTTCTCTAAAATTCTCTGTTCAATCATCTGCTCAATTACAGGAGTAACTCCTTCTATAGTCTCAGGACTCATCCTATACTGTGGTGTTTTCGGAAATTCTGCATCCTGCTTGACTAAAATCTGAATAGGATCTACACCTTTCATTAATCCGAAGTCCTTTCCTGAGGGGCAGCTTTGGAATTTCTGCTGCTCTGAGAGTAGAGCGGGTAACACCAGTGTCCACTAGGAATGTAATATCATTACCTTCCACTTTTCCATCAACAAAAGGACCTGACTTATCTACCTCCAGAGATGTGCCAAGCATGCACTCTTCCTCCCCCCCACCCCCCCCCCCCTCAGGTACCATCCTTGAAATCAATTGGAATCACTCTCAGAACATTGCAACCAATATTGCGGATCCATTTGTACATTTTGATTCTTACCAACTTGTTCCCTTGTGTGAAATCCAACATTCGCACTGTATCTTTGTACCCGAGCATTCACATTATTTGGCATAGGTGCTTGAGACACTTGTACCTATTGTAAATGTTGTACCTGTGGTGTAACTAACTGTTGCTGCAGCTGCAGTTATTGATTCACAAGCACCTCATTCTGCATATGTGGATCGAAATTTTGATCTTGAAAGCGTCGCCCTAGGGGTGGCGTTTTCGAAGTGCACAGATCTGTTCTCAAAAAGAGTGGAGTAATCCGATTTAAAAACGCTTTAAACCATGAGTAATCAATCAATCAAATGTATTCTTAATTCTCCATAAATTCTATTTGCAATGTTCGATCAGTAAACTTCTTGTTGTTTCCATGAAACACAAAACTTCACATTGGTTAACGTAAAGTTCAGGGTCCCAATTGATCAGTCCCTATGCATTTCGGGCTTAATGGGCCCTTCGTCAGGGGAATGTTCACAATCTGTGAAAGTGAAGCACAAAAAAACTTAGCTGGATTACCCTCACTGGGTTGGCCAGAAACATGTGTTAGTAAATGTGGGGGATATAGTGCGCAGTCTTATGCATGCACATAATGCTTCTATTCAACTCAAGCAAAAGTAAGTCATATGGGGAAACTGAATGATGCAAAAAAGTGATGGTGACAATATGACATGTTCATAAGCTGAATGGTGAGCCCTGAAAAGTCGAATTAGATGAAGTGACACAAGGGGAAAGCTAATAAACTTGTGCAAAGAGTCCCCGTGCTGGCTGCCATCTATTCAAAAATAGTAAAGTGACTAATAGCACCGTTGATCAAAGACATAAAGTGGTGTGTAGAAATATACAGCACCCATAAAAGACATACTATGTATTAAACAAACGTAAAAAAGAAATAGGTGCCGATGTTGAAAAACATACTGTGCTAATATGATGAATTAACCTGGCCAATAAGGACACCAGTGAACTCAACTCTGAGATTACAAGAAGATAAATGTTATGATGTGGTTGGGCGCAAGTGCGCATAGGTTTGTGTGGAAACATGCCAAAAATGCGAAACACGCTTCGAGTAGGTCCTAAGACAACACACTGTGCTCGAGTACAGACTCGTACGGTCTGTAAACCCACATAAGTGAAGTTTAAAACAATTTAATTGTGACAAGTGGTAAAGACACTAGTCCGTACCTTAGAGGTGGTGCCCGCAGATTCCCAAAAAGATCCATGGTTGGACGAATCGTGTGCTCGGTGGATACCAACATTTAACAAGCGTGCCGATCGAGTCACCGCGAGAGTAACCAAATCTAAAGAAGAGTGAAAAAGTGTGAGCAAAGGGGCTGGGCACCATCTTGGAGTGTACTGAGTGAAATGTTAAAGCACGTCAAGTCATTTTGGTGGATAGATGACGGAGTGAAAAAACAAACATAGCAATCAGCAACAAAGATAAAAAGAGAGTACTGCAAAACAAAGATTGAGAAAGGAAAATGGTAAGTGAGGTAAAGGAAATTGCATGTCAACGATATGAAGAGTGATCTGTGCATGTCTGTTTCCATTTAATGAGATGTTGACATCCAGATAGTTAATGGAGCTCCTGCTGAACTCATGAGTGAGTTGAATGCGTTCATCAATAGAGTTAAGATTTTCTATAGCCATGGTTAATTCCCGTTCTGAACCCTTCCAAAGTAAGAAGATGTCATCTATGAATCTCACAAAGGTAATCTAATGTTCTCACCAGATGTTGCTTGGTTAGTATATGGTTAAGCTTGAATTTGTGCATGAAGAGATTTGCATAGCTGGGGGCTGCAGGATTGTCCATAGATGTGCCCGTGAATAGTATAAAGTACTTATTTCCCCAGCAAAAGTAGCTATCATATAAAATGAAATTAATCAGTTCCAATAGAAAGATTTTCAAGTCTTCGTCCCAATTGGTTCTGACTATGAAGTGTTCCATTGCTTCAATCCCCGCATCATGTGGAATTGAGGTGTAGAGAGCTCTCACGTCAATGGTACAGAGCAAAATGTCATGATCTGTCTCCAAATCAATTTGTTGCATTTTCTTGATAAAATCTTTGGGATCTTTAATGTATGTAGTCATTTGTTGAACTAAGACGTGTAAATGTTGGTCCAAATGTTTTCCAATGGGTTCGTGAATTGATCCACATGTGAACATTATGGGTCTAAGGGCCAGATGTATCAAAGGGTTTTACCCATTCTGTGTCTATGGAAAAATGCGTTCATACCTATGGCCCTAAATGGAGGTTTCTGTAAGTTCTTGTGAATTTTTGGTAACATATAGAATGTGGGGGATTGTGGGTATGTTTGGAAAAGGTATCTCTTGTCCCTCTCAGTAATCTTGCCTCTATGTATAGCCGTATCAAGGAGATTTTTTTATCTTACGCTTGGTAAGACAGAATCGAATATTCCCCACTGTGCACCTGTAATGCCCTAGATTTCGATCCCTTGCAGCTGACTTTCAGCACATGCTGTGGACATGCTCCACCCTAGCTCCCAATTGGCGCGCATGGGAAACATCTACCCTGGGAATTTACAAAATGAGGAAGTAACACTAAGTGCGAGCGCGATTTGAAACCAATATTACTGGAGAGCCACACAACCCCCATCAATCTCACAATGGCACAAGGTGATCATTCGCTGGGGGAAGCAGAGAGCGCTGTCCTGGATTATGAAGAGGCCTGTCGCCTACGTAAACGGCCATATCAACGGGCTGGGACACCATGTTTTCCAAGTCCCGGGAATTAACACATGAGGAAGCCATTACTAAATGAACCCTCTGGCTTAGTCTATGTGTCACAATACACCTGACCTCCGGGCTAGTTCCACACCGATCATATGACATGGTTTGGTCTCCCTGTTGCAATGCAAGAAGTGACCCTCACCACTCCACTCCACTCCCCCCACACGCATGCTCACCTTGCTTGTTTTACCCGTGCTGTTCTTTTATTGTTATCCCTCTTTTTGTAGATTCCTTGTTACTTTCTTCCTCCCCTTATCCAGTTGAGGTTTATTTATTTATTTTATTTATTTTCGAGATTTTTATAGCGCAACAAATACCCTGGGGTGTCACGGCGCTGTGGAGCTACTAGAATCAGCCGTCATCTTACTAGTTGAAAAACCATGTTTTTAAGAGCCTGCGAAAGCTCATCAGGTTCGGGGCGGTCTTAATGGCCAGTGGCAAAAGATTCCAAAGTTTTGGAGTGGCCACCAAAAAACGCCTGTCTCCCCAGGTGGCAGTTCTTGTACGCGGTACAGGGAGGAGACTGGTGTTAGCCGATCTTAATTGCCTCTTGGGAGTATAAAGCTGAAAAGCTTCGGTAAGGAACCTGGGTCCTATGCCATGTACTGCCTTATAGGCAATGCAGAGGGCCTTAAATTTGATGCGGCTCTCGACTCTCAGCCAGTGGAGGTGGCGGATGGCAGGGGTGGTGGATTTGCGGCGAGGGATATTTAAGAGAATCCTTGCAGCCGCATTCTGGATAGACTGCAACTTCGTTAGGACACGCTTCTGAGTATGTAAAAAAAGAGCGTTCCCATAGTCTATTTTTGAAAAAACTAAGGTAGAGACCAGAGTTTTTCCAGCTGAGGTAGGGAGGTAAGGCAGTAATTTCTTAATTTTTTTTAAAATGAAGAATGCTGACGAAACAACCTTATTGGTGTGAAGGTCAAATGACAGCTTACTGTCAAAGATCACTCCTAAGTTTCTGGTTTTTTCTACTGGGACAGGTGGAGGGCCCAGCTTTTCAGGCCACCAGATGGAAGACCATTCCGGGGAGAGCCTGCCGAAGGTCATGATCTCGGTCTTGTCCGAGTTAAGCCTCAGACAGTTCGAGGCCATCCAGGTACTGACCTCAAGCATGGCTCTTTGGAAGTTGGCTGCCACAGTGGGGCCATCTCTGTGGATAGCCAGAACCAGCTGGGTATCATCTGCGTAAGATGTAAGCCGTACCCCATGGGCCTTTATTACCCTCGCCAAGTCCGCTACGTAGATGTTAAATAACATGGGACTTAGCGAGGAGCCCTGTGGGACTCCACAAGGGAGTGCAGAGATAGGGGAATAGAACTCTCCCAGCCTCACTGTCTGGGTACGGTTTTCCAGGAAAGATGAAATGAGGTCCCTGGCCAAACCGTTTATCCCCAGGGCTGTGACACGGTCGACCAGAATGGTGTGGTCGACCGTGTCAAAGGCTGCCACCAGATCCAAAAGGATCAAGACAGCCGCCCCTCCCTGGTCCATGATCGCCCTGATCTCATCAGAGGCCTTTATCAAGGCGGTCTCAGTTCCATGCCCTTTCCTGAAACCAAACTGCGTTTCGTCGAGGAGTTGGTGAACCTCGACGAACTCTGAGAGTTGTCTATTCATCAGGAATTCGCATACTTTGGCAGGAAAGGGCAGACACGCAATGGGTCTGTAACTGGCCACAGCTGTAGGGTCTAGGGAAGGTTTTTTTAGAAGGGGTTTTACGACAGCCTTCTTCCACAGGTTGGGGTATTGACCTGTCTGGAATGCAGTGTTGCAGATTTCCATGAGTGGACGTGAGATCTCCTCTGTGAGTTTTGCCATCACGGAAGGTGGACAAGGGTCCAGAGGGGAACCCGACTTGATGGTAGAAATGAGTCTGATAATGTTGTCCTGTGAGGTGGGTGTAAAGCAGGGAAAAGTATCATGATTGTGATCAGAAATTATTTCTTCCCCAGTACAGACTCTATGTTTAGTGGTGGTATCCCCTTCAAAAGATGCATATATATCTGCCACCTTTGTAGTAAAAAAAGTGGACAATTGATTACAGAAGATCTGTGAGGGTTCGACCCCGGGTCCGGTGGAGGGGGTGGACAAAGTCGTAACGACAGAGAACAGCTCTCTAGCAGAATTAGCGGAGTTCTTCCTGCTTTCTTGTTCTTCGAACTATTCGCTCTGTCTCTCGTTTTTTCTCTCCTCCTGCACTTAAGCTAATCATGTCCGCTCTGGTCGTTTCCCGGCTGGACTATGCCAACGCCCTCTACAACGGCATCCCAGCGTATAGTCTGCGGAAGCTCCAGCTGGTTCAAAACCAGGCGGCCAGATTGGTGCATGGCCTCTCTCGTTCCCACCACTCTACCCCTCTATTGAAGGCACTACACTGGCTACCTGTTAGGGAGCGATCCCTTTTTAAAAGAGGCTGCATGGTCTTTCAGGCCCGCCAGGGCACTGCCCCTGCTTTCATCTCTTCATTGTTAAAAGAATATACCCCTGCTCGTGAGCTTCGCTCATCTACTCAAGCTCTTCTTCAGGTTCCCCGGTACAGACGTAAGAAATGGGGTGGAACCAATTTTTCATTCCTAGCACCATCCTTCTGGAATTCCCTCCCCGACCACTTACGTCTGGCCACACAATATTCCACTTTTAGAAAAGATCTCAAGACCTTTCTATTCACTCAGGCTTTCTGCAATGTAAACTGACCCCCCTTTTTTTTTCTTTTTGCCAGTTCTCGTCCCTACTGCTAAAGTTGCTTCCACAGCGCCAAGAAACCGCCTGGTGAATGATGCGCTATACAAATATTTTAAATTCAAATTCAAATTCAATTCTCTATTTGTGCAGAGAAGAAAGCAGTTTTTTGGGCAATAATCGCCTTTTTGTATATTCTGAGAGCATCATTATAGGTTTGTTTGGCTGTAGGGCAATAGACTTTCCTCCAGCGCCTTTCTAGATTCCTGCAGTGTTGGCGGTGAAGTCTGAGATCTTCAGTGTACCAGGCGGCCGATGGAGATGCTCTATTAGGTCTCGTGAGTTTCTCTGGGGCCACTAGATCAGCGGCACTTCGAATCCAATCCTGGAAGTCTGAGGCTGATAGTGCAGGGGTATCTCCTTCCTGAGGGCAGGAGAAGGCCAAGGAATTTAGCATCTTAGGGATATCCGCGTTTTTCCAGGAACGAGTCCCAGCCCTGGTTCGTGGCCTGGGTAATGAAGGATTTGCAGTCCGGATAGATAGCTGAAATATAATGGCCCTGTGGTCTGACCACGTGATAGGAATGGTGTCCAGTACAGAAATGTCAGGATCATTAGTGAACAGACCATCTAAGGTATGTCCTGCCTGATGTGTGGTGCCCTTGACCAGTTGATGTAATCCCAGATTGGAGAGATCAGCAGTGAGTTGGATTGTGTCGTGGTTGTCCTGCTCTTCCAAGTGGAAGTTAAAGTCTCCCAATACCATATATTTCTCAGAGCTTATGATGTGATCATTTAAGTCAGAAAAAGTGGAAAGAAAGGGGTTTCGGGGGCCAGGCGGCCGGTATAGTAATATACCTTTCAGGGCTTGTTTGGGGTTAATGCTAATAGCAAAGGTAGCTGCTTCACAGTTAGCGGCATTTATGGGATCCAAGGTGGTACGGTATTTATCCTTGTAAATAATAGCGAGACCGCCACCTCTTCCTATGGGTCTGTCAGGTCTGGCTACACTATATCCATCAGGGGTTGCAGCGCAAAAGTCAGGTCCTGACCCGGCATCTGCCCAAGTTTCAGTGGCAAATAGTAAGTCCAGGTCATGGGCGAGTATGAACTCGCTGATCTGGAAACTATGGGATGGTAGAGAGCGTGTATTAATAAGCGCTGCTCGACAACTATGAGAGACAGCATTGTCCGGAGCATTAGACAAAGTGTAGATAGGGTCTAGAAGAGCTGATGTGTAAGTGTGTGGGAGTTGGTAGGAACATCCCGGACACGGGGGGGGGGGAGACGCCCACCACCGCGGTAGGACAAACAGGAATGCAATCGTTATGTGGCTTACCTAAGTTCAGCTCTTTTAATTGCTGTAAAGAGTAACGTAGTCGGGGACCAGGGGTTATGGCCCTGGGCCGTGTCCGGCCGCGGACGGGCCCAGACGGGCTTGGCAGGACAGGTTTGCTTTATTTGTTGTCAAACACACAGTACTCAAAACATGTTATACATGTCCTGGTTGCATACGAGCATTGCTGCCATTTGTTGAGCCTCAGTATAGACTGGGGCATAATGTCTAGTAATGTATCCTTAAATGTAGGCCCAGGTATGCTATGTACAATGTTTCTGTTGTACAACTGAGTAGCATCTATTACATGCTCACTGCCTCTTTACAATGCCTGTGAATATTGCTAAAATGTCTTAACCGCATCCGTGCGGCGCGAATTCCCCGCCCATGCTGGCTCCGCCTTTCGCGGGCGGAGTCATGACGGAACGGTTCCGTCATCAGCACAGCTCAACCGACGCTGATGACGGAACCATTCCGTCATCAGCATCGAAAGGGTTAAAAACCACAATAAACAGTTTGGGGGAAACAATACAGGGCCATAGGTATCAACATTGGATTTTGCGAGTCTATAATAGTGAATTGTACTGATTCGCTATTATAGATTTGCAAAATGCAAAGTATGTAGGTTTCAGCAACTTTTTTGCGATTCCTACACATTCCTTATTTGCGACTCGCAATTTGGCATCGCATCCCATTTATTTCTATGGGCCTATAGGCCCATAGGAATGATTAGGAATTGCATGTGCAATTTGCGAGTACCCAATAGGTACTCGCAAATTGCGCATGCAATTTGAAGGGTGCAAGGTGGCTAAAAGGCCACCCTGATGCACCCCTGAAATATGCATGTGTGAACATGTGGCGCACATAGATGCCCTAAGGACATAATATTTTCAAAACCTAATACCATCACCCGGGTTACCCATAAAAGCGCATTACGCTTATCAGGTAATTTAAAAATACTTTCAATTCACCTATTTTTACGTCATGTGTGGATACATTTTCCACACAGTTAGAGCACTAGACCAGCAGAGCAATGTGAGATGAGATAAATACAGGATTCCTCTATCTCACCCCTTTTTTTTTTTTTTTTAATGGTCAATCTAAATAAAGATAGATGTTGCAAACTCTGTCGGGCACACAGGAACCAGTGCCACAATTAATTGATTGAATAGCAGAGCTTGGATATAGATTTTGTTTTTGATAATTAGTTATTTCCACCACTGGTGCCTTCAGACATGATATGAGCTTCACCAGTCTTTTTCCCTTACGCCTAAATCTATTCTTTTTTCTAACCTTGTTGCAGCCAATTAACCCAACCTGATCTTTGAATTTAATATTGGTCTTGGGCCCCTCTGGGTCGGAAGTATCACCGGAAGAGCGGTGAGCCTACCCCTTCGTTTTTTATTAGCTCTGTTTTCTTATTTACCCTCGAGATTAACATTTTCCCTGATGCAATTGATAAGATCAGATCTTGAGTCTGCGCACAGTAAACTCACGGAGTGCTAATTCTTTCCTTTTTTTCCCCCGCCTCTCTTCTGTTCTTATTTTCTCTTGCCCCTTTTCCTTCTCCTGTCTTTTGTTTTTTATCTTCAAATGTAGACCTCGTGGTCTACACACAACCATTCAGAGGTATGTGTGGAAATGTTTTATATTTAGTCACGGTGCACCTATTATCTTGCATGATTTTTTGAATTTCACCGTGAACCAAACTCGGCACCTTACCACAAATAATCTTGGCATGGAATCACAGAAACACAGAGTTTTCTACACAGAACGAACACCACTTGTTTGGGGTGTCATCGTGCACTAGGGCTCGCCCAATCGCATGAAATATACACAATACCAGTACAAAGCGAGGGTTATAACCAAGGGCACCTCGGCACACTAAAGGATGTCTTCCTCAAACCTTCTCAAGGATTTATACTTATGCATGAAATTTTCTGTTCCGATGCTTGTCCTGATAGTCGGCCATAAGTGGATTACAGGCTATCAGTAGCCATGTTGTTTTGTATTAATTCGCAAGAATAGCCCCTTTTTTCTGTATTGTTTCCAGCCCTGAAGATTCGCGAGATGCGATGAAACACGTGTCGGCTGGTTGTTTTCAAGCTATGATAAATTAAATCAAGATAACAAGACCATTTCTGTCTATATATGTTCATTCTTGTAAACCAATAGCTTAATATTGAATGCATTACTGTTGTTCCTCTGCATTTAACTGTCAAATTGTCCAGGGCCACATCGTGACCTTCTTATACTTATTAAGTGTGTGCATAGGGTATGCCTCTTAATGCCCTAAGGACATGTTAGTGCGCCACATGACGCGTATAAAAATGCAAAATTTTGAATTTTTTTAAGGATTTGCAAGTTACCACAAACTTGAAGTTGGTGGTAAATTGCGATTCCTTAAAGCTGGGTCGCAATTTAAAAAGCGCTTCCTGCATTGCATTTAGAGAATCTCAAATTGCGATTCTCTAAATGCATTTGCAAAATAGGAAATCGCAAAAATTGCGATTCCCTATTTTGCAATTGCATTTTGGAATGATACATACAAAAAGGCTTTTTCCCGTTCGCAAACGGGCCGATTCTGCGAATCCGCCCGTTTGCAAACGAGAATACACTTGATACATCTGGCCCCAGGTCTCTTATTTTATAAATGAGTACATGCAAAAGAAATCTGATGGTTTGTCTTTGCACGCAGCGAGAGAGAGAGAGACCATACTTTGTGGAATTCTGCCGGTAGTGAACTTGCTGTGAGAAAACCACTGGCATATTCTGATAAAACATGTCACTGACTCACATTGGTTGATTCGAGGGGAATTATTAAAACGTTTTTGTTATTATATAAAACATTTATTCCCAAATGTGGGAAATGGACTGTTATGGATACGTTTGCATATTTGTCTCCTGCTGCAGTTTTTATATTCAATTTCAGTGAACCCTCCTGGTTGCTTTAACTCTGTTAGAGCACATTAGCCGGATATGTATCCGGAAAACCTGTGCCCTATTCCCATGCGATGTTATTGACTAAGATGCCAAACTATTCACACATGACTTAGGTCTTTAAGTACTCTCATCATGCCGCAAACATCACATTTTCTCACATGCTCTGTGCTCTACATAAAAACCAAAGCCCATCAACAAAGTAACATAAAAGCTCTACCAATCCAGGAATTTTCTTGAACTCCTTATTCTGTTTCACTGAAAGACTTTTGATGCATGATGAGGAAGAAAGAAAGCACTGTTGAGTGCCTAAAATAGCGCTAGTAATTCGTTTTACATTTGTAAAACGTAATAGGCCCTGTACTCGTAGTGCTGAAGTTAGGATGTGGCTAAATGCTCTCTTGGTTCTCTATGCAGGGCCGAGACGGAAGGAAGAATGTGCTGCCTACGGCTTTGTCTGTGAGTGGAGATCTTGACCGTGGAGTGCTGGCATATCTGTTTGATTCGCTGCAGTTGATGGGTAACTCCTCAGCTAGGAAGAAAAGTCAGGAAAGAAAGGTAATTCCATAGTCTGCATATTGCTTTACATGTTACTGTCTGTGGAGCTTTTGTAGATCTTGAACCATTGTCCCTTGGCAGTTACTGGCACAATACACTTGTTTTTTAATTACTTTCTGTGCAGTTGCTTGGTCTTTGATCTCATTTTTGATCTAATATGATTGAGTGTTTCTAAACAAATATATTGTTGAAGCTTGTCACACTTTATGTAGTAATATGTTTATGATGTTCTTAAATAATTGGTGTTTTTTAAAATGTATGTACTCATTACATTCAACTCCTCTTCAGAAGGATGTGTAAACTTCTTTAGAGTGATAGTGTCCGTGGTGGCTGCATTGTAACCGGTTATGTAAAAGATTGAATTGTATGATACTCGAAGATGTACAGTTGTCTGCCCTCACCCTGACCATTCTTCTGTTCTACTTCGTTAGTGGAATAGGTTTTCTTTTCTTCCTGCTCCTCCAATTTAATGGTTCATCAAAAAGTACCAGGAATAAATCTGATACTCCAGCAACATCTTTTCTGCAACCTGGCCTTGTCAATTTTGGCCAAATTTAGAGAAATTCAAAAATGTCATCTAGTGCTAAGCAACCTCAGATACTGGGCTTGTTTACCAGTTAGATGGGTGGAAAGAATCTTTAACACATCTCCACAGTCACTCTGCTTGAATATATGGCCCCTATTTAAGCAAAATACCCATCTGACCTTTCATCTGAAAACTTTGTGTTCTGGCAGCTGCCAGAAAGTCCTCTACAAAATCCCAAAGCAGAAGTAAATGGCTCATATTTTCCTAGTGCATGCTGAATAAAACCTTTATTATTTCCCCTTACTATGTGGACAATGCAATGCTTTTTTCAAACCATCGAGTTCTGTCCTGGGGTAAAATTATATTGAGTGGGATATATTACCTGGCTATTGGTGTCTACAGGAGCAGACCAAAAGATTACACATCTAATATGGCCATTCATCTTAATCGTACTTTCTCCTTCAACTTCTTTCTTTCTTTAAAGTAAGTTTGTCTGTGGAAGATCTTAATCTGGTTCAGTTGCACGCCCTACCTCTTATATATTTGAGAAGATGGCATCCTTTGATCTGAGGCTTTTGTACTAAGTAACAAAAGCCTGCTAAATACCAGCCATTTAGTCAACTGCAAGCCCTGCATACCACCTTCTCTCTGGGTAAGGTGATACTATCTACTAACCTAAATGTAATTTTAAAACCTTTCACTGAGATCCATCTTTATGAAGAAATGTATCATGCAAGCTTTTTTAGCATCCACAAACCTCTGCAAAAGAAGTCCTTTACAATAATGTGAGGCAACTTGTTTAATGTTGTGGCCCTGGACACAAGTATTCTGATATTTTGACCACCTCTAGATCTTGCATAGTAGTCCAGAAACTGGCAAATCGGCCTGTCAAGGAACCTTGTACCTGGGGGAGGGGGTGCTTAGTAAATGGATCAGCATTATTGCTTAACCATTGTATAAAACGTTATCCTTAAATACCAGATGGGTTATTTACTTCAGAAACATTTCAAACTTATGATACCCTGTGGAAGTTAGACCAACCCATTAACAAAATGAGACTGCACACATTAAGACAACCTTCTCACCCTGGATCCAGCTCTGAGAAAGATTTATACATTTAAAAACATCTGAACTTTTTTTTTCGTTCTTAAGCTGTGTATGGGAATACAGCATGAGAAATGTACACGTATTAGAAAGTGAGAACATGACATGCGAATTGTACACACTGTGGGGCACTTTCCAGACATATACAAATTCTTTCTAAATAAAGCATTAATAATAATAGACTCATATGTGTAATCCTCCATGCTAGAATATTAAAACCTTTCAGAATCTAAAAACAATTACTAAACCCATATCATGTTACTTTTATAAGAATCAAGAGTCAATGAAGTTAGGGGTGCCTTAGAACAGTGGCAGCACTACTGTCATGATGGCTTTGAACGAGTCACAACGACCACTTTGTCTTTCTGCCTCTTCTAGTAGGAATAATAGCTAAGTTTAAAACATTTACAGGATAGTTTTGGGGTATTCTTTTACTATTAAACGCTGCTTCCATCAGGGGCAATCTTGCAATATATGAGAAACGGAGACTGAAAGTGTGCGTACTAATGAGAGAATCGTACCTTAGGAGAAGATGATCCCTGCTCTGTAGATGTCGGGTGCTGGGCAACGTTTTCAATTAGGAGAACTAGCCTTTTGGAGTTCCTCTGAAAATGTGGGCAGTTCAGTTATTTGTTACTAACTGTATCTGCTCTAGTGATCATGAAGCTCTCAAAGACATTACCGATTCATTATACACACCAGCTTATAAATGGCCTTGAGGATCTGAAAGGTTTTTGGGGATATTGTGGCCCTTGAACCTGGCGTACCAAAATTTTCCTTCAATGTATATTTAGTTTTTTTTGGTTTGGCACTGAAAGAGGTTTTTCATATGGATAATTTTCTGAACCCTTTCTGTGTTAACGCTGCAGAAGGTCATTTGAGCATATTGGTCTTTCTGGAGAAGGCAAATTGTTTATTTACTGCCTTCCGGATATTTAATTTAAAATACCTGCATGTCGCTGATCGTGTTGGGTAATATGACTAAACTATATACCAAATGTTGATTGAATGCTGGAATTCTGAAGGGCTCCTTGGTGGTCCTGCTGAGTAACTATCCCCCGAATAATCACTTAACTTTGGCTTTTGAGTCTTTACTGATACACCATTCCATATGATTTCCAGAACGCATCCCTCCTCTGAGGATTAGGGCAGTGGCGGCCATCTTGATATTTTGGGAAACGCCTGAATGGGTGCATGGCTTTCAAGACTAACTCTAAACTTGAGAAGCATTGGCATTGAGGATCACCTGATAAAACAGTCACTAAAATCTGGGGGAGGCAGAGACGGGTCAAAAGCCAACTCCAAACCCTGTGCTAATAGAGGAAAATAAATAGAAGTTAACCAAGGCTATTCTACATGACTAATGTATTACCTATACTCAGGGAAATATCGGAGGGAACATAGCTGCATAGAGGTGAGAGAAGATTGGGTTTGGGTAAAGGACAGGAAGAAATGGCGCTCTAGCAGGTACGATATAAGTTGGATATAAATGTCTTCAGATATCATGGTGCAAAACAGGTCAGGGGTATAAACCCAGACAGAAAACAGCACCTGTATAGGTGAGGGACAAGTCCCATACCAAACAATTAGGTACAAGTCCTGTGCACACGTATCAAAGTACTTGGTTCTTGTGTCAGAGCCAAAAGAGTTGGACAAAGTACAAGTAAACGGAGTCGAGAACCAATGATGCTTAAATCTTTAGTTTTAGGATTCAATCTTGATCAGTACATGCGAATATACAATCAGCCGACACGTGTTTCGTCACATCGTGTGGAGGATGTGACTCTTCAGGGCTGTAGGATTCCTACGATACGAAATGGCGCGCAATCCGGTGGGGTCAAAACCGGCTGCGTGGCATGGAGAGGCGCAACGAGTCTTATGGCAGAGCAGACTCTCGCTGGGCACAGTATGCCGGTTTGCGGAAAGTCTAGACGGGTAAGTTCAGGTCGTTGGTAAACGGAAGTATCTGGAAAGATGTAGGCATCACGGGTGAGAAGACGCAGCCGGTTTTGACCCCATTGGCTTTGTGCGTCATTTCGTATCTTAGGAATCCTACAGCCCTAAAGAGTCTGATTGTATATTCGCATGTACTGATCAAGATTGAACCATAAAACGAAAGATTTAAGCATCGTTGGATCTCGACTCCGTTTACTTGTACTTTGTCCAACTCTTTTGGCTCTGACACAAGAACCAAGCCTCTCAGTTTCCTAAGTGAGGGTATGGCCTGCCTGAGTGTGCATTCAGGACGAGATTGGCGGTAAATGAGGAGAAAAAAACGACAAAGAAAGTAGAAGAAAAAAATAAATAAATAATTTCTAGATTCATATACTAAGGATGTTGCCGAGATGGCTTGACCATTTCTCAGGAACCTTCTTATTCAGCATCATTCTTCACGGGTTCGCCTCCTGCCTTTCCAGCTGACACAGGTTTGTTCACACTAATACCGCCAGGTCGTAAAAGATCCATAACTGCTGGGGAGTCCCTCAGGGCTCCATACTATCACTTCTCATCTTATATATTAAAGATGTGTAGAAGCCTTCACCTGCCATATTAAGCTTTTATATGGAGTCACTTTGTGCACTACTCACAGATAACACCATCAAGCTTCACCAATATGCAGACGATACACAGCTCTACTTGAAAGTCTTCTCTGCCTGAACTGTCCAACGCCTCAAACACCGCTTGCTCATTATCCAGACCTGGCTGTCCAGCACCTATCTGAAGCTCAAGACCTAATTGATGTTATTTGTCTAGAACAGCAAACAAGATACAGTACAAACCTTGCTCTGTGACATAAATTGGACGGCTTCAAACCCCAACTTTCACTGACTGCGAAGGAACTTGGATTCCCCCTGCATACCAATCTCGTTCTCAAGGAGCACATAGCCAAAAAACATATGGATGGTCTGGTACCAACTTTCCCTTCTAAAGAAAGTCAGTCTCTTCCCGGAAATGACAGAATTGCTGATCAAGCCGATGTTGTCTAGATGTGGTAATGCCCTACTCCATGACCTCCCAGACTCCACATGGCTCCCATTATGGGCATCCTACACAGTGCAGCATTTTTCATCTAGGGTATGAAGAAATGTGATCATATCACCCCCAACCTGATGGAACTTCAATGGCTACCCTTGCTAGCCCGCACCATTTTCAAAACCAGCCGCATCATTTACAAAGCTATCACGATCAGCGCAACTGCAGATTTTGCAGTCAAGCTTACCATCTCTGATGGTTCTCTGCACATCCGCAGCCAAGACACCAGTAAGCAGTGCAAAAATGAAAAAAACAAGACAGTAGGCCTTTTCCATCTGTGCACCCAAGATGTGGACAACATCCCATTTTCAGGACTGCCCCAATGCTGCTCCAATTGAAAAAAGAGTTGAAGGCTCTCCTCTTTAAAGAACACTACATAACAGTGTGTTAACTGTGAACAACCCAGCTTCCCCTCCTATTGCTCTATGACTTTATGCTTGTTTTTCACCACGTACAGCACTGGGTTGCTATTTGGCCATGTTTGCGCTATAGAAATACCATATACGTACATACAGGCTTGCAACGCCCATAGGGTTGAAAGGGCTTCAGCCCCCCTGTCGTGTGTGTCAGCCCGGGCTGAAGCTGCTTCCCGGACACACACACAGCCGCACCCGAGTACTTCACAGGTCTTTAAAAGACATTGTTCGAGGCATATGAGCTGCAGATCCTACACTTAGCAATAGATCGCCACCTGGTGTTGGGCTCGAATGATTGCAGGTTGTTGTCTTCTTGGAAGAAGTCTTTGTAGTCACAAGATAGGTGACTCCTCCCTTGGACAATACTGCGCATGGTCATCGACTCCATCCTCAGATTGTTTTTTTCCGCCTCTGGGTTCGGATGAAAGTTTTCCGTTCCGGCTAGAAAAGACTTTTCTGCATTTTCGAAGCGAGAAACTTTAAATAAACTTATTTCGACATCGAATAGACTTGTCGACATCACCAGCTACCTTCCAGTGCGTCGACGCGGGCCGTTGGGCCTATCGGCGCCGTACGGCCTACGCCTCATGGACAGAACTCCATTCAAGAGAAACCCGGTATGTCGAGCAAAATTCCCTCATAGCGACCATCACGAGGTTTGCAACCTCTGTCTCTCGCCAGAACACGATGAGTCGACCTGCACAGCCTGTGCCTCCTTCCGATCGAAGAAGACCATCTGGATCGGAGGGCCCGTCGACACGAGATGAGGAGATCAGCACCAGCACCGGAGGCCATCTTTGAGGAGGAGATCGTCGAAGAAGACGTCTCCGAGGACGAAGATCCAATCGAAGATATCTCCGAGGACGAGCCTCCACTCGGCGCAGAGGAAGACTCGCCTGATCTCCAGATCATATCGGGGGCAGAGGATTCGGACGATTCGATTCCATCTTGACAACCCGTGAGTACATCTGCCCCTGCACGACAGACACTACCCAAACAAAAGGCAAGGGTCAGCACTCCGCCCATGGGGCCCAGTCGAGACCGAAATTTACCCTCTAACGCCCCGCCTTCAGGCCCGGCTCAGAGGAAAGAGAATACGCCTTCCAGTGCCTCGGCACCGAAGAAACACCATGTGCCAATTACACCTCCTCCATTGGCACCGAAACATCCTTCGATACCGAAGGACTCGTCGGCACCAAAGACAAAACGCCCTTCGTGCCCGAAGACAAGGACACTTCGGCACCCGTACCAAAAGACACATCTGTGCCAAAGCCAAAACCCGTACCAGACCCGAAAGCTTTGACTCCGAAACCTTCCGGTTCCAAAAACAAAGCGGGGAAGCCAGATTCCGGAGCCACAGGCCCAGCAAAACCTGTCTCCACGCCGAAACCTCCAATATCGGTACCAAAGACCCCAGATAAGACTAAACAACCTTCGGCACCGAAAACATTGCCACAGGACTCAATTACTCCTTCTAAGGCAAAGAACACTAGACCACCTCTATCGGCACCGAAAAAATCGACGCCGAAGAAGATTATAGAAGAGAAAGATCTGTTTAGACCAGATCCTACACAGAAAAAAGTCCATATTAATCCAAAAACTGGACATGTGGAAGCAAATCCTTATAAAAAAAGACCAGCAGGCACACCACTTACACATGTGGTTCCTGCCAAAAAGGATTGTGCAACTTCTCCAATGCACCCTTCCTCTCCTTCACCTTCTTCCTCTCCTATTACTCCATATATTGAACCTATACCTTCTCCTATTCAATCTCCTGCATCATCACACCACACTGACGAGGAGTATGATTTAGGTAGGGGGGATGATGTACCAGAACCACATACATACCCTTTAGATGAGGATATCAACACAGAATATCCCAAGGATGACGATGCATATAATTTTGCACCAAACAATGCACCAGACATCCCTGATCCTCAGTACTACCCAACAAAACCTTCCCCTACAGAGGATAGTATTGGGTTTAATCATTTATTAAACAGAGTTGCACTTTACCATGGGGTTCCTATGCACTCTGATGCCATTGAGGAGGACTTCTTGTTAGACACTTTTGAACAGTCACAAACGTCTACCCAAATAGTACCAATGATCAAAGGAGTCATTAAACATGCTCCAGAGATTTTTAAAGATCCAGTACGATGTAGGGTGCTAAATCCTAGAATAGAGAAAAAGTATAGACCAGCACCAGCTGATCCAGTATACATTAAGGGACATCTGCCATTCGACTAATGCCTCAATTAAATGCGCACTAGATGTAGCTGACACAGCATCCAGAGCAGTTAACACTAGTGTTATTCTCAGGCGTCACGCATGGTTACGCATTTCAGGTTTCAAACCAGAAGTACAAACTACCATCCTGAACCAGCCCTTTAATCAGAACCAATTGTTCGGGCCAGAAGTAGATAATACACTAGAAAACATGAAGAAAGACACAGACACCGCTAAGTCTATGGGGGCATTACAATCCACCCAAACTAGAGGTTATTTTCGCCGCTCCTCTTATAGAGGAGTGTCCAAGCACACCGGTGCAGATACAATATCATCTTTTAAAACGCACACACAAACCTCCTCTAATAAAGGCTACTTTAGAGGAGGATACAGAGGCAATAACAACAAGGGAAGAGGTAGAGGTAATAGCAACAACCGCTCCTCTTCCACTCCTAAACAGTGACTTCCCTCTGCCTCCCCTACAGCATTCCACTCCTGTTGGGGGCAGACTTTCACAGTTCCTACCTGTCTGGGACTCCATCACAACAGACAGGTGGGTAAGACAAATTATCCAACATGGCTACTGCCTAGAACTCACAGCAACCCCCCCAAACATACCACCCAGGCAGCGTCCAATGTCTGCAGAACACATAACTCTGCTTCAACAGGAAGTTCTAGCACTTCTACAAAAAGACGCTATTCAAGTAGTCCCGTTAGAGGAACAAGGAACAGGAGTTTACTTCCTGTACTTCCTAATTCCGAAAAAGGACGGGACATTAAGACCAATTCTCGACCTCAGGCCCCTCAACCACTACATACAATCAGATCATTTTCACATGATCACTTTACAACAAGTACTCCCATTACTACAACAGGCAGACTTTCTGTCCACACTAGATGTAAAAGACGCCTACTTTCACGTTCCAATACATCCTGCGCACAGGAAGTATTTAAGGTTTGTCATACAAGGACAACACTATCCGTTCAAAATCCTTCCATTCGGGGTCACAACAGCACCACGAGTGTTTACAAAGTGCTTAGCAGTAGTGGCAGCACATCTCAGAAGACAACAAATACATGCCTTCCCCTACCTCGACGACTGGCTCATAAAAGCAAAATCGTTCAACCAGTGTGCACAACACACAAAACAAACAATTCAAACACTTCACAACTTAGGATTTACGATAAACTACACCAAGTCTCACCTAGAGCCTTCGCACGTTCCTCATTATCTAGGAGCTACTATAAACACATCTGTAGCTCTAGCGTATCCCAGTCAAGCCAGGATTCAGAGTATTCAGAACTTAGTCTCCCTTTTTCAATGCCAGCACTCTCTCCAAGCCAGGGTGTTCATGAAACTAATAGGCATGATGGCGTCTTGCATCTTTATAGTTCCTCACGCAAGACTGCAAATGCGCCCACAACAGTGGAATCAGGCTCAAGGTCAGCTCACAGACCTGGTGTTGGTAGACAGCCGTACATATCGCTCTCTGCAATGGTGGATCACCAAAAACTTGACAAAGGGATGGCCGTTCCTAGATCCTGTTCCACAGATAGTGCTCACGACAGATGCATCCCTCACAGGATGGGGAGCCCATCTCTTGCATTATACCACACAAGGTCAGTGGAACACTCAACAGAAACAGTTCCACATCAACCATTTGGAGTTGCTAGCAATTTTCCTAGCACTCAAAACTTTTCAAGTACAAATCCAAAACAAAGCTGTCCCTGTCCGGACGGACAATATGACAGCCATGTATTATATACAAAAACAGGGGGACACACTCTCTGTAACTGTCCCAACTTGCACAGAACATTTGGAGACAGGCCATCCCTCAAAACATACATCTGACAGTAGAACACCTTCCAGGAATTCAAAACCAGATAGCAGATCTGTTGAGTCACCAGTCACAACAGATTCACGAATGGGAGTTGCCCCCACAAGTTCTTCAACCATACTTCCAAATGTGGGGACATCCACAAATATACCTGTTTGCCACCCACGAGAACCCAAAATGCCCAACCTTCGCCGCCAGGTTTCCACACCTACGGTCGGTGGTGAATGCAATATGGATGAACTGGTCAGGCAGATTTGCGTATGCTTTTCCGCCTCCTACTCATTCCACTAGTAGTACGCAAGCTCAGACTACAGTCTCTCAAACTAATACTAGTGGCCCCCACATGGGCACGTCAGCCGTGGTTCACCACGCTACTAGATCTCTCACTGGTTCCACTTCAGAAATGACGTCTCACGCCATCCCTGTTAACACAGAACCATGGAGAAATAAGGCACCTAGAACCAAGCCAACTGAATTTGGCGATCTGGCTCCTGAAGTCCTAGAGTTTGGTTACTTAAACTTACCACCAGACTGTATGAATATAATTAAAGAAGCTAGAAGACCCACTACCAGAGCATGCTATGCTGCTAAGTGGAAACGGTTTGCAATATACTGTAACAACAATCACATTGATCCACTGGATGTTTCCATCCAAAATATCATTTGCTACCTTCTACACCTACAAAGGTCCAATTTGGCTCATTCTTCCATACGCCTGCATCTAGCAGCAATTGCTGCGGATTTACAAAATAGACAACATCTATCTCTCTTTAGAGTATCTGCAATAAAAGCATTTATGGAAGGATTAAAGAGAATAATCCCACCTAGGTTACCACCTGCTCCAGTATGGAACCTGAATGTGGTCCTTACAAGACTCATGGGACCCCCTTTTGAGCTGTTACATAAGTGTGAACTGCAATTCCTAACATGGAAAACTGCTTTCCTTGTTGCCATCACCTCTCTCAGAAGAGTTAGTGAAATACAAGCATTCACAATAGAAAAACCATTTTTTTCAAATACATCCTAACAAAGTGGTTCTTAGACCCAATCCTAAATTCCTGCCAAAAGTGATTACTCCGTTTCACCTTAACCAATCAGTAGAGTTACCAGTGTTTTTTCAAAAACCAGACTCTGTTGCAGAAAGGGCTTTACACACCTTAGATGTGAGAAGAGCTCTACTCTACTACACAGACAGGACCAAATCCTTCAGAAAGACAAAACAACTATTTGTATCTTTCTCTCCACCACACAAAGGCAATCCCATATCTAAAGGAGGAATTGCAAGATGGATTGTAAAGTGTATTCAAATATGCTATCGAAAAGCTAAGCGTACACGAATAGTTCTTCCTAGAGCACACTCTACTCGTAAACTAGTAGCCTCTATGGCTTTCTTAGGAAACATACCACTAGTGGACATATGCAAGGCAGCAACATGGTCTACAATACACACCTTCACTAAACACTATTGTGTTGATGTGCAAGCCAAGCAGCAAGCTGCAGTGGGCCAAGCTGTCCTTAAAACACTATTTCAGTATGCTGCAACGGATACAAGCGACCACCGCTAGGGGAGACACTGCTGCACAATCGTTGCTAAATGTAGGATCTGCAGCTCATATGCCTCGAACGGAAAATGTTACTTACCAGTATGCATCTGTTCTTGGCCTGTAGAGCTGCAGAGTCCTACACGCCCTCCCGCCTCCCCGGGACTTGTATCCGTTCCAGTACTCATCTTACTTAGATGCACACGCATGGACATCCTTTCTCTTTACTTCTACTAACTCCATCATTTCCCATCATGGCGAAAAACAATCTGAGGATGGAGTCGATGACCATGCGCAGTATTGTCCAAGGGAGGAGTCACCTATCTCGTGACTACAAAGACTTCTTCCAATAAGACAACAACCTGCAATCATCCGAGCCCAACACCAGGCGGCGATCTATTGCTAAGTGTAGGACTCTGCAGCTCTACATGTCAAGAACAGATGCATACTGGTAAGTAGCATTTTCCTTACTTGTTAACGAGGCTTTGTTGTTTTTTCACCCCTTCTTAGAGCCCCTGCATCCCCACTGTGACTATTGCTGGAAGAATTAGCACCCCCCCTCCCACCCTCCGAAATGTTTAGTAGCCCTCCAAAATGTGGCTCTAGTTGTGCCTCTGCGTACATACATACTGGTAATTCTCTTTGCCCTGGGTACTGGTACCAAGTACAGTCCTTCCCAATTGACCCAATCCATTGGCTATAGTTTTTGGTGGTAGTGGAAATTTAGGGTTGCGCTCTTTAGCAATTCCTTGCTGGACAGACATTCCCAAAAAGCAGGCACATAGCTGGTCTTCTCTAGGGACTAAAGGATGATAACATTGCAACTTGCACTGCCTACTACAACCACCTGCCTGCACTCTAATGCTTCGAAACCCGGCCGGGGAAGGCGCAGCCGGACCCAAAGGGTGCCCGGTGCAAATGCCGCCCGGAGGCGAGAAGCCCTCCCCCGTCGCGAAAGCCAGCGAAAGAAGGGGCGACCAGGATTCGTCATCCCAAATTTTCCTACGGCTTCCCCCAATCAGGGGGCGAGTTGGCAAGCGGCTGGGGGGCGTTAAAGAAGGGCACAAGGCCCTGAGTTAGCACCACCCCCCACAGGAGAAGAAAGAATCACACCCACCCACACCAAAGGATGCGGGCGTCGCAGCCCAAGGCAGAGGTGAGGCGGTAGAAACCCAGGAAAGATATACAAAAGAGAGAAACAATTAATAGAGGGAGATGGAAGGCCCACACAGTGTGCTTGGGATGCCTCACGGCAGGGGCACTGAGGAAGCTAATGACGGCACACAGCCACAGACAGAGTAGATGTGATGCTCCCACAGGGCCCTTGGGATACCACATGGCAGGGGCCATGAGGAGCAGGCAGGGGGCCAGCAAAGGGTCAAGGGCAAGTGGAATGGCACTCGCAACCCGGGCAAGTCCTGACGGTAGCAAGTTGAAGTCTGGAATGGCGACACAGAGGCCCGGCAAAAGGAGCACTCAGCAAACTATACTGTCTGGGAGCACATAACAACAAGGAATGTACAAAGACAATGAATGTATACAATAACATTGATGTTTATGAATAACCAATAAAATTGCAAAATGTACAACCATGTTATGTTTGAATAAACTGGGACCTTTTAAGTCACCAAATCACGTTGTTAGTGGTGTAATTTAAAGGTAAAGGGATGCAGTTATCCAGTATTGGGGTATCTTTCATAGATTCACATGTCTGAATCATTTCCCGTCCTCATAGTAGGAGTCCCAAAGTACATAAATAACAAAGTAGTAAGCACTAGATAATACCTTTCCATAGGCTATTATGGAAGCAACCACTTTTTCTATAGCCTATTTGTTTCCTTTTACAAAAAGGACCAAACTGGAAACTCAGCCAATCAGCACCTAGCAACCTCTAGAACATTCCCAAGAGAGGTTGAGTCCCTCAGATTTTCACCGCACTTCGTAGTGTAAGGGAGTCTCCCTGAGCTCTGCTTAGTTTACTTCTTATTTCTCAGATAAGTCTTTTAGGTTTCTTTTCAAAAGAATGTCTGATAAGAAGGGATTATTCAGAGCCTGTAAATCCTGTGGGGAGAAGAGGGTGCATGTAGATTATGCACATAAGGAGTGTATCTATTGCCTCTATCCGAGCCATGAGGCAAAGCAGTGTAAAATTTGCTGCACCTTCTCCACTAAGACCTTGAGGGATAGAGAAGGAAGGCTTCTGCTTTAGCTGAAGAAAAGACAATCTGCGTCTTCTGATGTTGACAGCGACACATCCTCCATGTCACTCAAGGGGCCCAGGGCGCCTCAGGGTCAGGCTGAGGAGAGGAAGAAACAATCTAAAACCTCTCAAGCGCCTAAAGAATCTCTTAAAAAGGAGAAGCAACCGAAAATCTCCTCTGAGATTGGATCTCCTCAGATTCCAGGAACATCTAAGGAAAAGCCAGAGTCTTCTGGACATTCTAAAGATAAAAATGGCCACAAGTCTTCATCAGGCGCAGGTTCACCATCGACACCTGTTCCCACTTCAACGACGACCACATTGAGTACCTCGTCGTCGAGATCGTCGTCGTCGTTCACCACATCAACAGTGAGTTCTGGAGGTTTTATACCGTTGATGCTGCCCTTGTCGACGAGAATCAAGACCTCTTCGTCGACGAGCCTGTCAACGAAGTCGACGACAAAGATGATGTTGACGATGATACCCCGTCGACGAGACCATCGACGACAACACCATCGTCGACAAAGACACCATCGTCGACAATACCGCCGCCGACACCAACGTTGACGACACTGCCGACGACGACACCATCGTCTGAGGCGAAGACACTGTCGACAGTTACACCACCGTCGACGACGACGACGTTACCGTCGTCGACTGAAGAGCATTTCCAATGACTGTGACAGTACCGTCGACGACAAAAGTTTCACCTTCATCAGTGAAATATCCAACATATTATACTGGTCCATCAACACCATTTCAGCAACCAGCATAATAGCAGTTTAGGACACCAAAAATGTCTCCGCTTCCTCCTAGCCATCTGTTAGACGTTGAGAACTCTGATGAAGATGAGGGTGAGTTTAGAGCTACACGTAGTCCTTCAGAGTTACACGTTAAATATCAGGAGGAGGATGACGAATATGACGAGCAGGATCAGTACTACTATCACTATTCTGCCCCACCAGTGCAGTACCAGCAATATTTTGAACAGGCCAGGCAGCAGTCTGCTCAATTCCCTCCATAGTTAATCATGGATCTTAAGAGCATGTTGGCGGACTATAAACAAAGGTTTCCTCCTCAGGAGGATGTTGTTATACCTCCTCAACCTTCGCAAGAAGCTCCGCAAACACCAATGCCTCCACCTCCGGCCACTCCGGTAATGGCACCAGTTCCCATACTTCCTCCTCCTCCCAGAGACGACCCTGCTACGTCGGAAGAGGAACATGAAGAAGGTGAGCTTCCAGACCCCTCTCCACCAGCGGATGAGTGGGATGATTACATAGCGCAAACTCCTTCACCGCTGCCTCATCTTCCTTCGGATTCGCCTCCTGAAGATATAGGAGGATTCCATAATATTATGGTCAGAGCTGCTAACCGTTTGCATTTACCTTCGGTAGTCCATCAGTTGGATTGTTTCCTATATGATTTTAAGGACCAGGAAAGGAAGACTGTCCGGTCGATACCCATAATTGAGCATATCTGGCAAGAAGGGATTAAAGTTATGAAGGCACCGTCTTCTGTAGTTCCAGTGCTTCCTAGGTTGGATAAGAAATATTGAGCGCCGGAGGGCTCTCCAGCGTCTCTTACAAGTCACCCTAAGCCTGATTCAGTGATCTCTCAGGCAGCGCAAAGGCGTTTAAAAAATCCATCTACGCCTATCCTCTCTCCACCAGACAAGGGAGGTTGACGCCTGGATTTGATTGGGAAAAGGTTCTCTTCTATGGCGGCAGTCTCTGTTAGGGCGGCTAACGCTTTAGCCATCCTAGCCCGTTATGACAGACAAATATGGTCTGAAATTGATGCACTGATGAGGTCATTCCGGATACCTCTATGGAAGAGTTTGTTGAGTTGCTCACTGAGGGAGAGAGAGCAGCTTCTGAGATCATTGATATAGCTATGGACATTGCCACAACTGGTTTCAGACAGTTGGCTGGTGCTGCTGTTTTACGGCGTCAAGAATGGTTGAGAGCAACTAATTTCCATCCAAAAGTCCAAACCAAGATATTGGATATGGCTTATGATGGTGAAAGTTTGTTTGGAAGCCATATTGAGGAGGCACTTACCGCCATCAAAAAAGACACTGACCCGGCTAAGGCTCTTGGTACCCTTCAGTATCGCAAACAACCCTTTGGAGGAGCCCGAGGTAGGGGCTACTCCAATTATAGAGGAAATAATCAGTGCTCTGTCATTTCAGACCTATCAGCCATAATACCGTCAAGGGTATCAACAGCAGGCCTACAGACAGGCAAATACAGCTGGTTTCTCCAGACAAGGTTCCAAACGCAGAGCGGGATTACAAGGCCCTGATACTGGATGAAAGCAGTGAGTTCAATGGGGTACCAGTTGCTCATTCTTTTCCCAAAAATGGTGCAACGATTTCAAAGCATATCGATCAGTGGAGAAACATCACTACAGACAAGTGGGTCCTGGATCTCATCTCTTATGGCCACACATTGGAATTCCTCCAAAAACCGCCCAATACTCCTCCTAGGGGATGGCACTCCCCTCACCTTCATTTACTGAAAAAGGAAGCACGTTTCATGCTTCAGAAAGGGGCAATCGAAAAGGTCCCTTTTTCCCAACAGAGGAAAGGTTTCTACTCCTGTTTCTTTCTCATTCGCATAAAATCAGGAAAGTGGAGACCTATCCTAGACCTCAGGAAATTGAACAAATATCTAAAGGGTGGTTACTCTTTCAAGCATCCTTCGTCGCCTCAACAAACGCGATTACATGACGTCATTAGATCTCGAGGATGCATATTTCCACGTCCCTATTCATCCAAAACACCGGACGTTTCTGAGGTTCACAGTGGCTGGTACCCACTATCAATTCCGACTTATTCCACTTGGCTTAAAATTGGCTCCACGGACTTTCACAAAATTCCTGGCTCCAGTGGCAGCAGCCTTGAGAACCAAAGGTCATCAGGTATTCACTTACCTCAACGACTTGCTGCCAAAGGCTCCATCTTCTCGCTTAGTGGAAAAAGCAACAAGGGAATGCCTCACTCTTTTCCACAAGCTGGGTCAATTTTCAAAAATCTTCACTTTACCCATATCGAATAATGACATTTCTGGGAGCAAAACTAGACACATTCCAAAACAAGGCTTTTCTCTCCGAGGAAAGGCAACATCAGTTAAGAGCATTAGCACTCAAACTTTACAGAAAAAAGTGTGTTTGAGTGAGAATGTTCAAATCTCTGCTGGGAATGCTCTCTTCTGCAATAGATCTGATACCTCTAACTCGATTACACATGAGACCTCTTCAAGAGGAAATACAGTCAATGGGTTCAAACTTCAGGCTCCTTCAATGACATAGTCAAGGTCACTTTTGGGATGAAAGAACCCTCAAATGGTGGACTCAGACCTTTCATCTCAGACAAGAACAGTCTTTTCTTCAAGTCCTTCCGGATTTCGTAGTCCCAACAGATGCTTCTACAGAAGGATGGGGAGGACACTCGCAAGAACTGCAGGTACAAGGAAGATGGTATTTTACCCAGCGGCAGATGCACATAAACAGATTGGAGCTCAAAGCCATTTTCCTATCTCTTCGAGCATTCCTTCCTCGAATACAGGGATCGTCACTGTTGATCCGCATTGACAACACCACAAGCATGTTTTATATAAAAAAGCAAGGAGGTACAAAATCACTCACCCTGTCTCAACATGCACAGGAGTTATGGAACTGGTTGACGCTCCATCGCATTTCTCTCACAGCCGAACATCTCGCAGGTCTTCAAAACACCTTTGCGGACACCTTGAGCAGAACGAATGACAGCGGTCATGAATGGGAGCTGGAACAATCACAGCTGGACGAAATATTTGCAGTCTGGGGGAAATCCAAGCTAGACCTATTCGCGACACAGCTAAACTCGAAATGCCGGTACTTCGCAAGCAGGTTCCCTCTCCTGAACTCTTGAGGGAACCATACACATTAACAAATGTAATAATAACTCAAAACTGGTGCTTGTTGCACCACAATTGGTAAATTTTTTTATAGTTTTAACATCAGACTTTATTTATCAGAAATCCAATGTAATACAAGGTAAGAAAAACAGCAAATATACTCAAGTAAGATACATGGAAATAATAATAAAAAATCAAGAAACATTCCATGAAAAAAAAGGGAAAAGGGGAGGGTAAAGGGAGGAGAGGAACAAGGGAAAGAGAAACTATTATAACCATAACACTATTATGATCTTCAAGAAATAATAGTACATATGATCAATTTCTGCATGTAGACAAGACAATGTTGTTAATCAAGTAACAATAAGAAAAAAACATAACAAAGGGAATGTTAATGAGAACATTGTTTAAAATAAGCAAAAGACAATAAATGTATCATGGAGGTTTCCAAACTTCATCAGAGGTTTGGATGATTGGAGTACTATGTGAGGCAATGGAAGTTAAATAAGTGGATATAGGAAGCCAGAAAAGGTCTCTTTTGATTGATACAGAGACAGGGGTAACTAAATTGGTGTCAAGTCTGTGATGAAAGCAGACTGCATTCCACTGCAGACTTTATCTGCTTGTTTCCAATGAGAAGTCATTAAGTGAAGAGCTATTGCTAATAATAAAAATACCAGCTTACAGTTAGAAGGTGATTGGGGCCAATATGGTGATAAAGAGCCTAGAAAAACATTAGAAGGGGATTTTTGTTTTAACATTTTTGTTAATTTGAGACCAAACTAATTGCCAGAAACATTTTACAGGAGTGCAGTTAAAAAGCATGTGATGGAAGTCAGCATTTGTGCAAGGGCAAGACCAACAGGTAGGAGTAGCATCTGCAGTGAAGGAGGCTAATTTTGCGGGAGTGAATAAAATGCGTTGATATACAAAATAAAAGGTTTGAGAGGTGTTAGCAGCTCTGGACGTTTTATGGATTTTGAACCACAGCTTATCCCAAAGAGGGACTGTCCAACATTCCAGAAGATCTATTTCCCAAGCTAATTCAACCTTTGATTTCTTTCTATCAGAGGAAAAAGACAGACATTTATAGAGAGATGAGGCTGAAGACGAACTGGATAGTAAGGGATAAAGCATGGAGCATCTGGAGGATGGGGGTAGATGTCAACGGTAAGGAAAGAAGGTACTGGCAGAGTGTAGGATATAAACGATCATATTGAACCTTACATGAAGATGATAAAAAAAATTGTGTTTGAAGCTCCGAAAAGGGTAACGGGGTATTATTTAGTACTAATTGTGAAATCCAAAGCAGACCCTTATTTCTCCAAGCTTTCCAGTAAAAGGTACGATTTTTAATACCTAATAGATTATTATACCAAATGGGCTGTTGATTCAGCGAAGAAAATGAAGGATAAGAGGATGAAAATAATGAAGCAAGAATTTTACGAGTATGAGAGATGACTGGAGTTCAAAAAGAAGAGATATTTTTGGTAAAGGCGTGAGATTTGTTAAAATTAAAGGGTGATAAAAAGTGACTTTCTATAGTCAGCCCGATGGGTGGGTGTATATTCTGATCAAGAGAGAGCCATCGGGAAGATTGTTTTAATGAGAACGCATGATGATATTGTTTGAAATCAGGACATTTGAGACCGTCAGAAGACTTGTCCTTCTTTAGAGAGGACAAAGTTATTCAGGGAGGTTTATTCTTCCAAAGAAATTTCACTAACAGAGTATCGATTTTTTTTTAAAATAAAATCCAGGAATATGTACAGGAATCATAGACATAATATATACAATAATGGGAGAGAGCATCATCTTATGGAATCTAGTCGACCCCACTAAGAGAGGAAAAGTGGATGCCAGCGATCAATAGAATCAGATAGAGCCTTAACTATGTGGTCAAAATTTAGTTCGAGTGTTTCCGGAATGTTTGAAGAAAACCACAGACCTAGATATTTTATCTTGGAGGTTTGCCAAGAGAAACCGGTAGAAATTAAATCTTGTTTAAGGCATAGCACATTTAGGGGAAGAACTTCACATTTATCTGAATTGAGACGATAGCCAGATAATTGAGAAAATATATCAACCTGTTTCATAAAGGACTGAATGGACATAGAAGGATTAGAACAATATTAAAGAATGTCACCCGCATATACAGACGTTTTAACGTGGGAAGTATCATATTGAAACCCAGTAATTTGAGTATCTTGCGTAATTTTCGTTAAAAAAGCTTCTAAAGCAATTATAAATAAAAGAGGAGAAAGAGGTCAACCTTGACGTACTCCTCTCAGAAGGGGAAAATAGTCTGAGATTTTACCGTTAATAAAAATAGAACATTTAGGACCTGAATACAGTAACGAAATAAGGGATATTAATTTAGGGGGAAACCCTATCCATTTAAGTGCTTGGAACATAAAATCCCAACCAATCCTGTCAAACGCTTTCTCAGCATCCAACGCAATGGCAGCTATGGGATAATCAAGAGAGGAAGCTTTGCTAAGAATATTAAAAAAGACTCTGGAATTATCGGAAGGTAGACGTCCTTTTACAAAACCTAATTGTTCTGGTCCGATTAGATTAGGTAAGATGGGGTCAATGCGAAGAGCAAGAAGTTTTGCAAATATTATATAGTCAAGGTTGACTAAGGAGATTGCACCATAATTTTTACAAAGAGTGGGATCTTTGTTATCTTTGTGAATTAAGCAGATCATGGCTTCCTGAAATGTGCCGGAAGAAGTGCCATTTGTTTTTAAAAAATAAAAAAATAATAGAAGACGTGGAAGAAGTATATTAGCAAAATGTGTATAAAATTCAATAGTAAATCCCTCTGGACCTGGAGCTTTTCCCCTTTTTAGTACTGATACTGCATGAGTAATTTCAGAAACAGTGATATCCATTTCTAAAGTGGAAAAGTCCGTATTAGGAGGTGAAGGATGAGGACTAGACCGAAAAAAAGTGGAAAGATTGGTTAAAGTCGGTTGTTGTTCGGGAGTGTATATACTTTTTTTATAAAAAGAAACAAACTTGTTTAAAATGTTGTTATCTTTAAATAAAGAAATGCCAGCAATGTTCTGTATGGACTCTATTTTAGTCCAATCTCGTCGTATTTTCAGATAATTTGCCAATAACTTCCCCATTTTATTTTGACCTTCATAATAATGAGCACTGTCCTTTAAAAGATAGGAAGAAGCGGCTTCAGTAGAAGATTTATTAAACTTAAATTTTGCGTCAATACGTTTTTTTAATGAAGAATCAGAGTTTGAATGGTAATAAATGTACTAGAGTTGTTTAATTTCTGCAAGCATTTTGAGAAGTTTTGGCCTGAGAAGATTTCCTCTTGTGAGAAACAAAGTTTATAATAAAGCCTCTGGCAGCTGCTTTAAAAGAATCCCAAACCATAACTGGAGAAAAGGTGGGAACAGAATTGAGAAAAAAGAATTCAGAAGCAAAAGAGTTGACTTGACTAGTAAAGTTGGGATCAGATAATAAAATATTATTGAAAAGCCATCTACGTGTAAGCGGAGTAGAGGGTAACAAATCAAAATCAACAAAAACTGGAGCATGAGCTGAAATTAAAATGGATCCAATTTCGGAATGGGAAACTTGTTGGGATAGGGATTTTCTAAAAAAGAGATAGTCTATGCGGGATTGCAAGTGATGTTAGGGGGAATAAAGCTATATTCTTGGGTATCAGTGTTACAAAGCCTCCAAATATCAACAAAGGTTTTGCGTCGTATGGTGGAAGTAAATTGGGAGTGCATCTTAGTGTTAGAAAATCTAACAGAAGAATGTCTATCCAATATGGGGTCAAAAACCTGATTGCAATCACCCCCAAAAATAATGTATTCATCATCCAGCAAAAGGAGTTTCTCGGAAGTATGAGACCAAAAAGTATTATCAACTAGAACTGGTGCATAGGTATTAAAAAGGACTAAGGGTATTTGATTTATGGGTAACTTAACTTTTATCCTGCGACCTTCCAAATCACATTCTTGATGAATAATTGATATCTGATATTTTTTATGACATAAAATAGACACTCCATTTTTCTTGCCTAGGGCTTGGGAAGAAAAATTATTACCTACCCAACCTCTTTTCCGTTTAGATGCTTCAGCGTCCAATAAGTGTGTCTCTTGAATTAGAGCTATGTCAGCGTTTAATATACGTTGTCTTTTTATAGGATTATTTATTCCCTTAACGTTCCCTTTGATCCAGCGCTCCTATTGAAAAACTGTCTCACAAACACTACCTATTACCTCAATACTCACCATTAATCATGAAACACTCATACAGGCCCATAACTCCAATGAGACAATTTTGAGTAACCGAATCTAGTGGTGTGATGTATAAAACTATTCACATAATATTTATAATATTATATACAACTGAAGTTTATCATCTTTTACCATGGATTTAAGCATTTGTCATTTATTAAATCAAACCACTTAAGGCGATTGGATCAACTGATAGTAACTAGATCATGAATAAACAAGACCAGCTTGTCTTTTCAAATCTAATTTTTATTAACTTTATTCTTCATGAAGAAAGAGCATTTACGTTTTAAAATCTTTATTTAATAAGCAAATAAGAAAGCAGCATTTTATTAGGAAATTAATTAATAAACTGACATTTTTAAAGCAAGATCAGAAACATGAAATATTAGCAATAACAGTTTCCATACCCTAAATCTATTTCCCTGTCTATTTCTCACTTCGCCTGAAAAGGAAAATATCATTTAAAAGTCTGCTGTCCTTATGTGCGCCAAAAGTCCAACAGCACGTCATTCCGGAATCGGGAAGCAAGTTTTTTCCCTGACCCAAGTGTCAGATTTTATACCTTTTTCTCAAGATAAACTTTCTACATTTCACATTCTTTCGAGCAAGTCCAAGCTCCTCATTGGCTGTCCGGTGTCAGACCACGATAATGTAAATTACATCATCTCCGATCCTCAACCAAGTCCAGGCTTCACATAAGCCCTATTATCTTTCATTTCCACGATATTTGGCTTCCTCATGAGAGTAACTTTTCTTCGAGTCTTGTGCTTTTCACTTCCTAACCTTGGCAGACTTTCACAAATCCTGTCCTTGAAGCTTATTTTTCATGTGAACGTTCAACTTGACCAAAAACTGTTTTTCAATTAATAATGTCAGTGCAGCAAAAATCTTCACAGCTGCGTACGTGCCAATACTTCACTCTGGACAAGGTTTCACGTCTGCTGTGCTGTCAGCCATATTTTCCTGAGCCACTTTTTAGGCCTCACTTTGGAAACTATTATTAAACAAACACAAGACATCAATTAATTAAAGAATTGAGACCCATTCTGTTACCCGCCCCCTTCTAATAATTAACCCTGTTAATTATGTTATCTAGCAGAAGCACAGTCAGGCAGCTTTATATTTACTCTTCCTTCAGGAACTGCACGAACTCCATGAGCTTTTGTCACAGAAAGACATAACATAAGCACACATAATAAGCACATGCCATTAGTTAAACAGCCGCATTTAATACTGACAAAGACAATAGACCGGATTAGTTTATTATTTTCTTTTTTGCGTTTGCAACATAAAGCACATTAGTTTATCCCGCGTGTACTGATGTTTGCATTTTTAAACTAAATTGATTAATAATTTCACCACATGCTTATTAGTTTGATTATTCATTATGGGAGATTAACTTCACAGATTAGAACAAAATTTTGTTCTTCACCTTGCTCCATCAACTCCCTCATCTGGTGATTTCAAAATCACCAAACATACCCAAAATGTTATAAATTTTCAACCCTTAAACATGTTTTGGACTTTCTTAATATTAGTATTTCTAAACTTTAGATTCATCTGTTTTTCTGCAGTTTTCATATTGAGTTCTCCGAAACTCTTCTAATTCTATTTCTTTTCTGAGTTTGTAAATTCTTTTCTTTTCTATTAAGTGTTTTCTTCTCTTGTGTATCATGCAACTAATTTTTAACAAAAGTGCTTTTATAGCTATGACTATTTAAGGGAAAACTATTTTACATATAATTGAACTACCAATCTCTTGAAACCAGCGTTTAATTGTTGCAAATCTTTTACCCAGCCGTTCTGAAAAACTTTCATCTTCTAAGGGTACTATTTCATTGTGTAACTCTGTAATATTCTTTATATACATTTCTATATTCTGACTCTTATCAGGTATGTATGTGCAACAATGTTGAACATGTAATATTCCACAAACTCCACCTTCTTTTGCTAGCAAAATGTCTAAGGCAAGACGATTTTGCATTACCATGGTTCTCATGGCGACAAGTTCTGTATCTACTAATTGAAATCCACCTGCAGTTTCTGTTGACAATCTATCAACAATTGTGGACATTTTTCTAATTTTGTTTGCATTCAGGGTTATTCCTACCTTAGGTATTAACGCACCAAATATATCTCCCAATATTTCTGAAAAGCTTTCCCTTCTAAATCTACTCGTGATTACCAATTTCAAATGAACCCTTTGCATTTCTATCTACATGAATTTTTTTGGGAAAAACTAAACCTACGAAGCACGTCCCATACCAGTGGTCCGGGAGATTGTAATAAGCTTTATCCCCACAAATAAAATAAATTCCAGGAAAAATTGGATCTTTGCCTCCTTTAAATCCCCAATCCCCTACAATACGATAGGTGTCTTCACATTGACTTGCACCAACGAAGTAAATATCAAACATGGTATTATCTCTTCTTATACTAAATTTTCCACTAACAGGTTTATCTATGTGAATTGCAACATTTTCATGTCTACCATTAAGCTTTTCATCTTCCATCTGCCAAAATTTAGACTTAGTCTGTTTCGACATTTCATTTTGCTTGTAAATTTCCCTCCTCTCTTCCACCATATTTAAAAACGTTTTCTCTTCTGTTCTCAATTTACATGTTAGATTATTTTTAAAAGCATACTCATAAGTAAGTTCACTAGTCACTAAGAAAAATTCCCTCATCTGTTTAGCATATTTCACTTTATTCAAGCTTTCTACAATTTCTAAATTTGCAAAAATCTCATCAAAGTCAGAATAATAATATTCCAAACGTCCAGTTTTATAAAATAAACTAGCTATTACACTACATGTTATACCATACGTAAGAGGAAGCATATTATAAGTGACACCCTCTGACACAGTTACGCCCTCTGACACATAAGTTGGTAACTTCACACAAACATAGCAATCTTTTGCGTTCATCACCTTAATATATTCAGAAAAAAGTCTTGAAAAGGTATTTCTAGAAAAATCTCCCACAGATCTATCTTGATGAATCTCTGGTTTATGTACAATAACTTTATCAGGGTCATAAATTTTGTCATGATTGACCACAACTTTACTAGTCATGTTAGCTTTATACATCTCTTTATCTATTCCAAAAGGAAAAATTACAGCTAAAATTAACCAAACTAAAATTATCAAAATTACACATATTAAAGACAATTTGCAACATCTTTTGAGAATTGAGCATCTCAAATTATTATTATAAGAAGGCATATTTACTAAAAATAAAAATAAAATTGAAAAATTCAAAAATTACTAAATATACTCCCCTTTTTTTTATCAGATAACTTTGTTTTCTAACAGCTTTTCTTCGACCCTATGTCATACATCAAATGTGTTTTTCAGCTAACACAATTTCTTCGACCTTGTGTCTCCTAACACAATTTTTTCGACCTTGTGTCACCTTAAAGAATAAAATCAATCATTATCACTTTCATCGTCTAAATCAATTTGACTACTATTTACTTCTACTACTGGTGGGATAATTATATAAGTCCATTCAGGAGACTTCTATTTCTGATTCGGTTTTATTGTTCTCTTTGGCCTGCTACTGATCACTTCTATTCTTTTTCCTGTTTGCTTTTTCTTATTCAAGTCTTCTTCTTTTTGACTTGTAATCTCATTCACCTGCTCTTTTGCTTTATTCACTAATTTGAATTTTAGGCCTTCGTTTTCACTTGGCCAATTGTCTCCTTTTCTTGTTAATCTCCTTTTTGGTTCTGCCAAATTATATTCCACTCTCCAAGCTCTTTTCCTTGATCTTTTCACTTTTGATTCATCTCCACTGTCATCTGTTTCACTTTCTGTGTTATCAGCTGATTCATTAATTATCAGTTTTATTGTATCGGATTCTTCTTCAGATTCAGGTACTTCTTTACTCTGCATTTTTACTTTGTTAGGAACAGCATCCTTATAGCTGGTACTTGGAACTTCTTCTTCAATTACTTCCAGTTCACCAGTTTCAGATTTTTCGTTCCTTCTTCCAAAGTTTCCAATCTGCTTTTCAATACTCTCCTGATCTTGATCTTGAATTACTTCTTGTTCAGTTTCCTCTTCTGCTACTTGATCTAGCAGATCATTATCATTTTCTTCTTCAGAATCTTGTATCACAATGTCTTCATTCTCTTTATTCAATGCTTCATTCGCATATGAATCTTCCAGATCTCGATTTTCTTGTCGATCTTCAGAATCTGGATTTCTTTCAGGTTCTTCTTCTTCTTCTGAATCAGCTGTTGTATCATCTTCGTCGTCAGGATTTTCAGGTGGAGGGACACGTATGGTATGACTAGCATAAATCCATCTTTTCAATCCCCTACCCTTTATTGCGTTTGTTGTGACCAGTATCACCTGTCTTGCCTTTTGCCACCTTGATACTAGGCAATTCCTCCTTCGATGTACCTTTGTCCTTACCCAGTCTCCTGGTAACAGGTCATGAGCTTGTTCTTTTTCTTTTGAAAGTACTTCAGTTCCTACCTGATGGAACACAGAAGTCACCACGTCAGATAGATTTTTGCAGTAATCCATAATGACGCTATCATTTATGCTCAGCAGTTTATCAACTGGAACAAATGCTTGTCTCATGACCCTTCCCATAAGTATTTCATGGGGATAGAATCCTGTTTTTCTATCTGGAATGCTTTTCAAAGTCATCAAAACAAGTGGAAGTGCATCTGTCCACTTCATTCCAGTTGCTAAACACATTTTAGCTAACCTGTTTTTTATTGTACCATTCACTTGCTCAACAACACCTGATGCTTCTGATCTGTAGGCACAATGAAATGTTTGCTTTATTCCTAGTGCTTCACAAATCAGTTTTATCAATCTGTTTTCAAAATGTGTGCCGCGATCTGTCTCGATCGACACTGGAAAACCATACCTTGGTATGAGTTCTCTCAAAAGTAATTTTGCCACAGTAATTGAATCATTGTGACATGTTGGAAATGCTTCCACCCATCTTGAAAACAAACAGATTATCACCACAACATATCTTGAGTCTGTTGTGAGGTGGCATTTCAATGAAATCAAGCTGTATTCTGGTAAATGGACCACCCTCCCATCCTATGGTTCCCATGCTTACAACAGTTTTTCTGTTGGGGTTAATCTGCTGGCATATAAGACCTCTCTGACAAAAGGATTCTGCAATTATTCAGAATTTTGGATTGTACCACATCTGCCTAAATAATCTAGTCATTGAGTCTCTTCCGATATGTCCTGGACCATGATACATGCGTGCCATGTCAGAATTCATGCTGTCTGGCATTACTGGTCTGTCATCTTTGTAAACCCAGACCTCATCTTGCTCTCTTTGCCTGCATCCTGCTTTTAGCCATGTATCTTTTTCCTCATCACTTGCCTCATCTTGTAACTGTTTTACTCCTTGCCAAGTTTCAACTACAGATATTAGCATAAGTGAGTTCAAAACATGTTCATTATTTTTTTCTCGAATTATGGACACATTTTGTTTTGCACAAAATGTTGCCATTGCATCAGCATATGCATTTCCCAAAGTTATATAGTCCTCGCCTTTTTTGTGAACTGGGCATTTTGCTACTGCAATTTTTTCTGGTAGCTGAATTCCATCAATCAGTCTTTTAATGAGTTGAGTATTTCTTAATGGTGATCCCGCAGAAGTTAAATAACCTCTTTGAGACCAAAGCTGGCCATAGTCATGGACTACACCATAACCATACTGACTATCAGTCACTATGGTAATCTTCTGATCTTTTCCCAATTCACATGCACGAATCAAAGCAATTCATTCTGCCACTTGAGCTGAACGAATTCCTTTGAGACTGAAGGCTTCAACTACATCTGCAACAATGCACACTGAATATGCTGCACTCAGAACACCATCATCTGTTCTTAAGCATGAACCATCAACAAACAAAACAAAATCTGATTCAGGCAATGGGAAATCTTTAATATCCTGCCTTGGTTTTGTACAATAATCTAATACATCCAGGCATGCATGATCAACCTCATCTCTGACTTCTGTTTCAGTAGTGTCAGGTAATGTGGAAAAATTTAAATTCACATATCTCGAAATCGAAACATTATCAGAACCAAGAATAACCTTTTCATATTTTGTTAACCTGTTGTTTGTCAAATGCTGTGTTTTGCTTCTGGTGAGGAGAATCTCAACCGAATGCGGCACATAAACTTTCACTGGAAACCCCATTATTATTCCCCATTATTATTCCTTCACTTTGTTCCAAACTTACACTTGTTGCAGCCACTGCTTTTAAGCAACCTGGTAATGCTTTTGCAACAGGGTCAAGAACAGCTGAGAAATATGCTATTGGCTTTCTCAGTTTTCCATGTCTTTGAATCAGAACTGATAATGCACATCCTTCTCTTTCACTGCAATACAGCTCAAATCCTTTTTCATAATCAGGAATTCCCAATGCTGGAGCTTCACACAAACTTTTCTTTAACTGTTCAAAAGCTTCTAATTCAGTTTTTGTTAACCTAATTGGGTCTTTTATGTCTGCTTTTGTCAGTCTTTGCAGTGGTTTTGCAATTACCGAAAATCCACTGATCCATTGGCGACAATAACCTACCATTCCAAGAAACATTCTAACCTGTCTGTGTTTTTGGAGGTTGCATTGCTTGAATCATTTTAATTATTTCTGTTGTCACTTGTCTGATTCCCTTTGGAATTATGTGACCAAGATATTTTACTTCTTGTTTGCAAAACTGTAATTTTGCAGGTGACACTTTATGTCCCTCATCTGCCAGATGATTTAAAAGAGTAATGGTATCTGTTACACAGTTATCTCTTGTTTTTGCAGCTACAAGGAGATCATCAATATATTGCACTAATGTAGATTCTCCAGGTAAATCCAGATTTTCCAAGGATTTCTTTAGCAACTGATTAAAAATGGATGGACTCTCTGTGTACCCTTGAGGGATTCTACACCATGCTAATATACGCTCTTTGAACCGGAACGCAAACATTTGTTGGCTTTCTGGATGCAATGGAACAGTAAAGAATGCATTGCATAAATCAATAACTGTATACCATTCTGCATCATGCGGAATCTGATTTAAAATTACCGCTGGATTTGGTACCACTGGGCAACATGGAACAACAATTTTATTTACCTTTCTCAGGTCCTTTTTTTTTTTTTTTCCTTTTGTCCTCATATATGCCACCAGATTTTGTATGCTCTAGATGGGTCTCACTGTCGCCTTCTGTACTGACATTCCTGAAACCGCCCCGGGGTCAGTATATGGCTAACAGAGATGTCCCAGAGGTGGGTTGATTCCTTATCCTACTCCCCTGTCTTATGATGGGGTACTTCAGGCTGGGGGAGGACAGGACCGACACAACCTCTGGCATAATCATTGGACCGTTTACTTGTTCGACCAGGCCTCCAGTTTTGACCATACATTCTCAGAGCTTCCATCTCGACCAACCAAGTCCATCTTACAGACTTCCATTATACTTTTTAAACAATCTGCAAATCTGGGAGGGGCAGCTGACTTCCATTCTTTACATATCTCCCTCCTGGCGATAACCACCACATAAAAAATAAACTGTGAAAGTAAGTTGTTGATATTGTACTCACGGGGTAATCCAAAAAATAGTAGCCATGGGGTACAGGGAATAGTTGTAGATAAAACCTCACCCAGGAAGCCAACTATCGCTCTCCAGTATTCCTGAATCTCGGGGCATTCCAAAAATATATGCATGTCATCTGCTGCTGTAAGTTTACAACGGGGGCAGTAGTAGTTATTCTGCGTTATCTTATGCAATTTAGCCGGGGTCCAGTACACCTGATAAGCCGTGAACAGATGGTTCCGCCTTAAATTAGCTGGTTTAATTAATCTCTGGGATAAAGAGAAAGAATCTGACCAAATTTTACTGAGCTCTTCGGAGTGTTCAGCTATTGTATTCCCCCAGAGGCTCGTCAGTTCAAAGATCTAAATTATTCTTTTCATCTGTAAGCAGTTTATACCAGAATTATACTTCTCTAATCCAGCCCCCCCTCCCCTGCAGATTGCATCCAAAAGTCCAGTATCTTTTTCCCGCTGTAATGTCTGGCTTGACCACCATGCAGATAGTTGATAAAATAAAATTTAAATCTTGTCAGTAACCCATTTGTGAGTAACGTCAAGGAGTTCAAGTCTATAAGACCTGAATCCACCCAAAAATCCCCCCATTTTAGTACTCCAGCTGTTCTCAGGGGCAGAGAGAGCTGGTCCTGGAGACATGCAGGAGTGCAGGGGGAATCCCAAATTGGAGTGTAGGTATGATAATAAGGAATTCCCAATGCCTTCCGAATAAACCCCCAATTCTTAAGTGCAGGATCTTAAGACGAACTTTCTTAAAGAATTTCTGGTCGCCAAACTTAAATGAAAAAAACTCTTGGCCGTTTGGTAAGTCATATAATAAAGCCTGGAATAAACGGCCCTGTGAAGATGCATCTAGTATGTTAGCAAGTAGCCTGAAGTTTTTAAAATGGAAAGCATGGCAGTAGAGTAATAAGTCTGGTAAAGCCAAACCCCCGATTTTTAAACCCCTCCTCAATTTTTTCCAGGCTATCCTGGGAGATTTACAGGCCCAGATAAAGGAACCGATCTTACCCTGAAGGTTCGTTATTTCTTTCAGCGGGAAAGATAGAGGGATGGAATTAAATAGAAAAGTCAATTTGGGGAGTATGGACATTTTAATGAGATTAACTCGTCCATATATATTTAATGGTAGACTACCCCATCTTGTTAATGTTTTAATAATGTCTTTTACAACAGTCTGCCAACTGATTTTCGGTATGTTCTTTAGTTCTTGAGTTAAGTAAATTCCTAAATATCGCATTTTTTGTTTCACCCCCTGTATAGGAGTATTGTTATTCCACCCCATTATCTGTCTTCTCCTTATTAATCAGGTAACCTGACAGCTTTCCAAATTCCTCTGCTAGGTTAAATAGCCTGGGTATAGCTTCTATATGGTTGGAAGTGTATGAAAGGAGGTCGTCGGCATATAGGGCAGTTTTTAGCTCCAAGTTAGCCATCCTGAAGGGTTGAATAACATTATCATCTCTAATACCACAAACAAAAGGGCTCCATATAAATGTCAAACAAAAGGGGAGATAGGGGGCAACCCTGCAGAGTTCCTCGGGATATATCAAACCAATCAGATAGTGCCCCGTTAACCAATACTTTTGCCATTGGGTTATGATACAATGATTTAATACCCTCTATAAAAACTGGGGGGAACCCAAACGCAACCATTGTGGGCCAGAGATATTCCAATTGACCTGATCGAAAGCCTTGGCTGCGTCTATCGCGACCAAGGCTAACGGGAGGCCTTTATCTTCAGCGTAGTCTATAGCTCCTATCACTTGAAAGGTTAATTGATTTACTTGTCTCCCTGGAATAAAGCCCCTTTGGTCAGGGTGGATTATAGGTTTTATCATCTTTGCAAGTCTGGTAGCTAAAATCCCGGAATATAACTTCATATCTGTATTCAAAAGGGAGATTGGCCTGTAGGATTCTATTTTCTTAACGTCTTTATTTGGTTTAGCGATAAGCGTTATTGTGGCTTCAGCCCATGTAGGGGGGGTACTGTGACCCTGGGATAATAAACAATTAAAGAGTGTAGTAAGGACGGGCGACAGTTGTTCTGTATAATCTAAATAGACCTCAGCCGGAAGCCCGTCAGAGCCTGCCGCTTTGCCCCGCTTCATTTTCTTTAATTGATTTAATATTTCTCCCTCCATGATCTCACTTTCTAAATACCTCTTTTCTAGGTCGGAAATTTGGGGTAGGTTCTTCTGGGACAGCCAGGTTTCTATCTCTTCTAACTTTGGATCTTTGTCTTCAGTGTAGAGACTTTTCATAAACCTCCTGGCTTCTTCTCTATTATCTCCATCTTCCACTAACGGGTCCCCTGTCCCTCTCTGAGTTAAAGCTTTGATGTTATTCCTAGTTCTTTCCTCTCTAGATTTCCATGCTAAAAGGGCCCCACATTTTTCACCATATTCAAAATTCTTTAGTTTGCTAGTCTACCATTTTTCTTTTATAATTTTCTCGTCACAGATTTTGAGTTGAAGTTGTAAATCTGAGAGCTCCTTCTTTAATGTCTGGACCCTCTCGGAGTTTGCTAAGATGGCACTTTGTAGCTCAGAGTCTTTTCTAGTTATTGCCACTAAATCTTCCCTCCTTTTGGCTTTTATAGCCTTTATTTTGTAGGCGATTAGGGAGCTCAAGACTCCTCTCAAGAAGGCCTTATAAGTTTCCCAAACAACCTGAGGGGTGGAGGAGCCTATATTAGTTGCAAAAAATTCAATAGTTTTATCTCTTACTTCTCTTTTTACCTGATCACTAAGTAACAATGTCCTCTCCAAAGTCCATCTGGTGTTTAAGGGACTCAAGTTTAATAAGAAAACCAGTTCCAAGACTGCGTTGTCTGATATCCCGACAGGTACAAACGAGAGAGAACTAATGTCTGAGAGAAGGTGCTGATCAACTAAGAAGTGGTCAATCCTTTCTCAGGTCCTGAACAATTCTGAAAGTTCCGTTTGGCTTTTTAATTCCCATAATCGGTGAGTTACATGGGCTACTCTCGATTTCTTTTAGAACTCCTTGTTTTATGAATTTGTCTATTACAGGTGTAACACCTTCAATCTCTTCTGCTTTCATTTTATACTAAGGAATGTTTGGATAATCTGCTCCATGTTTTACTGATATTTGTACTGGATCTACGTTTTTCATCAAACCCATTTCATCTCCAGTAAAATCCCAAATTTTTACATTCACTGTGTCTTTTAATTCTTCAGGTAAATTATTTTGATCAAACACAGGAAATGATTTACTTTCTTCTACCTCAACCATTGACATTGTTAATTTGTAAAGCTCATCTTCTTCTGGAGTTTGCAGCTCTATACCATCCGGTGAGCAATATATTATGCAATTCATCTTACAAAGAATATCCCTTCCTAATAGATTTACAGGACTGCTATCACAAACTACAAATCTATGCATGTCTTTAAATTTACCTATTTCAACTTCTACTGGTTCAGTTAGATCTGTTTTAATTTGCTGATTAGCTACACCTACTACTTGGATTTTTTCACCAGAGAGAGGAAGGTTTTCTATTTCCACTGATCTAACAGTAGAACGGGTAGCACCTGTATCCACTAGGAAAGTAATTTCTACATCATTCACTTTACCATTTACAAATGGACCAGATTGATCTACCTCAAGAGTGGCTCCAAGCACACACTCTTCCTCCTCTCTCAGGCACCCTCAGAAGTAATCCTCAGATTCACTCCCTCCATCTTCTTTCATCCAAAATTGTTGAGACACATTTGACACATTCACTCTCGGTGATCTATTTACCTGTTCACCTCCGCTGAATCCTGTTTCTGTATTGTATCTCTGCAAATATACACAGTTTGGAAGTGGCGGTTGTGGTATCTGACTTTGCTGATTCACTATTTGTCGCTGTAGCTGTTGCTGCTCATTTATCTCATTCTGCATCTGTGGATTTAATGATGCATTTTTTACAAAGGTTCTAGGCGGATTCTTACACTCCCGCTTCCAGTGTCCAATTTCGCCACAATTAAAACATGGGAGTTTCTTTTTTAACTCTTCTATGTTTCCCATCAATTTTGGTTTATTATAATTACCTTTGAATTTTCCTTGATTCTGATCAACATTTTTGTTTGTTAAAGTTGCTATTTGCTGTTCAGCCACTTTTACCTGTGCCCACATAGCTTTTTCTTTCAGCTTCTTTTGTTTCGCATCCAATTCATCACTACAGTATTTTGTCTTTCTCAAAATATCATCCACTGTGAGTGATTGCCAGCCAACTATTCCAGATCTTATCATTTCACCAATGTCAGGTCTTAAGCCATATACAAACCTGTATATGAAATGGCTTATATCCTTTTCACTTAGATGCTCATAATGACTGTATTGTTTAAATACCAGCAGTAATCTTTCATAAAATGAAAGTACTGATTCTTTCGGCTCTTGGGTTGTTCTGTCTATTTTAACCCAATCTACCTCTTTTGGGGAATCTTGTTTTTCAAAAATACAATTACTTTATCATACATTTTCATTACATCTGGTGAAGGAGAACCTGTTACCTTATCTCGAGAGGGTTCTTCTCTAGGCCAATCTATAGAAATTTTACATTCCGTCCAAAGATCTGATGGGACAACTATGTCAAAGAATCCATCAAGATCAACCCACAGGACTTTTGAAACTTTCACAAATCTGTCTACCTGTCGATACCATTCTACAGGTTTTTCTCTTAATCGAGAAAAATCATTTGTAAACATTAAATTGTCCTGCCTTGTCCATGGAACATGCACATAGCCACCTCCTGCTATTTCTCTCATTGGAAACTCAATCGCTATTTTTTCTTTTCTCTAATAGGAAAAGCTAAGCTTGTTGTGTCTTCATCTTTTTTCTTTGCCCATTTTGCTCTCCATTTACTTAATTCACCCCATTTTCTCAAAATCACAATCAAGTCTTTTATATGAGTGATTCTTCCCGTGGTATTCATATTTTCAATGTCTTTTTCAGAGAAATCCACTCTATAATTTTTCTGCAAACTCTTTTGCTTGCTTAAATCTACCTCTAATTCAAAAGCCATGTCCTCTAATTGGTCATATTTGTTTTTCGTTTTCCATGATATGCTTTTGCAAATAAATAATAATTCATCATCCTGATATGCCTTTAATCTGTCAGTTCCAATCCTTCCAATTATTAATTCCTCTATGTCTGCTTTCAATTTCGCAACATCAAGTAATTTACATTCTGCGGTTTGCGTTAAATCTATTTTACTCAAACTCTTTACCGGAGATCCTGAATCAGAATCTGCACCAGTTGGGGTTTTACATGACAAACTTTGATTAAAAGTTAAATCTGGCATCATCATTTTTTCTCGATGTACTTCGGTTAAATCTGAATAAAAATTTTCAGTCACTTTCTGTATTTCTGAATTTAATGGAACAGTTAAAGCTGAATGTCTAATTTCTTTTTGATCAAACACTGGGAGAACAGGTCCAATTGTTACAGGCACTGTTACTGCTTCCATGCTTTTAGTTAACTGCTGTATTAATTCATTCACAGATCGAATGTATTCTGATGTATCTGGCAATCCCTCATATCTTTCTGTTCTGTATCCATTTCTTGGGGTTTAATTTCTTTGAACTGGAGTTTCAGTAAAATTACTATTTTCTCCTGTTATATTTGAATTACATCCTGTTTCTACTCTCGTAGGTGTTTTTCTGTTGCTTTGATTTGTCTCAGGAGATGTCTCTACTCTTTCAGATATTCTTTTATAATTCAGATTTGTTTCAGGGGATGCCTCATTAATTATTTCTCTTGGAGGGGCACTTGGAGAAGTCCATGTACAACCTGGTTGATAAGGTGCCGGCTTTCTAGTAAAAATGTCTTCTAATACCGCATCTTCTGAATCACTTTCTTCTCTAATATGTATTTTCTTTTGGGAACATTTTTTACCAGTTACCTCATCAATTAGTCTCACTGGGTACAAACCATCACACATTTCTGCCTTTCTCCATCGACGCATTCTATCCTCATGTGTTTCCCTATCAAGTCCTAATCCTGTTCCTTTTGGTATTCCTCTACTCTCTCGTTCTAATTCAAACATTTCATCCTCCCATTCAACTAAAGCTTCAAATTGAGTAGGTCTAGGCTTTGGTACAAGTTCCATCATCCTTTCTCTTAAATTTCTCAAGACCGCTATGTGAAATGATCCATCTTCCGGCCATGCTAATATACCATCATTTTCAGTATATTTCATCCAATTCTCAATCCAAAGACAAGTATGATAACCATATTCACCTAACATATAAGCTGCAGGTGTTTTGTATTTATGAATTAATCTTCCGTTTCACGTTGAAATTTTCTTGTCAGGTTTAATTTTGTTTTTCAACTTCTGAAACCATGAAAGTTCTTTTTCTCTTTCAAATAATAATAATCCATGTCTTTTAAACAAATTTTCCTTGCTTCGGTAAAGATCGTAACAACTTCCTTGTTATTCCGCCACACCAACCAATCCGTGCAAGAAACTCACTAATTAACCAATCAGGTTAAGCTACGTCACTGTTCTGCTCAACCAATAGAAATACTGCTTTTCAGGATGAGCCAATCAGCTGTAAGCTTGTCTTGTCACGTGAACCAATCTGTGCGCGAATACTGTGACGTATGTTAGCCAATCACAGCTCGACTCTTGTGATGTATGCTACCGCTGCAGCTTCTGTCTCTCGCTTCGCTCCTTACACTGACACCTCCTTTACAAAAAATGTTCACAGCACTATATTTACAAACCTTTCAATAGAATTCAATGAGTAATACCACAAAAACAAACCATTTGTCTGTTTCGCTAAATAAAGTGATAGCTTTTTCAAACAATCAAGTATTCTTTTGCGTGAAATAGAGGACGCTATTTTCACAGAATATTTAAATTCGTTGATAAAGTAAGGCTACTTTACCCATTCATTTACGCACTTTCATACGAAAAAGATCCCTAACCATTCATACATAAATCTTTAGTAGGACTTTAACCTACTGACAGAAATTCTCACTCGCCAGTAAGATAGACGACGCTTCCTTACCCTTCACTCAAGCTTAGATAAATTCTACTACTTTTTTCACAGTGAGTTTTAAAACAGGACAGAAGTCCCTATACTCGAAAGCTACGATTTCATAGACAATCCTCGCTATACATTCTACCTTACACATCTAAAATCCCTAAATTTGTGCTGTACGTCCACACCATTTGTGATATACGGCGATACCACAATTTAAACAGAACAAATGTACTGTGTAACTTCACCTGTCACACTACTCATGCCGACACAACTAGGAATTTTCACACTGCTGGAAAAAACCTTTCGACTACATGTAACAACTGAACAAACTTAACATGTTTTAGACATGAATCCTATGTATTACCATGTAACATGCCAGTTACCATAGTAACCGAACTCTGCTACCAAGAAATTGATCCAGCGCTCCTATTGAAAAACTGTCTCACAAACACTACCTATTACTCAATACTCACCATTAATCATGAAACACTCATACAGGCCCATAACACCAATTGGACAATTTTGAGCAACTGAATCTAGTGGTGTGATTTATAAAACTATTCACATAATATTTATAATATTATATACAACTGCAGTTTATCATCTTTTACCATGGATTTAAGCATTTGTCATTTATTAAATCAAACCACTTAAGGCGATTGGATCAACTGATAGTAACTAGACCATGTATAAACAAGACCAGCTTGTCTTTTCAAATCTAATTTTTATTAACTTTATTCTTCATAAAGAAAGAGCATTTACGTTTTAAAATCTTTATTTAATAAGCAAATAAGAAAGCAGCATTTTATTAGGAAATTAATTAATAAACTGACATTTTTAAAGCAAGATCAGAAACATGAAATATTAGCAATAACAGTTTCCATACCCTAAATCTATTTCCCTGTCTATTTCTCACTTCACCTGAAAAGGAAAATAACATTTAAAAGTCTGCTGTTCTTATGTGCGCCAAAAGTCCAACAGCACGTCATTCCGGAATCGGGAAGCAAGAGTTTTTTCCCTGACCCAAGTGTCAGATTTTATACCTTTTTCTCAAGATAAACTTTCTACATTTCACATTCTTTCGAGCAAGTCCAAGCTCCTCATTGCCCGTCCGGTGTCAGACCACGATAATGTAAATTACATCATCTCCGATCCTCGACCAAGTCCAGGCTTCACATAAGCCCTATTGTCTTTCATTTCCACAATATTTGGCTTCCTCAAAAGAGTAACTTTTCTTCGAGTCTTGTACTTTTCACTTCCTAACCTTGGCAGACTTTCACAAATCCTGTCCTTGAAGCTTATTTTTCATGTGCACGTTCAACTTGACCAAAAACTGTTTTTCAATTAATAATGTCAGTGCAGCAAAAATCTTCACAGCTGCGTACGTGCTAATACTTCACTCTGGACAAGGTTTCACGTCTGCTGTGCTGTCAGCCATATTTTCCTGAGCCACTTTTTAGGCCTCACTTTGGAAACTATTATTAAACAAACACAAGACATCAATTAATTAAAGAATTGAGACCCATTCTGTTACCCGCCCCCCTCTAATAATTAACCCTGTTAATTATGTTATCTAGCAGAAGCACAGTCAGGCAGCTTTATATTTACTCTTCCTTCAGGAACTGCACAAACTCCATGAACTTTTGTCACAGAAAGACATAATATAAGCACACATAATAAGCACATGCCATTAGTTAAACAGCCGCATTTAATACTGACAAAGACAATAGACCGGATTAGTTTATTATTTTCTTTTTTGCGTTTGCAACATAAAGCACATTAGTTTATTCCGCGTGTACTGATGTTTGCATTTTTAAACTAAATTGATTAATAATTTCACCACATGCTTATTAGTTTGATTATTCATTATGGGAGATTAACTTCACAGGTTAGAACAAAATTTTGTTCTTCACCGTGCTCCATCACCTGTAACAACGCTAAATGAAACCAGCTATACCTGACTTGAACACTTAGTATGCAGACAATAAGAAAGCTAAGTATGTTACTAGAAAACTGTTGAAAATCAGAACAGATATGCAACTGATGAATTTTACTGGAACCATTTTCATGTAAGCAATAAGAAAACTAAATCCATTTCTGAAAAATGACAGATACTAGAATAACAGGAAATGAAATAAGAAATCCAGGATAGAAAGAAAAAAGAAATTGGAATGAAGAAGCTGTTATCATAAATAAGAAGGAAGAACGAAGAAAAAAGAAAAGGAAAATAAGAAGGGAAAAAGGAGGAGAGGAAAAAAAGGACAGAAGAGAAGAAAACACAGAAAATTAATACAAAACAGGTCAAACAGTGATTGAAGAAGCATATAAATGTCAAAAAAGACATACCAAAAAAAAGACGATAAGAGTGGGGATGGAGGAACCACATAATGAAAATAACACACCAAAGAGGACGCGGCAAAGGGAGAACATCCTCCGGGCATAGGACGAAGTAGTCAAACATCAAAAGGATCCCAAAACTGCACCTGGTAACAAGAAAAGAAAAACATTAGGAGGGTATTTCAAGACATAGCAAATGAGGATAAATATAGACAATGATAGACAAGACTTCATGAGACAATCAACTCAATTATAATCGGGGAGTGTCCATAGAGTCATCTCTGCAGGAGTTGAGGAATTGTTAAAGAAGCGGAGGATCTTCATAGTTTGTTGTTTTGTTATTGTAAGTCACTTTTAAAGAGACAAGGATGAAACAGTCCATAACGTGCATTCAGGGTGCGAAGAGCGAGTCTCATATCTAGAAGTTGTTTACGACGGTCTGCAGTAGCTTTAGGGTAATCCTGGGCAAAAAAGAGATTAGAACCATTCCAGGTAATTTTCCCCTTTTGTTTGGCAGTCTGAACGACTTTGATCAGATCCATATACTCTAGGAAATACAAGATGACACCTCTAGGTTTCATCGAAGAAGTTGACAGAACGAGAAAGTTGACCTAAGCGGTGCGCTCGTTGAATAATAAAAGGAGGAGAACTTGGGAGACCTAGAAGTGTTGGCAGGAAGGATTGGAAGAAAGGTATAGATAGGATTGGTACCTTCAAGACCTTCCGCAAGACCATAAATACATAGGCTATTTCGTCTATTACGGTTTTTCAAATTTTAAACCTGTTGTTTAAGAGATTGTATTTCTCTATGCATTTCTGGCACCTGGTCGGAGATTACCTGTACTGAGGTAATTTTCCTTTCAAGGTCTGCAACTTGCTGTTCAGTATGAGACCAATTATCCTCAAGACTCTGAAGACAAGCATTTGTTTCGGCCATATAAGGTTTGAGTGAGCGTATTTCATCAAGAAGAAGTTCCATGGAAATGGACAAAGATGTGTTAGTGGGAGACAGAGGATTCGTCTTCCCCCGTTTTCCTGAGGTGTAAGGTATTTTGGAGTTAGGTTTAGTGCCTGAGCGAGAAGTATTAGGAGATGAGCCTTTTACTCCAATACAGTCATTGACTGTGTCATCCATATTATCCTGTAACACACTGAATGGATTGATGCCCTCTAATGGTACGCAGTTAGCATTAATAAGCTGTGAATAACTGCGGTTAGAGCGAGCCATCATTACCAAAACTGTGAGTGAAGAGTATATTAGCAGGCAAGCAGAAGGTCCCAAAATGGCATCTATGAGTTGAGGAAAATTGAAAAGTCAGTTATTAAGCGCCAAAAATGAAATCTTTATCCCAAATATGCTCATATAAATTCAGTGACGAGGAGAAATTAGCATTAACCCAGTTTAAATTACAGAAAGCATGGTAGAAAGAGAACAAAGAGATAGAAACTGCAGAGCAAAAATTGAGTCTGCATGTGCTGTAGAGATATGCAAAAGCTCTCCATAAAGCCAGAAATTGCCAATTTTATCAAAAAGTTTGAAGGGTTGTAAAAGCTGAGGGAATCATTTTAGTTACAGTCCTCTCTTTATGCCAGCTTTTATTACAGGGCATAGGGGAAAACAAAAGCGGTCGTGGACGCAAGGGGAGCTTCAAAATCACAAAATGGCGGCTGCAGCCTAACAACGAGCCACAGCGGGTAAACATCGCCGAATAAACGTTGTCCAAGCTCACCCCGCGTCTCCGCTACACTGGCAATTCATGCAGGAGGAGTTCTGCCGCACACAGGTACAATTCCGCGCCCTTATATGCACGGTGAGGTCCCGTTACTCTACACACTCTCGGAGCCTCGCAGAAAGGTGGCCATTTCCTTTGGCGCCTAAACCACGCCCCCCACAATTGGCCATTTTAAGTACAGATATGGACTTTGTATGCTGTTGTTTTTTCATGTAAGTTGGTTTGGATGGTTTGTTGACAATAGAGTATAATGAAGACGGCCTGGATTTCTGGGTATTTTCATCACTGATCCTTGGCTGACCAGGGAAACATCTCGTTGAAAAAGTTAGTAACTGGAAACTGTTCATGCTTGGCCTGTGTGTTGTATGACTTTTGCTCCCAGTTTCAAAGACTAAAGACTATACATTTTGTCTCTTTCCATCAAATGACTTTAATTCAGTGACTTATTTTTTAATTGTATTGTTTGTCATTCCATCTCAAATTTCTTTTGTGGTTAACTTGTACACAATTTAGGTACTAATCCTCCAGCCTTCACAGAAATCCCTCAAACTGTCAAGAACGTTGAGGCAGTTTTGGTGACTTAAAAGGAAACTTTCTTGAACACAGTCCGAGGAAGCATAGTATATGTTATCTTAAATCCTTCTTTTGTTTAAAAAAACAAAAATATCCAGAGTACCGTAAAATCATTTTATAATGAGCACTTCTCTGACTGTAACTGTGCAAAATAAACACATTTGGCTGTTTTTTGCTTTTCTTTTTTACCAAGGGTAAAATTGTGGAATATGCACCAAATATCTTTCTATGGCTTCCCAGCATCTCGGTAGCCTATGCCAAATCATAACTGTGACGCACATAATCTATTAACGTGAAGTATGTGAAAGCTAATATTTTTTGTGGTATCTCTACTTTGTATTTAGGCAATTTTTTGATTAATGCATTCTGGTGTTTATGGACACTCATTCACGAGCCTCTTGTTGAAAAGTAATTCAATACCAAATAACCATGAAAAGTCTTATTAATCTTAGGTACTGAAGCTTCACCCTTGTTTGGCACCTATTACAGTTGCTTTAGACACTGGAAAAGGACCGGCACAGGACTTGAGACAGGTAGGATCAACGCACCTTTTAATGTTTTCTTCGTTTTTGTTTAAGATATTGAGTCAAAATGTTGCATTGATTTAATTATTTTCCATCTGATGCGCAGCAGGACAGGCGCGGGCGTATCATCTAAAGCTAGCAAGGGAGTGTGAAAGGAAAGTATTATGGTCTCTGCAGGGATGGAAATGGCAAGAGGCTGGCAAGAAGGGGACAGCATGTTACAGGAACTGACTGGTGGGAAAAAGCTATGGCAAAGCCAGTAGGTCTCGCCTTTTGTGCCCTATTGGCTGTGCCAATGGTTTTTATCCACTCCTCACATTATTTGTGATGCTGTGCGGAGTGGATAAAGTAAAAGAAAAAAAAGGCTCTAACGCAGCTGCCCGCATCTTTGGTACTGAAGTAAACAAAAATGTGATGGATGGGATGCTTGAATTGATCGAAGCCATGGGTAATTACACGGGGTAACTTCTCAGTGCATAATTTTTTTGCCCCCCATGGCACCTCAGATTGGACCCAGCCATCACTTTTGTGTCTACTTCAGTGCAACGAGGGTTCTGTGGTCACTGTGCCTCTGAAACCTAGGTACATCCTACTGAAAAGAACCAATCAGGGCAAAACTGGTCCTGGTTGCTTTTTGTTCTGAGTCCGGGAGGACCTGGACTTTGAGGTCTCGCTGGACTGGAGCAGAGTCCACTGAGGTCCAAACTGTGGTTGAATAGTGTGTAAAATAATGACTGACTGGGATGCGGCCCAGAGTAATTGCCAGTGGCTGATATTTGTTCTAGCATTCCACCCTTTGCTTTTTTGTATACTTCAGTGTCTCATTCTATAGACAACCAAACAACACATGCGCTTGCCTACAGGTTGACCTGGGCGCTTTTTAGGTCTTGCCTGGCGAAAGCTGCGCTCTGCGCAGCTTTTTCGCGCAGGCGAAAACCTAATGAGTATTGTACTGGAGTTAGGAACGGCCCCCGTCTTCTATTGGCTAGCTCCATAAATGGAGGCTAGCCATTGGAAGATGGGCCTGTCCGTCAATGCCGGACCAGATTCGGGGGCGTTCCCGAGATTTTTTGGCTTTTGGCGACGTCACGCTACGTCAGCCAAAAGCCGGTAACGCCCCCGAATCTGGTCCGGCATTGCCAGCACCTGCCTTCCTGCTCCTGTTAGCTGATTGGTTGAGCTGCGTGGACGTCACTGCTGGTCAGGAGCCCCCGCCCATCTCCGCTCAGAGCGATCCACGAGGGAGCCCACTCCTCGGGAAACTTCGCCGCCCGCCTACCTGAGCTAGAGACGGGCCGGAAGTGACTAGCCGGCCGGCCAACCCTAGCGCGGCCGGCCGGAAGTACCACCCCCCCCCCCCCCCCCACCGCAGCCCGGGGGAAGAAGGAAGACGGCAAAAAGTATGGCGGCCCACGCGGGTCTCCCGTGGCCTGGAGGGAGCCCCGGGAGAAGCGGAGGACGTTGCCGGTCTCCCATGCCGAAGAGGGAGACCGGAGAAGTGCCCAAGAGATTGCCGCCGTCTACGTTGCTGGTCTCCCATGCCGAAGAGGGAGACCGGAGAAGTGCCCAAGAGATTGCCGCCGTCGCAAGGTGCAGGTGAGTCGATTTGTTTTATTTGGGGCTAGGGGAGGCTCCCTCCCGCTACCCGTGTGTCAGTTCCTGACCCCGTACCCCCCTCCCGCTCCCCGTGTGTCCGTTCGTGTAATAACGTGCTCCAGAGCTACCAATTTTCCGGCGTTTGCCTGGAAGTAGATGTCCCTTCCGGTCAGGGTGTCAGGCGGCTGATTGCTCTGCTGCTGGGATTTAAAAACCCCGCAGATCTCCGCGTTCCCACCGATACTTCTGGACTCCGCGAGGTCAGTGCCACCCTGGGTATGAGGAGGACCTAGCTTTAGATTTTTTTCTCTCTGTCCTCAGATTTTATCACATTGTCGGGTATGTTTCTAGTTTACTCTAACATCTGCTTTAGAAACGACCAGTTAGTTACTGATATGGCCTCTAAGTGCGTTCTGTCCTTCACAGGGACATATTTCCCTCCCACCATATATCCTGAGGTAGTATAACCCTTGTGCCCTCATCAAGGCAGTGCTCAGCGTCCAATCAATAACAGTCTCTCATATGCGAACTGGGGCACCTGTGGATTAGGTCTAGCTTTCTTGAAGTCCAGAATACGTCCCATTTGTGTTGGATAATTTTTCCAGTCTTGGGCCGGAATAGTCGGGAAAACTCATAAATAAAAGAAGGCCATCAGCATAAAGTGACATGTGTCTCCTACCCCAGGTGAACACTGGAAGCTCGTTATCCCTCTGTCAGAGCACACCTGTTCTGCCAGCGGCTCCACTGCGGGTGAAATGGCAGGGTCGAATGAAGGCCTTTTTTGTGTGTACCCCTCCCTATCCTGAAGAACTTTGAGAGTGTCCTGTTGACGTGTACCCTCGCACTTGTATTTGAAAGGAGGCGGACACGGCAATGAAATTTTGACATGGGTACAAACCAGGGGAGACTAGTGAACAGGTAGTCTCAGACTGGGACCTTTCCCATTTCCCCCACCCTTCACTTCTAGCAACGAGGTATCTGATAATTAATCCAGGGCAGGTGTATTGGCCTCCAGTTTCATTACGGATCACAACCAGACCACTCTGGAATCACAAAACTCCCCTTCCTAAAATTACAACTCAATATTTCAACTATCTAGTGTCTTGGCACGCCCATCAAAGTGAACGTCTCCACTTGCGCACATTTAATGTTTTTTTTTTATTGTTTTTTTTAACCAAGTAGAACATAACAGTTTGTCATAAACTGGACAACTCTCAATGATTATCCCCCTGCAAGAATGATTGTACAAAGCATAGTTCCCCAGTTCTTCTTTGTCTCCCAGTAGCTTTAAAACACCCACTTCATCTCCCCTGTGCCCCACATTGCAGGCTGAGAGATGTTGTTATCCTCAAGATCCCCTGTATGTCAGCTATGTCCCCCAGATCTTTGTGGTCAGCCGCTACCTTCAGATATTTTCCGTTTGGCCAGCAGACACCAGTCCATGCTTTCCTTCCAGGCCAATACCTTGGGCATCTCTCCCTTCCTCCACAGCCTGGAAATATTCCTTTTCACCACCCCCCATCCCAGGGTCAGCCATATTCTTCTGTATTTCTGGACACTGTCACCCCCCCTCCCCCCACACACACACACACTAAAAAATGTTCAGTTGCAATTGTTTCTCCAAACTGGGTTCGCTAAGTCCCACCTCTTCCGCCATGCAGTCACCTATCCCATCCCAGTAGCCCTGTATCTTGGAGCATGTCCACAGGATGTGGATGATAGATCCTGCATGGGTGCAGCATTTAAGACAGCTGTCTGGGTTTGCCCTTCATATTTTTATGAGTTATTCTGGAATAGTACGATCTATGAAGAATATATTGTTTTACTAGTACACATTTATCATTACGTTTCAATTCAGGATCACTACCAGGTATGTCTTATGTAAATCCATGCCTTGACCGGAGGAGGATGTCTATCCTTGTAACCCTATATATTGAGTCTTGGGCATAATTCACCATGTAGACTCAGACTATCTCAAGAAGGGTGAAGGGTATTCCCTGTCTGTCCTAGAGGGGTCAAGCCATCTCTGCCGGGAATACCAGAAGTTCCTCAATCCCCACTGTGGCCTTTGTTAAGTTTCCATCCCTTTTACCATTAGGCGTTTCTTCCTGCCCATGTTCACAATCGGAGTCCAGTGATCAGTCATCTGTGGTCCCTTCTGTTAGTTGCAGGCCTTCAATTTCCGTGGAGGCTGAATTTGAATTTTGCCCTTTTCTCTGTCTTTGTCTACTTATTATCTGCCCCTCTTGTGAGGGATTCGCATGTTTAACCTGATGACAGCAGTGGTTTGTCGCAGTGACTTCTTTTTCCAAGGCTGCCGGTACTTTCTCTTCCTCTGGCAGTGTGACTGTTGAGCCTAGACTTCTTTTTGCTTTTGATGGCAGAAGTAAAGCCCACTTATGCAGACTTGGCATCTTTCTTTTGGAGTGGTGAGGGGGTGGTGCGGAGATAGCAGCGTGCATGTGAACCAGCGCACTCACTGTCAGCAGTGCCTCAGTGATGGGGGCGGGGGGAGCGGCGTCATTTGGTATTCGTCCCGATTGTTTGGATCTGGGGGTCTCCAATTAAGAAGCGGTTGTATTACAAGATGTTTTTCAACAGAGCAACTCTTTCATTTACTTGGAGTCGCACTTGCTTTAACCAAAATTAGCAAAATCAAACACTTTCCAGTGAGTGGAAACAAGGTACATCTATACATTAAATGCTGATGTAATTAATAGTATATTGCACTCAGTGTGTGAATGTGTGCGTGTGTGTGAGTGTGTCTATCTATCTAGGGTGCAGCGTGTAATATGACATTCATTATCATTGTTGAGTGTGGGAAGACTCATCCATGATTCTTGAGATGCTAAGCCTCAGCAGTGACGTAACGAATCTTGAAGGGGCTCCCTTTAAAGCACATGAAGGACCCCCCACTCCAGACCCAGTCAGGAGCTCTCGGGTCCGGGCCATGCATAATGCCGGAGAGGGCCCCTTGGGCTCAAGGACCCCACCTCACCCCGGGGCAGCAGGTCCTAATGTTACGCCACTGAGCCTCAAGTTGGTTGTGATGTCACATCCCTCCCCTCCTTCAGCATTGGTAAAAAAAACAGCACATAACTCTCTCCTGATAAGGTTTGTGACTTTGTATTTTTATGTGCATTTGTTTTATAAATTGTATTTAATCACACCAGGGTGCAAGTGTTTTCGTTTACGGCCTTGTGACTACTGGGAGCATTTTTCTCATTCATTTTCGCTGTACTGTGGGGAATACCATGGAATTTGAGCTTTGTATTGTAGTAATGAATACCTGGAAATGCATCTTTAGTGCACTTGCTCTAAGTAACGTGTTATTGGACCAGTCGACTGTGGCATATAGTCTGTGTGCAGCGCCGCGGAGGAGTCGCGGAGCTGGTCTATGTGCCTGTGGGGGAGGGAGAGGGGAGATGGGGGTTGCTCGGTGTCTTTTGTCAGTCCTCCGCAATTCATCCAATGAACTGCTTCCGCTGCACTCAATAGGGAAGAGCCAGCCAAGATGCCTGGGAGAAGAGGAAAGCGTAGGGTAAATGGCCTCTCACACTGCTGCCCCAGATGGCACATACTTCTAGGCACTGCTGTTCGGCACTACACATTAAGTGGAAAATTAAACTGCTAGACGTTTTGTTTTTTCCTTAACACCCTGTTTCCTTTTCTCTCTGTCTCATCTTGTAGATGAGTGTTTATTCTTGAAGGCAAAGACAATAAATGAAGCGTTTTCAAGCCAATTAATTTTTGTACTCCTGTTTTTTCTCCGGAAGTCAACTTTATGAGGGGGAAAAATGACATGTGGAAACGGCGCGAGTAAAAATGCTGATACCCATAGGCTTGGTGCAGGTAGCGGTGTCATACGTGTGCAAGAGGGTTGTCATACAGACACGTTTCAATTCGTCCCTCCGCCAGCTACGTCCTCGAGTGACTTTTTAAGATGGCACGTGCACACCGTGACTAAAGTCGCTGCCATACCTACAGTGGGTCAGAGGTTACTGTGCCCTCAACGTTCGAGATGCACAGTAAGTCAGAGATTAAGCTATTGGCATTGTAAATGACAATGCCATTTATTTATGTTAAAAAATACATAAATAAGAATAATGTCAAGAGCAATGCCAATAGCTCTAACTTTAACAAAGGCAAAACCATTGCATTGTAAATGCTTGTTGTCTTTTTAGTTACCGAATTAAGATTTTTTTTTTTTAAGCGGGTGGGATGATGGGGGTGTCGGCAAAGCAACACGGGGAGGGCGGACGCCCAAGCAACACAGGAGGGAGGCGAAAGCCATCAGAGGAGAGGGGGGTAATCGAAAGAGATCAAAGTAGATATTACAGTGGAAATGCAGTACTAGCTCTTAAGCAATAAACGTTTCATTGAGTATTCCTTAAAAGTACAGTGTGATGATGGGGAAGATCGCAAATGTTGTAAAGTTGTTGGAAGTCATTCTATGTGTGTGGGAAAGGAGCCGTTATCTTTCAATTTAAAGGTTATTTTGTCAATTTCTGACTGATTCAACATTTATATAATCCAGTGACGATTTGTTTTAAATCACGAGACTGTGGTGTATACGAGAATATTTCTGGGGGTCTAAATTGGACCAGCTGAAATAATTATTGAAAATAATAGTCAGCTGTAGAGGTTGTATATTACTACCTGCTGCTAAATATGTACTTCTGAATATTTCCAGAACCAATTATTACATTTAAAACACTCCATGAGCATAAACAATAGATTGGTTGTGGTGGGTGCTTGAAAGCGCAACAAATGTCCACTATCTAATGTACTTAGTTTTATCCATTGTGTGTAGAGTCCAATATGATCGGAAGATCCAATGCTGGTTGTATATACTCCTTGTTATTTTGGTCTGCCTCTTGCAGCATTTGTAAGAAATGTTTGCCAGCATTGTTATGATCTTGCTGTTCTTGGCTCCAATTCCAAGTCTGTTCTGCATTTCCCCGTGCGCTGCAGATTATCAAAGTGATTTGTTTGTATATCAGAGAATCTTAGGCTTGTAGGAGCCCTTTTCTGAGTAGTGAGTAAAGACCTATATTACTCTTGTTGAGTGATGACAAGTGGTATTTATGAAATGCAGCCAAGATAAATTCATTCCTTTGTAAATAGCGACCAGTTTGAAGCCTAGTGCAACACAGTGAGTAGAAGAGGCAGGAATTAGATTCACAATACTCACCCGAATACAAGCCACCGATGGATACTCCAATGGCAACAGCAGCGGTGCGTCCATTGGGGCGTAGGGGCGTAGCCCCACCAGCCACCATGGACCCGCATCGCCGCCGTCCGTATCTTCTAAGCAGGTGAAATAGCATTGCAACTGCAATCGGCCGCCGGCGGGAATTGCGTTAGGGGGGTGGCCTGCTGCAGCTTGAGTGACAGTCCACACTCAGGCTGCAGCAGACCGTCCCACTGGGGAACTTACAGTGCGCATGCTTGAGAAAGTTGTTAACTTTCTCAAGCATGCGCACTGTAAGTTCCCCAGCGGGACCCAGGGGTGTTTGTTTGCTGCCAAAGCCCGGGTTTCAAAAGGGCGACAGGGCGAGCAGCAAATGTGCCCCCCTAGCGCTGCTCCAGTGCCAGGATTGGCTGGTCCACCGGCGCAGCATCCCATTGGATGCTGTGCGTGGGGGTGACAGCGCGCGAGAGCTTGGCACGAGCGGCGGAGCGGGAAGGCTTGGAGGCGAGTGACAAGTTAATGCCTCAGTCTAGCAGCAATGATGTGCTAATGATCCCTTGATAGGTGTTTACTTAGAAAGGTCCAGACCTGACCTTGGCAAGGCACGCAGCACCGGGAGGTCTTCATTAGAAAAGCCTGCGCTGATCTAGAAACGGAGGTGAGTTGAGGCGTATTTTTAAAAAAAACAACCTGCGGCATGAGAGAATTGGGCGAGCTGGCTGCACTTTCTCCCCTTTCACTGTTTGCAGCTTTATTCTCTCCTCCATGAAATTTCACTGTCTCTCCGCTTAGTCATAATAGACACGGCCTTGTTAATGGTCATGCGTAGAAAGCAGTCGGTCATGCATGTGATTATCACACACGGTCGCCTGATAAACTGCAGATTTAAACTGCAAAATCGCCTATCGAGAGGAATGTTTTTAATTTTGCATTTTGAAAGACCTTGTGATGGCGCAGAAAAGACACACGCGTTGTCTTAATCATTGTCAAGAACTGCAGAGGGTCACAAGGGTTAAAAGGGTAAGTGAATGGCGTCTAGATGAAGAGTTGAAGTGACTCGGAAAATGAGAAATCTGGTTCCTCCTCGCCCGGGGCAGCCACTCTGCCATGACGGCTTCAGGAGACATCACTCATGTGTGGCTTGGAGTGTTCATTTATCTCTGGAGCACGTTTACCAAGTGAAAAGCACACAGGGGAAAAGGGAATGCCTGGAGTGATAAACACAAAAGTGTCTCGGACATGACAGGGAGACATACACAACTTTATTTTTATTAGGAATGTGAACCCTGGTTTCTTTTAGCATCAGTCAGAAGAGCACAAGCTGGTAAACCATTTCATTGTGCACACTTTATCAAGATGTATATTTATAAACCGTTGCATAGAGATTGTAGAGATGATGTTGGCTTTTTACGGAAGGATGCTTGGGGTGCTCTAGAGGAGATTTGACAGATTTGGTTATTACAAGTAGGCAGAGAGATGTTGAAAAAGGTAGGGCTAGGACCTTTCTCAGGATTTGCCCGGCGCTAACCGCCCTTGTACCATTCAAGTTTTACCAAGCAATGAGGCAGGCGCCGGAGACCAGAAGGCAGGAAACAGAAGTTTTATTCCGACGGAGCAGAACACATCAGATCAGACAACAAGGTATCGTCTCGAGGTGCTCTAACAGCCTCTCGGAGGCCTGGCCTCTTATACACTGGTTTATGGCATGTGACCTTCCTTTATTACAATCAGAACTTTGTAAAGCAAGGAAAAGACATCCCCGTAATCCTCGTGTTAATCCCACCCCCATATACCTTCACAATAGAGGTCCTCAACCTGCTGATAAGAGGAGGGGGTCATCACGCAGCTGAGTGTTCCGTCGAGTCTTAGGATGTGTGCGCCTGATCATATCACAGGGGGTGGGGAGGCCTGGATCAATAGAGGGTCCTTTGAAGGAGAGCGACCTCATACAATAAGGGGCAGTAAAGGATATCTCCCGGCTTAGGCAATGGCCTCGGACCTGTGTGGACAGTCGGACACGGGGCGAGGGGCCATCAATGGAGTGGTATTCATGCTGCGTGGACAATCCAGTGCAGAGGGGAGGTTTATCAACAGAGGGGCATTCATGGGAGGAGAGGAGGTGTTGGTCAGGCGCTGGCGTGACTCCCAAGGACAGGGTCATGCAGAAGGGTCATGCTTGTAAGGAGGAGGGAGGGGGAGCCAGGGTGCGCGGAGGATGCTTGCTGGGTCAGAGGGGCGCGCTGGCGATCGATCGTGGACAGGGAGACCATGATATCTAAAATGGCTGCCGTGCACGTAGTACATAGGTGACAAGCTGGCGCAGATGATGTTCAGATCGCAAATTAAAATTCCACAGAGACCCCAGCACATCTTTCGGGGGTTCGTGAGTACTTTGAGAGTGGATAGAAATGTCAGACCAGTGTAAATGCGGAGGAAACCGTCGTCTGTGTATCCGGTGACAAAGACAACTGTACTAAAGCTGGATGAAATGTCGCAATTTTTTTCTCATGTAATTTCATCGTTTTGGATGTTGGAATAGTGGCCCTCGCCCTGAGCACTAGTCTCTGTTCGGGGAGGAGGCAGAGGGTGTTGATTGAAAGTGTCAGACTGTCAGAAGATAAACTGCCCGAATGTGCTCCTTTGAACGGGGCCGATCTGTATCTTGACTGCGGGGACAGCAAGCATAGCACAAAATAAGTAAATATAGCACACAAACACAATAGAAATGTGGAAAGCCTCTCCACTCCAGCTGGCACAGGAACCACCTGCCATGTCCGAGAAAATGACCATCTGAGAAAGTGACCATTTGCATTTGTAAGTAAATATGTTGTTACCCTTAAAGGAGCAGAACAATAAACTGAATGATATATTATCATACATATATCTATTTCTTTTATCTCCCTCGGCTTCGCAGATAAATGTAGGTCGATGTGTACTGGTGACTTCTTTGCTTTACACTCAAAAAAACCCTGGTGACCTTCCGTGCTTCCTTATTTGACCCTCTGGTGTGAACTTGGCCAAATCACTTTAGATCCCTGGGATCAATGTTGTTTATGATTGTTAGACCTGTCTGCTTCTGGGGATACTCTAACCATTATTATTTATTTTTGTCCCCCTTAGCCTCCCAGAGTTTCTATTTTTATTTTTACATATATGTCCATCAGGATTTTTCAATGCTGTCAGGGGGCTAGGTGTTCCTTGGCTATGACGCCATTTTTCCCTCATAACCTGTGAGGCCTAGTCAGGGCCCTTGAAAATCTAGGGACATCCAGAAACCTAAAATGGTGTCCACCAACTGCCATAACGGACACTACTGGAGGACAGGCCCATAGGCTAACATAGGGAACTTTCTAGAATCAACTAGAGACTTCTGCAGGTCTCAGGCCACCCTATATAAGGCCAGTGACCAGCAGCCATTTTGTGCTGACCCAAGAGTGGAGGAGTGAGGCAGTGGTGAGAGGAGGTGGACGCACTGAGAGCAGCTAGTTTGTCTTGGAGGCAGACAGTCACTTCAGAGGGACGTTCCCCCTTCAGCCTCTGACCAATCCCTCCCCATACATCAACTATTAAGGAGAAAAGAAACCTGTGTGTGAAGGAAGACCCTTCTTAACCTGAGCCTCAGTGAACCCTGTCAGGGAGCTCTTAAAAGAGGATTTCCCACATTTCCAATTTCACCTACCAGCGTGGGAGAACAGCTGTGAGCCCCGTGACGTGGCTGGAGTTCCTTGTCGTGCCCTGGTGAAGCCGTGGGTCTGTGAAGCCTTAGAAGACCTAATGAGCGAGGGCGCTGCTTGAAAACCTCCTTCCTGTGAAGCCGGTGAGGGAAGTGACTGGGGAAGAGCAGCGGCGCTGCTCCGATCGTCTGTGGGACCCCAGGGGCACCGGCCGCGTTTGTGGCAGAAAGGAAGCGCTTCCGCGCATGACCCCAGAGCGACCACTACTGGAGGCAGGAGGGGCCTAGGTTCGGGCAGGCCCAGAAGAGTAGCGACTCCGAGGTGAGCAGCGTCCTTCCTGTGAGCGGCCGCTAGAGGAGGCGGGAGAAGAGCGAGCGCTTCCGCGCATGCCCGGTGGGGAAGTGTGTCGCCTGAGAAGAGCCGGCTGCGTCACCGGAGGAGCGCCGCGTCGGAGCTCCAGTCAGCAGACCCCTCGAAGGAGGCAGAAGCGCCGCAACGGACGTCGTGGTGGGGAGCCTCGGGCTGGGATAGCCTTTCCTGTCTTCCCCCGCCCGCCCCGACTGCTACCAGACTCCATCGCCGCCGCACGAAGAGGACACACCCGCTAACACGCCTACAATCCCAAAGTAAGCCGGGTAGAGAGGGAGCGGGAGGCGACAGCACCGAGTGCCTAAAAACCGGGACAGCGGGGCTGAGCCCCAGGTGATTAACTGATAAGTCCCAGGAAGCCTAACACGAGGAAGTGGGCTAGTGACCCGCCCAGCCCACATTAACCTAACGGCTAATTAGCTCAGAGGAGAGAGGAGAAAGGTGTGCAGGGAACAACAGGGTTCCCGAATAAAAACCCTTACAGCCTATTATTAATTGAGAGAGTAGATCCTCCACCAGAAAGGTGTAGCCTGTAAGTTAACCAGAGGGGAGCCTTGTTAATTCTACTGTGTCTTCCTTTTAGCTACATAACTGGTGGGTTATGCTGTGAAGATCTACATCCGGTAGAGGTCTGTTGAGTTGAGCAGATACCTAAGAGCTGTGGGGTAATGTACTTGTTTATGAGTTGTTTAAAGACATATTGAAACTGTAGACTGCACTTTCCTTTCTGTAACCATATAGTAGAGAAGTGTATTGTAACCTGGACAGCAACTGACCACAAATGTACCCTTGATTCTTATAATCTGACCGGGAAAAGTATTGAGTGTGATTTGAGATTCATGAGCACGGTGTAAATTAATTGTGTATTATTCCTGTCTAAAAGCAGATCAAGAAAAGAACTTTATTTTTATAAAAGGTACTGGTATTTTCCCAAAATTGGTGTTGTGTCTTTTATTTTAGTGGTTCATCACTGAGTTACTGTGAGTGAGACTTGTAAGCACTTAACCAACGCCTTGAGTTTAGCTGTAGCCACTACTGTGCCAAGCTACCATATGTAGGCTTGGATATTCTAGGTCCAACATAATTGGTGTTTCAGCGGTGGGATTACGGATTTGTGCTTACACTCACTTAATAGTAACGCAGTGCCAACCACGAGACCTCACCTGGAGTTTTCTCCCTGCGGCCCTCCTAATCTAAATTTTGCTTTTTCTAAATTAACTACTGGTGGTGGGTGGAGGTTGACCCCAGATCACTTTGTGGATTTCTACTGTGTAAAGTTTATACTCTAAATAAAAATGGAGATAAATGTGGAAGAGCTGGAAAATTATACTGTGACCCAATTGAAGGAATGGTGTCAGCAGCAGGGGGTGTTTTTTAAGAAAGGCGCCAGGAAAGTTGAGCTGCTGACCAGTATCCGGGCATGGGTGGAGGCTCATTCCGGGGAGGAAGTAGATCCTGAGGGGAGTGACAGGGACACTGTCCTGGAGACCGCAACGCTGTACCAAGCGGGAGGGGGGAACCTTTTAACAGGTCCTAGGACACCTTCCAGAGTGGGCAGTAGTGTCTCGGAGAGGGGTTTGACCGACGCCGAGTTAGAGGATAGGAGGGAGGACAGGAGGATGAGAATAGAACTAGCCAGGATGGACATGGAAAGGGAGGACAAGAGGTTGGCGCATGAGCGGACCATCAAAGAGATGGATTTACAAGCCCTAAACCTAAGAACCCCCAAATCAGAGAATGGTGGCAGCGATACCCAAACCAACATCAGGGAACCCAGACCTTACCTACCAAAAGATATTATGGCATGCTATGTACCCAGTGATGACATTGCCAAATGGCTAGCCGCCTACGAGGTCTCACTGAGGGCCCATGGAATCTTGGAAGTCCACTGGGGGGGTGGGTTATATAAATACATGCCCCCCACTGGCAGGGATACTTTGTTGGCCCTAGATCAAAGTGAACAGACCTACTACCCGGCTATGAAGTCAGCGCTGCTAAGAAAGTTTGGGTTGACCCCTGAGAAGTATAGGCAAAAGTTCCGGGGCAGCCACAAACTAGGCACGCAGAACTGGGTAGACTTTTTGGATTACTCCAGGAAGGCCCTGGAGGGTTGGGTGAGAGGCAGCGAGGTAGGGGACTATGAGGGACTATATGACCTCATACTCAAGGAACACCTACTCGAGAAATGTCTTCCCGAACTACGACAGCATCTGGTGGACAGCAAGCTGACCAGCCCCAGGAAGCTTGCTGAGGAGGCGGACATCTGGGTTAGTACCCGGGTGTCGACTAAGGGGACTGGAGGGGATTCCCAGAAGCATGGACAGGGCGCACCCCAGAAGAAAGAGGGAGGGGAAAATAAGAGGGAGTTCTCAAAAGGGCCACAAAATACTTCGCAAGGAAGGGGCAGAGGATTCATCCCTAAGAGTAACCCCCCTCGCAACCCTACCCCTGGCCAAAGCCAGCAGCCAAGGGTTGTTCATTGTTTTGAGTGTGGTGGTGTGGGACACTATAAGGGAGATGTGAGATGCCCAAAAAGACCACCCCCTCCCACTGGAGGAAAAGCCCCGGGAATAACTAGTGTAGTGCTCGGGGAGGAGATGCCTTTGGTTAATGGAGGGGAGCGGGCGGGTGTCACTTTAGTGTCCCTGGGAGATAAAGAGATGGTTCCAAAGACCCAACTGCCCTCTAATACTACTAAGTATGAGCAGTGGGTCACCATCAATGGCCGTAGAGGGGAGGCTCTGAGAGATACAGGAGCCAGCATGACTATGGTAAGGAGTCAGCTGGTGTCTCCAGAGCAGGTCATCCCAGATGTACTCCATCCCGCCGTAATGGCTGACGGCAGATTGGGCCACTACCCTGTGGCTGAGGTTCCCTTTGAGTGGGGAGGGGTTGCAGGTCCACTTCGAGTTGCCGTAAGCCCTGCCGTGCCTGTTGACTGCCTGTTAGGGAATGATATGGAGCACAATGCTTGGAGGAGGGTGGAGTACCAGACTCACTCTGAGATGCTGGGACCCCCTGACTGGACTTGTGTCAGCACAAGGTCCGCGACTGCCCGAAGGGGGAGTTCACTTACGCTGGAGCCTGGAACAATGGCCCAGCCGGCTGCCAGAGAGGAGAAGGACAGGAGGCCGGAGGACCCTGCCTCGACATCTCCACCTCGTGAGACAGATGGGCCACCTGCGGAGGTGGATCTGGAGTCCACAGGGGAGAGTGTTGCTTCCCTGGAAAACCTACCCATCCCTACTGAATGGCATGTGGAGGGAGGTCCTTCCAGGGAAGAGTTCTGCAAAGCTCAGAAAGAGTGTCGTACTCTCGAGGGGCTGCGGCAACAGGCCAAAGCCCAGGCAGCAGGAAACATTGCAGGGAGCTACCGGATTTACTGGGAGGATGGACTCCTCTACAGTGAGCCCAAGGCACCTGGACATGGTTCATCCAGGGCCTTGGTGGTCCCTCAATGCTTTAGAGCCTTTCTTCTGGAACTGGCTCATGAGATACCATTGGCAGGACACCTAGGACAGGACAAGACCTTTGCCCGGCTTGTCCCCCACTTCTACTGGCCTCGAATGAAAGTGGCGTCCGATACATATTGTCGGACGTGTGTGTCTTGCCAAGCCAGTGGGAAAACAGGGGTGAAGCTAAAAGCTCCCCTGGAACCACTACCTGTCGTTAGCACCCCCTTTGAGAGGGTGGGCATCGACATTGTAGGGCCATTGGATCCACCAACTTCAGCTGGTCACCGGTTCATACTGGTTTTGGTGGATCATGCCACACGGTATCCAGAGGCAATACCTCTGAGGACCATCACTGCACCTGCAGTGGCAAGGGCCCTGATGGGGATCTTCACCCGAGTGGGTTTCCCCAAGGAGGTTGTGTCCGACAGGGGGACTAACTTCCTTTCAGCGTACATGCGGGCTATGTGGAAGGAGTGCGGCGTTACCTATCGGTTTACCACTCCTTATCACCCACAAACCAATGGTCTTGTGGAAAGGTTTAACAAAACCTTGAAAGGCATGATACGGAGTCTACCTGAGAGCCTGCGGAGGAAATGGGACATCCTCCTACCCTGTCTCTTGTTTTCCTACAGGGAAGTGCCACAGAAGGGAGTGGGCTTCAGCCCCTTCGAACTTTTGTACGGGCACCCTGTACGGGGACCTCTCAGCCTGGTGAAAGACGGATGGGAACGGACTCCCAGGAAGCTTCCCCAGGACGTGGTGAGCTACATGCTGGCCTTCCGGAGCCAAATGGCTAAGTTGTGGAAGCAAGCTTCAGACAACTTGGAGGCCAGCCAAGCAGTTATGAAAGAGTGGTATGACCACAACGCTCACCCAGTGGAACTGGAGCCTGGACAGAAAGTGTGGTTAATGGAACCTGGAGAGCTAAATGCCCTCCAGGACCGTTGGACAGGCCCCTTTGAGGTTTTGGAGAAAAAGGGGAAGTCCACCTATTTGGTGGATCTTAAGACCCCGAGGCAGCCCCACAGGGTGCTGCATGCCAATCGCCTCAAGCCACATCATGAGAGGCCCGAGGTTGTCTTAATGATGGTAACCGATGGAGCAGAGGAAGAGGAAAGTGAACCTCTCCCTGATCTTCTCTCGTCCCAAGAAAAGGATGGGTCGGTGGAGGGAGTGATTCTCTCGCCATCCCTGACTCCTGAACAGCAGAGTGATTGCCGCCAGATCCTGGAGCAATTTTCTTCTCTGTTCTCCCTTGTCCCAGGTAGGACCCACCTGTGTACCCATGACGTGGACACAGGAGACAGCCCACCTGTGAATTCTAAAATCTACCGGCTGTCGGACAAGGTGAAGGCCAGCATCAAAAGTGAAGTCGCCAAGATGCTGGAGCTAGGAGTGATTGAACCTTCTGGTAGCCCTTGGTCTAGCCCGGTGGTCTTGGTACCAAAAGCTGCCCCACCAGGCACCACACCTGAATTAAGATTCTGTGTGGACTACCGAGGCTTGAATTCAGTAACCAAAACTGACGCACATCCCATCCCACGGGCGGATGAGCTTATTGACCGGCTGGGAGCTGCTCAATACTTAAGTACCTTTGACCTAACTTCAGGGTACTGGCAGATTTCCCTTACCGAGGAGGCGAAGGAAATGTCAGCCTTCTCTACACCTCAGGGACACTACCAATTTCGTGTGATGCCCTTTGGGCTCAAGAATGCCCCTGCCACTTTTCAGCGGCTGGTGAACAGGGTCCTTTCTGGAATGGAAGCGTTTTCTGCTGCTTACCTGGACGACATTGCTGTCTTCAGTAGCAGCTGGGAGGACCATTTGCAGCACCTGCAAGCTGTTCTTCATGCCCTGCAACAGGCTGGCTTGACAATCAAGGCCAGCAAGTGTCAGATCGGACAGGGGTCGGTGGTGTACCTAGGTCACTTGGTGGGCAGAGGGACGGTGCAGCCCCTCCAGGCAAAGATTGAGGCTATCATCGCCTGGGAGCCCCCCAAGACTCAAACAGAGGTCCAAGCCTTCCTGGGCCTCACTGGATACTACCGTCGCTTCGTGAAGGGGTATGGCACTATTGTGGCACCCCTCACTGAACTTACTTCCAAGAAGCAACCCCGACGGGTAGTCTGGACGGAGGCTTGCCAGCGAGCCTTCATGACCTTGAAACAAGCATTGTGTTCCGCTCCCATTCTCAAGGCCCCTGATTTTGCTAGAGAATTCATTGTCCAAACAGATGCGTCAGAACATGGCATTGGGGCAGTGTTATCGCAGCTAAATGATGAGGGCTTGGATCAACCCGTGGTCTTCCTGTCTAGGAGGCTACTCCCCAGGGAAAGGAGGTGGAGTACAATTGAGAGAGAAGCCTTTGCGGTGGTTTGGGCTCTGAAGAAGCTGCAGCCATACTTGTTTGGCTCGCACTTCCTAGTTCAGACTGACCACCGCCCCCTTCGTTGACTGATGCAAATGAAGGGGGAGAATCCCAAGTTGCTAAGGTGGTCCATCTCCCTACAGGGAATGGACTTTAGGGTGGAACACCGACCTGGGACGGACCATGCTAATGCAGACGGTCTATCCAGGTATTTCCGCCTTAGTGATGAGGACTCCCAAGGGGTTGGGTAGTTCTCCCCACTTTCAGCTGGGGGGGACGCGTGTTAGACCTGTCTGCTTCTGGGGATACTCTAACCATTATTATTTATTTTTGTCCCCCTTAGCCTCCCAGAGTTTCTATTTTTATTTTTACATATATGTCCATCAGGATTTTTCAATGCTGTCAGGGGGCTAGGTGTTCCTTGGCTATGACGCCATTTTTCCCTCATAACCTGTGAGGCCTAGTCAGGGCCCTTGAAAATCTAGGGACATCCAGAAACCTAAAATGGTGTCCACCAACTGCCATAACGGACACTACTGGAGGACCGGCCCATAGGCTAACATAGGGAACTTTCTAGAATCAACTAGAGACTTCTGCAGGTCTCAGGCCACCCTATATAAGGCCAGTGACCAGCAGCCATTTTGTGCTGACCCAAGAGTGGAGGAGTGAGGCAGTGGTGAGAGGAGGTGGACGCACTGAGAGCAGCTAGTTTGTCTTGGAGGCAGACAGTCACTTCAGAGGGACGTTCCCCCTTCAGCCTCTGACCAATCCCTCCCCATACATCAACTATTAAGGAGAAAAGAAACCTGTGTGTGAAGGAAGACCCTTCTTAACCTGAGCCCCAGTGAGCCCTGTCAGGGAGCTCTTAAAAGAGGATTTCCCACATTTCCAATTTCACCTACCAGCGTGGGAGAACAGCTGTGAGCCCCGTGACGTGGCTGGAGTTCCTTGTCGTGCCCTGGTGAAGCCGTGGGTCTGTGAAGCCTTAGAAGACCTAATGAGCGAGGGCGCTGCTTGAAAACCTCCTTCCTGTGAAGCCGGTGAGGGAAGTGACTGGGGAAGAGCAGCGGCGCTGCTCCGATCGTCTGTGGGACCCCAGGGGCACTGGCTGCGTTTGTGGCAGAAAGGAAGCGCTTCCGCGCATGACCCCAGAGCGACCACTACTGGAGGCAGGAGGGGCCTAGGTTCGGGCAGGCCCAGAAGAGTAGCGACTCCGAGGTGAGCAGCGTCCTTCCTGTGAGCGGCCGCTAGAGGAGGCGGGAGAAGAGCGAGCGCTTCCGCGCATGCCCGGTGGGGAAGTGTGTCGCCTGAGAAGAGCCGGCTGCGTCACCGGAGGAGCGCCGCGTCGGAGCTCCAGTCAGCAGACCCCTCGAAGGAGGCAGAAGCGCCGCAACGGACGCCGTGGTGGGGAGCCTCGGGCTGGGATAGCCTTTCCTGTCTTCCCCCGCCCGCCCCGACTGCTACCAGACTCCATCGCTGCCGCGCGAAGAGGACACACCCGCTAACACGCCTACAATCCCAAAGTAAGCCGGGTAGAGAGGGAGCGGGAGGCGGCAGCACCGAGTGCCTAAAAACCGGGACAGCGGGGCTGAGCCCCAGGTGATTAACTGATAAGTCCCAGGAAGCCTAACACGAGGAAGTGGGCTAGTGACCCGCCCAGCCCACATTAACCTAACGGCTAATTAGCTCAGAGGAGAGAGGAGAAAGGTGTGCAGGGAACAACAGGGTTCCCGAATAAAAACCCTTACAGCCTATTATTAATTGAGAGAGTAGATCCTCCACCAGAAAGGTGTAGCCTGTAAGTTAACCAGAGGGGAGCCTTGTTAATTCTACTGTGTCTTCCTTTTAGCTACATAACTGGTGGGTTATGCTGTGAAGATCTACATCCGGTAGAGGTCTGTTGAGTTGAGCAGATACCTAAGAGCTGTGGGGTAATGTACTTGTTTATGAGTTGTTTAAAGACATATTGAAACTGTAGACTGCACTTTCCTTTCTGTAACCATATAGTAGAGAAGTGTATTGTAACCTGGACAGCAACTGACCACAAATGTACCCTTGATTCTTATAATCTGACTGGGAAAAGTATTGAGTGTGATTTGAGATTCATGAGCACGGTGTAAATTAATTGTGTATTATTCCTGTCTAAAAGCAGATCAAGAAAAGAACTTTATTTTTTATAAAAGGTACTGGTATTTTCCCAAAATTGGTGTTGTGTCTTTTATTTTAGTGGTTCATCACTGAGTTACTGTGAGTGAGACTTGTAAGCACTTAACCAACGCCTTGAGTTTAGCTGTAGCCACTACTGTGCCAAGCTACCATATGTAGGCTTGGATATTCTAGGTCCAACAATGATGTATTTTGTTAATCCAGTGACGCTTTCTATTGACCTCCATACAAAGCGTAGCTAATTGATACAAAAGGGCAAAGGCCGATGAATATTCACATTAGGAACAGCTGCTGAGTACAGAAATGGAAAGTTGGCAGGGGAGGCCTCTCAAAGATGGATTTCGGAGAGGCCCGGCACGCACACAGTGTAGGATGAGAACCTACAACAGATAGGGGGGTTCTCTAGTTTAAGAGCTACAAGGGACAGATTATTTGTTTTGGGAGGAGGCAGAGCAACGTGATTGTGTGATGCTAAACAAAGCTGAGAGCGAGAGGACAGACATGGTTGAGGGAGGGGGCCTGGGTGCATTTGAGCACAAGACAAATTGGAAGCAAGGATGATGAAAAGGAGAGATCCTGCCGCTCCATTATGAATTCAGTACTCCAGGTCCCTTTCTTGGTTTGTCGATTTTCCCTAAAAGACAAATCTACAATTTCACATGCGTGCGTTTCAATTTACATAAAGCGCGACCTAGGCTCATTAAGCTCAGAATAGTGATGAAACACAAACATTTCCCTCACTACAGGCACTGCTGTATTGCAGGTTTCTTGAATACCCAGGGATGCATATTAAGGGCAGTATCTGCCTTTGATTTATGAAGTGAGTTGATGACAGCATACCTTTCAATGTGGCAGGCAGACCGGCCAGGTTTATCATTTATATCAATTTTGTCATGTTAGATGTTGTATTTACTACAGGTTGTGATTCCTACATAATTGATTAGTGACATATTGGTCTTGCTGAGGATGGAGCAATGGAGATTGGGCAAAAGATGATGGCTATGACAGCAAGTGTCCTATTATTTAATTTTGGCAATTCACCTTTGCATTTAGATCTCCACATGCTTTTGGATGTATGAATGATGCAGCGATTGACAACGCATATCTAATTGTCAAAAGACAAGGGCTACATAAAGGGGAATTTAGAGACACCTTCACAGATCCATTCTGCAATGGTTTTTTAGGATATACTTGACATAACTTTCATATTGTTCATATTCAACTTCTTACTGAAGTGCATATTGCTCCAAACTGTCATCTCTTTCTGGTCCATGGCTATGCACACACACAAATTAGAAGATGTAACACACTAGTCTAGCAATCAACAGCGAGGGAATAGCAATTTAAGAAATCAGCATGTTTTCCATCCAGTGGAGTTATGGTAGAGTCATTTACATGTTCAAGACTGCTATACAATCAGCCAGTCTCTGTAAATGTAGTTGAGCTTATATAGCGCACAGCTACCCGCAGTGGGTTTCCCGGCGCTTGCTTAGGGAACCCGTCCTGGTATTCCCCTGTGTGATAGCGGGTATCCACAAGGTGAAAGCCAGGCATCCCGCCGCGAGGGGCCGTTGTGGAGATTAAGCAAGCTATTGCCCAGAGTCGCAGAGTGTGAACCCGTGAGTCGAGAAGGCACCGGGGCGAGAATTATCGAGTCCGTGGAATTTTTAGCCCAAGACCCGCTGAGGCGGGGAATTGAACCCTGGTCCAGGACTGATCTCCGCTTCCGGGTCTGCCGCCTCTAACCCCTGAGCCACACTTCTCTGATTCCTGTATCTAGCAGAAAGGGTATGAAACCAGCCAGCATGAAAACAGGGTACACATTACATTACCAAGGGTTCATTCCCTGCCCGTAAAGGCACATTGCCTGATCAGTCAATGTGTTTACTGTTACTGATCATCTGTGTTCCTCTCCATATTGTTGTGATGTTAATGCTATTGGTTTTACTGGAAATTGTGTTGTATTTACAGAAGTGATATAGTTGAAGTAAAGGCCACTTTACGCCAACCCCACCCACTGGGAAATAAAAAAAAAACATGAAAATGAGATATGGACTAGCAGGAAATGGAGCCTCTCCTGGGTATTGCTGGGGTGAAAGCTTCATTTACTGGGATATAAAGTAACAGGATCCTTCATTTGCCATGAACAGATTTTCCATGGGTTGCGGAAGCTAATTAGCAGACTGGGAGCATTGCTTTTATTTTCCTTTAGTGTAATAGGCTGGCTGGTGAAGTGCACTTCCCATATTGTGCAGTCACTTCAATGTGCCTTTAGGTGACTACCTGGCTTGATGGTGGTTTTCTATTTGATTTCATGTAACTCCTTGTCTTGATGAGTGCATTGGTTTTAGTTTGTTTGAGGTAACTGCTTCACATGCTGGTTTCATCACACAGCTGATACCCACCCTGAGAAAGCCAGAGCTACCCTGTTAGTGGTATCAACACCAGTGCGCTTAGGTTCCTTACAGCTCCTTCACTTGAAGTGGATTACCACCTACCCGTTACTTTTTGTATCCTGCTCGTACCAAGTCAGATCCAGACCCAGACCAGTCCCCACAGTTGCTCCGGATTAAGGGACATTATCATGTCATCTCAGGCGCGATGTAAAGACTCCCAGTGAGTTGAGGACTCTTTTGGCTCAAGAACCAACTAGCTGGAGACCCTTGTGGTTGTTTAAAGATTTAAGATCAGCCTGTAACTCAGTCTTGAGCTGGGTGGGTGACCTTGATTACAAAGTGGCTGTGCCAGATGTCCCATTATGACCCCTTTTGCCTGTCTCCCCTTCAGACGCAGAGGGCATAAAACTGGGGGGTGCTCAACCCTGCCAAAAAACTGAGGGGTGACCCTAAGAGCACAGCTGCCATCCAATCAGGGGTGGGATGCTTTGGTGTGCTGGTCTGGTTTTCTGGGTGCATTGGCTCAAGTTTTTCCCATGTAATTGATTGGGTGTCTTGGTAAGTTGCTTTTATGTGAACGTCTGACTTATGACTGCGCATTCCTTTCAGTGTGCACTTGCTTCAGTTTACTTTTTGAATCACTGTCTAGTTTGCTGGATGTATTGCTTTCATTTTTCTTTCATTAAACTGTTTGACTTGCTTGGTGCTTTTATGTTGGTGCCTGCATGCTGAAGTGTACTCTTCTTCAGTTTAAATGTATGTGACTGGCCTGTTGACTAGCACCGTGCTTTCAAAGTGAAGGTTCACAGGTTCACACTTGCTTTAGTTTACTTTTGTATGGTTGACTGCATGCACTGTTTTGCTGGATGCATTGCTTTAAGTTACTACTTGATGCATTGCTTTCAGTTTGCTTTCAAGTAATTGCCTCTCATTTTCCTAATGCTTTGTGAAGGCTGTTTCCCAACTGCTGTGCAACTTCTTCTACTCTTAGAGCTGATATTTTCATGAAAGTCTTATAGTCTGAATTCAGCACCTGAGCGTAATAGGACGAAATGTATGAAGCTCTGTGGTTATACTGATATAATAAGCAGCTACCTATGTTATGCCATCTATTAATGTAATAACTGCACTTTCACAATTGCTTTATTAACCTTACTGCTTTCTCAAATTTGCTTGAAAATGCACGATTTTTCTTCTTTTTTTTCAAAATTTTCAGGGGGGGGGGGGGGGGTAATCCCCCCAAACCCCCCTTTTGGGGTTCAGGATCGCTCGTTGCGCTCGCTCGCTACGGTGCTGTATGCAAATCACTTTGCGCCCTACCACTTTGAAATGTCACCCACCGGCCCTGAATGGCAAAGGAAGTGACGGTGCTGCAGTGGGCAGGTGAGTCAGTACGTTGACTTGGAAAGCCAACTGCGGCAGAGAAGGAAGTGAAAGTGGCACCAGAGAGGCATCATCACCGGTTTAGGGGCCAATCAGCATCCGCCATCATCATGGGAGCATATGAGAAGTAAGAGACGGGGATGAGCTTGAAAGGGGTCAGGCCTTCAAAAGAGGTGGAACTCTAGCGAACCAGTGAGAGACCCGAAGGTGGAAGAGAGTAGTGTTCTTGCTTCCTGAGCACCTTTGGGAATTCAGAACGGCTCCAAGGGTGGGGGGGGGGGGGAGGTTATTCTTCCCATAAACTATAAAGAACCCACAGGTGGGACACATGAGGGAAAATCTGCTTCTTCAGAGGAAAGTATACCTGATAATTTGCCTTGTACTCGCAAATTGTGCATGCAATTTCAAGGGTGCCAAAAGGACACCCTGTTGCACCCCTAAAATTACAATTCATCCACATGTTGTGCACACACATGCCCTTGGGGGATGTGTGTGTGTGTAACATGGGATTTTGAAAAATGCACTTTAGTACATTTTCAAAGAAATCGCAAATTACCATCAACTTTAGATTGATGGTAATTTGCGATTCATATTTACGAAATCACAATTTTTTTTGCATATCAGCCCCTTTGCGACCGGTTTTTAGGTTGATGCATGTGGCCATTAGTGATTTGCTCAGGATCACAGGATGTTGAGCATCCCTTCCGAGACTCGAACCCGGTTCCCCACCTTAGAGGTCTAGCCGTTAGTTTACATACTTGCCCTAAAACAGATAATACCTTGCGTTTCTGCTTCACAGAACCCTTCAACTTATCAGGACTGTGCTTGTTTAGTGAGTGAAGTGAGCAGTTGAGTCCCACCGAGTGGAAGGGAGGCCTCCAGGAATAGACTGGGCAAATTCGTGCTGAGAGGGAGTTTCAAGAATCTATAATATACTCAAGAAAGAGAGACTTGAGGAGAGGCTGAATACCCCCAATGACGACCTTCTCCATCACTACCACCCTCAAGTGGTGCCCCTCATCTCTACTTACCCCTTCTCTCACATATATGTATTCTATAGGTAGGGTTGTATAACGTTTTCACGCCTTCTTTCACCGCGCATGTCTTTACATCACAAATTCCACAACACATACCACTACCACGCATTTACATTCATTCACATTAGAAACACCTTCCCCATGCATTCAACTACCACGTATACTTACACCACACTTACTGTCTCTGAAAAATTGTATCACAGTATAACACTGCCACCTACTGTTCAAAATGTATACATTCATTTTTAATACTTTTTTTATTCCATTTGTCCTTTACACATTTGGTAGTATTTGAACATATTATATTTTTTGGGGGGAGACTCCCCAAGTCCCTTTTTTAATTATCCTCAAATGGCTGGTTTTTGTCTTGCGTTGTAAAGACATGTGTGCCAACAGTCTTTACGATGTAAAAAATGCATGGAAAATGTTCTAAGAAGTGAAAACTTCGGAGTAAAGGCTGTTTTCCATTTTATAGCGCATTGTATATACTATTGGGCCTCACAGTTAATAGTGATTAAGGACTGAGTATATTCGGACTGGGATGTTTATCCTACAGGGTCGATAGAAAAGGAATGCCCACTGGTAACTATGAAACTATCCAATACACTCGCTTGCTGAGAGAGTGCCTACCAAAACACACGTCCACTGTCGTGGGGTGTTGGACCGAAGCTGAGTGCTGTTTGAGATGTCCGGCCAGGTTGACAGCCATGACCCCACTATGGCATAGCAATCGACTGAATGAGGTGTCCAACCTGCGCGATTTTTCGCGGTGGGCAAGGATAGGTATCGAGCATCTGGGTGACGTATGGAGGAGTGGAGAATTGATTGCCTTTGAAACACTTGTTCAGGAATACGAATTATCGACCGCTCAAAAAGTCCCTATTTGCAGCTAGGCCACATTCTCTGAGTTCATATTCAGGAAGTGGCAAAACTGCCAGGATCCTCCCCCTTGGAAGACCGCTTACTCACGGACCCCATTCCACACAAGGGTGTATCAGTGATTTATCGAAAATTGATGAATCCCCCGACCACCTGGGCTCTCTGAGAAGTGCCTGGACGGACGGCCTAGGTGACCTAGACTATGAGGACTGGGCAGAAGCCCTACAAAGTCCTTGCGACAGCAATCCACGCTCGATTTTGGCGGACACCGCTTAAGCAAAGGGGCCTAATACTCACGCACCCTGCTGTACAAAACAGGGGCAGTAGACACGCCACTGTGCATGAGAGGATGTGAGCGGGAGGGCTCCTTTCCCCATATCCTGTGGATGTGCCCCATGATTCAATCAATGGTATTGGCAGGGAGTGAAGAATGTGATGTCTAGGGTCCTAAGAGTACCACTCACCCAGATATACCAGGCTTTGGTTGGTGCTGGTGGCAGGAGTGGCAAAGTTTAATATCGTGAGGCGGTGGGGTGCTCCTTTCCCCCGTCGGTATCAGAGTGGAAAATTGTCTTTGAGTGGTGCCAGAGGGCGGAAGAAGTAGTTTATCACAGCAGAGGATGCCCCAAGAAGTGGGAGAAAGTGGGAGGGCCCCTGGCGGGAATACCGGGGTGCTACTCTGGGGATATAATTCGCCAGCGTTGTAGGTGCTAGTGACCTCTGTCCAGGTGATTGGGGAAAGTGATATTTTTACCCGCCTCCAAGATATGTGCTATTATGTTGTTACTCCTATACTTAAAAAATGTGGCTGGGCCACTACATGATGTGTTGCTAACACACCATATTGTATTCGTATACTCGCAATGTGCTTTCAGAATATGTGTCGTATGATGAGCATGTTTAATGAAAAGATTTTTTTTTTAAACATTATACTGAGATAATGGGTCATACAGGTGTGTAAATCAATGTATAGGAAATGCTACTTAAGACAGTAAGGGCTACAAGGTGTAGGAGTCACTTATCATCTGTACTGGTAGACATTATGTTTTGAGTGCTTGATCTTGAGAAATGGAGGGGCAGATTTACTAAGTTTCCTCGCAGTGCAGTAACCAAACTTGCTGCATTTAGTGAATAGGAGAGAGCACTACAGTACCATATGTTGTTAGATCTGGAGCTGTTGCTCTCTCCTCTAGCCCTGGCGTACCCTAGGCTGCCTTGTACAAGTGTGCATACTCTTGCACCATAGTCAAGGTTGTGTGCGTGATGTCAAGCCTAGGTTAAAACCAGAAAGATGCCCTTTCAGCGCAAAATTCTATGGTTTGACAAAGATTAATACTTTATTCAGGTGCAGCACACATGCAAAGGTGGAAAGATTTGGAGAAAATAAAGCTCCAACTTTATGTCTGACTTTAGGAGGCATAATGTGTAGATCCCTTTCTACCGATGTTAGCAGATCGGGATTAGTGTCAAAATCCATGGGTGGGAACATGGGAAAGTCCATGTACCACCCATGGTAACCCTCCTTGGCTTAAAGTATCCTATAGTGCTACATTAAGATACTTTAGGGCTTCTGTCTAATGCAATTTAGGATTTGTGCTTTGAAGTAAACCCCGGAACAACAAGTTGTACCAGGTTTGCATCACTTATATAATGCAGACCAGGAGCAAAGTGATAATACATCTGCCACATAAAACTAGGATTTGAAATGCAACACAAATGCTTGGGGGTGCCATGCTAATAATATTGTATTACTACTGAAATTAATCCTTCTTAGCAACCTTAGACTAACAAAAGATTGAGGAAAAAATAATACGGTTCCATGTCTTTCAGTTTGCTTGTAGTGCCTTGTTACCATATCACAGCTCAATGTGCTATGTTAGAAGTATTGTAACTTACAAACTCCAAGTACCAAAAGGATCTCTGTGACAAAAGCTGTAACCCACTGAGCTATCCACATAAAATACAAATCTGCGTTCTGCATGTTATACGTAGTGCTTTGGAGCGGGAACATTAACCCTCTATGCTACTTTGTCATGAGTCAAAACTGTTTCTCAAAAAATCATCTCTCTATCACGTGCATTAGCCACCAGAGTTATCATGTTGTTGTTGTATCCCTCGAAAAAGGCTTGGCACATAAAGAGCTCTGCAGGCTGCTCTTATCTCACCTCAGCCTGTCCTAAAAAGAGGTATTTTTGAGCTTGAAGCCGCACAGCACTAAAGCCAACACTGTTCCCAAGAAAAGGTTTTCCTTGGAATTTTGGTGAAAGGTTTTCAAATATCAGAGCTTAATAAAACAAACTATGTCTTAGGGAGTTGAATTTCCTCACATTTATGATACTGTCCAAATGAGTAGATCAGACCCCAATTGTGATGTGAAATTAAAGCAGAAGTCGTGGCCCTGCCCCTTGGAGTACATTCCCTCGATTTTAACAAATTTGAGTGTTTGATTCCCATTGCCTCACTGACTAGAAGCACTTGACCAGGAGCTTCTCCTTGCAGTAATTCCTTTCTAGCAATACATGTTCCAATATTTTGATAATTGGTTTACAGCTTTACAATGCAAACTCTCTCTCTCTTCATAGTCAGAAGATTGAAATACAACTCATCTACTCAGTTAGGCTAAGGTTCATCCCTGTGTGAATGCCCTCATCTAAGATGGCCACTGTGTCATCACTTTGACATGGTGATCATCTTGGGTGTAGGAATTCCTCTCAGTAGCCAATGGCATTCAAAACCAGTAGGGCTTTCAGGATCAGTTCTTAATGTTAATGCATGATGCTAAGGATGACAGAGTTAATCTTTCCTTACATGCAGAGTTTCACAGCCATTAACCAACATGATTCTGAGCTGCCATACAGAGTCTGATCAGTAAATGCGTGATGGAGCAACATATCTTCTCTCAGTTCTCTTATTTCTACTCTTTTTGTGATTATATAAGTCTGGCAGACCACTGAAGTTTTCTCTATCCAGAACAAATGATACTAGAATATGCTATTCCTGATGAATAAATTTCTGCCAAAGCACTACAATGTAAAACAAATGCATTGTGCAGGAGCTCTTAGAGCCACCCAAGGCATCCATAGACCGACGATTTCAAAGTAAAGTTCCATGCCCAGCCCATTGTTATTGTCAGCGTAGATTGAACTTTTGCCCAATATTCTCAGATTATCAGACAATCCCATATTTCTTGTAGGTAGGGCGGCACTAGTGAGGATGATCATTTTAAATAGGGGCTCTTGACACAGATTTGAGATTAGCAATGTGCCTCACCCTGCATGCCTTCAGGCAGCTTCACAAATTGAGGGGTCTTTTTAGGTTCCCGACATTTCTGTGGATTTGTTATATGTACATACCCATGAATAACAAAAAGGTCTGTTTGGACATGCAGTTTAGATTGCCAGCGTGTTATCAAAATCCCACATTGCACCGGTACAAGAGTTGATTTGTCCCAATTGAGTAAGAGCCCTGAGGCCACCCCATATAAGTCTAGAATTTTCATCAGTTTCATCCCATTCATTTGGGATAGCAAAGGTGAAGGTGCCTATAGTCCGAGACAAAGTTTTCGATATATCAATTTTTTTGGCTAGGGTCTCGATGGACAGGACATACAGCAGGTATGATGGTAGGCATCACTGATGGGTGTCCCTCTCAATGGTGAAGAGTGTGGATAGTGTGTTGTTCACCTGCACCTGGAAGAATTATACAGGATCCTTATGTATTCTTGTACCTGGGTCACTAAGTTCATTATTTGAGCTAGTTTATTTCTGACTGAACTTTGTGATTTTACATCTGAGGTTGGATCTTAGGCTTGAATAAGTAATGTTGTTAGTGTTCTGTTTGTGGACACCCTCAAGATTAAACCAAAATAAAGCTTATGCACTTTTTATTTCTCTGGTGATAGGTTTGTCAAGGTCTGTTCAGTGAACTGTTGGAAAACGGAGTTTCTGTGTGGCCAGGATATCTGGAAACCAATCAGACCTCGCTGGAACAGCTTTATTCGAAGTAAGAATTGATGGTTGCTACTAAAACGTATGAGCTTAAATGTGTTTGCTTTCTTGCACTAAACTAACAAGGTTTCTAAAAAGACATGTTTAGAGGTCAAAAACAAATCTCACTGTTTTAGTATTCTTTGTAGCAGTTAGGTGTTGCGGGGAAACTAAAACAATGAAAGACAGGACTTCTCTTAACAAGGCAAAAGCAGGTTTACTGGTGTGGCAGGGTGAGCAACTATCCCCACACAGGTTAACAGCTGGTCTCAATTTGCTATTGGCAGGCAGCCTCTTATATACACGAAAAGCTGCTGACATTACAATTATCTCAAAAGCCAATAAAAGGTCAAAGAGTGCATCTAGTAAATCATAAAGTTTTACATAAACTCCTGCTCTCCTGCAGTCCCTGGAACACTATCACAGACTTCCCATCCAATTCAGACGTTGTTCTCATGTTGTTACCAAGCATGAGAGCTGCCTCTGGATTGGCCCAAGCTTGTCTGGTTTGATTCTTGCTCAGGCACTGCGAGTCTTTGCTCTTTCTCCACCTGTCTGGGGAACACAGCTGGGTTGGATAAACCTAGGTGCGCATGATGGTGTGGTCGTTATAAGACACTTGCAGTGCCCACCACTCCTCCTCCCTGCCATGGCCCAGAACCGGCCCTCCACACACATGCATGATTCACAGGCTCAGTCAGTCACTCAAAAAATAAAATGATAATAAAATAATTTTATTATCATTTTATTTTTCTACTCCTGGCTTTGAGCAGTAGGACGATGCTCTTCTGCTATTATGAAGGAACCACTGCTGAGCAAAAACTGCGTATAATCTGCTCTTCTGAAAGGTAACGTGAAGGCTAATCGTGAACTGAACGTGTATCCAGGTTTTAACACAAATGCGTCCAAAGCCAATGAATCTTTAAGAGCCCACTTAAAGTTCATCTGAGGGCAAGCTTCACAACTTCCATTTAGCGACTCATTAAACCTTGCCAGAAAAGTGTCCCTCATTTGCAGGACATCTTTCGCTGCAGCATGGAGCCTCATGAAATGCGACTGAACTTTATGGGTACAGTCCCCTGACAAAAGATCTGCAATGAAAAACTAGACTCTATCTGGGAGGGCAGGGAATAGCTAATCCAGCCAATGCATGTACATTTAAACCAATGTTGTACAGCAAACAAGCTTCTAGTCTGAAGTCCTTGTTGAAGGAGGTTTCCAAGAAATTCCTGGTGGACTTTCTCTATGCTGCATACAATAATCAGTGGATGAACTGGTACTGAGCAGGTGTACCTTCCTGATGTAATCAAAAGTGGAAAGAAGATGCAGATTTTGCTTGCAGAGAGGTATCTCACCAGCCTGTCCTATGTTTACTTCCTTTATGTTACTTCCTACTGTATGGAGCCTCTTGGTGGGTTTGAAGTGCCTTGATGAATGTGGAATAACTGTGCCTCCTGTTGGTTATACTTCTGTGTAAGGCATATTTACCCCACTGAGACCTGGCCTTCAGCACCAGCGCAAATGTATGTGCAAATAGATAAGAGGCTGAAAACCCCAAAGCTTAGGCTTGCATTTTGGCCAAGTGTGTAGACTGTTAAGTGTTTGTAATCAAGGATCCTGCTGCTGGGACTTACTTTCACCTTGAGCGTGGATGTCTGCTGTTACAGAAAGTACAATCCTGTATCTTTGACTGCAGTCAATCCCTTCTTCCATCTGCCTTTGTTAAGGTTCCTGCTGCTGGAATAGACATTCCAAGCACCAAAGGCACCTTCTGCTGTCCCCCCACTGCTTCCTGGGAGAACTCCACCCAGGGCACTGGCATCATCATTCCAGTCTAGACAGGACCGGGTCATTGACTTTGGAATTGCTGCATATAGTCGAATAATGAAACATAATTCATAAATGTGGTTATGTTGTGGTGCTTTGAATACACTTTTATCTTTAACTTTAGTCTTAATTTTCTGTTGGGTTTGTTTTTCTCTCACATTTTTCAGTTTAAAATTGAAAGTGAGTGAACATTTGTTTACAACAGTTTCTAAGGTGATGTGATTATAGCATGACTTAATAAAAAATGTTTTGTATTTTATGTTGATTATAATATGTTTATGTGCATGATTGATTTTTGTTTCAATATGTTTTATTGTTTTTTAGAGTGAGTGCAGCCACGCCGTTGCAGATAAGAGCGGTTGTGGCGGCTAGGGGGGGATTTCGAGAGGAGTGCGCAAGGGAAAATTAATTAATTATTTCATTTTACCTTGTGGTCCTGTCTCGAATTGCCCCCCCCCCCCTCCCCACCCCACCCTTCCACACACACACACCCCTTACCTGCAGTGGCCGCGACTGTGTGAGTGCAGCATAAACATTACTTTTACAGATTTATCATCATCAGTATGTATTACAGATGGTAGTTTGAACCACACAATAATAATACTTTGTAAGCTTTTTACATATATCCATTGAATGCAGTACTACGAAGTTGGTTCGGATGTAGTGGTATCGTTGGTGAACATTGATGGACGCTATGCCTGCTAATCAGGTTCATTATAAAGCTAAACAGTTTTCCCAACAAGGCACCAGCCTACAACTTGTGCTATGTGAACGCCACCCGTTAAAAGAAGATACTTTAATCATAATAATAATAATAATAATAATATGAAATTTGTAACGCGCTCAGCTTACCCGGGGGCATCCCGGCGCAAACAGACCAGAAGGAGAGACTCAACTAATCACTCCTGTGGAAACAGATAGGTCTTAAGAAGTTTCCTAAATAGTAGGATCTTGGGCTCTGAGCGAATCTTGAGGGGCAAAGAGTTCCAAAGAGTCGCCACCTGTACAGAGAAACGCCTGTGTGGTATCTAACTCTTCGGCCTCCCCCGGCGGCTCTGCGTGTGATGGTGCTGCTCGCGGTGACATCACTTAGAATGTCACCGCGACCAGCGTTCCAAGCCGAGCGCCGGGGACACACTGAGGCGACAGGATATCTAGAGGCTGTGGCTGAGGTCGCAGGTGTTTGTACTTGCTTAAATAAACACTTCTGTTCACTTACGTGACGGCTCCGACTGTCATTTGAACCCGTCACTACACTGGCGACGAGGGTGACCTTCTGCGACCTCAACACGCCAGAAGGAAGAAAAGTAAGACTTCAGACGCGAGTGTACCAGCTGACTGACTGGAGAGGGCATCGGGTTACCACGCGGAGATTGGAGCTCAGCGGTGACCAGCTCAGCGTGGACGGTGTTTGTCGAACACCAAAAGAAGGTGCAGTGGGAGTTGGTGAGCCAAAGCAGAATTTGCGTGAAGACATCTACAGGTCGGTGTGAACTCCCCTGAATCGTGTGTACGCCCGTTTGCCCACCCTGCGCGCAAGCCCAAGACTGTGGAAATCTATTTGTTGGCAGCTCCGAGGTGTGAGAGGCATCCCGTCCTTGCCGGAACCTGGCTAGCGTGTGATCTGACAGCCTTTTAGCCGAGAGACAAGGCGAGAGTGAGGCGCGCTGTGTCCCCATCCGGAGAAGAAGAGAAGAATAACTGAGTGCTGTTTGACTCTGTGTGAGGTCGGTCTAGGCGTGGGCAGGAGAAGTGCGAAAAAAAAAAACAAGAAGGGGCACGCACTGCACTGCGAGCTAAGACTCGGCGTACGAATGTGAGGAGACACGACCTGTACCACTTGCAAAGGGTCTGCGCACGTCACGGCTGTGGGGTACAAAGGATGGTCACTGGCATGCCAACGACGAAATTAGACTGGCGTTTGACCTGCTTAGAGAAGAACTCCTCACGCCTGTGACCCTGCCGGTCAAAGGAGGTTTTGCCGCGCGCGTATGTGTGTGGCAGCTTCCACTGTCTCCACTGTGGACAAGCAGCAACTGGAAGCGACTAGGGTGATGGTGCATGAGGAAGTAGGTGCTCTGCCTGAGGCTTAACCGTGAATTGTCCAGCACATGTGAAGGACTGGTGGCGACTTTGACCTCCATGGAGCAGATGTACAAGAATATGCGCGTTGGGAAAAATTGAACCCCCCTGGGAGTGCTGCCCTGACAAACTGCACCAAGAAAGCATAACTGTCTTGAAACATTGAGAGCAAAGCATTGAATTTTCTAGGGCAGGTCTTGCCCCACAGTGTATGACTGCACAAAGAGAAAAAGGGGAAAGTTTTTCACGCTGTGTTTTGTGGGGGTTTGCCTACATGTTTATATAACTTCAGTGTTTTCAGAAGCAGGCTTCATCTTCTGCGTGTATGTTTTAGAAAGTGAGAACTGCGCAGGGGTGGTTAGGCCCTTTCCATTATAAGTGTCTTCACCGGTAGTTTACTCCTTTCTTTAGACGCATTTAATTGGCACAGACTTCAGGTTCTCACTGAACGCAGCTAGTTACAAGGTGGATAGGTGGTTGTTTGAAGGGTAAAGTTTTTTTCCCTGTCTATTGAGAAGTAAGCATGCAAAGTGTGACCCCTCCACCCTTTTTCTTAACCAACCCAGGCGATCCCACCATCCTGTGGAAAAAATGGAAAAAAGTGTTCCTAAATTACGCTACCGTGTGTGGGCCCAACCTAGGACTAGAAAGGAAGGTTGCATTGCTGGCCTATTACTTGGGCGCAGAGGGAGAGGAAGTCCTAGATCATCTCCCGGATTTAGGGGCACAGGAGGCAAGGGGTCTGAATGAATTTGAAGTTAGTCTAAAGAAGTTAGATTTGCACTACCTCCCCAAGACCAGCACAATCATGGAGAGGTACCATTTTGGAAAGAGGGCACAGAAGGATGGGGAGTCCATAGAAGATTTTGTGTCTGAGTTGAGGAAGTTAGCTGCAACGTGCAAGTTTGGGGGAGCGAGCGAGGAGAGAATTAGGGACCAGTTTGTCTTGACCTGCAGGATGGAGCGAGTGTGTGAAGAGCTATGGCTTAAAGATGACCCGCCGTTGAGAGAAGTTCTCATCATAGCCAAGCAGGTAGAGCACATGTTGCAGTGTGTCAAGGAGATTAAGCAAGATGCAGGGGAGAAGAAGAACGATGACAAGACCAATGTCAGTGAGGTGGTGTCCGAATGTGAGACTGTGTCTGTAGTTAAAGGTCAGAAGGCAGTGGGCAAGGAACAGAAGGAAGGCAGGCCAGGAGGATCATTCAAAGGTACCTGCTACAGGTGTGGCAAACAAGGGCACTTAGCCAATGACAAGGAGTGTCCCGCCCTCAGATTCACATGTAACAAGTGTGGTAAGAAAGGCCATTTCAAGCAATATTGCAAGAGTGGGCAGGGGGCCAGCAGACAGAGTAGAGACAGAACGAATGTGGTGTGCGACGAGTTTGTTGTGCAAGTACAAGAGTTGAAGGCGCCTGGTCCCAGAAACCCCATGTGTGCAGAAGTTACAGCACAGGTTGATGAAGATCAAGTCGATAGTCCCAAAGACACCATAAAAGTAGGGGAGGTTGACCTGGAAGCATTGTTTGACTCCTGTTCTAGAATAACAATTATCAATGCCAAGGAGTTCTCACGTGTGTCTAAAGGAAAGATAATCTTGAGGAGGTTAGACCTGAGGCCAGGAGGGTATGCGGGGCGCCCCATCTCCATGAAAGGGTACTTTCTGAGCAAAATTGAGTACAGGAACAGGACTACTGTGTCTAAAGTATATGTATCCACTGTAGGAGACAACATTTTGGGGTGGCGAGCTCAGAAGGGCTTGGGTGTGTATCTCAATCCCAACAGCAATCCCCAGATTTTGATACAGGAGATACAAGAATGTGAGTCTGACATCACTAAAGAATTTGAAGAGGTGTTTAGGGAAGGGCTTGGATGTTTGAAGAACTACTGTCACAAAATAAAATTGAAGATGAATGCCAAGCCCGTTGTGGCAAAAGTTAGAAGACTCCCCATAGCCATTCAGGAAGAGGTCAGATCCGAATTGGAGAAACTGTGTAAGGCTGGAGTCATCGAACCTGTGGAAGCGACCGAATGGTTGGCGCCCATTGTGGCAGCGAAGAAGAAGGATGGGTCAGTCCGGCTCTGCATTGATTTGAGGGCCCTCAATAAAGAGGTCGTCGTTGACCGATACCCTTTGCCGAACATCACCCAAATGATGAGCATGCTAGAGGGTGCCAAGGTGTTTTCCACCCTCGATCTCACCTCGGCCTATTTCCAGATAAAACTTCACGAGGAGTCTCAGGAACTCACTGCCTTTGTGACACCCATGGGCGCTTACAAGTTCAAAAGGATGCCGTTTGGTTTGGTCTCAGCGGCTGCCGTGTTCCAAAGAATCATGGGCAACATCCTGAAGGGCATCCCAGGCGTCATGTGTTACCAGGATGACGTGCTTGTTTTCGCTAAGAACCAAGTTGAGCATGATGATAGACTGAGATGTGTGCTGAGGAGGTTTTTGTCCCAAGGCCTTACCGTAAAGAAGAACAAATGTGTATTTAGCTGTGCTGAGTTGGATTTCCTGGGTCACAAGATAACGACAGAAGGCATACGTCCCAAGGCCGAACTGCAAAACACCATCGTGAATCTGTCACCCCCCAAAAGCAAAGACGAGATCAAATCATTCATGGGGATGTTGGAGTTCTATGGAAAGTTCATAAGAAACTTGGCAGGCAGGACTTACGCCATCAGGCTATTGCTAAAAAAAGAAAACGAATTCAAATGGAGCCAGGAATGCCAGAGCGAGTTCGAGGATGTAAGGAGAGCTCTTGCAGAAGCCCCTAGTTTGAAGTCATACCTGCCCGGCCGGGCAACGATCCTCACCACTGATGCAAGTGCAAAAGGGTTGGGAGCTGTCCTCACCCAGAAAGGCGTGGAAGGAGAAGAAACCGTAGCCTTTGCCTCAAGGTCACTCCAGAAGTCTGAGAACAACTACTCAGTCATCGAAAAAGAATCATTGGCGGTATCATGGGCTGTAGGAAAATTCAGAGACTTCCTGTGGGGTACGCAGTTCACCCTCCGAACCGACCACAAACCGTTAGTAGAAGTGTTCAGCAAAAAGGGTTTGGATGCCATCTTCAGCAGGATAAGGCGTTGGGTGGTCAGTCTCCAGGAGTACACATTCCATGTCGAGTACGTCCCAGGAACGCAAAACCTTGCAGCTGACTGCCTGTCCAGACTCGTCAGCGGTGTAGAAGCAGGTGAAATGCGAGAAAAAACGGATGAAGAAGAAGAGGGATACATGGTTGAGAATGTCTGTACCATCCAGAAGGCGTTGGGTGAAGAAACATGGAGAAAGGCACAGGAAGAGGACAAGACCATGGAGGAAATTTGCAGAAGAGTGAGGGATGGATGGAAGCACGGTGACAAACGAGATGAAGACCTACGGCCTTTCCAGGCCGTTAAGGACGAGTTAACCATTGTTGACGGATGCCTGTTCAGGGGAACAAGGCTCGTGCCACCAGCGACTGTGAGAGACAACCTGGTCGAGATAGCCCACGAAGGGCACTTGAGTATCACCAAAACCAAGCAAAGACTCAGGGAGAGCTATTGGTGGCCGAACATGGACCTGGTCACCGAAAGGAGAATCAGGGAGTGCATCCCGTGCTGCAATAGCGACAAGGTCCTGAAGCAACAGACACCACCCATGGTGTGTAGGCCGCCCCCGTCAGGACCATGGGACGAGTTGGCTTTGGACATCGTGGGCCCAATGACTGGGGAGCTGCGGACACCTTACATCTTGGTGCTCGTGGACTTGTATTCTCGGTGGCCAGAGATAAAACTCGTCAGTGAAGTCACGACAAAGACTGTCATTGGATTCCTACAGGAGGTATTTATCCGAGAGGGGCTCCCCAGCAACATCATCACTGACAACGGAGTGCAACTATGCTCGAAAGAGATGGAAGACTTCCTAGAAGAAAGAGGCATCAGACACAAGCGATGCGCATTATACCACCCAGAAACCAATGGCATGGTCGAACGTTTTAACAAAACCATCAAGGAGAGCATCCAGCTGGCCAAAGCCAGTGGCATAAGTTGGAAAGAAGAGGCGTGGAGGCGTCTGGAAGCATACAGGTTCACGCCGCATCAGACGACGGGCGTCACCCCGTTCGAGTTGCTCCGCGCAAGGACACCCAACACCAAGCTTACCCCGGGGTGGATGGAATGGCACAAAGGGTGGTCGGACCGAACCAAAGAAAAGGATAGTCTGAGGAAACATGAGCAAGCCATGAAGGTGAGGAAAGAAGGTTACGACCAACGCAAGGCCACACGGGAGGTTGAGTTCAAAGTAGGTGACAATATCAAAATCAAAGCTCCCACAGGGAAGGCAAGCTGGTCAGAGTACAGCAGTCCCACAAAAATCACAAAGCTTTTCAAGAATGCAGTCAAAACCCAAGAAGGGAAAATATGGAACCTAGGGAGAGTTGTAAAGTACCACCCTCCAGTAGAAGTCCCTGAAGGTGCAAGAGAGGGGGAGAGTGGTTCTAGACTGGATAGTGGTTTCACCATTAGGAGGCCGTTAGGTGTCTCTCACCCGGGCCACAGGCCCAACAGGAGAGTGACCAGACCTCCCAGGCATTTTGACCAATATGTAATGATGTAACTATTGCCATTCCGACAAATGTAAGTTTTCTCCATTTCTGTTTTCTGCACATTGCTTTATCCAATGTTTTCTATTTCTGCAGGGAAGGGGGATGTGTGGTATCTCCCTCTTCGGCCTCCCCCGGCGACTCTGCGTGTGATGGTGCTGCTCGCGGTGACATCACTTAGAATGTCACCGCGACCAGCGTTCCAAGGCGAGCGCCGGGGACACACTGAGGCGACAGGATATCTAGAGGCTGTGGCTGAGGTTGCAGGTGTTTGTACTTGCTTAAATAAACACTTCTGTTCACTTACGTGACGGCTCCGACTGTCATTTGAACCCGTCACTACAGCCTGCCCCCAGAACGAGCTCTCCTTACTCTCGCTGACTGCAGAAGATGTTTTTGGTCCGAGCGCAAAAGGCGTGGGGGCTTATAAGGACGGGCCATGTTAGAAAGGATGGGGGGGCCTTTGCCATGCAGAATTTTGTGGGCCGTGCATAGCGCTTTAAATTTCACCCGCTCCTTCACGGGGAGCCAGTGGAGCGTTTTGAGGGCCGGGGCGGCAGACTGCCTTCTGGGAACATCCATAAGGACTCTCGCAGCTGCGTTTTGCACCTGTTGGAGGGTTTTAAAGGTCGCTTCGGGAGCACCAAGAAACAGCGCATTCCCATAGTCGAGCCTCGATAGGATTAAACCACGTATCAAAAGCTTCTTTGCTGGATCAGGAAGCAGTGGTAACACCTTTCGGGCTGACCTCAGCAGACCAAAGCAAACCCCAGCGGTCTTCCTGGCGTGGGTCCTGAAGGACAGATCTTCCTCCAGCCATACTCCCAAGGACTTGATCTCCTTCTTGGGAGATGGTGGATCACCAACAGACCGGGGCCAACAGCTAGCAATAATGGAGGGACTGGAATTACCCAGGAGCATCAGCTCGGTTTTTCCTCCATTAAGCTTTAGGGCAGAGTTAGACATCCATCGATAGACATTGGCAAGGCAGTCGTGTAACACCTCAGGTTGTTCCGCCAAATGAGTGAGGCCCACCACCAGCTGAGTATCATCAGCGTAGCTGATGATCTTCACCCCTGAAGGGGCGACCACTCTTTCAAGTGGAGTCATGTATATATTAAATAAGGTAGGGCTCAGCGATGAGCCCTGCGGGACTCCACATTGAAGAGGGAATAGGGCAGACTGCTCTGCTCCTTCCCAGACTTGGTAGAAACGGTTGGAGAGAAAAGATCCCAACCATTTCAGGGCCGTCCCTGAGACACCTACCTCTGACAGACGTTGGAGGAGCACCTGATGACTCACGGTATCAAAGGCAGCACTCAAGTCCAGGAGGATCACTGCCACTGACCCTCCTGCATCTAGAGTGCTCCTTGCTTCCTCCACTACTGCCAGCAAGGCTGTGTCTGTTCCCTGGCCGGGGCGGAAACCAGTCTGGGAGTCTCCCAACAGGTGGTTGGACTCTAGATGGTAAGAGAGCTGACGGTTAACCAGCTTCTCTGCAACTTTTGAGAACCCAGGCAGAAGTGAAATTGGCCTGAAGTTGGTCAAGTTGGATGGATCCAATCCTGGTTTTTTCAATAAGGCTTTTACCACTGCCTTTTTCCATCTCTGGGGCACTGTGCCATGAGAGAGTGAAAGATTCATGAGGTCGGTCAGCGGGGTTGACAAAGTGTTAGCCACAAGCTTAAGGTATTTTATGGGCACTGGGTCACTCGGAGATCCACTCTTCATCTCTAACAGGACTTTGATAACCTCCTCTTCCGAGAAGGGGCCAAAGGAGGCTAGCTCAATCGGGCACCTTATTGGACTAGCAGCCGGCTCAGGGATTTGAGGGATAGCGGGCAAGGAGGATAATATTTTCTCTATTTTAGAGTGGAAGAAACTAGCCAGTTCCTCACATTTTTCTTTAGGATTATCATGCACGACTGGCGGGACCGGGGCTTTCAGAAGTTCCTTAAAAATTTTGAACGATTCTCCTGAAGAATTACTTGCCCTCTCAATCCTATCGCTAAAGAAGTTCTTTTTAGCATCCTTCAGTGCACTTTTATATTTCCTCATCTCTCTTTTATAGTTGGCCCGGCTTTCTTCCGTCTGCTCTCTCCTCCAAGCACGTTCAAGCCTTTTACAAGAGGTTCTGAAACTCCTAAGTTCGGGGGTATACCAGGGGGCAGAGCCAGTTCTTCTCTCCCTGACAAGCCTCCTTTTATTAGGAATCAGTAAGTCCAAAGAGTTAGTTAGCCATTCGCCCAAATGCTGATCAGCGATATTGGGGTCATCTACAGGGTAAGGACAAGTTCTAGCTAGCTCTTCCGCCCAACTGTCCACCGGCAGCTTCGACCAGAGTCGTTCTACAGTATGTTGTCTAGGTGCGGGGTCTCTCCGGTTCCCCAGCAGCCAGCTAAACGGAATGAGATGGTGATCCGTCCAGGGGAGAACCAACATCTGGAGAGCTTGCAGGTTCGCAGAATTGGCAAGAACCGCATCAAGCTGATGACCTCTATTATGAGTAGCTCCCACATTAGCAAGATGTAAGTCCAGTGCACCAAGCGAGCTTAGTAAATCTCTTGCTACTACATCATTGGGGTCATCAAAATGAAGGTTAAAGTCCCCAAGAATAACAAAGTTGGACGAGGCAGCAGCCAGTGGAATAACAGCCTCAATGAGAGAATCTACGAAATTCCCCAGCGTAGCGGGAGGCCGATACACAAGGAGGCCGGAGATGGAGACAGTAGAGGATATGCAAAGGGAAAATTGACAACTTTCAGAGTTGTTAATGCCGCAGTCTACTGCTTTGCATACGAATGTGTCTCTATACACAATGGCCACTCCACCACCTCTCCCATCTGGCCTATCCAGATGAAAAATGAGGTATCCCGGAGGGAGAGCGTTGACAATGTCGGGACCAGAACACGCGGTCAACCACGTTTCCGTCAGGAACAAGGCATCCAAACTGTGGTCCAAAAGGAGGGAGTGAATTTCCATAGCGTGACAAGGCAGTGATCTGCAATTAAGCAGAGCCATAGTAAATGAATCATGGTTCATACAGATATTATACGGGCGACACCCAAGACAATGTTTGAATGCAGTACCCTCAGCCCAATAGTAGCAGCAACTGGGATGTTTAGGCGCGCGTAGCGACAGCAGAGAGTCCCGTGAATACCTGTACGAGGGGGTCAGAGGTCTGGATGGATTGAGCAGAGTGGCGTGCCCTGGGCCCGTCTGGGCCCGGACGGGCACAGACGGGCTTGACTCTGGCGAAACTCCGGCGACAGTCCGGCGATGACGCTGCGTGATGACGCTGCGCGTCAGCATGGCTGGCTTTATGTTCGCCGAGCGCGTACACACTAGAGCGCTAACCGCGCCGCCTGCAATGTCCCCCCTCCCAAGATGGCCACCAAACGAGACAGTTGGCAGGGACCCGCTAAAACGCGGTGATTTCACCAAAATTAGAGTGGGGGTAAGGTGGCAGCAATGCGGGTCTGCGAGTGGCCCTAATTAAAAACCAGGAAAAACGAGTAAATAAAGAACAAAGAAATGGGCAAAAACGGGGATGTTTAAAAACGGATTAAATTCTGCAGCCAACAGCAGGGTAGCAGCAAGTGCAAAGCTCTCCTAGCGTTTTTGGTCTAAGATGTTAAGGGTGCTCACCTGTGTGTTGCCTGCCTTTATGCTCGCCGAGCGCGTGCACACTAGAGCGGTAACCGCGCCGCCTGCAATGTCCCCCCTCCCAAGATGGCCACCAAACGAGACAGTGGGCAGGGACCCGCTAAAACGCGGTGATTTCACCAAAATTAGAGTGGGGGTAAGGTGGCAGCAATGCGGGTCTGCGAGTGGCCCTAATTAAAAACCAGGAAAAACGAGTAAATAAAGAACAAAGAAATGGGCAAAAACGGGGATGTTTAAAAACGGATTAAATTCTGCAGCCAACAGCAGGGTAGCAGCAAGTGCAAAGCTCTCCTAGCGTTTTTGGTCTAAGATGTTAAGGGTGCTCACCTGTGTGTTGCCTGCCTTTATGCTCGCCGAGCGAGTGCACACTAGAGCGCTAACCGCGCCGCCTGCAATGTCCCCCCTCCCAAGATGGCCACCAAACGAGACAGTGGGCAGGGACCCGCTAAAACGCGGTGATTTCACCAAAATTAGAGTGGGGGTAAGGTGGCAGCAATGCGGGTCTGCGAGTGGCCCTAATTAAAAACCAGGAAAAACGAGTAAATAAAGAACAAAGAAATGGGCAAAAACGGGGATGTTTAAAAACGGATTAAATTCTGCAGCCAACAGCAGGGTAGCAGCAAGTGCAAAGCTCTCCTAGCGTTTTTGGTCTAAGATGTTAATCATTGATATTGTCTAAGCAGCTAGTTATATTACTCTGTTGTTTTTGTGCAGCATACATGTGCATGTGAGCGAGGATAGGCACTCCTGACGATAGCCCCCATTTGTTCGACTCCCAACTAATATTTGCCCAGCTAAGAAGAGTAATTATTGGAATCATCTCTGGTCGCAAGAGGCGTTGCATAGACCCCCCTCCCGCCATGTCATCTTCACCCGTGGCATGAGTTGGATTGTGTCAGTGGTTAGGTCTGCCATGAGTGCATCCCAATGTGAGGCAATAGGGTATTTTCTAAGACCCAGACTGTTTCCTGTGCAGGGCTGTAATATCTGCCCGTGCCCAGTTGGTAAATGAGTGTAGCCAGGCCACAATGTGCAGAGAATCGGGGGAGCTCCATCTGCGGGTGATCAGGCGCTTTGCAAAGATCAGCTCGAAGTCTATAAAGCGGGATGTAACTTTGTTGTTTTGCCTCTTTTATTCCTCCCCAGTATACAGACCTCGCACCTGTGTGCGAGATTTCTTTTCATACAGTGCAACAGCCTGTCCAGGTTCGCGTTCATCCAATGACAGTGGGGGGAGGCTGTGTCAGTTCGCCAAAAATTGTGATTTATTTTTTCTGAGTTAGGCCCTGTGTACCACATACAATTGGATCACGCAGAATATGGCATTTCGAGGGATCATGACGGGGGTGGCCAGCACAGTGTCCCACTCCTTATTGGTGTAAGGAAGACCCAAGTCAGTCTCCCACTCCCCCCGCAATTGCTTTAGAGGATGCGCAGTAGAGGTGCGTAATAAACTCACTAGCCATCTGATCAAGTGTTTGCCTCATCCAAGTATATGCAAGTATTGTATAGTTAAATGCATGGGCAGTTTGTCCGTTATGTCCCCCCAATTGTAACTCAGAGTCCCAGTAAGCGAAGCATGCAATAGGATCTGTCCCGGGGGAAAGCCTGTCTTCCTCTATCAGTGTGCCATATGGTAAGAATGTGCCATCCCTGTATAGGTCTCCTACAGTCTGAACGCCAGCCCCCTCCCCTCCGCAAGCTCTGCTCTAGTAGTGAATCTGTTGCCTCATGTCCTACCAAGAATCGCTAGCGCTGGGGCGTATGGAGTGATGCGGCGTGTGACATATAAATATCGCTTATAACAGCGGTAAGCAACTTGAAATAACATAGATTGTGGCATTGAAAGTCAAGCACATAGATAAAAAAGTTGCAACAGATCAGTAAGATTCCAGGCTGGTGCTCTTGTGGCCGTGTCTGACAGCTGCAATGCAGCGAGCCAACGTGATACCCACTGCAATTGCACAGCCCAAAAATAATGTTCAAAATTGGGGATTGCAGGGCCACCGCTCACCGTTGGCTGATATAGTTTTGTTAACGAGACGCAGCAGTGTGACCCACTCCAAATGAATTCACGTATCATGCCTTTAGTGGACGAAAGAAAGAAGCATTTACATAGAATAGGCAGGGAAGTGCCGCCATCTTCAATAACGCCACTCGGCCTCTTACCGATAATGGAACTGTCTTCCAGAAAACCACCTGAGCTTGCAGCGTGGTAACTGTGTCTCCCAGATTACCTTCAAAGAGGTCCACTGGGGAATGATAGATCTGGATACCCAAATAGCGGAATATAGCAGGCTGCCAGACGAGCGGCGTTGTGTTCACTACGATGTGCGGGTCAGGCATATTAGGATCGAACGGGAATGCACATGAATTGCACACATTTAAACGTAGCCCAGATATTGAGGAAAATTGCTTGAGGAAGCTCACAACCTCGGCTGGGGTGACAGTGACATAGCAGAGATAAATAAGAAAATCATCTGCATATAACGAGACAGAATATATGCCATTGCCCAGTGGTATGCCCCATTCAGCGCCCCTAGCGTGCAGGGGTGCCACCAATGGTTCCACTGCTAATGAGAAAAGTAGGGGTAATAGAGGCCACCCCTGCCTGGTGCCGTGTCCTATAGCAGGAGGTTCTGATATAAAGGATACTGTCTTGACCCGGGATAGCGGCAATGTGTATAGTAGATTAATATATTTAAGAAATCAGGCCCCAAATCCGTACAGAGGTAGCACCTCCAGCAAGTAGGACTATTCCAGTGATGCGAACGCGCGTTGCAGGTCCAGCACCCAGCACTAAGAGTGAGCCCAAGTCTCTGGGGCATACCTCTGCACACACAAATTTCTGCATAGGTTGAGTGAGGTGGTGCGGGATGGGACAAAACCGTTTTTTGGCTGTATGTATTAGGGAAGGTGTCAGCAAGGAGAGCCTGTCTGTCAGTATCTTATAGTTCGTAGTAAAAAGGGCTAGCAGCCTGTAAGAGGTTAGAGCTTCCGGGTCTCTGCATGACTTGGGCAGTGAAATTAAAAGATCTTCCCACAGAGAAGCTGAAAGACAGGAATTCTTCAAGCTTCAGCATACAGAGCGTGAAGGCGGGGCACCAGCAACGGAGTATAGGCTTAGAAAAACTCTGCTGGCAAGCCATCCAGGCCCGGAGTCCGAACGATTGCCAGTTCACGTATTGTCTCACATATCTGAAAGGGTGGAATGGGTTCGTCCAACTCTTGCTTCTGAACTGGTATTCTTGTGTGGCCTAGCATCACCGCAGCCAAGAAAAATGAGACGTCCTACGGGGTTGCCAGTGTTTGTGAGCATTATATGGATATGTAGTGGCGGGTCAACAGTTATCTTTATTGTATTTAGTTATTTAAAACAATTACAACAGTACATATTGACTATCACAGATTATCTAAATAGAAAAGCGAAAACATTTACAAATGCTTATTTTCGGAAAGACCTAATTTAATTAAAAACAACACATTTTAAATACCAACAATAATTCATTACTCTTAGGCCATGTTGTTGTGAAACAAAATATAGCCAGTATTCTCAGTCCTGTATATTTAAAATTTCCTTAAATGAAGGAGTTGTAAACTTTACTCCCCTACACGCAAGAACGGCTGATCTTCCACTTATCCAGGAGATACCGGCTTGCCAGCATGAATGAATTCCCATATTTCTGAATAGCGATTTCAGCAGAGCTTTTCTTTGCGGTAATTGTACAGGAGAAACACAGAATAAATTAATTAGTGATTCACTCTTATATTCACATAATCTGCAAGAAGGGTTCTCTGGCTGTTTTTTCCAGGATGGAACAAGGTCTTTAGTTTCCATAATACCAAACTGGAGTAACATAAATTGACGTTTCAATCTTAATGAAAAATGTTCTGCCAGATACAGTTGAGGGCCTATGCTGGAATACGAATTGATTACTGTTCAGGCATGTCTCCTTACTGAAAAAGCATTTGTATCTGTTATATTTGATGTCATTCGCACTGCAGATCTTAACGCTTGTTTGGAAGATGCCTTTCCCATTATAGCTTCCCAGGCTTCTTGTATGCCTAAATCCTCAATAAATAAGATTAAATGGTTTCCCCAGGGTCCCTTTCTAATACTAGACAGTTGGTCCTCTATTTCCTTCCAGCATAAATAGCTGATATGCTATCGGCCTACCCTGAGGCTCGTTGAGATTTTTGAGTATTTTTGGAAGAAAATATATGATGGGGATCCATGGGTTTTTCTTTGTGAGGAATTCAAATTCTTTCTTCCCTACAATTCCGGGTAGGCCGATAGTCTCCAGATGTGATTCACTGCTAGAACCTATATCCAAGTACGTGAACACGTTCTTAAAACCTTTCATTCAAGAAGTACCATCGTTCTTAAGAGGCACCATGGATTTCATAAATAAAACAGAAGGGGTACACTTTGACCAGACCACACATTGGCTAGTTTACTTCGATGTGGTGTCTCTTTATACAAAAATTCCACAAGATGAGGCATTGGATGCTATGGAACATTACTTGGAATCCAGAATACGGCCTTACCAGGTCCCCAGGGAGTTCATTCTGCAATTAGCCTCTGTGGCTCTCAAGAAAAACTACTTTAAATGCAAAGATACATTCTACACACAACCGAAAGGGACCGCAATAGGATGTCCCTTTGCGCCGGAGATGGCCGTTCTGTATATGGCACGTTTTGAGGAGAAATACATCCATAACAACAACCCTTACCTGGACTACATAAAACAATGATACCGTTACATGGACGATGTCTGGTGCCTTTGGAGCGGGACAGAAGATTTGTAACGTTTTTTCCAATGGCTCTGTGGAAATGTGCCTTTTTAGGGACGACACCGTTGCAGGGTTCACCATTCTTTGTCCACGGGTCCTTAGACCAACAAAATAGAGATTGACACTGAAGCTGAAATTCAAAATAACAAGTTTATTCACTCATGAGTGAGACCACTTCCATACAACACCCTCAAGTGTTCCAGGAGGTAGTGGCTTGAATACACAGACCATGGGCCTTTTATACTGAGTTTTCTGCACTGGTAAGCATGTAGTTACAAATGGAAGGTACAGGACTACACAGGAATAACTATTAACAAACATGAGCAATTGGGAAATCACTTAGTCAGTAAAGTGGGAGGGGGAGCAGGAGTGCTTATGGCAGCACTATTAGATTGACAGTTGAGTCTGAGACCAGATGTTCTGGCAGCTACAAACTATTTAGCATGCATATTGCTTTTAGTTGAGTCAGGAAGTTAACTAAAATAGACAGCACAGGCAGGGAAAAAGATGAGCAGCAGAGGATGGAAGAATTGCATAGCTGACAAAATGGATGCCACAAACAAGATGGTTTCAGCTTATGCTAACAGAGATTATTTGCGATTTCCACAGTTCAAGAGACATCAAGAGATAAAGTTGACCATCTCCAAGAGTCAAAGAAATCCTACATTTTTAGACATGGAGTTGAAACCTTTTGAAAAAAATTGGTCACAACTTTGCACAAAAAACCAACTGATCGCAATACTTTATTGCATTATTAGAGCTTTCACCCTCGAAGCCTGAAGGACTACTTGCCGTATGGACAGCTATTGAGAATAAGAAGAAATTGCACACGGCAAGAAGATTACATAATGCATGCTGAAGCGTTCCGTGCTCAATTGATGAATCGAGGCTACCCCAAAAATTTATTGAAACATGCTATGAAATGTGCATAGTACACTCTGAGAAAATGTCTTCTAACAAAAAAGAAAAATCAAATAAAGACAAACTGGTTTGTGTTTCCACATTTGGGAGACACACTCACAAATTCTGTCAGATTATCCTTAAGAACTGGTATTTGCTATCAAACCTGGACCAACCAATGGATCCACCACTTTTTGCAATGAAGAAGAACGGCGGCATAGGACAACAAATAGTAAGGGCAGATGTCTTTCCATCAACTAAGAAAAAAGTCCTTATATCACAATGGAACCTCAGACCCATTGAGGGACACCACAAGTGTGGATTCTGCTCCATGTGCGAAACCAAAGTTTTGGGCACCGAATTAATCTATCGGAATGTTAAATGGACACAGAAAGAGTTTACATACTGTAAAACGAAAAATGTAATTTACCCAGTAGTATGCCCTTGTCCAAAACTCTACGTCTGCAAGACGAATCAAGAAGTAAGACAAAGACTAGTGCAACAGCGGTCCAGGATAAAAAACAAAGTCATCACTGCCCCAATGGTTAATCATTTCATAGAGATGAAACGTAGTGAGAGAGACTTCAAATGGACTGTTCTGTGTAAAATAAAACCAAGCTCAAGAGGAGGGGATATGGAATCAGAATTGTTGAGGAAAGAAGCATATCTGATCTTAAAATTCAACAACACAGTCCAAGGATTGAATAAAATGTCAGAAATTGGGAAAGCATGATGGGATTCACATATAGCCGGAAAATATATGCCCCACAGCTTATGATCACCTCATGGCATCTTGCACCTGTCAACAGTGTAAAACACCACTCTACTCGAGTTGCAGAAATTCTAAAAATAAATACTTAAAACAGACTGACCAGTTTCACAAGATGTAATTGAGCGTCATTAATTAAGAATAACACTCGGATTGAGTCACACATCAATGTGCATATATTCCCATATAAATACCCATAAGAGACCGACCAGTTCCATAAGGTACAATTGAGCGTCATGACGAAGAACAATAACCTGAGAGAAATGCTCATCAGTCAAAACATTTAGAAATAATCAGGGTAGGATCATCCAGCTTTAAAAGGTTTGAATGTGCTACATGATCTAATAATAATCTCTTCAACACGTCTTTAAGAAACCAGAGTAAAATGGAGGAATTCAGCGATCAAAGCCTACAAAATCCACACGCCACTGCAGTGGCAAATTAGTCTTCAAAATGACCGGCAAATCAGCTTCACTTCACCGGAGAAGCACGAACAGACAGGACGACAGTACGGCCAAGTCCGACTGATGGAAAAGTGAGTAAACTCTGGAAAAATAGAAATAACACAATTATTATGTTCAATATGCCCTAGACGCATAGATCACACTGCGTTCTCATTTCAGGACAGATTGAATTGTTTGGGTCCGCTAGCCTGATTTCGTTCGCGAAAAGTATTGCTATGGCTTGCATCACTCCAGAGCAAGTGAAATCCTTATTAAAGCTACAAAGGTAAGTGGATGTACAACTTTTGACAAAAACGCCGAAACGTCTTTACTCAATAGAGCACATTCAGCGGCTCCGCAAACAGGAAGTCATGACATCATATTTTATTGATTTATTGCAGTTACAAAAGCCCATGAACAAAAATGAAAAACAACTAGAAAAAAGTGCCCCGGTGTACAAATAAGCTGCTCCAAGACGGCAGGACATATTAAGTCGATACCATACGTTACGAAATTTGATGAAGTAAGTTCAAAAGGATGCAACTTATCTAGACTAGAACAAACTATCGTTAAGCCAACCAAAAGGCTAAACCATGATTTTCCCTCTGTGTTTAGAAACGCCTGATCCACAGGCTGAATATTTCAGAAAAATTAAGGATTCATGAACCCATAAGATCAGCAAATATAAATATCAGGAGGATTGCAGGTAATTGCCCTAACTCAGTAAAATGACTGAAAACTAATGGAGAGTAGAATAAATACAAATAAAGCATTCTGGATCTTTCTTTCCAGACTACATTCAGTCCCAAGGCCCTGAGGAGAACTCCAAAACTAAGATGGGGCCCGAAACGCGTCGGCATCCATTGCTGCTGGGTCAACATAATCACTAAAAAAAATTTAACAGCAGGGAGCAAGCCAAAATTAATTGCCTTTGTAGTCTAGCAATTTGTACCCAGTAGCCAACAACCTTTCGAGTAGAAACACAAAAGTAGTATGGTATATTTAAATACTAGACTGTTGTATCCAATAGTGACTGGATTTAACCTGAATACATTTCCATTTATGTTCTATGTATATATTAAATGTATTTTCATTTACGTTGTGTGTATATACTGTCTTGGGAAAATGTGTTTAGTACATGTAAATGAGTGTGAAGGTGGTGCGTCTGATAGATGGACATTCTTCACAAATTAAATGAATCAATCCCAAAAAAGTTTTAAAAGAGAAGCTAATAAATGCTCAAGAACATTTGAATAAGCGAATGATCCTAGTCTGTTAAATTCATTCAAGCAATAGAAAAGTGAAGTTTGGGTTCTCTCTTTGTTACTTATTTAGGGCATTCATACTCCGTTGTAAACCCATTGGTGTTTTACTTAATAGGACTATATCATCCGCATATTGTAGACAGCCCAACTTCTCTTCCACAAGCAATGGTGGATGGTTATTTTCTAAATCCAAAGTGTGCAATATCTGATAGGTATAAATTAAACAGTCTTGGGGCCAGAACACATCCTTGTTTGAGACCTATATTTGTCCTGATTTTAGATGTTACACGGGTTCCATCCCCTGTTTTCACTTGGGCCCATGTTTGCGTATATAGTTCAACAATTGCCCTTAATAAATCTTCCGGTATTCCCCATTCCTCCAATACCTGAAGACTTATTAAGGGCAATTGTGTAATTAGATTTACAAACATGGGCCCAAGACAAAATAGGGGATGGAACCCAACTCTGCGTGTATGTCACTATGTGAGTGTAGAATTGTACCAATGGGCGAGAGCTGGCCAGCAATTGGACTTCTAGGGCAGTCCTGGCGGATTAGCCAGGAAAGTAGGGGACCTGCTCTATCTGCCACAGCATGAGTTTTGGCATAGTTGTGGAGTGTGACCTCTCCAATAGGGCTGCACGTTCAGCATGCGCCTCTGTCAAGCATTGCCTCCCAATGAGGCTACCCTCCACTGGTGTTTCCAACTGCAATAGTTTGTGTTCTAAACTTTTCAGGTCAGTTTCTAACACTTTGTGAATATTCCAAGTCAGACCTAGGCATGTACCATTTATTGTGACTTTAATGCGTCCCATTCCAGTGAACGTGTGTCCGTCGTGTTGATGTTACCCTCAAAGTAGCCTGCAATGGCTGTGTTTATCGAATCATGGAACAGGGGATCTTCCAGCGCAGCTGGCTGCAGCCGCCAAGTTGGAATCGGAGGGCGTGGTGTTATCCATGCCAGTTGCACATGTGGGTTATGATCCAAATGGGTCAGTATGTGTAATGTGTTGTGCGACCTCCTGCGTGCCTACTTGTTTATCCTGACGTGTAAGGCGTGTGGTGCGGAGTAGAAGGAATATATCGTTGTCAAAGCATTTAGTCTGCGCCAAATGTTTACTAGGTCCCAGTTATCTAGCTCGCTTGTAAGTGTTCTAGTATTAGATGAGGCTGCCGTGTGGGGCAAGGGGGGAAAACAAGTGATCTAAGTGTACATCTAGCACTCCATTAAAGTCGCCCCCTAGTAACCATTGTATCCCACTCCATTGTGAAACCACTCTGGAGAGGACATCCAGATACACTGACTGGTCTATGTTAGGAGTATAGAGGCTGACAAGAAGCACCTGCCTACCATCCAATCTGCCCAGCACAAAGGCGTATCTACTCTCTGGGTCCACTACCACATTTTCCGTAAGAAATGGGACGCTTGACCTGACCCACACCCGCGCCCAGCGTACATATGAGGAAAATCTTGTGACAAATAACTGTCTGTGCCAGAGGCGCTACAGATTCAGCGTGACTCAGATGGGACTCTTGGAGCAACACAATATCTACCTGGTGATGCTTCAGATAAGAGTATATAGCATAGCGGCGTACTCTAGCATGTATGCCACGCACATTCCAGGTCATTAATTTAAAATTCTTTATTTAGCTAAATAGAAGGATGGGGGCCTGTGAGGTCTGTGTCAGGAGCAACATGTATGCGCACTTGTGTGAATATGTCTGAACTGAGCTGCTGCAAGGAGAAAACTGAGCCATTGTATGTGCACAAACTGAGTACAGAGAATATCACAAAACTTAACATCTCATTTACAAAAGGAGCAGAACACCATCCGGGAGCCCACCTAAACCAAGGCTGAATAGACATTTTCCCACCAACTGATGTGTGAATGCAAGGGGGGAGAAAGCCTACAGGTGTGACTCGCTATGGACCTCCTTCTCTTATATTGAATATGGTAATTGCTGACAGTAATATTTAACCCTTTTGCTGCTGATGACGAGCTCAGCTCGTCATCACCCACGGGTGTCGTGTGCTGATGACGAGCTGAGCTCGTCATGAATAATGGTATTCAAGGATCTGCAGCACAGGGCAAAAATCCCCGCAGCAGCCATGTGGTTAAGCTGTTGTTAACATGGTTTAGCAGATGACGATGGGAATGCGGCTCAGGGGTAACTCTCGAGTGTTCATGAAAATGCATCCAGTGTGAATTTCTTTTGTGCGACTATTAGATTGAGAGGTAAGGGGGGAGAAAGTCTGCTGTGGGTGTACTCCTATTTGATCAAATGATATCATCTGATGTCTGTGGTGTCCCCTCCAGTGGGGGGAGTGAATCCAGCTGAGAGGACCATGTTGCAATGAAGTTATCATTACTAGAAGAATGCATTGATTAGTTGTCTGGACTTTGTGTCCGCAACAGCTTGTTTCAATACTTGGCGGCCCTCCATAATTATTTGCTTCAGGTCTGGTGCAGCACCAGACAATGGGTCCGACGCATGGCAGCACAGCATCTGCGGCGTTGGGTCCATGCTCCCGCCGCCGTCTCCTCTGTATCTGACCTCGTTCTTCCAGCTACAGGTGGGCCCTATGTCTCCAACCATCCCAGTTGTCCTCCGATGAATCGAAGAAATGCATAACTCCATCAGTGATTATCCGAAGTCTGGTTTGGTAGAGCAACGTATATTTTGAGCCTACATTGCACTGTGGTGAAAGTACTTCATTGTTTTTGCATCGCTGTAGTGTAGTCCAGGTAAACAAGACACATGAATTTCCCAATATCACCTCTGGGAGCTTCCTTGCCTCACGCAATACAGAGTCCCTGTCACAGAAGTGCAGCACTTTGAACACCATTGGTCAGGGTCGAGAACCAGGCGGCGCGCCGGACCTTTGGGAGCACGCTCAATAGTGAAATACGAAGAAAGCACGTGCAGGGCTAGTATGTGGTGTAGCCAGCCCTCAACATAAGCAACAGCATTAACTTTCTTCTGATCCTTCCGGTAGCCCTATGATATATATATTAATACTCCTTTATCTCCCCTCTGCATCTTTCGCTCTCTGTTCCAGCTTGTGAACCCGCTCCTTCAACATCTTCAGTGAAGTGTCCATGTTTCACGATGCAGGCTGGAGTTCCCCCATGGTGCGCTTTGTAGACATGACTTTGTCTGCGAGTTTACAATGGTCTGCCTGCATCAGCGTCAAGTCAGTGACCACACTATCTATCCCTGACTCCAAGAAAGTTATGGAATTTTCTATAGCCGTCAGTAGGGCATCAAATGTGATCTCCATGGCCGCCAATAGGCCCGGGGCAAAGAGCCTGAAGCATCTCCTGCTGATGCGGCATGTATCCCGCCATTGCACGCAGAAGTGCCCGTACCATAACAGACTAATTTCCATTGGTGTGCCGTATGCAGGTCATGGTGAGGAATGTGACAGAAATAGTAAGGAGTAGCTGTATAAGCTGGAGCAGGGTAGAGCAATCAAGCTGCATGGCTGTGGCCCACAGCAGCCCCCGTCTGGTGACTATGGGTGGCAAGGGGAATCAGAGCTACACCTGAACCAAAGTAAACAGGCCCCTCCACCCAATGTCTAGCCACCGGTCGCATCAAAGAACGCCCTATATCCCACTCACCTGCCCACAGTGCATGCCCCATCAACTGCCTCATACAATTTTCAATCACAGTTGTCTGAACAGGAAACACCAGCTATAGCACACATGCGTCCTTAATACAAGTATCTGGCAAAAACAGTAATGCAGGGTGGACTGGGCCTGAATCAACCCAGGGAACTCCCAGCTGCACTGCGCCTCATCACTGTGAGAAGTTGGCCTGGTATATGATGCTCACTAGTTCTAGTGATCACCTTGTACCATGCCAAGCATCCCTTATGATGATTGGTTGTAAGTCAACCTTATAGACCAGCTATCCTAGAGGTAGCGTGGACAAAGCAGTCGTAGGCTAAACTCTGTAAGGCATGTGAAGCAAGCTGTTTTACCATACACAAATCCCTTGAATACCAAATAAAAGGACACCACACAGATATATATTGAAAATATATATATATTTACTTACTACAAATATTCCCTATACTCTTTATGAGCACAGAAGCAAATGCGGTAAAACAAAACACAGTTTAAATACACAAAAGTTGCACAATATGGATGAGCCCTAGGGGCCACCTAAACCATATACTTAAATAGTGGTATAAGAACCACCTAGATGAAAGGAAGTAGGCCTAGGGCCTTGGGAATCGCTGGAGCTGTTCGGGACTAACAGTGAAGAAGTCGGGAAAGGCCCGCGGGACTCGGGTGCAGCGCTTAAAGTGCACGCATACACCAATGCAACGTCAATGGTGCGTAAAAGTTACAAAGTTAGTGTTTAAGGAACCTTCCGAGTGACCTATAAGGATAAAACTTTAGACCTAGACACTAGAGGTGTATACCAGTGTAGGAACACCGGCGTTGCTGAGTTACCTCACCCACAGGAAGCGGGTGCACAGATGCGAAGTAGTGTCTGGTTTCGTCACGCAGGTCGATGGTGCCTGTGATGAAGATGCTGCAGACGGGTCGTCGAGGAGAGTTCCGGTGGATCCAAGGGTGGATCCGAAGTGGTGAAGACCTGAAAGCAGAGGGGACAATGTTCAAAGTCACTAGCCAGTGACTACCGTGTAACCAGAATGGAACCAGGCAATGTCGGGTGCAAACAGGCGATGAGGTGTAGCTTGTCTCCTCAGCCACTTGGACACGAAGAGGTCAAGGACGTCCAGGAGTCGGATCACGAGCTGTCCCACGAAGGCTCTAGCTGATGGCGGTGTCGGCAACTTGATTGGCGCAAACAGGCCTTGGCTAATGCAAGCCACGCAGGAAGTGAAGAAAGCTTATCACTCGGACCAGCAAGGTCAGAGCGGGTGCTCCTTTTTACAGGAGCGAGGGTAAGTCTGGAGCAACCAGACCCGCTGTGTAAATTGTAGGTTTCGTCGCCAAGATGGCCGCGAGCCACGTGGCAAGTGGCCGGGATGGCGCGTCGAGTGGCAAAGTGCAAAAGGGCCCCACGCAGATCGTGGAGATGCTGGGGGGCTGATCTTCGGTGCAAATGCTGCTCGGTTGTGGGGCTTCTGAAACTCCAAAGCACAGCGTCGAGGGTGCCTCGTGTGCTGCGCAGTCAGCTTCTCGGGGGTCTTTCGAGATGTCCGGTCCCACGTCTCTCAGTGCCTCCACTTGTCCCTTCTTTGCAGGGACTGTGGATCGGGCTGTGAGATGTCTGGGAGTCTGGGTCTCATCGGGCTCTGGGCTCGGGCTCCGGCAGGAGGCGGCGGCAAAGCAGACGTCGAGTTGCTGGATGGTGCCTGTGTTCACAGGGTGGCCACTCCTTGGCCACAAGGGAGATGCTCTTCAGTCTTCTGTGCAGCAGAATGTCGAAGTCCAGGCATCTTCTTAGTTTCAAGTTGATTTCAGGATGATCTGAGGTGCTATGGCACTACTCCCACTCTTATTCCTAATCTGAGGGGTGGATCACCTGCTAGGTCCCTCCTCTGGGTGGGACCAGGAAGGGGGGCGGTTACACCCCCTTTCCTTTGTCCAGCTCCATGCCAGGACTGGGGCTGGAAAGCCCCAGCGCTGGTTTGGACTGGCTTATGCACGAGAACACCTTGTGTGCCCCAGGCATGTCTGATTCTATTCAGCACTGTCCTACCCAATACACAAAATCCTCTCTGGGGTGGTGCTCGCACCTCCCAAGGCAGGAAACCCTTTTTCCAAGCCTCCCTCGCTGGAAGGACTCCCAGCAGCAGGAGGTCAGACTTGTGTCTGTGCCGGCAGCATCCATTTTGTGATGCTGAGGCTCGGGTTAACTTTAACCGGGGTTCAGGTTATGTACATGTCGTGTCCCTCTAGAAGGGTGGAATGCTATCCCCGTTGACAGAACTGTCGAGGGGATAGTATTCCAAATCGTATGACACCTTACTCGACATGTTTTGATAAAGCCAAACCAAAGTTAGCATATAACTGCGAGGATTATAATGCACTTAAGAGTATATGGTATGGCAATATCCCGGAACAGCTAAGGGAGTTGTTCCCGACAACTGCAGACAGGCTCAGCTCATGCTAGAGCACCATCTCACATAAAACCAAGCACTCTGCCTCCAGGATTGTTAAGGCCTGCCATAGGAGTGACTTATAGGTTACTATGTATCCAGATAGGTTAGATATAGGTATACTATATCTAAGTAAGAGGTGATTACACCAACTTACCCCAGCTGAGTGATCAGCCAGTTGTGTCAAATATGGAGGCCAGGCCAGGGGTGGCACAATACATGCTGCAGCCCCTGGTAGGCCTTGGTGACACCTATGCCCTGGGTACCTATGGTACACTGTTACAAGGGCCTATAAGGTGAACCAGTTCCAATTTTGTATGCACCTAAGGTACATGGAGTCCATTTTACGGAGAGAGCAATTAGCCTGGGGCCCTGAATAGCAGGATCCCAGGCCAACTATGTCAAAAACCAGCTAAACACCAGGCAAAAAGTTTAGGGGTAACCATAGTCAGATATCCACCTTGCTACAATCACATCAGTGCATAATCCTTGTGTGAGTGTCAATGCGCGCAATAACCACACTCAGCCATCAGCAGACCACGTGTATGTAAGGAGGCTTCTGCTGAGGGTTCCACACATGATGGGTAAGTCCAGCACTGCAACTATGCGGGCAATCCACTGTTCCCAACCAGGCCAACAAATACCGCAGGGTCTTGGGCCAATACGACCCCTAGGCCCTCCAGCAGTCACTCCACCCAAAGAGACACAGGCAACCCACGACTCTGCTCCCGGTCTATATGAAGGGCCACTGTTATATGAGAGCCTCAGTATATATCCCCCGCACAGGAACAGGTATAGCCAGCAGCTTCGCATTTCCTCACCAATTATAGCGTCACCAGTTCCCTGTATGGCACAAATTGCATGGGACCAGCAGGGTGTGCCTCTCACATATATGGTGACCGTGGGTCATATCTAAAATAGATCCTAATGGTCTCCCCTGCAGGACCTGGGTCTATCCCGACCCCCGGGTCCAGCAGCAATCACATACATTTAAGGGGCATAGGTTGAATGAGATTGCTCGCCTGGGCCTCGCACAGCAGATCTAAACTGCACTCCAGCACTTGGGTATGCTCACAGTACTTAAAGCCTCTTCCAGTCCCTGCAACTTTGTCTTTACAACTAGGGCAATCAGTAGTAGGCTAAGGGAGACACACCACAGGCCCGGTGGCTACAGCGAGGCTACAGTTAAGCCATAGCTGATTCTCTCGCAAGGCCTGGGCCCGACATGACCCCTGGAACTTGCAGCAGCATATGGGCCGATCCCTGTACTCGCGTCCATATCTCAAATGCCCACCAGACAAATGGCTGGCTTCATGGGCCGGCCTTGGGCCAGTCCGCCCTCCGGGTCGGACCCCACCCCGCTGCTACACACCGATAAGGTCTCAGGCTTGCTGCTGCAAGCACAGCGTCCTCACTTGCATTATCAGTGTGGGTGCAGCACCCCTGTACCTGCTCGATCCACAGCAGAGCACTCGCAGGGGAGGCCACGCTCCATCCCAACCTTTGTCCACGTCTGGCCTCTGGTGTTCCACAGGGACCACCGCCGCTGGTTTCCAGTCCTGGGCACCCTCCGCCAGCAGCTCCCGGCACAGCATGCTAGGTGGTCACTGGGAGAGGCACCTGAAACAGTGTCCCTCGACGTCACACACCAGGTCCTGCACGTCAGGAAAGTAGGCACCAGTCCAGTGTCACAAGGTTGTGACCCACAATCAGTGATGGCTGCAATTTCGCCTGGGCCGCGCATCTGACAGCTCCAACTCCCTCTCAGGTGTGAAGTATGGCGCAGGGAGCCGCCACAGGGCTCGGCATTCTTAGATGGCCAGCAGTGCTAATGATAATTGCTGGATAATAGGGTTCAAAGGCAGAGCCTCTTCAGAGTGCTTCCGCCATCTTGGCCCTGTTGGCCGCACCCCCTTTGTGCATGATTGATAATGTATGCTTAATTTGTAATCACTAATTTTATTAAAAAGCAATTCGAAGACTAAAACTGTGCAGGGCCCTCCTTTACCCAACTATAAGCCAGTGGATGGGTGAGGAAGAAGACTGAGTAGTAAGGAGAGTGGTTCATGTAGGGCAATATACTAATGGAATAGATTCATTATTCAGAGGCCCAGATGGTTCATGGTGTAAATTCTTGGTGTTTTTGGTGTTGGTGATATTGATTTAGTTTTTTTAGTATGTCATTTGCTCCAAGATATCTAGCAACATTGTTCTCTGTTTCAAATTGGAAGATCCTTCTAGGTCTGCCATGCCAGCGTAGCTAACATTTATTTGAAATATACATAGAGTAAGCTTTGGCTTCACACCGGTGGGCTGTTAAATGCATCATTCTTGTCAGACGCAGATACTTACATAGTCAGAGTGTAACACCTCGCCCCCCACAACTGTTCTAGCAGCCAAAGACGATTACTAGCAAACTGCCAAGTATAGTGGGTTTGGGATGCTGGGGAATAGAGATGGTGCGGTCATAGCTTCTTTCTGCTTATGCAACTCTTGCAACAGTTCTATAGTATTAGAAGTGTGAAGCCTTCTACCTGTGGAAATAGATCGTACTTCAAAAGCTAAATATAATAGATCCCCCTAAAATGTTTGCTAGGTTAAAAAATATAATTAGAGAGTTTAATTTGCTTGGTATCTGGCGAAGTAAGAAAGGGGAAACCAGAGATTTTACGTTTTACAGTAAAAAATATAAGCACCATTCACAAATTGATTATTTCCTTATAGATTAGGAGTTATTTACAGAGGTGGAGACAATAAATCATATCCCTGCTATATTATCAGATCATTCAGCAGTAGTTATGACATTGGGGCTGAGGCAAAAATAGGTACATAGTAGATAGGACCATATTATTGAATGAAGAAGTGACTATTGAGTTAGGGAAAAAGACGGATGAGTATTTTAAGTTTAATATAGGCACAGCCAAGGACCAGATAGTATGGGAGGCTTTTAAAGCCTATATAAGGGGTTACTTGGCTCCACAATGGCGGAAGGAGGAAAGCCTTGAAAAAAGATGAAGCAGATAAAATAAGATCAAGGAAAAGAAGAATTACAGAAAGCATCAATGGAGAATTTAGGCACAGCCCGACATTTCGAGAAAGATTTGGAGATTCTACAGGTTGAATTTCAGGCTACCTTAGACAAGAAGCTTTTAGATAGGTGGAAAGTTAGCAAGCTTCATCATTTTGCATATAGGGAGAAATGTAGCTCTCTATTGGCATGGAAAGCCAAAACAAATAGAGCAAGGAATATGATAAAGAACTTAGTCAAAAGGGGATTGAGAGCAATCATACACACGGATGAAGAGATCCGTGAAGGAGCCCTAAGCTTCATGAGTGAATTGTATAAGGAGGATATCACGCCAGGGCAAGAGATCATTCAGAAGTGGTTAAAATCAATCACACTCCCTCAGCTGCCTGAGGAAGATAAGGCTTTCTTGCAAGCAGGTATTACTGAGGAAGAAGTAAGAGCACAATGTAAAAAGATGGCAAGAGGAAAAGCAGCAGGCCCGGATGGGCTCCCAATAGAGCTGTATCTATGTATTTTGGATAAGGTTGTGCCAATTAAAAAAAAATCTGTTTAATAAAATGTATATAGGAGGGGAAATGCCACCCTGCTCATGGGCGGAAGCTACAGTTACACTTATATTAAAACCAAATAAAGACCCCCAGAAGATAGTCTTATAGGTAGGGCAATATACTAATGGAATAGATTCATTGTTCAGAGGCCCAGATGGTTCGTGGTGTAAGTTCTTGGTGTTTTTGGTGATGTTGATTGACTTTTTTTTAGTATGTCATTTGCTCCAAGATATCTAGCAACATTGTTCTCTGTTTCAAATTGGATGCTCCTTCTAGGTCTGCCATGCCAGCGTAGCTAACATTTATTTGAAATATACATAGAGGAGGCTTTGGCTTCACCCTAGTTGGCTGTTAAATGCATCATTCTTGTCAGACGCAGATACTTACACAGTCCGAGTGTAAAACCTCACCACCCACAACTTGTTCTAGCAGCCAAAGACGATCACCAGCAAACTGCGAAGTATACGGGGTTTGGGATGCTGGGGAATAGAGATGGTGCGGTCATAGCTTCTTTCTGCTTATGCAACTCTTGCAACAGTTCTATAATATTAGAAGTGTGAAGCCTTCTACCTGTGGTTGAATCTGCATGGAACGTTGCAGAAATTGGTTGCAAATTAACTCACCCAGCTCTTAGAAATTGGGCATCACTACTTGTGATCTGTGTCAAGAAATAATATCCATAACATTTCAGTGTCCAAAGGTAGCACCAAACACACAAACGTTCTCAAACATTCCTTCAAAAATTCACATAACTTGCATTTTGGCATTTTATGAGTCTCAGCCAATCACTATTATCACAATAACTGTTCTCTTTCTTGTTTTGTTTTCCTTTTCATACATAATTACACTTTAAGAATTGAAAGGCTGGCAAGTTCCACTTTGACCAACTCTGTTTCTAGCATGCTTAGAATGTGTTATGAATGCCCCCACTTTATTAATCAATGCTCTCAAATCACCCGATCTGAGTACTTATCCAGATACATGCACAAAAGGTGTAACATTCAGGACTTTTTTTCAGCCAGTCCAAGAATCATTGCAGCTAACCTTCTTCAAGGCAATTCAAGGTTCTGTCCTCAGTAACTCTGGATGTCTCTCATGTGTTTGTTTCCATTCCAGATTAACTTGCAAACAATAGTTATACTTATTTCAACATTGCAGCACCTTCCTGAGCAGGGACATATAACTGCTGTATCCTTCTCTTCTCCTCAAGTGCAGAACCTCATTGACTAGCGGTTGGCTTCAGGGGTGGTTCCCTTTTATAGATGTATCGCTCTCTGTTACAATCAAATCGTACGATAGCCTCCAACTCTTGCGAGATTCAAGATGGTGGCCGCCACAGCTTGCCATCGCGTCCTGATCCATGCCACCTCATCCTGAACAGCGAGGAATCCCGCTCTTCACAAAAGGCCCAAAGTGCCACAGGCCACAAAAGGATGCTTGTTTGCCCAACCTGCAGCACAAGTTGTGAATGTGCAGTGGGTGTCGAAACGACACCCACCAACTGGTCCGAGTGGGATCGTGGGGATTGGGGGTCTGATACTTCTGCTTCTTGTTTAGATCTTGCATTGCAGTGCACAGGTGTATTTTTAGATCTGAGAAGTACACTCAATCCTCAAACCTTCTTTGTACGAATACATTAATCCCTAGCTTGTAATTTAATTTTATTCAGTACACTTTTTTAATGTTTTTTGTCAGGTTAAAGGCGACCTATTACCAACAACAACTTTACTATCCGTGTTATCACCAACATTTTTGCTACCATTAACACCACTGCTATTGCAATATTCATTACCACTACAACTTCCCATTACCACCTGCACCATAAGCCCCCCACACACACAATTAACAGCAGCCTTACCACCACCACCAATGCCAATATCATTGCACTTGTGTTTGGCTGCGTTACCACATGAATGTCAGACCCTCTTCGATTGGCCGGTTCTTGTTGAAATCCAAAGTAGGTGTGGTGTAAGTACTTGGTCTGTGGGTGTCCTGACTTTGTGCCCAGCGTTTTTGACATACAGCCGCCACTTCTGAGTGCAATGTTGAAATGTGGTTTGTAGCTAAATGATATCAGCATCCCTGCATAACTATTGCCCATTATCTCAGTAGAGTGAACACGTGGAGTAACGTTCAGGGGTTATGCATACATCCATGCCACTTGCTGGTATCTTTCACTCATTCTGTTTCTCTTTGTCTGCAGGTATGATGAGATGGGTGTCCTCTTTACCATTCTGATCAGTGACACCACCCTTGAAAAAGGAGTGGTCCATCTACGAAATCGAGACACCACAATCAAAGAAATGATGCACATCGCAAAAGTGAAATACTTTCTCGCACAGTACATTGTTGCAGCTAAACATTTATAATGCTTTCATAGGGAATAATGAACATTTCTAATAAAACACTTGAACAACAAGTTGGTGTTTTAACTGCTCGTCTGTCAATACATTTTTTTGTGAAATGTTACAAGACTACTGCAAGCCACCGGAGTACTTAACATGTCTCTTGACCAAAGTTTTATACTTGGCACAATGCTGTCTTTGACATGACGTTGATTCTGTGTTGCAGCTTAAAATAAGATAGTGCAGTTTCCTACTCCTCGTCATCTTGTTCTCCTTGCTTCCCCAGTGGTTTGCACCAAAAACGTCCTTTTGAAAAAGATGCTGTGGCTTTAAGAGACTGAAATAAGTTCTTAACTTAGCAGGTTTGGACCCAGAAGTATTCGCACTATCCTCCTCCTCACCCCTTGCTTGCCTCGTTCACTTTTTTTACACGAAGCACCAAGAGATGGAACTATGTGTCCTGTTTTACACGTTTATTTGGTCTTGACTGAAAGTGATTCAGTTTTTCGGTCGAGCCTTGCGGCTGCGTGCATGCGCTGTTTGCTCTGCGGGACATGCTGTTTTAGGGTATGCAGTGGAAGCCCCGCCCACTCTCCGCCCATATTTGTTATTGGCTTGTGTCATTGTCCTTCCTAAATGCTCGCTTCTGATTTGAAAATAGGCTTGTTAGTCCCACCTTGATACCGCCTTGTCTCCATTTGTTACCCCCCATAAGGACTGGATCTTTTGCTTGGCTTGTTACACGGTCTGCATTATAAGGGGAGGAAGCACTATTTTGTTTATTGGAAGGGACAATGGCGGCCAATTTTCTTATACAGCGCTATGCGCTCTAAATTGAATGCTGAGCACGGTGTCCACTTTAGGGACACCGCACTCAGTTTAAATTTTTTTTTAAAACTTTGATGAGCTCGGCGCCCGCTCAACAGGGCCACCGTGCTATGTTTATTTTTTGTTTTGTAAAACTAATTTAAAGCTTCCTGCATTACATTAAGAGTCGAGATTTCAGACACAATTGTGATGCAATCTATTAACAACCAGTAGTGTTGGAAACAGTGGCAAAGGGCGTGTGTGATCTTGGATGACTCACCCTGTTACAGCGCTATACACTCTAAATTGTATGCTGAGCACGGCGTCCGCTTTAGGGACACCGCACTCAGTTTACATGTTTTTAAAAACTTTTATTAACGTTTATATTAGTGTTTTGCAACTATATACCCTTATTTAAAGAATCTCACTTATTCGAGTTTTTCTGTCCGTAACTGAACGTGGGGATTCAGATCTGATCTGTAATGTCCGATGTTCTTGGCTTTTCAAAGAGTTTTTGATGTATTTCTTCCATTTCCATAGCCCTGTGCTTACATGGAGTTGACAGTCCATTTTCTATGCTTAGAACGGACGGGCAAAAGTCCAAAGTAGTGTTTCCATTGCTTGGGCAATAGGGGATACCGAAAAAGGGGGTCTCGCTGAACTATGCTGCGTGTGGCTGCTGTCAGAGGCTGGGACCTCTGCTCCAGGACTCTGGGCCTGGGTTCCCTGAGGTCCGTCACGAGCATCACTATGCATTGCCTCAAATCATGTCTGGCAGATGAGCCTCTGGGGATCAAAGTGCAGTGGCTCAGCCCCAACAGAAGGTGACCCTTAGGGCTTTGTTAGAGAGTGAGAAGGAGGAGGTCCTGTTTGACTTGTGTGCACACTAACAGGCGTATGAGCAGGGGAATATTGACCTGGCCAGAGACCCCTCCTCGGGAGGGCAATACACCGGAGTGGAACCCATGGGACTGCTCTGGAGCCATTGCCCAGCAGTGCTCGAGCACCCGTATGAAAGGCTGGAAAATAGATGTGATGAAGACCCCCATGGTCTTAGAATTACTAGCCCACCAGGTCCACTCCCAGCCCAAGCAGCTCCCTGAACAGGTAATTGCAAAGGTGAAGGCAGAGAGGTGGTTTGCAGCTCCAGGAGTGCCGAGGATTAGACTGAGAGAGGGTGCTATGAGAGGAAGCCTGTTTATGCCTCTAGGTAACTTAAGCACAGTCTGAAACATGTTAAACATGATTGCATTTGTGTCTCTAAAATGATTACGTTCGGAGATCTGACATGTGTGGTGTGACCAGTCCATTCAATCCAAGTATTTTCTTTGCCTTCTGGTATTCCCAGATTTGATGAAAGGAACACAAAGCCTTTTTATCCTCCCTAGACGCGTAAATTGATAAGCATGAAACTGAGTATCAATTACATAAGTTATTTACAGTGCTTAGAACCCGCAGAAGTGATTTATGAAACACTAGTACTAGAAAGCAAAGATTATTACAAGACAATTTGCATCACTGGAGCAGTGGCGGCTACTCCACAATGGCGGAGGAGTGTCGCCCTACTGCCGGGCTCGGAGTCAATTTTTTAATTTCCATGGGTCGGTCACTAGTAGTCACAGTGCGGAGATGGGGTGATTCGGGCGCTATAGAAATCATATAAATACATAAATAAAATAGAAATAAAGCAATATTCTTGCATCTTTTTATTTTGCATTTGCTGGCTCTTAGCCGACAGTGTTGGTTGGGGGGACCTAGGCATGAGAGGGGGAGGAGGAGTGCTACATGCCCTCCACTCCCTAAGTGTGCATATGTGTTTTGGCTGGCCGTCTCAGGCCGATCAAAACACACATGCACACTTAGATTTTCTCCAGGCCAGCACCATTGAGCTGGATAAACCCCTCAGACTCCCTGGTCTGAGCAGGGCGTCTTTCCTGCCTGCCCAGACCAAGTCCTCAAGGCACCTTCACATCCCTTTACCTCCATCCACCCCTCAATGCTCAAGTCACCCTCACCTCCCTTTACCTCTAACCACCCCAGAATCCTCAAGTCATCTTCACCCCCCTCTAACTTTACCAACCCCTCAACCCTCCTGTCACCCTCATCTCCCTTTACCTCTACCAACCCCTGAATCCCCAGTCCCGCGCACCTCCCTTTCACTCTAGCCACCCTGAACCCTTAACCTACCCTCACCTCCTTTTACCTCTACCGACCCAGAGTTCCTAAGTCTACTTCACCTTCCTTTACCTCTACCCATCCGGGCCTTTGTGACACTCTCCTTCCTTTACCACAACCCACTCCTGAACCCTCAAGTCACCCTCACCTCTTTTTACCTCTACAGACCAATGAATCCTCAAGTCACCCTCCCCTCCATTCAACTCTACCCATTTCGACCCTCAAGTCACTCTCCCTTTACCCCTACCGACCCCTGAGTCCTCAGGTGACTCTCACCTCCCTTTAACTCTACCTGCACTCGACCCTCAAGTCATCCTCACCTCCCTTTACCTCTACCGACCCGAGTTCTCAAGTCACCTTCACACCCCTTTACCTCTTCCCACCCCTGAAGCCTCAAGTCACCATCACCTCTTTTTACCTCTACCGACCAATGAATCCTCAAGTCACTCTCACCTCTCTTCAACTCTACTCACCTCCCTGTACCCCTTCCGACCCATTAATCCTCAAGTCACCCTCACCACCCTCCACTCCCTTTACTTCTACCCACCTCTGAGACCTCATGTCAACTTCAGTTTCCTTTACCTCTATCTACCCCATCACCCTAAAGTCTCCTTTACATCCCTCTATCTCTAACCACCCCTAAACCATAAAGTCACCCTCATCTCCCTTTACCTCTACCCATCCGTAAAACGTAAAATAACTTTTTTAAAATCACATTAAAAGTATATTATTTAAAAAAAAATACTTACCTGCATGAAAAAGTACTTTGTGGTAAAAGTACAAACATTGTTGTGCATGGTAAAGGTCCTGCTTGTTAAAGACGGCAATGAAAAGGCTGTTTACCCTGCGGCAGGACACACATTTTTTGGAGGCACTGTTGGTTATTTTATTCCCTTCAATATTTTGCCGAGCACCTACACCTCTTTGATGGTTTGCCCCCTCCCTTCCCACTCCCCCCACACCCTATGGTTTGTCTCGGCAGAGATAGAGCATGTGCTGTCGCTTGCAAGACATTTTGTGTACTTGGGTGTCTCAGAGCCTGTCAATTGCTTACCACTGGTTGTCTTCATCAACACTGTCTTTACCTTCCTTCTCTTTGGTCTGAAAGTGCCAGCTTCACTTTCTGTTTATCTGTTTATCATTACGGTGGAGCTTGGCCCAAGTACTTCTTCCCTAGCCCAGTGTCCTTCCACTGCTCACCGCATTCAAAAATACTATCACTGTGTAACACTGCCACCTACTGTTCAAAATGTATACATCAATCCTTAATACATTTTTAATGCCATTTGTCGTTTACACATTTTGTAGTATTTGAACATATTATATTTTTGGGGGGAGACCCCCCAAACCTCCTTTTTTTTTTAGTTATCTTCAAATGCATGGTTTTGACTTGCGTTGTAAAGGTATGCGTGCCAACAGTCTTTAAGATGTAAAAAATGCATGGAAAATGTCCTACGAAGTAAAGGCTGTTTCCCCTTTTAAACACAGTTGTGCCCATATTTACACAGATGGAGGAATTCCCACATCTAGGAGTATCTTGACATCTATAATGTAACTCATAATGTCTTTACTTCTGTCCTTGACTCCAACAAATCAGCACTTGTCTTTGGCTCAGCCAAATCAAAGTACTAGAATAACTCCATCAAATTTCTCAAATCCCATCGGCACAGCCTTTCAATCTACGAAACCCTTCTTATCTTTCCACAACACTGCTAAGTTAGCACTAAGTGATTATACCCTGCACAAGATGCCAGAGATTCCCCCAGAAGTGTACAGGGTTTAGTGTAAACCCAAAATGCTCTATTTGTGGTAGTGTGGTCGAGCAGCCTTCGGCCTAACACAGAGGAGTGTATGACATTTGCTATGCACACAGTGACTAATAAATGACACACAACTCAAAAAGGAGATCCACACCAATTAAAAAAAAATAAACTTCTTTCAAGTTTTATGTTAAGACCAAGATGTACGCTAAACGGTACGTACGTTTTTCAGGAAAAATACGTTACACTATATAAAGTGGAAACTTAATGCAATTTTCAGGCTTTGCAATGTTAACCCATGGGCAGAAAACAAGAATGCAGCTTTGCAGGTAAGTACTTGACTTACGAATTCAGTCTCTGGGATCAACACCAGGCAAGGTTCAAATTAGCAGCAAGACTGCACCCTCAACTGCACAGGGGCGGTCGTATGCAGAGGTCAAATTCGGGGTCAGGCACCCAATGCTAATCAATGGAGATGGAATATTGTATTGTAATTGCATTTATATAGCGCTTACTACCCCCGACGAGGCGCCAAAGCAATTTTTCAGCGACTAGCACGCTATTCCGGAACCCATAAAGGATTAGTGGTAAATTAGTATAGTGAAAATATGAAAGTAATTTGAGTGGTGGATATGTTAGTCAGTTCTTTAGATTGAAAAGGATAGTGGAGGGATAGAGAAGGGAAGAAGGTTTGCATTTCTATAGAGCTTGCTACCCCTGATGGGGTGTTGAAGCCCTTTTTCAGCCAGTAGTATGCTACTCTGGAACCCTTACAGTGTTAGTGGCGTATTAGTATAGTGAAACATGAAAGTAATTTGAGTGTTGAATATGTTAGTCAGTTCTTTGGATTTTAAAGGATAGTGAAGGGGTCGAAGAGATAAACAAAGTTTGCATTTATATAGAGCTTGCTCCCTCTGATGAGGTGTTGAAGTGCTTTTTCGGCTAGTAGCACGCTACTCCGGAACCCATAATGATCTAGTGGTGAATTAGTATTGTGAAATATGAAAGTAATCTGAGTAGTGGGTATGCTAACCTGTTATTTGTATTGAAAAGGATACTGGGGGAGAGAAGGGAGGGATTCACATGTTTTGTTGTTGCTCATAGCAGTAGGAGGAGGCTTGGGATGAGTAAAAGGGAGGTGAAGGGGAATGAGTAAAAGTGGTGGAGGGGAGGAGTCGGATGGAGGGTTTAGAGAGGCTTGTTTTGTGGGATCGGAATAGTAAAAGAGGTATGAGATGATGCAAGGAAGGGTGGAATAGGGAAAAGTCTCGAAAGGGTTATTTTTGGGGATCATAATAGTGATATGGGGTTTGGGATGAATGAGAGAGTGGAGTTAATGGATATGTATATAACTTGAATCGCTAGTTATGCACATCCTGTTCTCACTGTGGTACGTACCTGCAAAGGATTTCTACAACATTTGAATAGTACTTTGGTGCAGATTGCGTTGGCACACGTGTCACCATTGAGATTTCAAGCGTCTTTTTCCGCAGTTGCATGGAGGCGTGGACCTGTACAAATGAGGAAACACTTTGCCTCTGCACCTGTTCCTTATTGTCGATCTAGGAGCAGTGAGTGTGCCCTCCTAGGCCGACCCTTGGAAGGGAGGAGAGGGGATCCCAGGAACCCCTCAGACACCCATTTGCAGATGGGTGTAGTCAGCCATTGCACCCTCCTGATGGGGGTCTCCCTCTCCCCTTGAAAGGAAGGCTACTTGCCATGTGTATAGTGAAAAGTGGACTAGAGGCGTCACACAGCTGGTCCAACTTTAACTAATCCACTGCCACCAGGGCAAAGGCTAGTCTGCAGCTGTGCTAGAGCACCGCATGTATTGTAGTAGAGATTACTGAAATATTTATCCCACCCCTCAGCCCCTTTTCCAAATCAAAATTGTGGACTAATTAACAGCCACGTCACTAGATAGCACTCTACTACCTAATGCTGAAGCCTATAAAACAGAAATATTTTACTGCACTGCCTTAGTGGTTCTTAGTATCTCCTTCAATTAATCAAAACTGATCAGAGAGATGTTGAAATGTCATTGGACACCCTACTGACTCTCTCCCCATTCCCCCGACCCCCAGTAATCTCTCACAAGTGTGGAACCTTGAAACACTATTTCTTGCCACTATTTCACCCCACTGTTAACTCCATCATTAGGCTAGAATACTTAATCAGAACCTGTCCATGGGTCAAGTTGTTCCCTTTATTGACATTAATTTGTCTCGTCTACCAGGTGCCATAGAATAAGGCACAATATGAGATGCCCACAGTCATATTGAAATTCGGAGGTAGCATTGCTCCGCCATACGGCGAGGAGATACAATTGAAAACATTCCATAGGAGGACAAAAATCTTTGTGTCTTCGCACAACAAAGCTGATGTACTGAATCCATGCTGCTGCCCCAACATCACCACACTACCTCACCACGACCCACTACTGCATTAGCACCAAAGTCCCACCACCTCACTGCAGTGCCCTCCACCACTGCACTGCCAATTACCATAAAAACACTACCACCTGCACTGCCACATTACCACCACAGTATCATTCAGCAACAATGATGTGCCACAATACTACTTCTTTCAGCACTGATGTACACCCCCAAAGCACCACACTGCAATTGCCTATTCAGGACTACCTCTTTTCTGTGCTGAACTGCTACTACCAGCACCACACTACTGGCCTCTGTACACACGACCGTTATCAAATCTTTCACTATGCACTATGTACCGACAGAAATTCTGCCTACAACCCAAACCACAATTAACGTTATGTACTGTTGTGTTACTATAAACACCATTTCCTGTCAGTGGATAAAGTGAAGGTTTTTTGGGGTAATACTGAGATCATCAATGTTAATTCCCCAGAAAAGAGACTGTTACTTATTTCTGTTGGTACTTTAATTAATCCAAACTGATCAGAGAGATGATGAAATGTCATTGGACAGTTTTAAGTATATATAATGATACATGTGTCACACATTTCTTAGCTGAAATTACAGTTCCTAGAATGGCTTTTGAATAATAATCTCCACAGTAGCGAAGTGAAGTATAAAATGGAATTTCAGAGAAAGACTTCTAGCCACAGATTCTTCACCTTTTGAATATTCCCCAGGTGTAAGACTGGATCCAGAAACCTTTCAGCAGTACCCTTGAGCGCCTGAAGTTTGAGCCGTGCGACTCTGCACTGATGTCATTCCTCGCTGGAAATGAAGTGCAGCACCTATATAGGCACCACTCCTCTGTGCTGAGGTTTTTCCTTTCTTTCTGCGCCATCAGACGTGGATCCAGAGCTCCTTCTCGTCTCTCAAGGAGACTTAACTCAATATTTTCACATCTTCTTCATTGTGCAAGGGATATCACCCATCATGGAATGCGAGGCGAACATTTACATCACCAGGCATAGAAAGACTCCATGCTTGGACCATTCCATGTCCCGCTTAGTGTCCAAGGTTTGAGATCTGTCCCATTGCTGGAGTCGACAAAGCCGCTCAAGAGGTTAGTCTTCGTTGTCCTCCATGTCTCAAGTAAGCTCAAGAAGCACAATAATTCAAAGTGGATTTTCTCTCCCTAGCACCACTCGTATATGCCTCTGCAAGCGCTGGAGCAGCACCATCCTGCTCGACCTTGCTCCTGAAGTCGTCCAACTTCGGAGTTGATCTTGCAGCTGGATCCAGTGTGAGAAGTTGGCCTGATATATGATGCTCACTAGTTTTAGTGATCACCTTGTATCAGTCCAAACAACCCTTATGGTGATTGGTTGTAAGTCAACCTTATAGACCAGCTATCCTAATGGTAGCATGGACAGAGCAGTCTTAGGCTAAACTCTTTTGGCATGTGAAGCCAGCTGTTTTACCATATATAACCCCTTGAATACCAGATGAAAGGACACCACACAGGTTTTTATGAAAATAAACAATATATTTATTACTAACAAACACCTCTGAACTCTTTATGAGATCAGCGGGCTAAGCACATAACAATACTCTTCAGAAAAATACTGTAAGTCGCACAATTTACAATGGTGCCCTAGGGGCATGGCAAACCATATACTAAGTAAATGGTATAAGTATCACGATAGGAAAAGTGAGTCTGCCCAGAGGCTCTAGAATCGCTGGGGCTACACAACCCTAACCTTAGGTAAGGAGCAGGAGGCCCACAGGACGCGTGTGCAGTACTTGAACACAAACGCGGGTTTCAATTCAAAGTCAATGGGCGCGCACAAATTACAAAGTATTAGATTAAGGACAGCTCCAGTTAGTTACGACTGAAGCTAAAGGAGAACTGGACACTAGGATAGTCACCCCCTACAGGAGCACCGAAATGCTCACGTTACCTAACCCACGGGCTGTGGGTGCATAGGTGTGGAAGTGTGTCGGGTTTCCTCACTGAAGTCAATGGAGCCTTGAAGAAAGATGCTGCAGGCGACCAGGATGGAGGTGTCCGGATGGATCCAAGGGCGGATCGAAGAAGATGGAGACCTGAAAGCAGAGGGGACAGTGTTCACAGCCACTAGCCAGTGACCGGGTGAAACCAGGAAGGAACCAGATGATGTCGCACGCAATCAGGCGAAGAGGAGACGCTTGACTCTGCAGCCACGTGGACCAGGAGGTGTCGACGATGACCAGGAGGCGGGCACGAGCTGTCCCACGAAGGCTCTCGCTGTTGGCGGTGTCAGCTCCCAGCTCAGAGACAACAGGCCTTGGCAAAGGCAACCCACGCGGAAAGTGAAGATGGCGTCTGGTGCGGACCAGGAGGGTCCGGGGTACTTCTCTTTTGAAAGGAAGCAAGGGCCAGTCTGGAGGAACCAGAACAGCGGTGTAGTTTCAAGATTTCGTCGTCTAGTAGGCCACTAGCCAGCCGGCAAGTGACCAGAAAACGCGTCGAGTAGCAATCAAGCAGAAGGGCCCCACGCAGATCTCGTGGATGCTAGAGGGCTGGTCTTCGGTGCAGGAGCTGCTCGGGGCTGGGGCTTCTCAATCCCCAAAGCACTCACTCGAGGGTGCCTCAGAGGTCGTGCTGGAAGCGAAGTGCAGTTTCTTCAAGATGGCCGGTCCCACGTGTCTCGTCGCACCCACGGATCTCAGCTGTGCTGCAGATTTGAGTTGAGGTCAGAGAGGTCTGGAAGACTGGGTCTCATCGGGCTCTGAAGTCTGGTTCCGCCAGGAAGGACAACAAAGTGAACCGCTAGGACGCTTGATGGTGCCTGCAGTTGCAGGGTGGTCAATCCTTGGCCACAATGGAGATTTCTTCAGTCTTCTGTGGAGCAGAACGTCGAAGTCCAGAGTTTCTTCTTTGTAGAGTTGTTCAGGATAATCTAATTTGGAATGGGACCAGCTCCTACTTTTATCCTGCTAAAGGGGGCTGTACTAGCGACTAGGTCCCTCCCATGGGTGGGACCAGGAAGGGGTGTGGTTACACCCCCCATCCTTTGTCAGGTTTCGTGCCAGAGCTGGGGCTGGAGTGCCCCAGCAACTGGTTTGAACCGGGGTATGCACAGGGACACCTTGTGTGCCCCAGGCATGTCTCATTCCCTTCAGCCCTGCCTATCTGGTTACACAACGTCCTGTCTGGGGTGGTGCTGGCATCTCCCCAGGCAGGAAACCCTTTGTCCAGGCTTCCCTTGCTGGAAGGGCTCCCAGCAGCAGGAGGTCAGACTTGTGTCTGTGGCAGCCGCATCCATTTTGTGATGCTGAGGCTCAGGTTAACTTTAACCGGGGTTCTAGTTCTGTACATGTCGTGTCCCTCTAAAAGGGTGGAATGCTACCCCCGCCGCCAGAACTGGCGAGGGGGTAGTATTCCAATTCGTATGACACCTTACTCGACATGTTTTGATAATGTCAAACCAGAGTTAGCATTTGACCGCGAAGTTCATAATGCACTTAGAGTATATGGTATGACGCTATCAGGAAACAGCTAAAGGACATGGTTCCGAAAGCTGTAGACAGGCTCAGCTCATGCTAGAGCACCATCTCACACATAACCAAGGACACTCCCTCCAGGATTGATAAGGCCTGCCATAGGAGTGACTTATAGGTTACTGTGTGTCCTTGTATGGGTTAGATATAGAGATACCATATCTAAAGCAAAGGGTGATTACACCACCTTGCCCCAGCTGAGTGATCAGCCAGTTGTGTCAAATAGTAAGGCGAGGCCAGGGGTGGCACAATACGTGCTGAGGCCCCTGGTAGGCCTTGAATGCACCTATGCCCTGGTACCTAGGGTACACTGTACAGGGGCTCACAAGGTGATCCAGGTTCCAATTGGTATGTACCTAGAGTACATGGAGTCCATGTTAACAGAGAGAGCAGAGGGCCTGGGGTCCTGAATAGCAGGGTCCCAGGTCAACTAAGTCGAAAACCAGCTAAACACTAGGCAAAAAGTTGGGGGTAACCATAGTCAGATGTCCACCTTCCTACACAACCCCCCTCCCCCCCAAACGAAAGGAGATAAGGCTATCCTTGACCAGGTAAGCCTATATTGCCTGAGTGGCCATATGAGGAGGTACATGCACTGGCATGGTTACCCCCTGTCTCATGGTCCACTAAGCAATCCCTCACCCTAAGGGTATCTTGAGGGTCTCCACCATAAGGAATCTCTACCTGTGGTGTGTTTGGCAAAGTAAAAGGCTGGTGCTGGGATGGAGTACTGAAGTGAGGCTCCACTAATGTTGGGCTCAACTTCCTCCAATCACTATCCACCATATATGACTTTCTTTCCAGGACTGAGTTGCAGTGTGCTCTCAGGGTCAACCTCTGGCTTCCTAAAGCCGGAGGCTGGGTCCCTCTGTTTGGCTTACTGGAGGGACAGGTCAGGTTTGGGGCCCTTAGGTCCCAGGTTTGGCTGTGCCCAACAGTGTCCATCTGTGGGCGGTCCCTAACTAAGTTTAAGGGGGAACCCTGAGGAGTTTGTTTTATTTTCACCTGGCTAGGACTGCTAGCTTCAGTGCCCTTAATCTGCTGATTGGGGGGTTCTTTTGGACAGGGGGCCCTTTGGGGTCCACCAATGGCCTCCCTGACCTCTACAGCCTTGGGCTGACTGAGGCAGGATAGACAGGGGCAGGTTACCTGCTCCAGACTGGGTCCCACCTTGGAAGGGTCCACTGACATCAGGGGCTCTGCCAGGCTAGGCCTGAATACTTCTGGGGCAGTTTCTTCACAAGGGGTAAGATCAGTTCCCTGAGGAGGCTGATCCTTTCCTAAAGTCTGGTGGGAGGGAGATTTCTCTTCCTCCTCAATGCTCTCTGTTTGTGCGGAGTGATCCATAGTTTCAGGCTTCACAACACATGAATCTGTTTGAGTTTGGGCTGTGGCCTTCACAGCCCCACCAACCTTTTCAGGAAGGGACTCAGTTTGGGTATGGGCTGTTACCATCACAGCCCTGCCAACCTGTTCAGGGAAGGAATCTGTTTGAGATTGGGCTGAGACTGGCACAGCCCTCCTGACCTGTTCTAGGAGGACATCTTGGATTGGGGCTGTGGCCATCACAGCCCCACTAACCTTCCCATGGAGATTTACCATTTTAGAATGGGTTTCTTACTCTACCTCAGCCCAGGCTGAGATCTCCAACTCATTTCCTAGTAGACAATCTACAGGCAAGTTTGATGACACTGCCACTCTCTTGGGGCCAGTGACACATCCCCAGCTGAGATTTACCACTGCCATGGGATGATCTTTCTGCACTCCATCAATGTTGGTCACCTGGTATGTGGCTCCAGGTAAAAGTTGCCTTGAGGGTACTAGACTCTCAGTCACCATAGTGATGCTAGCCCCTGTGTCTCTATCGGCCTCAACTTTCAGACCATTGATGAGGGGCTCCTTGTAGGAAGGTGGATATCTGACTATGGTTACCCCCAAACATTTTGCCTGGTGTTTAGCTGGTTTTTGACTTAGTTGGCCTGGGATCCTGCTATTCAGGGCCCCAGGCTGATTGCTCTCTCCTTAAAATGGACTCCATGTACCTTAGGTGCATAACACAATTGGAATTGGTTCACCTTATAGGCCCCTGTAACAGTGTACCATAGGTGCCCAGGGCATAGGTGTAGCCAAGGCCTACCAGGGGCTGCAGCATGTATTGTGCCACCCCTGGCCTGGCCTCCATATTTGACACAACTGGCTGATCACTCAGCTGGGGTAAGTTGGTGTAATCACCTCTTACTTAGATATAGTATCCCTATATCTAACCTTAAACTGGACACTTCTGTTCCTATCAGCCACTCCTATGGAAAGCCTCTTCAATCCTGGAGGCAGAGTGTTTGGAAATATGTGAGATGGTGCTCTAGCATGAGCTGAGCCTGTCTGCAGCTGTCGGGAACCACTCCCTTAGCTGTCCCGGGATATTGCCATACCATATACTCTTAAGTGCATTATAATCCTCGCGGTTATTTGCTATCTTTGGTTTGGCTTTATCAAAACATGTCGAGTAAGGTGTCATACAGATTGGAATACTATCCCCTCGACAGTTCTGTCGACGGGGATAGCATTCCACCCTTCTAGAGGGACACGACATGTGTGTAGCCTTAACCCCGGTTAAAGTTAACCAGAGCCTCAGCATCACAAAATGGATGCTGCCACCACAGACACAAGTCTGACCTCCTGCTGCTGGGAGTCCTTCCAGCGAGGGAGGCTTGGACAAAGGGTTTCCTGCCTTGGGAGGTGCGAGCACCACCCCAGACAGGGTTTTGTGTACTGGGTAGGACAGGGCTGAATAGACTGAGACATGCCCGGGGCACACAAGGTGTCCCCGTGCATAAGCCAGTCCAAACCGGTCCTGGGACTTTCCAGACCCAGGCCTGGCGAGGAGCTGGACAAAAGAAAGGGGGTGTAACCGCCCCCCTTCCTGGTCCCACCCAGAGGAGGGACCTAGAAGGTGATCCACCCCTCAGATTGGGAATAAGAGTGGGAGCAGTGCCATTGCACAGCAGATCATCCTGAAATCAACTTTAAACAAAGAAGAAGACTGGGCTTCGACATTCTGCTGCACAGAAGACTGAAGAGAATCTCCCTTGTGGCCTAGGAGTGGCCACCCTGTGAAAGCAGGTACCAACCAGCGAATCGGCGTCTGCTTTTCCGCCGCCTCCCGCCGGAGCCCGAGCCCAGAACCTGACAAAACCCAGACTCCCAGACTTCTCACAGCCCGATCCACAGTCCCTGCAAAGAAGGGACCCGTGGAGGCACCGAGAGAGACGTTGGACCGGACATCTTGGAAGACACCCGAAGAGCTGACTGCGCAGCATCAGAGGCATCCTCGACGTTGTGCTTTGGGGACTGAGAACCCCCACCACCGAGCAGCCCTTGCACCGAAGATCAGCCCCCCAGCATCTCCACGATCTGCGTGGGGCCCTTTTGCATTGTGCCACTCGACGCGCCATCCCGGCCACTAGCCACGTGGTCAGCGGCCATCTTGGCGACGAACCCGAAGAAATACACTGCGGGTCTGGTTGCTCCAGACTTACCCTAGCTCCTGTGAAAAGGAGCCCCCGCTCTGGCCTTGCTGGTCCGAGTGATAAGCCTTTTTCGACTTCTGCGTGGCTTGCATTAGCCAAGGCCTGTTTGCTCCGATCAAGTTGCCGACACCGCCAACAGCGAGAAGCCTGCGTGGGACAGCTCGTGACCGACTCCTGGACATCCTCGACCCCCGGTGTCCACGTGGCTGCAGAGAGAAGCTACACCTCAACGCCTGTTTGCACCCGACATCGCCTGGTTCCAATCTGATTCCACGGTAGTCACTGGCTAGTGACTTTGAACATTGTCCCCTCTGCTTTCAGGTCTTCACAACTTCCGATCCACCCTTGGATCCACCGGAACTCTTCACATCGAGCCGCCTGCAGCATCTTCAGCTCCAAGCACCATCGACCAGCGTGACGAAACCCGACACTACTTCGACCCTATGCACCCTTCTTCCTGTGGGTGAGATAACTCAGCTCTGCCGGTGTTCCTACACTGGTACACATCTCTAGGGCCTGTGTCTCAAGTTTCAGCTTTCTAGGTCACTCGGAAGGTTCCAAACTAACTAACTTTGTACTTTTTACGCACCATAGACTTTGCATTGGTGAGTGCGTGCACTTTAAACACTGCACCCGAGTCCCGCGGGCCTTTCCCGACTTAGTCACTGCTAGTCCCGAACAGCTCCAGCGATTCCCAAGGCCCTAGGCCTGTTTCCTTTCAGATTGGTATCTCTTATACCACTTTCTTAGTATATGGTTTAGGTGGCCCCTAGGGCTCATCCATATTGTGCAACTTTTGTGTATTTTAAACTGTCTTGTGTTTAATGCTTGTGCTTCTGTGCTCATAAAGAGTCCAGGGGATACTTTTAGTTAATAAATCTATATATATTTTCAATATATATCTGTGTGGTGTCCTTTCATTTGGTATTCAAGGGGGTTGTGTATGGTAATACAGCTGGCTTCACATGCCTTTCAGAGTTTAGCCTAAGACTGCTTTGTCCACGTTACCACTAGGATAACTGGTCTATAAGGTTGACTTACAACCAATCATCATAAGGGTTGTTTGGACTGATACAAGGTGGTTCCAGAATTGGAAACATCATATATCAGGCCAACTTCTCGCACTCCTGTCTGTACTTGTCCAAAGTGTTGGGACAAGCAGTGAAGTTGGCAAACCCCATGCCATTTTCACAGACAAGAGTAGCTGTGGTAGGGGACCTGGTTAGGCCAGAGTCCACCTGAGTTCCACAAGTAAACCCAGCCAAATTCCTGGGAGCACTCCCACCACCTGGGGGATTACTACTAGTAGTAACAGGAGGTGTTGGAGTATTACTTGGAGGAATATTTTCCTTATTGTTGTCCTTGGGGCAACTGCTGTCAGTTTTCCAATGGCCTACCTGTTTGCAGGCATGGCAATAAGGTTTCTTTTGGGCATTTGATGGATTTTGGGACCCACCCCCTTCAGAGGATTTTTGGGGCCCTGTTGTGGTTTGATCTTTTGATTTATTCCCATCCTTTTCGTGAGGCTTGGTAGTCTCTTTCTTTTGGTCACCACCCTGATTTTTAGGCCTAATCCTGGTTCTGGCCCATTTGTCTGCCCTCTTACCCAATTCTTGTGGAGAGGTCAGATCTGAGCCCACCAGGTGCTGGTGCAACAACTGGTTCAGACAATTATTTAAGATTTGTTCTCTTATTATAAGATTGTACAATCCTGTATAATCCGTAACTTTACTTCCCAGTAACCAGCCTTCCAAAGCCTTAGTGGCACAATCCACAAAGTCAGTCCAATCCTGAGCCTGAGTTTTCTGTGTGTATCTGAACATCAACCTGTACTGTTCAGTTGTTAGGCCAAACCCATCAATCAGTGCACTTTTCAGGACTTGGTAGTCATTAGCATCCTCATCTCTAACAGTGAGGAGCTTATTTCTGCCTTTTACCTTCAAAGAAGAGCCACAATATAGCTGCCCACTGACCCTGGGGTATCTGCTGTAATTTGCAGGCCCTCTCCAGAGCAGTCATGCATTTGTGGATGTCATCCCTTGTCTTATAGGGGGGCACTATTTTACTCAGGTGTCTATTATCAAAACTCCTGTATTTATCCCTAGGGATACTGCTACCACCAGTGGGTTCTATCCCACTCAATTTCTGCTCTCTGGCAAAAGCAAGCTTTTCCTTGGCAAGGGCAAGTTCTTCCCTTTGGATCATCAGATTAACTTCCTTCATCTTTGCCTGGTGCTCTCTCCTCTGAGGGGAAGTCATCCTACTCTGAGCAGATGCATGAGAGACATGGGAGTGAATAGAATTTATGGAGTCTCTGGATTGAGACCTATCTCTTCTATTCCCAAGGTTAGGCCTGCCTGTGGCTGGGTTTGGGGCTCCCCCAAACCCATCCGCATGTAGGCTTAAGTTGGCCTTTGTGAGTCTGCTGACTACAGCTTGGCCATTGTCTACCTCTCCATCAGATAAGTCTCCATCTTCCCTACCATCTACATTTTCTGTTCCAGGGAGGTTAGAGTCAGGGTCACCTTCTAAGGGGGGCATGCTTCTGGGTCTGAGGGGCCTGGGTTAGAGGCCCCTCTGGCATCATAGGTCTCTAAGAGTCCTAACAGAAAAAGGAAGGGTAGGGTTGGAACCACGTTTCCGTTTCCTGGAGGTACACAATTGTCTCATCTCCTGATAACTGAGTGCTGCATATCTGGAAAGGACCTGTGGAGGGTCACTAATCACAAGGGGAGTCACTGTGGCCTCTCCTGTGATAGACATGATTTCTAGTGAGGTGTGGTGTGTGCACCTACCTACACTATGGGTTTTCCTACTGATCCCTTGCTAAGAGTTGTAGTCAGGGTGTGCTAGGCCCTTTCTACTACAACAGCTGGTTCAGTAGAACTCAGAGTATTTTTAAGCTTGTTATATGTACCTATGGTACCTTATGTGATCTTTCAAATGATATCTCAAGATTATATTTGGTAAAAACAGCAAGCTCAAATCCCAAACGCTGCCCACCAATGTGAGAAGTTGGCCTGATATATGATGCTCACTAGTTCTAGTGATCACCTTGTATCAGTCCAAACAACCCTTATGGTGATTGGTTGTAAGTCAACCTTATAAACCAGCTATCCTAATGGTAGCATGGATAGAGCAGTCTTAGGCTAAACTCTTTTGGCATGTGAAGCCCGATGTTTTACCATATATAACCCCTTGAATACCAGATGAAAGGACACCACACAGGTTGTTATGAAAATAAACAATATATTTATTACTAACAAACACCTCTGAACTCTTTATGAGATCAGAGGGCTAAGCACATAACAATACTCTTCAGAAAAATACTGTAAGTCGCACAATTTACAATGGTGCCCTAGTGGCACAGCAAACCATATACTAAGTAAATGGTATAAGTATCACGATAGGAAAAGTGAGTCTGCCCAGAGGCTCTAGAATCGCTGGGGCTACACAACCCTAACCTTAGGTAAGGAGCAGCAGGCCCACAGGACGCGTGTGCAGTACTTGAACACAAACGCGGGTTTCAATTCAAAGTCAATGGGCGCGAACAAATTACAAAGTGTTAGATTAAGGACAGTTCCAGTTAGTTACGACTGAAGCTAAAGGAGAACTGGACACTAGGATAGTCACCCCCTACAGGAGCACCAAAATGCTCACGATACCTAACCCACGGGTGCATAGGTGTAGAAGTGTGTCAGGTTTCCTCACTGAAGTCAATGGAGCCTTGAAAAAAGATGCTGCAGGTGACCAGGATGGAGGTCTCCAGATGGATCCAAGGGCGGATTGAAGAAGATGGAGACCTGAAAGCAGAGGGGACAGTGTTCACAGCCACTAGCCAGTGACCGGGTGGAACCAGGAAGGAACCAGATGATGTCGCACGCAATCAGGTGAAGAGGAGGCGCTTGACTCTGCAGCCACATGGACCAGGAGGCGGGCACGAGCTGTCCCTCGAAGGCTCTCGCTGTTGGCGGTGTCAGCTCCCAGCTCGGAGACAACAGGCCTTGGCAAAGGCAACCCACGTGGAAAGTGAAGATGGCGTCTGGTGCGGACCAGAAGGGCCCGGGGTACTTCTCTTTTGGAAGGAAGCAAGGGCCAGTCTGGAGCAACCAGACCAGCGGTGTAGTTTCAAGATTTTGTCATCTAGGAGGCCACTAGCCAGCCGACAAGTGACCAGACAACGTGTCAAGTAGCCATCAAGCAGAAGGGCCCCACACAGATCTTGTGGATGCTGGAGGGCTGCTCTTCGGTGCAGGAGCTGCTCGGGGCTGGGGCTTCTCAATCCCCAAAGCACTCACTCGAGGGTGCCTCAGAGGTCGTGCTGGAAGCGAAGTGCTGTTTCTTCAAGATGGCCGGTCCTGCGTGTCTCGTCGCACCCACGGATCTCACCTGTGCTGCAGATGTGAGTTGAGGTCGGAGAGGTCTGGAAGTCCGGGTCTCGTCGGGCTCTGAAGTCTGGTTCCGCCAGGAAGGACGACAACGTGAACTGCTAGGACTCTTGATGGTGCCTGCAGTTGCAGGGTGGTCACTCCTTGGCCACAAGGGAGATTTCTTCAGTCTTCTGTGGAGCAGAACGTCGAAGTCCAGAGTTTCTTCTTTGTAGAGTTGTTCAGGATAATCTAATTTGGAATGGGACCAGCTCCTACCTTTATCCTGCTAAAGGGGGCTGTACTAGCGACTAAGTCCCTCCCATGGGTGGGACCAGGAAGTGGGGTGGTTACACCCCCCATCCTTTGTCAGGTTTCGCGCCAGAGCTGGGGCTGGAGTGCCCCAGCAACTGGTTTGAACCGGGGTATGCACAGGGACACCTTGTATGCCCAGGCATGTCTCATTCCTTTCAGCCCTGCCTATCTGGATACACAACGTCCTGTCTGGGGTGGTGCTGGCACCTCCCCAGGCAGGAAACCCTTTGTCCAGGCTTCCCTTCCTGGAAGGACTCCCAGCAGCAGGAGGTCAGACTTGTGTCTGTGGCAGCAGCATCCATTTTGTGATGCTGAGGCTCTGGTTAACTTTAACCGGGGTTCTAGTTCTGTACATGTCGTGTCCCTCTAAAAGGGTGGAATGCTACCCCCGTCGCCAGAACTGGCGAGGGGGTAGTATTCCAATTCGTATGACACCTTACTCGACATGTTATGATAATGTCAAACCAGAGTTAGCATGTGACCGCAAGGTTCATAATGCACTTAAGAGTATATGGTATGATGCTATCAGGAACCAGCTAAAGGGCATGGTTCCGAAAGCTGCAGACAGGCTCAGCTCATGCTAGAGCACCATCTCACACCTAACCAAGCACTCTGCCTCAAGGATTGATAAGGCCTGCCATAGGAGTGACTTATAGGTTACTGTGTGTCCTTGTATGGGTTAGATATAGAGATACTATATCTAAAGCAAAGGGGGATTACACCACCTTGCCCCAGCTGAGTGATCAGCCAGTTGTGTCAAATAGTAAGGCCAGGCCAGGGGTGGAACAATCTGTGCTGCAGCCTCTGGTAGGCCTTGGATGCACCTATGCCCTGGGTACCTAGGGTACACTGTACAGGGGCTCACAAGGTGACCCAGGTTCCAATTGGTATGTACCTAGAGTACATGGAGTCCATTTTAACAGAGAGAGCAGAGGGCCTCGGGTCCTGATTAGCAGGGTCCCAGGTCAACTAAGTCGAAAACCAGCTAAACACTAGGCAAAAAGTTCGGGGTAACCATAGTCAGATGTCCACCTTCCTACATCCAGCACCACTCGAGTTTCCGGAGCCCTCAGCAATTCTGCGTCAGATTGAAGAGTTCCACCCAGCCTTACTCCGCCTTTTTGGGTCCCCGTCGACTCTCTCTGATGCTCCTTTTGGCCCCAAGGAACCGAGAGGTCCACCTGGGATACTGCCGGTTTGCCCTGTTCACTAGCTAGGTATATCTTTCCTCCGCCTTTTGGTCTGACTTGACTTTCGGTGCCCAAACCCACACCAGCCCCATGGACGTCTACGTCTGTGCTGCCTAAGGAGGCAGCCCGATTGTTCTCTCCAATGCTGGTTCGACCTTGACCGACGTCGTGCCTGGATCCACCCTGGGCGTTGCTCCCCCCACTTGAGTTACCACGAGGTCGGAAACATTCTCTGCATTCCCTTCCTATGATCGAATAATGACCATGACATGGGGGGTGAGTTTGCTCAGCCCTACCATGATGACAAATGTACGAGGATTTCAAAGAAGCTAATGGCCGTGATACCTCCCTCAAGACATGAAAGAGAATCCAAGACATTCAGACTATGATCCCAATCTTTCACCCTCAGTCATAGTCCTAGTCATAGGGTTTTATTGAGCGCACATATCAACCGGAGGGGTCTCAAAGCGCTGTAGCGAATGCTGGTGAAGGTGAAGATAGACCACTTGATAGTAGGAGGGTGGACAATCAAAATAGCCAGGTTTACACCTTTTTTTGGAACTGTTTGTGATGAGAAATTGTGCGAAGCTGCAATGGGAGTTCGTTCCAAAAGCAGGGGGGCTAGATGGGAAATTGATATGCAGCCATGCCTGGCGGTGCGCACCCTGAGTGGAATGAGAAGATTTTTAGTTTCAGACCTAAGATTCCTGTGAGGAAGTTACCAGTTTAGGTTCTTGACCAGGTAACTCGGGCAAGTTCCGTACAGGTCTTGTGTACCAGACAACTGATCTTGAAACAGATCAGTATCCTAATTGGGAACCAGTGGAGAGCTTTCAGACTGGGCACAGATGGGGGCAGAGATGGAATGTTTAGTACTAGTCTGGCGGATGTGTTCTGCAAAACTTTGAGTCTGGTGACAAGCTCTTCATTAATTCAGGCCATCAGAGCATTTCCATAGTCAAGACGACTGATGATTAAACCCTGGATAAGCATTTTTCTTGACTCTACTGTAAGCCAGTGGAAGATCTTACAGAGGCTCTGCATTAAGCCATAGCGGGTGCTCATTATTTGGTTTACATGTTCTTTCATGGATAGCTTGTTGTTGATTTTCACTCCAAGGTTACGTACAGTGGGTTTAAGAGGCGGACAGGGGCCAAGACTTTGGGGCCACCAGCCGTTGGACCAGAGTTCATGTGCATTTCCAAATAGGATGATCTCAGTCTTACTGGCATTAAGCTGAAGATGGTTGGCTTGTATCCAGAAGTTAATATGACCCATACAGTTTTTGAATCTAATTCTGGTATCAGTTGGATTGGGACCGAGAGTGATTAGCAGCTGGGTATTATCAGTGTATGACAATAGGTCAAACCCATAAGATCTGATCACCTTTGACAGGGGTGCCACAGAGAGGTTGAAAAGCATGGGACTAAGTATTGATCCCTGTGGGACTCCCTTGTTTACCAACCACCTGCAGGAGACTAGGGTGCCTTGCTGTACGATGGTAGTTTGCTCTTTTAGGTAGCTTCTAAGCCAGCTTAGGGCTGTTCCTCTGATGCCCAGCTCCCACAGGTGTTGTTCTAATATACCGTGCGAGATGGTGTCAAAGGCAGCTGACCGGTCTAACAGGACACGCATGGCTGACTGCCCATGGCTGCATTTTAGTGAGGTATTTTTGGAGGCTGCTGGGACTGATGGTCTCCTGCAACCTGCTGGTCGAGTATGTCAGGTGGCATATGAGGGCTCTGCAGTGGGATCTGAACTCAGTGGCCCCAACATCGAGGATCTCGCCAACCAAGTTCAGATTTCGAAGGAGACTGTAAAAGATCAGCAGTGGTGGGTTCTGAACCGTGATTGAGTCAGCGACATACCTCTCTCTCTTCCCTGCCTAGGAATGATAGTGGTGACCAATGCATCACTTCTGGGTTGGGGCAGCCATCTGGGAATACTTTCTGGGAGTGTAGCAACCCTGTGCCAGGAGGTCTTGCATCCCTGGAATTGGCTGACCCACCAAGGAATTTTCCTGGTGGTGAACCATCTAGCAAGATCCCTTAATGCCAGAGCGTATGGATCAGCCATCCACGCCTATCGTATCACGAGTGGCAGCTAGACCTGGAGGTGGCACAAGGGGCCAGATGCACAACCCTTTTTAGCTGTCGCAAACGGAAATTGTCTAGTTTGCGCCTGCTAAAAAGGTGTGTGGTATATACAAACCCTATTTTGCGAGTCAGTAACCTATTACTGACTCGCAAAATAGGGTTTGCCAATCACTATTAGGAAGGGGCGTACCAAGGGCGTCCCTTCCTAATAGCGAGTCGCACTGGTATGTACGATCGTTTTTCGACCACAAATGCGGTCGCAAATCAATCGCAGTTACCACCTACCTCAAGTAGATGGTAAGCCTGTCTCAAATGGGAAGGGGTCCCCAGGGGCCCGCTTCCTCTTTGTGTTGGTTAGCAAAAATATTTTTTAAGAGCAGGTGGTGGTACCACTGCCTACTCTTTAAAAAATGAAACCGAAGCGTTTTATTTTTTAAATGCATCCCATTTTCCTTTAAGGAAAATGGGCTGCATTAAAAATAATGCTTTATTAAAAATGCAGTCACAGGTCTACTGCGGTTTGGCTGCACAAGACCTCATCACTTGCAGTAAGTGGTTCAGTACAAATGTTCAGAGGCGAGGTGTCTCCCTACTTTAGACCCGGGTATGTGTAGATCTTGACAGAAGGGTACCATTTCCGACTTTGATCCGCAGCCAAGAACCGCTATGGAGAAACTCTATGACTTTAAGCAAATGAGACAGGATGATCCAAGACATGAGCTTCCTCCAACGCTTTGTGCGGTTTACACAGTTGAAGGTCAGCTTATAGTCGACAAAGCAGAGCTATGTCATGCAATGCTGCTTTTCCATTTGTTTAGATAAAACTGATGGGGCCAAAATATTTGAAGTTGTGCCAGAGCCTCTTATAAAGTTATTTTGAGTTGTTTGTATTATCTTCTTAGATTCTGCCCAGGTAGTCAAGTCCTGTAATACAAGGGTAGCAAAATATTTTTCTTCATTGTCTAGTAGGGAAATAAGGACCTAGTTCTCTGGTAAACTTTTGTCCCCCCACTTTGTAAATTGGGGAGATGACTAAGTGTGGCCATGAGTTGGGTATGCTTCCTGTGGAAATTGTGTTGGAAAACAGAGGTGCCAGCTTTCCGACCCTGTAGTGCGAGTCCGTTTTCTAAGAGGCTTGGGATATCCCATTGGGCCTGGGAAAGCCGTCTCTCCTTCCTGTTTCAATTACCCTTACGAGTTGTTGTCCAAGAGGGCAGTCTTCGACTAAGTTGAAGAGAATGAAAGAGGCTTTGCCTGAGGTAAGGAGCTGCAAACCAATAGTGCAAGAGCAGTCTTCAACTGATGTCACAGCTTTGTGAGGTGCCATTTCTGGGGTAGGTGAGCCTTTCAATTCTGGCACTCTACGAAGAAGGACTAAGCTCACTGACATAGTGGTATAGGCTGTGACTCAGAGCGAGATGGTTGTTGAGTTTTTAGCTACAGAGAAATCTTTTTGGAGTAGGTCCGCCCAGCTCTTTTCCCCAATAGGGATATAACTTAGGGCCTGTCGTTGCCGATTTAGTTTGTTCACAGTTGCCCAGAGGTTTCTAGAGCTGGGTTGCTTGCTATTGTGGTAGAACTTAGGCAAGAAGGTGTCAGATTCGTTATATTGTCGGCCAGATGATGATCTTATATTTTTTCCTTTGCAGCTCTTAAGAGTTCTAGGCTACTTCCAGTTTTATCGCTTCCCCTCTGAAAAACTCTCAATGTCTGATTTTTCTTCTTGGCTAAGTGGCCGGCTATTGATCTTGTTTTTGACCGTTTCCTAAAGGGGCCACATTTTTTGTAAAGGGGGGACCCTATGGACCACTATTGCCAATTGCAAGTAGATCAGTTGTAAAATGTATTCCATGTTGTTAGCTGGTCTAGCCTTAACCCTTTGCACGCTTCTATGGCAGTATCCGCAATCTTCAATATAGACCTTTCTGGCCATCTCATTGTCTTATAGTTTATTGTATATTGTATGACAAGCTTGGTCAGTTCACTCTCTGTGACCTTTCTTCCCATATCTAAAACCAATGTTTGTGGAAATTGATCGTTCTCTGAGCGTTCCACAATTGAGAAAGAGCAGATGGCGGGAAAGAGAGTAGGGGGTACGAATGTATAATCTATAATGGACTCAGACCGTGGGCCAAAGTATGTGGAGTGTGCCGGACAGTCGTCAGGTAGTCTGCCACTTCCAAATAGGTATGGCTTTAGTATCTATTCAAAAGGTGGGACATCAGCGGGTAGAAGTCTCCATGAGAAGAAAAATGTGCTTTCCTTCCCTAACACCCTTTCTGGTAGAGACTCTACCTAGATGCAAATTTCGGACCGATCCTCAACTCCTCCCCGTTCTGTGACTGGAGACTCTACTCCATTTTTAATGTTCTTAGTCTAGGAATCTGCACATTGTCTGCAATTTGCTTTTGGAGTTCAGCATCTGGGAGCACAGACTGTCTCGAAAGCATCTCATTCAGTGTGCGGGGGTCACACCTATATAGGTACTGCACGTCTTTTACCTGGAGCCTAACGCGGCCAGTGGGGTCTCTGGATCCATGTTGACTCTCGGGGAATATTCAAACGGTGAAGAATCTGTGACTAGGTAGAGACTTGTCAATGGTATAGCCAGACCTGTGGCCGGCCTAGGCGGCCCCTGAGTTTGCTGCCTGAAGAGCACATGGGGTGCTGCTGATTTTTATTGCCCCGGGACGGCAGCAAGTAAGAGAGGGTGTGGAGTCCGCCGTCCCCCAATCTTGTGCCGCCCGGGGCGGACCGCCCCTCGACCCCCCTTGATACGCCACTCAGTCTTGTTCATCTTGATCATTGACTTCTATATAAATCATACATTTGTCTTTTCTTGCATAAAAGAGTATGTTTGCCAGTGTAGTGCAGATAAAACCGAAGGAAATCCGAAATTTATGGTTATCTGTTCCATGAACTCAACACAATTTTGTGGTAAAACTATTGTTAGTCATTGTATCTAATCTATGTTTGTAAACCTTTTCAGTTGTTAATGAGTAGGCTTGTACATTGTTTAGTTTAACATTATGCTACAGCACATTTGTGCACAGAGGTTTTACCTCTCTGCATACGTTTAACCCCTTCAGCTAAGACTTTGCCATACTATAGCACTGTATGTGGTACTGACAGGAAGTGAATTTCTTTCTCCCTCTAGGTTCTAGGAGTTGCAAACATGTCAGTCTTAGTCGGACTGCTAGTATGATTTGTAATGTAATGTAATGAGGTGCTTATATAGCACTCTATCACCCGACGGGTATCCTGGCGCTTAAAAAAGAGTGAGTCCCCACCAGAAGTTAATAGGGGCAGCCGAGGTGTGATACAGGAAGGGAGAAAAAGAGAGGATCTCAGAAGGAAAAATGACTCCAGCCTAGGGAATAAAAACGTTTTCAACTTTTTCCTGAAATCCATAAGACTTTGGACCTGTCATAGATCCAAAGGGAGAGTGTTCCATAACCGAGAAGCAATGGCAGAGAAGGATCTGCCACCTGTTCTGGACCGCCTGAACCTGACTACATTCATCAAAAACGCAGAAGCAGAACGAAGGTTTCTAGTTGGAGAATACCAGCTGAATTTTCTTTGCAGGTTCTTAGGGCCCATTCCATGAGCTGCCCTAAAGTCAGTGCATAGAGCTTTGAATTGAATTTTCTTGTGGATCGACAGCCAATGCAAATCTCGCAAGGCTAATGTGGTTGAGGTCCCTCGCTGCCTATTTAAAGCGAGTTTCGCTGCAATGGCTTGTATTATGTACAGCTTCCCGATAAGGGTGTTAGATGCACCCAGATATAGAGAGTTGCAGTAATCAAGACTACTGAGAATTACGCATCTCACAACCTGCATTCTAGCAGAGTTAGGCAAAAAAAGGGAGGATCTTTCTCAGCACTCGGAATAGCGAGTAGCAAGTGCCAACCGTTTTGTTAACCTGAGAGTTCAGTTGGAAGTCCTGATCCACTATCACCCCCAGATTGCATACTGTGCTAGAAGGGGTAATAGGTGCGCCAGTAGGGGACAACTGAAAGATGAGTAAAACTGGCTGAACAGATCTTCTGGAAGAAAACAGGACCACTTCCGTTTTAGAGCTGTTAAATTGTAACCAGTTCTTAAGCAACTTCGTGGTGCTAGTCATACACTCGTAAAATCTTTCCAGGGAAATGGAATCATTCCCTTCCAAGGAAAACACGAGCTGGGTGTCATCCGCATAGTTCACCACCTCCACTCCAAAGGATCTAATAAGTGGAATGAGAGGCTGCAAATAGATGTTAAAGAGCACAGGACTAATCCCTGAGCCCTGTGGGAGCCCTTGTCGTAAGGAAGACTTGTTAGCGGAGAACGGCTGAAGACACACTGTCTGTGTCCTGTCTGTTAGATAAGAGCAAAGCCAGTCAAGGGCGCGACCAGTCACACCCTGGTCTTTAAGTCTCTCCAACAGTATACTGTGGTTTACAGTGTCAAAAGCCGCTGACATGTCCAATAGCACCAAGATCACTGACTGGCCACTGTCCGCCCGCATCCTCATATCATCAAGCACGGTAACAAGTGATGTTTCAGTACCGTGCTTGGGTCGAAAGCCAAATTGCATCTCCTCAAGGAGCGAATACTCCTCAAGATACTGGGATAGAGACTTACTGACGATGCGTTCCAGAATTTTAACAGGATATGGCAAAAAAGAAATTGGCCGATAGTTGGCCACACACCCGGGTATTATCCTATGGTAGTTCCATTTGCAGGATCAGAGGCTGTCTTCATAAAGATGCTAAGTTTATTGTGATTAACCAGGTGGTAAACACTCCACAGGGTGTTGGACTGGGTCAGACTGTTTCTCGATGGATACTGAGAGTCGCAGCAAATAAAACCAGGGTGTGAAACTAAGCAACATAAAGTGCAGTTAATCAAGTTCTCAGTTTACTGAGTTATCGCTATTTAGTCTGCTAAATTGTTAGTTGCATTTAGCCGGTGTAGAGTAAAGTGCTGAAATATGAATGATAGCAAATAAAAATACAGTTCATTGTTCATTTAATTTGGTAACTTTCGTCCATATCTAATTTTATTTTCGCAGAACAGGTGCTCTATGGTTTGAGATAGCAACTGTAATATAAAAATAATGCTATCCATGCACTATTATGAGCAGGTTAATCCTAAAACTATATATAAGGAAAAATAAGACCTCATTCTCCCAAATTATCTCAAATGGACAATGATCCCTAAAATATATAATCTTGAAGACAAGGATTTAATCCCACCATCAGTTTCATGACCTCTGCTACCCGTTCAGATCTAGGCACAGAACCATACTTTCCCACAGAACATTTCGGAGGCAATCACGTGAGAAGTAGAAAGTGTCTGTGATGAAAGTTAAAGTGGTAAATACAGTATGCTTCTTCCGTATTGCTTTGGGTACAATACCACTTTTCTCCTTAAGATTGTGCGATGCAGGTTTTGTTGAAAAGGTTGCCTGCATTGAGCTGCTGCACAGTAAAAGGTATGCCCGGCCATGCGCAACAAACCGAAAGAAAGAGGCTAGAAGTGACAGGCTTGAGTTGAGATACATGAAAACCCCGATATATTTTCCAAGACACATGTGAACTAGTCCTTAGCACCGTGGGCTCCATTTTTTAGACATACCAAGTGCAGGTACGAATTTAGAAGGTAACCAGGCTAACCAGCCTGATAATAATATTGAGTATAATTTTGAGTCTGAGTGAATACTATCAAAGTAGAAAATTACTACTACATTACATTACCGTCAATGTTTTATAGATATAATGATTGGGGCTCTGTATTGATCAGACTGATGATTTGAGAACATTGCAAAGTAACTGAAAGGCACTTTCTCTGCCATTTGTAGCATAATTGTGGTCAAGCAAACGAAGCCTAAAGATGATGATAATGCAGTGGTCTTTAAGTCCATTTGCATTGCTCCCCCCTTCCCCGTCAATCAGCTCTGCTAACTGCCACGCATCTGGGTTTAATATAACGCATGTTAGTGTGTCTCTCTGCATCACTTCACTAGAATGGCATGTTACTCGTATTGAGCTTCTCTTGATTGTTCGAGGCGCATTATCCTAGTTGCGTGGCACTTGTCAGGGCTCCACTTTAATGCTTGTTGTGTAAAGCCAGCGCTAGTGCGCCTGGTCTTTTAAGGTGTCACAGGCAGTGTGAGCAGGCCTAGAGTAGAGTTTGCTCTGGTTGCCATGGTAACTAGTTGGGGGCCATAAACATGTTTTGCTAAGAAGAGCAGTGATAAAGCTGAAACCCTGGCAGTGCTCCCAGACTGCGGCAGGAACTTAACCAGCTGCAATGTTTTCCAAAGTGTCTGTAAACCCTTAAAGTAATCCAAGTCAGCATTGCAGCTGAGTCTTTGTTTACTTTTCATAATTTTCATAATATAGGGATATTATGTTTCTGTAGTGTTTTTTCCCCATGCATGTGACTCTATATCAGCACATAATATGTACTGAGTCACCTCTAGATGCTGGGGTGAACTCAGGTTGTGTGTCAAGTGGACACAATTTAAAGCTTCAGGGTTGGAGCTGAAAGCAGTAAAAGTTTTTGATAGTGCCTGTCAGTGGGTCTTGTAAGTATTTAGCCTACATGCTCTTCCAATCCTTGGCCTCTCTGCAGTGTGCACAAATCGATGGTCACGTGTGCCAAATATAATTACCATTTGATATGAAAGTGTGTGAACGAGATACATGGTTATCAAAATCTTGACAGTGCTGAATGCAAACAACATAAATTTACTTGCAAGAAAGTGTCACGCATTGGCAGCTGAATGTCACTCATGCAGACTGAAACCATAGAAATATCACTCTAAAGCTGACTAAAAGGTTGGCAGCTAAGCCCCAATAAGAAGAAAGACACCAATACTGGAGAACCACAGTTTACAGGTAAGTAACTTCTGTTCTTCTCCAGTATTAGGGGTGTCTTTCATAGATTCACATGCTTGAATAAGAGTAGAAAGCAGTAAGCCACAATAATAAAAGGCAATAAAGAAAGTTGCATCGCATAGACCTATACAGGCAACAGTGCATAACCATATGAAAAAACCTTTTATGATGGGAGGCGGGAAGCAACAGAGGCTCACCTTATTTGATGAGGTTTCGCAAGCACCGCTTGACCCACAGCAGTGTCCACAGCGTTGACTGTCTCCAGACAGTAGTGCCTTGTAAACGTGTGCCTGCTGGACCACGTTGCAGCTCTGCAGATCTGATGCAGAGGCACTCCTGAAAACAGGGCAGTAGAGGAAGCAACTGCTCTCGTCAAGTGTGCTCGCACAGGAGCTGAAAGAGGCTTGCCAGCTCATTGATGGCAGAAGGAGATGGCAGAAGAAATCCAATGAGTGATTGTTTGCGTAGTGACCGGATGACCCTTACGCATCCTTCCATAGGCCACGAAGAGTTGGTCAGACTTTCGAAATGCAGCAGTGCGTTGGATGTAGAATTTGAGGCACCGGTTCAGGTCAAGAGAATGAAGAGTACGCTCAGCTGGGGACTGAGGATTAGGGAAGAAAGTCTTGAGAATGATCGGCTCATTAAGGTGGAAGTCTGATGAAACCTTCGGAATAAACTTAGGGTTTGTACGAAGAGTAACAGCGTCCTTCGAGAATTGGAGAAAAGGCTGTATGGTAAAAGCGTGGATGTCACTCATTCTCCTGGATGACGTAAGTGCGAGGAGGAGGGAAACCTTCCAAGTAAGGAATTTTAATTCCGCTGAGTGAATAGGTTCAAAAGGAGGTTTGAGAAGTTGGGCTAGGACCAGATTCAGACGCCAAGCCGGTGGAGGGCGCCGGATAGGTGGAAACATCCGGAACAGACCTTTAAAGAACTGGCGAATGATCCGAGAAGAGTACAGAGACGTAGATCCATCATGTCGAAAACGGGAAAATGCCGCCAGGAAAACCTTGAGGGAGGAATGTGAAAGTCACGATTTTGCCAGAAGGAGGAAGAAAGGCAAGATCTGCTCAGGAGTAGCGTGCATAGGATCAATGTTTTCCGAATGGCACCAGACACAAAACCATTTCCACTTTAATTTATAGGTCTTAATGGTGGAAGGAGCACGTGCTTGAGCAAGGACCTCTCTGCAGTCCGGATCAAGATTCAGATGGGCGAACTCATGGTGTTCAGGTTCCAAGCGTGAAGCTGTAGAGATGCCGGGTCTGGATGGCAAATCTGACCCCGAGCCATGGTGAGAAGGTGAGGCAGCGGATGAAGAGGGAACGGATCGCACTAAGAAAGAAGAAGTAGATCCGTAAACCACGGTCGTCGTGGCCACCTGTGTGCAATCAACAGGATGTGACACGGTTGAAACCTCATTCTGTGCAGAAGGCGAGGTACAAGAGGGATCGGCGTACATGAATTTGTTCGACCAGTTGATCGAAAATGCATTCCCACTCGATCCTTTGTGGGGATGCCAACTTGCGTAACGTGGGCATTTGCGGTTGACTGGAGTCGCAAACAGATCCATATCTGGGCGGCCCCACCTGCGAAACACATACTCCAGAGCTGACTGATGGAGTTCCCACTCGTGGTTGTCTGTGGTCGATAAGCCGAGCGAGTCTGCAAGGGCGTTGGAAATGCCCGGGACATGAACAGCAGTCAAGTAAACACGATGTTGTGTTGCCCACTTCCAGATCTGTTGTGCGAGTTTGGAGAGCGGAAGAGACCTTGTACCCCCTTGCTTGTTGAGGTAGTGCATACTGGTGGTGTTGTCTGTACGCACCAACAAAGACTTTCCTTCCACCAGTAGTCGATATGATTTTAGGGCGAGTAAGATAGCCAGAAGCTCCAGCCGATTGATGTGCCACTTGCGCTGGTCGAATGTCCACTTGCCCTTGATTGACATGTCCTCGAGGTGTGCACCCCAACCCTCTAAGGAAGTGACCGTCGTAAGGGTAAGCGATGTGCCCGGATTTTGAAACAGACACCCTGTTGTGAAGTTTGGAAGGTGAGCCCATCATTTCAATGCGCCCTGGATGCGAGGAGTCAGGAAGACTGTGTCGTTGAACGACCCTGAGACTTGCCGCCATTGCTTGTCCAGTTCTTCTTGAAGGACTCGCTTGTGCAATCTGCAATTGGGGATCAGTGCAATGCAGGACGACGTCATGCCCAGAAAGGATTTGAACATCCAGACAGAAACGGACCTCTTTAAGCGTTAAAGAGCCACCAGTTTGATGATGCGATCTAGGCGTTCTTGCGAAACAAACACTTTCGCTAGACGTGTATCTATCAATGCTCCCAGAAAGACTCTCTGTTGGGAGGAATGGACATGTGACTTTTCATGATTGATGGAAAGACCCAAGCTTTGGAACAGCGAAAGGCAAGTCTGAGTGTGTTGTTTTGGTGCTTGGAAGGTTGATGCCTTTATTAAGCCGTCGTCCAAGTAAGGGTAAATTTGTATGCCTTGTAGGCGTAGATAAGCCGCAACCGGGGCCATGTTTTTGTGATGACCCTCGGCGCGGAGCGAAGTCCAAAAGGTAGAACCTTGAATTGGTAGTGCTTTAATCCCACTTTGAAACAGAGGTATTTCCTGTGTCTTTGATGGATTGGCACATGGAAGTATGCATCCTGGAGGTCGATTGTAGAGAGGAATTCTTCTGGATTCTGGAACTGTAAGATTTCCAGCAAGTGCAAAACAACAATTGATGGACAGAATGCAGAACAATGTCATATATTCACCCCAGTACAGAGATCTGGGCCTAAATCCATCGTATTTTGCACTCCACACCACCCCAGTTCAGACATGGCCATATGCAAATCAGCCTTGACCCTGTGCCTCATGGGAACAATGCAGCCCGAACTGCCAAGCCATGTCTTTCCTGGACCGGAATCAAGCATCCTAGGACCGGTTTCTGGCTATCAGCCGTCTTCAGCCAGGATAGCTTGACTCCAGTGGTGTGGAGAGCATGGGACTCACGTCTGAGCATACCCATCCCACTTAGGGTGACAAATGCAAAACAACAATTGATGGACAGAATGCAGAACAATGTCATACATTTACCCCAGTACAGAGATCTGGGCCTAAATCCATCGTTTTTTGCACTCCACACCACCCCAGTTCAGACATGGCCATATGCAAATCAGCCTTGACCCTGTGCCTCATGGGAACAGTCCAGCCCGAACTGCCAAGCCATGCCTTTCCTGGACCGGAATCAAGCATCCTAGGACCGGTTTCTGGCTATCAGCCGTCTTCAGCCAGGATAGCTTGACTCCAGTGGTGTGGAGAGCATGGGACTGACGTCTGAGCATACCCATCCCACTGGGGGTGACAAATGCAAAACAGCAATTGATGGACAGAATGCAGAACAATGTCATACATTCACCCCAGTACAGAGATCTGGGCCTAAATCCATCGGTTTTTTGCACTCCACACCACCCCAGTTCAGACATGGCCAAATGCAAATCAGCCTTGAACCTGTGCCTCATGGGAACAGTCCAGCAGGAACTGCCAAGCCATGTCTTTCCTGGACCAGAATCAAGCATCCTAGGACTTTTTTTTGGCTATCAGCCGTCTTCAGCCAGGATAGGTTGACTCCAGTGGTATGGAGAGCATGGGACTCACATCTGAGCATACCCATCCCACTCGGGGTGACAAATGCAGAACAACATTTGATGGACAGAATGCAGAACAATGTCATACATTCACCCCAGTACAGAGATCTGGGCCTAAATCCATGGTTTTTTGCACTCGACACCACCCCAGTTCAGACATGGCCATATGCAAATCAGCCTTCACCCTGTGCCTCATGGGAACAGTCCAGCCCGAACTGCCAAGCCATGTCTTTCCTGGACCGGAATCAAGCATCCTAGGACCGGTTTCTGGCTATCAGCCGTCTTCAGCCAGGATAGCTTGACTCCAGTGGTGTGGAGAGCATGGGACTCACGTCTGATGCTTACCCATCCCACTCGGGGTGACAAATGCAAAACAACAATTGATGGACAGAATGCAGAACAATGTCATACATTCACCCCAGTACAGAGATCTGGGCCTAAATCCATCGTTTTTTTGCACTCCACACCACCCCAGTTCAGACATGGGTATGCTCAGATGTGAGTCCCTTGCTCACTTGGCCACTGGATTCAAGATAGCCTGGCTGATGAGGATTATGAATCCGAAACCAGTCCCAGGATGCTTGTTTCCGGTCCAGGGAAGACATGGCTTGGCAGTTCGAGCTGGACTGTTCCCATGAGGCACAGGGTCAGACTGATTTGCATATGGCCATGTCTGAACTGGGGTGGCTGAGTGAGCTAAAGAATGGTGATGGATTAAACCCAGATCAGTTGACTGGGGGTGAGTGTTTGATTTGCTCAAACGCTCCATCCATCATCCCCTTATGTTTAGTTTTCCAGCAAGGTCAGCATACGAAATGTCTTGGACTGGACAAATTTGTTGAGGGCTCTGAGGTCCAAGATCGGGCGCCACTCTCCCGACTTTTTTCTGATAAGAAAAAAGCGGGAATAAAAGCCCATCCCCTGTTGTTTTCAAGGAACCACTTTGACTGCACCCTTCTGGATCATAACTGCAACTTGTGCAAACAGTTCCTTTAGATGTTTTGGAGGGGGGCCAGATGGCGGGCAGTTGGGTGGGAACTTGATGAATTCCAGAACGTGACCTCTTTGGATGACTTCCAAAAACCAACGGTTGGAAGTTATTGCTGACCAATTTTAAAATCTTTGGGAGATTCGACCTCCAATTTGCAGAGTGGGAAAAGACTGGAAGTTGTGAAAGTCAATTTTTATTGGCGGAGTTACCACCTCTGTAAGTGGTTTTCTGTTTGTATGGTCTGGATTCGGTCTGTTGAGATTGCGATTGATTTGAATAACGCTGCCTGTTGTCACTGTAGGAGCGGTACTGGGAGGAGCCACGAAAATTAGAGGATGTACCTCTACCACGTGCTCCACGAAATGGCCTCTTCCGGTATTGCAAAGAACCGAGGGCGCGAGCCGTGTCTGTGTCCTTTTTAATAGATTCCAATGCGTCGTAAACATGTTTACCGAAGAGGGACTCACCATCGAAGGGTAAATCAAGTATCTTCGCTTGCACCTCCGGCCGAAAAGACGTAGACTTGAGCCAGCCGTGTCTCCGTAAAACTGTAGCGCCAGCTAACTGCCGGAAGCCAGTCGAGGAAATATCAACTGAACAGTCGATAATTTCAGAGGAAATTTTCTCACCTCTTACTCGATTTTTTGTGCTTCAGCTCGAGATGCTTCTGGGATGAGGTCAACCAATGCAGCAATTTCCGACCACATTTGTCTGTCGTAACGGCCGAGGATGGCCAAGGAATTTTCAGCCCGTACAGTGGATGCAGCCATGGTTGATAATTTTTTCACAATGGTGTCCAGACGGCGACCATCCTGGTCCGGTGGTGATTTTAAGGATGATGAAGGATTCCGTGACCACTTTTGAGCTGCCTGAGTAATGACAGAATCAGGTTTAGGCTGGGAAACTAAACAGGCAGGCGAATCTACAGGAGCCCTATACTTTTTGTCGATATGTGGAAGTACAGCTGGCACAGAATTGTGCCGTTCCATCAATTTAAGTCCTTCTTTCCATATGAAGACTATGATTGGGATGGAATGCACCTGCTTCAATGGCTGGTCTTTAAAATCATAGAGGAAGCAGTCCTCTTGCCAGACCTCCATCGGCAAGTGGAAGCGTTTGGCAGCCCTTGACATCAAAAGATGGAAACCCCCAATGTCAACTGGAGGCGACACCAGAGGAGAAGTAGGTGGAGGCGACTGAGTCTGCGCCTGGTAATTGTCCCAATCTGCCATTGCAGCGTCATCATCAGGGTCTGGGTCCGTATTATTGCCAGTATCCACCTGAATCGTATGCTGTGGAATAGGAGATGGACTGGTGCAAGAGAAACAGACGGCTGTGTGGCTGTGTGGATGCGGGCGGCGGAGAAGCCGGCGTGGAAGGTGGGAAACGACGGTTGTAGTCATCGAGCATGTGTTGAAGATTGGAGATCAAGGACAGAGGTAGCTGTGCCATAGGAACATCCTGTTCAACATCGGGCAAATCTTCTGGAGCCGAGATATGCAAGTCTTGCTCCTCGTCGTCATAGTCCTGATACTTAATCTGTAACTCTGACGGGCTAGTGGCAGCTCTAAAGTTATCGTCCACATAGTAGCCCTCGGAATCGCCCTCATCATTAGATGCGAACAGTTGAGGCGGTGGACCTGTGCAATGTTGCAACGGGCTCAAATCCAAAGGAACTGGACGCTTGACCGTAGTAGCCGTGACGACTGTGAAGCTGGTTGCAGTTGCCAGTGAAAATTTCGTAGTCGCCGGTTCCGTCGAAGAGGCCGTCGACGCTGTCATCGTCGATTGCTTTGCCGTACACTTTCCTGGCGTTGACGATAATGGCAATGTTGTCGACGACCAGACCACTGTTTTCGTCGCAGACGCTGGCGTCGACAAAATTTTTGACGTCAACGAAATTTTTGGGTGCAGTCAAAGTGGTTCCTTGAAAACAACAGGGGATGGGCTTTTATTCCCGCTTTTTTCTTATCAGAAAAAAGACGGGATGGTGGCCGTCGTCGATGAAGTTGAAGGCGTCGACGATGAGTGACACGTCGACAAAGTCTTCGTCGACGAATGGCGTTTTGACTGGGTCATCTACGAGGCAGATTTCTTCGCCGTCGACGAGATCTTGATAATGGAAGCAATGGGCCGGGCCTCCTGGACCAGCGTCGATGAAGCGATCGTCGTCTTCGTCGACATAGAGCAAGATGTCGTCGTCGGCATGACGTCGACGGATCTCGTCGTCGAGCTCGTCGATTAGCTGGCGCTCGTTTTGGAGGACGAGGGCACAGAGTGGATCTGCGATGCCAAAGAACTAAGTCCCGTAGGCGTAGAGGCCGGCAGATCCCGTGAAGAGTCTGATTTTGAAGCGTCCACAAGCTTCTTTTTTTTAAGGAAAGGAGAAGGAACATCAGACTCAGACCCACGCTTGAGAGATGTCACAGATTGGTGAGAAGACACACTCTCCATATCAGACACAGGATTGTCTGAGGTCTTCAACTTCTGTAGCCACAGAAGGAGACTGGCCTCTCTATCTTTTAAGGTCTTATTAGAAAATGTCCTGCAAAATTTACAACTCCTCACCTCATGGTCCGGGTACAAGCAATAAATGCATTTCTTAAGAGGGTCCACAAGCTGAACAGGGCCTGAATATAGATTTCTTTGTAGTAGACATACTTGAAGGTTGAAACTTGAAGTTGAGGAAAAAAAACTGAGCAGAGCTTAGGGAGACTCCCTTCACACGACGTGTGGTAGAGAATCTGAGGGCTTGAGCTTCTGAGGAGAAGGTTCTAGTGGGTGCTACAGCCTGATTGGCTGGAAAATGGACTATTATAATGACATTGATATGTTACTAAAGTGAGCTCTCCCTCAATGCTTTCTATGGGCCTATTGTGTTCTATGGTACTTTAAGTTTTTATTTTTTTTAAAGAATATACATATTATGGAATATTATTTTATGTATATATATGTATATATTATTATATATTTATCTATATATGCTTTTTACTACCATGTTATGTACCGTGGGACTCCCACTTCGACGACAGGGAATTATTCAAGCATGTGAATCTATGAAAGACACCCCTAATACTGGAGAAATGACACATTTCATCTGTGCTGGAAAGAGGAAAGTTGAGTCCTAGCAGAATTCTTTTAATTTTAGGATTTCTCCTAATGTCACTTAGTGCTCCTCACATTGATTCCTCTTGCACTGGCTGTAGCCCTTACCTCATTGAACATTGCACCACGGACTAGGCTGGGCTCCTGCCATGTTTTCTCTATATAGCAGCTCAATGCTGACAGTCTTTCCACCTGGTGAAGAGAAGTGGTAATGCACCCAACGCAACATGGAAGCAGCACAGTGCATTTACTATCTGTCCTAAGTTTCACAGAAGATAAAAAAAAAATGTTTATTGATTATATATGTCACCTAAACAAAAACAATGTATACAAACTTACAGTTGGTCTTTCAGTAGAAAAATATAAATGATTAATTTTTACATGTGTCCTTAGAGTTCTGTATTGTGTTCCTACTGTACATGTTGATGGTCTTGCGATTGGATTGTTTTGTGAGGTTTATCCGGCAGCCCCATTATTTCTTCCACCTTTCTCCCGTCTTCTTGTACCACTATTCTGTGAATTTTTCTACCTGCATGGAATGGTGTTTTTTGTAGACAGTGCTTCCCAACCGGGAAACTGCACATGAGCCACATATGTTGTCGTGTCGATGTTCCTTTCCACATGTTGAGCCATTGTGAGTCTTGAGATTTGAAGAAGAGACTTTTTTCCATTTGCTATAACTTTTAGATGACTGAAAACAGCAGCATATACTTCAAGGTCCATTACCTGTAGTGCTACCTTGGCTTCTATTAACGATATGCTTTGCAGCTGAACTTTTTTAGTGTAGTCTCGGAAGATAAAAATCTTCTGGTTTGCGAACTGAGTTCAATCTATTTTTATGATGTGATTTATGAATCTAGCAATTATGACCCTCAGGGGAGCCACAAGCAGAGGTTGGTCATCAGGGTTTGGTGGGCCCTCTCTACTGCAAACATAGGTGAAAAGCCAGACAATTGTGGTGATTGCAGTATCCATTCCTCTATAAATATTTAAGTTGACCTGCCTTCCACCTGTTCTGGGAACCCCAGGATTCTGAGATTGTTTATCGTAGACAGTCACTCCGCTTCTTCTGCCCTGCCTTCCACAATCGTTGCTTGGGTTACCATACTAGTTACTTCAGCAGAGAAGTGTGGCTCAATGATTAGAGCGGCAGACCCTGATGCAGAGGTCTAGCCCGGAACCAGCGTTCAATTCCCCGCCTCAGCGGGTCTTGGGCTCAAAATTCCACGGACCTGATAATTCTCGCCTCGGTGCCTATTCCAATCATTGAGTCCCACTCTGCAACTCTGGGCAATAGCTTGCTTAATGTCCACAACGGCCCCCACAACGCTAAGGATGCCTGGCCTCCATCTTGGGGGTGCCCAGGAGTGGACGCCTCACAGGGAAAGCTAGGATGGGTTCCACAGCGGTATTCGTACAAGCGCCTTGAGACCCTTGCGGGTGAGTAGTGCGCTATACAAGTATCAATTTAGTATTTTAGTATTTAGCTTTCAGGTTATTCACCCCAGCTTGCAGGTTTTTCATTTCTTCTTCTGCAGATTTGAATTTTTCCTATTTTCTGCATGTCTTGCTGTATTAAATTTACCTCAATTGTCACAGTGTCTATCTTTGTTTCAAGTGCTCTTCTTGAGTTTGGTATTGCTATAAGTCTGTCTGTAATTGATGACACTTGAGGCAATTCGGTTTGTTCAGAGTCAACCCTTGCGTTCGTCTGGCGGCTATATTTTTGTACAGGCATCTGGGATCGGGAGATAATGTATTAAGTGATGGTATTACTCTGGGCATTCATGACCGTTTTGTCTTTGCCCATGACACCGACTGCTGAATGATGAGTGTGTTTTTCTTTTACATGATCTGTATTTGTGGAGGCTGGATGCCAGCACTTAAGTTTATTCTGTTCAGGAACAGAAAAGGTTCCGCGTTCCTGCTACGTCTCATTCCATTGTCTGGTGTGTTTTGTAATTCTATCCTGATAATCTGTTTTGATAAAGGACTATAATGCTGCCAGACTCTCTTATCGGTCACCATTTCTATTGTGTAGATAACAGGGGCCGAGGCTTGCAAAGGACGGCAGCCCAATAATCTCCGTCTCCTCAGTCTAGGACCTGTGCCCCTTCTTGGTGTCTCGTGTTGTTCTGAATGGAGTCATACACCGGCTGCATGGCACTCTGAAGTCGAACTGGCTGAGGCCCTGGCCACCTATATATCTTTAGGGTGGCCCAAGGTCAGTCTGCAAGAAGAGAGCCCCATGCCCTTTTCCCTTGATTGTTCGACAGGGCAGTGGGGCCCCTATCTATCTCTCTGCGTTGGTCTCCGGTACTTGCTCAGGGTACCTGCTCTCAGCAACACGGGCAGAAACCACTTCCCACTGGTTTGTTCCTGGCCCTCCTCACCGCTCACATCCTCCTGTTGCCCTGGCCATGCCCTTATTCTTCACCCGGCATCCCTGCCTATGGCTCTTCAGTTTGACCTTCTGCTCTGGAGTTAAAAGGATCAGACTTGTGCCTTGAGTTACTTGAGGCTGCCGCAGGATGCCACTGAACTGACAGAGCAAAGCGTCCATGTCCACCAGTACAAGCCCAAAAAGCACACATGCCTCCTAGTTCGCCAGCAGCCAGGCTCACCCCCAGTTGTTTCTCCACTGTGTCAGGGCCTATTTCCTCACACTGCCTAGGCCTTGGTAGTTTCTCAGGATCCACGTTGTGCTTTCCAATCCATTTTTTTCTGGGGTTTGTTGCTTGTCTAATTGCATGTTGAATGGTAAAAACAAAAAAAAAATGTTGTGCTTGTCCATGGATGGGAGTTTAAAGGATTATTTCGAGGTGGTCTAACCCATGTCCTGTTGGACACCTTAGCAAGGCATACCCCACGCACTCCGTCTTTGCTGATTGTTACTTGCAGATTCTCATAGGATATGTTGTAAGTAGTTCCCTAGAAAAGGCAATTAGCCATGCTGAGGGGTGCCTTGCAACATTTCGAGTGAGTCATTTTCATCACGATTTTGTTCTTTCTTTAGTCTACCAGTATTTTGCTAATGTTGTTGAAAGTTTTTTTAGCTGTTGCTTTTTACTTTCTTGGGGCTGGGTTCTCCCTGCCATCTCTCCTTCTTGAAGCCTTTGTGTCACCCACATTCTTTTTGGCACTTTTTCCGGGTCTCACTTTCCAAGTCCTTTGTTTTCTATGGAAGTCTGCATAATGGCATCGGATGAAGGTTGCCTTTATCTTCCTTCCAGCATTCACCAGATCCAGGTAAGGCATGATCTTAGACCACGACTCACAGTTAATGCTAGTAAGACTGTTCTACAAATAGTTAGGATGACATCCATTGTTGGGGACTATTGGTTTGATGTACATTTAGTTTCAAAAGACTGGCTTGTTCGGAACTAGAAATGTAGGTTTATATAATAAATTGAAGCAATTCAAATTGTAAATAAAAGAACTCTTAGATAATTTGTTATTAATGTAGTTCAAATGTCTTCCTCTTGATATATATCTGCGGCATTGAAAAAAGAAGTCCATGTATGCTTCATCTCATTGGAATCCTGTTACGTAAAAGAGAATGAGAACTATTGTGAGGAACACATGGAATTATTATGGGTAAAAGTAAGTGACATATGATGGAGTCATTATCAGTATCAGCATCATGATAACAAATTCCTATCCTGTATTCATTATAAAATTTTGATATGAGTAGAATATCTAGGAGATCCATTATTAAATAAAATCTGGAATGGAAACACCATAATGACCCCATTTTTGAAGATGCACACTGCTGTATCGTAAGGTACCTAGGGCCAGATGTATCAAGATTCCGATTTGCGATTTCTAAATAGCGATTTTTTGCGAATCGATATTTAGAAATCGCAAAATGGAATGTATGTACAAAATCGCAATTTTTTTGCGATTCCTTATTATTCTTTATTTGCGAATTCGCATTTTGCAAATTCGCAAATAAAGAATAATTTCCAATGCATTCCTATGAGCCAGGAGTGCAATAATTCTCAAATTGCGAATTCGCAATTAGCTAATCGCAATTTGAGAATTATTTCAAGGGTGCAGGGGTGTCTCAAAGACACCCTGCTGCACCCCTGAAATTTACATGTGTGTGCATGTGGCGCACATACATGCCCTATGGGCATGTATGTGCCTCACATACCACCCTTACAAATGCCAAATAGGGCATTTTTAAAAGAAATCGCAAATTACCACCAACTACAAGTTGGTGGTAATTTGCGATTTTTTAACACAAAATCGCAAATTCAAAATGTTACACACATATCATTTAAGGAATCGCAAAATTTGCGATTCCTTAAATGCTATGGCAAAAAAAGGAATCGCAAATTATTGCGATTCCTTAAATTGCGATTTTTTCATACATATGAAAAAATGCAAAAAGGCCGTTTGCGAGTCGCAAAAGCCTTGATACATCTGGCCCCTAGTACTTTTGAGTTTCTTTTTCATTTGGTCACATTTTATAGGACATGATGCTTCTTTTCATGCAGAATTGTCTATTTTATCAAAGTGTGATAAATCAGCTCTACATTTTTTGAAGGCGATTCCCCACCTCTCTTCCATAGTTCACAGTCCTGCTTCCCACCCTGATGACTTCAGCCAACATTCTGCTGGAAATCTATGTTTCCTTGCAAGTGTGTTGTTTGCCCGCCCCGTGCTTAAGCTCCACTTATTTCTCGGATGTGCTATTTCTTGTCCAAATTTTCAGAGGCTGGCTTCTTTAACACATTATCCCTAAATATCAAATACAGACAGTTTGTCCCAATTTCTCATTGCCAGTCTCATTGCCGAACCCAAGTCGACTCCTAAGATTGCATCTAGGCTGAAGGGTTTGGTGCAATATGCACGTGGGGTGGGTATTCTCAAATGACAGTAAAACACAAACAATTGAAGAAGGGTCTGAGGGAAATTTAAAGACCTGCCCAGTTCGTATCCCCCTAACTGTAATCCTAACAACAAAAGAACCGGGGGTCTATAACGGAGCTTCAAGTACTCCGAGCTGCTGCAAAACTCCTACTTAAGTGAGTTAGGTGCTAATAGAGCTATATAAGTCTCTATATCAGAATGTGTGCCAGGACAAACCTGTCGAAGGACCTACTGAGATTGTTGGTAAGACCCGTACAGAGATGTGTTGGATTCCCATCAAATAGGTTTGTAGATCAAGTGTTCTCATTTGGTCATCCAAAAATGGGGTGGTATGTCTCTTGATCAATGAGACCCATCCATCGCCCTTACTCAATTGGGTCGCACCATCAATCGCTAAGGTACCCATGAACAAATGATAAAGATGGGATCGAGTGCAGTGCAAAAATCAAAAGATGTGTGAGTTAAAAACAAGGGGTAAAAGGATCAATAGGCGAAAAACTCTAATGTAATTTGTCCTTTCCCTCAAACAAACAAGAACAATGCAGAGGAAGCAGTCTAAACATATAACTGCATTTACAAGGTATTTGTTTGTTAGTTATGTTTGGATGACCAAATGAGAACACTTGATCTACATACCTATTTGATGGGAATCCAACACATCTCTGTACGGGTCTTACCAACAATCTCAGTAGGTCCTTCAAAAGGTTTGTCCTGGCACACATTCTGATATAGAGAATTATATAGCTCTATTAGCGCCTAACTCACTTATGTAGGAGTTTTGCAGCAGCTCGGAGTACTTGAAGCTCCATTATAGACCCCCGGTTCTTTTGTTGTTAGGATATTCTCAAATGACTCCACAGCTGGACCCTGAAGACCAAACAAAAACGTCTACAGGTTTAATCATTCTGCTTATGCAGGCAGCATAAAAAACATGTCGACTTCAGTTGACCCTTATCCAAAGTTTTACTTATGAATTTTCTTTCCCCTTTCCGCCAGTGGTTATTTCGGATTAACATATAAAATTGTGTTACTTTAATAGTCATTCTGAATTTTAAGCCAGATACATTTTGATGATTGCATACTGTGACAATGTACCCCCCTTTTGAAATTGTTGCAGCCTCTTTGTTGTTTGCTGCTCTTGAAGCGTGTTACTTGTCATTTGTCTGCTCATTACAAATGACCAATACAGCCAAACACTTGAAGAAAGAATTGCACAACGATTTGACTGTTATAAACAGATGTAGTAGTTTGAATGTTACCTGTAAGAATATTCAAAGGGCATTACACACTTGGACAACAAGCAGTACCCTTGGAGATTTAGGTCTGTCATTTAAACTGGGTCATAGTAACTTCAAGTGCTTTGAAGAGTAACCCAAACATATTGGCTGTTGCTGAAAATGCCATACAGTTAAATGAAGTCTTCCAGGGCTATAAGTAAGATGTTGAAGAATCAATGGCTGGGATATGGATACTTAGGGAACCCCTTATAGAAGAGGGATATTGTTAGAGAAGTACCTACCAATTTTGATCTGTTGAAACTGATTAGTATGGTAGAATTTAAACCATTTCAGAACTTTGTCTCTGAAACCTACGTGGTCTCAAAGTGTCACAGTTCTCACCTGATTCCCCTATGTATCATGGAAAGAGCGCAAACGCTCCCAATCTCCTACTAGAGTCTCCAGCAGTTCACTCCCGTACAGAAATTAACTAAAGTACACCCAGGGAGTAAGTGGTAAAGGGGAAGAGAAAAACGTGCTGAAAGTTAAGCGGTTTCTGATGTACTGACGATTGTGGCTCATACAGGACATCTCATTGACAATCATCTTGGAAGCTGTACCATATACACAAAATATCATAGGCTTTCTAATTAGAATCAGATTATATATTCCAAAATAGTTTATATTAATGTGGCACTATTTGAATATCTGTCAGAATATTTTATCTAGTTTAGCATGGGTTTCTCTGACATCTGATGTATTTTAAATAATGCTCCTAAAAGGTCAATAATAAATGGTAAGGCTTTATAAATGCATATTATTTTAAGTTTAGAAATAAATGTATAACATGTTAAAATAAACTCTAACCTAGCACACAGGAGTTGCAGCAGAAACAAACAAAACCTTTAATGGTAACGAAGAGTTAATCTTTGAAAAATTAAGGAATCCAAATCAGAAAAGAAATGTTTAGCAACTTGCCTCAGAGCTAATTTAGCTCTGTGTATGTAAACAAAGGTATTCATAGCCTTTCTAAGGTTTCTCTAGAGTTCTAAGAACAAAACTATTCTTTCTGATCAGAAAAACAAGGAAACAAAATGAATGGTGTCACTCTCTTGAAGAAAAATAAATCAGAAACGTGGCAGCTGGCTCAGTAACTTGCGAGTGTTTGGGAAGCAAGACATGTTTTTCTACCAGCTGCGTTTTCACAGAGCACTGCAGACACCGCAATGATTCAAACTCTGCCTTTATTTATTTAATGGAATGGAGCAAGTTAAGGTTTGGAACTTAAATTATTATTTTGAAACCTGATCTGTGCCACAACCTGTTGGCTGGTGTTTATATGTGTTAAATGCTGTAATGCCTCCTATATTAATCTGTTTAATATTATATTACAACTTTTGTCTATTTCTTCCTGAGACCCTATATTTTACAAAAGGCTCCTTTCTGTCCTCTTCTAGCGTATAGGAGGGCAACGATGGAAATGTGTCTATGATCGTGACACAAAGCTTAAATTACAATGTCATGTTCGACGATCCACCGTGCATCATGAATGATTTGCAAGATGGCTGTTTTAGTGCTTCCTACTAGTCTGAAACCAAGGTAGATATCATCAAGAAAATTATTGCTGTTGAAAAAATGTTTCTTTTGATTGTTGATGCAGCTTTCAGGATTTTTGTGAGGATATGTAGACTAGAAATTGGACAGACGTGAATATGATTATTCACATCTGCAGATGTTTTTGTAAAAAGGGAGACACTTGTCCAACTTTTAGGCAGTTCGGGAACAACACTTCTGAGAGTGTGCAACCAGACCTTTACCTACGTTAACCCGAAATGCATATGTGAAACAGAGGGCTTGACTATAGAGATCATGTCAAGAAGTTTAGTCTGGGTTGTTTCTTTAAAGAGGTGATTTTCTGCACTGGGCTGGAGGGCGAATGTACGAAGCTAACTTAAAGTAACACTTATGTCTTTTTGACTTGGTATTGAAAAAGCTAGAACATTCCTCTCAGTTCTTTTTGGGGTTGTCTACAATAAAAGTGGGGTTGGAGGGTGTTGGTGGCTCATTTGACCATATCACATAGTTTCTTAGAATATTTTTGGGACAAATCAATTTGGTATTTGATACAAGTGGAGTTAGTTTCGAAGATCTGTTTTTGAACGATCTTATGACAGTGCAGAGATTTTCTATATTCACTTGAGAAGTGTTTTGGCACCAGGGATGTTCAGTCAATTTAAGGGTTATCTTCTCTTCAATAAGTTCCTTGGCATATGGAGGACTGAATTTGATACATTTACACTTTTCCCCTTCAACAGGGTGAAATCACTTAGAATTTCACTGATTATTTCAATGTTGTTGGAGGTTTCTTCATTTAAGTCATGGTCGTTGGGATTTCAGGAATACTGGATGAAAAAGATGAGCCAAGGTTAAGATCTATATTCTTGGTATTCTGAACTCATGTTTCATGTGTTTCCAGTTGTATATTATTGGTGGTTTTAGAGAAGGCCATTGGAAAGGGTAATGGAATTTAAATATTGATATGATCAGTCAATTAAAATAGGATTGTTAGCTAGAAGACAGCGACTTTTAGTGGTGAGGAACTGCAAGTGGAGTGCAGCTAACCCAGTACAAAAGCATACAAAACGAACAAAGGCCACAGAAAATGGCTGACGGTGTAGTTTTAGAAGTATTATTCTGTGAAGCATGCATCTTGCCATGCACAGGCGATTCTACCATCTTACACTCCATACCAGGTTTCTTCAACGAGTAGCTTGTAAGCTACCAGCTACCTTTAAATAGCTCTCATGTGTGGGGCTATCACAAATAAATTGGAAGCTTCTTTTAGATTGAATTAATTTGTTTACTAAAATTGAAAATTTGTGTTTTTTAGACAAAATGTGTTTGATGTTTGAAGAAAAATGGCAGCTCTTTATTTCTAATTGTATTAACTTTGTGCCAGGGGTATTTTAGCAATGCCTATTATCTAGTACCTATGTAGAGGGTACTGCTGGCAATCGTGACAGTTTTACTGAGGAGATCGCTACTGGTAATCTTGCATATGCTGGCTACTAATGTCATCTTGTCTTTTTTTAAGTTTAAACATTTTTATTTCATCAAAACAAAGAATACATACATTTAAAAGCCTAAACAAGATTTAATTCATTTTTCCTCCCGCCCCTCTTCCCCTCCCCCACCCTGAAGTTGGACCCATACACAAACAGAAAATACAATAAATAAAAAAAAAGAAAAAAAGGCTATAGAATTGCATTTCATAAGACAAGACAAGAAGAGATAGTATATCCCAATCTGCTAACTCTGATCCAGTTGTTAGAGAAACCAGTGTATCCACAGTTACTATAACCTTACTCTACCTGAAACCCTTTTAACCACTTTTTAATTGGGGCCCACATTTCTCTACCCCTTTTCCTAGCCTTATTTCACCAGTGTTCGTAAACAGATATTTCGTATCGATAAATAGCTAGTAGTCTCCCTAGCCACAGCTGTCCGGTGGGTGGTTCACTATCCAGCCATGCTGTGGCCAAGCAGAGTCTAAGAATAGTCATAGCTATAAATAAGAATGTCTTATGTTCCCATTGAATTTCCAGATCGCAAGCACCTAATACTAATAGGCCCGGTGAAATATAGATTGGGTAACCAGGCTGAGCTTCAAGTGTTTTGCCCACCTCCTTTATTAGATTTTCAAGCTTGGGACAGTCTGCAAATAAATGAGTGAGATTGGCTGCATAGCAGCCACATCGTGGACAGTGAGTCCCCTTAAATCCCCCCATTTATCAATTTTGCCAGAGTAATATAAAGATAAAACCACGTTTTATAACATTGCATCTGTAAATTAGCAGCGATAAACAATGTCTGCGCTAAGAAAAGGGATTCTTCACAGTCTCCTGTTGTCATATGTAGGAGCTCTGACCAGCGACCGGCATGTTTAATAAAGTCATCTCCCATTTTTAGTTCGAGGTAATATCCGGTTTGCCAAAGGCAGACCGGTAGTCCGAGAATTAATGTTTCTTATTGGGACTATTAGTCCCGCCTCAGTTTTGGCCTCTCTCCCATTGGCTGGCTTCCTAAACGGAGGCCAGCCATTGGAGGAGAGAGCCGTCCCTCCGAATAGGCTCCGTCTTTTTCGGATTTGGGGGCGTAAGTTTTGCTGTTCTTTCGCAAGTGACGTCACCCGTCACTCAGAACAACAAAACACATGCCCCCGAATGCGAAAATTACCATGCTTTCTCCGAGGCATTTCTGCCTCACCTCGGAGAAAGATGGTGGTTGTCCGCCATTTTGTATCCTTCGCAGTGAAGGTAAGCCCGTGTCTGTTTCCCTCCGTGCCCTCTTCCCCCCTGTCTGTTTCCCGCCCCCTCCCGCTCTCCGTGTATTTTCGCCGTCCGTGTCCTCATCTCCGTGTCTGCTCGCAGGGGAAGCCGCCGAGCGTGGGAGTCCTCAGACAGTATTGTGGGAGAGACAGCCCCCCTCTAGCTTATTGGTAGCGTCCATTAGCAGTGAGGGCGCCTGTGCTGCCTCGCGGTCCTGTTCCCTCGGTGGGGGCGGCGGGTGCTTCCGAGACTCTGCTTTGACTCTGCCTGTGCACGCCAAGGGTGGGCTTTGGTGCTCGCTCTACTATGCAAAAGGGTCTGCGGTTGTGCCATCAGATGGGGTGATCTGCCTCTCTCTCATCATTTTGAATGTGGTCCTTCCCTCTGCATTTGCCCTCCGTCTTGCTTCGCTCCCTCTCCCTCCACCACCGCCGCTGAGAGGGGGTTGGCTGGCTTGCCTCGCTTCCCACCCCCTCCTCATCCTCGTCGGCGGGGGTGGCTGTAGGCCTGTCTGCTCCACAGAGAGGCTCCTGCTCTGTGCATCGCTCGTCTGGATTAGGGGGCTTCCACTGCCTGCCTCCAGCTTGGTATCGCTCGGGGGGTGTGAACGGCTGATCCGCTCTCCCAGGTCCGGGACCTCGGCCCTACACAGAGGGGCTCGGGGGCCGCGACAGGTGCACCCGGCAGTGCACGAGGCCGCCTCGGGGGCTCCGGACTGTGAAGGGAGAGGGGCCGCGGACCGGATCGGAGCCGGGACTGGGGGGCAGCGGAGCAGAGGGCGCTGACGGCAGCAGGAGCAGCAGCGCAGCCGGGAGCTGGCAGAGGAGATTTTGGCTGAAGTCTAGATGGACGGACACTGAGGAGCGGGGAGTCTTGGGCTGAGGATCGCAGGGCACCGGAGCTGGTGAGGAGCCGGGGCCAAGAAGGACGTGACTCGCGCCCGGGCTCCAGGAGTGGCAGCCTCGATGGGGAGAGCGGCTCGGCTTGAGGTGCGGCTGCAAGAGCAGCAGGGCTCCGGGGAGAAGGTAACCGACCCCTCACCCCTGTCCCTCCTGCATGACCCTCTTTGTCTGGGGGCTCCTCCCCAAATAACACTCAGTGTGTATGTACCCTTGTTAATGAGTAGACCTCCTCGTCCTCACTCCTGTGTGTGCGCCCTTTAACCTCCCCACTCTTTCCTGCATTCTCTTGGATGTCCGACCATGTCACGCTCTTTGAATACTCTCTCCTCCCATGTCTCATCCATGTGCCCTTCTCTCACAGCTGATTACTGCGTGGCATACCCGCCTCCCAAGGGTCTCTGGGCGTTTCTCTTTCCTGCACCCTTCATTACCCACCAACACCCCTCCGAGTGGGCCCGAGGTCTGTATTGGTGGGTCGCTGCTATATCTCACCCTGTTATTCTTTCCACTGCCTGCACGCCTCAATGGGGAGTGACCCCTGTCAACACTGTCTGCGCCCTCTCTCTCCGTGGGCGTCTGACCCCGCACCACTCTGTACATGCCCTCTCCCCGTGGGTGTCTGACCCCGCACCACTCTGTACATGTCCTCTCCCCGTGGGTGTCTGACCCTGCACCACTCTGTGCAAGCCCTCTCCTCGTGGGTGTCTGAACGATCACCACTCTGTGCATGCCCTCTCCTCGTGGGTGTCTGACCCCTCACCACTCTGTGCATGCCCTCTCCCTGTGGGTGTCTGAGCCCTCATCTTTGTCTTCCTCGTGTGGACGTTGTCACACGCTACCTATTTGTATTGCCTTCTTCCCGTGTATGCCTAACCCTTCCCCACGGCCTGTGTGCCCTAATGTCGTGGAAGTCTGACCTCTCACTACTGTCTGCATGCCCCCTATCTGTGGATGTCTGACATAGGTATCTACCCCTGCCTCTCTGGATAACTTCTCCTCAAGGTTCTCCGACGCCCCACACCCTTCATTCACTTCACCGGTCACTGCTTGTGCTCTCGCCTTCAGTCACTCTCTGCCGGCCTGTGTATGTCATTCTTGTTGGCATGTCTCTGCTCTTTGGTAGCCTCACTGGACCCCTCTATGCCCGAGCTTCTAGTCCTATAAACGTCAGGGTCTCTTGCTCTCCCTTTCTGCCACTTCCTACCCCTCTGCTCTGTCTTTGCTAGTCTCTCCTTCGCACCCCTTAGCCCGGTACGTTTCCTCTTTTATTCCAGCATTTGACTCAGTAGCCTCTTCTTACCGCCTCGTTTCTTTTTCCCCACAGTGTCTTTCTCTCTCTCACTTTCCACCTGGTGCACGTTTGTTTCGTTCTCTCCTTCACGCCATTCTTACCCAGCCACCTACCCTTCTTGGTTCCCATTCCTCCTCCCCGCTCAATATCTCCCTTCACCCACATCCTCGCTGTAGCCACCTTTCCTGCTGTTTCGTATCCAGAGTGCTATGGGCCATAATGTAGTCCTGGGTTATTTGCCCGACCAGCCCCAAGTGACGTAGTATTCATTTATTTATTTATTTAGCGATTTATAGAGCGCCTGGTGACCCGGAGGCATCCCCGCGCTATGAAATCATTGGAGACCTGAGGGGAGGGGGAGGGATACTATTTGGGAAAAAGGAGGGTTTTCAGTCTTTTACGGAAGAGGAGGTGGCAGGATTCCAGACGCAGGCTACGGGGAAGTGAGTTCCATCCTGAGGACGCTTTGACCGCAAAGTAATAATAGCTGTAATCCGAGTGTCACTGCATCAGCTGTGCACCGAAAGCTAGCCCTCTGCTTGCCTCTTCCTGCCTCAGCCCTCTCTTTTTTCCCCACTTTTTCCTCCTCTTGAAGTCGTTGGTCTTTTCCACCCCTCAATTCGATCCTTTATTGCCCTAAATAATCCCACTGTCCGTTTTATTGCTCTCATCTGTGGTGTGTGGGTGCGCTGTAATGCTTGCTCAAAGTAATAGTGTTCGTGCTCCTCCATCGGCACCGAGTGAAACCCGCCTCTAGCTTGTGTTGGGTGTGAGAGCTGTGTGGGCTGTGAGAGCTGGGTGGGCTGTGAGAGCTGGGTGGGCTGTGAGAGCTGTGTGGGCTGAGAGAGCTGTGTGGGCTGAGAGAGCTGTGTGGGCTGAGAGAGCTGAGAGAGCTGTGTGGGCTGAAAGAGCTGTGAGAGCTGTGAGAGCTGTGAGAGCTGTGAGGGCTGTGAGAGCTGTGTGGGCTGTGAGAGCTGTGTGGGCTGCGAGAGCTGTGTGGGCTGCGAGAGCTGTGTGGGCTGCGAGAGCTGTGTGGGCTGCGAGAGCTGTGTGGGCTGCGAGAGCTGTGTGGGCTGTGAGAGCTGTGTGGGCTGTGTGGGCTGTGAGAGCTGTGTGGGCTGTGTGGGCTGTGTGGGCTGTGAGAGCTGTGTGGGCTGTGAGCTGTGTGGGCTGTGAGAGCTGTGTGGGCTGTGAGGGCTGTGAGAGCTGTGTGGGCTGTGAGAGCTGTGCGGGCTGTGAGAGCTGTGTGGGCTGTGAGCTGTGTGGGCTGCGAGAGCTGCGTGGGCTGCGAGAGCTGCGTGGGCTGCGAGAGCTGCGTGGGCTGTGTGCATGCATATGCGAGCGATTAAGCTATTGGCATTGTAAATGACAATACCATTTATTTATGATTAAAAAAAAAATTCTGTTTATATCTCACTACCTCACAACATCCCTCTCCCTCACTACCTCACTCTTTCACTACCTCACTCTCTCTATCTCACTCAATCACTCTCTATCTACCTCACTCTCTCTCTCACTACCTCACTCTCTCTCAATTTCAATACCTCACTCTCTCTCAATTTCAATACCTCACTCTCTCTCTCTATCTCACTACCTCACTCTCTCTCTGCTAATGCAATAGGTCTCACATATGCAAACAATTCAGCTATTGCCAATAGAAATGACAATGCCATTTATTTAGGGATAAAATAAAAATACAAAAATTATGAGCAATGCCAATAGCTCTACCTATAATATTGCCGAGACCATTGCATTGTAAATGCTTGTTTTATTTAGCTGTTTATATACATTGGAAATGGAGAGAGAGGATTTCAACATTGGCTCAACTAGTTCTACACGTTTGAAGCCCACAATTTCCCCCTTTTTTGTAACCAAGAAATCCCTAATTTGTAAATACTCAAAAAATGTATATTGCAAATACCAAAATTTTCCTTTTCAAAGGAGAGGATCCCTCCCTCATCAACCAGATCTACAATAGCTCTCACCCCCATCTGTAACCAAAGTGACATATAGCCATCCCTGGAAATCTCTGGGAACAGAGGATTATCCACTACAGGGGTGTGTCTATTTATCCTGCCAATCCCAAATTTCTTCCAAACGGCTGTCCATACCTTAAATGGTCCCAAAAAACCTTAAATCTGACTCTTTTAAAATTCGATCTGTCGTAGAAGACAACCACAACACATCCCGGATGACTCGATGCTCCCCAAATATAGCCCCACTGAGGCCCAGACAATGATGGGGGACTTGGGTAAGGGGGGCATCTCTGTATTTACCACACTTTAATTAACAACACACCCACCTCCTTAGATAAGTTGAGGGAACCAATTGTGGAATGGGTGAGCCCCCCCGATGAAGTGGATTGGCGCGATACTCTCATGGCCCCCAGGACAGTCACTGTCTCTGCCAAACTCAAGCTGATTCAGCTCTACTACCTGCATGCTGTGTATCTCACCCCCCTGCGCCTTTTCCGAGCAGGCTTGTGCCCGGATGCGTCTTACGCGAGATGTGCTTACACCCCGACAGACTTTTTCCACATGGTCTGGTCGTGCCCCCGGTTGGAGTGATTCTGGGGGTATCTTGAGGCAGAACTTGCAGTTGTATTGGGTTGGGAGGTTTCCCATGACCCACGTCGCTCACTGCTGGGGATCACGGATGGCTGGATGGGTCCAGAAATTATAAGTTATTTTTTAATACAGCTATGATCGTGGCCAAGCGGGATATAGCGGTGGCTTGGATATGTCCAGATCCACCTGATCTGGGGAGGTGGCGTAAAGGGGTGGATTGGTGCGCGACCCAGGAGAAAGCCCTGTACATGGCCAAGGGGTGCATCAAAAAGTATCGTAGAGTGTGGGGGGAAGTGGTTGGGTAATGTTGAGGGTTTCGAGTAACCTGACTCCATATCTTGTCTGTGTATGTCTTTTTGGGTTCGTGATTGGAGGTTGCATTGACCACAGTAATGTATTTTTCTTAATGATTTCCGTGGATTTGCTGATTTGTTTCACGTGTTCAAAACTAATAAAATTTGAATATAAAAAAAGAAGACAACCACGAGCTTAGATGCCCATTATCAATTCACAAATTGATACCAGATCTCCTTCTTCTGGATTAGTTTCAGCCGAGATTAGCAGTGTTGTCATTTGTTAAAGTACTGCTGCTCAATAATATAATTTAAAGTTAGGAACCGCCCAGCCCCCTTGTTCTTTCGGCAAGGTAAAAAATTTCAGAGCTCTATGGGGGTGTTGCCCGGCCCATAAAAACAAAGACTCGAGCTGGTTTAAAGATTTAAACCAGCGGCTTTCTCCAATGGTATGGCCCTAAAGAAGTTCAATAATTTGGGAATGAAGAAGCAGCATCTTGATCACGTTGCTTTTCCCTATTAATGTGAGCATTACTACCAGGGTTTTGCCCTGATAAAGCAAATATCCAGAGAGCCGACCAAAACTTGCAGCTTCCCTTTCAATTTCTATAAGGGCATGAGAAGGATTAGAAGTTGTAATGGCCAGATCATCTGCGTAAGCCAGAATCTTGGTATAGCCCCTCTTATCACGCATGGCAATAATACTAGTATTATGCACAATCTTCCTAATAAGGGGGTCGATATACAGCGCAAATAAAAGGGGCGAGCAGGGTCACCCTTGACAGGTACCCTGACACATAGAGACCGGCTTTGATATATCTCCCATTACAGCGACACAGGCGACTGAGTTACGATACATGGTCTGGACAGCCTTGATAAAACCACTACCTAATCCATTTCTATCTAATATGGCCCACAAAAAAGGCCAAGCGACCCCATCAAAGGCTTTCTCTGCGTCCAGCAGGATTAAAGCCATAGGGTCTCCGGCTATTTTGGATGCATCAAAAAGGGCAATTGTCCGTCGAATATGATCGGTGGTGTTGCGTTTGGGGACAAAGCCATGTTGGAAGGGGGAAACCAGTCTCTTAATCACTTTAGATAAGCGGCTAGCAAACATTTTAGCATATATTTTTATGTCGCTATTGATTAACGTAATTGGGCGATAAGACCCTAGCTCCGCGGTGGGTTTGACTTTTTTAGGAAAAAGCACTATATTTGCATATCCCCAGGATTCCGGAGCCTCCCCACCCACTTGGGCATTTGTGACTACCTCTTTCAGCAGCTCGATAACACACGAAGAAAGACTTTATAAAATTCCCCTGGGATTGAGTCTGTACCGGCCGCTTTCCCACTTGGTAAGTTGACCGCCCCCCTTATTTCCTCCTCTGAAATTGTGGCCTGGAGAGACTCTATTTCCTCCGAAGTGAGTTCTTCAAAAGATAAAGACGAAATATAAACTATAAACTCTGAATCATCAAAGTAAGAGTCTTCATTGTATAAATCTTGATAAAATCTCTGTAATATCGAGCATACAGCTACAGGATCAGTAATTGTGCCCAAGATAGGCTCTCTTATTTCTAAGATTTCCCCTTGAACTATCCTCTCTCTTGTGCGTCTAGCTAATAGAAGCTTACTTCGCCAGGCGATATATTTACCAGCAGCCTTTTTAGCCAAACTTTCTGTTACTGCGGACTTCCCCACCGTTACTCTAGCTTGTGCTTTCTCAATATTCCCACCGAATGTCAATCCCTCGACTAACTGACCTTCAGCTTCCACTAATTCCATGTACAAGGCCTGTTCTTTCCAGCAAGATGGCAGCTGTGTGAATGCGGTGTGTGCAGCTTCCACCCCATAGACCGGAGATTGAACATGGATACGGAATGAGACTGCCCTTCGGAGTTGGAATCGGGCTCTTCTCAGGCCGATTCGTGCACTTGGTGTCTGGCGCATTTGAAAACTCGTTGACCACACCGGCTTTCAGCTGTATGGGAGTACAATGCCGCCGGAAGTGGTCAAGCCGCCCAGGGAGCGCACGGAGAGCGGAGCAGGGAACGCGACTGGGGGGACACGTGGATCTTCCTCCTCTCAGAAGACGCTGGCTGGCCACAGAGGTGAGGACGCTATTCCAGCACTCAATGAAAAGGAGGAGGAGTGCAAGCCCAGACGTCAGACGTGGGAACAGCTTCCCCAGGAGACGGCAAGGATATCCAAACAACCAACAGTTCCAGGGATGTTCTCAGCAGCCAGAAATTAAGCAAGAAAGAGACGCCTGACAGTAAAGAACAGTCAGAATAGGCTGAGCAGAAAGACATTCCTCAAACAGTGAGTAATGTGAGTAATGGGGAAAAAAACGAGACTTTGGTACAGATCAACATAAAATGTAATGACAAGCTGAGCAATACCTCTAGTGCACTGCCTGATATTTCTACGGGGGAAGGCGATATGGCAGGTCTTCCTGAGGGACTAAAAGGAGAAACAGACTTGGGAGGGTCCCGCTTGCTTACAGAGCCTAACATCCTTTTTGGTAACTTTAAAAGTATAGGGTCACCGAAAGCAGATATGTTTTATTCCCGATTCTGAAATCTCTTTAGGCAGTGAGCTGGGGACTCCGATCTTGATAACTCCAGAGAGGGGACAGATAGCTCCAAATTTGAACCCGTGACTCAGAGACGGCGCTCTCCAGGAAAAAAACAAAGAAACAGTAATGAGAAAACCTCTCATGCCAAGGGGTACGAGTCAGCTTTTGGCCAATCCGGCGAGATGAATTGGGATTATTCAGGGATTCTTCTGGGATCAGAGGTCAAGGGGGTAGAAGGTGGGACACAGAAGGAGACAACAACATCATTCTCTGGCCCGAAGGTTAGCTCTGATCCCTCTCCTTCGATGGGTTTAATCTACTCCACCCTGAAACAAATGCAAATCGAAGCCCGACAAGAACATAAGAGTACACATGGCAACAATGAAATTGCAGGGTGCCATAAGGAAAATTAATAAAGCCTGCTCTGAGATTACGGAGCGGACCTCTGCACTGGAAGAAAGAGTAGTGGTGCTCGAGACTGGGGCAGAGACAGGGGGAAACAAACAACTGCTAATGAGGCTAGAATGACTGACGTCATGTGGAAGCTTGAAGATTTTGAGAATCAACAGCGTCGTAACAACTTGAGACTGCTTGGGATCCCTGAAAATGCAGAAGGAGAGGACATTCGTGGCTTTGTCTTGCTGCTTCTTAAAGGAGCTTTCCCAGAGTTGACACACTGGGCCTGGGATTCCGAGGTGCAAAGAGTGCACCGATTCCCCTCTGAATTTTTTCGGTAACTTTTTGTTGGGATAGGCAGTTTTTGATAAGGCCTGACCAGAAGCCAGGTGTTCAGCGGAGGGTCATACGTTTTTTGTCAGGCCAGATTTCTGCCACACAAGGGTGTAAAGAACATGGAGGCTTAGACAGCTGATCATCCCATTTCAGAAAGCTGGTTGTGAAGTGTATTTATTGAGCCCTGCCTACCTGAAATGTATTTATAAAGGGGCGATCAGAGTGTTTAACTCAGAAATGCAGGCACAAGAATATTTGCAGGGAATTTTGGGTGCTGGGAAATAATGATCTCCTTGTTCAACTCCTTTTGGTCAAGATTAATTGTTTCTTCTTGGAGTTTTCTCAATTTTTTCTACATATGGGTTTTTATCGGTTTGGTGGTGGGGAGGGGAGCTGCATCGGGTGACAGCAGATGCAGGAGGCATCACGACGGTCTTCAGACCTATTTTGCCGGGGTTTTGGGGGTGTGGAAGGGTGGGCTGGGTTGGATTCTTAATCATGGGCTTAGTGTGTAATGGGATGGGATTTTTGGTCATAAAGAATTGGCTCTTTTTCACATGGATAAATGGGTAAGGGCACGGTGAGTATTGCCTCCGTGAATATCTGCGGTTTAAATAATCCAGTAAAAAAATGCAGAATTAATGAGGACATCCAATATCTGAGAGCGGATATTGTGTATCTTCAGTAGACTCACAATGAAGTAGGCCGGCAGAAAGTTGCAGAATTGGCTGGATATCAATGACTTGCTAGTACTTCCCAAGGGACACGAACACGTGGTGTTGCTATCATGGCCCAGAAAGGATTAGCTAAATTTCCTCGTACAAGCGCGGACAAGATGGGGAGATGGGCGGTGGTTTAATGTGTTATGAATACTTGTTCTTTTACTTTATGTTCTTTGTATGGACCCGTATTGGATGATCCTGCTTTGTATGACTGGCTGAGCACTGAATTAGTTGGCTGGCCATTGACTCTTATAATTTACGGTGATTTCAATATAAATAGAAAATCACTTATATACTTTTTTCTGCTCCACATGAAATTCATGTTAAACTTGATTATTTTTTGTTTCTCTTGTAGTTGCACAGAAAGGTTAGATTTATAAGTACCCTAGGGTTATATCTGATCATAACCCCTTTTTACTTGAAATAGCTATACAGAATAATCCACCCCGGGTTTCTCGTTGGACTTTTAACAGGACTCTGTTATCGGATAGCGGATACATGCAGCATATGAAGGTATGGATCCCCAGATGTAAATTGGAAAAAAAGGGAAGTGCTCGACCAGACATCAAGTGGGGCTCTCAAGGCTGGGATAAGGGGGAGACATCTAGATATGAGTGGGCGGAGCAGAAAAAAAGTTTTGTCATCTTGTCTAATGTGGTTACTATTAAAATTCCAATAATCTTAATATGTTAGGATTATTTTCATTGAAAGCCAGTAACCTTTATTACAGAAAAGGTTTGAGAACCCTGCTCAGCACCAAACCTAATATGTCCTAAAATAGGGGTTTTCGACTGTACTGAAAAAAAGTGTCCCCTTCACTCTGTAAACAACAAAGATCCAGAGACTTGTCACGAGAATTAATTGAGGGAACAGCATGTTCAGAAACCCACAAAAAGAACCTCCAAACCAATGCACATGACAAAATGTGACATGAAGGAGGCTTGGATATAGCAGGTAATGCACACAGTATGTAAGAACCAAAAGATAGAATCTCACAAATGGAAGACCGTCAATCCTCAGGAAAAGGCTACCAAGCAGGCTGGAATAAACAGCAGCCATGTCTGACTGGCTTGATGACTTCGAATCTTAGGAACAACATCAAGATCTTGGGGGTCCCAGAAGGCTTGGAAGTAGGGGAAAATTTCTAATAAAACTCATGGCCATCACTACAATTCTAGATCAAAGACCCATCAGAGGTTGAGAGGGCACATTATGCCTTGAGACCGCATCCAAATGAAGGGAGACCCACATGGCCAATCCTGGTTAATATACTGTGATACACTGTATGCAAAAAGATATTACAGCAGGCCAGAGAGAAGACACGGATACCATGGGGGGTGACATACATTATATTTCCTCCAAGATCTAGTACTTTGAATGCTGGAAAAGAAGAGATGTGCTGCTGATGCAAATAAATTACTGCAAGAAAAAATATAAGATATTCGTAGGGGTTAGCTCTGGTCTCGAACAGTTCCCACATAAAGAAGAATCCTCATGACCTATCCAATCCCAAAGAAGTAGCAGCAATCTTCATTCACCAGTTTGGTAGAAGCTAATCCAGATCTCCACCAGAACAGTTTCAGAAAAACAACTATAAAAGGATTGAATCACAAGATACAGAGGATTTTACTCCTAATAAATGAAAGAGAAGGGCAAGGCAAGAGCAGCAAATGCTTAATAGAAATACTAGCGGTACAATAGGGGTGGTAATGGACGGAGCATCTGAACCAATCAAACACTCACACCCAGTCAAAAGATCTGGGTTCAATCCATCACCGTTCTTTAGCCCACTCTGCCACCCCAGTTCAGATATGGCTATATGCAAATCAGTTTGACCCTGTGCCTCATGGGAACAGTCCAACCCGAACTGCCAAGCCATGCCTTCCCTGGACCGGAAACAAGCTTCTGAGGACTGGTTTCTGGCATTCCAGCCACCTTCAGCCCGGCTTGCTTGAATCCAGTGGCAAAGTGAGCAAGGGACTCACGTCTGAGTATACCCTGCCACACTTATGGCGGCCAAAAGTGGTACAAAAGGGGGTGGTAATGGACGGAGCATCTGAACGAATCAAACACTCACACCCAGTCAAAAGATCTGGGTTCAATCCATCACCGTTCTTTAGCCCACTCTGCCACCCCAGTTCAGACATGGCTATATGCAAATCAGTCTGTTCCTGTGCCTCATGGGAACAGTCCAGCCCGAACTGCCAAGCCATGCCTTCCCTGGACCGGAAACAAGCTTCCGAGGACCGGTTTCTGGCATTCCAGCCGTCTGCAGCCCGGCTTGCTTGAATCCAGTGGCAAAGTGAGCAAGGGACTCACGTCTGAGTATACCCTGCCACACTTATGGCGGCCAAAAGCGGTACAAAAGGGGGTGGTAATGGACGGAGCATCTGAACCAATCAAACACTCACACCCAGTCAAAAGATCTGGGTTCAATCCATCACCATTCTTTAGCCCACTCTGCCACCCCAGTTCAGACATGGCTATATGCAAATCAGTCTGACCCTGTGCCTCATGGGAACAGTCCAGCCCGAACTGCCAAGCCATGCCTTCCCTGGACCAGAAACAAGCTTCCGAGGACCGGTTTCTGGCATTCCAGCCGTCTTCAGCCCGGCTTGCTTGAATCCAGTGGCAAAGTGAGCAAGGGACTCACGTCTGAGTATACCCTGCCACCCTTATGGCGGCCAAAAGTGGTACAAAAGGGGGTGGTAATAATAATAGAAATACTAGCCATGTATAGAGCAATGTTTCTAAGATGACGTATACATGCCAAATAAAAATATTTTCCTGGAATATAACTGAAGCAAACCATCCAATAAAAAGACCAAACTTTTTTTCATTCTGCAATAAGAAGAATTATGTTATTTATCCAGTAAGCATTTACTTTTGGCATGTAGAGCTGTAGATTCACATGCTTTGCAAAAGTCCGCCATCTAGCATTGGGCTCAGATGATTACAAGTTGTTTTTGTTCCAAAAAGTTTTCTTTGAGTCACAAGGCTGTGTGACTCCGATTGGTAAAATTGTGCATGGTCATGCACATCGACGCCTCTTTAGATTGTTTTGCCATAGGTAGGGGAGAATGTAATAGTGATATGTATTAGCAATGTGATGGCCATGCAATAGTATGGTGTAAGTATATGAACTGCAACCTACACAGGTTTTTTGGGGGGTGGCGCATGTGAATCTACAGCACTTCATGACAAGAACAGATGCTTACAGGGTAAGGAACATAATGCATTGGAGACATTGGCGCTGTAGATACACATGCTTTGCATAGACTGTAAAGCAGTCCCTCTCCCTAGGCAGTGATTAACCCATGGGGGTTGCAGTTATTTGAAAAAGACTTCAAAGGATCACGTGACCAACATTGGCTTGTTGGCATGCAAAAACATCCACACAATAATGTTTTGTGAACATGTGTGGAGTGAACCATGTTGCTGCTTTGTAAATATCAGCAATAGGAATGATCCCTAAAAATGCCATGGAAGCTCCTATTTTCGTAGTGGAATGAGCTTTAGGAGGAATACGTAAATGTCTTTTAGCTTTTGCATAGCAAGTTTGGATGTATTTAACTATCTACCTTGAAATGCCTGATTTAGAAATTGCCTATCCCATGTGAAGAGGTGTGAATGCAATAAACAATTGCTTTGTTTTTCTGAAAGTTTCAGTTCTGCCTATGTAATACATTAGGGCCCTTTTGACATCTAAAGTGTGAAATGCCCTTTCAGGAACAGAATCTGGTTGCATGAAAAAAACAGATGTCATATTGATTAATAGGAAAATTGGAAACTACCTTTGGGAGGAACTTAGGATTTGTTCTATGTACTACCTTGTCTTATGTAGTTGGAATTTCACTGACCTTCTAAGTGAAGTGATAGTGACTAAAAAGGTGAGTTTCCATGATAAGTATGGCAATTGACAAGAATGGAATGGTTCAAAAGGAGGAACTATGAGTCGTGTTAATACAATGTTAAAGTTCCATGCTGGTGCAGAAGGAAACCTGGGAAGAATGATTTAATTAAGGCTTTAATAACAGGGATTTTAAATAATGACAAGTGCTGTCTATTTTGCAAATAGGCTGCAATAGCCACAAGGTGCAAGCGTATAGAAGTGTATGCCAACCACGTGGTCTGTAAATGCAATAAGTAATTATTTTCTGTACTTTTTCATTAAGAGGTTGATGTTTTGCTTCTGATAGAATATAACAAATCTTTTCCATTTAGCCGCATAACATTGCCTTGTGGTAGGTTTACGAGCCTCTTTAAGAATGAGATAAAAAAAATGTCTATACATTCTTGTGTTAAGTTTAAGTACCCAAATTCTAAGACTTCTTGAGCCAAATTGCATGATACAGCCCAATCCCATTTCCCTGGGATTGGGATGCCTTAGTGCTCCTTGGTTCTGTGTGAAAAGGTCCGGGTTGAGGTGAAGTTTCTTGTGTGGAACTAGGGATATCTCCTACAGTGTTGAAAACCGTGGTTGGCGAGCCCATGTTGGATCTATAAGTATCATTGTAGGAGATGTTTGCCTGAGTTTCCTGACCATTAAGGGAATTAGTGGGATAGGAGGAAAAACGTATGCTAATATTCCTGACCAGCTTATCCATAGAGCTTTACCCTTAGATGGTTGGTGCGGATACCCGCTTGCGAAGTTTGGGCGTTTAGCATTTTGCCTTGTAGTGAACAGATCTATTTATGGGAACCCTAATTTTTTTAAAGTATGGTACAAGGAACATGAGCTGGAGTTCCCATTCATGGACTTGTTGCTGCATCACAGTTTGAATGCTTGTCCCTGGGACATGTTCTGCTAGGAGGTGAATGCTGTCATGTATTGCTAATCTCCATATTTTCTGCGCTAACTGAGAAAAGTGCGTCCCCCAGTTTTTGTATATAATACATATTTGTCATATTGTCTGTTTCGAATTAGGACAGCTTTGTGTTGTAGGTGAGGTAGGAAGGCCTTCACTGCTAGTTGAACAGCTTGCAGCTCTAGGTGATTGATATGGATATCCTTGAGTTTGGAATCCCATACCCCCTGAATTGTGAGGTTTTGTAGCTGTGCACACCAACCTATTAGGGAAGCATCTGCTGTAAGAATTATTTGTGGAGCTGGGTCTTGAAACGCCGCTCCATTGATAAGTTTTGCAGATTCCTTCATGGAAGAGAGTGATGTGTGCGGCTGTCTGCCAACACTAGATTGTGAGGCTGACCCAGTGACTGTGTCCATTGATGAGAGAGACATTCTTGGAGAGGTCTCATGTGTATTCTGGCATTTGGAACTATGGAAATACAAGATGCCATCATGCCTAGAAGTCACAGAAATGTTTTGGCTGGGATCTGACTCCCTATTTGAAACTGTTGAATTAATGTTACTATGCTGTGTATTCTGTCTGGATTTGGGTATATCAATGCTGGATGTGTGTTGAGCATAGCTCCTAGGTATGACTGTATGGCAGCTAGTTTTAGATGTGACCTCTGTAGGTTGATGGTGAACCCTAGTTGATATAGTAAAGCTAGCGTTTGCTGAGTATTTTGTTTGCAAAGCCTGATGCTGATTGCTTTCATTAGCCAGGCGTCTAAATGTGGAAAGACATGTATGTTTTATCCGCATAGATGTGCTGACACTACTGCTGGACATACCATTGGTGCTCTGGTAATATGGAAGGGAAGAACCTTGAATTGATAATGGTTTCCTTGCAATTGAAATCTGAGATATTTTCTGTGTGCGTAATGAATAGGCATATGGAAGTGGAAGTCCTTTATGACTAAGGCAGCCATGAAATCTCCTTTCTGTAGCAAAGAAATGATCTCCTGAAGCTTAACCATATGGAAGTGTTCTGATATGATGTAATAATTTAGTGGTTTGAGATCGAGAATGGGTTGTTGCGACCCAACTGTTTTGGTAGCAAGGAAGTATAGAGAATAGCCTACTGTTCCCTGAAACTGTTTTTGAACTGGTTCTATTGCTCCTTTTTGTAGTAGAGCTGTTATTTTTTGTTGTAGGAGATTTTTATGTTGAACAGACCGTTTGTGTTTGCGAAGTGGGATATTTGGAGGAGTTGTAATGATTCCAGACAGTAACCATGTTGGATAATATCCAACACCCATTGATCTATTGTGATTGATTTCCACATAGGGAGAAAGTTTTGAAGACGACCCAAAAGGTGTTAAGTGGGAAATGGTTAGGAAGTCATTGCTTGGTAATGTTGTTTGAGGTACGAGTATTGTTCCCTCAGCCTCTTCCTTTAAAATTGCTTCCTCTGTAGGAAAATTTATAAAATGGTTTTGGAGTGGAGGTTTGTCCCTGTTTGTTGTATGCTGACCCAGTGTTGTCTGTGGTAGTAGATCTTGCGCCTTGCTTATAATTGGACCTATGAAAAGAACCACAGTATGTGCTTGTTTGTAAAGCCCCCATTGATTTTTCAACTTCCATTCCTTTTTTACATTTTTGCAAGGGCTGTGTCCACTTGTGGTCTGAAAAGATGTTCCTTATCAAATAGCTTATTGTACCTCAGGCTTAAATCCTGAAACATGGAGCTGTGCATGCCTACGTAAATGGATACTAGTATTGATACTTCTGGCAGTGGTTTCGGCTGCATCTAATGCACATTTAATGGAATTGTTGGTAATGAGTTTTCCCTCATTAACAATTGTCTGCCCCTTTTTCCTGTGATCCTCTGTGAGGTGTTGGAGGAGGCCCTCCATTTCGTCCCAGTGGGCTCTAGCTACTAGAGCCTGGCGGTTGGCTATGAGCCAATGGTCATCTGCTTGTGCAGCGACCCGTTTCCTGGAAGCATCTATTAGTGTAGGCTCTTTCTCTGGAGGTTGTGCATTTTTTGATATTTGGGAGTTTGCCCTCTTTCTTGCATTAGAGACTACCAGAGAGTCTGGGGTTAACTGACCTCTAAATACTTAGGATCTGATGGTGTAGCCTTATATTTTGTGTCAATGTGTGGTGTTATGACTCTATCATTGACAGGGTCTTTAAAAAAAAGTCATCTGTGTGATGTATCATGCCCTTAAGGAGCGGTAGGTATTGTGCCCCCCCTTTGAGCATTAGATAAAGTTTCAAAGAGAAAATCCTTCCCTCTAGTGTGTCTTATATAAGAGGACCTGATGAGAGTCTGCTACCCTTGATATTGGATCCTGATATGCAGAAGCATTAACAGGTGGTGATGGCTGTGTGTGATATAGATCAGGGTCTGTCTACCCTTGTGGTTCAACTTCATAGTCATCCCATGCATCCCCAGGGTGTATGTTTTGTGATATATCCTCATCATCCTCTATTATGGGTGAGTGAGGAGACATGTCATCTGCCGCAGATAATTGTGGTGAGTGAGGTGGTGGAGTAAAGGATGGGCGTGGTGTTCTTGGGCTAGGTGAAGTTGGAATAGGGATGTGTAATAGGCTAGTGGCAGCATCCTTCTTCTGCTTTTCTGGAGGCATTTTATGGAACGTCCAAAGCCTCTTGGAAAGATAACTGTTTCTTAGAGTGAGGTTTGCTGGTTGAAGCACTTGTTTCTTAGTTCCAGGCTGAAACTGGAGCGTTTTTGATTCGGGTCGAGCCGTTCTTGCATTAGACTAAGGATCAGCTACGGTGGAGACATTGGTCTGAAAACAAAACATTTTGGTGGAGGAATCTTTGATTTATTTGGAGCTGTGGTCGGATCCGAAATGGTATATTGTATCCTTAAAGTTTGCACTAAATCCTTGGGACAATATCATGAACATGTATGCATAAGAGTGCTATGAAGCACTTGGCAAGAGGCTTGCTAATACCTCACCGCAGTAGTAGAAGAATTTTTAAGACTGTAACTTCTAACTAAATCTTTGGTCTGAAAAAGCAGTCACATTTTGCGTCCCAGCTTTTTGTAGCAATTACATTATTTTGAAGGTTGACTTATTTATTAATAAGTTAGAATGTAACATAACTATTTGGAGGGAGAAGACTTGTCTAATGAATACTCATTGACAATTTACAAACTGTGAATCCCTCCAATTGGCTGCACAGACTGGGATGGTGGCCTGCAAGAGACCACCATGCTTGTCTTTGCACTTAAAAACGTCTTATTTTTTAACCTGCCCAATTACCTTAAAGGAAAGCTTCCAGTTTTGAAAAATTTCAGTGAGAGTCGGTAGTGGTCCACTAGACCACTTCTTACTTCCCCTGAAGCTGCCACCATTTCTCGAAGGGAAAAGCATAGCAAGGAGACCTTCCCATTTGCCACTGAATTATCACCCCAACTTCTTAGTCTAACTTATCAATAGTTTGTGACCAAACTTCTAGCAGCATACCATTGATACATGGAGTACTGTGGAAGGGGAACGCCACTCACCTCAACCGGGCGGCGCCCGAGTGGGGATACCAGGACCACTAACCTTCCTGCGTCTGACGACCAGGAATCCTTCTCTCTTTTTCCCCCTACAGGAACCCGACCAGGTGACTGGACAAAGACCCTACCGGGAGGCGGAGAATCCAGAGCACCAAGAACCCGGAAGTGCCGAACCGGAAGCAGCCTGCCGGGAACCCGGAAGTCCCGCCCCCTACCACGGCCGAGAAGTAGAAAAGCCGGCGACGAAGAGAGGAGAGCGTTCCAGATAGCCGACTAGTGGCAGGAGACAGCGCGTAGTGAACCGGTGAAGGAGAGTAGACAGGGCGAGAGGATCGAAGACGAAGAGTTGGAGGACGTCTGGACCGAGGAGTGGTGGAGTCCTCTGGAGGTGGCTGGAGAGCGGCCGTAACTCGCTGGAGAGTTACGGCGGGGCACGTGAGTACCTTGTTACCGTCTCCGTGTCCCCTTGTAAATACTTGTAAATACTTGTATAGCAGTAGAACGCACTGATAGATCACCCTTGCACTGTATATATATATTTAGTAGAGTCACTGCACCTATAACTTGTACCATAGTCCTTACACCCCGGCCACTCACGAGAGCACGCCTCTTCTACCCCTTCCCACACCTCTTCCCTTCCGTCTATACCTTCCCGTCCATTCCCCTCCTCACGGTTAACTCTGTCCCCTCACGACCCTGGTGCTGGTATTGGTACTCCAGAAGTCCGAGCTGGAAAGGACTAAACCCCTGCCTCTCTGTTTCCCTCCGAGGTTACTCTGACGCCTCCCCGGAAGACCTGAAGACGTCCGGAAGATCCATCGGCCGACGGACACCCCGGAACAGACTACGGCTTCACACCTTGCACTCTGTACTTAAACCGTTTGTCACTCAGAGCAATAAAAACAGCTACCATAGCCAAGTATATACGGCCTCCACGCCTGTTATTCCGGTCCGCACCAACCCCCAGTCCACACTTGGTGTCAGAAGTGGGATCCGGAAGCCTGGAGGCCGCCGTGAAGCAACTTGCAGAAAGCCAGGAACTCCTCGGAAAGATGATGGAGCGCTTTTTCAAAACAGCCGAGGACGATCGAGGCCAACTGCATGATGTCCTGAAAGACCAGGGCTCCGCACAAGACCGAGCCCTTGGAAAACTAGTCGACGTCATGGGTCAATCAAGGCCAGCGACTGCATTACCCTCTGTGGTTTTACAAAAATACGTTCCGGGAGAAGACCCGGACTTCTTTTTTACGAACTTCGAGCGCCTGGCTCAGGCGGCTGCTTGGCCGGTTGATCGCTGGAGCCACTACCTGGGGCCTCTGCTGACGGGTGAACTACAGGCGGCATTTCAACAGGCCAATATACAAGGGCAGACCCCGTATCAGTACATCAAAACCTGTATCCTCGAGAGGCTCGGGATTGACGACGAGACCTACAGAGTACGGCTGCGACAGGCCCGTGAAGGACCTCAAGAAACTCCCCGGGCATTGTCATTCCGCATCCAAGACCTAACCAACCGCTGGTTGAAGCCTGCCACATCCACCAAAGATGAGATCCTGTCCAAGATCTACTTGGAACAATTCCTAGCCTCCCTACACCCCGCCATACAGAAATGGGTCCGTCAACACTCCCGGCTCACTCTAGACACTGCTGTCGAGATCGCAAGTGCCTTCAGTCGTGCTCAAGACTTCCAGAAAAAGGCCAAACACCCTACACGGATACCCCATGGAAGTCATCCTCGAACCCCGAGGCCGGTGGTTCCCCGGAAACCCGAACCTGTCCCCTTGTTTCTGTTTCCAGTGACCCCAAGACCAAATCTTCCCGGTCCGCAGTGCTACCACTGTGGAGGATATGGACATATAGCCCGGTTCTGTCCCCAGAAGGAGGAACCTATGGAGGTCGGACTGGCTAGGAACTATGTGTGTCTCACCACGGATGCCAGTCCTCCTCCTTTCCGGTGTCCGGTGAAGATTGATGGACATCCTATGATGGCCCTAGCGGATTCCGGTTGCCGACAAAGCGTATTAAGGCCGCAGGAAATACCCAGACCTATGGGGCCTATGACTGGCACAGTTGATATCCAATGTGTACACGGTGATACCAAGAGATATCCCACCACACGTGTACAGGTACAACACACCTCAGGGGAAAGAAGCCCCCTTACTGTCGGCCTGGTACCCAACTTGCCGGAACAGGTTATCCTGGGTAACGATTATAATGGGCTGCCCCGTTTGTTACATGACGCTACAAACTCCTTGGAAAGATGGTCGTCCGAGGCTCCCTTTTCCCGAAACCCTCCTCCCGTGGAACCAACAAACAAAGTCCAGAAGACAAGAGGGCAAAAGAAGAAGGAAAAAAGGACACACACCACAGCCTATCCTGTTCAGGTGAACCAACATCCATGGGAGACTGATCGGGAGTTCCGTGCGGCCCAACAAGAGGACCCAGTACTACAAGACGCCTGGGGGTGGGCCCTGGAAAACGAGGATCCCTTGCACGTATGTCCTTATTTCTTTAAACGGAACGGTCTGTTGTATAGGAAAGGCGGACCCCAACAAGACCCTCAGTTACTCGTTCCCGGTCCCTTTCGCGAGAAAGTACTGTTCCTGGCCCATAGCCATTTGTTAGGGGGTCATTTCGGGGACGACAAAACAGGACAAACTATACTGGACAAGTTCTACTGGCCTGGAGTACATAAACAAGTGAGCCAATACTGCAAAGAGTGTCCTATATGTCAGAAGAACAGTCGATACCGACCCCCAAGGGCACCCCTTCAGCCGCTCTCTCTTATTGATGTCCCTTTCAGTAGTGTTGGGATGGACCTGATAGGCCCCATGTTACCTTCAAAGAGTGGATGTCGGTATGCTCTAGTTCTGGTGGATTATGCCACCCGGTTTCCTGAGGCCGTTCCGTTAAAACACCCAACCACGCAGAACATAGCGAGAGCCCTTGTAACCACCTTCACCCGGGTGGGTTTTCCCCAGGAGATATTGACGGACCAGGGCACCCCGTTTGTTTCTTCTCTTATGCGCCAGGTGTGTTCCCAACTGGGCATTAAACAAATTAGGACCTCTGTCTACCACCCCCAGACCGACGGACTTGTGGAGCGGTATAACGCTACCCTGAAGACCACCCTAAGAAGTTGTTGGGTCTAAAAAGCCGTCGCTGGGAGGAAATGCTTCCTTTGGCTCTGTTTGCTATTCGTTGTAAGGTCCAGAGCAGTACCGGGTATTCTCCCTATGAACTCCTCTATGGAAGGGCCCCTAGAACACTCCTGGATATGGCCCGCGAGGCTTGGGAAGCCGAGCCTGATCGTACCCGACCTCTGCCTGAATATGTTGCCAACCTCAAGACTCACCTGGGTCAAATCAGGGAAATAGTGAGGCAAAATTTGTTGACTGCCCAGGCTACGCAAAAACGCCAATACGACCAGGGAGCCAAGCCCAGAACCTTCGTTCCTGGAGACCTGGTACTGCTTCTCCTACCCTCTTCAGACCACAAACTTTTAGGACAGTGGCAAGGGCCGTTTCCCGTAACGAGACAGGTGACCCCTGTCACATACGAAATCGAATTGGACCACACACGCAACCAAAGACAAATATACCACGTCAATCTTCTAAAGAAGTGGGAGGGCCCCCAACCAGTACTATCCAGCGTGACAGGCCCAGAGACCCCACTCTTTGAAGATTGTGTGGACCCAGAACAACCCCCGAACAAACGACAAGACCTCAGGACTGTCTTGTCACCCTTGCAGACGGTATTTTCCACTCTACCGGGGCACACCACGGTCATCGAACAAGCATATACATACAGATGCTGGAAAGATCGTGAGACAACGCCCCTATCGGATCCCAGAAGCACGCCGGAAAGTCATTCAAGAGGAAACCAAACAAATGTTGCAAATGGGCATCATCGAGCCATCGATCAGTTGCTGGAACTCGCCCATCGTTCTTGTCCCCAAACCCGATGGCTCCACGAGATTTTGTATCGACTTTCGCGAAGTCAATAAAGTCTCGAGTTTTGACACTTATCCGTTGCCAAGAGTTGACGAGATGATAGAACGCATCGGACGAGCCCGCTACATTAGCACGCTGGATCTCTGCAAGGGATACTGGCAGATCCCCCTGAAGAGCGAAGATAAAAAGAAAACAGCGTTTTCCACACCCGACGGCCTGTTCCAATTTAGAGTCATGCCCTTCGGGCTCCATGGGGCCCCAGCGACTTTTCAACGGGCCATGAACGTAGTCCTGCAACCTCATGCCCAATACGCAGGAGCGTACCTTGACAATATAGTCATTTATAGCAATGACTGGCCAGAGCACCTGTCCCACCTGAAACGAGTGATCACCTCTCTGGGAGAATACGGGTTCACTATTAACCCCGCTAAAACCACTCTAGCTGCGCAGTCAGTAAAATACCTAGGTTATCTCCTTGGGGAGGGTGTCATCCGTCCTCAAGACAACAAAATAAAGGCCATCCAGTCGATTCCATTCCCCAAAACCAAAAAGGACCTCCGTGCCTTCCTTGGGCTCTTAGGATATTATCGGAGGTTCATCCCCAATTTTTCTCAAATTGCGGTACCCTTGACAGATCTCCTAAAGAAAAACACTCGAACAGAGACCATGTTGCAACATCCCTCTCCGCAGATGTGGAAGGCCTTTCAGGACCTCAAGCAATCACTAGTGTCAGAGCCAGTTCTGATCAGCCCCGATTATACAAAGCCCTTTATCCTGCAAACAGACGCCTCAGAACAGGGATTAGGAGCAGTCCTCTCCCAAAAAGACCAGGCAGGAATTGAGAGGCCTATCCTATATCTCAGCAGGAAACTCTTCCCTCGTGAGATGAATTACGCGGTAGTCGAGAAGGAAGCCCTAGCCATAAAATGGGCTGTAGAGAGCCTGCGTTATTATCTAGAGGGGCGGGAGTTTCTTCTGTACACGGATCACGCTCCCCTAGAATGGATGGCACGCAATAGGGGTCATAATGATAGGGTGCTTCGGTGGTTTCTCTCCCTGCAGCCCTACAGATTCCAAACCTTACATAGGAAGGGGGTTGAGCAGGGCAACGCAGACTATCTGTCTAGATATCCCCCACCGGCCTCCCCCACAAGAAAGACAGCTAGGGAAAGGGGATGTGGAAGGGGAACGCCACTCACCTCAACCGGGCGGCGCCCGAGTGGGGATACCAGGACCACTAACCCTCCTGCGTCTCTGACGACCAGGAATCCTTCTCTCTTTTCCCCCTACAGGAACCCGACCAGGTGACTGGACAAAGACCCTACCCGGAGGCGGAGAATCCAGAGCACCAAGAACCCGGAAGTGCCGAACGGGAAGCAGCCTGCTGGGAACCCGGAAGTCCCGCCCCCTACCACGGCCCGAGAAGTAGAAAAGCCGGCGACGAAGAGAGGAGAGCGTTCCAGATAGCCGACTCGTGGCAGGAGACAGCGCGTAGTGAACCGGTGAAGGAGAGTAGACCGGGCGAGAGGATCGAAGACGAAGAGTTGGAGGACGTCTGGACCGAGGAGTGGTGGAGTCCTCTGGAGGTGGCTGGAGAGCGGCCGTAACTCGCTGGAGAGTTACGGCGGGGCACGTGAGTACCTTGTTACCGTCTCCGTGTCCCCTTGTAAATACTTGTAAATACTTGTATAGCAGTAGAACGCACTGATAGATCACCCTTGCACTGTATATATATATATATTTAGTAGAGTCACTGCACCTATAACTTGTACCATAGTCCTTACACCCCGGCCACTCATGAGAGCACGCCTCTTCTACCCCTTCCCACACCTCTTCCCTTCCGTCTATACCTTCCCGTCCATTCCCCTCCTCACGGTTAACTCTGTCCCCTCACGACCCTGGTGCTGGTATTGGTACTCCAGAAGTCCGAGCTAGAAAGGACTAAACCCCTGCCTCTCTGTTTCCCTCCGAGGTTACTCCGACGCCTCCCCGGAAGACCTGAAGATGTCCGGAAGATCCATCGGCCGACGGACACCTGGGAACAGACTACGGCTTCACACCTTGCACTCTGTACTTAAACCGTTGGTCACTCAGAGCAATAAAAACAGCTACCATAGCCAAGTATATACGGCCTCCACGCCTGTTATTCCGGTCCGCACCAACCCCCAGTCCACAAGTACCCAATCGGAATTTGGAAGGAACCCTTCCGAAATGCAGAGTCAGTACCAATCCAAACCCCTTTTACCATTCAGAATAACTTTTCTAGATCATAAAATGGGTTTAGTGCATACATACTATGGTTTTTTTCTCGTTGCAAACCCTGAATTTTTGCAGTTGGGGTAGTGTGTCAGAGTATAAAATTGTTTGAAGAAATCAAGTATTTGAAAGATGTCATCAAATTCTGGCATTTGACCCAATTGATATTTTCATATTGGCCCCTCTAAGGAGCGGTCCCAGTTTCCTAATAAACTTACTTTACTCTGTGCAGATATGAGTTAGATGATTTCTAGGCGGTACTTTCTACCAAGTTACATGTGACTCACTTAGTATAAGAAGACTACACACAAACACAGTAAGTCAGTCTGCTGGCTATACATTGCAGTTAAAATGTACAATGCTTTTCCTCCAGGGTGGTCTATGCTTGTTCACAAGGTGTCATATGAATTACCGGCAAACAAGAAGGTAACCAACTGACAAAAACCACTTACTTTGATTACAGTTCCTTGTTTGGATTTCAGAGTATTCAGTGGCATAGTCATCTTTTCCAGTCACTGATAGGGCCAAGAAAAATACATAAAGTTCAACAGAGAACACACATTACATGCAACATAATCTAGCATTTGGGATTGCGGGCATATAACATAACATACATTTTTGACCATAACGACTTGAGACTCATGTAGTTAGGACCATAAGTAACTAGTTGGTGTTTACCATGATAAAAGAGTTTTTATGCACTCAGGAACAGAGAATAACTATCTATCTTTACAATTGTTGGGACCAAAAAATTAATGCATAAAACAATACAAAGATTAAAAACATAAGGCCTTTGACAACAACACAATCAAATCATTTAATTAAGAGCTGCTTTAAGATATTTTTTAGTAGAAATCTCTCTGGAACCACAGATATCTGGGGAATTCTGCCCTCAAGACTTATTAGTCTATCCGCTAAACTGTAATATGAGGTACCAGTTGTCTGGTAGCAGCCAGTACAGGATTGCCAACATGGTGTAAACAGTCAGGCTCTTTTGAATTAATTTGTGGCGGGTAATATTTGATAAATCATGACAATGGAAAACCTCACCGGATATCTGAGTAGTCCATAACTGATGAATGCCATAGAGTTCCTTTCAACTCCCACAATTGCCACCTCTAGAACAGACCACACTCTAGCCTCTGTGTCTGTTTCCCTCCTCCTCCTGCCTGGCTGACTGCCCTACCTGTTTCTGTTTACAGTGGTTTCATGTAATTTAATGGAGTTGGAGTAAAATTCGTAAAGCATTTTCAGTAAGTATTACACAGGGGTCATTAAAACTGTTTTCACACTATGGGGAGTTAACATCTTACAACTGGGTCACTAAGTCTTCACTTAATTTCTCAATGATCATGCCATTAAATAGTTGGTGGAATGTCAGACATGATCAATATCAACCTATTATCAATTTGGCCTAGAGAACACATTGGCTGTTTGTTTCACAAGTAATTTGTGAGTCCTTACAAATGATATCAGCATTCATTAATGTCTAGTTCATCTCATTATTATAATCATAGTTTCAAGGGGAGACTTTTTTGCATCCATTTAGATGTTCTAAGCCACATAGGTCTAACCGTGATTAACTACACTATGTAATGTTAGGAAGTGGATAACCGCTCATTTCCACTCTTTGATTGGCTCATTTATGCATTCTCTCCTTCTAGCGTATAGATTACAGAAAACTTCTCATGCAAAATGCTAATGAGATCTTACAAGCATACCACAGATGGATACATTCTGCCATTGACTTTCCATTGTCACATTTGTAATGTGGCTATGGTAATTGTTTCCCTTTACAATTTTATATGCATGGAATATTGACACAACCTTGTGCTTTCTATGTGTATTACAGGCCTAAATTATTTTTGAGTTGATGTGAGATCAATACAATGCAAGCGACAGACATATTGGCTTTGCCAATGCTTATTTTCTGATTCACTCTTTCATCAAGTGAAGTCTTGAATCTAGTTGGTACATCATTCATTGAGGTAAGATCTATGTTTGCTTATCTCAGTTGAATGTCAGTATAAGATCCTTTGGATATACTCATAGGATTCTAGATGGTGTACAATGGATTTCTTACTACAACACTATTTATTTCTTCTTCTGCCATAAGCATGCTATCTGGGGTATGCACAGTTTCAAGCATTGCTAAGGAAAAAAGTGTCAATGAGAAATTCAAATACACTCCTGTGTAATTTCCATCAGCAGTTGCCTGTTTCTTAAAGGTACATACCAATGGTTTTGCTTTCTTAAGTTAGGTGGATGCTCAGTTTATCATGTTTTCTGGTTTGGGATGTAACCGGCAGAGTTGCATATGACACAATGAAGCTTTTGTGAGTCAGGAATGAAACGTTGTGTTTTTCAGTGTGCAGTTTGGTTGCCTAAATTTCCAGAGTCCCTCATGTTGTCATCTTTCGTTCTATTCTCACCACACATCTGTGAGCATAGATTCCTCGAATCTAAATTTCATCATTGTGCCTTGATTATAATCTCACATGTTCGTTTGGAGTACAATCCTCTTAAAGTATTATTACTTAGGACCAAACTGTTCTGTGTTGTATGCCATTCAGTAGTTTAAAATTTGTTTATGTCCCTTTTTATGGACTGGCTTTACATTACAGCGGTTGCCAGCCAATTATGTGAGAATCACCAGAAGAGGGTGCCCACATGTTGGGAGCAAGGAGTACCTGTTTTGATTGGGCAGACGTTTGTGCTTCCACACAATAAGTGCTTGCCCTCCACACAGCTGTGATAATTTTCTTTATTTATCCAACTGCTTGAGCCTGAACTGTCAGGGGCACATAGACAGTATAAAGCTATTAAAATTTCATAGATAACTAGATCATGTATGGTGTTTTCTCTGGCAGCAGCAGAGATGGGTAGATGGCAGACATTAACCTACATGGATTTTTAGGTCTGTCTTGACAGTGCAACTGCCACCTGACCTTTTACCCTACCCCAATATTATTCTACAGTTCTTTGCTTCCACACAGATATACATATGTATCCCTATACTGTGGTCTTCAGAAGCCTGCCGCCTGCCGCCTGGCCACCCAGGATGCAACACCGCATCCAAAGTGGCCAGAGCCATTTCCGTCCTGCTTTCACAACTTTGGAACTAATTGCCAGACTACTTGCGCAAGGAATCGGTTCTCCTCCCATTCAGGAAACAACTTAAAACATTCCTGTTCAGGGAGACCCTGGACACTGCGTAAACGTGCCTCACTGTGCGGCCATGCACCCGTATCTGGATCTCTGGCAACTCTCTCAAAAGCGCTTAGAGACCAGTCGGTGATTAGCACTATATAAAAATCAATAACATTAACATCTATTTTCATGATATCTACCCGTGATGCTTCACAGTACCATACAACATTCCTTTAAAACTAGACCTATTGCTATTGTCAATGCTTGTTCTTATTCCTGACTGATATAGACTACTTATATGTTTGTGCCAAATGCGAGGTATGAGAAGGCTAGTCCTTCTGTTCTGCTTCTGCGGATGTGGGGTGTGTGTGTGTGCGCAAGAGAGAGGAAGGCAGAGCATATGTGTCTGGTAGGCTGGTGGAAGTGGAGGCGGGAGTTCAGATATGCTGGTCCAATGTTAGATAGTGCCTTGTATGCATGAGTGAGGGGATGAATTGGCAGCGTTTTTGTATTGCCAACTAGTGGAGATCTCTGAGGTGAAGTGTGCTGGGGGTGCACTGGGGGATGTCCAGGACAAGTCTGCCGGTGGTGTTCTCGATGGTCTGAAGGCGGGTTAAGGAGGTGGTTGGGGATTCTGGCATAGAGTGCGTTGTCGTAGTAAAATCTGCTGGTGATTAGGGCTTAAGTGATGGTGCCTCTGGTGCTCTTAGGAATCAATCTGAAGATTTTTTAAGGGTGCATAGCATGTGGAAACAGGAGGAGCTAACTGCATTCACCTGAGCTGCCATGTTCATTTTGTCACCCAATATGGTTCCCAGGTTGTGGGTGCGGTTGGAGACTGAAAGGTGTGCACCAATCTCTAATGGCCACCAGAAGGAGTTCCATGGTAAACCTTTGTTTCGAAAGATCAGCACTTTTTCATCTTGTTCGTGCTGAGTTTTAGGCAGTTGGTTTTCATCCATTCCGCTAAATGCATCATACATTCAGTGAAGTTGAATCTGGTCATTGGGTATTTGTCTGACATGGAGAGGATGAGCTGGGTTTCCTTGTTGTAGGAGATGATTGTGGTGCCTTGGGATCTGATGACATCTGTGAGTAGTGTCATGTAAATGTTGAACAGGTTGGGGCTGACTGAGGATCCTTGGGGACTGCAGATCGGGTCCTTGTGCTCCGATAAGTGGATGAGGAGGTCTGACTCGCTGAGTCAATTCGAGGACTGGACTTTGAGTGCCTGTGTCACATAATCTTTTGATGAGGTTGGAGTGTTACACAGTGTTGAATGCTGGCAATAGGTCCAACAGTATGAGGGCAGCAAATTCTCCTCAGTCTATGAGGGTGTGGATCTCATCTTTGGTGGCGATGAGTACTCTCTCTGTGCTGTGATTGCTGTGGAACCCAGATTGGGAGATGTCAAGTAGGTTGTGGAGTTACAGTGGTTGGGGAGTTGTCGATTGATTACTTTCTCTATCACCTTTGCTGGATACAGTAGTAGGGCGATTGTTTTTTAGTTGCTGAGATTGTTGGGGTCAACTGATGGTTTTTTTAGGAGGGCTGTGACTGTGGCATGCTTCCACACATCAGGGAAGGTAGCAGACTCAGTGGAGGAGTTGATGATATGTGCGTGGAACTTTCTGATCATGGGTCCTCCTAGGTTGTAGATTGGGTGTGTGCATAGGTCTGTGGGGGTCCAAGAGTGGACGTCTTCCTGACTCAGGTGGCGTCTTCCTCATTGAATGTACTCCAGTTGGTTATGTGTCTTTACAAGTAGTAGTTGTGCAGCTGGCCAATGATGTACTCTGGGTTTGGTTGTTTTTTTAAGTTATTGTAGATGTTCTTGATTTAGTTCTTGAAGTAATTTAAAAGGCCATTGCAGAGTTCCTGGGAGGGGGTGATGGAGTTGACTGAGGCATCAGGGGTGGTGAATTCCTTGACAATACCAAATAACTTTTGCTGCTGGTAGAAATGCCCTGGATCTTATCCAGAGTGCTCTACTCTTGGTAATTCTCAGGAGGGAGTGGAAGTGCCTGAGGGCAGCCTTGTAGGTAGATCTGAGGTCAGCTTTGTGATTGGCGATCCACTTCCTTTCGAGCTGTTGCAGAATCCTTTGGAGTCTCTGAGTTCTTCCGTGCACCAAGAGGCCAGGTTGTTGCTTCTTCGATGTTTGTGAGTTTTGATGGATGACAGAGCATCAGCACAGTTGGAGATCCATTAGTTAAATTTAGTGATGTCCTCGGCTAGGTTGTTGGTGGTGTCACATTTGTTTCTTTCAAGTGTGTAGCGACAGTCTGCTTCCATTCTGCTCCAGTTCTGGTTGAATTGGTGGTATTAATGGGAGCTTTAGCAGTGAGTCCTGGAAATGATGAAATATATGATGTAGTTGTCTGGCTGTGTGAGTGGGGAGGCAGAACAGAGGCTAATGTGGTTGCCGGAGATGAAGATCGACTCTAATGTGTGTATTCTATTGTGTGTAGGCCCCTGACGAGCTGGGAAAGGCCTATGTTGTGTAGACTCTTGAGGAGGTAGGTGGAGAAGTGGTCAGATGGGTCTTGCAGGTGAAAGTTGAAGAAACAGAGAAGAAGAGAGTTCTTTGAGTTGATGGTGAGAAGGGTGCTGAAGTCGCGGACCGGGTGGTCTGTAGGTTAGGATTCCCTTCACAGTGGTGGTGGTGTTAGTTTGCAGGTTGAAGTGCAAGTGTTCCAAGAAAGGGGTGTCTGAGTCAGTGGTGGTTTTGCAAATGAGGGTTTCTTTTGAGATGATGGCAATACCTCTGCAGGGTTTCCGGAGGAGGTACTGGCATATGATTTTTGTAACCTGTTAGAATGGCCACCGCGACGTTGGGAACTGAGCGGGGTTCAATCAGGTTTCGGTTAGGAAGAGGATGTCCTGTGTACTGTTGTTGAGGAGGTGCCAGATTTCGATGCATTTTTTTTTGAGAGTGGGTGTTTTGGAGCATGCATGTGAGGTTGTACTGAGTGTTGGGTCTGGTGATCAGTGAGGTTGTGAGCTGCTGACATGGGAGTCTGACTGGGGGTGTGTGGTACCGAGTTGCTGCAGGTGAAGTGCCAGTAGTCCTACTGTGCTGCCTGGTGCAAATGTGCAGCAGCGGGAGGAGGCGTGTCCAAGGTCGAGGGCGTGGAGGGTTGCTACAGAGCAGCAGCTAATGGCGTTCCAACCAGGGGTTGTGGCAGTGAATGCAGTTCATGCACGAACAGGCACAGACAAGCTTGCCTTTGCTTTTTGTCATACCCAATACACAAGCCCACTAAGAAACCGTGCACCCTGCCTCCTTTAAGTAAGAACTAGGGTGGAGGAGTGCAGAGGGAAGAGGGCAGAGCTAAGGAGAAGACATTGGTGGAAGACGCTGGAGAGCAGGGAAGAAGCAGGGCAGAAGAAGGAAAAGTGCAGGAGTTGCTTGGGAAGGGGAATGGGGCTGGAGGATCAAAGAGGCATAACAAAAAGGGGCACAAGAAAAGGGGCACAATGCAAGAGTGTGAGTGAGGTAAAGGCACAGTAATGGAAATGAGTGATGGAAAAGAGGCAAAGCAATGGAAACGAACAAGAGGCATACCAATGGGAATGAGTGATGGAAAAGAGGCAAATTAATAGAAATGAAAAAGAGGCATATCAATGGGAACGAGTGACAAAAAAGAGACAAAGCAATGAGAACAAGTGAGAAAAAAGAGGAAGAGCAAATTCAAACTGTGTAATAGAGAGGCAAAGTAGTGTAAATGAGTGAGAGCGAGAGAGGCAAGCAGAGTTAGAGTGAGGCAAAGTAAGGGTGAAGAGAAAGAGGAAAGGAGTGAGAGAGAGAGAAGAGTACACTGAGGCTCGGAGAGCGGAGGCAGCGATGCTGGGTCCTGAAGAGCCTTAAAGTGGTCGTAGGACCAGCCCAGGTAAGTGGGGAGCTGGGGCCTAGGCACCTGAACAATGGGGTCATGCAACATCCACCATTAAGTATGTCCTTGGAGGTGGTAGGAGCACAGAGGGTGGGGGAGTGCAGTGCGGAGAGGAGGAAAGGCACGGCAGGATGTTGGTAGGGGGAGGGAGCATGGGGAAAACTGGAGGATGCAAGAAAAGAGGCACAGAGAAAATAGGGGTACAATGAAAGAGCGTGAGCGAGGAAAAATAGGAAAAGTCATGAAACGACTGATGGTAAAGAGGCAAAGCAATGGGAACAAAAAAGAGGCAAAGCAATCAAAACGAGTGAGAAAAAAGAGGCAAAGCAAAGTCAAAAGTGTGTGAGAAAGGGGCAAAGTAGTGTAACTTAGTGAGAGAGAGGGGCAAGCAGTCAGAGAGTGAGAGAGAGATTCAACAAAAGGGTAAAGAGAAAGCGGAAAGGAGTACGCAAGAGAGAGAAGATAAGAGTGCACCGAGGCACAGAGAGCGGTGGCAGAGATGCCGCATCAGAAAGGGCCTTGGACAGGTTAGAGGACCAGTCCAAGGTACATGGGGAGCTGGGTCGTACTACACTCTACAAATCACTGTCTCAGTATACACAAGCAATGTCAATAAGTACATTGGTAAAACATGTGGCTAAGTAAATACATAGGTACACATTTCATTGTGATCATCTAATTTACATGTGTTACATCTCATATCAACTCTTTATTTGCAAGCTTTTCTTCCTGTGTGAAAAATGAAATATCTACACTATTACTGCGTGTGTATTATATGCTTATGTTCATTATTAATACTATGCGCATTCTGACACTGCCTTTCTTGTACATTTCAGCATCACTAAACTACGTACCTTGATTGTTTTTCCTGATTAGAACTTCTGAGTATTGGACCTCGGAGTCATCCTGTTCCATCCCTGAAATGATAAACACATACATGAACCTCAAAAAGAAGTCAGACACAGTATATAAAAACTCCTAGCATTGCTTTGGGGGGCCAACCAATGTGAAAGCAAGGTTATGGCAGAAAGATAGCAGTAGGTATGCTTAGGAGTAACTAGGGGAAGTGTTTGATTATAGATATGTACATTCTAAATTCTAAGTCATGGCTGTGTTAGGGGAATACTACAGACAAAAGATTTTGGGCTCCCACCTCTATCTTGCCTTTACATGGCACTCTGCAGCAAATACTATGCTGGAAGTCCACAGAGTTCGACACCCACTACTGTTTCTCAGACAGAGGTTCTTACTTGGTCATCTGTAGACATCAAAAGTACCTCCAACAGGGAGGGCGTGGCTTAGCTAGCCAGCATGGCAGACTTGAGCTAAGTGAGCTCCATCCAGCCCGTTCCATTATTCTTCAGTTATCATGCTCCTCTGGCTGCAACATCCACCTCAGGGCTCCCGATGTGGTGTAGAGCCTTGGTGTCGCTTTTGGTGCGAATCTGGATTTCCGCCGTATTCTGCGGCGACAGGGTGGTGACGATCGCCCCTGAGGCCTTGTAGCTGTGCTGAAGCCGCGGACTCGAGTGTGGCTTTGCTGGCGTCCTTGGGAGGTGAGGAGCTACGGCATTCAACTTCTCCCGGGGCTTTCGTTTTCCTCCTTGATTCGGATCGCGGGGGTTGAGTGGGGGAGAATCGGGGAAGATTGCTACTGACGCTGCCATTTTGTGCCAGCCGGGCCGTGGAAAGCTTGGCCCCTGATTTGCCCTCGGCTGTGCGGGCCCTCCCCCTCACTCGGCGGTCGGACCGGACTGCGGGGGTGAGTGGGTGAGATCCAGTGGCACCTGTTGCGGGCGCCGCTTAGGTTGTGGCGTGCTTGGCTCCCCAGTGGTGTGAGGGACCCATCATTTGTGGCCTGCTGCCCTGCAGTTGGAGGTCCTAGGAGCAGGCGGCATAGCGGGCATTGGTACCTGCCCTGTGCGGAGCCATGGGGCGGCGGAGTGTACGTGCTTACTACTGGACCCTACAGGTGACCTGGTGATCGCACCCCGGTGAGGGGTCCCCCTTGGTGGGCTTGGGGCTGTCACAGTGAATCGGCCCTCTTCTGGGTGTGCTGCGGGGCCCTTGTGCAACAGCTGGATTCCATACTTCGCCTGGGGCCTGTCGTGACACTGGGATTTTTCGCAGGGTGGCCAATCTGCGGCACAGGAGAGGAGCTCTGGCGGCTCGCAGGACATTAGGTGGGTTGCTGCTAGCCATATGATGCCCTGGTTCGTGGTATGAGCAATGTATCCTGAGCTTGCTGACTTCCCTTGGATTGCCATGGGGGGGCCTCTGAATGTGGGTGTGCCAATGGGCAGTGTGGGTTCCCCCCTCCCACCCGGTGTGGGGGTTCGGTAGCATTTTCGGGCCGCGTGGGAGTGTTGACCGAGGATCGCCGTTTGGGGCCGCTTGTTTGCCTTCTGGTGGCCCTGTGGTGTGCCTCTTGGGTCCTGGTGATTCGGTGGTTGGCTCCAGCCGCAGGGACTACTGTCGGGCACCATCGCCGCTCTTGGATCACCGGGATTGACCTGCTGCTTACGTGTCAGCGGCAAACCACCTGGTGTTGGGGACCACTTGGGCCGCCATGATGAGGGACAAGCCCGGGGCGGCTTGTCCAAACAGAGCATGCTGGATACATTTGCTGGATCTGGGGGCCCGCAGCGGCCTCAGGTGTGACCCAGGATGATGTGCCGGACAATGCCGCCCTCCTGGCTGATGTTACTCAGTCCAGAGACGCGCTTGATGCCAAGATAGGTGCGGTGTGATCGGACGTCATGTTATTGCGTCAGGACCTGCAGAATGCGGTGGCACGCATCACTGAGATTGAGACGAGAATCTCTCGAATGGAAGACGTGATCATCACCTTGCAACAGGAGTATCATCCTTAGAGAGCTCCCAGCGGGGCCTGGCGTCAAGGGTAGAGGATACCGAAGAGAAGGCGCGCCGCAACAATCTCCGCTTTGTTGGTTTTCCGGAGGGGTGTGAGTCCGGAGATATGGAGAGGTTCTTTACCCAGTGGCTGGAGAGTTGGCTACCTCCCGACTCCCTTTCCAAGTGCTTTGTGGTCGAGCGTGCCCACAGGGCCCTGATGCAGAAGCCCCCACCGGGGGCTCGCCCACGGCCAGTGATTGCGAAATTGCTTAATTATCAGGACTGTGACGCTATCATGAAACAGGTCAGGGCCAAAGAACCCTTGCTGTACGACAATGTCAGTATCCTGATATTCCCCGACTATACCAAACTGGTACAACAGCAGCGGCAATCTTTCCTAGCGGCCAAGGCCCGACTAAGGGAGCTCAAGCTTCCATATGCATTGCTTTATCCGGCCCGGCTGCGGGTTGTATATCGTTCTCACACTCATTTCTTCGATATCACGGAGTAGGTGTTCCAGTGGATGGACGAGATGGTGCGGCTGCACCCTCACACGCCACCTGGGAGAGACTCTGATTCGTCCTCGAGTGGTGCAGCTAGAACTGGGCCTAATGTCAAGGGGAAGGGGTCTCGGCGATCCAGGTCTAGAAGGAGGTCCAAGTCAGGTGATGCCTCAGCACGAAGGGGTTCTGCTTTGAGACAGGCGGCACCAGCTGATTGAATTTTGTTTGTGTGTATACATTTATTGCCCATAGATGTTTCGAGCTAGCCGGAGGAGCCCAATGATGGCCTGTAAATCTGACATTTACAGTTTGGGACAGGTGCCAGATGACGATGGACTGTGAGTTGGGGATCCATTGGCGGGAGAGGGGTGGTACCTCCTGTTGGGGTCAGCCTGCTCTGCCCTCCACGACAAATACTTCACTGTTATTGAGGTATAGGGTGGGGGTTGGGTGGGTTGTTCAGGGGTGTTGCTGATGTTTTTAATCGCACTGATTACTTGCATGTTGGAGCTCTGCTACGCTACGTATTTCTCTGCACCAATATATTACATATTTCTGAAGTCCTCACATGGCTGAGGTATTGGGTAGACCGTTAGATCCCATAGGGTCCCTATGTATTCTGAGTTGGAGGGAGCTTGATAAGATTAAGCATGGAGCAACCCTTAAACAAACAAAGCGCGCTGGGGCTGACGTGTTAATGTTGCAGGAGACGCACCTCTTTGGGATGAAGGCATTGTGCTTCCAACGCTTTGGGTACTTACAAGTGTTCCATTCTGGCTTCGTGCGAGGGTCTCGGGGAGTTGCAGTCCTTATACACCGACGTGTCCCTTACATCCATGCTAAGACTTGGGGTGATGCGCAGGGCCATTAACCTTCCTCCAAGAAGCGGTGGGTGGTGAGTCAGTGACATTGGGCAGTGTCTATGCTCCACTGCCACTATCTTGGGGGCTGCTGGAGAAACTTGTGACTGTCTGGGCGGATATTCCTGTGGGCCCGGCTGTGGTTGGTGGGGACTGGAATGACGTTGTAGATTCTGTTCTGGATCGGTGGAGGCCCGGGGGGCCCAGGTGGCTAATCACCTTACGAAACTTCATTACCTGGTAGTAGGTCAGGATTGTGTAGATCTGTGGCGCAGGTTACATGGTGGAACACGGGGATACATTTATCTCTCAGTTTTACATGACTCCTTTTCCAGCATTGATTACATCTTTGTCTCCCGGGACATTGCCAGCAGGGTGGTGGAGGCGAATATTCTCCCCCGTGGGCTCTCGGATCATTCACCGATAGCAATTACTCTGCATGCTGGACTGGCGCGTGGGCCCTTCCAGTGGCGCCTCTCCACATGGAATCTTCAGAATGAAGATTACAGTAACAGATGGAGGAAGCCATTGACCAATATCTAACCCGCAATGTGGGGTCGGTGTCTGCGGGGGAATCCCTCTGGCAGGCAATAAAGCCCTCTCTTCGGAGGTAAATATCTCCTTCTCCGCCGCAGCCCGCAGGGCCTGTAGAGAGTCCCTTATTCGGGCAGAAGCCACACTCTTGGATCTGGAGGGACGTAGCAGGGAGGGAGGGGGGGGGGGGCGGCTGGTCCGCCGCCAATTGATACTGGTGCAACAAGGGTATTCATCTCTACTGCTCGACGAGGTCCATCAAGCTTGGCTGGCAACCCGGATATACCAGTGGGGAGACAAATCGAGTAAACTACTCCTGTGCAGGGGTGCGTCGGGTATTGTCGGCCCGGAAGGGCTGCCCATATTAGATCCATCGGCTATAGCGGAGAGTTTTGCTGTGTATTATGTGGACCTATATACTCCCAGGGACTGTCTGCCAGTAGAAATGGTTGGCCGGTTTTTAGATGATCTTCCGCCTCTGGCCCTCTCTGATGAGGTCAGTATGGAACTCGACCCCCCACTTACTGAGGACGAACTTGGTTCTGCTCTACGGGAGCTGCACCCTGGGAAGGATCCTGGGCCCAATGGTTTCCTGAATGAATTCTTCAAGCGGTACTTTCTTCAGCTCGACCCTGACTGCTGTAGAGTGGTGGAGGAATCCAGGGAGCTTGGTCGCCTGCCTAGTGATTGGCGGCATGCAGAGGTAGTGGTCTTTCACAAACCTGGTAAACCGCCAGAACATCACGCGTCCTACCGTCCCATTTTCCTCCTTAACGTCGAGGCCAAGGACTTGGCCAAGGCTTTGGCCAACCGTCTACGGCCTCATATCTCCTCTCTGGTACATCCAGACCAGGCTGGGTTTATGCCCCAGCGGGCGACCTGACACAATATTCGTCGCGCACAAACAGCTACTGCAGCAGTAGGGGGCTTGGGGGTACGTGCAGCATTATTGCTCGCGGACATGGATCGCACCTTTGACTCATTGAGTTGGGAGTATCTGTTGGCACTTCTTCGCAGGTTGAATTTAGGGCCTCGCCTTTTGTCCTATGTAACCCTGCTTTATACTGATATAACGGCATCTGTACGCATGACGGGTTCTGTGTCGTCGGTTTTTACCATTGGCCGCAGCACCAGGCAAGGGTGCCCACTGACTCCGTATCTGTTTGCCATGGCAATGGAGCCCCTGGCGGCTTGGGTGCGCATTGATTTGCAAGTGGCTGGTCTTGAGTGGGCTGACAGGCTGTTGTACCGCATAGCCCTATACGCCGATGATGTGCTGTTCTTCCTTAGGAATTTAGACAGGACTGGCCCGCGACTGTTGCGCATAATGCAGGGGTTCGTAGAGACCTCTGGTCTTTATATGAATGAGCAGAAGTCTGATCTTTGGGGTTTTGGGCGGAGGGGGTGATCCTGGCGGTTGGGCCTCCGCGGTGAGGGTGGTGCACGGTCAACTGAAATATCTAAGTGTGTTCCTTTCGGACTCGCTGTCAACTGCTTGGGACAGGAATTTGGTGCCAGTGTGGAACAGGGTGCAGGAAGATATTAAAACTTGGTCTCATATGCCCTTGCCTATATATGGTCGCTCAGCTATTTTTAAGATGGTCTCTCTTCCCCGTCTTTTATATCAGCTACAAAATCATCCATTATCCATCTCCCCAAGATGGTTTTGTCAGGTTAATGCTGTCTTTGGTTAGTTATTATTGAGGGGTGGGGTGGCTAGGGTGGCTCTCTGTACCTGCTTCCAGTCCACATATTGTGGCGGGCTTGCGACATCCGACATTCTTTTGTACTATATTGCTTCGCATCTTCTCGTCCTTAATGAATGGTGGTATGGGGACAGATCGGATCCGGCGTATGCAGTGGAGTGGCGGCTTATGGGTGATCACTCGCTACACACACTTCTATATTCTGCACCTCTGCGGCGCTCCTTGCTGGTCGCCACACAGTTAATTTTTCGGATCTGGAGGCAGGCTTTGCGGAGGATGGGTTGGCGGAACCACCTGACCCTTGAGACCCCATTGTGGCAGAATGGACGCCTGCCACAGTTGGCTGCCTTGTCTGGATTTTGTGGTTGGGACGCGTTTGGAATCTCCGTGTTGGGGGATGTCATGTGGGGCCCGTTTTGAAGTCATTTCAAGACCTGCAGAAAGATTTTCATATGCCGGGTACCCAATTTTTTAAATACTTGCAATTTTGACATGCTATTTCCCCTAGCTTGGAGGGCTGGAAGAGTTGGCTGATTTTAGCCCGGTAGAAGTGAAAGTTTTCATGGGCGACTTGAAGAACCATAAGATCTCTAATATTTAGCAATCACTTGTTGCGCATAGCTCCCCAACTCTGCAGCGTCTTCGTGAGGGGTGAGAGGGTGATGTGGGCACACTCGAAGAGGAGGACTGGGTGGAGGCCCTTGCCTCCCCTCGGGGGGGCAGCCATTGCTATGAGTCTTTGGCTCATCCAGTTTAAGTACCTCCATAGGGTATATTTCACGAGAGTAAGGCTATATAGTGTGGGTTTGGTAGGTTCCCCAGTGTGTCTACGTTGTATGCATGAAGAGGGCACTTTGCTCCATACTATATGGGACTGTTCCGCGCTGGCGCAGTTCTGGCGGGGAGTGATGGCGTGTTTGCCGAAGGTTTTGGGTTGGGACCTCCCTTGCATGCCCAAGCTAGTGCTCCTGCATGTGATGGATGATATTGGGGGCAATATCTATAAACGCCATCTTATGCTCCTGGGCTTTACCGTTGCCAAGCGTGACATTGCTCGAGCCTGGAAGGCGACAGTGGCGTCATCCATTTCGGTATGGAAGGCGGAACTAGATTTTTGTATGGGTTTGGAGGCTACTATCTTTATAGCGACGGGGTTCCCCCATAAACACTATAAGATTGGGAGGCGTTGGGTGGACTAGCGGGGACTAGAGTTGGAGCCGGTTCCGGCTCAGGGCCCGGGCCGGTTCTGATCTTCTCCTCACTCCCTCCCTCCTCTACCTTCTCCTCTTCCCTTGGTGGGGATACTATTTCTTTTCTTTTCTCTTTGGGTATATGTCTGCTGGTGGGATTGTGCCCTTCTGTAGGGTATAGTAGTGAGCGTGGGATTGTTGCTCTGACTGTATTATTTGATTTTGCTTGGTTAACTGTGCAGTTGGGTGGGGGTTGGGCCGTTTTGTTTGCTTCTTATTTCTTTTGTATTATTGAATCTGCAAGTCTCTTCAATATTGTTTTTCATTTGTATATGAGAAAAGTGTTAAAGTCATGATAAATGTATGTTGATGCTACGGAAGCCTCTGTGTTACAGAGCTCCGCTCCCTATGTGTTTTGACAAATAAAATATGTTCTAAAAAAAAAAAAGTACCTCCAACCATTCATCTGCTTACTCCTACCTGGTTTCATTTATTCAAATGAAGATGATAATATCCCGGGGCATCTGATCCCTAGGACAGCAAATGAGTTCTAGTTTTTCCGTTGTACTAGGTGTCCAAGCATGGCATGGTATTCCAGTCCACAGTCGGAGCACCATATTTCAAAATGGGGCTGAAAAGACGCGCATATATTTAGAGTAGAAGGACAATTTGCTGCACTGCTATATAAATATAGGGACCTCAGTCCAAGTTCATCTAGCTCATTGGGTGGTAATTTTGCCCTGAGGTAAATGTGTTACTGCACCTGGCGTTTTACCCTGTTGCAAAATTATGATCTGAGATTTCAAGGTCGTAACAAGACATTACATACAGACCAGGATTTGGCACATCCGATTTCTGCACTTTCCCTTTCCCTTTTTTTTTACAAAAAACATCAAAACTCAAACATAAGTGTGTTTAAAATTCATAATACTAATTTAAAAAAAAATCATTAAAATGCATACATTGCTAGACAAATATTCATATCAGGGTGATTTATTAGCAAGAAGATAAATAGGTAACATACCTGGAAGGGGGGATTCTGAATAGCCCTAAACCTAGGACAGCATTATAGAACATGGGCAAGATATTCCATCTCGCTGCACGTAGTCACAGCGGGGGCTGTACTGTGTAGGTCCTGGGCTTGAGGGCCAGGTCCATTCCAGATTTTCTTGATATTCACATAAAAAACATTTGCACACAGTTAATCTAAACTGACCTACTTTACATTTTTGGTGGTTAAGCTGAAAATCTGGCAGGGATCAACCCCTCCCACATCTATGATAAAGATCCCTGGGTTACACTGTTGCTTATCTCTCTGAAAAGCCCATGTTTGAGCCAGGAACAAACAATCCATGGATCTGACTTGCCCTAAATATATGGAACACGGGTGACTCGCCAAAGCCAGGCAATTTGTAGGTGTTTCTAAAATTTGCCAAAGTTCATGAACTTCAACCATTCCTGCAATTATCTTCTCCTTTAGGAACAGAAAATCTACTGAACAACATACTATTTCACCTATTCGCAACTAACCACGTGCTGCCTGCTCAACACACCCTTGCATAGCAGTTCTACAATTTGAAGTTTCCTATCCTATTCTTGCTAAGGAACAGCAGTCAATCCCACTCGTGCGCGCAATGCCCATAGAGCTCAAAGAGCTTCAGGCCCCCCTGTCGTGCGTGTCAGCCCGGGCTGAGACTGCTTCCCAGACACAGACAGTTCTTGAGCTGCTGTGGGCTGGCTGGTCTGGTGTCTTATCGCAGCCGCACCAGAGTATTTCACAGGTCTTTAACAGACCATTTACATGATTACGAGGCTCTGTTGTTTTTTCCACCCGTTCCTAGAGCCCCTGCATCTCTACTCTGCCTATTCCTTAAAGCTTCAAATTACGTTTTCTGCCACAGTGTGAAAATGCATTTCCTGAAATGCAGGGCACAAGTCGTAAAAAAAGAAGTGGGGGGGACGCTGTTACCGGAAGTGACGTCACGACAGGAAGTGACGTCACAAAAGGAGCCGAGCTCCTCGTCCCAGAGAGGCCAAAGAAGTCAATCTGTTTGGCAGGGAGGATGGCGTCCCCCCGGTAAAATAAGTGGGGGGACGCCGTCCACCCGCGTGGTACCCCGATTCGAGCCCTGCTGAAATGTAACCTTAGGCTTTGTTTTTTTACAGTTTTATACAGCTCGAACTCCACCTGAAGGTATTGAGGCACTTTTGCATGAGCACTATTTGCCTTATACAAAGACACATTGCTGAAAGTATTAGCCCTCCCCCCCCCCAATTTGGCTCTAGTTGCACCCTTTATCCCATACATGGATCCCAATTCCTTTAAATTAACTGTGTGGCTCTCATTCAGAGTAGCCTGATAATCCCAATGGGGCTGCTAACAGGAGTTACTGGCCCCATCGGGATTACAAGTCCTGAATGAACATTCCTGCTGCGGCCCAGAATGAAACGTGAGAGACGAGCACTACTGAAGATTTTTCAGATGAATAACATTAGACAATGCAGAGAAGCCTTACAACATAGTCTTAACTCACAGATTACCTCAGAACTCTGATAAACCACCAAATTTTACAGGGATGTTTCCAGGAAACTCACCTCATCCTCACAATAAGGAAGGAGAGGTGTGGTGCAGCAGCCATGGCGGCTGACTCCGAAGCACGGGGCTCATATCGATCCCTGGCGGCAGCTCAGCCCAGCACCATGTAACTCTGGACAATAGCTTGCTTAATCTCCCCGACGGCCCCCAGCGCCTTGAGACCGTTAGGGCTGATTGGTTTGCGCTTTACAAATACCGGGTTATTTAACTTGCAGCAATAACATCAACCATGGACAACTGCATTCTTGCAGTTTTCATGTTACGTTTCCACTGTGAATAAAGTGTCTAAATGAACTTGATGATTGTTTTATTTTTATGATGACTGGTTTTAAACAATTTTAAATATGCTATGCTTTAGTGACAACGAACTATTCATGCTATTTAGTGTAGGATTTTAATTAATCAAACATATAAATTAATTACTTACTTACACTGCGGATTGGGAGTGTTTTACCAAGAGACTTCACCTGCTGTAAATGAAATACTGCGGGGAAATGGGAAATAACCACAGGAATGAGGTCCTGCATTCCTGATTACCGCACTATGTCGCACCATTTCTCAGTGGACCATTAGGGACCAACTACTGGTCCCTCCTCATAATATCTCCTCTGGAATTAACAATGCCTGCAATATCTGTAACTACGAGCTGGGGCTAGGAATACTGGAAAGGAAAATGCTACTTACCAGTATGCATCTGTTCTTGGCATGTAGAGCTGCAGAGTTGTACACTTAGCATTAGCTCGCCACCTGGTGTTGGGCTCGGATGTTTGCATGTTGTCGTCGTCTTGGAAGAAGTCTTTGTAGTCACGAGATAGGTGACTCCTCCCTTGGACGATAGTGCGCATGGGCATCGGCTCCATCCTTAGATTGTTTTTCGCCATTGTGGGAAAAGATGGAGTTAGTAAAAGTAAAGAAAAGGATGTCCATGCGTGTGCATCTAAGTAAGATAAAACTGGAACGGATACAGGTCCCGGGGAGGCGGGAGGGCGTGTACAACTCTGCAGCTCTACATGCCAAGAACAGATGCATAATGGTAAGTAGCATTTTCCGTCAGAGGCATATGAGCTGCAGATTGTACACTTAGCATTGATTGTGCAGAAGTGTCTCCCCTAGCGGTAGTCACCTGTATACGTTGCAGTAGTTTGAAAGAGAGTTTTAAGGAGAGCTTGGCCTATTGCAGCTTGTTGCTTGGCTTGCACATCAACACAGTAGTGTTTAGTGAAGGTGAGTGTTGTAGACCATGTCGCCGCCTTGCATATGTCCTTCAAGGGTATGTTTCTTAAGAAAGCCATAGAGGCTCCTAGTTTGCGCCTGGAGTGCGCTCTAGGAGGAACTGTTGATGTACGTTTTGCTTTTTGATAGCATATTTGTATACATTTTACAATCCACCTTGCAATTCCACCTTTAGAGATGGGGTTGCCTTTATGAGGTGGAGAGAAAGACATAAACAGTTGTTTTGTTTTTCGAAATGGCTTAGTTCTATCTATATAGTAGAGAAGAGCTCTTCTAACATCTAGTGTGTGTAAAGCCCTTTCTGCTACAGAGTCTGGGTTTTGGAAAAACACAAGTAACTCTACAGATTGATTTAAATGAAAAGGAGTAATGACTTTTGGAAGGAATTACGGATTAGTTCCTATAACCACCTTATTACTATGTTTTGTAAAAAAAGGTTCTTGTATTGTGAAAGCTTGTATCTCACTTACTCTTCTAAGAGAGGTAATAGCAATAGGAAAGCTGTTTTCCAGGTGAGAAATTGCAGTTCACATTTATGTAAAGGCGTGAAAGGGGGTCCCATATGCCTTCTAAGAACAACGTTTAGGTTCCACACCGGAGAAGGTGGGATGATTCTTTTTAATCCTTCCATAAATGCCTTAATTGCAGGTACTCTGAAGAGAGACAGATGTTGTCTGTTTGGTAAATATGCTGCAATTGCTGCAAGGTGCAGGTGTATGGATGAATATGCCAAGTTACACCTTTGTAAATGTAAAAGGTATCAAATGATATTCTGGATGGAAGCATCCAGAGGGTCAATTTGGTTATTGTTGCAGTAAATGGCAAATCTCTTCCATTTAGCCGCATAGCACGCTCTGGTAGTAGGTCTCCTAGCTTCTTTAATGATGTTCATACAGTCTGGTGGTCGGTTAAGATAACCAAACTCTAAGATTTCAGGAGCCAGATCGCCAAATTCAGTGGAGTTGGGTCTGGATGTCTGATGTCTCCATGGTTCTGTGTTAGCAGGGATGGAGTCAGTCGTAACTTTTGGTGTGGAACTAGCGAGAGTTCTAGCAGTGTGGTGTACCACGGTTGGCGTGCCCATGTGGGAGCTACTAGGATTAGTGTGAGTGACTGTTGTCTGAGCTTGCGTACCACTAATGGTATTAGTGGTACTGGCGGAAAAGCGTACGCAAATCTGCCTGACCAGTTCATCCATATCGTATTGCCCTTGGACAGCGGGTGTGGAAACCTGGCGGCGAAGGTTGGGCATTTTGCGTTTTTGTGTGTGGCGAACAGATCTATGTCTGGATGACCCCACTTGTGAAAGAATGGTTGAAGAACTTGAGAATGTAGTTCCCATTCGTGAATTTGGTGTGTCTGCTGACTCAACAGATCTGCTATCTGATTGTGAACTCCTGGAAGGTATTCTGCCAACAGATATATGTTTTGTGGAATGGCCCATCTCCAAATGCTTTGTGCGAGCTGGGACAGTTGTAGAGAGTGTCCCCCCCCCTGTTTTTGTATATAATACATGGCTGTCATGTTGTCCGTCCGGATTAAGACAGCTTTGTTTTGTACTTGTACGTGAAATGTTTTGAGTGCTAAGAATATTGCTAGCAGCTCTAGATGGTTGATATGGAACAATTTTTGTTGACTGTTCCACTGTCCTTGAGTTGTGTGATGTAGGAGATGGGCTCACCATCCTGTGAGAGATGCGTCTGCTGTAAGCACTAGTTGTGGAACAGGTTCGAGGAACGGCCGCCCTTGTGTCGGAGAGCGATGTGCGCGGCTGTCTACCACCACCAGGTCTGATAGTTGACCTTGAGCCTGGTTCCACTGTTGTGCTAGACATTCCTGTAATGGACGCATTTGCAGTCTTGCATATGGTACAATGAAGATGCTAGATGCCATCATGCCTATTAGTCTCATGAACATTCTGGCTTGCAGAGAGTGCTGGTGTTGAAAGGTTGTGACTAAGGCTTGAATGCTCTGTATCCTTGCTGGACTGGGATACGCTAGAGCTGTAGACGTATTTATTGTAGCCCCTAGATACTGATGTATATGAGGGTTGCAGGTGCGACTTGGTGTAGTTTATTGTAAACCCTAAGTCGTGCAACGTTTGAATTGTCTGTTGTGTGTGTTGGACACACTGATTGAATTACTTGGCTTTTATGAGCCAATAGTCTAGATAAGGGAAGACATGTATTTGTTGTCTCCTGAGATGTGCTGCTACTACTGCTAGGCACTTTGTGAATACTCGTGGTGCTTTTGTCACTCCAAATGGAAGGACTTTGAACTGATAGTGTTGTCCTTCCAGTACAAACCTTAGATACTTTCTGTGAGCAGGATGTATAGGAATGTGGAAGTAGGTGTCCTTTAGGTCTAGTGTTGTAAGGAAATCGCCTTGTTGCAGCAGTGGCAGCACTCGTTGTAAAGTGATCATAAGAAAATAATCTAATTGTATATACTGATTGAGGGGCCTGAGGTCGAGAATTGGTCTTAGTGTCCCCTCCTTCTTGGGAATTAGAAAATACAGCGAGTAAACCCCTGTTCCTTGTTCTTGTAAAGGAACTAATTGTATTGCGTCTTTTTGTAGAAGTGACAGAACTTCTTGTTTGAGCAGAGTAAGGTGTTCTGTAGACATTGGATGCTGCCTGGGTGGTATGTGTGGAGGGGTTGCTGTAAGTTCTAGGCAGTAGCCATACTGGATAATCTGTCTCACCCACTTGCCTGTTGTTATGGAGTTCCAGACAGGCAGGAATTGTGTTAATCTGCCCCCCACAGGGGTGGAATGCTGTTGGGGTAGCAGAGGGAAGTCACTCTTTTGTAGTGGAAGAAGTTCGATTATTGTTGTTAGCCCGACCTCTTCCCTTGTTATTTCCTCTATATACTCCTCTAAAATATCCCTTGTTAGAGGATGTTTGTGTGCTAGATTTGAAGGATGTTGTATTGTCTGCACCAGTTTGTTTGGAGCCTCCTCTGTAAAAGGAGCGACGAAAAGAACTCTTAGCTTGTGTGGACTGTAAAGCCCCCATAGATTTGGCAGTGTCTGTATCCTTCTTCATCTTTTCAAGTGCTGTGTCTACTTCTGGTCCAAACAGTTGATTTTGAGTAAATGGTTGATTTAAAATCGTAGTTTGTACTTCCTGTTTAAACCTTGAAATGCGTAGCCACGCATGTCTCCTAAGTACAAAACTAGTATTTACAGCTCTAGATGCAGTGTCTGCTACATCTAGTAATGGGTCAGGAATATCTGGCACATCCTGTGGGTTTAGGTACTCCCAGTCTGTATCATCTAGAGGGTATGGGAAAGGCTCATCTGGGTCTATCCCTCTACCTAAACTGTACTCATCATCATCTTGAGGTGAGTGTGAGGATAAAAGAGGAGAATGTGAAGGAGATACCAGTGGTGAGTTGAGAGGAACAGGTGATGAAGGAAAACGAAGTACAGGGGAAGAAGGGTGGATAGGAGATGTGGCAGAGTCCTTCTTCTTGGCAGGTGCAGAGGATCTGGTTGGAAGAGGTCTTCTCCTTGTCTAACCTTTGTCGGCGCCGATTTTTTCGGTTCCGGATGAGGTTGCTATTTGTCTTTAGCCTTAGGAGGTGTTACAACGTCCTTTTGGCTTAGTTTTCGACACCGAAGGTGTTGTTTTTGGATCGTAGGCTGTTTCGATGGTGTGGGCGCATCGGAATCAGGCCTTGTCGGTTTCGGTGCCGAAGGTGTTGTTTTCGGTGTCGTAGGCTGTTTCGATGGTGTGGGCGCATCGGAATCAGGCCTTGTCGGTTTCGGTACCGAAGACATCGATGTCTTCGGAGTGGAAGCTGGTCTCGTCGGCTTCGAGGCGTCGGACGCTGGCTTCATACCTTTGTCTTTAGAACTCGACGGTTTCAGAGCCGAGACTTCTTTCGGTTTCGGTGCCGAGGGAGTTTGTGGGATCGACACGTGCGGCTTGCTCGGTACCGAGCTACCGGAAAGCTTAGTTATTTTATTCGGAGCGGGACTTTCGAAGTGGTTTTTCGGTTGCGACTGGGCCCCGGAGGCGGAGTGTTGACCTTTGCCTTTAATCCTGGTGCTGTGTGTGGTGCAGGGGCAGTAGTACTCAAGCGCTGACCCGATGGTATCGAGTCATCTGAGTCGTCTGCCTCTGATACTATCTGGAGATCATCGGAATCTTCTTCGGGAATGAGCGGAACCTCCTTGTCGAAGATATCCACCGGTTCCGGAGCTGATCTCTGCATGTCGTGTCGACGGGCCCTTCGAATTCGGATGGTTTCCTTGGATTGAAAGGACGCACAGGCTGTACAGCTGGATTCGTCGTGTTCTGGCGATAAGCAGAGGTTGCAGACCTCATGGTGGTCACTGTGTGGAAATTTTGCTCCACACTCGGGGCATTTCTCGAATGATGTCCTTTCCATGAGGTGTAGGCCTCACGGCGTGGATAGGCCCAACAGCCCGCGTCAACCGGAATCGAGGTGATGGAGTCGAAATGATGTTAGTCGATATCGAAAGTAGTTTGGTAAGTTTTTAGAAAGTTTTTTGCGCTTCAAAGTGCTTGAAAAGTCTATTTCTAGCCAAAGCGGAAAGCTTTCATCCGAACCCAGTGGCGAAAAAAACAATCTAAGGATGGAGCCGATGCCCATGCACGCTATCGTCCAAGGGAGGAGTCACCTATCTGGTGACTACAAAGACTTCTTCCAAGACGACAACAACATGCAATCATCCAAACCCAACACCAGGTGGTGATCTAATGCTAAGTGTACAATCTGCAGCACATATGCCTCGAACATTCTTTCTTGACCCACGCATTTTAGGCCCCTATAAGGTTACCACTCGCAACATGAACCCTATCCCACAGTTAAACACACTGGAAGTTCCCTGACAAGACATTCTAAAAACATCCCAGCTCACTGTATGCTGAGCCATAGCAACACCAAGAATTAAAGTCCTGCCACAATCACCCAATTTATCTTACCAAACACTGTTGTCCACAAAGGCATAATGCATTGATCTGAGCTCTTCTGCTCAATAGTGGCTCCCTTATTAGCTCAGGTCACTACTTACTGCTTCATAAAACATATTCAGAATTTGATTAATCTATGAGCCGCAGGGGCTGATTGCTTGAGTAAATCCCAGACCCTGTTGGCATATCAAGATCAACATCTACAGCAATATACACTTTGAAAGTGAAACTTTGGACCCTTTTTGCATATTGGCTCATTATTGATCCCCCTCAATCTGCTGGTATAGCGACCTTTCTAGATACACTATACTCTGAAATAATAGGGTCAATAAACTGGTACCTCATCCAGAGAATGCGTTCAAGGCAATTGTGGACAGTCCAGCTGGTCCATCTGCTCTTGAATACTTACATTTTTCCACATATGTAAAGATCCTTCTACATATCCTATTCTAATTTCATAGTCCTCTTTTTTTTTATAGCAGAGCCCATATCCCTAACTTTAATAATGTAATACATTTGTTCCTATTCACATTTGTATTCTACTTTACTCAGTTTTCTAAAAGAGTTGTTTCTCTTTTTGATCCATTTCAGATGCTGAAGTGCAGCGCTGCAATCATGATGTTTTGCTGTGCAACCCATCTTGTTTAACATACTTCAGTCACCCCTCACTAGCTTCTTCATTAAACCAAATCTGATGCTGGCTCACTTGATTCTGTTTGTAAATATCTTAAAACCTTCCATTCGGACCTTTGGGATCTCGCTAGGCAAGCCCCCCTGCTTACCAAACATCTTGCATTCTGGGTTCTCCTAGAATATCCACTCTTGGATGTGCTAACAAGATCTGTCCTTGAAAACAAAACCTATATGTAAGTTGTACTCTTAAGTATGCAATATATACCTCAGTCTCATTTGCATTAATTTGGTTCCGATGAAACACTCAATCACTCACTCCACACAATCACTCAGTACCCACTATGATACTCATATGAGCTACCCTCATTGGATTTCATATACATACTCAGTCTATATTTTCTAATCCTATCTACCCTTATTTTCGTAGACGGTAATCCTCTCAACCCTCACCTTTAACCCTTCCTGTCATAAGATTCGCAGGTGCAATCAAGGCAAATAGATGTAGCTTTTACTCACTTACTGGTACCAATGATAATTCACTGGTATATTTCTTCCCTCCTTCCTGTGACTGTTTATGCAGGACATGACACTTCCACATGTTCCTAGCATACAGCTTTAGAAATTACATAAGCTTAGTCATTACTGGTTGTAAGAGCTGTCATCACTTATCGCAGGTGTTCGTTGCTACTCCTATCCACCTCTGGTCCTGGACATTATTGGTACACCTTCCACCCCTTATTTATGGTACTTCAGAAAAATGAGGAATAACTACAGGTATGAGGTCCTGCATCCTCGATCACCGCACATTTTCCGTACCATTTCTCAGTGGATCATTAGGGACCAACTAATGATCCCTCCTCCCTGCTTAAACATTCAAGCGTTCCTACTACATTCATTACATGAGCATCCCCAAATATACCCTCTGAATAGCAGGATGTCTGTAGATTAAGGCCTTGTGATTCATTATATGGTGTGCCAGATACCCAATGAAAGATAGACAGAACTCAAAGTGCCTCAGCATATCTGATCACTCATAAATACAAAGATGTGGCAAACCCATGCAGACTACATTGAAGAGGCATTACTTGTCACCCTCTTGGATTTACATCTCTTAGAGGGTCCTCTCTTGCCTTTGAGGTACCAGAGGACCTCACGAAAGATTGGTCAGGGAACACACATTCAACCTCGTTTGGGAAATCATGCAATTAATGTGTGGAGACATTTTTCATTCAGATCACTGGGTTCCGCTGTACCAGATTCCATTTGAGAGTCATAATTCCCTTTACGACACTCCCTGTTAGGAATCTTTTATAAGGCAGGAAAAATCACAATACGGGTCTCTACTCACTCTTGGTAATTTTACATGCAGGTTCCAAAGTTCAAAATAGTTTCAGGGTATGGTAAAGTCTGGTTATCCTTGTAGTTACTTATGTGATCCCACTTGCACTCAATGTTCATAAAGCGTAATCAATTGTCGCGTGCTCTAGGGTGCACTCTCCGTCATAAGTGCTTGTAAATGTGAGTTAGCAGCGTGCCCTGAAATTGGGTGACGTCCCCTAGTCACAGCAAAAGCCCTTTTACTGGGTTGTGAAATTTCAAAACTGTAAATAATATCCTGTTCAATTTCATAGAGGTTGAGTTTTTCAAAAATGTTTTATTCAGCCATTAGGTATCAACCTTAATTCATGGTAAGTTGTGAATTTATCACACAAAATAATCCAATATTCAATCCCAAAATGTCATCCAATGCATTTCGGCTCATAAAGAGCCTTCATCAGGGACTGGATTCTGTAAATCAAATATATCATACATGAGGATATGGAAACTCGAAGTTACACATTTCATATATCAACAAATCATAAATAGCGATCCAAACATTGTAGAAATCCAATATTATTGTCAAAGTTTATCTTGTACTTCCCAGTGAAATAGAATCAATCACCAAAATGTGTTTCTAATAGACGACGATAGTGTCTCAGTGAGAGAGATGAACAACCGATTTTAAAAGGAATAGTGAAGTTAAGATGAACAACCGAGTTTAAAAGGAATGGTGAAGTTAACCAATATTCATTCGGAAAGAAAGCTTGTGAACGGTGAGTTATAAAGAAGAGTCAAAACCAAGTTGGTAAGAGGCTGCGTTAATGAAGTTATCACGAATGGTTAACAACGTAATCCAAAGTGCATAAGGTAAAAAGATAGTGAACGCGAAACTTCGCTGTTGGTTATCCTAAAAAGAATTATTAGTAATTTCACTTACGTGAATAAACTTCAAAGAGCTCACATCTCACACAATAGCCGTGCTCTGTTCTCCTGCTGTATGTGCATCGCTAAACGCCGCGGTGTTATGGGTGTCGCTCAATATAGAGGTAGGACTGATGAATCTCACCATAGGTGGCGGTCATCTTAAAATGTTTTAGTATCGAAAAGGTGAAGTGTGAAAGATCTTATTATTAAAAATTACTCGTGCAGAAGATATAAATAAAATTAAAAAGGCGATGAATGAGATCATATTACATATTAATGGATCGACATCAAATCAGAGAATGTAGGCAAGTACGTTTCAACAAGAACATTCAGAGGAACAATAAAGTTATTCCCCATAGTGAAAAAAATTCAAAAATTAACAATACTAGAGTCTTAGACTAGATGTATATACAGGCGTATTCTGTCTTCAAAAATGGTTATCATAGGTAAATTTCCAAATGAATGTTCTTGTTGAAACGTACACCACAGCGTTTAGCGATGCACATACGGCAGCAGAACAGAGCACGGCTATCGTGTGAGATGTGAGCTCTTTGAAGTTCATTCACGTAAGTGAAATTACTAATAATTCTTTTTAGGATAACCAACAGCGAAGTTTCACGTTCACTATCTTTTTACCTTATGCACTTTGGATTACGTTGTTAACCATTCGTGATAACTTCATTAACGCAGCCTCTTACCAACTTGGTTTTGACTCTTCTTTATAACTCACCTTTCACAAGCTTTCTTTCCGAATGAATATTGGTTAACTTCACCATTCCTTTTAAACTCGGTTGTTCATCTTAACTTCACTATTCCTTTTAAAATCGGTTGTTCATCTCTTTCACTGAGACACTATCGTCGTCTATTAGAAACACATTTTGGAGATTGATTCTATTTCACTGGGGAGTACAAGATAACTTTGACAATAATATTGGATTTCTACAATGTTTGGATCGCTATTTATGATTTGTTGATATATGAAATGTGTAACTTCGAGTTTCCATATCCTCATGTATGATATATTTGATTTAGAGAATCCAGTCCCTGATGAAGGCTCTTTATGAGCCGAAATGCATTGGATGACATTTTGGGATTGAATATTGGATTATTTCGTGTGATAAATTCATAACTTACCATGAATTAAGGTTGATACCTAATGGCCGAATAAAACATTTTTGAAAAACTCAACCTCTGTGAAATCGAACAGGATATTATTTACAGTTTTGAAATTTCACAACCCAGTAAAGGGACTTTTGCTGTGACTAGGGGACGTCACCCAATTTTGGGGCACGCTGCTAACTCAAAGTCTGGTTATCCCCCATGTGGAGCAGCAGTTTGCTGCTCCAACTTCTGGTGACACGTGGAAAACTTTGGATTGCAGCAGCCTCTGACATGGCCCGTTCCCATGTAGGAAACACAGAACTGTTGACTGTACATGGGTACTAAAAATGTTTGCACATTTACGGCTCTTGTGGAGAAACAAACATATTTTAGATATGTGGTGTGTAGACCTGAGCTCGCCTGTCTTTACACATGCACACATCTATGCTAATCCACTCATTTGTAAGGACACTTTTCTTGCCATCATTAACTTACCTTTTCTTCCATTTGTTATGAAAATAGTGGTGTACTCGACTTCCCCCTGCTGTGCGTTGCCTTCTATATAAAATGAGAACAGAAATACTGAGTGACTCGTTGTGAAACGGATACATCGAGGCAAGAACAGTGGTGATGATTTAATTAATCTGTTGCTAATAGATTTTGCATTTTTTCCTAAAAGACTGTCCTAGTTGAGGTTTCTGATAAGCCCAGAAAAGTTATGCCAACCAAAGAAATTGAGACGTATGTGCAGGTTGACCATCCTGCGTCTGATTGGGTTGCAATCTAGAATTCGGGTTCACACAGCATTATGACAAATTTACAGAGCCAGATATTTCCAGAATAATCCTAATTACAAATCCTCCTATCTGACTTCTGGTTCCTTTTAACACAATCATAATGATTTGCTCCTATATTTGCTTTGGTCAGTCTTGTGAGCCTTCTTTGTACTGTGCTGACTGTGGAATACCATACCTAGAGAGTTGAGATCATATTATTCACCACAATAGGCCCGCGATATATTGTAATAGATACACTATCAGAAACTTCATTACAAACAATTCAATTGCCAAACGGTGTATGCCTAGTCAAAATAAGTTAATTTCCAATCTTGATTCACAAAATCAAGCCAGGCAGAATTTTAGACCTGTACCGTGCATTTGTCACTGCGGAAATTCAGCCTCATCCCATATTTAATGGGGCTGTATGAGAACGGGTTTCTCCACAGGTATATGTATTTTCTGTGCAGAAATAAGTAATAACGTCAATGTTCAAATGCATGCTTGCGATGAAGATATGAATTTAGAATTTTCTACTTTGTGCAAATTATCATGTCTAGCTTTTACAAATCCTGAAATTCTATGACAGGCATAGAGTCGCACAGGTACCCTTGATAGCCTTCCATTGGAAGACATAAATGTGCTCCAAATATAGTAGTAGCCCTACAGGAGAAAATTACAATTTACACATTTAAGTCCCTGTAAATTGGATAACACCACCACACAGATAGCATACATTCTGTACCCATCGAAGTAGGCAGAGTCAGAACAATGAAGTTCTGTTTCTATTTACTTCTTTTTTTTCCAGAGGATTTTAATGTGATTTCGTAATAGTTAATATAAACAAACACTCAACATTGTGAAATTACATGTCACCTTAAATCCCAACATTTTAAGGGTTACCCAAATGAAGTACAACATTATGTATTAACAACTTGCAATTCTCTTTTATGACTTCCTCAGAACAATGTGTTGCAAGTGTATCATTAACAGAACTGTCTCATTACCATCCGCCCTTCCTGAAGCGTCCTATATCAGGGTGCCTTACATTTCCCTGAATATACCTTTATCTTGTAAGTATTGCTGGGTTTCGGGCAAAGTATCTATGAGGGGCACTATTGCACCCACGAAAGGGTAAGACGAGGTACACATTAGCATCTGATGTTTGGTACTGTAGATGGGGAGCAGCCTTTCATAGTAATTAGGGGTGTGGGAGTGCCGGAATAGCTATAAGGTTGGCTGATCTTTCACAAGAGTGTTAGTCGAGAATTAATCTCCTTCCTAGCTAAGGGGTTCGAGGAGGATTAAAGCAGGAGTGTTATCATCCGTGGTCCCATGATGTTTAAATTATAGTACTAACTCAACCCATAGCAATGCATTCGGTCTTCTCCGGAGGCCTGGCCTCTCTTCTCTACTAGGTGTCCTGCTCTCCATCCCTAACCAGTGGAGAACCTCTTTACTCAAGTATTGGAACTTTCATAGATTCACTTGCTTGAATTATTCCCCGTCGTCATGATGGGAGTCCCCGGTACTTTAAAATAGTAGTAGTAGTAGTAGTAGTAATAGTACACTGATAGGTATAGATTAGAAACGGCCTAGGTCTCTCAGTTTATTAAACTTTCATAGTCCTTATTAAAAAGGAACTAAAGTTTTGTCTTAACCAATCAGCATGAATCACCCTCTAGAAAACTCCAGAGAGAAGCTCAGTACCTCAGATTTTCTACCGCACGTTGTGCTAGGGAGTCTTCTCTGAGGTCTGCTCAGCTTTCTTATCTGAAGAACATTTCTGGACTTCTTTCCTCAGGAAAGTACTTTCATTTGATTATATATTCATAGACATCCTGTATATTTACTGATGGTTACCAACACTGGATTATGGCTGAGAAGGCTAAGAAAGCTCTCTGCCACCACTGCCCAGCGGGTAGGGTCTGCTCACGGCAGTCCAGACTGCCTCATGTTCTTCAGAAAGGAGTTGTAGGCTAGTCCTGCAACTTTGGGGGACTATTATGGAGCTCCCTAGGCATGGACCTCATGCCTACGTGCCTGTCCCCATGCCACCTCATTACTTATTGTGCCACCAGCCCAGAATAAGTTTGGGCCGCTGTCCCTGCAGGAAGGGAAGCAGTGCCCCTGGTGATGAGAGGAGCTGGGAACATTGTCTCATTTGCATGAATCCGACCTCAGGGGTCATTATGAGATGTCACAAGAATCCCCAAACACGGAGCAGGGCCCATTCTGGCTCACACTGACAGAACTCTACGCTGGAGTGAAGTCCCCTGGTTACTGGTGGGTGATTTTAACTCGGCCTTATACACAACAATAGATAGATTGTTTCCAACACTATCGCAAACAGCAGCAACATCCAACGCTAGGCACCTGGGTGAGTGGCTGCACTTCTGTGATTTGGAAGATGTGTGGAGGGTCCTCAATCCACAGACACACCTGTACTCGCACTACTCACATCCACACTTGCTACATGTCCGTATTGACCGCTTTGTTGCAAATATGCCGCTATTTGCGAAGTTCCTCAGCACGCATTATCTTGGCAAAACACATTCAGACCACAACCCACACATTTTGACACTGCAGAGAGAAGTTGGAGGTCCTTCAGCCATTAATGGAGGCTTCAACCTCTGGCGCTGGAGGGTCCACCGTTCAGAGCAGACAAGACCCTTGGTAGTGCCTGAGGAGACAAGACCCTTGGTAGTGAGGAGCATAATTCTATGCAGACTGGACTACTGTAACTCCCTGTATCTGGGAGCCCCCCAATACATTCTGCAGGGGTTGCAGAGGGTCCAGTCCATAGCGCCAAAGCTGGCATTAAATAGGCAATGCAGATCTTCCACTACTCTGGCTTTGAGAGACCTCCATTGGCTCCCCGTCAAGGAGAGAATCTGTTTCAAATCTCTGTGCATGGTGTTCAGAGCGGTACACGGAACTGGCCTGATCCCAATGCAGGAGAGATTTACATGGTACAAGCTGGTAAGACATCTCCGCTCGTCAAGCACCTTTCTAGTAACTAGGGGCAAATGTAAGAAATCCAGGACGGGAGGTAGGACCTTTGGCGCAGCGGCTTCACGCCTCTGGAATGATCTTCTCTTGAGTATTAGACAGGTGACCTCTCTGTTATGTTTCAGAAAGAGCCTGAAAACCTGGCTTTTCCCCAAGAACTGAGATCAGTACCTTCATCTATAATCTGGATCATTACCTGCTGTCGTCACGTGCTAAGTTGCAGCACCAGGATACCCATGACGTGACAGTTCGCGCTATACAAGTACTGCATACATACATACATACATACATACAGAGCAGTAGTAGATGCAGCAATAGAAACATATTTTGAAAGTAATGAGAGGTAGGTTACAGACATGGGCATTCTATGGGATGCAGGCAGGGCAGTAATCAGGGGGCAAAGCATGGGGTTGACTTGGTGTATCAGGAAACAACAAGGTGGTGAATTGAAACGTACTGAAGATGATCTGACCCGTCTTGAGGCAGAATTGGTGGAGGGCAACCTTGTGCAGCTAGATATGGACGCGTGATGCCAGCAACATGTTGAAGTAACAGAGCTACTGCACTGTTTGAACCACGCGTCACATGCGGCGGCGCACAGGGCAGGCAGATTGTTGGCGCGCATGATCTAGCAAAAACATAGGCGGAGACTAGTGCTGCGACTGCGGTCCACGGCTGAGTAGGTTCTCACCACGCAACAAGACATCCACAGTGCGTTCACCACTCATTACACCAAAGTATACCAATCATTGAACTGCGGACCATCCACAGATATAGACTCCCTTCTTGCTCCCTTAGCCCTACGCCAGATCACAGCAGCGCAAGGAGACAAGCTGACTGAGCCGCTTACACTCCAGGAAGAACAAGATGCAATATGCTCGCTGGCCACGAGCAAAACACCGGGATCAGATGGTTATCTGGCCGAATACTATAAAGCATACCAAATTACCCTTTGCGAATCCTTACTGGTGTCCCTGCCCAAACCGAACAGGGACGCAGAACTGATCGGGTCATATCGACCATTAGCACTACTTAACATAGATTATAAAGTGCTATCTAAAATCTTAGTGAATAGACCGGCCCCGTAGGTACCACAGCTAGTGCACACAGATCAGAACGTTTTTGTGTCGGCTCACAGTAAGTCGGTGTCAGTTCTTCCGGGTGGCGCATTACTCCAGGGACAGATGGGCGCATGCTGGGTGCCTAGTTTTGGACATGGAGAAGGCGTTCACACCCTGGACTGGGGGTTCCTATTCGATGTGTTACAAAAATACGACTTAGGAGATGTGTTCTTAGGCCTTGTTAAGCTATTATACACACGCCCAGTAGCAAAAATTAAGACGGGTCATTATTTATCAGAGCAGGTCCCTATTGAACACGGTACGAGGCAGGGATACCCACTCTCTCCACTGCTGTTTGCGTTGGCTGTGGAGCTGTTGGTAGAAGCGCTGCTCGGTACTCAGGACGAATGCGGAATTCCTTTGGGAGATGGCACGCATGCGGTCTCGCTATATGCAGACGACCTTCTGATATACATCAGGGACGTTGTGCGGTTGTGGGGGTTGATTGAGATTACACTGTCTGAATTCGCCTCAGTGTCAGAACTGAGAGTGAATTGGAAGAAGTCATGTCTGTACTCCTTTGCAGAGTCTACCCTAGATCCGCAACTAATCATCAGGGGCAAGCCGGTACTCTGACAGTTAGCAGCGTTCCGATATCACGGGATCCACATATATCGAGACCCACAGGACCTCTCAGAGGGTAACCTGGGGCGTGCCATCACAGCAGTGCGGGCACAAATGACCTTCTGGAACACCCTACCTCTGGCGGTTATGGGCAGGATTGCACTGCTAAAAATGGTGGTCCTTCCACATTTACTTTACCACTTCACAAACTTACTACTCCATCTCAGGCCGCCACTATTTAGAGACCTGGAGTCAGACATGCAGCAGTTCATTTGAAATGGGTCGCAAAGCAGAGTAGCCTTGGCTAAAATGTACCCACTGACAGCTTCAATGAGTGGCACGCTGGTTAAGTGCGTGTCACATTGACGACACAGCAACACAGACACCTGGACTCGCGCAATCTCAGATAGTGAGGCTGTTTCATCCCAGTAGGAAGGGTAGCACGCCTACACAGCTATTGGTGCGAGTGGCGTACCCATGTTACCGCTGCTGCCTTTGCATAACGCATCTGGTACCACCATATGCACCATCTCTCCCCATATTGGGCACACCCAGGAGACATCAAGCAGTATCTAGTGTAGAACTTATACACTGGGAAGAAGCTGGGATATTAACATTATGTAATTTATATAACGATGGGCAGCTCATCCCATTCAAGGATCTGGCGACAGGGTCAGGCCTGCTGCAAGGTAGGTTCCTACTCCACGCCGCAGTGACACGAGCGTGACGTGGGGGACCATGATACAGGAACGTGCACGCATTTAACTATACAATATTTGCATGAATTGGGAACAGGCCGCGATCTCACCAGGTGGTTTGCAGAGTCCCTCATTTTCCACACGACACAGCAGCTGCTCTCCTTGTGTGCCCATTGGGACACAGATCTACAGAGACTCACCACGGACCGGGAATAGGAACAAATACTTGAAAGCCCCACACGGATCCCTCTAATGGCAGGTTTTGACTCATCCAATATTATATAATACACAGAGCCTACCTGACGCCGGCAAAAATGGACAAATATTTTGCCCATGCAGATGCCAAGCAGTGGCGTAACAAAACTTTAGGGGGCCCCCCTGCAAAGCACAATGAGGGTACCCCACAGCGGCCTGGCCCACAACCTACCACTTTACCCCACTGACAAAAGTAAGCAGTCACCTAAAGCCGTATTTTTTAGCACTTATCTGTGCATACTTCAAACAGCAAATAGAAATAGGATGCACTTTAATTGTGCTCTAGGGCTGCCTGAATGATACATGCCTGATAATTAAAGGGAACAAAGACAGAAAAGTCACAATGCAAATGAATACATACATTTTTATTTATAACCCTATTTAGTGTCAAGACGAGGTCTTTCAGGGTCTTTAAAAAACACATTGCTGGCATTTTTCTTTTGGCAACCCTGCTTTATATTCCTTTTCATGAAATGCATTCTCACACTACAGCAGTAAATGTAAATTTCAACTGTAAGGAATAGGCAGAGTGGGGGCCCTCTGTTTTTTGGTCACAGCATGCCCAGGCTTTCGGGTGTCAACCTGCCCATGGTTTGTGCTGCTTGCATTCTCTAGTTATGCCTTACTGGCCTACGTTCTTCTATTCCCACCTACCTGCACTTGTTGGGGCTACCCTGGTTGTACAGATACTGTATCTTTCATGTTCATCCACGGCATTACCCTGCATATGTGTCAGAAATCAACATGTCTATCTCTCTTTATTTCTCTCCCTCTCTCTCACTCTCCCCCCTCCTTCTCTCTCTGTCTCTAAACCCCTCTTTCTCTGCTCCTCCTATCATGGTATCACCTTGCCTGTGTTACCCCATCTTACTCTACATTGCTCGCTGACCTGAATGTCTGCATGTAGAGGCCCCCCGTTCTCACCACATTAAATGTCGTCCTTACCAATTGATTGCGTAGTCTCCCAAAGCAACTTCCTGTACTTTACTGCCTCCGGTTATAAAAGTACATATTGTCTCAGCGACTCCTGTTGTCATCCAGTGTGCCCTTAAGTGTTCATAGATTGGCGACTCACTGGGACAGAAAGTAAGCCTGGCACCAAAATAAAAGTGGCCCTCATTAGCAAATCAGACAGCTAAAAGAGCGTCCCATTTGCAAATAGGGGTAGTTTTTTATCTTATCAAGACATGCTATACATGTGATTTCAAGGAATGGTAGACTGCATGAATTTATGCTTGCTGCAGTGCAAAGTTTGTTGTAATATAATGGATATCAATAGTAAAACCCATCATACCAGATTCAACATGCCAACAAACAGCCTACAAATCAGCCCACTCTCCGAGGAGTCACCGCTACACTTTTGGGGACAGTACTAGCAGTGGGAGAGGCAAGTAAAAAGAAAGCTCTTAGCTGAAAGCTTCCACTTCACATGCTGTAGTTGTTTAGCAAGCAATGTGCGACTGTGTTTATTCATGGATACTCCTGGCAAGGTTTGTGGTATTATCCAAAAATCACCAGTGAAACCCGGAGCACCAGACCATACAGGCTGAAATAAGTCACTTGACACACTGACCTGCAAAGCTACCCCACAGGTCTGTATGCACAGGTGGCAGGCCGGCAATGAAAAAGGAAGCTGCCACTCATATGCTCTATATATGTTTTATAACTTAGGTATGAGAGATGTCAACTCTGCATTTAAGCTTGCTCCAGCAAGGTTTATATAGCAGAGAAATAAGCAAGAAAACACAATGCACAAGACCCTACATGCCCACAAACAGCCCAAAAAATCACCCTACACTGTGACCTGTCACACATAGCCTTTGGGGACGGAGATTATCGGCAGTGGGCGAGGCAAGAAAATAAGATAGCTGCCTTCTACCACTTCATACACGTTATAGGTGTTTTCACTTTTAAGTAATCACGCCATGCATTTGAGCTTGCTTCAGGATTTGCTGTGAGATCGGGGAAATCATCATTAAAACTCAGAACAAAAGACCCATTCGGTCTACATACTGCCAAAATGAACCAGCCCACACTGACCTCCCCAGCTACCCTTCAGGACTATAATGCAAGGGCTGTGGGTGCGGCAATGAAAAGGGAAGCTGCTGTCCACTCACAGGCTCAATATAAGGTGCCAGTCAACACACTGCATAGATGCAGCTATGTTTTTCACCACACAAGGCGCGGATAGACCAGGTGAAATGCTTGAGGGAGAAGCCGGACACAGCTTGTTTCAATCCAAGGGTCAGGGTCAACGATCTTCGCCAGTAACTATAAAGTCAGTGCATTGACCAGTCAGATGTAAGTAAAGCCCAAAGTATCTTTGAGACAGCAGACTGGCATACCGCACAGGGTGAACTCATTAGCACCATCACATACCTGCCGCCTCGGAAGCTGAGGGCTATAAGTCATCAAGAGAAGATGGGAAAGGATAAGGAATAATGAAAACAATTGTCTGTTCAAGTCTGTGGATCTTTTTAAATTATGTGGTATTGTCTGGTGAAGAGCTGCACAATTTCAAAGCCTGTTTAATCTGTTTCTCTAAAGAAAATTTATTGTTTTTACTTTTGCGCAAGTGATGGGTAGTCAGTGTTTGTGAATCATGAAGGCTCATAATTTATAAGGAATAACATAAGCTCATAGTAAATCCTGGAGGTAGCAATCATTCAGTGTTGGGGCTTTATTCACACACATGTCGTATACATGTGGGCAATGATGGTACAAGGCACAGCGATGATGAAAGTGGATTAATGGCAATGTCATGTGACCTTTGGTAAAGGCTCCTATTCCTCCTGGGAAGTTCCCCACAGTGGAGAAGTATGCATGGCTGAAATGGAGCCTCCTTGAAAATGTACATGTTTCTTTTTTTGGGCTGTGGAGGAAAATGTTGTCGTGGAGAAACCCCTAACCCTGCACCCCCACGAAGTTTGGTGCTCATCGCTTCCTCCTCCAATCTTGGATGGAGAGATACAGCAGCCCTTCGCTGGGGTAAATCTGTGACTAATTCTAGTATGGAAAAAGATCTGAGAAGAGTTTAGAAATGCTACAAGTATAGATGTTGATGGGTGGTCCCAGGAAATCTGCAGTACTAAATATATTTACACCCTCCAGGAATCGCTTCCAGGATATCTGGCAACAGTAGTAAAATAACATGTTGTATAACGCAGCGCAGCACTGCCAGAGTCTGGGATCACCCTTTAATGCCTCTCACACCCCTGGCATCTTCAGACTTTTTTGCCAAAGAGGAAGTCTGAATTAGTTCATATCTTTAGCGTCATCATGCGCAATTCTGCCTCAGCAGGAGGTGTGTGAGGAGGAATATAATGCATGCTTCATTTCAAAGTTATATCTCTATGGCATGCTTCATTTCAGAGTTCTATCTCATAGATACATTATGAACTGCAAGCAACCAAAGGAGCCCTGTGACAAAATGCAGCAACTCACTGAGATAGGCTCATAAAATGCAGTTTAGTGAACTGCATGGTACACGTTCTTTGCAGCAGGCACATTAACCCTCTGCACTACTTCATGATCAGTGATACCTGCCACTAGACAAAACGCTAATCTCTCACCAGAAGGAGCATTATTTACTTGTGTTATATTGACATTTTAACTGTTTCCTGAAAACATCTGGGCACACAAGGAAAAATTAACATCAGCTCTACTTGTCATGCTGGTGATTCAAAACTGCCAGTAGAGAAGAAAACTAGGCCCTGTCAGCAGGAACATTATCAGCGGCGCTTTATTTAGCTTACCTGTGTGCCTCAGAATCTTAAAACTCTGTGCTGCTGCAGCATGCTGCCTTAAGTGTCCGTGAGCCACACGGACTGCAGACAGTTATCACTGTCTCCCAGTGTTGTGTTGAATTCAACGGGGCGTACTTACTGACGGTACTGTGTTCTTGTGCATATGTAATCAAGGGGGTAGAAGAAACCAGGTTCCTGTGCTGATTCTGAGGTGAATAGACTGTGAACCCCCTTCTTTGAAAGGATTGTACAAGAACCACTGCGCCCACCTCTATGGTGAGGAAGTAATTTGTGCCTCTGGAGAAAATCTCGCAGGTGTGACCAGCCTCATCCACGAGGGAAGGGACTTTAAAAGAAAAAAGCTGGGGAAGGACTTTACCTCCTGCGGTGACTGCTTTGGTTTTGTGGAGTAAGGTGTACACAAGTACGCTGATACTGTTCTGTGTGTGCAGAGAGGAGGGTGTAAGAAGTACCACCCCTCTTTACTTTCTAGAGTCCAAAGAGTTCCAGTGCCCTGGTACTGGTCTGCCTGAAGAGGAAAGGTGCACTGGCAGATTACTGTTGGAAGACAGCCTTGTACAAGACCCTGAGCGATGTGTCCCATTGCTGGGTTTACGGAACTACTGTTGGACAGAATCAACAGACCCAGACTGTACTGAATTGTAGATAAAGGTGTGTGCCTGACACACAATCCTAGTACTGTGCCGCAGCTGAGTACAAAGTGCTGCACAGGTCTAGGGCCCGATTGGTGAACTGTATTGCATCTGGAGGGAAAGGACAACCCACGGGATACTGCCCTACTCTTGCAGGCAGAGCTCTGTTGCATCAGAGGGGAAAAACACACTCTGTGACCCTGTGCTGCTCGCTGGGGGACTTGGACTGCACTTTCATGCTGCTCACATGCCGGAGTCATGTCGCTGGCTGCTGCAGTGACTGCCCACCTGGGCCCTGGTGGCAGTGGTCAGCACGGCTGGGCCCGGTGACTCCTCGCCCACGCTCTACCCTCAGCCCTGCCAATGCGATGGGGAAGGCGGGGTGGACTGCTCCGGCAGGGGCCTGACAGCAGTTCCCGTGGGGCTTGGCACGTTCACAAAGGCTCTGTAAGTATTTTTCTTGTGTGAGAAGTGGATATAAAACTGTTAATCAATAACTAGTCTCACCGAATGATTCGCAGCAGTATACATTTAAAACGGGGTTGTGGAATCAGTACATATGTGCTGCTATAATATAAAAGCAGCACATATGTACTGATTTCAATATGACTGTCCCCTTAATGTAGTTACAGGTCATTGTAAGGTGATTCTATCAAACGTAACACTAACGTATGTCATAGTGTGTGGTTTTCACACACACGTGCAGTGAGTAGGTTGAGAACTCTTTAATTTTAAAACAATTGCAAAGTCTCGTTTGAGTAGTTTAAAGTGATATTTTTATACTTTACCTGCATTCTCCCCTGGTTCTTTCTTCTATCTTCGTCCAATCGCAAGGAAGCGCCTATAGAATGGCATAAAGCGCTACACAGATGACACACATGACATATCCTGAATGTATGCGCTAGGGGAGGGTAGCAACTTTCAAACACCCACTAAAAAGGAGGTGGGCACTCTTTTTCTATCTTCATCAAACGTGTTCCTCAGATGATAAGCTGGTGCTGCAAGGCATATATTAATGGCAATATAGCACTTTGTGAATCTCCGTAATATTATAGTTGTATTCTGTGGCTGCTAAACCCATGGTTGCAGTACTTTATGCTACATGAAATTGATGACACTTTATGCCAGATGTTATCATATTGATGATAATGTGTATCTGCTTTTGGATGGATGGTGGTGTTGTGCCTTGAATCAGAGCCAAGAACATTTTTGGTAGAACCTGCATTCTATTGTTCGTGTATATGTTTCCTCTGTCAGTGAGTACCTCATGGTCCTTACGCTGTGTTCTTATTAGGTATTGTCAGAAATGTCATATTTGGGCTACATTGTGTCGAGTGTCGTGATATTGTTAGTTATGAATTTATTTTACATATTTAAAACCTTTTATTTCTCTCCATTCCGAGGCTTCACTTTGGAACAGAGAAAAATGTCAGAAAAAGGGCATTTCCCGCAAGAGTGTTTTTCTTTTTTGGATCCATTTCACAGGGAAGCAACTAAATAAAAGACGGAAAGATAACGTTTCTTCAAGTCACGGTTTTCAGTAAGTGAGGAGCAAGACAGAAAGAGAGGGAATAATAGGAAGAGAGGGGGAAAGGTAGATGTCATCACAGAAAAGAAGAGGACATTGTCCGGGTCTTCTCTGGGCAGTAAGGAAGAGACAGTATCCTTTTCTTTCTCTGCCCATCCCCGAACGTCCACGAAAGCAAGCCGAGCCTTATCTGAATGCCTTTGCAATTTCTGCTATCCTGGGACACAGTTTTGAAAAGAAAAAGTGGGGGAACAGAATCTTTTTAATAAAAGAAGTAGGGGCACGCCGTGCCCTTCCGATACTGCCCACTTCGACCACTGGATATTGGTAATACTGTGAGGCTATGTTTGTGACACATTATATCTAAGCTTGAGCATAGCATGTCTGAAATATAATGCGCACAATTTATTCTCACTACACAACTTATGCTAAATAAGGGTTAGGTACATTCAGAGTAGTAAACTTTCACAGATCGTAGCCAAATGGCTCCAGGGTGTACCATACGCTCCTCTACCAAGTTTTCTTCTGTCTTACCTGTGAAGCAGCAGCAATTCCAGGGTCCCCCCAGGACCGCTTTTGATTCATTTCCACCTTTAGTCTTCCACAGTTGAATTCATCATACCGCGCGCAGCAAGAAGTGAAAGTCCCCTGTGGCCCGCCCAGCCAGGGCCTGGGCGTGCGCTCCACCATTACCAACTAATTAGAGGCCATGGTATCAAAACAACACCACTTAAATAATGAAGAGGCTGCGGCTGTGGCCTGCGCTGCACGCACCATTTACTTTATGGGGAACTTCAATCATGAATTAAATGGTGCGCGTGCACGCACAGACTTGAGGCTTGCTTCATATCTCCGCGGCTGATACTGAGTGAGGGGGCCCCTGGAGCGCGGGGCCCCCCTGCACGGCGGGTGCTGTGGGGGGCCTGTGTTAGGCCCCTGATGCCAAGTGTGCGAGGTGTGATGAGGCAGCGGCAGACCTAAAGCACATGTTGTGGTCATGTACAGCCAATCAAACATATTGGAGAGAGGGAATTACGTGCTTATCCCAGTGCACAGAACGTACTTTAGAATGGACATGGGAAATGTGCATACTGGCATTGTACAAGGGGCCCAAGAAGTATAAAGTGACGTCTAGATACATAGATCTGGGCCTAATAGTGGCTAGGCGTTTACTCTCACGCCGCTGAAAGTCCCCTGTCCCCCAGGCAACAAAGGCCTGGTGTTGATCCCTATTGTGCTGGGCACAAACGAAAAGCATAGCACTCCGGTGCGAGGATGCAATGGGACTGCGGAAGCAGCCATTGGTGTGGGCGTGGGACACAATTCTATCAGACTTCCGCATAGCCTAGTCTGGCAGAGGCACCTGGAGACACAAGCGGACACGCTTGACAGCGATGAGGAACATGCAGCAGTAGGACCAGTGCATGATTATGCCCCAGAAAACTCGCTGACAAGGAACCTAGTTAGTGACAGGCATATGATATTACAATTACATAATGCATGAGCAAGGTTGGGTGGCTGGTACAATTTAAAGACATGTAGCAGCATCAATCATGATACTCGAGGTGATGTACAAACATAATAAAGAGGATCCAAGGGGAGGGCACATGTTATGTAATGTTATTGTTATGTTGATAGTTAAGCTCTGATTGCCAAGACATTATGGCAGACTACACACTGGACTTGAAAAGTAGCGTAAATGACTGTGATGTAACATTTCGCAACTGCACTGTGTTGTGCAGTTTTACTATGCTAATTATGCAGACTTGAACATATATGAGATGTTATGTAAAATGTATAAACTACAATACAAAGTAAAAAAGATGAGACGTCACGAGTCATGTGTTTTTCTGAAAGAGAGAGACTGTTTATCCGGCTTTCAGAGGTCTGCAGCATAAATATGAGTATGTCGTGTTGAGAATGTGTAAATAAGTTTGTGAGGGCGTTTTGGGAAGCACGTAGATAAAGAGGACTTGGTGACCCACCTGCACGGAGGCAGGAAGGGGTTACTTTAGGATTTGGTGGAGCAGTAGCCCTGATTTAAATCACCGGGCCTCCCATACCGCCAACACCATGAATCCCCTGCCTCTTTAGAGGTGGGGGAACCCATAGACTTCTGATGCCACAGGCTCTTGTCCCTCCGCCCTTGGGAACATATCACCATTATTCCATCTGCCAACATAGCTAGGCCTTCTGACCTTCATGTTTCCTGCCTGGGGCTACCAAACCAGGCATGGCGGCCACGAAAAAGAAGACAGTGCCCTCGTCCTGCAGAATGAAAACTGCCTGTGCATCAGGGTCACTTATTTTGGCTTCACAGAAGCAGACCCCTGCTCCTAGGCTTGTAAATGCTGAGTGGGTCGCTCACCCTCTCGGGACTATTAGTATATCGCCCCCCCTGGACCAATTCGACGCTTTAATGAGTCACTCATTGACTCTGTCTCCTCCCTTGCGTGTCTATCACCGAATTTCACGATACTGGGAGATTTAAATCTCCACCTCGATGACTCCTCCAGCAAACCGGCGATGGATCTCAAAGCAGACTTGGGCTCACTCAGTCTCGAGTTGCTTAATAACCTTCCCACTCACATCAAAGGGCATCTGTTGGATCCCGTGTTCTCCAACCTCCCGCGTCTCACAACCCAGCCCCCCATCCCCCTTCCCTGGTCAGACCACTTCTTGGTCCCCTTCGAACTACAACTATCTACTAAACCTTTTGGTAAACCTCCCCCCCAACCCCCCGACCGTCCGTGGAAAAAACTGGACAACAACGCCTGGGCCCAGGCACTATCCTCCACTTCACCTCTCCTGGACGATGACCCTTCTATTGCAGACGTTCAACTACAGGATTGGATCCATCAATCCTTAGAAATCACTTTGCCACTCAAACAACTGCCCAGCAGGAATAAAACGGCCAAATCACCCTGGTTCACCCAGGAACTTCGCATCCTAAAAAAGAGTTGCAAAAAACTCGAACGCGCCTGGAGGAAAACCTGGTCAACAGCCTCCAAAAGTGAATACAGAGCCGCTATCAAGCTCTATAAGAACTCAATAAAAACTACTCAAGCCACCTTCTTCGTAGGAAAGATTGCTGCAGCGGCCAACTCCGCGAAGGAAACATACCGCATAGTACAGCTCCTTACAAAAATCCAGGACCCCCCCTCCCCTCCAGACCCTGAGGGTGCTAGATGCAATCAAATGGCCAATTTCTTCTCCGCAAAAATTGACAAAATACTTACTTCACTTCCCGTACCCTCCGTTCCTCTCCACACCACCTCACCTCCCCTCCATCCGGAGGCTCCCTACCTACGAGCCTTTGACCAGATCTCCACTGAGACGTTTTTAGATATCCTGCAAACTGTAAAAAGTGGCTCGCCTGCTGACCCTGCTCCCATCAGCAAGCTAAAACTGGTCGCCCCCATTGTAGCTCAACCTTTCACCAATCTCATAAATGCCTCCTTTAGGAAGGGCGCCGTCCCAGCCAATTGGAAAAAGGCCACTGTCAAAGCCCTCCTGAAAAAACCCCACCTTGACCCCACGGACCCCTCCAACTTCAGGCCCATTTCGCTCCTACCAGGGATCAGCAAAGTGGCCGAACGAATAGCTAACCAGCAGCTATCCATCTTTCTGGAGTCTAATCACTTACTACGCGACTCCCAGACCGGCTTCAGACCGGGGCAAGGCACCGACACCGCCCTACTAGCAGTTGTCGAAGAGGCGAGAGCCATCATAGACGCAGGAGGATCAGTGGCAGTGATCCTCCTCGATATAAGTGCCGCCTTCGACACGGTGGACCACGCCATCTTGGTCCACCGGCTAAGTCGAGTGGGAATCACCGACTCAGCCCTTGCTTGGATTAAATCCTTTCTTGAGGGTAGATCTTTTCAGGTGTCTGATGGTTTCTCCACGTCCAAAGCCCTGACCATGCAGTGTGGGGTCCCCCAGGGCTCCTCCCTTAGCCCCACTCTTTTTAATGTTTATATGTCCCCCCTCGAAGACGTTATCGATCCCTTTGGCGTCAAGACAGTGATGTACGCTGACGACACTCAGCTGGTGGTGTCCATTAATCACTCAAACACTAGCCTAGAAAACCTCGCCAGATGTCTCGAAGGTATCTCACAATGGATGTCTGACTCAAGACTCTAACTTAACGGCGATAAATCGGAGATCCTTTTCCTGGGCAACCAGAACAAATTACCTACAAATCTTTCCTGGCCACCTTGCATGGGTACCTACCCAACTCCTAAAACCGAGGTCAAAAGCCTAGGTATCTGGCTCGACCAGGACCTTAATTTTAAAACCCAGGCCAGAAAAACCTCAGGGACCTGCTTCGGCTTAATTCGTATGGCCCGAAAGATCCTCCACCTGATCCCTTTCCAGTCCAGGAAATTACTGATGCAGGGACTGGTTAACTCAAGGCTAGACTACGGTAACGTTTTGTACCTGGGAGCCCCTGCATCAGTCATTCAAAAACTACAGGTGGCCCAAAACGCCGCAGCTAGAGTCCTTACGGGAACCAAAGCACGGAGCTCGGCGAAACCAGCCCTCAAAAGCCTACGCTGACTCCCAGTGAAGGAGCGCATCACATTCAAGACGCTCTGCATATCGCACAAAATCTTGCATGATAAGGGCCCCCCAATACTCAGATCCCTGATGAAACCTCACCAGTCTACCAAACATCTAAGATCTGATACACTTGCCCTCGCCTCCATCCCTAGAATAAAAAAGGCAAGATCTGGCGGCCGCATGTTCGCCTACAACGCGCCAAAGCTCTGGAACACCCTCCCACTAGCCATGAGGAGAGATCATAATCTACTCTCCTTCCGAAAACAATTAAAAACTTGGCTCTTCCCCTAAAACCTCCCTGCTTCTGGCCTCCACTTGGAAAAACTAGGTCCTCTCAGCACTGGGATGCCCAAGGGTAGCTATGCGCTCTATAAATCCACTTCCAAATTCCAAATTCCAAATTCCACAAAATGGCGCTCGGCCCAGTATTTCAAATGCTCCCTCTGCATCAGTGGAAACACTTTTGTCAAAAATGTATGCTGGGGGGGGGGGGCGTGGCTAACAGCCACGCAAGATGGCAGCTCCCTTCTAAGCTCTGCCAATCCTGCCGCTTCGTAAGCTGCTTTTTCCTGACCTGAGCACCTTCCTGACGTCCAACAGTGAGGACTAGTGCCATGTCCTGGAGGAGTGCTTCTTTTGAGAGTTCTTGAGGATCTGGGACCTCGTGCAGTCTGTTTCTTGACTCTCCTTCCAAGACCAGCGCAACTGCTAAGATGACAGCATCTGCTTCACAGGCGATCAAACGCAACTGATCGCGGATAGCACCAAATCTCCCCTTTGATCTTCAGCGGCATTCCACATGACACCACGGCCCTAGGTTGACCGCCAATATTGATGTTACAAACAGAAGTCGCCGTGATCAGGAGAGACCTTAAGAAACTAAATCTGAGAGTCGTATAAGCCAAAGAAGAGCCAAAAGTTGGATAACTGAGGATCGCCTAGCATTGCAATCCAAACACATTCTCAAGAAGGACAACTTCATCTCCACAATTAAACACGAACTAACTGAGTTAGAAGACCACAATAGAAGGGGGAACCTCAGAATCTTCGGTCTTCAGAAGACAATGCCCCTTCCTTGAAACATGGATCACGTAGACTCTGCATATTAATTTCAGTAAAGACTTTGAAATTGAACGCGCCCACATGGGTACCTTCTTTCAAGCCCAAACACATGTCCACCCCAGGGGCACTGATTTTTTGTCATTTACTCAACCAGGATGCAGAACTCATCCTATCTCATATGAAGAAAACAAAGTCGCTTTTCTGGCAAGGCGTAAAGATCAACATTTCCCAGGACTACGCCATAGATACGTTGTCAGGAGGAAAACGACCACTATTAGACATTGCAATCCAGCACTCCTTTATTGGCCCAGCCAAATTCAAGATTGTCTACCACGGCTAGACCCATGTCTTCTCTGATCCCAGTGACCTGCAAGCGTTCCTGAACAATTCTGTAGAGACCCATATGGATAACTCCCTGAGTGGCCTCGGCTAAAGAAAATGGACATTTTATATTTGCTCAGTCCACCTGCACAATGTCCTATTACAGTTCTTTTGAATGTTTCAAAAACTCATGTAATACTCAACGTGCTCGCACGATATAACCTGTCGTACCAGAGTACTATATTGTTCCTAATACTTCTAATGCATCTACGTTTCACTTTTCAGGTTCCATATCCCTCCACACAATCCCACATACCATACATATTTCACACTCAACTCACACACGTCCCACGCAGTATACCCTATGCCATGATCACATGAACCCTCAAGCAATATAGACACTCTACTCCCATCCCCTATAAATTTCTCTCTGGCACTACACAATACCTCTGGCTTGAACACTTTTTCGACATATGGTCACTGCCTATGTAGGCTGTGTGGCCTTAACCAGCTCCTCCCATTAACCTGTATAGCACGTCCAATTGTCCTCCTGATATGTCCTGCACCCCACGTGACCCCTACTCCCTCGGTACACTCACCCTATGCATCACCATACGGATTTGCGTCTGGCCTGACAAATTGCCCATCGTGAATGCAACATTCTCTTGCTTCACACAACCTCTTACACTAGGACTGCGCTCCCTGCCCCCTGCCTAGAAACAGTTGTCCTACCCATGGTCTAAGTATGAAGTTTCACATATTTACATTCTCCATCCTAAGTGGATGCTTTACAGAGACGAGCGTGTTTGTCCACGACACAACATTATCCTTCAGAATACATGCGATTGCTCGCAATATTATGCTCTGCACTCTTATGACCCTCGGCATCTCACACTTTTTCCGCATACTCCCTCATTTTTTGTGCATGTCAGTCCTAATGTATTTTTGCAGTTGCTATTCTAGAATATTGCTATTGTTCTAGAAAATTGCTTGTAATAAGTTGCACTAAGCTTTGTATGTTCTCTATTCGCATGTATTGCCTGTCATGGCCTTACTGATAATACCATGTCAATCTGTAATGGCTGCGTCGGCGTGTGCTCTCCTTTTTTGCCTTTATTGGTTGTATTTCACTGCTTGTATCTCGCAAATGACTTCCACTGTCCCACACTCTACACCTCGCCTCTTCAGACTTTTGCTCCAAATTGGAGTACGTTTGATCTACCTAAATGACCCCCAGTTCTATCCCCAACACTAGCTGTCTGTGAAACATTAGTCTGCTCCTCTTCCATTTATATATTGACTATATGTCCCCTACTTTTATTCTTCTTTTCACACTATGTTTTAAGGCACTCATGTAAATCTTTTTAGGCATGGTTACAAATGTTCATTCTTAGCTGTCACCACATTCATGAGTGTGGTTCTATATTCCAGATTAACCATTATAAAAAGTTTTGAATAGGAATACCTGCATCATTGTTGCTTCCATGACTCTCAGGTAAAACGCTTCTCTTTTTGGCTGTTATGGCATTACCCTCAGTGAATGTATTCTTTTTCCCTTAGGAAACATATAATAAAATGTTAGTTTACAGAAAAATCAGACTAGTAACTTTAGCAAAAGCTTGCCTATTCAGTATGTACATCTTAATATAGTGCCCTATCTTTTTCGCTTAAGTAAGAAAGCAATGCTCATTAAGATACATTTAGCATTCCAATGTATACAACATTTAGCAGAGACCCTACATCTTCCTTAAGGCACCGAACTGATTATGCAAATTAGGCTAAACTTATAAACTAGTATGCTTCCATACATAACAAATTATGTTAACATTGTTATTTGTCTTAGCTCTATTAATACACTGCCTTATTAGATCCTATTACAAGTGAGATTTTCTGGACAAATCTTTGACAGCATTCTATTTCTTCCAGAAATCTTAAGTAGATCATATTCATGTGCACCCTGAAGGTAATTTCCAACAGCTTCCCTCTTAGTCGCTACAGTCTTGTTTCCACTAAAATATACCAAAAATACGTTGAAGCTATGTAATCACGTCTACCTTTCTACTAAAATGAAATGGCTTGGTATCTCCAACCAACATATCATATATCTTCAAGTTCCATCACTTCAGAAATGCAGATCTGTCTAGTTTCTCTTCCCGTTTCTATGAACTTGTAGCATTACTCAACGCTATATTTCCCTTAAGCTGCACAGAGACTAAGAGGGGGCTTCGTCAGTTCTTCCTATACTGTTTAAACCTGAAATACACACACCTGGATGCCTCTCATCATCTCATGTCTTGCCTTATTTTTCTTACCCTCAAGTTGCCGCACCATACCCAGGCCCGGACTGGCCGTTGAGGGCACCGGGCAAATCCCCGGTGGGCCGCATGGTTGGGGGCCGGTTTGTGCCCCTGGGGCCGTTTTTGTTACAGGGCCGTTATGGTGCAAAAACGGCCCTGTAACAAAAACGGCCGAAAACCGGCCCTGTCACAGAGCTCGGTCGCACCTCTCCCCCCTCCCCTCTCCTCCCGGAGGGAGGAGGGGGGCCGGCCGAGCACTTTGCCAGGGCCGGACTGGGATATGGATTTTACGAACTATCATGACCAGAATGCAGTTTTGCCACGCCCACTATGGGATATTTAAATGAAGCGCTGTGAGTGCGGCGCGAAAACATCCACTGTGTCTACTACCTGTACCAGTGAACAAGGGCTCAACAGAGCCTGAAACGTGTATGTTTTTCTACTTTGCTGCTGTGCGGATACGATTCCTGGCTAACTGCAAGATTAAAAAAGGTGAAGAAACGCTGATGTGCGGTGTCTCAAATCAGGGCAACCTTTGTTTGACATATATATATAAATACATATATATTCAGATGAAAGTTATCCAGTTGCGCGCCACTTTGAGTTAGTTCACAAAAGAAATCTGAACGACTTAAAATATTTTATCATTGATGCGGTACCCAAAAACATCAGGCGAGGCAACAGAGAAAGACAACTTGGACAGTTGGAAAGTAAATATATTTTAATGCTTGATACTAGGATCCCAGAAGGGATGAATACAGGGGAAGACTTGCACTGTTTCTTGTGAATGATAAATAAAATTTCTGTTGGATTGTTTAAATTAATTTTTGTGATAGTGCATTAATCTGGGTTTTCCTTATCTTAACCTAATCCCCTTTTGGGATAACTTTAAGTTCCACGGTATCAGCTATAGTTGTTTCAATGAGCTGCACTTCACTGTGTCTTTTTGTTGCCTTTGGTAACAATTTCCCTGCCTCTTGAACTTGGTCCTTAGCAGGTAGATTATTTGGTTAAGTAACCCTAAGCATAATAGGAATACTAGCAATATGGGTATTTCTCTCAGGAGCACCACTTGAAATAATGGGGCACTGTGCGTTAATAATTTGGCCTTCTATGCCATGTTAATCATTTTTGAACAAGATATATATCTTTTTCTTGAAATGTTCTTAAATGAAGTTTTAATGTAGCATTAGAACATGTAGATCATCATTATAATGATTCTGAACATGTTTTCTACGTTTGTTTCCCTGCAATCAATTGATACATTTTTTAAACTTGGTAAAGCGATATGGTGATTTTATATCTTTTTATCCAAGTTTCACTACAATTTTGCACTATGCACTAATTTGCACTAGCATTTTGAGTCCTTTTTTGGGGCTGTCTTAAATTCAGCTCTGTTCCATGGAACATACATTTTTTGAGATATATGAAGTTCTTATTTTTCTGTACATTCATCAGTATATCGTTGTGGTCATGAATTTTAGCATATTTAATCTTTTTAAATGTGGTTTTGATTTCGAAATACAACATCCCACAAAATAGGATCACTGTTGAAATTGGTTATTTATGAATTAGTTAGTTATCAAACCAATTATTTTTATATATACTTTTATATAATTGCCACATCGTACATGAATGCACTTTTGTATTTTTAAATGTGTTGTCTATGTCTATGCGCTGTAACGACTAGCCTCTGATTGCATACACTATTTAAACACTGTTATTGGTTCCTAAAGTCATGTGAACAAGGCTACAGTGACGTAGCCGAAACGCGTCATGCTGAAGACGAGGGGACAATAAACCACCTTTTGCATTTCACTTGAGTGTTTTCCTTGTGGTCTGTACCTGTATCAACGTTGGTGTCCAGGACCGACAGGCAGGAGTTTGAATCGATATATATATATATATATATATACATATATATATATATATATATCCTTAAAAGTATCTTCACGATAATGAATATGACAGTTTATCATATTTATTAAAACTGAGTCATTTCATTAAAAAATTCCATTATTATTATTAGTAATAAAATCTATATTTACTGTCCATTCATACTTCCCTTCAGTACACATTGTGATTGAGAAGTGTCTGGGTAGTTATATGGATGGGTGTGGTCGCACAGCTGGTTGGATGCAAGGGCTGGTGGATGGATAAATGAATGGGTGTGGATGGATCGTGGTTTATGGATGGTTGGATGTATAGGTGTGGGTAGATGTGTATGGATTTATGTCTGTTGATAGGATAAACAGGAGTGCATGTGTAGATATCTGTGAGTAGAAATATATAAGGATACATGACTGTGGGTGGTGGAGAAATGGAAGTGGATGGCAATGATTTTCAACTATCTGGAGACTTAGTTTAAAAGCATTTATCCAAAATCCACACTTGTGCGTTCATCTGTGTGAAACCTGGAGTATATGGTTGAGTAAATGGTCCTTCTCTCTGTTTGGTTATTCATTCCAATTTGGGGCTCTGTCTTTGTAGCTTGGAAGACCACCTGGAACTTTAATGGTCTTCTTGGAAGATCTATACATCCCTGATTCCATTTCAGTGGAGCCCTGAGACCAGTGTTTTGTAGGCCTCTTTGTGGAAAGCTTGTGTGGGCATGAGCCCCACAGAGGGTGATGGAAAATACGAGACTTACACTTCATCAAACATACATTTTACTAAATTATTTTACACTAGTTTTAGCCTCCAAAGCCATATTCACACAGTCAGCTTTAAGTGTTAAAATAGCAGAAAGAATTTCAGGTAAGAACAAAAAAATACAACAAGGTGAATCAAAGGTCACTTACGTGCTTTGCATCTTGGAAGAATCAAGAGTGGAAATGCTAGGATGAAGATCAGCAAGAGTACCGCTATCACAATGACTGGGCAGATAATCATCCACGTTGACGAGGGATGCTTCACTGTCAAAAGAAGAAAGCACCTCCAGTTACTATATATTATTTTGGTTTAGGTTTTGCAGCCCTTGCGTATACCACAGAGCAAACTGAATAATCATGCATGACCTGAATGTCATTTTTGTAAAGCCTGAGAAGAGGCATGCTTTTTTATTGCAGGTTTTACGGACTAACTCATGAGCTATCCTATGTTTCCTTGCCGGGCCATTTAATTGCACATAATTCGCTCACAAGGCTCAATTGACAACGTTTCTTGTTTTTGGGTTCTGAAGGATCACTGACGGATTCTACCTGGTCCCACACCTCGTTGTCCTTTTAGGATTTAATATTGAATTCCATGACGTATGAAATAATTATAGGCAATTTGCAATGGACTTCATTTCTTTAAAGAAAAGACTGGTTATTTCTTTCCAATTCATGGCAGCCATCTGCACTGTAATCTGATGCCTGAAACATCTTTGAGATGGCCATGTGCACGAGGAATTCACAAAAATGTTCTCAAGATGTTCGAAGCGTCTTCATATTTGTTTTGTACCAGTGCAAATCATTGTGAATACAATCTAAAACTAAGACGATGGACATCTGAGATGTTACCGCTATATCTTAATTGGTTCAAAATCAATTAGGACTGAATCAAGCACATTAAATTTAACAGAAAATGCAAGACAATTATTTGCACTTTGGGCCCATCGTGCCTAAAAAGGTATATAACAATCTCGATGCACACTTAATTCACAAGCAACCACTTTTAATTTGGTCCAGAAAATGACAACATGTGGCATAACCACATACATATAACATTGGCCAGTTGTATCAAAGATCCGGTCGCAATGTAGTCATGTTTTTGCACAGCAACTGCTTTGAGACCTGACCGTCATTAAGTGCTCTGACTGATCTATCAGTCTCCGCCACACTGTAAATGACCATTCAGTAATATTTGCAGATTTCTTCTCTGCTCCATAAATATTTTTGAGACATTATTCTGCTTACGAATTCAAAGAATGAGCAGGGATGAAGGCCTGTGTATTTGCAAAGGGATTACTTTTTCATTGCAGCTCCTGTCTATTATAAAGGGAAAGATCTAGCACTGAAAAGATCATATTGGCATGGATAGCATTGGGAGTAGCATGCAGCAGTGTCCTGGATCCACCTGGCTTAAGATAATCTTGAGTCTATCTTAAATCAGGAAACTTTCTGTGTGAATCCAGCTCTAGCCTGTTGCGTTGGGCAGGTTCTTAAATCCCTGGTTAACAACATCACACAAACTCAGGGATACCTCGTTTGAAGGAAGAAAGTGTAGCTATAAAACGGTATAGTTTGTCACTGATAACTATGTTATTTAGGAAATAGGCATAGGAAAGAACAAAAAGGTAATGGGGCGAAAATGGTAAAAAACGTATTTTTTTCTAGTTTAGTTAGAGTGCATCCTTTTTTACTACAAGCTGCAAGCAACACATTGGAAGTGGCACAATATAGGGGTGGTGACCAATGTTCCCTGTAATTGTTTTCCTCAGTATGCGAAAGAGTAAGGTCTCTGTGCGCTGCAGTCAAGGCTATGTGCGCCAAGTACCCAACCGCGTGTGTAGACCAGGGTTTTAAGTGGGTTGAAGAAATTAGGTGGTCTCTCAAAGGGGCGTGACTGATGCAATTAAGGGTGTGGCTTAAAAGCAATTGAGCTAAATATCTGCGCTTAGCATAGTGTGCCACCCGACTGATATTTTGCTTCTTCTGTCATTGCATTCAGATATATAATACAAGTAATATTACACCTACAAGAAGCCAGGACTATTGGCTTTGTCAATGGTTGTTTGTCGCATAAAGTTGTATATAATATTGAATATGCTTCCGCTCTTGTGGTAGAGGTTGTACCTTAATGCTCAAGCTGGCGACTTATGAGATGGATTTAGAGTCTCGGGTCAGCTTAACATCTGTGATTCTGGGGGAAATCAATGAATCTCCCCATGCATACCAAAATAAATAGTCATGTAAAGCGCACCAATACTTTTGGATTGAGTTCGGACTATATAAAACTTGCCTAATTTCTGACGACATACCTCGTGTTTGTAGACTTGTTGAATTTCTTGGACAACAGCAATAGCTCTCGCATTGCAGAGACTTATTGGGTTGCCAATGCTTGTCATACTTATTAGCACCGTCTTGGTATAGGTTGCACCCCGCTAATACCAGTTTAGCACCCAAATATTGAGCTAAGCAAAGTTTGCAAAGTGCTTTTCATTGCATGGCAACATGAGCTGCTGCGTTTTTAGTAACTTTTGAACCATTTCAACTAAGAAACAATTTTTTTTGTTAAAATCTGCAGAATATGCAGCAGATAATGGATTATGTGGCAAATGCTGTAAGTCTATAAGTATGCGAAAAATGCATGTGAGGTGCTTTGTAACATTACTTGATGCAGAATAACTGCAATAGCTATCTTGTCAAATCAGGCATGAGATTTGCGTTGATGTAGGTTAAATTGTAGTGTTCTCATGTGAATAGTGTTCCCTGGAGAGATACCCGCTGTTTTGGAATCTTACCAGCAGCAGCCACATCTCCGCCTGCCTTTTGAGAAATTCAATGCACGAATACTAAATGTAACTGCAGTTCTAACTTGACATTTAAATATGTTGCTATTAAATTGTGACTCCTTTTTGAAGTGAACAGGTATCATTGTATTCACAAATAAGGCGTAGTACTCCATTGACTACAAAGCTCACATTTTGAAAAGTTTTAAAGCGAACGCTAAATTTCTCGTTTTCAGCAGTTTCAAACACACTGAGACCAGACACTGAAGAGTGATAACTGCCCCCATAATGTTGGCTGGGATAAAGCTTTGAAGAGAATGGCTGAAACAGTCAAATATCCAAACGAACAGTATATTTGCGGCAACTCAAGGCAAAAGAAAAGACAACAGTGCACCAACTTTACTTAGCCAAACATCTGGTCTCAAATGTTTGTTATTTTTGGTCATAGAACAATACCATATAATCAACACTGGTTCAAACAACAATGAAAACACAAGGAGATGATGGACTTAAGTCACCAAGAGGGGACGGATAAAATCATCCAGCTTGCATTTTATATCACAGAACAGAGAAAGAGAAACCTGCATCTGGCAGTCACCTAAAGTACGCCTGCGCTAATAAAAGTAACCATTGCGTCTTTCTGGTTAGACGTGTACAAAAACAATATATAAAGCATGAAAAAGTCATGCTTGGTTATATGTCACAATAAGAGCTACAAAGAAGCATATTAGGATTTCTACAAAGACGACTTTGACGATAAAAATATTTGTGTTTTGGTGACAATTTTCCCTGCTTTGTTCACCCACCCTCCCCCATTTCGAAAGCATATGCGGGGCTATGAAATGCCTTTGGTTCCCATACTAACCCATATCAGAAGCTTTTACTTACCTCCCATCAAGATTAAAAGCAGAAATGTGTACTTTCAAAAGATTCTGAAAGCACACATTGTGTTTGACCACTTGCTGCATTTCTTTTCTAACTAGAGCACCGCTGTGGGGCTTATTGGTTGCCTTTTGAAAGTATTTATGTTAAATGCAGCCCTTGACGCGCGCTGTGATTAACATAGATATTAAACCAATCAGCCCCAGATCCACGCTCTAGTTAGAAATAAAGGCTGCCGGTGCAGGAGCATTTACTGTCTTTTGGCACCCAAACACTCTCCTGGGATGTGCTGTGTGTTCGAGCTTCACACACAGCACTGCGCACTCGGGAGGGCAGAGTTGCACAGGTGCATAGGCGCGCACCTTACAGGGCAAAACTAAAGGGGATGATGGACGGAGTGTTGAACATTGCAAGCACTCACCCCCAGTCAACTGATCTGGGTTTAATCCATCATCATTCTTTAGCTCACTCTGCCACCCCAGTTCAGACATGGCCATATGCAAATCAGTCTGAGCCAGTGCCTCATGGGAACAGTCCAGCCCTAACTGCCAAGCCATGTCTTCCCTGGACCGAAACATGCATCCTGGGACCGGTTTCTGGCTAATCTGCCGTCATCAGCCAGGCTAGCTTGAATACAGTGGCAAAGTGAGCAAGGGACCACGTCTGGGCATACCCTGCCAACTTAGGGCGAACAAAGCAAAAGCAAAGGGGATGATGGACGGAGTGTTGAACATTGCAATGTCATGTCTTCCCTGGACCGGAAACAAGCATCCTGGGACCGGTTTCTGGCTAATCAGCCGTCATCAGCCAGCTTTCTTTGTTCGCCCTAAATTGGCAGGGTTTGCACAGACGTGGGTCCCTTGCTCACTTTGCCACTGGATTCAAAATAGCCTGGCTGATGAGGGCTGTGAGCCCGAAACCGGTCCCAGGATGCTTGTTTCCGGTCCAGGGAAGACATGGCTTGGCAGTTCGGGCTGGACTGTTCCCATGAGGCACAGGGTCAGGCTGATTTGAATGTGTTAATCTATTACATACAGTGTTTGTACTATGTTGAGAGGTGTTTTTAATGTTTTCTTTTTTAATGTAGAAAATGTGGTGAATAATTTTACAGTGTTGTCTTTTTTTGTGTTGAAATTTTTTATTAGCATTTTATGAATATAGTAGAATACATAATTGTCTAATACAATTACACTGTAATAGTAGTATAAATATGTAGATAACTTAATTTGTTGTGGAATAAATATCATTATATCATCATATCAGAGAGATGATAAATATATGAACAATCAAATTTGTCTTAATATAAATCAAGTAATATTCAATAAGAAAGATTAAAAATGAGTCAGTAAAGTCATACAATCTAGATAACTGCTAAAATATAAAGGCAGATTATTGGATTATTAAACTGTGGAATTTAGAAATTACATTCTGTTGTATATTAAAGAGGAAGGTAAAAAGATTAAACAATAACAATAACAATATAGTAAAAATATCAATATAATATAAATTAATATAATATGATATAATATATAATAGATTATATTCCATGAAAGAATTGTAGAAATACAAGGTAAAGATTGGATCCGTTAGTTCTCCCTAACTATATTACTCATACCTACAACAACAGATCCGCTCAGAGGGAATGAGACATAAAGGATCAGGAATCATAAACAAACTAAATTGTTGAAATATCAGTCAGTCAGTCAAAAAATTTTTATTCGGTCGATTTGACCATCAAAATATAATGGGTACAGAATAGTAAATACACCAACACTTACAATGATTACTGATGTTACTATATACAACATTAGCTGACAATAAATACGTCTTCATAAGAAGGTTAAAAATGGATAAAACATTATAAGTTTAAAAAGAGAAAAAAGAAATTGGAGTTTGTCGATATAACTCACACATTAGCAATATACAATTATTAAAAACATGCAACTAATGTCTAATAGGTGCAGTTTCCTTGGATCATCTGAGTAGCTCCTTTAGTTGAGTTGACTAAGCTTACAAATATCATAATAAAACAAAGCTTCATATTGATAAAGTTAAGCGCAAAGATGAGCTCCAAACAATGTTCTCAGACAAAAAACAACAGAGTGGAAGATGGAGAAAAAAGTGCTAGTGCTTATAATACAAGAATACCACCGTACATACTTGTTATTTAGCTGGTACAAATACAGTCTACTGTGTTTTCCTCTAATAAAGGGGAAACAAATGTGCAAATAAATAAGGCATTGTGGTGAGGACACAGACTCTGTCCCACCGCCCGAAACGTCCGGGAACTCCAACATGGCCGCTGGTGTACCACTGACAGAAAGTGGTGGTGCCGGTCTAGACTGTTCTCCCCTCAGCGCTGGAAGCAGGAACCTGGAGGAGGGACACAAGGCAGAGATGGAGGAACGAGAGTCGAGCAAGTCACGGGAAGCTGAGGAAAAGGAAGAAGACGAGGAAGACGGCCCGAGTCCAGCGGAACTGAGAGAACAACGAGGGAGACCGAAGAAGACGACTCCCAAGCTGACCAACCGGTAGAAGGAAGAGGCGAGGACGTGAGAAATGCTCACAGGACCGGCTCTCCTGGAAGGGACACGGAGGCGGGTTCCCCATACACCACGGCCCTGGAGAGTCGTGGCACCAGGCAAGTCACAGCTACATGTCCCTTTTCCATAAGGGGGTGGTGGGCGGGTCTAAGGGCCACACAAAGGCCAGCATGTTGAACCACCCTCACGTAGGCACCGCACTTTTAGGACACCGGTGGTGGAACACATCCTACCCCCCCCCTTGGTATTGGAAAAAAGAATAGCTGACTTAAAGCTGTTTTGTTTTGTTTTCTTTGCTTTCCTTACCCTGTCCTTTCATTTGGAGACACCAGTTACAGAGGAAACAGAGCGGGATCCCGATAAAAGGAGAAAAGAACCCCAGAGAAGACCCCGATTTTTATTTGATATATGAAGAAAAAGACTTTGATTTCCTTGGATTTATTCTGTCCCTTCCTCACATACGATTTTTTTTAGATCCTTTTGTTGTGAAACCAACATAATAAAAAAAACCTTACTCATGCCAAAACCTAGTGTCTCGACCTTCTCTGTGGAAAAGGCGTAGGAGGTAGAGGACGTACTGTAGGGGCAATAGACCACAGGCATATATACATAATTAAAAGTCTGCTTCGTTTCCATAGCATCTCAAACCCATAGTACAGTTTGTGAACATTTACTTTCAGGACCACAGTCAAGATGACAAAACTACAGATACTAGTGATTATGGTATAACATGCTCTAACTACAACTGTAATCTAAAAGGGCCGGGTAAAGTTAGAGAGCTACAGTAAGTGGTTTAGGTATTCTTCAGTCTAAGTCTTCTTATAAGCCACATTTTCCCCAGAAATGTGGCCACTGCACAAACTAATAATGGCCTAGAGTCTGTTTTTAGAATGCGCAGCGCCTCTTGATGACATCTGGTACCCATCAACCTACAGACGGGGGCTAACCACTTGAGCCTCTGGGATTTGTACAGTGGGCATGCAAAGAAAACAAGGTTAATCGTCTCATGAGCCCCAGAGCTGTGGGAACAGCAGCATAATGCGTCGTCAGATCCCCGTTGCCAGTCAGCTGTAAATGAATTCAGTGGGAGAGTACCAAATCTGAACTGTATGTATAGATTTCTATCATTTGGTGTGGTGATTACCTCCACATACTGCTCATACATACTAAATAGCTTAAATTCAAGAAATTCTGTCGTAAGGCAGCCACCTGCTAGTGATACATTTCTCTGGTCTACCCAATACCAGTAACAGGTCTTGATGCAGTCCCTACTAGGTAGCAAACTAATATCAGACTCAGCCCACAGATTCCCCAGACCAACAGCAGAGAAGGATCTTTGAAGGTTGGTAAACCACCCAATTCTTTTCGAATGGTCTAGGCTACAAACTTCCTCAAGGGCAGCCACATAGTGGATAAGCTCAGGTGTTTTTTTCTGACGTAACCAAAGAAGAATGGGGCGTAATCTGGCTTTGTCCACTATTGTGGATCTACCAATGTCGTGTCTTAGAGGGAGCAGTGGAGTACTCTGCGGGAGGGAGCAAAGGGACCTAAGGAATTTATTTTCAGTGTGTAGAAGACCCTCAAGGTTATCAAACCCCCACAGTTCAGCTCCATAGAGAGCAGAGCTTACCACTTTCTGATCGTAGATTTGGAGCAACACTGCTATCGGCCTAGTTTGTGAAGCCCTTTGTTCCTTCAGTAATGCCCCTGTTGTTTTCCTCTGCTGGAGGAACCGTTTCAAGATGTGATGTTTCCAGGACATTTTCTCCTCAAGCGTTACGCCCAAGTAATCGAAAGTGTCCACTCTCTCTAGTTGCGTCCCGTCCAGCACTAGTTTGCCCTTGAATGATTTATGAGGATTTAACTGCATGAGCTTGGTTTTTGAGCAGTTAATCTCAAATCAACTAGATTTACAAAGGACATAAAATGATCAAGCAGCAATTAGAGGCCACTGGCGGTTTTTGAGGCCAGGAGGGTATCATTCACAAACAATAAGGTTGCAATTATTACTCCTCCCAATTTGGGGCATCTGCGTGAACCTCAGCTAGGTACTTCAGCACTCCGTTTATGAACAGTAAAAAAAGAGTGAGCGCCAGGACACATCCCTGCCATACCCCTCTAGCAACTTTGATTGGATCTGTCAGCGGCCCTTGGTCTCCCCACCCCACCCTTGCGTAGTTTCCCTCATGTAGCCGTATAAGAAGTGTCAAAATGTCATGTGGGAACCCCTGATCATGTAAGACCTGCCATAATTTAGGCCTGGGTATGAGATCAAAAGCTGACTTTAGATCAATAAAGGCAGTATACAGACTACTCTGTTCTAGAGGTATCAACGGTGCTCACTTTCTTCCTGAACCCCGCTTGGTAGGGGGATAGTATGTCGTTTTCCTCCATCCAATCTGTGATTTTGTTTAATAGAGCACGGGAGAAAACCTTCTGAGCGGCATCAAGTAGGCTGATTGGCCTATAGTTGGAGAGTAACTAACGATCCCCCTCCTTGAATACTGGGATAAATTTGGCTAACCTCTACGACGGGGGTCTCGGAGTCCCTGCGGTAATTCCATTTGCTAAAGTCAGAATATAGTTAGTGCAGTTCGGGATGTCACTCAGGAAAACATCTCCAGGTATGCCATCAGGGCAAGACGCTTTATTTTTAATTATAGTGCAAATACTTTGTGTTATCTCCGCTAAGGAGAACAGATTGATACTAAGCTGGTTACTTCTGTGATCCATGAGAGGACCTTCTGAATCTTCCACTTCTAATCGTATATAAACTGCCAAAATATGTTTGTAGTATGCAGCTTCAGAGATATTACTTGTAGGTGGTTTCTATTTTCTGTATAGCTCCTCGTAACAAGCAGCCAGAACAACTGGGAATCTTTCTTCTAACAGGCTTCACAAATTTGAACCCAGCGGTTTTCAGTCACTCCTTTTTTGCTTTGGCCTGCACTTGTTTGTATTGTTTCCCCACCAGTCGTATTGCCTCTACTTGGTTTGCTCCTATCATGGCTGTCAGCTCAAGCCGCAGTTTTTTACACTTCGGGGTGAACCAGGAAAAGTGATGATAGTCTGATGGCTTCTTGCCGCGAGTCGTTGGAAGAATGAAGAAAGAAGCAAGCTCAGAAAACAAGGACTAGTGGGTGGTTGTTATTGCTGAAAGCTCGTCCCGTTTCAGTAGGACATCACTAAGAATAATGTGCTGTTCAAAAGTGCTTGATTAATAGCTTCCCACTTACATTCATCAATAGCTACTTGTGCCCACTTAGGGCGCCTATTGTTGTTCGTGGAGCATGCCTCCTTAGTTACAAGCTTCGCAGCAATAGAGCAGGAGTTCTCCATCCATCTACTATGCATTGCAAGGTCAAGGGGGCTGTGATCACTATCTGTGGTTTCTACAACAATCATATCCAATATGTCAGGCCACAGTCACAGATCAAGTAGTACGTAGTGAATTCGGCTCAATTGTCCATTCTATTGAATGTATTTGCCCCCTTCCTATCAGATATGGTGCGGCCATTGGCTGCCCTGAGACCGTCCTCAAGAGTAAGGGCTTGAAGCTGTAGGGCAGTTTGGGTCCATTTTTAATAGGTTCAAGATCAAGTAGAGGAACATGCCACATCTCATCTACCATGTTGGTGTCTGTAGGATCATCCATACCCAGCGGTTCAAACATAGTATTAAAATCTCCTGCTTTCTTCAAGGCAATCTTACAAGGCTTGTATGGTTGGTGATCTTGAGCCCACTTTAGCGCCACAGGCATAGACGTTAAAGAAATGTCCAACCCCTTGCCCCTCAGGTTGATCGCAAGCATATCTAGGCTATTGGTCTTGATCACCCTGACGGCGCGATGTAATTTGATCTTTATCCAGATCTGCTGTCCCCCAAGCTGCCGCGTCGGTCTACTTTTCAAAGCTGGGCAGCCTACCATAACATAACCGGGGATAAAGATTGGTGCAGTTGCCCACATTTCTTGCAGGTTGCAGATATCGAAGTGCTCTATGTACTGGACCCAGTGGGGGAGTTCCACCTTAGATCTTAAACCTGCCACATTCCATGTAAAAGTACAGAGTTTAGACATCGATTCAGCTGGGCAGCTTCGAGTTGCCTGGAAATCCTCCATTATATTGCGCATCTGTGATGGAGTAGAGCATATTTCCTGGTTTAAACGTAGCAGTGGAGTAATGCCGATATTAGCTGATAAAGAATCTGGCAGTTCCCTGGTGGTTAGCTTGAGCTTCCGTGAAAATACACTATGTGGTGCCCTGGCCTGGTTGTCCTAAATTGAAGATGGAAATAAATTGGTTGGGTGGCATAAAGTTGGGGGGGTTTCAAAAACCTACTCCATCTGTCAATCAATTAGGGCCAAAGGGGAATCCATCCCCAGCAAGGTGTCGTGCCTTTTATTTGCTTGAGTCTGGAACATGGCCGGGGATTATACTTCATCTGTATGTTAGTGAGAGTGGGTGAGCATGATCTTGCCTCCAACGCTATAAGATTATGAACCAGGGTCTCGTCTTTCAGATGCAATTCAATTAAATTGGTCAGTGAGGTGTTATGGTTTAGCCGTCTTGCTCAGGAGATGTCTTCTCTAATTACCAACCTACACCCTCTTGTTTTACGGATCCAATGTATTACTTTGTTAATCAAAGCATTTTTGTCTTCGTATTTAGCTAAGGATGGTGGAACTTTTGGTACATTGATCAAGGAAATACTTTTAATGAGAGGACTGTATCGATCATACCTTGGGGTGTGAGGATAACAGAGTCAAATAGACCCTAGATCAACAGCTCGGGGAGAGGCTCACTAGTAGTCTTACGACTTAAACAGAATAACAAAGAAAAGTGCTACAAATCCTATATTATGTTATTAACTCACAGCTTTTGGAGTATAACAAAGTTCGTAGTCCCAGACAGTTCCAGCTGGAATAGGAGCATTGAGGACTGGAAGCCAAGGGGGGTGGCACGCCCTGCCTCTTCCTGTTGATGACGGGTGCAAACGGGCCCACCCTTGGCCCGGGCTTTGCCCAGGCACGCCCATGCGCGTCCCGCACTGCAGGAGCCCACAGACGTTTTTGTAGCACCTCCTGGCGCTGGTTGCTGACGCTGGTGCAACAGGGGCAAAGCAGGCTGGTTGATGTGGTCCCCCCTGGACCAGAAATCAGGCAGGCAGCAGACGAACCAGTGAAGCGGGTCCCATGCTGAGGGAGCCCACGGCCATTTCTGTAGCCCCTCCTGGCGCTGGTTGCTGACGCTGGCACAACGGGGGCAAAGCAGGCCGATTGATGTGGTCCCCAGACCAGAAATCAGGCAGGCAGCAGCGGGTTAAAATATCCAATACAGGGTGAACAGCATTGTTTATGACAGAATCAACACCTACTTGCAAAAAGGGAGCCCAGGCTTGAGTAAAACCTGACCTATGTAAAACCAGTCGAACCATATGACAATTACAGATAATGAGGAGTATGTTGCAGCCAAGAGCAGCACATCTCCAACAATTGGTATGTGAAAGGAGCCCAGCTTTATGTAGTTTTACTGGAGACCAATGCCAGTCATGGAGAATCTTGAACAGGCAAAATTTCAGTCTTGCTTCCCAAGATCCTCTATCTATATTTTCAAGTAAGTCTATCCAATCCCCATCTTCATAAGTAATTGACAAACGTGTTTGTCATTTAATACGAAGATCATGTGATAAGGGTTGGGAGAATAAGTATAATGTGAATATTTTGTGTAATGCAGATGTAACTCCCTTATATTTCCCCCAGGTATGTAACTAGGATACTGTTGGTGAAATTTGTAGCAACCATGGATGTGGCTCTAAAACCTTGTTAAGGCAAATGTTAAGTTGTGTATAATTCGCTGCCTGATTTAATGGGAGAGCAAATTCCTCTGTCAATTGTGTAAAGTATTTAAGATCACCATCATGTAAAAGTTGATCTAAAGTAAAAATACCTGCCTGTTTCCATTGGGGCCAAGATAAAGTTTACCCTTTAACTCATATGCCCATGTTATTCCAAACGTGGGCTGTGGCATGAATACGAGAATTAAAACCCATTAAGCGGTGAGTCCTCTGTCATGCCTTGCGCATTGCAGCCAATAATGAATTATGTAAATCTAGATGACTTGTAAGGGTGGGCGTAAAATCCGTTTCGCGGGCGAATTTGCGGATTTTCCGCGATTTCGCTATCCGCGAATCTCGCGAAATCGCGGTAAAATCCGCGAATCAGCGGGGACGAATTTTCAGCCAAGCAAGGGTTACAGCAGCAGGTGCAAAAGTTGAACCTAATTTCTTTGTAACCTTTTACAAAAGGGTTACAAACAAATTAACTTCTACTTGGACACCTGCTGCTAATTGCTTCCTGGGGCCTCGTTATCTACTTGCAACTATTCTCTGACCCTGCTCTGACCCTTGAAGCAGGGTCAGAGAATAGTTACAAGTAGGCAACGAGGCACCTGTCCAAGGAATTAAACCTCATCAGGAAGCACTTACAGATATAAAAAACAGGAAGAAGGGAGAGGATGGCAAATACACCCATTTTGAGTTGTCAGGAGGGGTTAAACTAAAAGAGACCTTTACAGCACAATTTTCATATGCATTTTGCTAAAAATAAAAAGCTGTATGTTCTGTAGGGGCAACTCAGGAATCTGGCCCTTCAGAGATCCGGCCTCTCTTTCTTTCTCTTGTTCTCTCTCTCCCTCTCTCTTCCCCTCTCTTTCTCTCTCTTTCTATCTATCTATATATCTATCTATCTCTCTCTCCCTCTCCCATAAACGACTGCATGGGTAACTTCGCTATGCAAGCGGCTCGCGAAGACGCAAAAAGCCCCGGGAACACGCAAAAAACCCAGCGAACACGCAAAAAAAACCTGCGAACGCGCAAAAAAGCAAAAATCTGCAAATTCGCACAAATTCGCGAATTTTGCGGATTGCGAATTCGCAAATCCGCAAATTTGCGGCTCGCGAATTCGCAAAATTCGCCCATGCTTAATGACTTGTACCTGTTCCATAAAAGGCTGAAAGACCAGGTTCTGTGGACAACAGATATAATTCTACATGTACCCATTGTGATGTATTGGGATCGTCTGTCAACATGTATGTGATTTGAGATAACTGCAGTGCCAAAGCATAATGTTCTATCGATGGAAGGCCCAAACCTCCATTAGAGTGATGTGCTTTCAATTTATGCATAACTAAACAAGGTTATATAGATCCCCAGAGGAAAGATTTAATCTTAGAGTCTAAGATGCAGCGTGGATAAAGGGATCTGAAGAGGAAGCATTTCAAGTGCGTAGAGGAAACGTGGAAGTGTGACCACTTTCACAGCTTGAACTCTACCCCACATAGATAATCCCCATATATTCCATTTATCAAAATCATGTTTATCTGGGATATTAAAGAGCATAGATTGTCTGCAACCATGCCTTCTGTTCCTTTATTTACTAAAATACCCAGATATTTTACCCGTGAATGTTGCCAGTGAAATGGAAAACCTTGTATAGCTGCTTTTGTAGTTCCATCTGACATGGGAAGTGCCTCACTCTTGTCCCAGTTAATTTTGTAACCGGAAAAAGAGGAAAATTCTTCTATGATTTTAAGCAACGATGGAAAGGAGCGAGGTAAATCAGCGAGAGTGAGTAATATGCCATCCGCATAAAGGTAAATTTTCGAGTCTCCCACCGGAAGAGGAATTCCTACTATATTGTCTGATTGGCAAATTGCTGCTGCTAGCGGTTCTAAAGCGAGACGGAATAATAGAGGAGAAAAGGGATAACTCTGACTGGTTCCTCTACAAATTGGAAATAGATCGGAGATGAAGCCTCCACAATTAACTTGAGCAGTAGGGAGTTGGTATAGCAATTTTATTTTATTTATAAATTGGGATCCCAGACCAAATCACTCTAAGACATCAAAAAGATAATGCGACTCCACTCGGTCAAATGCCTTTTTGACATCAAGTGACAATACCAGTGCATCATCTTGAATGGATTTTGCAGAGTGGAGTGCATCTGCCAAAGTACACATAGGATTTCTAGATGCACGCCCAGGCACGAATCCCACCTGTGTATGTTGAACTAGAGAGGGTAAGAGTTTACGGAGACGAGAGGCCAGGATACTGGCTAAAATTTTAATATGACAACTGAGAAGGGAAATGGGGTGATAGCTACTACAAAGTAATGGATCTGTGCCTGGATTGGGCAGAACTGCTATTACCACTTAATTAGATATACAACCTAAAGAAGCCTTGCTATCCGCTTCTTGAAAAGCAGCATTTAAGCTGTCTACTATTTTTTCACCGGACCAAAGGTAAAATTCTGCGGGAAAAACATTTTCCCCATGAGCTTTATGATATGGGAGTTTAGCTGTAGCTTGTGAGATCTCTTCCTTAGTAATGGCTCCTTCAAGAAGTGCCCTGCTTGCCTCAAAAAGACAAGGTAATTCTACTTGTGAAAGGAAAGAGATCACCTTGTTGTGATCTATCTGGGTTCCTGGGGTGTATAAAGATTTGTAGTAAGAAGCAAACTCATTAACAATAGCTTGAGGACGAGTCAATATGATTCCAGCAGAAAACATTATTATAGCTGGTATAGCTATGGTAATTTCTCTGTGTCACAGCTGAACCGCTGGAAGCCTCCCTGCCTTTTCCCCCTGTTCATAATGCCCCCTTTCATTTTTTGTAAAGAATACTCAGCTTTGGATGTGAAAACTTTAGGTTGTTCAACGCATAGGTGCTAGCTCCAGCAATTTGCGATGTTGTAATGTACATTTTTTAGTATATACTCGGGTAAATGTCTTAATATTATTCTACAGCTCTTTCTGCTAAACAGCATTTTGCCTATTAGCCTGTGCAGCATCTTTCATACGTTGACCTGTAATGGTAGTTTTAGCTGCAGCCATAAAATTCTACTTGAATTTGCAGATTCTTGATTAATGGAAAAATAATTTTGGAGATGAGTTTGCAGCTGCAACTTACCCGTACGGGTTTTATGACGCTGAATATTCATCCGCCAAGGTTTGCGCTCCGGTGTGGTCAATCCTGTTTTTAGGGATAGTAGAACTGGGTAATGATCAGAGACTGATGCTTCTAAAATTTGAGATTCCTGAGGTAGCTGAACCACTTTTTGAGAGATTAAGAAGTAATCTAGTCGAGAAAGAGTTCCATGAGTGGGGGATGTGAATGTATGGATGTATGACGTTACAACGCATGCTTTTACCACGCATGCCTTTACAACGCGGTTTTTACATCGCAAACCTTTACAACGCATAGCGCTATCGGGGTGCTGGATAGTGAATAGTTTAATTTACTATTCCAAGTCCAGTCCCCGTGGACACTAGGGAAGGTGTTGGATAGTAAATTAAACGTATTCCCTATCCTAGAGCGCCCCCCAGCGCAATGCGTTGTAATGGTTTGCGTTGTAAAAGTTACGTCGTAAAGGCACTGCGTTGTAAAAGTTGCGTTGTAAAGGATGTTTCCCAAATGTATACTCAGTAGCAGGCGGATGGGAGAGAGGCCAATGATCTATCACACTATGTTCCTCAATGATGTAAGAGCTCTATCCGCTGCATTATTTTTATCAAAAGGACCTTTTTTGTCCAAAAATTGGGTCTTGAACCACATTCCAATCCTCTCTTATGAGATATTGTGAGGCACCTATATCTGATAAAATATGATTCACCTGAAGGAGAAATTATTTTTTCGCACCTGTCAGGGCATAAACGGATCCCACACAAAAATGCCTTCCATCTGCATCTTCCCAAGTTTTTGACACTTAAACTGGTAGAGATTTACCTGTAAGATTTGCGACACCACATTTACAAGCAGGACCAGTGACTGAGGGCCTTTCTACATGTATACTGCTGTGGAATATCTTACCCACCCATTCTCTACATAATTTTTCAGATTCTAATGCATCAAGATGCGTTTCTTGACGTAAAGCCACATCTACTTTTTTTTATTGTAAATAAGATAGTACTTTTTCCCTTTTGATATAATGAGTTAAAGCGTGAACATTCCATGTTACAACACGCCGAGGAGGAGTATTAACCTTGCCTATATATATATACCAGTACTTTTGGGAAGTTTTGACGAGTAATGTATAAAAGTAGAAGAACGTGAGCATTATATGAAGGAAAAAGGTTGAATGCCCACTGCAAAAGTTATTCACTGATTAATCAAAGGTTTGGGAGGAGAAAGGGGAAAGGGAATAAAAATTAAAGTACTGCTAGATTCACGTGTAGGACAATAGGACTCAGGAGGAGAAAATTCCTAAGGCAAAGGATATCAGTGAAAAGGGAAACAAAAACGTTAACTTTAGCCTCGGGTCTGGGCTCACTAGAGCACCGCCACAGCTAAGAACCCCATCAGGAGGGCATAATCTTAGCCAGGACAGGAGAGAATTGAAAATCTGAAGATCCAAGTGTGAATAGTAATGATCATTGGAAAGGAAGAGACTAAATCTAGTAGGATATAAAAATATACACTTAAAACATGCCCAAATCCATTAACACATAAGTATAAGTGCAAATTATAGAACAATTTACTAAGTGTTTACAGCTGTAAATAATATGTAGTAAATATGCTTCTATTAAAAACCCTCAAATACAATAAATACATTGCACAGCATGAAGGAACACTTAAGTATATAAACTTAGACACAATTATAAATATAAATATTATTTAATAAAAAATATCAGTATTGGACAAATAAATAAGCAACTTACGCTACATTCATCTGTTTAGTCAATTTAAAACATAAGAACTATAGAACTATGCATTGATCAACCTTCAATGTAAGGAACTTGAAAAGAATGATATAATTGATATTAGTCATAACTATACCTATTATGAAAATATACCTCATTTAAGACTATGTTCCACCCGAAACAGGGGTAAAGAAGAATATAGCATTTCTGCAAGTGGATCTTCTGTATAAGGGAAAAGAATCATAATTGGTTTTGTGTAGAAGAAATGTAAATTTATGTTTAACATTAACTATTAGAAAGGAAAGATCAAATCTAATAAGATGTATAAATACATACTAAAATATCTATAATCCTAAAATATGGAAAAAATAAAGGTGATCAAATATTAGGCTGAGAATTAAACAATAAACCAAAGCATGTTTCATAAAATAAAACAGAAAACATGTGTATCAAAATCTTATGAGTTATAGCAATACATATGATGTAATAAATAATCCTCTGTTGTCTTAAATATAATTAGATCATTTTCAGGTAAAAATACTGCTTCTGAATAATATAGGAACAGATGTAATTATAAATATATATACTATCTAATATATAATGACAACAATATATATGGAAAGAAAGATCAAGATTTATCTCTATGTTTATGTTGCATGAAGGTTGATACTGTCTGTAGGGCAGAAACTTTATGTCATGGGTACGGATTGTTCGTTCAATGTCTCTGCCATGATGACAAGGTTCACTGGTGTCACAGCGTCTACTATTTGACAGCTGTTGGGATGGTTGAGAACCTTGGGGAGACTAATCAATAGGAGCATGCTGTATTTCCATGTCTTGAATTCTCATTCCATCCGTAAAGTGTTGCAAATCTTCAGGATTATAAAAGTCTTTTGATTCTCCATTTTTGGTGATACGAAAACGGGCTGGGTCAAATAAACCATATTTGATGTCCATTCTCCGCAACTGTGGTCTCATAGATGGAAAGGCCTTTCTTCTTTCGTTAGTTTCTCTTGAGAAGTCAGCTGCCATGCGGATTTCATGACCAGCATACATGTACGAACCTTGAGTGCGCGCCGCGATTAGTATCTGTCGCACTTGCTCATGCCTCAAGAAGCAAGCAATAAGAGGTCTTGGGCAAGAATCTGAGGCGATGCGTGGAGGGCCAATATGATGAACTCGCTGAATTTCCAGCAGTGGATCAAAAATTAAATCCAGTAATTTAGGAAGGACATTACATAAGAAGATGCTAGCATTTTGTCCTTCAATCTTTTCTGGAAAGCCGAAGAAGCGGATATTATCTCTTCTGCTACAATCTTCCATGTCAATGAGCTTGCTGCGGAGAAGTAATAAGTCCTGATCCTTATTTTGCAGCGAATCAATCCTGGTTTCTACTACTGGTAACCGTTGTTCTAGCCCATCTGTTTTATTATGAAATTGTACAATATCTGACCTTATTGATTTGGCTTCTGTGGTAAGAGAAGAGATGTTAATGTCCATTTCTGTCAAATGACAGTTGATAGTCGAACAACTTTCTTGCAAAATACGATCCAGAGTTTCCCCTGATATTCCAGATGGAGCTGGCGGGGAAGGACTAGACAGTGCTAAGGTTGAACCTTTTGTAGACATGCTATGTGATTGTTTGAGGACTTCTGCAAAGAGGGGCTGTTTGGAATTTTTGTTCTCATTCTTATTGTAGTTAGGCATTTGTGAAGTGTCTGCTGTATTTAAAAGAATATTGAGTCACAAAGTCTAGGCAGTATCTGAAAACTGAATTATCAGCAGTGCTCCAAATATTGTCTTTTTATTATGCTGTATATAATAGCAAAAAAAAAACTCTTGTGAAGAGACAATGTAATATTGATAAAGTGTTCAAAATTCAGGACTCATAATGCTCCATTGGAATTTTTCCTCATACATTACACTGCAATTGTTGTCAAAAATGATTTTTGTGTAAAACTTGAAAGAATTCACCTCAGAACAAGAGCCAAAGCGACCAAGGACAAATTATTTTCCTTTTACACAAAGAAAAGGGTTGAGGCAAAGAAAAGATGCACCTGCTTTAACCTGTGGCTTGATAGTAGTGATGATTGTGCTTATGAATCCAAGGAACACAACCCTGTCTGTTCCTTCAAGGGTGAAACCCAAAATGCAATGAAAGATAAGGAATCAGCACCCATCCAAGAAGTGTATCATTCATTAATTGCAAAGGTCCATAATACGTATGAGAATCCTGTGATAAATGAATCCGGAATTCAGTAAGATTTTTCTTTTCCAAAGTTCTTTATTTTGACAATACAGGTCAGGAAAAAATCCAAGAACACAAATGGATTCCCTTCTTAGCCGACGCGTTTCGTCTCACACATTGAGACTTCTTCAGGGCTCCAAAAACGAATAGTTATCAACATTCAGTACATCTTGTTGTTGTTTCTTGAAAGCAGCAGATTAAACTAATTTCTTGGAGGCAGGAGAGTAATCTTTGTATCTTGAGGACGTGATTTACCAAAATGTAGCTCATGCAGGTTCTGTAGTCCCTGTCTATAGCCTCCTTGGGCCTGTGCTGCTGTTCTTGTCGTGCTCGAACTTGTTAAACAGAGAAGGGCATGGCGGCCAACCTTGAGATGCTGTCCTACCTGTGATGTGTAAACTTGTGCTGGCCACCATGCAAGGCTACACTCCCCTCGCACAGCGGACGAGCTTAAGGTGAGACTAACCTCGACCCCCATGAGACAAGGAGCGCCTGGAAGGGCTCCTGATATTTGCGTTATAGATCTTTTTATTAACTTTTAAAAAAAGAAAAATTTACTTTTTAACTTACTACGCACTGCCGCCACAACACTAACCCTATCTTCGGGCATTCTCCGGTCCACCGCCGATTAGCGGTTTGAGTGGAGAGAATCCCAGGAGGAGGGGCACACACCGAAAATAAATACGACTTCCGGCTTCTAGGAGGAGTCAGCGTTCTAGCTGCTGATCTCCCCCCTTAAAAGAAGGCTGCCTCTCCCCTCGCGCAGCGGACACGCTTAAGGTGAGACTAACCTCGACCCCCCTGAGACAAGGAGCACCTGGAAGGGCTCCTGATATTTGCGTTATAGATCTTTTTATTCACTTTAAAAAAATAAAAATTCACTTTTTAACTTACTGCGCACTGCCGCCACAACACTAACCCTATCTTCGGGCATTCTCCGGTCCACCGCCGATTAGCGGTTTGAGTGGAGAGAATCCCAGGAGGAGGGGCACACATCGAAAATAAATACGACTTCCGGCTTCTAGGAGGAGTCAGCGTTCTAGCTGCTGATCTCCCCCCTTAAAAGAAGGCTGCCTCTCTCCTCGCGCAGCGGACACGCTTAAGGTGAGACTAACCTCGACCCCCCTTGAGACAAGGAGCGGCTGGAAGGGCTCCTGATATTTGCGTTATAGATCTTTTTATTCAATTAAAAAAAAGAAAAATTCACTTTTTAACTTACTGCGCACTGCTGCCACAACACTTACCCTATCTTCCGGCATTCTCCGGTCCACCGCTGATTAGCGGTTTGAGTGGAGAGAATCCCAGGAGGAGGGGCACACACCGGAAGTGAATACGACTTCTGGCTTCTTGGAGGAGTCAGCGTTCTAGCAGCTGATCTTCCCCTTAAAAGAAGGCTGCCTCTCCCCTCACGCAGCCGACGCGCTTAAGGTGAGACTAACCTCGACCCCCCTTGAGACAAGGAGCGGCTGGAAGGGTTCCTGATATTTGCGTTATAGATCTTTTTATTCAATTAAAAAAAAAGAAAAATTCACTTTTTAACTTACTGCGCACTGCTGCCACAACACTTACCCTATCTTCCGGCATTCTCCGGTCCACCGCCGATTAGCGGTTTGAGTGGAGAGAATCCCAGGAGGAGGGGCACACACCGGAAATGAATACGACTTCCGGCTTCTAGGAGGAGTCAACGTTCTAGCAGCTGATCTCCCCTCTTAAAAGAAGGCTGCCTCTCCCCTCGCGCAACGGACACGCTTAAGGTGAGACTAACCTCGACCCCCCTGAGACAAGGAGCGCCTGGAAGGGCTCCTGATATTTGTGTTATAGATCTTTTTATTCACTTTAAAAAAAAGAAAAATTCACTTTTTAACTTACTGCGCACTGCTGCCACAACACTCACCCTATCTTCCGGCATTCTCCGGTCCACCGCCGATTAGCCGTTTGAGTGGAGAGAATCCCAGGAGGAGGGGCACACACCGGGCACACACCGGAAGTGAATACGACTTCCGGCTTCTAGGAGGAGTCAGCGTTCTAGCAGCTGATCTCCCCCCTTAAAAGAAGGCTGCCTCTCCCCTCGCGCAGCGGACGCGCTTAAGGTGAGACTAACCTCGACCCCCCCTGAGACAAGGAGCGCCTGGAAGGGCTCCTGATATTTGCGTTATAGATCTTTTTATTCACTTTAAAAAAAAGAAAAATTCACTTTTTAACTTACTGCGCACTGCTGCCACAACACTCACCCTATCTTCCGGCATTCTCCGGTCCACCGCCGATAAGCGGTTTGAGTGGAGAGAATCCCAGGAGGAGGGGCACACACCGGAAGTGAATACGACTTGTGGCTTCTAGCAGGAGTCAGTGTTCTAGCAGCTGATCTCCCCCCTTAAAAGAAGGCTGCCTCTCCCCTTGCGCAGCGGACGCGCTTAAGGTGAGACTAACCTTGACCCCCCTGAGACAAGGAGCGCCTGGAAGGGCTCCTGATATTTGCGTTATAGATCTTTTTATTCACTTTAAAAAAAAGAAAAATTCACTTTTTAACTTACTGCGCACTGCTGCCACAACCCTCACCCTATCTTCCGGCATTCTCCGGTCCTCCGCCGATTAACGGTTTGAGTGGAGAGAATCCCAGGAGGAGGGGCACACACCGGGCACACACCAGAAGTGAATACGACTTCCGGCTTCTAGGAGGAGTCAGCGTTCTAGCAGCTGATCTCCCCCCTTAAAAGAAGGATGCCTCTCCTCTCACGCAGCGGACGCCGCAGTGGGCGCGCCAAAGGCAAGCCCGTCTGCGCACGTCCGCGACAGGCCGGGGCCAGGGGCCACAACCCCTGTCCAAGCAGCCAGCCACATCTGGAGCTGTAGCCCCAAATCCCTTCTTAATCTAAGAGGGAAAACTCCGAATCCCTGCATCCACTCATGGAATCCTGCGGATTCACACCCCCCATGTCCACGCTGTAACTTCCAGTTCCTTACATATCCCCTATTAAAAGAAATAGAGGTAAAGGTGTACCTCCTTAATTGCAGATCTCTGCCCAAACACGCCACAGAAATCTCCCTGCTCATAGAGGAGCTCAACCTGGACATTCTATATTTAACAGAGACCTGTCTCACGCCAGATTCAGAACCCTACCTAATCCAAGCACTTCCCCTAGGGTACCAGATACTTCAAGAAGACCATAAAACAGGGAAAGGGGGTGGCCTGGCAATCATTTACAAAGACCGCTATAAGTGCCGAAGCCCCTCAAACCCAATACCAGACTGCGAAAGTCTCCCTTTCGCTATAGATTTCTCCTCTACCAACACCTTCTCCGGGACACTCATCTATCGACCACCCGGAGTCTTGAAACAATTCCACAATGCCCTCCCCTCCATCACAGCAAACATAGCAAGCAGCTCATCTAACTACAACCTTCTAGGGGATTTCAATATCTACTTCGATGACACCAATGACCATACTGCCCTAGAACTCACAACAAGCCTCCTTGCACTACAACTGGAACAACTGGTGCTTTCACCTACCCACCCAAAATGGCATCTTCTTGGCCCCATCTCTAGCAATTGTAGGGATCTCACAGCAGGCTCACCTGTCCCCCTTCCTTGGACGGATCACTACTTGATCCCTTTCACCTGGAACACCATAATCTCCCCGTACTCCCTCAATACAGCAGCACGCAGGGAACGTAACTGGTCTAAACTCCCCTAGAGATCTGGCAGAGAGCCCTGGACAATTCTACACCAATTAACAACCCTGACCCTTCCATAGCCAATGGAAACTACAATAGCTGGATCTCCAACTCATTGGATTCCATTCTCCCCATGAAATCCTCCAAACCCAAATGCAACATAAAAACTGCCCCCTGGTATTCATCCAAATTGCGGGAGATGAAACGGCATTGTAAAAAACTAGAACGAAAATGGCACCTGGACTATTCCCCCTCAAGAAAAACTACTTATAGGGAAGCAATAAGATCCTACAAAAACGAAATCAAAACTATACAATCAAATTTCTTTGCAGAAAAAATTAACACTGCTGCGTCGAAGCCAAAAGAAATTTACCGGATAGCAAAAACCCTCCTTAAAATGCAGGAAAAACCCCCTCCCTCCCACAATGCACAAGCCCACTGCAATGGCCCAGCTGATTTCTTCTATCAAAAAATCCAAACTATCTACTCCTCTTTCCCCTCTGCCCACACTGAGCCCCCGAAGTCCCCCGCGTGATTTAGACACACATTCCACGACAACCCTCGAAGTCATCCCCCCCCTTGACTCCGAGATGCTAGCCTCCATTATGCACCAGGTAAAATCAGGCTCCCGCAACGACCCAGCTCCCCCACGCACTTTTCTGTCAGTCACCTCCAGTATCATCCCTACCATTCTTGACCTACTTAATGCCTCCCTATCCACAGGCATTGTCCCGCCTCCCTGGAAGCAGGCTATGGTTAAAGATTTCCTAAAAATACCTAACTCAGACCAGGACAACCCCAGCAACTATCGGCCGATTTCTCTGCTACCCTGGCTGAGCAAGATATTGGAGAAACATGTCAATAGGGTGCTGACAGAGTTTCTCGAAACCAATCATCTACTTGACCCCTCCCAAACAGGATTCCATCCCATGCATGGGACCGAAACTGCCTTGGTTGCAGTGACGGAAGAGGCCAGGAAGATCTTAGATCAAGGAGGATCAGCAGCAATTATCCTCCTTGATCTCAGTGCCGCCTTCGACGCTGTAAACCACAAAATTCTTTTACATCGACTCAATTTCAATTTCAAAATGCTTTATCCGGTATGTATGAATACAACCATATAGCAACAACATAAAATAAAATAAAAACAGCATATATTTATATCAATTTTGGTTTGCCAAATGCCATGATTACTTGAGTACGGTATACATTTAACACCACATATCCGACAGTCTTTAAAGTGCTTTTTAGTGCATTTGTATACTAATGTATGTACAAATTTAGTAATATTAAAGTGCAAAATTAATTGAATCATCCTTACATATGTACAATTTACATTGGAGCATACTTCTACTAGTACATGTGCAAAGTGGCAAGATAAAGTGCAAAGTGGCAATACCATTCTTTCTAAACACAGTATACAATAGCAGCGCATGTCTGGCATTTAAGGTGCCTATTTAGTGCATACGTCTGGAAGTAGATGTGCAAACTGGCATAATAAAGTGCAAAGTAACTGTACCATCCTTCCTAAAGTGCAGTATACATTTAGCAGCACAAAACCGGATGCTCTAGAAATGTTTCTCACTACATTCCAGTAACAAGACATGTGCAAATTATCAGTATAAAGTGCTATAAGTGATATAAGTATTGGAGATATTCGATTTCTACATATAAAAGGGGATGCTAAGCTGTCATAAAAATGCATCATTGGTTGAGTTCATACAATAATTGATTTCCGTGCAAAAATACATTTTAAAATATAAGTGGCCACATAGAAACATACATCTGGGGTCTCTAAATTAAACATCAATTGCATCGCTGTTTTTGTACTACGCATATTGTATTTTAAAAAAATGGGTTTTAAATAAAATTTCCTAAGAGGAGTATAAAAGTTACAAAATAGCAAAAAGTGACAAATACTCTGTTTGGATTTGCCATCACAGGGACATAAACATGTACCGGGTTTCTTAATTGTAGGAAATGCCACAAGATGGTGCACAATTCACAACCGCAAAAGTGTTAATACAAAACGGTGGGAACTGGTACTAACAATACTTAGGTAAGTTTGGAAGCCTTCATTGTTGTTATATTCCAGATATAGATTAAACGTACTTTGTTTTACATATCTTTCCGTTCTAATCCTATCCTTATGTTTAAGGAATGAAACTTTGAGCTCCCGCTTCGACAACACGGACCCCGTTGTTAGATCTTCAAAGATGTTGTAGCCGTACAGTGTCTTATACCAGTGTTGTATGTGGCATAACCAGGGGATATTTGAGCGGCGATAGTGCTTTAAACAATCAGAAATTACATCCTGAGTAAATTTTGTCTCTTCCTTTGCCCAGATTGAGCGCCATAGGGACAGGGGTCGTAAAGCAGTTAGATCATTAACATAATTCATGCCAAGTTCCCTATGTACTATCTCTGTTGAGGCCGTAGCCGGGGCACAAATTAATCGTTTTAAAAACACGTTTTCCTCACGCTGAATCAAGTTAGCACTCTGGGCACTATAGCCCCATATCCCGGCCCCGTATATGGCTGATGTTATACATCTTGAATTATATATTGATAACATTTCATGTATTCTACGACCCCCTAATTTGGCAGCAAATCTAAAAACGCAGCTTGTGTTCCTAGCCATTTTAAAAAGGACACTTTCTTGTTCACTAGTCCATTTCCCATCTCCTGAGAAAGTGATGCCTAGGTAACAAAAACTCCTAACGGATTCCAGTCTCTTCCCATCTAAAATAAAAAAAAGGACCTACATTTTCTTGGTTTCTTGCCACATGTCATTGTGACAGTCTTTCCTTTATTTATTTTCAGCTTTCTACTTTCGGTAAATATGTGGAACCTATTGATCAGATGTTGCAATCCGTTTTGGGTCCTGGAAAGAAGGACCGCGTCGTCCGCATATAAGAGGATTGGGACTGGGTTACCGTTAATGATAGGTGCATCTGAGTTAGTTTGTCTTAAAATTTGATTTACTTGATTTATAAAAAGAGAGAACAGGAGTGGGGCAAGTACGCATCCTTGTCGGATTCCTCTCTTGATTTTAAAAAAGGGGGTGCACTCTCCATCTGTTCCAAATCTAACTTTGCTGGACGGGTTGTCATACAGCCTGGCAAGGAGATGGATAATTTCGACAGGGGCACCCATTGCCAGCAAGATAGGCCAGAGCAGTGTGTGTTCCACCAGATCGAATGCTGAACTAAAGTCAGCAAAGCACAAGAAAAGATTACCGTCTTTAGCTTTAGGGTACTTGCTGACTATTAGTTCCAGGTTCCTGCACTGCTCCATTGTTCCCATCCCCTTGCGGAACCCATACTGCACTGGGGATAAGATTTCATTTTCCTCGGCCCAGGCTTCCAATCTCACTAATAGGACACGACTAAGGATTTTAACTGTCGAGTCCAAGAGTGAAATGGGGCGATAGTTTCGTGCTTCAGACCTGGAGCCTTTTTTATAAAGCGGCACAATGATTGACTGCCCCCATGTTATAGGTAAACTATCTTCTACGGCCGCGTTAAAATAACATGTTGATATTGGTGCTCATAGAGTCATTTCGTGTTTATAAAAGTCCATGGGCACCCCATCAGGCCCAGGTGCTTTGCCACCCTTACTATTTTTAATGACCTCTGTAACTTCATTTAAAGTTAAAAATAACTACATTTTCTGCCATTTAGGGCATGGTACTGTATCAACACTTAAAATGGACCCATCTGGATTAAAATCAGAATTAAAAATCCCAGTAAAGTGGGCAATCCATGCGTGGCAACTAACATGCAAACTAATTTCAGGGATATTATCGTTCTTTAAAAAAGGGCCATTTACAGTTTCCCAGAATAGTTTGTGGTCTTTTGTTTCTGCAGCCATGTCCAATTTCAGCCATGCTTCATTTTGCAACTCTTTTTTTCTAGATGCTAAGGCAATTTTATAGTTAAGTCGCTCTTCTCGGATTTTATTTTTATCTCTCGGCTTAACATCAAGCGCTGTTTTTAGCTTTTTTAATGACTGGGCGCAGTGCTTATCAAACCATGCAGTTTTATTTCTCTTAGGATTTCTATTTCTTACTACCAGGGAATTCTCAATAGTATTAGTAATTTGCAAAAAATTAGAACGTAAAGTGGACGCGATCACATTGGGTGCTAAGCAATAGCCTACCTCTCTATTACATTTGCGGATAATATCCACCATTAATTTATTGGGGTCTATTTTGATCCTCATGCCATTTGGTCTCTCAGCCACAATCCCTTGGACGGGTCTACCATACACATTTGTTTTTGGGCCCCACACCATTAATTCTATTGATATACTGTTGTGATCACTCACTGGCTGTTCTATTACCCGGACATTGGAATAGACAGAACCATAGGACACCAAGATATGGTCAATGTTTGAGTGGGCATCTCTCCCTCTAAATGTTGGGCACTTCTCGTTATTTTTATTCTTAGTACAATCTAGTAGTTCCAGGTCTAATTTAGCTACCAGATTGTTCAGTGCACTACCATAGTTATTGTGGGGGAAATGATTAAAGATAATACTATCACCACCAGGGTACTCCTCTCGGTGTCCACAGATCCCCTTCTGAGCGTGTCTGCATGCTTGGGTATTGAAATCTCCTGCCCAGAGTATTACAGGGTATTTGCTTGATAATGCAAGTGTTTCTTCTATTGCCCGCTCGACATCCGATACGATCATACCCCGGTTGGGCCCCTCAATGTTATTATAAAAATTCACAATAAGTAAGTCCCTACATTCGTTATGTGTCAGTCGTAAAACTGATGCATGCTGACCCACCTCCACATATCCACCAGTACTGAATTCCGTTAATTTAGTGGATACCAGAGTCAATAAACCACCCTTTGCTCTACCTGCCTTGGATGCTACTGCTGTCACACTGTAGGTGGTATATCCTTCGACTTGTATTTGATCTCTATGCCACGTTTCTTGCAGACATATTATGTCGTAACCCTGTATGATGAAGTTATCCCAGAACGGAGTAGTTAATTTAGCAGCAATTCCCGCTATATTCCAAGTGGTGACCTTTAAACAGTCGGCAGGGTTGCCTTGTGTAACATCAGGATAGTCAATCAATGACGGTGTTTCTAGGCTCACGTTCGGGTTTATCTCTGTAAGGGTGGTTACGATTGGCATAATTGCATCGATATTTGTACATTGTTCGGTGCTAGTCGTGTTTAACACAGTTACATCTTCTAACCCTATTTGACCCCCTAACCCTTGTTCAGTTGTAGCTATTTCACCAAATACAATAGATTCACAGAGTGGGATCATAGATGGTACATTCAGTCAGTCGTTTTCCTCTAGTGAGTTAAACACCTGAAGTCTGTTGCAGATTGGAATTGTGAAATTATCATATACATTATACAGTGGTGCTGGTACAGAGGGTACAATGGGGTAATTGAGGTGTACAGCTCTAGGGTGCTTAAAAGTCTGCGTTGTGGTTTGTCTTCCTAACTGGTTCTTATAGAAGTAGTCACGTGGGAACAACGTGGTGTTATATTCATGATTAGATGGCATTGGTGCATTTAAGATTGAGTCTCTTGCCCATTCAGTAGCCCTATAGTTTATAACTATACAGTCCCCATTTATCTCCTTTTTACTTGGTCCCACCCAACCTACTCTTTGTGTGGAAATAATCTGATTTGCACCTCGTGTTGGGAATCCACAGTTTTTCACGAGCCAGTGCAAGGTTTTGTTTTTCAGTGTTTCCTGATTTTCGAATTGGGTAGGCTTCAGTTTAGGGACATTAGCAAGGATAGCTACATATGGTCTACATTCCGGTGGAAGGTTAATCGTAGCAGGGATGGTATTGTTAATGTGGCGCCTAGGTGCTGGTAAGATTGTGTTGTTGTAACTGGGGCCAACTGGCTCCCTTTGTCCCGCGGCGACTATCTGGCCCGTTGTAACATTTGGGGCGATGGTAGGTAACATTTTCACTCCACTTGTGGTTGCTACCGGGGTCGCTGCCATAGTGGGTATACTAGGGACTCTAATTGCACTGCTTGGTGTGTTTTTGCTCGGTCTCCCTGTTGGTACATTAGTAGTAGGGGACTTGACTTGCGTGCCCAGATGTTCTAGAATGTCTAAGTTGGCTATGCCTAGTTTTTCCAAGTTCTCCACTTTTTTACTAAGGGATTCTAACATTTCGGTCACTGGTGTAATGTAGGATTTAATCATATTCTCTATATGTTGCACCAGTCCCTCTATGCTAATTGTGGTTAGTTTCTCCTTTGAGCTGTGTTGCAATACCTCTCCCTCCCTTCCATGATCTGTTGAAGTTTGGGTTACTTTCTTTCTTTTGCATCTGTATCTCTTGCCCAGTTTATTAACTAACAACATCTTCCTACTGTGAGTGGGTTTACCTTTGGGCCGAGTAGACCCGTGGTCAGTCACACTGCTTAACAGTCTAGTGTTAGTTGAATCAGCAATAGGGATAATGTCATTGATATCACAGCCATCCATCTCTCCTGTATCATTAGGCACGTCATTCAATATTGGGGGTTGGGGTACATCACTTGTTATCAAATTGGGTATTAACGATAATCTACTCTCCCTAGCAGAAAACACAGTAGGTTCTAAAGGTTGCAGTGCAACAGCCTGGTTTAAATCATTCCCTGGCAGACCTGCGAAAGATTGTAATAACATCGAGTCATGTGATAGTGTTCTTACATTAGTTGTATTTGCAGGGGAGTTCACAATTTGTGGCAATTGAGTAATTAAACACATACTGGGTGGCAAAGATAGTCTTCTTTCAGTGTTTTCAATCGCATTCACAACAACCCCAATTGTTTGCTGCAACATTCTATCAATTGCGGTTAGGGTAGGTAGTGGGGTTTGCGCCAGTGTTAATTTCCTGGTTGCAGATCGTGTATTCATTGGTGTCTTTTTGGCCGCAGCCTTACGTTTAACCTCCATCAGAGCTATCGATTACCTTAGTTGGTGTGTTCACAAAGCCAAGGGGGGTGGCCCAGTCCAGTCTCTTTCGGTCTCTCAGAGGGCCCGCCCTTTGCCCGGGCTTCGCCCGACACGTCCCGCGGGACGAGGGACTGGCGTTGCCTTTATGCGCCTCCTGGCGCTGTTGTGGGCGTCACTGGTGGTGGGAGGGGCCCGGTGGAGCCAAGCCCGGCCGGGAGACAGGCGGAGCAAGGCCCGGCCGTTTGCTGCTGGTGCGGCGCTGCGGCGGAGCAATGTCCGGCCGTGAAGTATGCAGAGACAAGGACCCCCCACTGGACTCAGCCCTGGCGCTGCCTTTATGCGCCTCCTGGCGCTGTTGTGGGCGTCACTGGTGGTGGGAGGGGCATGGCGGAGCCAAGCCCGGCCGGGAGACAGGCGGAGCAAGGCCCGGCCCTTTGCTGCTGGTGCGGCGCTGCGGCAGAGCAATGCCCGGCCGTGAAGTATGCAGAGACAAGGACCCCCACTGGACTCAGCCCTGGCGCTTCCTTTATGCGCCTCCTGGCGCTGTTGTGGGCGTCACTGGTGGTGGGAGGGGCCCTGCGAAGCCAAGCCCGGCCGGGAGATAGGCGGAGCAAGGCCCGGCCCTTTGCTGCTGGTGCAGCGCTGCGGCGGAGCAATGCCCGGCTGTGAAGTATGCAGAGACAAGGACCCCCACTGGACTCAGCCCTGGCGCTGCCTTTATGCGCCTCCTGGCGCTGTTGTGGGCGTCACTGGTGGTGGGAGGGGCCCGGCGGAGCCAAGCCCGGCCGGGAGACAGGCGGATCAAGGCCCGGCCCTTTGCTGCTGGTGCAGCGCTGCGGCGGAGCAATGCCCGGCCAGAAGTATGCATCGACTCAATATAGCAGGAGTCTCAAAGACAGCAATTGTCTGGCTCAAATCCTTCCTCACTGACCGCTCGTTCCAGGTGTTCGAAGACGACACCACCTCCCCCAGCAAACTTCTTGACTGTGGGGTGCCGCAGGGCTCCTATTTGAGCCCTACGCTATTCAATGTTTACATGAGCCCACAAGCGGAGGTAGTCCGCCCGTTTGGGATAAAAAATATCACCTATGCTGATGACACCCAGCTAGTGGTGGCCCTTAATCAACCAGACCCACTCACAGCACACAACAACTTGAGAGACTGCCTAGAAGAAGTTACGAAATGGATGACCTCCTCATGCCTTAAATCAAACGGAGATAAATCTGAGCTAATGCTCCTAGGCAACTCCCCCCCTCCGCCCCCCCCCACCATCAACTCCTTTTGGCCCTCCTGCCTGGGATCTCCTCCTACACCGAAAGACACCAGAAAAAGCCTTGGCATCTGGCTGGACAAATCCCTGAACTTCAACCAACAAGCAGCAAAACTATCAGCTACCTGCTTCGGACTGCTTAGGCTTCTTCTGAAGATTCTACCCCTCCTGCCTTTTCGGGCAAGACAGATCATGGTTCAAGGTCTAATTATGTCCCGACTTGACTTTGGAAATGCCCTCTACCTAGGAGCCCCACAGACTACAATAAATAAGCTCCAGATTATACAAAACTGTGCTGCCCAGATTCACCCCCACCTACCTATCACACCTGGCCTCAAAACCCTTCACTGGCTTCCAGTCAGGGAAAGGATAACATTCTAGACACTCTGCATCGCTCACAGAGCATTCTGGAAAACAGGGGCAGTCATAAATCACTCCCTAATCACCCCATACCACCCGAACAAACAACTCCGCTCAGCATCCTCCTCCTTGGCTACAGTGCCCAGGATCAAGAGATCCAGAAGTGGGGGCCGGTTATTCTCCTATAACTCGGCCAAACTCTGGAACTCCCTCCCCCTTCACCTTTGATCGCAACCTAACCTGCTTTCATTCCGAAAACATTAAAAACTTTCCTCTTCAATAAAACCGACTAAATCTTAATGGTTCTCAGTATCAAGTGACGTCTGCAGCGCTGGGACGCCTGAGGGCAGCTATCGCGCTTTATAAATTATCTTTTCATTACATTTCATTTCACCAGTCACGCGAGGCCCGGGTATTCTTGTTGTGCAACAGGGCTCGGTGCACGTCTGTCAGACAAAAACCTCTCCACCTAAAATGAACTCCAAACGAGCTCACATCATCGTGAAATTCGGGCCAACCACTGCTGCCACCCACGGCTCTTCAAACACGACACTGCGGCAGTCCTGTTCACGCTGAAGAGAGCACCGCCTCCGTCTGGAGTGCCTCCCGAAGCGGAGCTCCACGCTCAGGCGGCCATCTTACTTCGTGGCCAGACCGCGTCCATTACAGTGTTGTCTTAATTTGCATTGAGTTGTGTTGCTATGTAACTATGTTTTTGTGATTTGCGCAGTGTTTTGTTGCTATGGGATGAGTTGTGTGGCACAAAAATGTAGGAAATATTCTTGCGTGGCACTGTGATGTATTGTGTGGATTTTCGGCACATTGTCTGATCTTCTACATTTAATGCATTTGTGCCACACATTTTACTATTTATATTAGTTTCATTCATTACTATTTATTTTAAATGTATTTAACAACATTTACCTATAGATAATAAAAATGCATGGCAAACATTAGCGTGGTAGTGGTATGCATGGTAACGGTACTTATAATATACCTCTAGTAATGGCATGAGTGGTAAAGACGTGGGTAGCAGTGGTTGATGTGTGGTTTAGACTGCAATGTAAAGGCATGCTTGGTAAAGGCATTCATTGTTCCGTCATACATCTGAGTTTTACATTTCATTTTGAGGATATGGTTATCACTTCGTTCATTCCTCCAGAAATTAAAGTGGATGCGTTTTTGTTTTACATGAAAATTCCAATAGCTCATCAGCCTCTGAATTTAACCCCTTCACTGCAGCGGCTATTCCGCCGCAGTGCTAAGGGGGCGGGGCAGCCGCACGGCGGGCCGTGCTGGTGACGGAACCGCTCCGTCACCAGCGTCGGTTGCGCTGTGCTTATGATGGAGCGGTTCCGTCATGGCCCCGCCCGCTCAATAGAACGCTCAGCGCAGGCGCGGAATTTGCGCCGCGCATGAGCGGCGTGCGGGCCATGACGGAACCGCTCTGTCATCAGCAGAGCGCCACCGCAGCTGATGACAAAGCGGTTCCGTCATCAGCACTTAAGGGGTTAAAGATTGATCTAAGTTGCTTCTTATTGCTGCTGTTTTATTTTTAACTTAATTTTCATCTAACTGATGATGGTATCCTTGTCAGTTCCTAAAGCACAAAAACCACAGCCATTGTGATTACACATTGAAGAGGGGGCTTTGTGTTTCTTTCTTAGCATGGGCCTGATTTATATTATTACATTATTTAATCATATTAAAAGCTCTAATGTATTTTATTGTAATAGAGATCTTAAGTCAATTTTAAAATTCTGTAATGTAACGCAGATGAAAAATAATACTTATGGAATTATATTAATCAAAGTATTATATTAAAAACGAGTTAAGTGCTAAGAGAAATAGTAAACATACCTCTACATAAAAACGAACTAATTGTTCAAATATTGTTATTAGCAAACACACACACAACACACCCAGATATCCTGTTGAAAACAAAGTACAATATATAATCAAAATTCTAATATAAATGTGAATATTTTAGATTCAAAATCCTTTACACATTGTGTTGTTCACCTACGTAAGTCTATATCTATCCTGCCCAACAAATATTTACGTCCTCTCTTGATTTTTGCATCTAATTTTTAAATAGTTCTTTTCTAGAGTTTATAAGTGTTTACGTCTAAGCATTCACTTATTAAAGTCGAGCTGAAATAATAAGTGTTCTATTTAGGATGAATTGTTGTAAAATTAATTTTTGAATTCACCATTAAATGCGAGTGCTTTCCTGCTAGTCCATTTCTACAGCATCTTCTTGGTTTGGTAGTCTGTGGTTTTTAAAGTTTCTTTTTATTATGATTTTATTTAGATTTAAAACAATAGTAGAAAAGCTGATGCTAAATATATAGACACATCATCATATCAATATTAACGTATTAACTGTACCATCATATTTCCTTAATGTTTTTGTCTACATGAAACAGTAATAAAGGATGGCAATTCTTTGAATCATTTTGGAAAGTAACTGTGGTTTTGCATCCACCAATAAGATGTATGGAATTTGTTGCATTGTTTGAGCTTCAGCATTTCATTGTTAGGGTGTCAGGGCGGGCTAATATTAATACAATGTAAAATGTGTCTTATGGTTTAGTCTAGACACCAGAATATATCTTCTTGCTCATATATTTTAGAAAATGGGTTTAGACATTAAGATCTTTACAATACTCTGCATTCATCTGTCCTTTTTTACATTGCTAAAATATTCCAAATCTGATTCCACTGCGAGAGATTTTCTGGACAGTTCTTTGAGGCGCAGTGGCCAGAAATGAGAGGTTTTGAAGCTCACGTACATTTAATGTACCATGTCTCTTACGGTGTTGTTCTTTGCATTTTCTCCTCTCAGGAAGCAACCACCCCCCAAGTAGAACGCCCCTGAACCCCAGCCGGAGGAGTGGTACCTGAAAGGGAATAGGCCAACACAATAACCTGCTTCAACCAAAGACCAATGGAGGAAGTGGAAGCCCGGTAACCCCTGGAGAGCACCCCAAAGGAAACAAACAGGGAGTCAGTACGACGAAAGGAACGAGTACGGTCCAATAGACCTTCAAAGCACAGTACACATCCAGCAAGGACCAGGGAAGGTCGTCCTCATCCACCTGAACAGAACACAGAGCAGGCAAGACCAGCTCCTGAGAGCGATGGAACTGGGAGGAAACTTTAGGAACAAAAGATGAATCCAAACCAAGAACAACCTCATCAGCAGAAAAGGAAAGAAAAGGCTCCCGAGCCATCAAAGCCCTCACCTCCCCAGGTGACGAGCAGAAGTAATAGCCACCAAAAAGACAACCTTAAAGGTGACAAACTTCAAATCAACCTCCTTCAAAGGCTCAAAGGGAGCAGCCACCAAGGCCCTCAAAACCAAAGGGAGGTCCCACAGAGGAAAAGAAGGCCGAACCACAGGACGGGAATTCGCAAAACTGCGCAACAAACGGGAAACCAGGCCATCAACATCAGGCAGATTCCCCCAAGGGGTACGGAAAGCCCGAATAGCAGCCCACTGAGCTTGCAGAGTTGAGACAGACAAACGTTTCTCGAACCCATCCCAAAGGAACTGAAGAACATCAGGCAAAGGACAAACCAAAGGAGATAAAGCCAGACCGAGACACCAACGCTCGAAGTTCCCCCAAACCCTGCTATAGGACTGAAGAGTAGAAGTCTTCCGGGACTGCTGAATAGCTAAAGCTAAATGCTCGGGGAGACCCCTATTCCTCCACCCCTGCCTCTCAACCTCCAAGCCGACAACCGAAGCTGCCGGAGGGACAACATCGGAGAGGACCACAAGGGAGACGGAGGGAAGGGGAAGAACCAAGGACCCTGAACTGCCAACAACTTCAGAGTCGGAAACCACGACCAGCCGGGCCAGAAGGGGACCACCACCTCCCGATCCTACATCACCAGCTGAGACAGAAAACGCGAGAAGAACCGGGGAAGCAGAGCATTGAGCCGGGTAGCAAATAGGTCCAGAAAGGGAAGACCAAACCTCCCGCACACCAGACGAAAGGCCACCGAAGTCAAATCCAACTCCAAGGAGGCAGGAAAAAACTGACTAAGGGCATCCGCCACCCCATTGTCCACCCCCAGGACATGTGCAGCCACCAGAGACAAAAGATGGCCCTCCGCCCAGCAAAACAATGGGGACACCACCGCGTTCAGGGACCGAGACCAGATACCCCCCTGGTGATTCAAGAAGGCCACGGTCACCGAGTTGTCCGACCGAACCAACACATGCTGGTGCAACAACAGGCTCCATAACCCCCATGACTGCCCGACACACCGCAGAAAACTCCCGCCAGTTCTAGGACCGCCGACCCTCCAGCAGGGACCAATGACCCTGAAGGAACTCCGACCCCAAAGTCGACCCCCAGCCCAGAGCACTGGAATCCGTCGTAAGGACCACCGGAGGCGGAGACTGCAGAGGCAAGCCCCTGGCCAGATTGTCCGACAGAGTCCACCAGTGCAGGGTAGGAAGGATAGACAGAGACACCGGAACCAAAAGGGACAAATCCCGAGACAAAGGATCCCACCGAGCCAACAGGTAAGACCAAAGAGGCCGAAGATGGAAACGCGCCCAAAGCACAGTGAACACCGTAGCCGCCATCAGACCTAGAAAGCTCAACCAAACACGGACAGGGAAGGACCGACCCACCAGAAACCGGTGAGCCAGGGAACACAAGGTCACCGCCCGAGCAACCGGCTGAAAGACCTGATTCAGATCCGTGCATAAACGCGCCCCTATGAAAGTCAGGTCCTGAGATGGCAGAAGTTGACACTTGGGGAGATTCTTAAAAAGAAAAAACAGTCCCTAAGTTTAAGGATATCCCTTATGTCGAGGTGTCCCTTGTCCCAACTAATCCCGTGAGACACACCACGACTCAAAGAACAACCCTATGGTCAAAAGACAGCAATACGACTCAGCTAACCAATAGCTGAGCGTCAATTTTGTTGGGTACTCAATGTCATATATAAGTCCTGTAGCATTACAAAAACAATCCTATGTGCATATGTGATAAAAAATAATAATTTATTAAAAAGAATTTTTAATTACAGTACATAAAATTCGATATTGCACAATCATACAAACAATTACATTAAAAACCAAAAGGTCGACGCGGCGTTTCGGTGTCTTGAAAGGATAGGTACACCTTCTTCAGGACGGTTTTTAAAATCACTAAAAAAAGAATGCCACAATTACAAAAAGTTTCAGACTTATGACAGAGTCCCTAATTCATCCTAACAAATAAGTTTTTTATCACAAAATGTAATAAAACAGATCTGTGGTTAAATCATTCAAGTCATAGACTTATACAAGAGTCTTAGTCCATCCTATTTTTCAACTATACTCCATAGTTTCATACCTTTGTAGTACGGTATCTGTCAGCTATATTCCATTATTATGACAGTTCATGATTTTACCACCGATAAGTACTTAAGGAGAAAAGATTGAATCACTTTTTCATAGTCATACCACCAGGATTTACACGATTAACACCATTCCGGCTTTCTCCCTTTACCTTAAATAAAAAAGGATTATGACTAGTCATATTGCGTAGCCATACTATATCTCCTTATGACTATGAATGTCTATAATCAACAGTGATGTTATTGTTATATACACATAGATAAATTCATCATCAGGTATCTAAAGTCAGCGATAATAGTTATTCAATAGACATAGATAAATTCGCCATCAGCGATCCACATGCTCACATACCTCAAGTTATGAGCGAATCTGGTAGTAGCGAGCTACCTTAAATACCAACAATTTCTTATTCCATTTGTTGCATATTTTCTGCTTTCTTGATTATTACAAATTATTTCACCTACAAGATAAATATTATGGCATGATTTGTTGAACCAATTCTTAATCGAAAACCTGATCGATATAATGCAACAATTTGATTCCGTCATACCTGGATCCAAGTGCTTATATAAACTGGATAGGTTTGCTGTACCAGGGATGACCACCGTATGGATAATGTATTCGCATACAACCTTGCTGAGAATAGACAGAAATACACGGGGTATTACAGAAATGCTTGGTTTGTGCAACTCGATAGCGTCTTTCTGTTAAGGTCAAAAAAAGTTTTAAATGATAATACCTTAGAGCAAGTTTCTTAGGGCCCCCTCGTGGGGTCTGACGGAGCTATATATATGTTCTCCTAATACCGGCTGAAAGCGTCTTGCTTCGTGCTTCCTTGTGTCGGTTTATCTGTTGATAGGAATTGTCCAATATTAATCTGTGGCTTTGTGTATACTGCGCCGTTTTATTACTGTTCACTAATATTTTCTCTTTATGAGAAGCGTTTCTACAGCACACCACCTTTACCACACGGAAAGAATTTATAAGTGGTGTAAAGGTAGGGCAGACTTCTAATTGCGATACCTATCTATATGCTAAGTTGTCGTGATAAAAGTCCTTATTCAAGACAGGCATGATGTGGCTTTATCTGTTGATAGGAATTGTCCAACATTGATATGAGGTTTATGTATGCTCTATCTATTGTTACATATACTGCGCCGTTCTATTATTGTTCACTAATGTTGTCTCTTTATGTGAGGCTTTTCTTAACAGCACACCACCTTTACCACTCGGAAAGAATTTGTAAGTGGTTTAAGCATTTATAAGTGGGCAGACTTCTAGTGGTGGTACCTATCTAAATGTTAGGCTATCGTATTAGAAATCATAATTAAGGACAGGCATGATGCGGGTTTTAAACTTATCGTATTGCATACTCATTGCGCGATATTTACGTTAAGACGGCGAGTTCGTAGCGCTTCGGCTTACCTTATTAAAAACCAGCGGCCTCCCTGTCATCTCTTCCTGGTACAGCGTTTCCGGATATCTAGCCGGGCTGTCACTAGGCTGTTTATATTTCCCCTTCCAGGTCAAGGTTCAAGCTAATTAACCCGCCTTTTTCCGGTCGCGTACCCGTCCGCCATTTTGGAATGGGAAAACACTCTATAACAGTATCGAGTTTACCTTTCCTTAAATTCCCTTCGTGTTGGAGATTACTTTTTTTTTGGGATACGGAAATTTAGACAGATGGTTTTTTCATTTGGAATAAATATAATTGTATATTATGTAATTCAGAGCCTTTTGTTCCTATCTATCCATATAGTCCAAGTAAGACGTCGACTTTGACCGACATCTTAGTATGGTGTCCGAGTGCTGACTATAATTCCATTTAATTTTAATTTACCTTACTTTACTTTACTTTCACACAGTCTACCTGTCAATTGCCTAACTTTTAATGTCAAACCTACTCGACTGCTGTGAAATACTTATAACTTGGTTATATCAATCGACATTTCTTTATATTGTAATGATTAAACTTACTAAAGAATTTGTTGTATTTTTGTTTGGTACCAGCTAGCGAGGTGGTATAACATCTAGCATTTAGCTGTCTTGTCATGTTATGCAGGTTATGTTCTTTAATTTATAAATGGCTGAGAGCAGATAAATATTTTGAGCTGACCATTCCTGATAGTATTGTAATGCGGCTATTAGCAAGTTGTATCATAAGGAAAGTTGATAGCCAGTTATTTCAGTGTGGATGTCGCTATATTCATCCCACTCCTATGCTCACCCTGTCCATGTTACTAAGAATAAATTTATTAAGTTTTATCTAGTGCAGATTGTTTATACTAGTTTGATGGTATCATATCTAGCATCTTGTATTTCAAATTGTAGTAACTATATTATCCTCTCCCAATCTTCTTTGCTATTCAGGCCTTTTCGAACAGAATTGAATTTGGACATATAAAACTGTTCTCTTTTTTTTACGTTTGGTTACAACGTCTCCTCCTCTCATGTTCATTTTAACGGACTCCAATACACACCATTTCAGATCTTGATGGGTGTGCTCGGCAGTGGTCCAGTGTTCTACCAATGGTGCTGTATTTTTGTGGGTTCTAATCGCGGATCTATGTTCATTTAATCTTATCCTGATTTCCCTTGCCGTTTCGCCTATATAGATTGAATTACAGGGACATTTTATCAGATAAATTAGGTTTTTAGATCTGCAATTAAAGAATTCTTGGACCCTATGTGTTTTATCGTTTATGCTGATTTCTGGGCCTTTTATAATATCTTTGCAGTTGCTACAACCGCTGCAGGGAAATGTACCCTTAGGTAGTGGGTTCCTATCTATTGTGGGTTGGCTCTGGGAGTTCACTTCTCTGTACGTTTTTACCAAGCTGTTTCTGATGGTTTTATTACGTCTATATGAGAACATAGGTTTTGGTAGGGTGGAGCCTTTTTGATTTTCAACAAGATGCCAATTTCGATTTATTATGATTTTGATCTTGTTGTTAAGACTGCTGTGGTTAGTGACAAAAATCAGGGGAGTTGTCTTCTCATCGTTACTTTTAGGTTTAAAAAATTCTTCTCGGTTGAAATATTTTGCCCTCTTATAAGAGTGTCTTATAAGTTTTTTAGGGTATCCCCTTTCCACAAATTTTTCTGTCAGGATTTGGGCATGTTTGTCAAAATCAGAGTTTTTAGTACAATTTCTCCTTAGCCTTAAAAACTGGCCATAGGGTATATTATTCTTTTGGCATGGAGGATGGTAGCTTTCGAAATGTAACATCGTATTCCTATCGGTAGGCTTAGTAAACAATTCTACCATCAGCTTTCCTGTCTCATGTTTTATTACTATGTCCAAAAATTTGCATCTGACATTACTGATGCAATGGGTGAACCTTAAATTGGTATCTCCCAGATTGAGCCAACAAATTAATTCCATAAGGATTTCTTTTGGGCCTGTCCATATGAAAAAGACATCATCTATATAACGTGTCCATTGGGAAATCTTTTCAAAAAAAGGTGCAGTGGAATTGAAGATATGTTTCTCTTCAAATCTAGATACATACAGGCATGCTAGATCTGTTTAAATAAAGCTTTCTCAAACAAGAATATATTGTTTTTTAAGATGAGGGTTACACACTCTACAATAAAAACTGCATGTGGACTAAGGTCCAAATTATCAGTTTGTAAGAAGTCTGCTATCATTTCTATGGTATCATCCTGTGGGATGTTGGAATATAAAGCCTCTATATCTAAAGAGACCAAAAGTTGGTTTTCCAGATTAAAATCTAGATTTTCTATTTTCTCAATCATTGATGTTGTGTCCTTGACATAAGCTTTTTGTGTTTTGACCAGCGGTTGCAGGAAAATGTCAGTGTATTTGCTCAAAGGTTCAGTTAGTGAATTCAAGCTTGACACTATGGGTTTCATGGGGGGGTCCAGTATGTTTTTATGGACCTTTGGGAGTCCATATAGCGCTGGTATAGTTGGGTTCTCATTGAGTAAAAAGGAATATTCTTCTTGACAGATGATACCATCATCTTTTGCCAGTCGTAATAATCTGGAAATTTTATTGGACACAGAATCAAGCTCCTCTCTGTTTGAAAGGCAGTAGTGTTCTATATTGTGCAAGAGGGAATACATGCGAGCATTATAGTCTGTTGTATCCATTAAAACAATGCTGCCTCCCTTGTCCGCTGGCTTTATTGTAATAGAGATATCCTCTTCTAATGCCTTTAGTGCTTGCTTTTCCGACTTAGTAAAATTGTTATCTACCCAGGTTTTTTTTATCGAGGAGATCTTCAATGCTTTTCTCTACGCAGCGTTCAAAAACCTCTATGTCTTTTTTAACCATATTTGTATGTGAGGTCCATTTAGATCTAGCTTTAAGACCTGACTTGTTGTCACTTTGTAATCTAGGTTTACCTTCAAAGTAGGCGTTTAGCCTTACTTTTCTAAAGAAACTTTGAAGGTCGCGTTCCAGGCTATATTTGTCTATTGGACTTGCTATGGCATACCCTAGACCCTTTTCAAGAACTTTTTTATCGGTGTCTGAGATAGATCTAGAGGACAGGTTGATAATCGGGGCTTTTTTGCTGTTTTTATTTAGTCCCAATTCTTTTGGCTCCTCGTATTGTAGTGACGTGGTTGGTATTGGGGCTTGGGGAGATTCAACAGGAACCAATGGGCCTGCAAGGCGGAACACACCAACCTCTGATCCCTCAAGAACTGATCTTTGGAGGGAGCATGAAGGAGCCAATTGTCCAGATAAGGGTATACTATCAGCCCCTGAAGGTGCAAGTAAGCCACCAAGGGAGCCACCACCTTGATAAACACCCGGGGGGGCGACCTCAGGCCGAATGGAAGAACCAGAAACTGCTAATGGACCCCCAGAAGACAAAACCTCAGGAAAGGACGAGAAAGGGGGTGGACTGGCACGTGATAATAGGCATCCTGAAGGTCCAGAGTGCACATGTAATGACCCCGGAGAACCAGGGGAATCACTAGCTGAAGAGTCTCCATCTTGAACGGAACCCGCAGCACAAATTTGTTCAGGGCTTTCAGATCCAGGACAAGACCAAACCCCCCTGTCACTATGGGAACCAGAAAAATAATGGAATAAAATCCCTGACCCCACTCCTTGGGAGGAACCACCTGCATCACCCCCTTGTCCAGCAGAGACCTGACCCCCAGAGACAGCTCAGCCTGCTTGGACTGACAGGACGGCCATGGAGTCGGACGGCCCCCCCAAGACCGTAGGAGGGGTTGAAAACTCCAAGAGGTACCCCAATCGGATAATGTCCAGCACCCACAAGTCTGAACAGGAGGACATCCAGGCTGGAAGAAAGAACTGAAGCCGACCTCCGACCAAGGATCCGGCCTCGGACGCAGATAGTCAGGAACGAGGCTTAGCAGGAGGGGACTTCGCCTTCTTGTCATGACCCCTACCAGACTGAAAACGACCCCTGCCCCTGGTAAACTGCCTGCGAGAGGGAGGATGGAAGAAGGGATTAGGCTTGGAAGAAGCCGGCACCGCGGAAGACTGCTTGAAAGAGGAAGAATGCTTCTTCTCCTTAAACAGCCGATGTAACTTGCCCTCCAATTCCTCACCAAACAACATAGAACCCTGAAAGGGCAACCGCAGAGCAGCAGACTTTTGGGCCGAATCCGTCTTCCAGTCCTTCAGAACCAAAAAACGACGAGCAGCCACACAAGCACCCCCAGAGAGTGCGGCAGCACGCACCACATCAAATGAAATGTCAGACAGGAATTCAACCTGCCGCTCAACATGACTCAGAAGTTCCGAACAGCCAGTGGCATCACCATAGACCCATACAAAGACTTCAAGTCCAAAAGCAGAGACTGAGCCACATAAGTCCCGTAGATGCCAGCCCAGAGCGCCAGATGAGAACCAGAATAAACCTTCCGCATGGAAGCGTCCACCTTCTTGTCCACCAGATCCCGCAAAACAGCATCCTCAGCCAAAGAAGTGCACCCAACGAGACTGGCCACAAAAGAATCCACAGAAACAGAGTCTGTTAAGTCCTTGGCCATATCCTGAAGAGGATAGAGCTTAGCCATGAAGCGAGGGAGCAGGATGCGATCCAGATCCCTCCATTCCCGGTCCAGCACCTCCTTGACACAAGGATGAACCGGCATCATCACAGGAGCTGAGCACTGGAACTGGCGAAGCAAGGAACTCCCAGAAGTACTAGGGACATCATCAGCGGGAAACCCCATATTAGCCTTAACATGACCCAACAAGTCCAGCAACATGTCCTTGTCGACATACTTGCCCTTCTGAACATCACCCCCCCAACCATTCATCCTCGGACTCAGCTGAAGAAGAAGGTGGCGGAGCTCGACCAGTGGACTTGGACCTGGGAGCACCCCCCATCTCCAACAAAGTCTCCTTAATAAGCCTCTTCATCCTGGCACCACCATCCCGGGAACGTTGCCTGGAACGCGCAGGAGAAGGAGACGAGGAAGACAAAGATGAGGAAGATGAGGAGGATTCAACCACATGCCTGCTCTTCTTGGCATGTTTACCCATGAGTGCAGAACCACAGGACAACGATGTGCAGCAAACTACCCCAGGAGCCGGACTGAAGGCCACCGAAGCACAGCAAGCCACCACAGGAGCAGGACCTCAGGCTACCCAGGACAGAAGCCAGGCAGCCCACTAACAGCCCAGGACCCCCGGAAAGCGAAGACCCCACACGGAGGCAGAACAAACGAGGAATGCAGCAAAAGACCCAAAACTGCAGTACTGTGCACCAACCAGCCCCAAACAGAAATGCAGCAAAAGGTAGAAACAAGGGCCACATAAATAGTGAAAAGCTGCTACGCGGTACTTACAGGGAGCAAGCACCCCATGCCAAAGCCGCCAGCCGCAAACAGAAAGCGCCTGACTTCCTGCACCAAACAAAGGAAGTCAAGCAAACTCCGGAAGGAAGCGCCCCAGCCACATGGAGGCCGCCGCACTCCCGGAGGAGGAACAGGAACAGCTGCGTCCCTGACATGCCCAGCAAAATGAAGACGCGGCAAGGACAGCAAAAGAGGGAGAAGAGATGTCCTCAGGATCCAGAGGAACCGCCAGGAAGCGCCAACAAGGCTCCCCCAAGCCCGGCAGGGGGGGAGTCCAGGAAGACTAGCACAAACCTGGAGCCCAGCAACAGGTAACCCCCAGGAGTCCCCAGGCTCATGGTCCAATCCATACTGTCGGAAGACAGAAAAAAGAACAGGAGGAATGCTGGGTAATGTACCCTTATGTACTCCCAGTAGGGCGGGGGAGGGGTGTACCAGCATTCCTGCTTTTCTTTTTTCTGTCATGGAGATAGGTTATCTCACTTGTAAGTATGAAGGGGACGAGGACAGGAGGACCTGGGGGTAATGCTTTTGTGAATTGGCCACCATATTTTTTTCAAATGTTGTCTTTGCCTTCAAAAGGCACATCACATGTGCATAATATCTATCAATATTTAAAACTGTATCTCCTCCTTTCAGAGCTGATCTGACAGATATTTTTCTACCCACCTTTAATCATTTTGTATCCCTAACAATTCAGACTGATTTTGCTGAACCTGTTTTGCTATGTAAAGGGATTTATTGTGAGTGTCTGTAAAGTCTGTGTGTGGGAAGTTCATTTAATTCTAACAATTCTCCCAAGCCATGATCCTTCCTGTTCGTTCTACTATTTGAAGTTTTTCCTCATGACTTATAAGGAGCCTAACGATTTTATTAAAGCACAAAGCATTTTGGATGAGGAAGCTGTCAGTTTTTGAAGATTTGAAGAGACTAAATTAACAATTAAACTTAAATTGCTTGTAGGAAGACTCTACAAAGGTCACAAAGTTATTCTTTATAGGCTTCTTTCGCGATATGTTCAGGTTAGTGGAATCTGTGGTTTTCTGAAGAGTACTCCGAACATTTTTGTAATAAGAGCTATTTTGTTCAATGAAAATCATACCGAGTTACTAATACTATTAGTGTGGTAATATTGACCACACCAGATAAGATAACATTATTGACCATCCTATGCAAGGTTACAAGCGATGATCACCTCATTGCATCAGGCAGGGTTGCCAGCAGGAATGTGAAACAAGCACTGGCAGATCCAATAGGTCTTGCCTCTGGCAAAACCAATAGTTCTTGCAATGTTTTAGCCATATTGTACACCAGAGTAGCTGCTGTTCAGCACGGTTAAAAGTTAGTGGCATGAAGAGGAGTGCTGTGGAGTGGAGTGTCGTGAAGTAGAGTGTTGTGGAGTGTTATGGAGTGGGGTAGAGTGGAGTGGTGCAAAGTAGAGTGGTGGCACAGAGTAGTGACATAGAGTGCACTGGCATAGAGTGGTACTGCGTAGAGTAGATTGGAGTGGCCTAGACTGGAGTGGTGTACTATGCAGTGGGTAAGAGTACAGTGGTGCATAGTAGAGTAGAGTGCATTGGCATAGAGTGGTGCAGAGAGGAGTAGAGAGGTGAAGAGTGAAGTGGCATAGAATGCAGTGTCAGAGTACAGTGGTGTACAGTAGGTTACAGTGGCATAAAGTGCAATGGTACAGAGTGCAGTGATGTAGAATGCACTGTTGTACAGTGGCATAGAGTAGAGTGGTGCAGTGGCATAGAATTCAGTGGCGCAGATGCAGAGTTCAGTGCCGGAGAGTGCAGCGTTGCAGAGTAGACTGTCACAGAGTGCAGTTGTGTAGAGTGGAATAGAGTGCATTGGTGTAGAGTGCAGTGACAGAATAGAGTGGTGCAGAGTAAAATGATGTATGGAGCAATAGCAGAGTACAGTGGTGCAGAATAGAACAGAATGGTGTAGAGTTCAGCGACGTAGAATGTAATGGCATACAGTTCAGTGGCGTAGAGTGTAGTGGTGTACAGTGCAGTGGCATGGAGTGTATCGGTTTTGAGTAAAGTGACGTAGAGTGCATTGGCATAGAGTGCAGTGTGTGGAGTGGAGTGACTCGGAGTAGTGAAGATTAGAGTGGAGGGGCACAGGGTCGATTGCAGTGGCATAGAAAGGAATAGCACAGAGAGGAATAGAGTGGTGTATAGTACAGTCAGGGCCGGACTGGGAACCAAAACCGGCCCTGGCAAAGTAATCAGCTGGCTCCCTGGGGGGTGGGGGGTGCGACCTAGCTCTTTGCCAGGGCCAGTTTCGGACGATTTTGTTACAGGGGCCGATTTTGCAGCTATGCTGCAAAAATGACCGTGTAACAAAAACGGCCCCACAGGGGCCCAAAACTGGCCCCCATCCAGGCAGCCCACTGGGGAAATACCCAGTGCCCGCTACAGCCAGTCCGGCCCTGAGTACAGTGGCATAGAGTAGATTCTTTCAGAGTAGAGTGAAGTGACATAGAGTGCAGGGGCATAGAGTAGAGTGCCATGGATTGCAGTGTCATAGAGTGCAGTCTGCAGCATAGATTATAGTGGCTTAGAGTGGATTAGCGTAGAGTGCAGCAATGCAGAATAGAGTGCTGTAGAGTGTAGTGGCGTACAGTGCCTTGGCGTAGAGTTCAGAAGAGTGGCATAGAATAGAGTGGTGCAGAGTACAGAGGCGTAAAGTTCAGTGGTGGAGAGTGCAGTGTTGTAGAGTACAGTGGTGTGGCGTAGAGTGAAGTGGTGCATGGCAGAGTGCAGTGGCATACTTTGGAGTGATGCAGAGCTGAGTGGTGTAGAATGTAGTGGCATAGAATGCATTGGCATAGAGAGGTGTAGAATGTGCAGGACAAAGTGGAGTGTGCAGAGAAGCTTAAAGTGATGTAGAGTGGAGTGGTACAGAGTAGAGTGCATTGGCATAGGGTGCAGTGGCATAGAGTACAGTATGCAGAGTAGAGTGGCTTAGAGTGGAGAAGTGTAGAGTGGAGTAGAGCGATGCAGAGTGGATTGGTGTGCTGTAGACTGGAGTGGTGTCGTGTGCTGCGGCGAAGAGTGCAGTGGTGCACAGTAGAGTGTGATAGATTGCATTGGCATAGAGTAGAGTAGAGTGATGCAAAGTTGACAGGCCTAGAGTAAAGTGGTGTGCAATTGAATGGTGCAGAGTAGAGTGCAGTGATGCACTGTAAAATGGCATAGAGTGGCGTGGAATAGTGTGGAGTAGTGCAGAGTAGAGTAGAGTGGGGTAAAGTGAGGTATGCATGATGTGTAGTGCACTGCCATTGCAAACAACAACACACCTTCAATTGAAATGACCTATACATGTGCTCAGAAATACAGTTTTACTGATAAAATTATACAGCGCACAAACAATATGTGTAATGTCATCACCTAGTGTATTGATTGTCTTAATCGTATTAAAATATTTGTTTTCACCACCCTTCAGTAGTACCAGAATTACCTCCAGTAGCCAGCATGACTGTCATATAAATCCTCTTACTTTGAAGACAGAGAAATACAATTAAACTCCATGCTAACTCGGAAACCAGAGCCTGACATTTGACCTATCTCTTTGAATGTACAAGCAAATGTGACAAAATAAGAACAAGATTTAAAGGCCTGCTAATACTGAAGATGGCTGGAATGCCAGAAACCAACCCTCGGAAGCTTGTTTCCGGTCCAGGGAAGACATTGCTTGGCAGTTCGGGCTGGACTGTTCCCATGAGGCAGTCTGATTTGCATATAGCCATGTCTGAACTGGGGTGGCAGAGTGGGCTAAAGAACGGTGATGGATTAAACCCAGATCTTTTGACTGGGTGTGAGTGTTTGATTGATTCAGATGCTCCGTCCATCACCACCCCTTTTGTACCGCTTTTGGCTGCCATAAGTGTGGCAGACGTGAGTCCCTTGCTCACTTTGCCACTGGATTCAAGCAAGCCGGGCTGAAGACGGCTGGAATGCCAGAAACCGGTCCTCAGAGCTTGTTTCCGGTCCAGGGAAGACATGGCTTGGCAGTTCGGGCTGGACTGTTCCCATGAGGCACAGGGTCAGACTGATTTGCATATAGCCATGTCTGAACTGGGGTGGCAGAGTGGGCTAAAGAACGGTGATGGATTAAACGCAGATCTTTTGACTGGGTGTGAGTGTTTGATTGATTCAGATGCTCCGTCCATCACCACCCCCTTTTGTACTGCTAATAGAAAGGGAGCACTCAGAAGGATTCAGTAAATAAGGTATGGGCCACGGAAGGGTTGACCTCAAGCTGGACAGCCTAAACACAAACAAGACCAGCAAACAGAAAGAAAGAAAATGTGAGTTGCAAACGTCAAAGCCTATGGTAAGCAATGGGTGGAATGCAGTCTCAGGGAAGCTTTCCAAATGTCCCCAAGATGTTGTTATCCTGGTAGGATTCTACCTAAAAAAGCTATATCAGTTTGGAAGACCCACGGCACCAAGGTAATAATAATATTAATAATAAGTCTCCTCAAAGTCTTGTGATTTATAACTCGGGTATCAGTTTTCAATATATTTTGGAAATCCTACCCATTTTCTCGAAACTTTAGCTTATGAGTTCTGAAAATACATATATTTTCATCTCGGAAACACACTGTTCAGTTTTCAATTCAAAAAGCAAAACCTACTAATTTAGTAGGCTAAGCTTTACACCAGAGAGCTAATTCAGATAGCTGGAGAGCTACCAGTAGTTCACTAAATATTCGTTGGAGAAGCCTGGTCTTCTACCCTTCTTTTCCAGAGTGTTGTAAATAACGTATAGACATGCAAAATATTTAGCTTTCTCATAAATAGTGCATTCGAAATAAATTGAGAATTTCGTCTGTGACTATCTTTTTTTCATTTGAAATCCTTATAAATCATTGGCTCTATTTAAACCATTTGCAAATCATTGGAGCATTGATGTTTTCAAGAGAGTATAGGTCAATTTTTGAAGAAGAAATACTTTGCAATGAATTAAACATACTGTGGAATGAAATCTAATGCCTCGAGGGCATAACCTAAAACAATTGTTTTACTGCTGACACAACATTTTAAACTTTATGGTGTGCCACCTATGAGGAAATTTTGGGTTTGGTTTAGCTTTGCAACGTAGCACGTTCCTGCTGGCCTCCCACATTATGGGGATCGATAACTCCAGGGAAAACAGCATAAGCTGGTGCCTCTGCTTATCACACATTTGGGAGATCCACCAGAAGGCCTTCCACTAGAATCTAATATTAAAGCAAATAGCTGAGGTACTATCACTGGACATTATCGAGGAACATTAAACACTTGGGGGCATATTTACAAGGAAATGGCAGATCGCTGCACTGTGACAAATTTCGCAGTGCCTCGCTCTGCCATTTTCAAAACACAGGGATCTGCTGTACTTACAACAATATGGCGCACCCCTGTGTTTTCCCTAGCACTTGCACTAAAATTAGCTGCCTAGCGCCAATGCAGGCACCCTTGCGCCATAGTGCAAGGGTGCCTGCGTTGCAGGAAATCATTGTTTATGTGCAGGAAGGTTTACCTTCCTGTACATAAACAATCAATAATGGCAATTTGTTACTTCTATGTGTGCTGCAAGATGCAGCACACATAGAAAAAGCAAAAACTAGGAGAAATAAAGGTATTTCTCCTCGTTGCTCCATTCTAAATCCCACTCTTGCATGGCATTAGTATGTGACGCTACCTCAGAGTTACACGCCCTTGTAAATCTGGGGCAGCATCAAAAAGCAATGGGTGTCCCAGTGGAACGCCCACAGCAACACCCATTGATGCCCCTTTGATGCAGATATCTGCATGAAAGGGTACCATATTTACAAAGGGGTGTTCAGCTACAAAAATGGTATAACATCACTTTGTTAATATGGTGCAGAGCATTGCATCACTGGAATGTCGGAAAAAGTGACCTTCCGGTGGCAATCAATCAATCAATCAGAGTACTTGTAAAGTGCGCTACTTACCCGTGAGGGTCCCAAGGTGCTGAGGGGGGAGGGGGGTGCTGCTACTGCTCGAAGAGCCAGGTCTTGAGGAGTCTTCTGAAGGCGAGTAGGTCTTGGGTCTGCCGTATGTGACCATGAGCCTTCTCTTGGATTCCAGCTTCTGGGAGGTTGTCTTTAGAGTGCGATGGCAGACATTGTCGAAGGCGGCTGACAGGTCCAGGAGGATGAGGGCTGATGTTTTGCCGTTGTCTAGTTGGCGCCTGATGTCGTCTGTGGCGGCGATGGGGGCTGTCTCTGTGCTGTGGTTTTGTCTGAATCCAGACTGGGACGGGTCCAAGATGTTGTTGTCTTCCATGTGGCGGCCCAGTTGCATGTTGACGATTTTCTCGATGACCTTTGCCGGAAACGGGAGCAGGGAGATGGGCCAGAAGTTCTTGAAGTCCTTGGGGTCCGCTTTGGGCTTCTTGAGGAGGGTGTTGATTTCGGCGTGCTACCAGCTTTCCGGGAATGTCACTGTTTCGAAGGAGATGTTGATGACCTTCCGTAGTTGGGGTGCGATGGCTGCGTCTGCTTTGTTGAATGCGTGGTGTGGGCACGGGTCAGACGGAGATCCTGAGTGGATGGAGTTCCTGACCTTGCGTGTCTCGTCGTTGATGTTGGACCAGGAGGTCAGGTGGTTGGCACTGGTGATGTTCACAGGGGAGGTGGAGGCTGGCATAGTCGGGCAGTCGTGGTGTTGAAGCTGTCATGGATGTCAGCGATCTTGCGGTGGAAGAAGATGGCTAGTGAGTCGCACAGTTCTTGTGAGGGCGGGATGTCGTTGGCGTTGGCGCTGGGGTTGGAGAGTTCCTTTACGATGCTGAAGAGGTCTTTGCTGTCATGTGCGTTGTTATCCAAGCGGTGGATCTCTTGGCTAATCTGATGAGGTGGTGATCTCTGCGGGTGGCGTCCTTGTGGGCTGCGTGGTTGTCTGGTGTGCGTTCGTGGAGCCATGTCTTCTCCAGTTTCCGGCATGCGCGTTTAGAGGTCTGGAGCTCGTCGGTGAACCAGGTGGCTCTTTTGTTGGCATGGCTGTTGGAGGGTTTCTTGAGCGGCGCAAGGGTGTTGGCGCAGTCGTCGATCCACTGTCTGAGCTTTTGGGCTGCGGCATCTGGGTTGGTGGGGTCGGTGGGTAGGTTCTTGGCGAGGGAGATGATCAGCTGGTCTTCGGTGACTTTGCTCCAGCAGCGGCGAGGCAGCTGTTGGGTGCGGTGATGCGTGGTTGGTTTCTTGAAGGTGAAATGGATGCAGCGGTGGTCGGTCCAGTGGAGTTCAGTGGTGTGGTCGAAGGCGATGTGGGAGCCTGTGGAGAAGACAGGATCTAGCGTGTGGTCGGCGGCGTGGGTGGTGCAGTGACGAGTTGTCTGAGGCCGAGGTTGGCGAGGTTGTCGATCAGGGTGGCGTGGTTGGCGTCGTGTTGTTCTCGAGGTGGAAGTTCAGGTCCCCGAGGAGGATGTAGTCCGTGGAGGCGAGTGCGTGGGTGCTGGCGAGGTCGGCGATGGAGTCGCTGAACTGAGCCCAGTGTCAGGCTCCACGCTGCAGGATCCGGTTGTAGCACATAGAACTCCACCTCCCGACCTCACCAACACACTGTTGCTTAAAACACAGTGTGTTCGAGGGATAGGGCGAGGGAAAATAAATAGAGCAAGGAGGGGACGGAAGGAGACTGAAGGGAAGGGATAGCTGAAAGACAAGAAAATGAATACACAGGTTAAAGATATTCACAACTTAAACCTACACTCATTTCATTCTCGCTAAACAGATCATAAGATTCACCTTTGTGAAGGAAGTGTAATCCACCTCTTCCCTGTTGTAACATATATTGGATATCAGAACCTCTGGTCCCTAAAGAATACAGAAAAGCAGGTTATACTCTTGTAACGTATAGAACACCTATATGTATTTCTTTAGTTCTGTCTGTAACGTACCCCGCCTTGTTTTAGTTCATATCCATATGTTAAATGCGTAGCACACCACAATCCCAAGTGAATCCAAAAACAACTAATAAGTGAAGAGCATTAAGCCTCTTTGAAGATATACAAAAGACGTTCCAATTTAGACACGGCAAAACGTAGCTTCCTACTACTGTCCTCCGCTCTAAAGTATGATAATCCACAGGATCCCAATTGAATCAAACTCCAAACACGGCAAGGTGTAGATCCCCACTACCTTCCGCTTTGGCACTTAACATAAAAGACACTAGTGACTTTCTTCGGAACGGTAGCGTGTAGATAATGTCTCCCCACTACGCTCCGCTCTATATCCGGCCAATTACAAGAAAACCTTACACCGCCGTGCAAGTCAAAACATAAGTGATCTGTCTCTTTAACTCCTCGAAGAGCAATAACTGTAGAACACAGGTAGCGCGTTGAATCACGCACTCCCTGTAACTTACAGGGACTTGAAATCTGTCCAAAGGTCCGCTCTCCCTCTGAAGCCGTTCCTCCAGCCGATACCCACAGCTACAGCCCGGAACGCTGGAAAAGGTCTCCGCCACAGAGATGCCCAGGAACCCCACCGCTACCCGGTAAGATCCGAGTCAGCAGTCCGTAGTTTAAAAGGCGGGTTTCAACATCAAAACAAAGGCGCTGCTCCTCACTCGCCGATAGCAAACGAATGAATGGCTAGCGCTCCCCCAGCAACTAACAGGGAAACGCTTCGCAGGAAACAAGAGGCTAAGTTTCAAATCTACTGTCAGCACAAAATCACGAACAGTGCTAGACGGTCCTGCCCATCCATAAATAGTGCCACTCTCACCTCCAGGACTTCTGGGTGATGTAGTCATTTATCCATTTAGGTAGGCGCCTTGGCAATTCCTGACAGCATGTCCCCGTCCCTAGCGCCTCCTAGGACCGGGCTTAGCAGGAAACCTCCTGTGGAAAGACCGCACCGCACCAGGAGCATGCACATCAGAACAAACCTCCCAAGAATTGTCCTCTGCGGTGTAACCTTTCCAAGACACCAAGTACATGAGCACACCCCTGCGCCACTTAGAGTCACGGATGCACTTGACCTCATATTCCAGTCCCCCATCACATAACACCGGAGGAGGAGCCGCCCTACGAGATGTAAGAGCGGGCTTCAACAACTGCACATGAAACACAGGGTGTATCCGCAGCGAACCCGGCAGCCTCAGTTTATACGTCACGGGATTCATCTGTTTCACTACAGTATAAGGGCCGATGTATCTGAGATGGAAAACACTGCGCAGCTTAAACCGAATGTTCTTGTTTGACAGCCACACCTTGTCACCCACCGCATTACTGATGACTCTCCACCCTGCGACGATCCTCCCACTTCTTGTATACCTCCTTGGCTTTGTTCAAATGCACCTGCACCCCCTTGTGAACCTTCCTCAGCAGTAAAACCTTTTCCTTAACAGAAGGTTGAGTATGGAGATCGGCTGGAATATCAACAGGCAATGTGTTTGCATCGTATCCAAAATTTGCTTTAAAGGGAGACATCCCAGTGGAGCTATGGCAAGCATTATTATAGGCCAGCTCAGCCATCCATAACAGTTCCACCCAGGACTCGTGAGCTTCCTTAGAGAAACATCTCAAGTACTTCTTCAAAGTTTGATTCAGACGTTCTGTCTGCCCATCTGTTTGTGGGTGGAAACTGGTGGACAGATTAGATTCGATGTTCAGGGCACGACACCACATGCGCCAGAGTCGAGCAATGAATTGAGGCCCCCTATCTGAAACAATAACTCTTGGTATCCCATGCAAACTAACAATGTTACTGGCCAACAGTTGTGCAGTTTGGCTCGCATTGGGAAGGTTTTTACAAGGGATGAAGTGTCCCATTTTGGTGAGGCTGTCCACTACCACCAAAACTGCCGAGAAACCCTGATCAAGCGGAAGACCTGACACAAAGTCCAGACTAATGTTCTGCCAAGGTTGATTGGGAGTAGGCATAGGAATGAGCTTCCCCGCTTTTTTTGTGGTTACTCCTTTGGCTCTCGCACAGGTTTCACAACGAGCAACCCACAGAGTAACATCCTTGATCAGGGTAGCCCACCAAAAATGTCTTTGGACGGTATCGATGGTCTTACGGATACCAGGATGTCCTGCTAAAACCCCCTCATGACACTAGCTGAACACCTTTTTCTGCAAAGGAACAGAGGGCAAGAACAACCTATCTTGAAAGAATGGCAGCCCTTCTCTCACCTTCCTATCAAAGATGCCATGCGCCCATGTCATCCAGCCTCCTGGATATTGATGACTCTTTACGTCATCCAAAAATGTCTCAGCCCTCACCACACATAGAACTTTCCCTGTAGGAATGATGGCCTGTTTATCTTCCTCTCCCACCGTAATTGGCAGTGTCTGTCGGGGTAAGGCATCAGCCTTTCGGTTTTCAGACCCAGGGCGGAACGTGACCACAAAGTTGTACTCAGCAAAAAAGAGCATCCATCTCATTTGCCGTTGAGTTAGATGTCTTGCCGAGGACATATATTGCAGGTTTCTATGATCCGTGTATACCGTGATGGTATGAAGAGCACCCCAAAGATATTGCCTCCACTCTTGAAAGGCCCTTTTTATAGACAATAGTTCCTTTTCTGCTATTGTGTAGTTGAGTTCAGCCGAACTCAACTTCTTTGACAGATAGGCCACGGGGTGCAATTGCCCCGTACTGACATCCCTCTGAGACAACACCGCCCCTATTGCTTCATCCGAAGCATCAGCCTCTATCACAAAGGGATGTTCCAAATTAGGATGTGACAGAACCGGGGCGGTAGTGAACGAATTCTTGAGAGTTTGGAAAGCCTCTCCGGCCTCTAATGTCCACCCAAAAGGTATTCCCTTCCTCAAGAGTCTCGTAATGGGCACTGCTATTTGCGAAAAATGCAGGATAAAGCGACGATAGTAGTTCGCGAAGCCCAAAAAACTCTGGACTTCTCTCACATTTTTCGGAACTGGCCAGTCCCGAACTGCTTTCACCTTGCGCTCTGACATTTGCAGACCCTGTGGACTGAGCATCAGTCCCAAAAACTCCACACTGTACACCCCAAACTCGCATTTGCTGAGTTTCACAAACAAACTGTGCTCTCTCAATTTAGCCAGTACTTTGCATACCTGTTCCACATGTTTGTCTTCCTCCATAGAGTACACCAAGATGGCATTTATGTAGACAACTACGAACAGATCAATATATTCCTTCAGGACATCATTAATAAGGAACTGAAAAGCCACAGGGGCATTACACAGCCCAAACAGCATGACCAGATATTCGTACAGTCCGTACCGCGTCTTGAATGATGTCTTCCACTCATCCCCCATCATGAACCCTGAACAAGTGATAGGCACCTCGCAAGTCCAAGCGAGTATAGATCACAGCCTCCCTCACTTGGTCAATCAAAACTGTAATGAGGGGGAGAGGGTATCGATTGCGAATGGTGTTTTTATTCAAGACGCGGTAGTCCACACAGGCTCTCAGATCACCGTTGGCTTTCGCTATGAAGAAAAGGGGAGATGCAGCAGGGGAACGGGATGGTCTGATAAACCCAATGCTTACATAATGGTCTATGTATTCTTTTAAGTGTATGGTTTCAGGTACCGACAAGGCATACACTCTACATGTTGGAATAGTAGCACCTTCAACCAAGTCTATCCGGCAGTCATATTCTCTATGTGGTGGTAGTATTTCTGCTCTACTTTCGCTAAACACATCCTGAAAAGCTTCATATTGTTTCGGAAGAGCCACCTCCTTCTCTGCTGCTGTAGCCACCATGAACTGACACGCTAACACCGCTACAGGGGAAGACGCATAAGGCACCAGATGTTCCTGACAATACCCAGATAAAAAATGCACCGTTCGGGTTTTCCAGTCAATAGAAGGGTTGTGGTAAGTAAACCAAGGCATCCCCAATATGATCTCATATTGAGGAGCATCTATAATGTTCAACTCCATCTTTTCCACATGTCTCCCTTCTGACACTTCTATAGACAACACCACTTCGGCTGTTTTCTCAGTTATAAGACCTGATTTTATGGGCTGTCCATCAACTGCCAAAACGTCCTCTGGATTGTCTCTAGGTACTCTAGGTATAGCCAAACGAGACACCAACCCATTGTCGATAAAACTACCTGTAGATCCATTACTTGATGGATTTTCTGCTCACACTCCAATGAAATAGCAAGAACCAAGTGTGACTCAGTCTCTCCTATCCCATGTGAAGATAGGGAAGTGAGTTTCCAATCTGGTGTCTCTACCTCTCTAGGTGAAGGCACCAACAAGTTGTCTGACTCCCTAGCTGTAGTGGAAACAGCCACCCTCTTATTCCTGTTCCAACTAGTGGGAGTCTTGGGCTTGGAAGGGCACTCTCGTACATAGTGCCCTTTTTTTCCACAGTACATACAAAGGCCTTGTACTCTTCTACTTTCTCTTTCTTCTTTAGACAGAGGGGGTCTGATAGCTCCTATCTCCATCGGTTCAGAACCAGCCTCCGCTATACCCATAGCCAGTGGCGGTTTCTCTATTGGGGCGTCGGGGCTCCGCCCCGGCTACATTTTTTACATTCCAGAAGGGATTAGAGAAAACATTTATTTTAATAAAGAAGCATCAAATATTCCCCAAAAACGAACACGGGGCACTGCCTGGGTCAGCAGCAGCCACCCCGACTCTCACCAACCATTACTGCAGCACTCCGGTCCGCTGTCACGTCACGTGACTAATTGCTCCTTTGCTGCCTGTCAGCCGGGCCCAAAAAGGAGGAAGGACTGTGAACTCCACTCGGTCAGTTCACCATCACCATCACTTAATTTTCGGTCCCGCTGCGAGTTGCTAGCTAGCTAAGCTTTGCTTCAATACAGCACTTTTAGTGCGAGCTCAGGGCGTGAGAAGTCTTTGGGGCACAGCACGTGGCATTGTAAACACAGACACGGTGCTGCTGCATCTGTTGTCTGCTGAGTTTTGGGTGAAAACTATTGTTTTTGACTTTTGAAGTGAAGTCCCCGGCCGGCCTTTGATAAAGAGGCCTGTTCCTGGTGGTCGGATCTGTCAGCTGCGGGCACTGGCGCCTGGTGCAGCTCAGGTCGTCGTGCCCGGAAGGCTCCAGAGACTGATGGATGGCACATAGGTTGGCCCCCGGCTGCAGCGACCCAGGTGGCCCCCCGCACCTTTGTTTGCACAGTTGTGCATAGCTGGGCATGGCCGTTCCCCATGACACATTATAATTGGCATCAGTCTATCAGCTGGATTGACCGCAATGGCCACACAGAACCATTGTTTGTTTTCCCTGGGAAATCAAGTGACAGTCTTCCCACTATGAATAAGGACGGGCCGATAATCACTGTGACTTGGTAGCTCATTAGCGGATGGACCATCATGTTAAGAGTTTCCACCGGACAGGAAGCTTTGCTCTTGACAAGTAAAATCCTGCAACTCCTTTTCTTCTATATGGTTAAAGTTAGCACAGATGATATTTGTATTTTTTTTACATGTTTCCCGGATCGACCACACTATTAATGAGGCCTTCAGACATTAAAAATCTCCGGGTTTGAATCCATTATTCCCAAGTTAGTCTAACGGTGTGATCTTTGGCAAATCACTTTATGGATCTGTGGAATAGTTTGCTGTAGTGTGTGCGGTGCATGTAAATTAATACATTCACATTAGAGAAAGAAGGAGCTTCTAACTGACCCTGCCCTGATCCTTCTCTCACAGTGACTCCCTAGCTGCCAGTCTGACAACTCTAAAAACCGTGAGTTACATTAAATACAGTAGCCAAGAGTGAAACCAGTATGCACTGAGAGCCAGACATGTGCCTAAACTCACTGCACGTGTTGAAGTATCTTACTGGCACCATCTCATAAACATGATAAGTACCTCCTGCTGGGGAACTAAAAGGGGATTTCAAGGAAACTCTTCTCTTCACCCACCCACATTCTCTAAATGAACAAAACCGCAAAAATGTCAATGTACCATTAGCTGTCCCAGGTGAGACAGAAAGGATGGAGAGATAGAGCTATATTGATGTGTAAACGAGGAAAGGAAAAGGGAAAGAGGAAAATGTGGCCGGTCAGACAGGGCAGGTGATGCATACCTCGAGTCTGTCTTTGCAACTCAGAGGAGCTGTCTCTGATGAGCAGAGCTCTCAAGAATCCTCCTCACACAATGTTGAGTCTAGCGCTGGGGCTGGGACTTGAACCTGGCTCCCGAGTCCCCACATTGCAAGTGCAACAGCTCGAGCTGCTAGGCCATATCCTCCCTGTAATTCATTCTTTGCTTCGTGGCCTAGAGAGTCCTCAGTGAAGTCCTTTGTCTGCCTGCTGCCTGCCTGCTCATAATAACCCATCCATCCCAGTGTGCAGAGCCGAGACCTGCAGATTGGAATGATTTCCTGGCCAAGTCGCTGCTGCCCTGCGCAACCTATGGGATAAACACATGCTCAGGGTAGGTTGTTAAAGTGTCCTAAAGGAAAGACTTTACGACAAAATTCCGAAAATCTAAGCTCTCACAATCCTTGCCCTGCCTTCCAGGAATTCATGACTCTGCGCTTTTGCAGCCCTGGGGCACGGGCGCATATTTATTTATGCGTTTTTATATAGCGCGGACTTTACCCGAAGGTGTCAGAGCGCTTCACAATAGGAACAGTAATGATACATGAGGAGAGAATTACAAGTGGGCATATTACAAAAGCAGACGTTAAGTTACATGAGGTAAAAGTGACAATTGTGAGCAAACAAAATACATGAGGTAGCAAACAGTGCATTACAGGAGGAAAAAGTGAGAAGTGTGCAGGTTACAAGGGAAAACAAAGTACAATTAGAGGTATAATACTGCAATATATGCCTGACACTCAGGCACAAGAACAAACGTTACGTAGACAATGGTGGCACTTGTGCAAGTATCAAAAGCCAACAAAATGTGAGAGGTAGCAAACAGTGTGTTACAAGAGAAAAGTGGCGTGTGCATGTTACAGAAGAGTACCAAACACAGGTACAAGGATAATACTGCAATAAATGGCAAACACTCCAACCACAAGAACACACTGGGAAGGCACTTTCATAGTCATGGAGAATAGGATTTTCAATAATTGGAGGTCTTCCTTCAGATAATAGAGAGGGCGTGAATTACTTTTGGAGGTGTCTTTGGAGGAGGAGAACTGTAAGCTCCGTTTTGAAGGCCTGTGAGGAGGTGGTGGTCCGGAGCTGAGGCGGAAGGGAGTTCCAGATTCTCACCGCGTTGCCTGAAAAGGATTGGGCCATCGATCTTTCCTTTTTGAAAGTGGGAGGTTCAAGCAGTAGATTTTCCGCATTACCTGATGGTCTAGAGCCTTCAGAGAGTTTCAGTTTATTCGCCAGGTAGCGAGGAGAGGAGTAGTACAATGCTTTGTGGGTGATACAGGCAGTCTTGTAGCTAGCTTTAGCCTCGATGGGAAGCCAGCAGAGGGTGGATAACATCGGTGTGATGTGGTCGCTTCTTTTGGCCCCATAAATGAAACGAGCTGTGTTTGGGGCAGCCAGTCAGTCTGCAAATGTCCTGATATTTTGATAAAGATGCAAATCTGCTGACTGGGGAACACCGCTACGTGGGGTTGCGGAGCCTCGAGCTTCCCGTGAGAACCTCAAGATGGAGGGACTGCATTGGGTGGGATGCAGGGAATGGTCAGATTAAGCGCTGTAATGCCAAATGTTTGCATCAGAGGGGTGGTGACTCTCCTGGTATCGTCGAGAGTCCCCCGCTCTGCAGAGGGTTTCACAGCCAGCCACCTCTTCCCTTTCATGGGGTTGGGTGGTCCTCTCCCTCTCCCGGACTGAGAGAAGGCACCGGCATGACTGTGCCATTACTGCCTCCCTGTGAATCTCTCTTGCAGGAGTGCTACAGTACCAACAGTCACACCTTTCATCTCTTTCCCTCCGCCTGCCCATGACTGCTGTCACTCACAACTTCCCGAAAAGACTGAACATTTCTACCCTTTTATAAAACACGGGGTGGCAGCATCATCGGCACATCGGTGAAGTGAGCATGTTTGTATACCCTTTCTCCCTCCCTTTCAAATTCTCCAGTTTGCGGTGGGCTTGCGGCCAGGGGATGTAGCCTCCTGTGTCTTTTAGTGTATTTCTGCTGTAAAGGTTATGTGTTATGTTAAATGAAATACCTGGTTGCTGCCAGTTTCGGTTCTCTACTGGTGTACTACCCACATCTCTCTCTGTAGTTCTCGAGTTGAAGCGAAGCCACTGGGTGGGTGCATACTGCTAGTGGCTCCTTGAGCGGTGTTGGTGACTGGAGGAGGCAAGTTTCTCACAAAGGTTTGCTTGGAGGTTATAAGGGATACAGATTGTCTTGAAGATGACATGTGCCTTAGGCGGGAGCCACCGAACCTCCTTCCATTTCAGGGAGATGTGGTTGAGTCTTGAGAGATGTGAAAGACAAGACTTGATTGCACTAGTGACTAGACCCTGCTAGTTTCCTTAAAAACGTGTTCGCCTGGCTGCAAAATATGTTGCACTGGCTGTTGTTGTGGAGCAGCATGTCTTACTTATGCAGTGTCTTTTAGTGTGTTACTTTTATTTATTCTCTGATGTGGTGGATAACCCTGTGTACTTCGGAGGCATAATTCACCTTGCAGTAAAATATTATTATTAGCGTCGATCAGCTTTTGAGGTTTGATGTAACACTCCAGAGCAAAGGTTAGAAGTTATTGTTGTGACGTGTAAAGCATAATTTATTCATAGGATGCAAACGTTCTAAATCAGTTTTACATTGCTTCTGTTCTACTGCCTTCTTTTGAAAGATTCCACCACATTTGACTGCGTAGAACATTTGTACCTTTGATTATTTATTTATCTAGTTGTAACTTTTGTGTCGTGCTACACGTTGCCTTATGAATACTTGGGAGCTGAGTTGCATTTAAAAGTTTATTTTCAAATCAAAATCATGAAGAACTTGACAAATCAGTCCACATTAAAGATGCAGAGACGTTGGCATGTAATGTTTAACATAGAAATGTGTTTTAAAATAGACTATCTTTTGAAATTAAGTGATGCTCCCTCCTACGCATGTTGCACTCGAGCGTGGTGTTGTTGGCTCCTCTGCTAAATGCCTGGCGGAAAAAATATTCTTTTATCCTCCTGCATACACTGTGAGCGACCTGTCAATCATAAATATAGAAGTGCTCACATTTGAGCTGCAAACAAGAATAAGGTAATAGAGAAAATGAATTGGATTTGGCCATTCAATACAAGAGGGTGGTTAATAGTTACCCCATTCTCTGATTGAAATTTTATTTCAGGCACACCATTTCCTTTGTCTGCAAAAACTCCTCCAATACCTCCACTTGTCAGTGGCATACCTCCTCCATCCAGTGCTTACTTGAAGTGTAATTCACAATTTGGAGCAGCTAAAAGGACAACAAGGAATGGGGCAATGATCACTTCCCTTCAGCTTTGGAAGTTATCTTGTATGGTGGAATGTTTGCCTCATTACACGTGGGACCTGTTGGCCTAATTATTTTTTTACTACCCAGTCATGCATGCAAAAGTGTAATTTGGTAGGATGTACATTCTGGCCAGACCTTTCCTTTAGCAGTGTAGTAGTAAAGCTCATAGCACTTAACAAAGTACCCGTCAGCAAATATAAAACACAACTTTAAATAATGGAAATAAACATTTATTTATAAAGCAATCAATCAGTCATATCTTGAGCTATCTAGTCTAGGGGATGAGTTACCTAAAACCTAATGTAACTCAATCAACACAAATGCACGAGCAACTCTAACCTATTCTTCAGGGGCGTGTAACACTAAAGCACAATTAAATTGTTTATTTTAAAATTTAGCAATGAGGTAGTGAGCAGATATTGATCCAGAGGTAAAGATGCATCTTCTGCATAAGAAAGGGTTTTCATTAGTGTCTTTATGTACTTGAAAGCAATCTAAGTCATTCTTCCTGTGAGACATTTAGGGGTAGTAAGCACTATATAAATGCAATTACAATTATAAATACTTAACTGGAGGTCAGATTAACTGCTATGAAATGTTGTGTAGAGTCATTTCAATGTTATTGACACCAGGCAGAGTTGGTTATCACTTCAGCTCCTCCCAACACACTAACCTCTTGTTCTCTGGCTTGAAAATACTGAAATGTAGTCAGTGCTATAAACGTAGTTCAAGTCACAACACAAGATTAAATTAATCACCACTCCAAATTGGATAGATGGACAAGTAAGGGGTAGGCGAACCACTGCAAAGTTATGTTTCTTCTATGCACCAATACATATTTCATGTAATTATTTATACAAGTTTTCTAAAGTACTGGTTAACCAGACATTTTAGCAGTGATGTACAAAGTATTTAAATTTAAAGTATATTAAACATACTTCTTGTACTATTAAACCTTCTCTACACAAATAATTTGGTCATCTTCCTGCTCCTAAGTAATAATTTTTGAAAGGATTTTACCATACTTGATTGTTTTAATTTAAATCTATATAAAGCATTCTACATTACTGTTTGAACAATTGGCTTTGGGGTGATGGATATTTACGTTTACGTTTCGTATTTCAACTGTAAAGCTATCCGGCTCAAAGTTTGGTTGACAGTCTATAAGATTGAATTATTTTTTTCTTCAAATGAATATTTCTATCTGTAGCCAATTATATCATATGAAGATTTCATTCACCTCCTGTGTACTTGGCTTTGAACAAATGATTCATAAAGTAACCAGACAAGCACAGGTAGGGAAAACATTTTATCTGTTGCATGTATATATTTTATCTCTGTATGCTTATGAACATTAACCAATATGATTTTCAATTCTATGTGGAAAAGGTAGGCATTTTACTCTAATGGGCCATCTTGAATGCCACTTTATCTCACATAGGCACTGGCTCAGTAGACAGATCCAACCTATTTAAGCAACATTGTTAAAATTAATTGTGGTTTATTGCAATTTAGAATGGTTTATTCATGAGGCCTTGGAACTGATGATAGTTTGAGGGGAGGCAGTGGCCTGTTTCTGTTAAGCACTGTGGCTTCCGAAAGTCATGAAAATCCACCATTTGCCTACAAATTTTTCAAAATTTTCTCGGGGGGTAACCCCCCCGAACCCTCCCTAAGTGGTTCGGGCTCATTCGCTGCGCTCGCTCGCGCGGTGTGGTCCACCAATAATCTTACGCCCTGCCACTTTCAAATGTCACCAGCCGCCACTGCCCATAGCTCTAGGAGGGAAACTCACAGTACGGTTATAACCTTTGTCCCATTTTCTCCTGTCTCCACTCCGCTCAGTCAGCCTACCATCCAGCCTTAAAACCAAATTCACCATGTCTACACATGTAGTGGGTTGGGGGTCTATCTGCGCCACCACATCTTTTAATTCATCCCTTAACCCCTGATAAAACAAAGACATTCTCTTTCCTTCTGGCCACTCCGTTTCAGCCACCAAACGATTAAACGTTGTTAGATATGTTATCAAGTCACTTCTGCCTTGACGCAAGGTTAACAACTCTTTATCTGCGCTAAAGTTAGTGGCCCTCCGATCAAACACTTTTTCGAATTCATCCCTGAATGCTGTCCAGTTAGACAATATAGCATCATCTCTCTTTATCAGGGGTACCGCCCAATTGGCAGCGTCCCCCACTAAATAGGAGATAGCAAAAGCAACCCTTGAGTGGTTAGTAGAGAAAGAGGCTGGTTTGCATGAAAAGTGAAGCATCACCTGAGTCAAGAACACCTGCGTTTTACGCGGATCACCCGCATACCTTTCTGGGGTAGCCAAAGGAATAGGGGGGGGAACAGTGACCTGTATTTGAGATGGACTTGCGGAAAAAGGATTCTTTGATAACTGCTCTACCCTAACCTTGAGCGCAGCTGCCTCTGCCTTAGAAGACGCCAGCTCTTGTTGAACCAGAATCAGAGCATGCAACACATCCTCCAAGGTGGCCATATGTACAACAATCGGACCAGGCAGTATGCAATTCGTGGGTTCGTGATTCTGTCAGGCTCCACGCTGCAGGATCCGGTTGTAGCACATAGAACTCCACCTCCCGACCTCACCAACACACTGTTGCTTAAAACACAGTGTGTTCGAGGGATAGGGCGAGGGAAAATAAATAGAACAAGGAGGGGACGGAAGGGGACTGCAAGGAAGGGATAGCTGAAAGACAAAAAAATTAATACACAGGTTAAAGATATTCACAACTTAAACCTACACTCATTTCATTCTTGCTAAACAGATCATAAGATTCACCTTTGTGAAGGAAGTGTAATCCACCTCTTCCCTGTTGTAACATATATTGGATATCAGAACCTCTGGTCCCTAAAGAATACAGAAAAGCAGGTTATACTCTTGTAACGTATAGAACACCTATATGTATTTCTTTAGTTCTGTCTGTAACGTACCCCGCCTTGTTTTAGTTCATATCCATATGTTAAATGCGTAGCACACCACAATCCCAAGTGAATCCAAAAAAAACTAATAAGTGAAGATCATGAAGCCTCTTTGAAGATATACAAAAGACGTTCCAATTTAGACACGGCAAGACGTAGCTTCCTACTACTGTCCTCCGCTCTAAAGTATGATAATCCACAGGATCCCAATTGAATCAAACTCCAAACACGGCAAGGTGTAGATCCCCACTACCTTCCGCTTTGGCACTTAACATAAAAGACAGTAGTGACTTTCTTCGGAACGGTAGCATGTAGATAATGTCTCCCCACTACGCTCCGCTCTATATCCGGCCAATTACAAGAAAATCTTACACCGCCGTGCAAGTCAAAACATAAGAGATCTGTCTCTTTAACTCCTCGAAGAGCAATAACTGTAGAACACAGGTAGCGTGTTGAATCACTCACTCCCTGTAACTTACAGGGACTTGAAATCTGTCCAAAGGTCCGCTCTCTCTCTGAAGCCGTTCCTCCAGCCGATACCCACAGCTACAGCCCGGAACGCTGGAAAAGGTCTCCGCCACAGAGACGCCCAGGATCCCGACCGCTACCCGGTAAGATCCGAGTCAGCAGTCCGTAGTTTAAAAGGCGGGTTTCAACATCAAAACAAAGGCGCTGCTCCTCACTCGCCGATAGCAAACTAATGAATGGCTAGCGCTCCCCCAGCAACTAACAGGGAAACGCTTCGCAGGAAACAAGAGGCTAAGTTTCAAATCTACTGTCAGCACAAAATCACGAACAGTGATAGACGGTCCCGCCCATCCATAAATAGTGCCACTCCCACCTCTTCTGGACTTCTGGGTGATGTAGTCATTTATCCATTTAGGTAGGCGCCTTGGCAATTCCTGACACCCAGGGTCCGGGGGGTCTGTAGATGAGTGTTCCTCTGAGGGTGGTGTTGGGGTCGGTGTGGATCAGGAAGTGCAGGTGTTCGGCGGTGTTGAGGGTGTCGTTTGCGTGGGTGGCGACCTTGAGGGTGGACTTGTGGACGATGGCTATTCCTCCTCCGATTCCGTTGGCGTAATCCCTGCGGGTGATCATGTAGCCGTCTGGGATGGCTATGACGATGTCGGGCGCCGAGGAGTCGTTCCACCAGATCTCGGTCAGGAAGGCCACGTCTGGAACGGAGGTGTCGAGCAGATCCTAGAGGTCGGCGGCGTGTTTTCGTGCGGAGCGGGTGTTGAGGAGTATGCAGCGGAGGTGGTTGGGTCCAGTCCTTGGAGGTTTGGTGGTTCTGTCGCAGGTGAAGCTGCAGGTGTGGCAGGAGAAGAGCCCGTGGGTCTGTTCCGGGGCGGCCTGGAAGCAGGTGTGGTTTCGGCTGACATTGAGTGCGTGGAGGGTGCTGGCGTCGTAGTGGATTCTGGTGTCGTGGCGTTCGCAGGGTCCAGAGGTTCTGGCGCTGGGTGCAGTCCAGGCGCGGACGGACACAGACGGGCTTGCCTTTGGCACGCTAGAGGGGCGGCCGCTTCTCGGCCTGCATATGAGGTGGCTTGGGAGAGAGGAGCAGCTGGGAGGCGGGAGCGTGGTGGCGAATGGGTGTGCAGGGGGGCGGGCCGCAGGGAAGCAGCAGCGGGAAAGGGCCTGATTGGGAGCGGCGAGGGGCAGGGGGAACTGGCGCATAGGGCAGAGGGGAGGGAAAACCTGGGAAACAAGGAGGCAGCAGGGAGGCAGGAACCAGGCAGTCAGGTGACAAGCAGCGGCGTGGGGGCGACCTGCCTGCGAGCAGGGTCAAAGGTCACAAAAAAGCACAGAAAGGTGACAAAACGGCGGGAAATGAGTGGCACAGAGGCAGAAATCTCACAAGAAGGGCAGAAAGGTCACAAAAAAAGGGGGGAGCGAGTGGCACAGAGGCACAAAGGTCACAAAGGCACAGGTGGAAGTGAGTGGCACAGGAGGCAGAAAGGTCCCAAGAAAGGGCAGAAAGGTCACAAAAAACGGGGGGAAACGAGTGGCACAGAGGCAGAAAGCTCACAAGAAACGGCAGAAAGGTCACAAAAAATGGGGGGACATGAGTGGCACAGAGGCAGAAAGGTCCCAAGAAAGTGCAGAAAGGTCACAAAAATGTAGGGGCAGCTAAGCAACAGAAGGCAAAACGGGCGGAGAGACACGGGGCCGCGAGGGGAGCAGAAGGTAAAAACGGGCAGAGAGACACTCGGGCAGCGAGGGAGAGAATGGGCACAGGCGGTGGCACAATCCCCTTGTGAATATGCCTCTTACTTGCTTAGTTGATGATGCAACACTTTGTAGAAACAGGGGTGCCTGTAAGCCCTCACTTGCTCCCATCAGGGCCTACTACATCTTTCCTGTAGAGTTCTCCTTCACTGCTAAAGAGGGTATCAAGAGACACCTAATGGGCTTAATGCAATTATTCTCACCGGTGTGGCATCCTACCACCCTCCCAAGGTTCTTTCCGAGCTGAAGTCTTTCAAACATACGGCTTACTCCAACACAAAACTTCTTAATGGAAAGACATGCTTCCTGTTGGCAATAACATCAGTCAGGTGAATAAGTAAGCTTTAGGCCCTTTGTGCCAAAGTGGATTTCTTGTTTTCCACAGGATCATTGTGGTTTTCAGACTCGCTGTTCCTTTATTCTGATAGTCGCTGTTTCAGCAGAATGAAGAGATTGTCCTCCTGAAATTTTTTCCAGGCCTCATTTTTCGATGGTTGAGGAGGCTATAACAACGTGGCTGTCAAGAGTGGCTTGATCCTGGGCCTTTTGCTGAATATTTATGGCTATTGTAGGAAATAATTCTGACTGCAGTTTTTCTCGCTACCTTTAGCAGCTGAATAACTTTATGCACCACCAGCTGCTACGTTGGGCTTTAAGCACTTCCTCTATCAGCTGTCGGGGTACACTCTTATCAGGGCTAAGGCAGCATCTGTGCCATTCTCCTGGCTAGTGCCTATCAGAGACAATATGCCTGGTTGCCTCTGGGGCTTCCACATATGCTCTGAGGCTTCAATCTGGAGCAAAAAAAATAAGTTACTTACCTGTAACTGTAGTTCTCCAGTATTGGAAACTTTCATAGATTCACGTGCTTGAATCATTCCCGTTGTTGAGATGGGAGTCCCCGGGACATCAAAAAAGCAATGCTAAATCAATACAAAGCAGAAACCAGGTCTAGGCCCATTTCAGTTTTGTAACCCATATCTCTTGTTATGTAAAAGAGACCAAAAGTAATTCTTGAACCAATCAGGACCCTTCACCCTCTAGAACCCTCCTGAGAGAACCTTGGACCATCAGATTTTCAGAGCACTTGGGCAAAAGATAACCCTGGAAAAATCCAAAGATGAGTCTCTCAGGGGAGGAGAGCGGGGTGCATGTGAATCTATGAACGTTTCCAATACTGGAGAACTCAGTTACAGGTAAGTAACTTCTTTTCTTACTCCAGTATTGATACTTTATAGATTCACATGCTTGAGTCAGTAGCACATTTGTTTTCTACTTAACTAAAAGTAAGAGTGCGCTTTAAATTGTCAATCTGTAGGGAAGAATAGCTTTAATTGAAAAAAACATTGTCCCCTAACTGATAAATACATGTACAAATGTAACACACTATATTATAAACATTTGTACAATTAGAAATTCATATGAAAACAAATGTGCGTAACCTTACAGTAGAAAGGAAGGAGGGATGCAGGAGAGAGCTCACTGTCAGTGGAAAAAGGTCCTCAGCATTGCCTGTCCTACTGCCACATCATTGTTAGCGGCCGCATCCAGGCAGTAATGTCTGGTGAAGGTGTGGGTACTCTTCCGGGTAGGAGCCCTGCATATGTCCTGGATTGGTACCCCAGCGAACAAAGCAGCGGATGTAGAGATCGCTCTCCTAGAGTGAGCATGCACCCGTGCTCGCAGAGGTTTTCCTCCAGCTTCATGGCAATACTGGATTGCATTCGATATCCATCGAGCAATCCCTCTCTTGGAAAGAGGATAGCCCTTTCTGGGTGCGCTGAAGGATATAAAAAGCTGTGTCAGTTTTCGAAAAGCTTTTGTATTTGCAGATAAGATTTTAGACAATGTTGAATATCCAGTGAATGAAGCGCTCTTTCCGCTGCAGTAGTTGGTAGAGGGAAGAATGTCTTAAGGATAAGAGGCTCATTCAAATGAAAGTCCGATGGTACTTTAGGGATAAACTTGAGATTAGTACGAAGGACTACTCAATCATCCCTAAACTGTAGAAACGGTTCCTGTATTGTCAGTGCTTGAATTTCTCCCACTCTCCTGGCCGATGTCAGAGAAGAGCCATCCTCCAAGAAAGGAACTTAAGATCCGCCTTATGAATGGGTTCAAAGGGATGTTTCATGAGTTGTGATAATACTATATTAAGATGCCTGAGAGCTGGTGGAGGCTTAACCGACGGAAAAGAACAGAATAGACCTTTCATAAACTGCTTTATGGTCCTTTCCGACCAAAATGATGGTCCTGACGATGTCCTCCTAAAGCGAGAAAAAGTAGCTAGATGGACATTAATTGATGCATGTGCTAATCCAGCTTTTGCCAATAGCCATTAAATGTTCATTCACTTTTTAGGTTTTTAGTATAATAAAGTTATTATTGAATCTAACAGTTTAACTTACAAGTTAGGGCATCCCTATAAAGGTTGCACATATGTTTGACCATTGAAAAATATACCTTTAACAAGTATGCACATTTTGAATACTGAAAACCTGTACTGAGAATAAGTCTAAAAACAGAAACGGCAGATAAATACAGATGAAAGGAAGTGCATGATAGCGATTTAATTAAATTTAGTAGAGATGCTGATTCAAAAGTATAAGTTTAGAATTTTCTGAATTTTCGGTATTGAAAACCATTTCAAGTCAACAGGGAATATAGGTGTTCTACATACCTTCTTCTATTGTAAAGTTGAAGCTTTCACTGTATTGTTGACGATCGGAAAGCATATTTTCTGCTTTACATACGTATATCCATAAATCACTGGTGGAATTTAGATTAATAGTTAATGTGGCAGGAAGTCTGTCATTTCTGGTTACTAAGGATAAGAAAGTCTCTCCCCTGAAGAAGGAGTAGTTGATGGGAAGAGAACCATTGTTTGCCACACAAGACAATGTCACTTCACCTCCCACAGCTGTTGCAGAAGTATTCGAGTAGAGTTTTGGCTTGGAGACCATTTCTGAAAAAGATAACATTTTCAATAAGTAATGGAAAGTACAGAGACAATTAAACAAGATCCACGCAGGGACATCTACTTTAATGTAGCATGCATCACTTGGTATATCTTTCGTTTTGAAAACCTTTACTTTGGTCGCTGGGACCATAAAAGTATACACAAATCAACAAAATGACGGACATACATATGCAATTCTTACAATTCTATACAACACTCCATAAAATAATAAAATTACTAGTTATAACTCACAGTGACGGGTTTTACCGGATAAATGGGATGGGAGATTGCGTGGCAAGGAAAGTGGGCATGAGTAGGAAACAATTATTTTAGTTGATGTTGATGCACTGGGCAGACAGACAAGAGATAGAAAGGGTATTTCAATAAATAATTTAAAAATAAGCTATTTACAATAAAATCACATTCATCATAAACACTTGTATTAAAAAATCTGTATCTCTGTATTTCATAAAACTAATCTAATGCTAATCACGTTATATTGGTGTTGGGTGCCGATGTGCAATTTATCATTATTTTCCCTTTTTAATAAAACCCCATCTCCTTCGCCACATTGTATTTAAGTAGCGTGAAACAGCATATACAATGGGTTTGGATGTGTCATATTTTAGGACTCGAAATGCCTCCCTACAATGCTCGAACCCCGGATTACGGCAGAGTTGTACTAGCCAATAGTGCCTTGCTTTTTGGTAACCTGGGCAAAAAAATAAAACATGCAATTCTGTTTCCTCTTGTGTGTTGCATGCTGGACAACCCTCCTCTGTCTGCCCTGCCCATTTGTTGGTAAAAGCACGTACAGGTAAGGTGCTGTGTCTAAACTGGACATACAGTTTCCTTGCCACCTGTGGAAGGATACCATCCATAAAAGTTTCAAGTTCATAGTTATCCTTCACTGTAAGGAACTGAGAGGTGAGGGTGCCCTTGGTATATCTGGTTCCCGGTTAGATTATGGTACTAATAAACTATAAGGTCATTGAAAGTGCACCTCTATGGGAATTCCTACGATGAACTAGTGGCCAGGTACTACAACCTTGAAAGATCCTATTCCACAATGACATTCTTGAGTAAGCTGCAGCAATAGTTATTTACTACAAACAAGGGGGTTATTTAGAGTGTGGCAGCTGCAGGACACCCACCATAAATTAGGTGGTCCCGCTCATTGTATTGAGAGTGGATACCTAGCTATATGTTCTAAATAGGACGACTGTGACATCCAAGAATTTTTGCAGGATGCCCTGAATCCGCCAAATTATAAATAACCACCATTGCGAGCTGAAATGTTAGTCATTGATTATTCATTTAAAAGATCAAACCCTGAACGTATCCCATGGGTGCCACTGTACCATCTGCCCTATAAAGAGTGTATATCTGTCTATACGCTCAGATAGGGTGGATGGAACAGCCAACAAAAATGGATTTGACTCACAATTACTCTCAAATATATATGATTGAAGGAGAGCAGCTTCTTTTCTAAATCTTAGCCAAAGAATCACAATGGCTAAAATAAATAAAAATCTCTTCTAAATGTCAATAATATAAACTCGACTGATTAGCATCATAGAGCAGCTACAGTGGGGTAGCCAACCATACGCAATTGATCGAATTATTAAAGAGGAGAACTGAACAATTTTATTATTTTATTTTTTCCAACAGAATGCAATGAATCCTAAGAGACATCGGAACGCTTTACAATATTTAATTGAATAAGATACATTTTTTATGAACTTGTTGCAAAAGAAATAACATTCCAATGACAATAGTGAGGGCGTTATTAGGCAAATCACATAGTCAAAGTAGTTACCATTTCCTAAGTAAATAATATACAAGTTTCTTGTAGCTAAGATGAAAGTAGGCACAGGAGGAGTGTATGAAGACTAGAGGCTACAGAAATGATGGGGTAAGAGTGAAAGAAGAGTATTTGAATGGCATGCACAGATGACTTGAATAGATGAGACCTGCATGAAGAATGAGCCAACATTTAACACCTTATTACTTATAACTAACTCAATGTGCTTATTGTAAGGAAATGGCTTTTTTTGTATGGTCACTTCCAGGTTTTTCGAGTGATACTGCTGGTTTTTCGACTCTGAGGGTGCATTGAGACCTGCTAACCAGACCTCAGTGCCACTGCCCTGACCCTAAAGTGAATGTCAAATTGGTTGTACCCACTTGTGTAGTGTAGTTCTTATATCCCTAATATGCTCTGCGATTTGGAATAACATACACTATAGATCTGACATAGGAATGAGGTCAGTATGTTTCTATTGAGAATATTAAACTTAATTGTGTGTGTGTCAGCTAACTCAGAGGTCACTAGAAACTTTCTCGAATAAACAAGAAGGGATTAGTCTCTGACAACCGCATAAACATGACAACTTTGTTTTCCCTAGAATCGGAACAATATCTTCAGAGTCGTGGAAACAATAGATAACTATTTCACTCAGTCATTTGTGCATTCTTCATTTCTACAGAGTTGCACAGAAATAGAGAGACGGGCGTTTCAATAAAAGGTTTATTGAACAGTATTCTTTCTCATGCAAGAGATATGAACTGCTACAATCGTTAGACAGAATGCCAAATAGAATATGTACAGCGTTAGCAAGTACTAGGGAAGTAGTAGGTGATGCTTTAGCATAAGTTTAGTTTTGCCAAGAATCTGCCAAAGGTTTCTCTAGGTTCTAATCAGCTCCATACCTTAGAACATGGGTACTCACAAACTTTCTCTCGGGGGCCAAATTTACAGTTTGATTTGTGTCTGAGGGCCGCACTGGTGGGGGCGGGGTCAGTGGGGAAGGGGGCGGGGCTAGAGCAATAAAAAAAACTGACCATGAGGTTAATCACAGGTCCCTGCAGGGGATGCCTTTGTCCACTGAGCTACCAGACCCGGCATACACACATCTCTCTCTCTCTCTCTTGGTCTCCCTCTCTCGCTCTAGCTCTCTCTCTCTCCCTCCCTCTCTCCCTGTCTCACTTCCTCTCACTCTCTTTCTCTCACTCCCTCTCACTCTCTCTCACTCTCTCTCACTCCCTATCACTCCCTCTCTCCCTCTGTCTCACTCACTCTGTCTCACTCCCTCTCTCTCTCCCTCTTTCTCTCACTCCCTCTCCGTCTCCCTCCCGTTCCCTCCCTCTCACTCCCTCTCCATCTCCTTCCCTTTCCATCCCTCTCCGTCTCACTCCCTTTCCCTCCCTCTCACTCCCTCTCCGTCTCACTCCCTTTCCCTCCCTCTCACTCACTTTCCCTCCCTTTCTCTCCATCCGTCTCCCTCCCTTTCCCTCCCTCTCACTCCCTCTTCGTCTCCCTCCCTTTCCCTCCCTCTCACTCCCTCTCCATCTCCCTCCCTTTCCCTCCCTCTCTCTCTGTCTCTCTCCCTTTCCCTCCCTCTCCCTCCCTTTCCCTCCCTCTCACTCCCACTCCCTCTCCCTCCCTTTCTCTCCCTCTCACTCTCATCTCACCCTGCCTGTGTGTCACACACACACACTCACAGCCACAAACAGAGCAAACAGGGTTGTGATTAGATAACACCCACAAAAACATAATATTTTTTAAAACAAATGTAGCGCATAGTTTCCGGAAGCCATAGGGTCAAACATGAGCGTCCGCAGGGGAGGGCAAGGGGGTGCGCTTGCCCCCCCTGGATCGTCGGTCCCATTCCTTTTGGTCCGTAATGTTCAAGATTACCGCAGGCTGTTCCCCTGCGAGAAGCCCTAGGAGTTTAAATGTTCTCTCACTTGGGGCCTCTCGCAGTTCTCTTTGAACTCTAGAGGCTGCAGCAGCCCCTCCCCCACCTCGAGCAGGCTATGGACAGGCCCATTGTCATTCTGTCTGCTGCTGATCATCACATAAAGAATGACAATGGGCCGTCTGCATTAAACGTGCCTTGAAGGCGAGTGAGGAAGTTAAAATGTTGCCCCCCCCTGGAAGGCGAGTGCTGAAGTTAAAATTTTGCCCCCCCCGGAAACATTTCTGCGGACGCCCATGGGGTCAAATATAGAATTAATAGTCGGCGCTGAATCAATAGTACACACACTAACCAAATAAACGCTGGGCAATCCCTCTTACTAAAACCTGACCTGTTCTATAAATGTGTTGCTGACTATGAAAGAGTATTCGAATTCTTACAGGCATCCAGGATAGGGAAAGTGCTAAATTACCTTGTTTGTGTTTAAAACCGATTACACGTAAGAAGGTTACTCAAAGCTGCAGTAGCATTTGTTAACGCTGATTATTTTTGGACTAAAATGTAAATCGTAATTTTCTCTCGGGTGGTCTTGCATTCCGTGGTAGACCCTGAATGTGGGGCAATAGACTGAGCGAGCGAGAAGTGCCGATTAAGTAGGTGATTTTCCAGCTAAAGAATGCGCTTTTCTTTTGAGGTGTGCATGTGTTTATAAGTCCCCCTCCCTCTCATCTCACCCTGCATGTGTGTCTGCCGGGGCACACACACACTCACAGCCGCACCCGAGCACTTAACAAGTCTTTAAAAGACCATTTTCATGTTAATGAGGCCTTGATGTATTTCACCTCTTAGGCCCCTGCAGCTTTACTCTCGCTATCGCCACGATCGCCCGGCCCCCACAGAGCAGCAGAGTCTCTCGCACTGCTGCAGACACTCTTAAAAAAAATAATTAAAACACGGGCATGATGACTCAATGTCCGCGGGCCGCCACGAAAGGCTTGCCGGGCCGCCAGCGGCCCGCGGGCCGTACTTTGAGTACCCGTGCCTTAGAATGAGAGAGGTTGGTATCTCTTTCTCGGGACTCGACTTCCCAACACCCCGCAAGGGGAGTCAGAAACACTGGAGCTGGATTCTCGGCAGGAGGATGACAGCATCTAGTCAGTGCACCAGCTGGGGAGTTGGCTTCCTTCGGTACTTGCTGTGGCAAGCTGCGTCATGCAAGTAGGTAGTCAAACTGCACTGAACCACACCGTGCTTTGCCGTAGCAAGTGAAGGTATATTTATACCTTGAAGGTGTTTGGGAATGCCAGTATTGACGTAAAAGTCGGGCACATGAAAGTCATGAATGAACCTTTAGGGAATAGATGTTCATGCATAATAATGAGTTCTTGGAGAAATCAATAGTATAGCAAGGGATGTCCTTAATGGCTTAAGAGTCTGGTTTTCCAAGAAATCGTTGTGACGTAGATAAATGGATGGAAGTAGCCATGCCTGTATTTGGGCAGCATGGGCTATGCCTAAATAAGGACTAGATTTCTAAGCCTATATAAGGGCAATGTGAATTGTACCTATATAAGGGCATGAATCAGGAAAATTCATACGGAATCTAAATCGACACACAACACTGGAAATGGTTAACTTACCTGTAAGTCTATGGTATGTGGTACCCGGAGCTGGTAAGTTAGATGGGTACCCCAGGGTGGCAACTGGAGAGATGTGCCAATGACTCTAAGGAAGGGGAACAATGAGGGATCGCAGGCCAGGGAGATGTTACCTCCCTTCTGCAGGAAGACATTTTGGCACCCAAAAGGAAGGCTTCAAAGGAGAAGCTGCCTTTGAAGTGCAGATGTGTAACACTAGGGGAGATGGCTGCCCCATTGTTTAGGCAGACAGGCTGGCACACGGAGCAGAGAGTGGAGCCCAGCTGCCAAACTGGTGTCTCCTGGGACATGCAGCTCTGAGGTAGGCAAACTACAGGGGTTGGCAAGTGAGGTCTGAAACTGAGAGAGGGATCTTGCCATCTTGGGAGTGAGCAGAATGGTGGTTGCATCCTGGGATAGCCACATGCCATACTCTACAGGAAGGAGTCACCAGGTAAGAGGGAGCCCCCTGCTCAGAGAGCTTCACTGGCTTTCAGTGAAAAAGAGTTCATTTCTAAGATCTGCTGCCTCACCTTTAAAGCCATTAATGGAACGGGTCCTTGTTATTTGCAAAATAAACTTTGCAAGCAGACTTCTAGCCGCAGCCTGAGATCAATCTCATTGGCACTGTTGAAGATCCCTCGCATTCGGCGTAACCGTACACAGGGCAAAGCTTTTTCATATATTGCCCCTAAGTACTGGAATTCTCTACTGGAGACTTTGCGTAAATCTACCTCTTATCCGGTTTTCAGGAAACAACTCAAGGCTTTCCTATTTTAACTCTCTTTGGCATTGATTCATCACTTTTCCCTCTGGTTTTCCTCTAAGTAAGCGCTGAGATGCCCCTGGGTGAGTCATGCGCTATATAAGAGGCCAATAACAATAACAACCTGTTAGCCCATTGGCTACCAACTGCATCTTGCACTGAGGGCATTTTCTGAGCATAAAGTAGGAACCCCTGGCATCCACACCTCATATCTCAACTGACCTAGAAGAAGGACAGAAGAAGGACTGCTCTGCTACACCGAGGGCCCAGCAAAGAGAGGTTGCACAGTCGAAGAATGCACCTGGTGGCGAGCAAAAATAGGGACTGTGCCTGCCATGTCCTGCTCAAGGAGAAGTTGTCTCCAGAGCCCAGTCACAGCACAGGGACACAACAGCTGAAGAAGCCTACTGGGGCAATTTGGTAGCCCAAAGCCTTCAAGCCACTACCACCGCTGATGTGCCACACCAGGGACCAAGATGAGAAGCACAGAGTTGCATCTGAGCCCAAAAATGCTTTTGGAGAGCTGCTTGGACCCTCAGAAGGAGAGCTATCAACCAAGGAAGGACTGACCTGTGACCAAAACAATGCCAGTTCATGGCCCAGCCAGGCACACCTAATCCCTCTATTATGTGGCTGTCTGAGAGGAATAAGCAAAATCCAGCGGTCAGCTACACCATGGCATGTGATGCATTCACAGACTGCAGGCACAGCGCAGGCATAGCACAGGAAAATGCCAACTTTCTAAAGGTGAGATTTTCAAAATTGTAACTTAAAATCCAACTTTTCCGTTACCAATTTCTCAGACACCAAACATGAAATGTTTATCTGTTCCCAATTAAAAGAAAGCACTTATTAAATATAATAAGGCAACCCAATGTCATTTAACTAATGTAGTCGTTTTTCACTACCTGAACATGGAAAAGTTAAAAGAACATATCCAGCTTTTCAAATACTGTGCACCCTGCCCTATGGGCTGATAAGAGCCTGCCCTAGGGGTAACTTGTTTGTATTAAAAAGGAAGGTTTTAGGCCTGCAAAAGGTTTATTTTTCCAAGTCGAAATGGCAGTTTAAAACTGAACACATATGCTGCAGTGGCAGGCTTGAGATATGTTTAAAGGACTACTTAAGTGGGTGCCACATGCTCACTAATACACTAGTAGCATTTAATTTACAGGCCCATGTGTGCATGTAGTACCACTTTACCAGGGAATCACAAGTAAATTAAATATGCCAGTTGGGTGTAAGCCAATGTTACTATGTTTAAATTAGAGAGAAAAAACACTTTGGTACTGGTTAGCACTGGTAAAGTGTGCAGAGTCCTAAAGCTTGCAAAAAAGAAGTCATCGAAAACAGGAGGCTTGAAGGTAGAGTTGGGGGAAACAATGCCAAGGATGTCCGATCTAACAGGAACAATAGCGGGGGCCACACTGATATTTGAAGGGGCTCTCTCAAAAATGTATTGTTTGCACTATGTAATTTATAGCTTGGGTGGAGCTCCATATGAAAGATACATTGAAAAATCGACAGGTTTAATTAACAGAATGTCATTTTTTTTAGAAAGTGGACATTTGTACTTTGAATACATTTTCTAATGAAATGTACATTTTAATGATTTACTTTTTGTTTTGCCTATTTTGCAGTCGTTACCATTTTATTGTATCTGATTTTATAAAAAAACTTAAATAAAAAAGATTTTACTCATTAACCTATATGGTGCAGTCATTGGTTTTACAAGAACAATGGGGATCTACCACTCCTGCACTCGTTTGCGACTACCGCCACAAAATATCATGGGGCGAGTGACAAGTGAGCAGGGGAAAGTAGAATTGCAGAGATAGATGGAGAACATGTCTGTTGTACTGCTTTTTGCACCTTTCATGTTGGTATGCATCCTCAGCCGCGTCATATCCTGCATGCTAAATATGGTGTATTGAATGTTAGGCCACTACTGTGGGAAAGGCAATAGTTTAAACAGATTATACTTCACTAAGGATGAGTCTACCTTTGCACAGTTAACCTTGTGTCTATCTATCTGATCATATACTTGCTATGGAGGCTTGTCCTGCTGTCTCTGTAAAGCATAGTGTACAAACCAGCTGTCTACAACTATTTAATTGTGCTATGAAAGTAATATAAGCAACTTTGCACAGGTCTGATAAAAATCCTAATGAAAAGATAATAATAAAATAATATTCCTCTATATTAGTACACGTTCATGGTCGTGCTTAGTTTGCAAAATAATGAGTACCAGTGCCCCAAGCTCTAGTCAGAAGCCCGCTGCTGTCGCTGTACAATGCTAGCGAGATGAGCAACAAAGCTGTGAAATCTTAAATCCCCCTCAGGCCTCTTTAATCCACTGACAGACACTCTCTGCCTCTTTATCTAACTCTTGTGGGTAGCCCCTGCTTTCTCCCTTTGTGATAGTTTTTTTCCGCCTTTCACTTCCTACTTCTGTATTTTTGCCTCTCTTGCTCTCGGGAATTTTCTTAAGAGTTCAAATAAAGGCTAGTCCCTAAAAATGAGTGCCGGTGACCCCCTACTGGTAACCACCAGCTCAAATTAAGCAGTGCTCACGGTGGAAGATTCTGGAATTCCCTTTCAGCACTACACCATACACCTGGGATGAAAACTGAAGTTCTGGAGTTCCGAAGCGCTACTTGGTGGAAACACATAATATTGGTAGAGCCGGAATCTCATCGAAGCATAATAAGAATAGGATCCACATATTAGTGTAACTAAAACCTGTTTCAGCCATGTTTTATTGCTAGGACTATCATTGCTCACATGAAGTGCCGGTCTCTTGCACTGAGGCGTTTTGGCTCTTGAGCCATTAAAATAAAGACGCACCCTGGTCAGCACTTACATTTTTGCTAAGATTAAAAGGTATTCTACCATTGTCATGAACTCAATAGGCACCCGCCAGAATTCTTTGTGCAAATTGCGGCATGTGACTACAACTAGAAACTTGTGTATGACTTTCCTCATTTAGCTTGCCTGAACTGATGATTTCATGCGGGCCCGCTCAGACTCTGCACTTCTTTGACAAGAATGAACGTCTAAAAATGCTAAACATGAAATAAGTGTCTACGGTGCTTCGACACTGGCAATCAGCATGGCACCAGGTGAGCTTTGAATGCTGTACCAAAGGCCGAGTTAATGGCACTGTAACTCTTAGATACAAGTCTGCAGTTTCAATACAAGTTCCAAAATCAGTCTTTATTTGTAAACTTGAGAAACGAGCAAGATGCATGCAAACCAAACCCCTAAACACTAACTCATTTTGCTTAGATCTTATTCGTCCATCAGGTACAAAACAAAGAACTGTGATGCAGGAGCTGGAAATAGAACTCTGGAGCTGATGAGTGCTAGCACTTTCACACTCGATGAAGCACTGCAGGAATACAGGTGAGACCCAAGGGTCAGCTGGTCTGCAGTCTGAAGAACCAGAGCCGGAGGAGAGCTGCTGCTTCTTGTTTAGAAGTCTCAAGACAAGCAGAAAGACCTAGACTGTGTTATATAGAGTCCTACACGTACATTAAAAAGATAAGCCTATTGTAGATGGCAGCTTGGAAACTCTGAAGATAATCCGCGATGTATTTAAACTCCAGATTAAACATTACTGCTAAATTCACATTCATTGCCACTTGGCCCAATGATGTCAAAAACTTCTCACAGGAACTTTTTTCCATTGAAAATAATTTGGGCCTAATTTCGAGGGACCACCAAAATCGCGGAGGAGGTGTAGTGGCGGTGGGGGAACACATCACCAGACTACAATGCGGAGTATTTGAAGGTGGCTAAACGGTTTTTTAGATGATTTTTCAGGAATTCAGATTTGAGTTTAAACATGTTTGCTTTGTACTTTTTCCTGCTTTCTTTTAGAAGTTTGTTAATTTGTTGAGCATGACTTTTTCCATTTATGTTCTATAAATTGCAATAATTTACTCTCATAAGTTAACTTTATTGCGTACCAATTTCCCGATTTTTTTTACTTTTGCGCATGTTTCTCACAGGAAACACGTTTTTCAATATTGGCTGATAAAGAGAAGTTGCGTGCTCTACTATAATGGAATAATATGATAGCATTATTTTTTTAAAGAGGGAGGTTTTTTTAAGTTATGGTCATCTAGACTTACATTTGAGATGTTGCTGCCCCTATGGTTTTGGTTGCTGTTGGTGTTGCATAAGCTGCGAATTTCAAGAAATTAGATGTGTCGACAGTCAGTGGCGTCACTAGGGTTGGTGTCACCCGGTGCGGGTAACTCATGGTGTCACCCCCTCACGACTTATCGCATGGACCTCCTCCGCTCCGAGTCCGCCAGTGGACACAGATGGCAAATTCCCAGAGTACTGACATGACCACCACAGCATTTTCATAAAAAATTACGGCTGGCCAATCAGAACGTCAATTACAGCAGTACCATACCAGGTTTTGCAGTACCCCATTGAATGACTGGAAAAAATGCTCCCTCAGCAAGTAATTTTTAATTTTTAGTGCATAACGGTCCAGATATCACTACCTTTTCTGAAAAATGTACCCCTTCATAAGCACACCAAGGACTTATTTCTACAAATATTTCTGTGGCTGGTACCTGTTTCAGGCCCCTACACGGCCTTAGACCTATCCTGGGGTTTTTTTATCCGGCCACACGCCAGCTGATCGTTCAGGCCACCATTCTGTCTCGCATAGACTACGATAACTCACTTTTGTTAGGGGCTATCAAGGCGGATGTGAACCGCTTGCAGAGAGTCCAAAATGCTGCTGCATGGGTCTTGCTTAGGCTCCCTAGATCTTGCCCTACGTCGGACGCCATTAAGCGACTCCATTGGCTGCCCGTGCCGAGAAGGATTGAGTTTGAAGCGCTTTGCTTAGCTTTTAAAATATTTAAACTATCATCCCCTGAAATTTTATCTAAGCTACTGATCCCATATGTTCCCAACCGCCAATTACGTTCTGCGGAGCAGCTGTTGGCTGTGGTCCCTCGTGTAAAACGCGCTAGAGCTGGGGGGAGGTCTTTTGGCCTTTTGGCCGCCAAGCTGTGGAACTCTCTTCCTGCACAGATTCGCCGTCTGGATGGGCTTCTTCCCTTGCGTAGGGCCATCAAAACGTTTCTGTTCCTAATATGATAGTCTTGCTGCCGCTGCTTTTTGCCTCCAGCGCCAGGACGCCCCTTTGCTGGGGCAGCTGTGCGCTCTATAAAATTACTTAATAATAATAATAATAATAATAATAATAATACCACCACCATTTGATAGTGCCCCTCAAGTCTCCATAACCACTATCTCTTAGATTCATTTCGTTTTATAGCACGCACCACTCATGCCAGTTTAAGATGTCAAAATTTTTTACATCACACATGCATTGCACAGGGACAATCATCGCTGTGAAAATCAGTATATAGGAAATGTTACATAAGACAGAGATCTGCAAGGGGTAGGAGTCACATGTCATCTATACTGGTAGGCAGTATAGTTTAAGAGTCCTTGGACTGGAAAAGCACGAATTCAGAATTTAAAATTTAAAACCATTGTTAGGGGTTTTCATCAGTGGCGTCACTAGGGTTGGTGTCACCCGGTGCGGGTAACTCATGGTGTCACCCCCTCACGACTTATCGCATGGACCTCCTCCGCTCCGAGTCCGCCAGTGGACACAGATGGCAAATTCCCAGAGTACTGACATGACCACCACAGCATTTTCATAAAAAATTACGGCTGGCCAATCAGAACGTCAATTACAGCAGTACCATACCAGGTTTTGCAGTACCCCATTGAATGACTTGAAAAAATGCTCCCTCAGCAAGTAATTTTTAGTGCATAACGGTCTAGATATCACTACCTTTTCTGAAAAATGTACCCCTTCATAAGTACACCAAGGACTTATTTCTACAAATATTTCTGTGGCTGGTACCTGTTTCGGGCCCCTACACGGCCTTAGACCTATCCTGGGGTTTTTTGATCCGGCCACATGCCAGCTGATTGTTCAGGCCACCATTCTGTCTCGCATAGACTACGATAACTCACTTTTGTTAGGGGCTATCAAGGCGGATGTGAACCGCTTGCAGAGAGTCCAAAATGCTGCTGCACGGGTCTTGCTTAGGCTCCCTAGATCTTGCCCTACGTCGGACGCCATTAAGCAACTCCATTGGCTGCCCGTGCCGAGAAGGATTGAGTTTGAAGCGCTTTGCTTAGCTTTTAAAATATTTAAACTATCATCCCCTGAAATTTTATCTAAGCTACTGATCCCATATGTTCCCAACCGCCAATTACGTTCTGCGGAGCAGCTGTTGGCTGTGGTCCCTCGTGTAAAACGCGCTAGAGCTGGGGGGAGGTCTTTTGGCCTTTTGGCCGCCAAGCTGTGGAACTCTCTTCCTGCACAGATTCGCCGTCTGGATGGGCTTCTTCCCTTGCGTAGGGCCATCAAAACGTTTCTGTTCCTAATATGATAGTCTTGCTGCCGCTGCTTTTTGCCTCCAGCGCCAGGACGCCCCTTTGCTGGGGCAGCTGTGCGCTCTATAAAATTACTTAATAATAATAATAATAATAATAATAATAATAATAATAATACCACCATTTGATAGTGCCCCTCAAGTCTCCATAACCACTATCTCTTAGATTCATTTAGTTTTATAGCATGCACCACTCATGCCAGTTTAAGATGTCAACATTTTTTACATCACACATGCATTGCACAGGGACAATCATCGCTGTGAAAATCAGTATATAGGAAATGTTACATAAGACAGAGATCTGCAAGGGGTAGGAGTCACATGTCATCTATACTGGTAGGCAGTATAGTTTAAGAGTCCTTGGACTGGAAAAGCACGAATTCAGAATTTAAAATTTAAAACCATTGTTAGGGGTTTTCATTAATAAAAGTAGTGATTTTTACCCAAATGACACCCTTTTGCAATATTAGGACAAAGAAAGTCTGGGCAAAAATGATATTGCTTTAATATTTTCCTTGCAGTTTGCCTGCAGCTTGTGATGACAGTTAATAGCTCACTGCTCTATATTAAGATTTTAACTTATAAACTGAAAGTAAGAAAAGGATCTCAGACCAAACTGGTAACCCATTGACCTATTTTTTTATTATATGCACTTTTGATGTTAATGGGATACGCACTTTGCAGCAGGCATGTTAAACCTCTGCCCTACGATCTGTCAATACTTTCAGTAGAAAAGGCTCCGGACTCTCTCCAGGAAGAACATTAATCACTGGAGTCGTCATTTTTATTGCAGGGACAAACTAAGTATGCGGCATCCGGTGCTTTTAAAGCGTTGAACATGGTGCCCCCACACCAAGTCAGCGCTGGAGCCAGGCAGCATAATTAACCAGTTTGGTGTCACCCAATGATGGGGTGACACCCGGTGTGGTCCGCACCCCCCGCACCCCCCTAGTGACGCCACTGGTTTTCATTAATAAAAAGTAGTGATTTTTACCCAAATGACACCCTTTTGCAATATTAGGACAAAGAAAGTCTGGGCAAAAATGATATTGCTTTAATATTTTCCTTGCAGTTTGCCTGCAGCTTGTGATGACAGTTAATAGCTCACTGCTCTATATTAAGATTTTAACTTATAAACTGAAAGTAAGAAAAGGATCTCAGACCAAACTGGTAACCCATTGACCTATTTTTTTATTATATGCACTTTTGATGTTAATGGGATACGCACTTTGCAGCAGGCATGTTAAACCTCTGCCCTACGATCTGTCAATACTTTCAGTAGAAAAGGCTCCGGACTCTCTCCAGGAAGAACATTAATCACTGGAGTCGTCATTTTTATTGCAGGGACAAACTAAGTATGCGGCATCCGGTGCTTTTAAAGCGTTGAACATGGTGCCCCCACACCAAGTCAGCGCTGGAGCCAGGCAGCATAATTAACCAGTTTGGTGTCACCCCATGATGGGGTGACACCCGGTGCGGTCCGCACCCCCCGCACCCCTATAGTGACGCCACTGTCGACAGTGAGAGAAAGTAGAGGCAATGTTTCTTTTAATCTGCTATGAGGTGCTTAGGACTACTACGATACGATAATGTGCATCCTTTTTGCTTTGGGTTGTTGTTTGAAATGTCGGAGTAAGTCAATTGCTTGTCGTACTTAACATCCCAAACCAGGTTCAGATCACCTTTTGGTACAAAATGTTTGCTGTTAGTAGTTGTTTTATAGCATATTCAATTAAGTTCTTTAAAAGTGGCAGATTTCTTTCGGGGGTGATGGATAAAGTTTATTGTAAGCACATTTTGAGGCCCTGGAAAGTAAGATGATGTGGAGTTTGGAATGTGAGAGTTTTGTGAAAGATGGCTACTCTACTATTCTTTTGTCTTTTATGTCGCAGTGGATGACATAATAGTGGAAGGAAATATATCCATGAACAATAGTCTGGTAGATCCTTTCTCTAGCAGAAACAGTACGTCTATGTTTTGGGCACATAGAAGAGCTTTACTATTGATGGTCTGAAATTGTGTATGGTGCCTTGATTTCTGAATGACACTCCTGTTGTGTCATTGGGCATTCAAGGTCTAGTGTAATTGGAATAAGAATCCTGAGGCATTCGAATTTTCTTTTTGTGTGCTATTTACCTCTTCCAGAAGAAGGTTCTATGTTTTAGATTGTAGTGGTTTGTGTGCTAAGAGCTTCATGTAGATGGGTCAATTTTTGGAAGGCACAAATGTAGATGGTGAGGGTAGGTTAACTACGTCCATAAGTATAAGAGTAGTTGTAGACTAGTAGGTGATGAGATGATAGGGGTCACACAAAATCCTTATCAGTTGAACTTTTTGAGATAGATGATGGAGTTGAAGGTGTTTTATATGTAGTTGAGCATATTCAGTTTAACAATGAGCTTCAATTGCTTTTGAAAGAAGTTGTTTTTCAGATCCTGGATTTGAGAGTTAAGAGTCTTCCTGGTGAGGCTGTTCTCTTTTGAGAGAGTAAACCGTATGAGTAGGGTGAAGGGTTTAGTTGTGAGGCACAAATTCTGGTAGCAAATTTGATTTATATCGTTTTTTGTGTCATTGTATGTTATGAAGAAATGGATATTGTTAAGCAGTATGAAGTGTTAGACAAGAGCATCAAATTTACATCAGTTTTTCAAAAGGTCTAGTGAACAAGTGAACACTGAGGTAGTATTGTGAGGATACAAAATAGCATGCTGGCTGTGGGGTTGAGTTGATGACATTATTGTTAAGTTTGGTTTGTGATTTTGAGAGGTATGTATTATATTTTTGTGTTTGAGGGACTCATTTATTAGGAACGTTATTAATTTCAGTAAATTCAGGAATCTACAAAACTGTTTACTCCTAGAAACCAGTATGTATTGCAATTTTCCATGTGTAATCCTAGAAAAACATTGTTAATGCCATGTTTTCATGCCGAATCTACACATGTGTAGTATAGAGAACAAAAGTGGTCCTAGACACAATTTATTTAGCACATTTAAGTGTACTACTCATTATGAATCTGAGTTGGTTCTTCGGATTTAATCCTGAAAAATAAGGAGAAAAGGCAACAGAGAAAACCAAATGCGTTTTTAGTCTTATGGATGATACCCACAACACAAAAATTCTGCATACAAAAGTATATGGCAATTAAATTCACAATTTATTTCATATACATATATACATAATTATTAAAAATCAAGAGGTTGGGAGAGTTCTGCCAGGTGCAGTAGAAAGTGTAAAAGTATGTGCTCAAGTGAAGAGAGAGAATAAATGAAAGGATAATCCAATGATTAGAGAAACTAAGGTACTATTCCCTTAGTGTTGAGCCTGCCCCAGGTATATCAATCATACAATTTGTTCATGCAGCCTGATTCATCAACGGGCCGTTTTGCGAGCCCCTAATAGCGAATCATAGCGATTCGCTATTAAGGACTCGCAAAACGGTAATCATGTAGGAATCGCATAATAAAATGCGATTCCTACTGATTCCTTATTTGCGATTAGCAAATTGCTAATCGCAAATAAGGAATAACTCGCCATTCATTCCTATGGGCCAAAAGGCCCATAGGAATGAATGGGGAGTATTCCTTATTTGCGATTAGCAATTAGCTAATCGCAAATAAGATTGCGATTTGAAGGGTGCCAGGGGTGTCCACAGGACACCCTGTAGCACCCCTCAAATGAAATTTCACACAGGTGTTGCACACACACATGTCCAAAGGACATGTGTGTGTGTAACATGCAACTCAGAAAAATGCATTTAAATGCATTTTTCTGAGTTTTCGCAATTTACCGCGAGGTCTGACCTCGCGGTAAATTGCGGCAAGAAATTGCGAATTCGCAAATTTAAATTAGATGTTGAATTGCATTTAAGGAATCTCTAATAGAGATTCCTTAAATGTAATTCCTCGCACATTTGCGACATCGCAATTAGCGATTTTTGCATTTGGGATGCTGAATCCCAAATGCAAAAATCGCTCTCGCAAAGGGCCGGATTCTCAGAATCCGGCCCCTTGCGAGCGCAATTTAGGGTCATGAATCGGGCGGAATGTCTTTCAGGGTGAGGACGGGGAAGGGGTGCAGGCGTCAAAGATGGGGGGAGATCGTCGACGTTTCGACCCTAACGCTGCAGAGGGAGGATCAGCACCTCAGCTACGGGTCTTCCTCAGGACAGACAGAGGGTGGGGGGACCTGGGGGGAAAAAACCCATACCAACAGTCAAACAAAATCTATGGAGTAAAACCACTGAGAACACCCAGTCAAAGGGATGGGTACCTTACCTAGACTTCAGTAAGAAAAAACGCCCAAGCAATGAGGTTGGTCACCTATAGACAAAAAAGGCATAAGGCTCAATGCTCATAAATCAATTATTAAGCACCTAAGCTAACAAAATACACAATGCCTGTGTGTATTGTTCAAATAATAAAAGCAGAAGCATTCACCAATAAATGGTGTGCTCCAAAGTTCCACATTTATTCAACTAGTCAATATCTCATCCATGAATGGAGAGGTCACAAAACGAAATGTATTCCAATCGCTAGAAACAAACACGTGGACAAAATAAGAATAATGTCCAACATATATGACAACACATACAATAACATAAACGGCCCCTAAGATTAAAAAAACACTCACCAAAGGGTGAATCTTGATACAGGCAGCCTAAGAAGATGTATTAATTAGCAAAACCAACCGGTCCTTAATTCCATGGTGTGGTTCTGGATAAACAAACAAACCAAAGGCACTGATTAACTAATGCCCATCACTCAATGCCTCCAAATAGGTCATGTTGACTTCTTCACCTGTAAGAAACACACACACTCACTCCTCGTACCTGTACAACGTAATTGTCTGAATCCTAAAGGAATGCTGGTGTACTGGACAACCCAAAGGCAATCGCATACAGCCTGATATACTCCTCGCGCGTGGCGTGCACGCCCACAGGAGACGTGACGCGCGTCTCCAGCACCAAAATAAAAGTCCCCCATCCGCGAGCGTCAGCGCTCCATGCTTCCAAAATAACAGTTGGGCGAAAAAAGTGAGATAATAATTCTACAAGAAACTCATCTCTTAAAAGAAGAATGGGATCAAATAATCATGAACTTAGGGTGGGTAGACACCCTTGTATGCACTACACAACAGTGTAACATTAAGGGAATTGCGATAATACTTAAAAAAACCTTAAAAGCAACTGTAACTTCATTAGAAGTAGACAGTAAAGGTAGATGGGCCATAGCTAGCATTAAAATAGGAAACTCTCCTTTCACCATTGCAGGTTACTATGGGCCCAACTTGGATGATGCCGATCCTTTGGGAAAATTATACTCGCAGTTGTTACTAGCCACCTCTCCCATAATACTGGGAGGTGACTTCAATTTAGTGCTGGATCTAAAATTAGACAGATCACCACCAGGGAGACAGTCTAACTTGAAAAAAATGAGAGAATGGATAGGGATCTACAAAAGAGATCTCGACCTAGTAGACATTTGGAAAGTGAAAGGAGAAAAAACCCACCCATTCACCCTGCATAATAAAAAACTGGGGCATAAATCTAGGATCGATTACTTCTTGATCAATTAGGAATTAATAAAGAACGTAGATAAAGTATCTCACCTACCAGCTCACTTGTCAGATCATTCGGCAGTACAATTAGCACTACAAGTCACAGTGAAAATAACGGAAAGTAGATTCACAGTCGAGAGAGCCTTGCTACAAGACGACCAGTTAATAAGAGAATTGAAAAGTGAAACAAATAACTTTTTTGAACTAAATGCCTCAGGTACCACAGAACAAATAACTTGGGACACCTTTAAAGCCGTTATAAGGGGCAAACTTCTGAGTCTAGGGGCTCGCAAAAACAAGCAATTAAAACAAGAGATCTCAGATTTAGAAAGTACTATTAACTCCTTAGATATCGCTATTTCTATGGAACGAGAGGAGGTAAAGAAACTAGAACTTTCAAAAAGAAAAACTGAGACTAAAGATAAAATCGATCACATCTTGGAAGATAGATTGAAAAAAAAATGGGACTCCAGCAAACTAGCAAGGCACGAATATGGCGAAGGTTGTGGTAAATGGTTGGCATGGAAACTTAAAACGGACTTGGCAAGAAATAAAGTGGGAAGCATAATTCCGGACGGTCAAACTGTTCCAAACTCAGACGAAAATATTATCAGGCAAGAATTTTGGAAATTCTTTAAAGAGCTTTATACGGAGGATATAAATCCATCAGATGAAAAGATCAACTCCTATTTGGAAAATGCTGCGCTTTTAAAACTAACAGAAGATGAAAGAGAAGGTTTGGAAAAAGAAGTCCTCGAAGACGAAGTGGCGGAGGCCATTAAAAGCTTGAAAAAAGGAAAAGCAGCAGGACCTGATGCATTACCGAATGAACTTTACATGATACTAAATGACTCTATATGTCCTCATCTGACCAAATTAATCAATACAATCCTTATACATCATAAAGCTATACCTGACTCTTGGAACGATGCCTTAATTACAATTATCCTGAAACCCGGAAAGAATCCCGCCAAATACGAATCGTATCGCCCAATATCATTGCTGAATGCTGACTATAAAATATTTGCAAAAATCTTGGCAGCCCGATTAGGGAAAGTATTGCCAAATTTGTTACATCAGGATCAAAAAGGGTTCATCAAAGGGAGAAACCTACATGATGTCACTCATGAATTACTAACTGCAATAGATATCGCAACACATGAGAAAACTCCTCTCACCATACTCACTGTTGATGCCGCCAAGGCTTTCGATAGGGTCAACTGGGCCTTCCTTGAGAAAGTTATGGATAACAACAACATAGGATCAAACTTTATACATACGATAAAGCAAATTTATAAGGATCCAAGATCTAAGGTTCTAATAAATGGTAATCTCACAGAAAATATAAAGATAAGCAGAGGAACGAGACAGGGTTGTCCCCTTTCTCCTTTGTTATTCAATCTATACATTGAACCACTAGCGAATAAACTAAGAAATAACAAAAACATCACTCCGTTTAAACACCGCACATGGGAGAAGAAAATCGCACTATATGCAGATGACTTAATGATCTTTACGGATGACTACTTAAGAGCCAAGGATCCAATCGGGAAAACTATAGAAACATTTGGGAAAGTCTCAGGATACCTTGTAAACCAAACGAAAACGGAGATCATGACATGGAATACTTCCTTTCAAAGTAACAGCTTAAAAAAAGAAATCAGATATCTAGGAATCCTAGTGAATAACGATATAGGGAAGATTCCACAGCGCAATTTGAACAAGGTAGCCGGAGATGTAAGAAAATTGCTTGAGGCTTGGGCCTCTTTACCATTAAGTTTGATAGGGAGGTCAAATATAATCAAGATGACCATCCTGCCAAAGTTCACTTTCCTATTTAACGCAATACCATTAGAATTTGGAAAAACTGAGCTAGCACGAGCACAGAGAGACATCACAAGCTTCATATGGGCCGCAAAAAGCACGAGGATTGCTTGGAAAAAAATCAGGAGGGGGAAGAAAGATGGAGGGCTAGCCAGCCCAGACCTGGTGGAATACTGCAGAGCTTTCCAATTCAAGAATATCAGAGTACTACTAAAAAGCCACGACTATTATCCATCCTACTTACAAGCAATCACAAAATCAGACGATCATATACTGTTTAAATTTGGACACCCAAAGTACTTCAAAAAAATAAAACTTAAGACTCTAAGGGATGCAGCAAAGTTGTGGACACAAATAAGAGGTATTTTGAAAATATCATACTATAGCAAATGGGCTCCCATTTGGGACTCGCCTGGAACCCCAGATTGCCTCAAAGACATACTTGCACTTCCAATAAAAAAAGCCAACGTAAAGTACTGGGGGCAAATACTAAACGGATCCAATTTGAAATCTTGGTCAGAGCTTCAAGAGTTGACAAACCATACACTATCCAAATTCAAATTCTATCAAATTTCAAGTTGGTTCAAGACTTTACCCGGTGTAAACAAAGGTATTGACAAAGTAGAACGCGATATGGTTAAAACAATACGAATACCAAAAGAAGTGGCGAAATGGTACTGGGCTCTGATAATGGCTAATGATATAAGCTGCAACATAGAAATACAAATATGGGGAAAAGACATATTAACAGCAGATCTTGATCTAATCTGGGAAAAATCCGTGGCAAAGTGTTGGTCAACTCTGAAATCCGCAGCCTTGAAAAGGAACCATCTGTACACAATTCACCGGGCATACTGGACACCAAGAAAGCTTTCCAAATTTAAAAATGCAGGAATAAAGAAATGTCCAAAATGCGGAGAGGAAAGAGCAGACGACATCCATATGTTTAAAACCTGCCCCCGACTAGAAGAATTTTGGGACCAAGTTGGTAAGACCCTGAGCACTATCCTGTCCAAGCAACTAACTGTAAGTACAATTCTAACACTTTTTGGGATTGTAGACTCAGGAAATGGGGGGGGGGGGCTCACAAAAGGGCAAGAAAACCTCCTCTTTGTATTAATAGTTCTTGCAAGGAGGGAAATTTGTATTAAATGGATAGGATCTGCTAGCCCAACCCATGCAGATTGGTTGAATTCAGCCATAAGAATTAACAAACTAGACAGAATAGGAAATGCAAGTAAGAGATTTAAATTCTGGGAAAGTTTTGAAAGCTTCTTAAACCCTAAATAAGATCTAAATGTAAGTCCGATGATTAATGTGATACTTCTTCTGGTGGACAAGTATGATACTTGTCGAGTAGTCAAGATGGCTAGCTCCCCCCGATCCAAATCAGAAGTAATGGTATGTAGCAGGTAAAGGAAACTCCTCAAAAACATCCAATAGGAGGAAGTTAAATACTCCCCACACAAGAGAGATCGAGGGGCAGTGTCGGAAAAGAACCAGAGGCACACACCTGATACTCCGTACTCATACAGATATCGCAAGATGAGGACAAAAAAAATAAAAAAATAAAAAAATAACAGTTGGGCTTGTAACACGGGTGTTAAGGGCAAAAAAGTGCCGATAGGAGTTTGAAAACAGAGGTGCCCAAAGGTTTATTTGTGACACAGAATAACAGACAAAATCAAAGTTGCATAAAATAACAAAACAACATTAATGATGACTACCTGGTTGAGCTAAGTGAGAGGCATGCTCCGAGAGCATGTGAACTGTATTTACAAATCCAGTGTAAAAGCGAGGGCTCATGACGAATACTACTCGGTATGCGTACATGAAAGATATATACATATTCAAGTTAGATATACATATTCAGGTTAAAAAACAATGGCCGATGCAAAGACACACAATCACAGAGCCCTGTGATACAAACAATCTTAACATCATGAAAATTGTATTATGAAAACTTGTCAGCACATCCTCAAACAATGTCAAGGTAATGCTATACATATCATTGTAAGTAAGCAAGCACTCACATCAGCAATATATGTACCCATACAGGGGGGGTTCATGTCAAACACAGTCAATCATTATGTAAAGAGGCCATTTGTCTAGTGACCTCTTTATATTCGTTAAGGCCTCTGCTTATTGTGTCAAATACATGCATCCATTTGCACTCACGGGTGCTCAATACGCTGGCAAAATTACCACCACGTGGCTTCTTGGTAACCTTCTCGATTACCCATCATTTGATACTCTCAGGGGGGTGATCAAACTTCACAAAATGTTCCACTGGGGGGCCCCCTGTACCCTACAGCGTACTCGACTGCAATGCTGCAAAATACATGTTTTGACCTTCTGTACCGTCTGCCCTATGTACATGAAACCACATGAGCAGAGGATAGCATAGATGACTCCCATGGAATTGCAATTAGTGTGATGTTGTAGCACATGGTTGTGTTCATTGTATGCAAATCTTTTCAGTTCCACAGTCATGGTACAAGCCTTACAGGACCCGCATTTGTGATGTCCTTCTATTGGAGGTATATTCCAGAGTGTGGTCTGACTCTCCATACTCTTTTTTGGAAGGATTGATTGGATCACAAAATCCCTCACACTCCTTCCCTTGCGGAACGCATGCATCGGGGGTTCCGGTATACCAATTTCGTTTGCAACTAAATGCCAGTGACTGTTAATAACCTGCTTTATCTCAGTGCTGAATAAATTGCGTCTAGGACCGCTTTTGTTCTCTATACTATCCGATACCCAGGTCCTTTGACTTTGCTGGGTCATACCCCATTTTCTTAATGGAATCTACACATGTGGGCACAAAGAAGATACAACATTTTAAGTGAAGTAGGGGTGATCTGATAAAAGAAAAGGCATCAAGAAAAATTCAATCAGTCGCTGTTTCACACTTATGTTACAATTCACTTTAGCATATTCTAACTTTTAAGAGTTTGTACTATAAAATATTTTTTAAATAAAATAACTTAGACTGTGCATACATACCTGCCACTGTAAATGAGAAAAAGTCACTATATAGTTTGGAAAGCATGTTTTCAGCTTTGCATTTATAGTTCCAATAAGCACTGGAAGAATTTAGATTGTAAGTCAGCGTAGCAGGATGTCTGTTATTTCTGGTAATCACGGATAGAAATATGTTTCCATTGAAGAAGGAGTAGTTAATGGGTAAAGATCCCTTGTCTGAGAGACAACACAGTGTTTTGTTCCATCCTACAGCTGTCAGCGATGTATCTGAGTAGAGCTTTGGCTTGGAGACAGGTTCTGAAAAATATATATTTTTTATTATCAGTATCGAACAGCACAAAGTTAATATAAATATATGCAATATCCAAGTTGTAGCACCCGTGTAAACATTTTGTGAAGGTGAAAATCTGCATTAAAAGACTCAAATAACAAATGTCTCTTCTTGAGTCGGGTTCATTGTGGGCGAAGGATGAAATATGCTATGCTGTTGGCATGACTACACTGCAAAAATTGTGCTCTTTAATAACCTTCCTCCAAGTTTCTTCGCAATAGCATTTCACTATTTTCCAATTTATGCTCTGAAACGAACATGGATGGGCAATGTATTTTCTAAACTCTGGTCTGAGAACTAGGAAACAAACTAAAACAATGACATTTTGAAAAGAACAAGTTTAGAAAGCCTTATGCCTGGTAATATTGAGTAATTATGAAATCGTAGTACTGCTATTGATAATTACACACTCCGTTGTAACAGCATGGTCCCCATTCTTTTCCAATGTCCCTCCCAGCAATGTTAAAAGAAAATCTGCAGTAAGAGCTATCACCCATATCAAATGGAACCATTCACGTTGACCACATCATAATGTGTTTCCAAGGCAAATTAATGTGAACAATTACATTATCCTCTTATTAAATATTGAGCTATGCATATTCAAATGTTTAGAACTCCAGTTGTAATTCTTGTCACGTACTCTTTAAACATACCTTATTGATTTTGTAATAAGTATGTATATGACTAACACAATTGTATTGTAATAACAAATACATGACATGGCTATCTCCTCCACATTCAGTTACAGTAATATAATTTTGATGTAGTTAAGCCCCCAGTTACCAATGATTTGCCCTAGATTGAGGTTGGCATGTGGTGTAATCAACAGAAATAGAACCAACCAACTTTTGTCACAGAGTCTAAGTTCCCAATACTATGATATTTGTTGAAACATGTAATCAAACCTTCTTCTTGAGGTTCACTCAAGACATTGCAGTCAGAAGGAGTGAATCTGCAGCATGTACAGCATATATATATATATATATATATATATATATATCCAAAAGTCCAAGTTTGCTCATTAAGAGAAGCCACGAGGTGAGTGAAGCATTTCCACATTTATTAACAGGCAGCTGCATGCAGGCGAGCACAGGACAGCAAACCACCAAAGTTTTCTGCGCCAGACCGGTTTCGGGATAATCAACCCTTTCTCAATGGCGTTCTGTTTGTGAATGCCGGTATTTCTTCGTGCACTGAATTTCAAGAGAACCTGCCTTGGTGGGCGTGGCTGTGTGAGCAGCCTCCTGGGTCTTGTAGTGCCACGATGTTTTTCTCAGTGAGTCCGTATTCACAGCAGGAAAATAAAATGAAATGAAGCCCATGTGGGTTTGGTGTTGTATCTTGCTAAAACGCCTGATGTCCTTCTCAGCTGTCTTGGAGCACCCACCTCCCTAGAGTAATGACACCTTGTGGCATCATTACAGGTCCGCAGCGCGGCAGGCTTCTCACACGACCGAGCACAGCCGTTTTTAAATCCAAAAGTCCAAGTTTGCTCATTAAGAGAAGCCACGAGGTGAGTGAAGCATTTCCACATTTATTAACAGGCAGCTGCATGCAGGCGAGCACAGGACAGCAAACCACCAAAGTTTTCTGCGCCAGACCGGTTTCGGGATAATCAACCCTTTCTCAATGGCGTTCTGTTTGTGAATGCCGGTATTTCTTTGTGCACTGAATTTCAAGAGAACCTGCCTTGGTGGGCGTGGCTGTGTGAGCAGCCTCCTGGGTCTTGTAGTGCCACGATGTTTTTCTCAGTGAGTCCGTATTCACAGCAGGAAAATAAAATGATGGGCTTCATTTCATTTTATTTTCCTGCTGTGCTCCACGAAGAAATACCGGCATTCACAAACAGAACGCCATTGAGAAAGGGTTGATTATCCCGAAACCGGTCTGGCGCAGAAAACTTTGGTGGTTTGCTGTCCTGTGCTCGCCTGCATGCAGCTGCCTGTTAATAAATGTGGAAATGCTTCACTCACCTCGTGGCTTCTCTTAATGAGCAAACTTGGACTTTTGGATTTAAAAACGGCTGTGCTCGGTCGTGTGAGAAGCCTGCCGCGCTGCGGACCTGTAATGATGCCACAAGGTGTCATTACTCTAGGGAGGTGGGTGCCCCAAGACAGCTGAGAAGGACATCAGGCGTTTTAGCAAGATACAACACCAAACCCACATGGGCTTCATTTCATTTTATTTTCCTGCTGTGAATACGGACTCACTGAGAAAAACATCGTGGCACTACAAGACCCAGGAGGCTGCTCACACAGCCACGCCCACCAAGGCAGGTTCTCTTGAAATTCAGTGCACGAAGAAATACCGGCATTCACAAACAGAACGCCATTGAGAAAGGGTTGATTATCCCGAAACCGGTCTGGCGCAGAAAACTTTGGTGGTTTGCTGTCCTGTGCTCGCCTGCATGCAGCTGCCTGTTAATAAATGTGGAAATGCTTCACTCACCTCGTGGCTTCTCTTAATGAGCAAACTTGGACTTTTGGATTTAAAAACGGCTGTGCTCGGTCGTGTGAGAAGCCTGCCGCGCTGCGGACCTGTAATGATGCCACAAGGTGTCATTACTCTAGGGAGGTGGGTGCCCCAAGACAGCTGAGAAGGACATCAGGCGTTTTAGCAAGATACAACACCAAACCCACATGGGCTTCATTTCATTTTATTTTCCTGCTGTGAATACGGACTCACTGAGAAAAACATCGTGGCACTACAAGACCCAGGAGGCTGCTCACACAGCCACGCCCACCAAGGCAGGTTCTCTTGAAATTCAGTGCACGAAGAAATACCGGCATTCACAAACAGAACGCCATTGAGAAAGGGTTGATTATCCCGAAACCGGTCTGGCGCAGAAAACTTTGGTGGTTTGCTGTCCTGTGCTCGCCTGCATGCAGCTGCCTGTTAATAAATGTGGAAATGCTTCACTCACCTCGTGGCTTCTCTTAATGAGCAAAGTTGGACTTTTGGATATATATATATATTTATATATATATATATTTTGATATATACTGTTATACCTTCCGAATCTGATGGGGTATAGTATTTTAGTGGCCACTATTTGACATTTATGTTATCATTTTTTGGTGGCCAACTGTTATGAAGAACTAAGAGTGTTTTTTCTATGTCCATGTAATTGCCAACTGCACTTGCACTTTAAATAGCGAAAAGTATTAGTGATGAGTTGTCATGTGATCAAGGGTGGGATCGCCCGAAACGCATAATGGCGGATTTGGCAAAATAAAATAATTGCACAAGATACCTGGGTCCACGCTTGTTTGTCCTGGAAGCAGTGGGAGCTGAAGACGAGTTAAGGAATAAGGAATATATATATATATACACACACACATATATATATATATATATATATATATATATATATATATATATATTCACTGAAAAAACCATAGGTTATAGACCATATATAGTTAGGGATTAGCATTTAAAAAACCTTATTTTATTTGCACAAAACCATTGAAATTCCATATATAGTTAGTTGCACTAACTATATATCGCGGACCCGCAATCCACTGCTAATGATGTCACATATTACATCATTCATGACATGGTCAGTGACATCACTGATGACATCACTGATGACATCTCAAATGACATCACTGATGACATCACTGATGACATCATTGATGACAACACCCAGTGACTGTATGTTTCTGTAAAGTTAAAATATGTCTTACATATTGAAGAATGAGTGGATGTATAAGTGTCTGGATGAAGGATTTAGTAGGTGCATGACTGACTGTATGAGAGAATGATTAAATGTGTCTCACTGAGTGTATGGGTTAGTGATTAAAGTGTCTTAATTTGGCAATCATTATTTATGTTGTTCTGTAAACTGCTGCATGTTTAAATCAGTAGCTATATCAGTAACTATATGGGTTATTGAATGGTTGCCCAAGTATTTGTATGGGAGACTGAGTATGTGTGTGGGTGGCTGGGAGGTGTATAACTCTGTGCATAGATGTGTGAGCAGTTGATTCCCTAGGTGTATGGGTTCAAAAGTGCATGTAGAAACAGCTGTATGGACAGTTGACTGTGTGCATGAGTATATTGGTTAGTGAATGGATATCTCAGTGCTACATGTCAAAGTAAGTACATATGTAAAACACACTCCATGTGAGAGTTGACATATATAAATAACTGAACATAAGAGCCAGTGAATGTGTGAGTGGCTGTATGAATCATTGTGAACTTGTATCAAGGATTGTATAAGAGAGTAAATATGTGTTACTATATGTTTGAATAAGTAAGGTGTGTATAACTGTATAGTTGAGGAAATGGAGATGTGATTGATTCTTTGCATGACTGACTAGGTGTGTGAGTAACTCCATGGATGTGTGACAGTCTGTGAGTGCCTGTTTACACTGAGTGTATCTAAGGTTATATTAGAGTCTGAAGATGTATTATCACATAAATGATATCATCAGTGATGTAATCAGTAATGTCAAATGAGATGTCAGTGATGTCATCAGTGATGTCATTTGAGATGTCATCAGTGATGTCATCAGTGATGTCATTTGAGATGTCATCAGTGATGTCATCAGTGATGTCACTGACCATGTCATGAATGATGTAATATGTGACATCATTAGCAGTGGATTGCGGGTCCGCGATATATAGTTAGTGCAACTAACTATATATGGAATTTCAATGGTTTTGTGCAAATAAAATAAGGTTTTTTAAATGCTAATCCCTAACTATATATGGTCTATAACCTATGGTTTTTTCAGTGAATTTTCAAGGTTTTGTAAATGCAAATTCCTAACTATATATGGTCTATAACCTATGGTTTTTTCTGTGAATTTCATTGGTTTTTTAAAAGCTAATATCTTTAGCTGTAAAATATATTCTTTATTAAGTGACGTATCACGTAGCCCGTGAGACGCCTCATGATGCATCGCATAACCGTGACGTATCGTCTCTGCAGCGCAAACCAAACCCAAAACGTAAGCGCGCCAGAACACGCTTAAAGATATATATATATATTTTTTTAACCTTAATTAGACAAAATCCACACGTGCACATATCACAAACGTTCAAAAAACACAATATGTCGGACTCCCGTTACGCTGCCGGTTAGCTGCCCGGTTAACGTACCAGGAAGCACCTTTACCGCGAAAAATCGCAATTTTTTTTTCTTATGCCCCGCAGGGAACTTTAATAGCCCCCTCATCAATCCTAGGGGTTCAGGAGGGGTCTGCCTTACCCCTTTCATTCATTTACACCTTTTTTTTTTCCACCTCTTGTCTCTCGATCCTACCGAGAGACAAGATGGCGGCCGCTCCGGACTGTTTACAATGTTGACAGCCAATTAGCTACTCCTCAGACTCCCGTTACACTGCCGGTTAGCTTCCCGGTTAGCTGCCCGGTTCGCGTACCAAGACGCGTCTCTATGGCGAAAAAAAAATCGGATTTTTTTTTTTTTTTTTTTGGGCCCCGCGTGGCTTTATAATATCCCCCTCATCAATCCTATGGGGTCAGAAGGGGTCTACCTCGCCCTCTTTCCTTCATTTCCCCCTTTGTTTTGGTCTCCTCTTGTCTCTCGATCCTACCGAGAGACAAGATGGCGGCCGCTCCGGACTGTTTACAATGTTGACAGCCAATCAGCTACTCCTCAGACTCCCGTTACACTGCCGGTTAGCTTCCCGGTTAGCTGCCCGGTTAGCTGCCCGGTTCGCGTACCAAGACGCGTCTCTACGGCGAAAAAAATCAGATTTTTTTTTTTTTTTTTTGGGGCCCCGCGTGGCTCTATAATATCCCCCTCATCAATCCTAGGGGGTCAGAAGGGGTCTACCTTGCCCCCTTTCCTTCATTTCCCCCTTTGTTTTGGCCTCCTCTTGTCTCTCGATCCTACCGAGAGACAAGATGGCGGCCGCTCCGGACTGTTTAGAATGTTGACAGACACCGGAGAGCCAATCAGCTTCGCTTCGCAAAGTTCCGATACGCGAAAAGTACGCGAACCGGAGCGCAGCCCGGAGCGCTGTTACAGATATATATCTTGTTTTAAACGTTAATTTCTCAAAATCCACTGAAGCACTTATATTGAGACCTAGCAAAGGCACATCGGGCTAACAGTCCCTACAATTTTGCCAAGTTTCGTGGAAATCCATTCAGCCGTTCAGGCTAAAAGTGAGGCCAACCGCCCTATGGAAATTAACATGGGAAAAACGCGTTTTGGGACCCCCCTTTTTTCTCGGCCCCCCCTTGACGAACCCCCCCCAAATTTCCAGGAGCTGCTCAGAAACAAAATGTGCCATTTTCCTGAAAATTTCAGCCAATTCCGTCCACAAACGCCAAAGTTATTAGGCATAGAATTTTCAAAAGTTCCATAGAGAAAAAATCCTAACTATATATACCTACTGGCTATCGCCAGTAGGTAATATATATATATATATATATATATATATACACATGTGTATATATATATTTATATCCACACAAGACACCCCTCCAGCAGGAAAGGATAAGAGGCCACACAAGGGGATTCAGAGGGAGCCGTTTATTCAGGACTGCAAGGCAAGATGCATTTCGGCGTGAAAAGCCTTCCTCAGTTGCCACAGCTACCGCGTTTAAACTCCACCCACGTCTTTAAGTGTCCTGCTCCCACCAGATTAGCAGGTAAGTGAGTTCCACCCCAAAGTCACATGGTTGTAGATCCGTAGTGGCTCAAAAACACTTCAACTCCCAGAAGCCACTGCTCCTGGTGAGAATAGCTGGGGGTAGGAACACCATGTAGAGGGTAAAGGCGCAGTGATGAAATGAGGAGTTTTCACGGTGTAAATGAAAGTCCAACATGCTCCCTCAGGTCCCCTTATTCTTCCAACCTCTAAAGTGCAGAGCAGCCTGGACTTGAGACGACAATACAGTGACTTCGGCTCCTCGTGCAGTCACGAGCTGCACCTGGCAGGAGTCCTTGGCTGACCTTGCGTTAGAGGTGAGCAGAAGTTGTTCCGATAACTCGGACGAAAAAGAACAAGCTTCAACAGCAGGTGCCAGCATAACTTCTGCTGCTTTGTGGAACGGAGCCTCCTGCGCACAACTGGCTAGTACGCGAATTGTATCCACACAAGACATCCCTCCAGCAGGAAAGGATAAGAGGCCACACAAGGGGATTCAGAGTGAGCCGTTTATTCAGGACTGCAAGGCAAGATGCATTTCGGCGTGAAAAGCCTTCCTCAGTTGCCACAGCTACCGCGTTTAAACTCCACCCACGTCTTTAAGTGTCCTGCTCCCACCAGATTGGCAGGTAAGTGAGTTCCACCCCAAAGTCACATGGTTGTAGATCCGTAGTGGCTCAAAAACACTTCAACTCCCAGAAGCCACTGCTCCTGGTGAGAATAGCTGGGGGTAGGAACACCATGTAGAGGGTAAAGGCGCAGTGATGAAATGAGGAGTTTTCACGGTGTAAATGAAAGTCCAACATGCTCCCTCGGGTACCCTTATTATTCCAACCTCTAAAGTGCAGAGCAGCCTGGACTTGAGACGACAATACAGTGACTTCGGCTCCTCGTGCAGTCACGAGCTGCACCTGGCAGGAGTCCTTGGCTGACCTTGCGTTAGAGGTGAGCAGAAGTTGTTCCGATAACTCGGACGAAAAAGAACAAGCTTCAACAGCAGGTGCCAGCATATATATATATATTCACTGAAAAAACCTTAGGTTTCACACCAGTTATAGTTAGGTGGAAACTTTACTCGCATAAAACCATTGAAATTCCCACGTTATAGTTAGTTGGACTCACTATAACTTGCGCGTGCAATGCACTGCTGATGACGTCACATATTACATCACTCATGACATGGTCAGTGACATCACTCATGACATCACTGATGACATCTCAAATGACATCACTGATGACAACATCCTTGTGACAAAGTGGCAGACCTCCTATCAGCATAAAATAACCTTTGACACACACATTCAAAAATAGAGACTAACATTTTCTTAAAAAAGGAGAAACCAATACCAATTACAACAACTTATTAGGTCATTCCAACATCTACATAAACATCCACTCATTCACCAACAGTTCTATATAGTCACTCATGCATGTACCTACTCATCATATGTACTCATACACCTATACATCCTGTTACACACTAATACTCATCCATATAGTTACTCACACACAAATTCACACATGCAAATAAACTATCAAAAAACCATTTACTTGATTATACTGCTATATACACACCACTACACATACTTCTACAGAAACGGTAACATATTTACTCTCTTAAACAATCAATTATAAAAACACATACTAACCCACCCATACACACAATCATCCACCCATACAGTCTTGCACACTTGCTGTCTTCAAAATACATACAAATAGTGAGTCACTCATTCATGCATCTGTGCTCTAAGTAATATCCCCCACCGAACCATACAGACACTGATACTGATACTCAAAAAAACAACTAATAACCCATATACACACTCATGTAGCTACTCACCAACCCATGCAGCCACTTATACACAAAGTGAGACACAGATACAGATATTTAAATATTTAAACATTACTCGCTAATATATGTATTCACTAAGATACATTTAATAAGTCAGTTAACCAATCAATTTTACACAAAAAAACCATCCATTTAGACATTTATTTACCCATTTATTCTTCCATCAACCTTTAGATATACATATATAAAAAATATTTATTTTTCAGAAAGATACACATTCACTGGATGATGTCATCAGTGATGTCATCAGTGATGTCATCAGTGATGTCATGAGTGATGTCACTGACCATGTCATGAGTGATGTAATATGTGACGTCATCATCAGTGCATTGCACGCGCAAGTTATAGTGAGTCCAACTAACTATAACGTGGGAATTTCAATGGTTTTATGCGAGTAAAATTTCCACCTAACTATAACTGGTGTGAAACCTATGGTTTTTTCAGTGAATTTAATAGGTTAATTTAAATGCTAATTCCTAACTATAACTGGTGTGAAACCTATGGTTTTTTCAGTCAATATATATATATATATATATATATATATATATATATATATATATATATATATATAATTTCTATGGCAAAATGAAACCCCTCATTTTGTTCCTTTTCAAATTAAATGTATTAAGTGTTACCACTTTATTCCAATCAAGATGACTTCAGGTGTGCCATACTTTTGTCATAAGTAAGACTGTTAGCGTTCTAGTATTTCTTTAGAACACTCTGGGACATTCTGTCATTGGGTTATAGTTGGGCTACATCTGGCTGATATTTGGGCTACATTTGGGCTCTTTTGTCTCTGGTGGCCATCTTGGGAGACTGCATATCAGAATGTTTTTAATGAAATATAAGAGGATTTGAGAAGTCACTCAAAATGTGCCCTAATTTTTCTTTCTTCAGCACTAATCATAATTTCTATGGCAAAATGAACCCCCTCATTTTGTTCCTTTGCAAATTAAATGTTTTAAGTGTTAACACTTTATTCCAATCAAGATGACTTCAGGTGTGCCATACTTTTGTCATAAGTAAGACTGTTAGCGCTCTAGTTGTTCTTTAGAACACTCTGGGACATTCTGTCATTGGGCTATAGTTGGGCTACATCTGGCTGATATTTGGGCTACATTTGTTTTTTTTGTCTCTGGTGGCCATCTTTGGGCTACATTGGGCTACATTGGGCTACATTTGGGCTCTAACATATATATAGCCCAATGTAGCCCAATATATATTTTTTCAAAGTTAATTTTTCGTAAAAACCACTGGAGCATATATCTTGAGACATAGCAAAGGCACATCGGGGTACCAGTCCCTACAATTTTGCCAAGTTTGGTGGAAATCCATTCAGCCGTTCGGGCTAAAAGTGAGGTCGACCGCCCTTTGGAAATTAACATGGGGAAAACACTTTTTGAGACCCCCTTTTATCTCGGCCCCCGCTTCACGAATCCCCCCCCAAACTTTCAAGGAAGGACCGGAGCGCCGCAAGGCAAATTTGAGGACATTTTCAGGCAGATTCCTCAACCGGCGCCAAAGTTATTCACAATAGAATGTTGAGATTTTGCATTGAAAATAATCCTAAGCATTGGCATCTCACTATGTGTTGTCTTTAACACCAGGTACCTGAGTCTTCCGATGATTTATCTCAACCAGCTTTCTCTGTTCTCAGCCTTTTGAGTTGTGACCCACACAGCTGATGAAAAAGAAACAATCAGGTGTTTTCATCACTAACCGTCTTAATCTGGTGCATTCCACCAGTGCATTACCTTTTCCTAGGTATTTCATGCCTGCTCACAGCCCTCTCTCTACATTGCTCCCCTCTAATATGTAAAGTTGTGTTCTCCACAGTCGCCAATTTCAGCACTTTGGGCATCCATGTCATAAAGTGTAGACCCTCTGGTGACTTTCAGGACATTTCTGTTTGTTGCATTGCTAACAATAATGGCAAGTCTCCAAATTTACTGATAGTCATTTCGGCCTTGAGGGGAGGGAACAGACACAGAGAGCATAACTCTGGCAGTGTTAGGATCAACCTCTCTGTAATCTCTGTCAAAAGTCGTGGAAAGTCTCACCAGTATTCTGTTAATCGTGGACAATCCCAAATCATATGATAAAACCCACCTTCCTTTGCCCTACCCATGGCATACAGTGACTGCCACAGTGCAGCACCTCCTTATCTTTCAGAGAATGAGGTGTGTACTATGTACCATGTAAAATGAAATGACATTTTATTGGTATAGACCTCTTCCGAGATCCACAATATGTTAAAACAGTACATACAGATTTCCAATTCCATAGTACCATGATATATCACGAAATACATTAGAAACAAAATGTACCATGGTAAACTGTAAGAGTTTGAAACAAATGTTTTTGGATACCCTAGGAACTCCTTTTAATATGACGCTCCATCAAGTTTATACCTTTCCCTGTCCAGCCTAGTTGTCCATTTCTTGTGTGAACCTTCCAGTGAGAACTTGGTTAGGTGTAGGAATGCTCTTCAGAGTACGTATAGACACCGTTTTCCTCCCCTGCCCTAACATGCACAACAGCTGTAAGCCCATATGAGTTGCAGGTTCTGCCTCATCTAGTTGCTATGATCTCCTCAGTTTCCTGATTTTTAGACCATAGGATAACGTGTCCTGGAGGAACATCATAATCTTGTGTCTGCTGTAGACAAAGTCTAATGCATCCAATGTCATAAATGGCAGACAGGATGTACAGCTTACTGCCCACGGTTTGGCGGGCATAGAGGTGTGATACCCCAAACCTACTCGAACTGAGTTCATTCTAACGGAGGAAATGCTGGCCCTGCTCATTGATTGTTGTGCCACCTGTTGAGAGGTTTCACATCTGTGGAGAATGCACTACATGACTGTGCCAAGCAACAAAACTACATTTCCCAAGAATCATTGAAGTCATGTTGTTTATTGGGCATAACTTCCCTCGCCATTCAGGGCATCTGTGGAAAGTGGCCGTGCTACAATTGTCCTGCCGCGAGGACCTTGAAAATGGATTTGTGCTTTTATTTCATGATTTTGCTTGTGATTGATTACTTGAGGAGAGTTTGGAATTCAGAGAAATATTTCTGAAATCAGGTCATATTGGAAGAAAATAAAGAACAAATCCTTCGGTTGCCCCTGCAGTTAGGAAGTACCTACCGGCCAATGTCAGGTTGAGGCCATTGCTGTATTTTTTAAGTGTGGTAAAGTTGTTCTGAGCTGTGCACTTATATTCTCCCACGTCTGTTATGTTTTCGATAAGGAATGTAAATTTTGCAGTTGTGTTTGTCTCTCTCACGTCCACAGTTCTTTGACGGGTGTCCATTTTAAATAACTCGTAGGTGACCGGAAGAGCGCCACCAGCGGTGAAGCAGTGGAGGGTCACGTTTTGTCCTGCAGCTGCAAAGGGGCTCTCGGGCCACAGTTCTGGTTGTGAAACAGCAGCGCCTGCTGGGAAAAAGAACTCACCATCAGTCTCCATATGTGCACATGCTTTTCTAATTATAGTGCTGTGAAATTAAGTAAAGGAAGTGACTCACACAACCACATAGATGGAGTACATTAGCAGAAGTGTGAAGAAAGAACACAAATGTTGTCATGTAGAAGCAAGCATTGGCAGCCTTTGACATTGTCAATCACAACACCCTCCTCAACACTCTTCAACAGAGATTGGGCATGGAGGGCACTGTGCTTAAATGGTTTGCTTCTTTCCTTTCTGATAGATCCCAAATGATCAAAATAGTGGACAGGCTTTCATCTCCTTCGGCGGTCAAGGTGTTCCCCCAGGCTCTATTCTTGCACCCACATTGTTCAATCTCTATTTGGAACCTCTGGGAAATCTCCTAAGTAAATCTGGGGTCAACTATCATCTCTACGCAGACGACACTCAAATCTACCTCCTCCACTCACGATCTCTCTGTCCTAAGATCTACCCTCGACTCCATTCAAAACTGGATGTCACCACATCAACTGATTCTGAATCCCTCCAAAACTGAATTTCTCCTCCTCTCCTCCTCACTTTCTCCTCCCCGGTTCAATCATGGATGGACCAGATGAATCTGCTGAACAATAAACCCATCATTGTTGACAGCGCAAAATCCCTTGGTGTCATACTCGACACAAAACTCAATCTACTCTCCCATATTAATTCAATTGCAAAGTCTGCCCGATACCAACTGCGCCTTCTTTGGGGGATTTGTCGCTTCTACCCAGAGCATGACCGTAAAACCCTGGTCCAATCGCTGGTCCTCTCCAGACTGGACTACTGCAATTCTCTTTTGACTGGCCTCCCCAAATCCCACCTGTCCCCCCTTAAGTCTGTTCTCCATTCAGCAGCTCGTTTCATTTTTAGGGCCAAAAGAAGCGACCACATCACTCCCATACTATCCACCCTCCGCTGGCTTCCCATCGAGACTAGAGCTATCTACAAGACTGCCTGCATCACCCACAAAGCCTTGCACTCCTCCTCTCCACGCTACCTGGCGAATAAACTGAAACTCTCTGGAGGCTCTAGACCATCACGAAATGTGGAAAATCTACTGCTTGAACCTCCCACTTTCAAGAAGGAAAGATCGATGGCCCAATCCTTTTCAGGCAGCACAGTGAGAATCTGGAACTCACTTCCGCCTCAGCTCCGGACCACCACCTCCTCCCAGGCCTTCAAAACTGACCTCAAAGTTCTCCTCCTTCAAAGACACTTCCAAATGTAATCCATGACCTCTCTATCATCTGAAGGAAACCCTTCCATTATAGAAAATCTACTAACTTGACTATGGAAGAGTCTTCCCAGTGTGTTCTTGTGGTTTGAGAGTCTGCCATTTTTTACAGTAGTATCCTTCTACCTGTGTTTGGTACTCGTGTGTAACATGCACCCGTCACTTTCTCTTGTAACACACTGTTTTCTACCTCTTACATTTGTTTGTTTTCGAAACCTGCACCAGTGCCTACGTAACGTTTGTTCTTGTGCTTGAGTGTTCTCCATATATTGCAGTATTATACCTCTATGTTTATTTTGTACGCTTTTGTAACCGACACACGTCACTTTTTTCCTCCTGTAATGCACCGTTTGCTACCTCATGTATTTTGTTGGCTCACGATTGTCACTTTTGTAATGCACCGTTTGTTACCTCTTGTATTTTGTTGGCACACGATTGTCATTTTTGCTTCATTTAATGTAACGTTTGCTTTTGTATTTTGCTCACTTGTAATGTTCTCATGTATCAGTTATGTTCCTATTGTGAAGCGCTCTGACACCTTCGGGTAAAGTCCACACTATATAGAAACGCATAAATAAATAAATAAATAAGCTACGAAGTCTGGTATTGGCTGCCAGCCTTTCTTCTTTGTCATCGCTTGTTTTGTTTTGTTATAATTTAGCAAAACTGCATTGTTGAAGGACATGCTGTGCCCTTGTCAATCCAAAAAACAATGGCTAAAACTATTTTTTTTTGTTTCAAAAACACACATTTCCATAGTAATCGGTGGTACTGAACAGAAATACTTTGTGTGCAGATGTGTCCCTTGTTAAAGAGCAGAATGCTGTCACTCACAGTGAATTTAGCTAATAGCTGAAATGTGATGACCACTTGCCCCATGCAGTATGCTGTAGTCGGCAGAAGAAAAATATGAGTGAAGAGGGCTAGCTGAAAGTCCTTATAAGTGTGTATAATACCAGTGGGGACTCATACGCTGTGGCGTAGGATCGTCACCCCACTGGTTTGAAGGAGTGCCAAGTAGAAACATAAAATGATGCCCACTCTGATCAGCGACCACACTCGGCAACTCTGGGCATTAGCTTGCCTCATCTTCACTAACGGCCCCACCAGACCGCCGGGGATGCCTGGTCTCACCCTGGAGATACCCATTAAGGGACCATCTCTCAGGGAAGCCAGGAAGGGTTTCGCATCGGTCGAAGCGCCTTGGGACCCTACGGGTAAGTAGTGCGCTACATAAATGCCAATACATTTACATTTACATAATAACTTAGAGTTATTATCATTTTATGCTTCATGTCCTGCTGCTTTGTGGTCGGGCGGGTGGGCGGGGCTGCTCTGCTCTTGGAGTAGGGGAGCAGTTGTTTGACCACTCCTAAGTGTGCAATGACTGTTTGGTCGGCCGTTTAGGGCTGCCCAACCCCGTCATGCACATTTTCCCTGTTCTCCATACAGGCTGTATTACAGCCTGTATGAAGAATGTCCACCACTCCAGACCCTGGCTGAGCGCCGTTTCACAGCCCTCAGACCAATCACATTGCTGCATCACATTGGGGAGGGAGCCAGGCTGCCTGCATCCTGTTCCTGGAGTCGGAGGCAGGAGAACAGGAGCAGAGACCCGGGACCCAGCGACAAGGTAAGTTTCTTTATTTTTTTTATTACCCTCACGTGACCCGTCCTCTGCAATCCCCCTCCCGCAACCCCTGCCCCGACACCCGCGAACCATGCCGGCCGCCACTGTATAATACATATTTTAATTTTGGTACAATCAAAAGACCTTGGCTAATAGCAGACCAAAAAAGCATTTACCAATGCAACAGCCTTGCACTTATCGAACTCCCTGCAGTACCTGAGCATTGGCTAAGATGTATCCACCCCAGTTTTCCGGAAGTGGTCTGGCTAAATACGTACACTAGCCACTGAATTTTACATAAACTCACTTATACTAGCACCTCTCTTCTCTTTGTCTCTTGAGTGTTCTAAAACAGACTTTAAGAAGACAGGAGCTGATGAATATATATCCTCTCTGGTCTCTCATGTGCCATGTGTACTGGTCACTGTCTCCTTTGAGTCCATGAGGCATCCTCTTAGACAAGTGATGCTGGAACATTCACAGCAGATGTAGCATAGTGCATACAGTAGTCCAGTGGGTGGGATCTGAGGGCACGATGTGCACATACTTTTTTAATTTAAGAAAAGCAGACGCCTTACTTTTTGTGAAAAGACAGCTGTCCCGGGATGATTAATTCCGACAGCTGAAATCCTTTATCTGAAGTGTAAGGCAGAGAAACTTCTGTGATGTGAAACCGAGGAAGGGACAGATAGCTAAACAGGTCTTCTAGCCAGTGTGCCTAATTGGCTGAAAGAATTGTACATTTGCACGAGTGGTTAATCTGCAAATGTAAAGGTTGCTTGAAAGCCGGTATTAGCTTTAATTGATGGAATCACCTGAATGCTTTTAAAGGACAGTCATACAAAAATTGTACTATGTACAGTCTGGGAGTATTACTGAAAATTATATTTTGGAAGCACTGTTTTTTTTTTATCTCAAACAGTTTTGCGCATTTTGTAGCAGCCTATCTTATACTGTGTGTAGTAACCGATTCAAATAATGACTTACATATTTTCAGTGCTTTCTCTTCACAGACTGGGACCTTGTATCTCTAAACACACACAAATCACTTTTTTACACTACATCAATCAGAATGTAATTATGTAACAGTCTGGTTACACACACAGAGGTCTGAAGTGCATTAACTAATAGAGGTTTCATAATGTATGATAGTGCATTTCCCAATGATTAACTTAACTTGTATTTATTTTTAATATAAGCTGTTCCAGATTTTATATGTAGTTACCTGAAGGGGAAAGACTGAAATAAAGTTACAAATAATGTTTTTAGCTACATCTATGGTCCCGCCCCTATGCTCACTCACCCGCACCCATTGCTCTCAGCATTACAGTTCCCATACTTTTTTATGCACTTCGACCACTGCAGTAGCCCAACTTGGTCTCAGAAGCCCGGGAGGCTCAGGTGCATGTGCACCACTGGACACATGTTGCAAATGCACCAATCCCAGTTTCCTTCGGGGCTGTAATGCATTCTGTTACATCTGTGGTGCTGAAGTTAAGAAGAGCCGGTGCTTACACAGAAAATGTACAATAAAGAAAAGAAAGGCCCATCTGTATGTGGTTGTGTAGATTGGCAAATGGATGAATGCTAGAATGAGGTGAATGAAATTATGCATGAGTGCGTGCATGTGTAACTAAGCAAATGAACACGTGAATCAGTGCATTGATGATTAGTACGGGTGGGAATACAAGGACAGCTTGATGAATCGAGGATTTACTGAGAGTGCATTGATGGATGAAAGTGATGAATGAGTGAGTGAATTGATTGATGAATGAGTAAATTGGTCATAATGACTTAGTGAATGACCAGCCAAGGCCAGGGTGATGGGGGTGGTTGCCACTCTTTGGCTAGCAGAGGGCTGCGTTTTCCTTCCACCGCTGCTGCTCTCTTATTGATGCAATCATTCATCTATGTACCCTGGAAGGCAAGTGCCACGATCACCTACAAGGAGCGCAACTTGCTACATGAAGGAGCTGAACTTACAACTGTAGACTCCATCTTAAGCACCAGCGCCTCAGAGCTGCACACTGCAGTTCAGACACCAGAGTTGCGCATCCCAGCTCATTCACTTGAAATTGCACACATCTGTTCAGGTGCTAAAAGACTTCACTTCACATCAGCTATGTGAAACCACTACAGATCACTACATTAACACACATCACCTCAGACACCACAGCAACAAACACCAGCTCAGATAACAGAACAGTTTACTACAAGCCAGATGCTACTGCTGCAAAAACATTCACATAATGCGCAAGCCCCCTCCATAACAGAAAAAATAAGTAAAGCACGGTATTACAGCAGCATCTTCCAGCTGAGATTTTACAGCAACAGACTCCACCTCAGATGGCACACTCTCTCATCATCCAGCTCTGAAGCAATTCACAGTATTTAAAAATACCCACATTTCAACAGAACACAGAGTTACCTGAACTATGTTTGAACTAGTCATACATAGCATCTAAGAGGCCAGGAGAGTCTGACGCTGTCATGACAACACTACATGCGGATCCAATCACTGGAAGTTGGTGCTGCCTCAAGGCTGGCTCTGGCATGCCTTTCAGGCGGGCCCGCGTGACACCTTCAGCCTTTCCTGCATTTGCATTTGTATCCAAGGGCTTGTAGGTTCGCTTATTGAAAACAATGTCCGAGACAAAAGATTCCAAAATACAAAGTCAAGGATGGCTCCATGGGTTACTCCTGGCGTTATGCATTGAAACACATAATCCTCAGAGGACTCTCACTCCAAGCTCTTTCAAGGCACGGTGAACATAGGGTGTGCAGCTGATGTCCAGTTCCATGTCTTTTCTTCCAGGGGAGTTTTTATGCCAAGTAGCTTGAGCTGACCCTGAGTGACAGGTGATCCAAGGCTGACAAAGATTTACACTTCATAACCCTAACCAGGCCTAGGTTTCATGCTCCTCTTCCCACCTTTCCTGTTGTGCATGTGGTGAGACCTGTAGGAAGGTGGATATCTGACTATGTTTGCCCCCAACTTTTTGCCTGGTGTTTTGCTGGTTTTTCGACTTAGTTGACCTGGGACCCTGCTATTCAGGGCCCCAGGCCTACTGCTCTCTCTGTAAAATGGATTCCATGTACCTTAGGTGCATTTACCAATTGGTACTGGGCCACCTTATCAGTCCCTGTACAGCATACCTTAGGTATCCAGGGCATAGGTGTACCCAGGGCCTACCAGGGGCTGCAGCATGTATTATGCCACCCCTGACTGCCCACCCAAATCTGACACAACTGGCTGCACGACAGCTGGGGCAAGGTGGTGTAATCACCCTTTGCTTTAGATATAGTATTCTTATATCTAACCCTAAAATGGACACATGTATTCCTATCAGTCACTCCTATGGCAGGCCTTATCAATCCTGAAGGCAAAGTGCTTGGAATTATGTGAGATGGTGCTCTGGCATGAGCTGAGCCCGTTTGCAGCTTGCGTAACCAAGTCCTAATAGCTGTTCCATGATAACGCGTACCATATACTCTTAAGTGCATTATAATACTCGCGGTTATTTGCCAACTTTGGTATCGCTTTATCAAAACATGTCGAGTAAGGTGTCATACGAATTGGAATACTAACCCCTCGCCAATTCTGGCGACGGGGTTAGCATTCCACCCTTCTAGAGGGACACGACATGTATGTAACTGTGAACCCCGGTTAAAGTTAACTCGATTCTCAGCATCACAAAATAGATGCTGCCACCACAGACACAAGTCTGACCTCCTGCTGCTGGGAGTCCTTCCAGCGAAGAGAGCTTGGACAAAGGGTTTCCTGTCAGGGGCGGTGCTAGCACCATCCCAGACAGGGTTTTGTGTATCCCAGGTAGGCAGGGCTGAGAGGAAGGGGACTGCAAGTGGCACCCCGGTGCTCACTGTGCATATGCCGGCTCAAACCAGTTCCAGGGGCACCCCAGCCCCTGAGCTGGGGAAAGTTCGGACAAGGGAGAGGGGTGTAACCACCCCCCTACTGGTCCCACACATGGGCAGGACCTAGTCGCGTGCCAGCCCCTTTTCTTAGAATAAAGGTAGGAGCAGGCCCCCTTCCCAAATTAGATCATCTTGAATCTTGAACTACTTTCCACGAAAGGAACTCTTGACTTTCTTTGAAGACCCTCCCTTGTGGCTAAGGAGTAGCCACCCTGCACCCGCAGGCACCACCTAAGCATCGCGGTTTGCTGCACGTCCATCCTCCGGATCAAGACTGACCAGCTTGACGAGACCCGGATTCCCTGGCATCTCTGACCTCTACCTGCATCATCAGCCCAGCTGAGATTCGTGGGTGTGACGAGACCTGAGGGACCGGCCATCTTCAAAACCTGCACGACGCTTAACCAGCATGACCTCCGAGGGACCCTCGAGTGAGGAGTGAGTGCACGTGGGTTTGAGAAGCCCCGACCCAGAGCAGCTCCAGCACCGAAGTCCAGCCTTCCAGCATCCACGAGATCTGCGTGGGGCCCTTCTGCTCTTTGCTGCTTGCCACGTTGTCCGGTCACTTGCCCGTTGGCTAGTGGCCCTCCTGACGACGTACCACGACGATTTCACCGCTGGTCTGGTTGCACCAGACTGGCCCTCGCTCCCTTCCAAAAGAGGAGCACCCCGGACCCTCCTGGTCCACTCCAAACGCCATCTTGACCACCGCGTGGGCTTGCCTTTGCCAAGGTGTGTTGCCCCAATCTTGGATCCAGCATCGCCGACAGCAGACACCCTCGTGGGACAGCTCGCACCTCCAGCCTGGTCGCCGACAACGCCTCCTGGCCCGTGTGACTGCAGAGTCCAGCGTCGCCCACTCACCTGATCGCGGCGACCTCATCCGGTGCCACCCTGGTGCCCACACAATCACTGGCTAGTGATTAAGAACTGAGTCCCCTCTGCTTTCAGGTCGTCTCCATCACCGATCCAGGCTTGGATCACACCGAACATCTTCACTGGTCACCTGCCAGCAACTTCTTCTTTCAGGCTCCATAGACTACAACGAGGATTCCCGACGTCTTTTGAACCCTATGCAGCCGCAGCCCCTGGGCTAGGTAACCCGAGCATTTCGGTGCTCCAACGCAGGTTCACTATCCAAGTGTCCAGATCCTTTTTCGTTTTAAGTCTGTCTAGTCGGATTTGTCCGAAAACAGTAACTTTAGAAATACTAGCCTCTATAGACTTTGGCCCGCATCCCCCGTGAGAGTGCACACTCTGCACCCGATCTCCCTAGGCCTCCTGCTCCTAACCTTAGAGTTCAGTAGTGTAGTCCTAGCGATCCTGAAGCCTCTGGATCCAGTTACTCGCCGGCTAGTATTTCGCATTCCACTTTTTGTGTATATGGTTTTTCGTGCCCCTCGGGCATTTGTGCAAATTGTGCAACTTGAAGTATTTTCGTAAGAGTTTTGTATTGTGCTTAGCTCGCTGACTCATAAAGAGTTCAGGGTAGACTTGTTATTAATAAATATCCTTTATTTTTATAACAACTTGTGTGGTGTCCTTTCACTTGGTGTTCAAGGGGTATATGTGATGGTAAAACAGCTGGCTTAACACGCCCTCTAGAGTTTAGCCTAAAGACTGCTTTTGTCCACGGTACTAGGATAGCTGGTCTATAAGGTTGACTTATAAGGGTCGTTTGGTATGATACACAGTGATCACTAGAATAGTGAGCACTATATATCAGGCCAACTTCTCACATTGGTGTGCAGCGGTTGGGATTTGAGCTTGCTGTTGTTTTACCTCGCACGTATCCTAAGAATATCATTTGAAAGATCACATAAGTACCCAGGTACATATAACCTAGCTTAGAATACTCTGAGTTCTACTGAACCAGCTGTTGTAGTGTAACAGGGCCTAGCACACCCTGACTACAACTCTTAGCAAGGGATCAGTAGGTAAACCCATAGTGTAGGTAAGTGCACCACTTACACCTCACTAGAAGCATGTCTACCCATGGAGAGTCTGCAGAGACTCCCCTTGTGGTTATTGACCCTCCACAGGTCATGTCCAGATATGCAGCTCTTAGTTTCTAGGAGATGAGACAATTGTGTACCTCCAGGAAACTAAAACAGGGTTCTAACCCTACCACTCCTTTTCTGATAGGTCTCTTAGAGACCTATGATGCCAGGAGGGCTTCTAACACAGGCCCTTCTAATCCAGATGGGAGCATGCCCCCCTTAGAGGGAACCCTTGGGGACCCTGACCTAAACCTCAATGGAACAGAAAGTGAAGAGGAGGAAGAGGAACAGGAGTTGTTAGGGGATGAGGCAGACAAAGGTCAGATAGTAGTCAGTAGGCTCACCAGGACCAACTTAAGCAGGCATGAAAATGGAACTGGGGGACCCCCAGGCCCACTCTCAGGCAGGCTTAACATTGGGAATGGACGAGTTAGGTCTCTCTCCAGAGGCTCTAACAGATCCATTCACACCAATGGCTCTCAGGCATCTTCTCACAGAGGGATGACATCCCCTCAGAGAAGAGAGCATGAAGCCAAGATGAGGGAAGTCAATCTGAGGGAAAAACTTGCCCTTGCCAAAGAGAGACTTGCCTTTGCCAGAGAGCAGAAATTGAGTGGGGCAGACCCCACTGGTGGCAGCATTATCACTAGAGATAAGGACAGGAGTTTTGATACTAGACACCTGAGTAAAATAGTGCCCCCCTTTAAAGAAGGGGATGACATCCACAAATGGATGACTGCTTTGGAGAGGGCCTGCACTGTCCAGTGCATCCCCCAGAGTCAGTTGGCAGCTATACTGTGGCTCTCCTTTGAAGGTAAAGGTAGAGATAAGCTCCTCACTACTAGAGCTGAGGATGCTAACAATTACCAAGTCCTGAAGAATACACTGGTTGATGGGTTTGGCTTAACAACTGAGCATTACAGGTTGCTGCAGAAAACTCAGTCTCAGGATTGGTCTGACTTTGTTGTTTGTGCCACTAAGGCTCTAGAAGGCTGGCTATTCGGTAGTAAAGTTACTGACTTCACAGGATTGTATAATCTTATTATGAGAGAGCAAGTCTTAAATAATTGTCAGAACCAGTTATTACACCAGCACCTGGTAGACTCTGATCTGACCTCTCCACAAGAATTGGGTAAGAGGGCAGACAAATGGGTCAGAACCAGGATTAGGCCTAAGAACCAGGGTGGTGACCAAAAGAAAGAATCAACCAAGCCTCAAGAGAAGGGTGGGAATAAATCTTCTGATCAAACCATATCAGGGCCCCAAAAATCCTCTGAAAAGGGTGGGTCCCAGAATCCTTCCAATACCCAAAAGAAACCTTATTGTCATACCTGCAAACAGGTAGGCCATTACAAAACTGACAGCAGTTGCCCAAGGGCCAACAACAATAAGGAGAACATACCCCCAAGTAACACTTCCAAGCCTCCTGTTACTACTAGTAGTAATCCCCCAGGGGGTGGGAGTACCCCCAAGAATTTGGGTGCATTTACTTTGGGAGTTCCTGGGGACTCTGGCCTAACCAGGTCCCCTGACTTAGATACTCTTGTCTGTGAGACTGGCATGGGGTTTGCCAACTTCACAGCTTGTCCCAACACTTTGGACAAGTACAGACAGGAGCCCCTCATCAATGGTTTAAAAGTTGAGGCCTATAGAGATACAGGGGCAAACATCACCATGGGGACCGAGAGCCTAGTCCCCTCAAGGCAACTTATACCTGGAGCCACATACCAGGTGACCAACATTGATGGAGTGCAGAGAGGTCATCCCATAGCAGTGGTAAATCTCAGCTGGGGAGGTGTCACTGGCCCCAAGAGAGTGGCAGTGTCATCAAACTTGCCTGTAGATTGCCTACTGGGGAATGATTTAGAGATCTCAGCCTGGGCTGAGGTAGAGCAAGAAACCCATTTTAAAATGGTAAACCCCCATGGTAAGGTTAGTGGGGCAGTGATAGCCACAGCCCCAGTCCAAGATGTCCTCCCTGAACAGGTCAGGAGGGCTGTGCCAGTCACAGCCCAATCTCAGACAGATTCCTTCCCTGAACAGGTTAGTCAAGTCAAGTCAAGTCGATAATTTATATAGCGCGCTACATACCCAGAGGGTCTCAAGGTGCTTGAGGAAGGGTGGGGAATTACTTGTCGAATATCCAGGTTTTAAGTAGCTTTCTGAATACTAGGTGGTTCTGAGTGAGGCGAAGGTGAATGGGAAGAGAGTTCCAGGTTTTAGCTGCCAGGTATGAGAAGGATCTTCCTCCCATGGTGGATTTGTTAATGCGAGGGACAGCAGCAAGGGCTTGGTTGGAAGAGCGTAGCTGGCGGGAGGGGGTGTAGAATGAAAGTCGTGTGTTGAGGCATTCGGGTCCAAGTTCGTAAAGTGCTTTGTGTGCGTGGGTTAGGAGGCGGAATGTTATCCTCTTATTGACGGGAAGCCAGTGAAGGTTTTTCAGGTGACCAGAAATGTGGTCTTTACGCGGGATGTCTAGTATGAGTCTGGCTGATGCATTCTGGATGCGTTGGAGTTTTTTCTGGAGTTTTGCGGTGGTTCCGGCGTAAAGGGTGTTACCGTAGTCCAGGCGGCTAGTGACCATTGCGTGGGTGACCGTTTTTCTGGTTTCGGTGGGGATCCAGCGAAATGTTTTTTTGAGCATTCGAAGAATGTTGAAACAGGAGGATGAAACGGCGTTGACTTGTCTGGTCATCGAGAGTGAGGAATCCAGGATGACGCCCAGGTTACGCGTGTGGTCTGTCGGGATGGGTGCTTTTCCAAGGGCCTCCGGCCACCAAGAGTCGTCCCAGGCGGAGGGGGAGGTACCTAAGATAAGGACTTCTGTTTTGTCTGAGTTCAGTTTCAGACGGCTGTGCTTCATCCACTCAGCTACTTCTTTCATTCCTTCATGTAGGTTGGTTTTGGCGGTGTTGGGGTCTTTGGTGAGCGAGAGAATTAGTTGAGTGTCATCCACGTAGGAGATGATGTTGAGGTTGTGTTGGCGTACGATGTCCGCGAGGGGGCTCATGTATACGTTGAAGAGGGTGGGGCTGAGTGAAGATCCTTGTGGTACGCCACAAATGACTTCAGTGGCCTCCGACTTGAATGGTGGGAGGCGGACTCTCTGGGTTCTTCCGGCAAGGAACGAGGTGATCCATTCCAGTGCTTTTCCTTGGATTCCGATGTTTCTGAGGCGTTGTAGGAGGGTGCTATGGCAGACTGTGTCGAAGGCTGCGGAGAGGTCGAGTAGGATGAGGGCAACTGTGTCTCCATTGTCTAGTAGAGTTTAAATGTCGTCTGTTGCTGCGATGAGGGCGGTCTCAGTGCTGTGTTTGGCTCGGAAGCCGGACTGTGAGGAGTCGAGGGATTTGTTGGTTTCGAGGAAGGCGGCGAGTTGGTTGTTGACAGCTTTCTCGATGACTTTGGCCGGGAATGGAAGGAGCGAGATGGGGCGGTAGTTTATGAGTTCGGTGGGGTCCGCTGTGGGTTTTTTCAGAAGGGCGCTGAGTTCGGCGTGTTTCCAGCTTTCCGGGAAGGTGGCGGAGTTGAAGGAGCAGTTGATGACGTCTCGGAGGTGTGGTGCTATGATGGAGTCTGCTTTGTTGAAGATGTGGTGAGGGCATGGGTCTGTTGGGGATCCTGAGTGGATAGAGTTCATCAGGCGGATGGTGTCCTCAGTGGAGATTGGGTTCCAGTCATTAAGGGTGTTCAAGGGGGATGGAGGTGCAGCCGAAGTTTGTGTGGGTTGGACTCCGGGTTGGTTGTCGAAGCTGTTGTGGAATTCTGCGATTTTGTTGTGGAAGAACGAAGCTAGGGAGTCGCAGAGGGTTTGAGATGGGGTGATGTCGTTGGAGTTGGCAGTGGGGTTGGTAAACTCTTTGACGATGTTGAATAATTCCTTGCTGTTGTGGGCGTTGTTGTCTAGTCGGTCCTTGAATGCGGCTTTCTTGGCAGTCCGGATCAGTTGGTGGTGTATGCGGGTGGCGTTTTTGAAGGCGTCCCTTGTGCTGGTGTTTGGGTCTTTTTTCCAGGCCTTCTCAAAGGAGCGACAGAGTTTCTTGGAGTTCTTGAGATCATCGTTGAACCAGGGGGCGTTTTTGCTGCCTAGTTTGAGTTGACGTTTTTTCAAAGGTGCTAGGTTGTCGGTGCTGTTGGTTAGCCATTGAGTGAGGTTAACCTCTTCGCCGCTAATGACAAGGGTAACTCGTCATGGAGTTTCCATTGATTTCAATGGAAATTACATTGAAGCACCAGAAGGACCATAGCATCCAAGTGGTTAATGGCTGCTTCGTTGGGGTTCGAAGAGTAGGTAGGGGGGTTTTGAAGCAGCGATGAGAAGATCTGGTCGATGGTGATTTTGTTCCAGTTTCTTCGCAGAGTAGGTTGAGGATTGTTGTGGGCTGTGGTCTTTTTGTAGACAAAGTGAACGCAGCTGTGGTCCGTCCAATGGAGAACTGTGGTGTGACTGAAGGAGATATGTTTGCTGGAGGTGAAGATAGGGTCGAGTGTGTGACCTGCGTTGTGAGTGGGGGTGTTGACAAGTTGTTTGAGTCCGAGGTTGGCGAGATTGTCTAGAAGGGTGTTGGCGTTGCTGTCGTTACTCTTTTCAAGGTGAAAATTGAGGTCTCCCAGTAGGATGTAGTCCTCGGAGTGGAGGGCGTGTGGTGTGATGAAGTCAGTGATGTCTTCACTGAATTGTGCCCGGGGTCCTGGTGGCCTGTAGAGGAGTGTGCCTCTGAGAGTGGTTTTGGGGTCGGTGTGGATCTGGAAGTGAAGGTGTTCGGCGCTAGCGAAGTCGACGTCTGAGCTGGTTGAGATGCGAATGGAATTCTTATGGACGATAGCGATGCCTCCTCCTGTTTGCTTGTAGCGGTCTTTTCGGATGATCTTGTAGCCTTCCGGGATGGCAATGGTGATGTCTGGGGCTGAGGAGGCGTTCATCCATGTTTCTGTTAGGAAGGCGACGTCCGGAGAGATGGTGTCTAGTAGATTCCAAAGGTCGATGGCGTGTCTGTGGACCGAGCGGGTGTTGAGCAGGATACATTTTAGGTGGTTGGTGTCAGATCTCTGTTTGGTGTTAGTGGATGAGGAGTTGGTCTTGGTGCCATCATACTTGCAGGAGTTGCATGTGAAGGGTCCATGGGTGTGTCCAGGAGCGGCTTGGGCGCAGTTGGGGAGTCGACCGGGGTTTAGGGCCAAGAGGGTGGAGGCGTCGAATGTAATGCGGGTGGGCTGGGACTTAAGGGAACCAGGGGGTCTGGCGCTGGGCGCGGTCCAGGCGCGGACGGGCGTAGACGGGCTTACCTTTGGCGCACCTTCGGCGCGGCCGCAGCGCGTGGACGCTGCACGTTGTGGCATCAGCCTCAAATGAGTGGTGGGGGGGCGGAGCGTGGGAGGGGCAGCTGGGAGGCGGGATCTGGGAGGAGCCACGGGCTGCCGAGGGTAAACACAGAGCTACAATGGAGCCCGGACCCTGAATCGAAACTGGGTCACAGCCGGAGTGGGCAACACGTTTCAAGACACAGTAAAATGCACTCCTACACAAACGTCTCTTCCCCAGATTAATTAGCAATAGTGCGCAGCAGGAGATCAAAACAGTGCAATCAGGCAGATGCCACCGAGCGCCGAGTGCAATATCGTGATAAATAATTAAATACACTGAAAAACGATACCAAGCGCTGAGTGCGCTTCAACAGCAGGCAGGCAGGCAGGCAGGCAGGCAGGCGCTAGTACAGCCAGCAGTGAGTGCAGCATCTGGGGGAGGCAGAGGGTGAGGGGAGCAACCGCACAGGAGAGTGTCCACTCGGTCACAAATGGTGGGAGGCCGTGACGCGTTAGCTGTGCTTGTGGGTGGGAGGGGCAGCTGGGAGGCGGGATCTGGGAGGAGCCACGGGCTGCCGAGGGTAAACACAGAGCTACAATGGAGCCCGGACCCTGAATCGAAACTGGGTCACAGCCGGAGTGGGCAACACGTTTCAAGACACAGTAAAATGCACTCCTACACAAACGTCTCTTCCCCAGATTATTTAGCAGTAGTGCGCAGCAGGAGATCAAAACAGTGCAATCAGGCAGATGCCACCGAGCGCCGAGTGCAATATCGTGATAAATAATTAAATACACTGAAAAACGATACCAAGCGCTGAGTGCGCTTCAACAGCAGGCAGGCAGGCAGGCAGGCAGGCAGGCAGGCACTAGTACAGCCAGCAGTGTGTGCAGCGTCTGGGGGAGGCAGAGGGTGAGGGGAGCAACCGCACAGGAGAGTGTCCACTCGGTCACAAATGGTGGGAGGCCGTGACGCGTTAGCTGTGCTTGTGGGTGGGAGGGGCAGCTGGAAGGCGGGATCTGGGAGGAGCCACGGGCTGCCGAGGGTAAACACAGAGCTACAATGGAGCCCGGACCCTGAATCGAAACTGGGTCACAGCCGGAGTGCGCAACACGTTTCAAGACACAGTAAAATGCACTCCTACACAAACGTCTCTTCCCCAGATTAATTAGCAGTAGTGCGCAGCAGGAGATCAAAACAGTGCAATCAGGCAGATGCCACCGAGCGCCGAGTGCAATATCGTGATAAATAAATAAATACACTGAAAAACGATACCAAGCGCTGAGTGCGCTTCAACAGCAGGCAGGCAGGCGCTAGTACAGCCAGCAGTGAGTGCAGCGTCTGGGGGAGGCAGAGGGCGAGGGGAGCAACCGCACAGGAGAGTGTCCACTCGGTCACAAATGATGGGAGGCCGTGACGCGTTAGCTGTGCTTGTGGGTGGGAGGGGCAGCTGGGAGGCGGGATCTGGGAGGAGCCACGGGCTGCCGAGGGTAAACACAGCTACAATGGAGCCCGGACCCTGAATCGAAACTGGGTCACAGCCGGAGTGGGCAACACGTTTCAAGACACAGTAAAATGCACTCCTACACAAACGTCTCTTCCCCAGATTAATTAGCAGTAGTGCGCAGCAAGGCTGTGATGGTCACAGCCCATACCCAAACTGAGTCCCTTCCTGAAAAGGTTGGTGGAGTTGTGATGGCCACAGCTCAAACTCAGACAGATAATAGTGTTGTTAAGCCTGAAACTATGGATCACTCCACTCAGACAGAGAGCATGGAGGAGGAAGAGAAATCTCCCTCCCACCAGACTTTAGGAAAGGATAAGCCTCCTCAGGGAACTGATCTGACCCCTTGTGAAGGAACTGCCCCAGAGGTAATCAGGCCTAGCCTGGCAGAACCCCTGATGTCAGTGGACCCTTCCAAGGTGGGACCCAGTCTGGAGCAGGTAACCTGCCCCTCTCTACCCTGCCTCAGTCAGCCCAGGGCTGTAGAGGTCAGGGAGGCCAGTGGTGGACCCCAAAGGGCCCCCTGTCCAAAAGAACTCCCCAATCAGCAGATTAAGGGCACTGAAGCTAGTAGACCTAGCCAAGTGAAAATAAAACAGACTCCTGAGGGATCCCCCTTAAAATTAGCTAGGGACCTCCCACAGATGGACACTGTTGGGCACAGCCAAACCTGGGACCTGAGGGCCCCAAACCTGACCTGTCCCTCCAGTAAGCCAAACAGAGGGACCCAGCCTCCAGCTTTAGGTAGCCAGAGATTGACCCTGAGAGCTCACAGCAACTCAGTCCTGGAAAGAAAGGCACATATGGTGGATAGTGATTGGAGGAAGTTGAGCCCAACATTAGTGGAGTCTCACTTCAATACTCCATTCCCACACCAGCCTTTTACTTTGCCAAAACACACCACAGGTAGAGATTCCCTATTGTGGAGACCCTCAGATACCCTTAGGGTGAGGGATTGCTTAGTGGACCATGATATAGGGGGTAACCGTGCCAGTGCATATACCACCTCATATGGCTACTCAGGCAATATAGGCTTACCTGGTCAAGGATAGCCTTATCTCCTTTCGTTTGGGGGGGGGGGGGGTTATGTAGGAAGGTGGATATCTGACTATGGTTGCCCCCAACTTTTTGCCTGGTGTTTTGCTGGTTTTTCGACTTAGCTGGCCTGGGACCCTGCTATTCAGGGCCCCAGGCCTACTGCTCTCTCTGTAAAATGGATTCCATGTACCTTAGGTGCATTTACCAATTGGTACTGGGCCCCCTTATCAGTCCCTGTACAGCATACCTTAGGTATCCAGGGCATAGGTGTACCCAGGGCCTACCAGGGGCTGCAGCATGTATTATGCCACCCCTGACTGGCCACCCAAATCTGACACAACTGGCTGCACGACAGCTGGGGCAAGGTGGTGTAATCACCCTTTGCTTTAGATATAGTATTCCTATATCTAACCCTAAAATGGACACATGTATTCCTATCAGTCACTCCTATGGCAGGCCTTATCAATCCTGAAGGCAGGGTGCTTGGAATCATGTGAGATGGTGCTCTGGCATGAGCTGAGCCCGTTTGCAGCTTGCGGAACCAAGTCCTAATAGCTGTTCCATGATAACGCGTACCATATACTCTTAAGTGCATTATAATCCTCACGGTTATTTGCCAACTTTGGTATCGCTTTATCAAAACATGTCGAGTAAGGTGTCATACAAATTGGAATACTAACCCCTCGCCAATTCTGGCGACGGGATTAGCATTCCACCCTTCTAGAGGGACACGACATGTATGTAACTGTGAACCCCGGTTAAAGTTAACTCGAGCCTCAGCATCACAAAATGGATGCTGCCACCACAGACACAAGTCTGACCTCCTGCTGCTGGGAGTCCTTCCAGCGAGGAGAGCTTGGACCAAGGGTTTCCTGTCAGGGGCGGTGCTATCACCATCCCAGACAGGGTTTTGTGTATCCCAGGTAGGCAGGGCTGAGAGGAAGGGGACTGCAAGTGGCACCCCGGTGCTCACTGTGCATATGCCGGCTCAAACCAGTTCCAGGGGCACCCCAGCCCCTGAGCTGGGGAAAGTCCGGACAAGGGAGAGGGGTGTAACCACCCCCCTCCTGGTCCCACCCATGGGCAGGACCTAGTCACGTGCCAGACCCTTTTCTTAGAATAAAGGTAGGAGCGGGCCCCCTTCCCAAATTAGATAATCTTGAATCTTGAACTACTTTCCACGAAAGGAACACTTGACTTTCTTTGAAGGCTCTCCCTTGTGGCTAAGGAGTAGCCACCCTGCACCCGCAGGCACCACCTAAGCATCGCGGTTTGCTGCACGTCCATCCTCCGGATCAAGGCTGACCAGCTCGACGAGACCCGGATTCCCTGGCATCTCTGACCTCTACCTGCATCATCAGCCCAGCTGAGATTCGTGGGTGTGACGAGACCTGAGGGCCCGGCCATCTTCAAAACCTGCACGACGCTTAACCAGCACGACCTCCGAGGGACCCTCGAGTGAGTTTACGTGGGTTTGAGAAGCCCCGACCCAGAGCAGCTCCAGCACCGAAGTCCAGCCCTCCAGCATCCACGAGATCTGCGTGGGGCCCTTCTGCTCTTTGCTGCTTGCCACGTTGTCCGGTCACTTGCCCGTTGGCTAGTGGCCCTCCTGAAGACGTACCGCGACGATTTCACCGCTGGTCTGGTTGCACCAGACTGGCCCTCGCTCCCTTCCAAAAGAGGAGCACCCGGACCCTCCTGGTCCACTCCAGACGCCATCTTGACTCCACCGCGTGGGCTTGCCTTTGCCAAGGTGTGTTGCCCCAATCTTGGATCCAGCATCGCCGACAGCAGACACCCTCGTGGGAGAGCTCGCACCTCCAGCCTGGTCGCCGACAACGCCTCCTGGCCCGTGTGACTGCAGAGTCCAGCGTCGCCCACTCACCTGATCGCGGTGACCTCATCCGGTGCCACCCTGGTGCCCACACAATCACTGGCTAGTGATTAAGAACTGAGTCCCCTCTGCTTTCAGGTCGTCTCCATCACCGATCCAGGCTTGGATCACACCGAACATCTTCACTGGTCGCCTGCCAGCAACTTCTTCTTTCAGGCTCCATAGACTACAACGAGGATTCCCGACGTCTTTTGAACCCTATGCAGCCGCAGCCCCTGGGCTAAGTAACCCGAGCATTTCGGTGCTCCAACGCAGGTTCACTATCCAAGTGTCCAGATCCTTTTTCGTTTTAAGTCTATCTAGTCGGATTCGTCCGAAAACAGTAACTTTAGAAATACTAGCCTCCATAGACTTTGTCCTGCATCCCGCGTGAGAGTGCACACTCTGCACCCGATCTCCCTAGGCCTCCTGCTCCTAACCTCATAGTTCAGTAGTGTAGTCCTAGCGATCCTGAAGCCTCTGGATCCAGTTACTCACCGGCTAGTATTTCGCATTCTACTTTTTGTGTATATGGTTTTTTGTGCCCCTCGGGCATTTGTGTAAATTGTGCAACTTGAAGTTTTTTCGTAAGAGTTTTGTATTGTGCTTAGCTCCCTGACTCATAAAGAGTTCAGGGTAGACTTGTTATTAATAAATATCCTTTATTTTTATACCAACTTGTGTGGTGTCCTTTCATTTGGTGTTCAAGGGGTATATGTGATGGTAAAACAGCTGGCTTAACACGCCCTCTAGAGTTTAGCCTAAAGACTGCTTTTGTCCACGCTACTAGGATAGCTGGTCTATAAGGTTGACTTACAACCAATCATCAATAAGGGTCGTTTGGTATGATACACAGTGATCACTAGAATAGTGAGCACTATATATCAGGCCAACTTCTCACAAGACCCAATGACATGGGCTTCTGCTCGGCTCAAGGGTGCTTTGCATCATGCAGAGGGGAGAGGGACAGTAGGAGTACCTACAGGCGCAAGGCCCTAGACTAAGGTTCTATGATAGTGTGGCGAACAAACTTCCCTATGTGGCTTCAAACTTGTGATCAGCAAGTTTCACAGATATCTATGCACAAAAAGCTTTAGGCAACGATGCATCATACTGTAGCGAGATAGAATTTAAACATTTCCTTGCTTCCTTCTTCAGCCTAATCACACATGCTACCCCCACTGTATGCATCTCCGCATATCTCTTTCTACCTATATATTTAAACTTGCATTGTGTTTGCAAGGAGTCAAACCTGTGAATTCCAGTCTTTCCGCAAAGAGTTTGCATGCTGGATAGTTGTATGTCACAATATCTTCTTTTTTTTCGATATACAAAAAATATTGTCGCCTTAATTCAGTCACAAAATATTGTAAAGTTTAATATATATTTATTGTTAAGTACATTTTTGCTATTGTTAACTCCACGTCTAGTTCAAGGGACATATATGTGGAGTAAGTCGAGGCTCAGGTCTTTCTTCTGGGGGACAGTGTCTGACGTCCATAACGAACATACACAAAGGAAAGTGCTAAGAAGGCAAAATCCCAATCACTTCTCCAAACCAGCAGTCAACAAACAACAACAGCAGTCGGCACGGAACAGGTGAAGGAGCAATCAGGCCGTGGGCCCACCACAACATAGAGCACACCTGATCTGGAAAGAAAATGCACCACTGTCTAAATGTACAGCAGAAACAAAAGCAGACCCTTTGTGTCTCTCCTACCTGGGGCCTAGTGGGGAGATTTATGAAAAAGTAAGGTCAGTTTGGAGACCAGGGGCTTAAGGGGGTGGTCAGATGGGAGGCAACATGACAATGCTGGTACTAATGAGAGGTAGAGTGGGGTTACAGCTTTAACCACCAGGAGCCCTATTATGTAAAACAGGTGCACTGGGTGCAAACAAGGAAAGTGCACCATATTACATAGAATGCGCTGCCCCCAGGGCAGCTGCAAGCTCATGTTGCCCTGGGAGCAGCGCATTCAGATGAAAAACGTAGCGGATTTGAAGCAGCCGCTCAGTGTTTCACTGTGCAGGCGGCAACCTGCCTTCACTTTTAAAGGGGATAAGAAATCCCCTTACAGGCAGGTGCAGTGAGTGACTTCACCCACCTGCAAGGGGATGTCTGGGGGGGGGCATAGGATGCCCCAGTCCCCTCCAGAGGGCTGCTATCACAGGGCCAACTAGCCCTCCTGTGGTGCACTACTGGTTGGGGGATGAAGTCCATTTTATTACTGAGGGACCTTGGAGGCCAAGAAGCCCTCCTTTTACCTCCAGTAAGTCCTATACAGTGGGATTCCTGAGAGCTAGTTGGAGGCCACGCCCCCATTTTCCACCACTCTGCAAACATGGCTACTAATTACAAAACCATAGCAATTCATTGAAAAAACCAAAGGTTACAGAGACGTTATAGTTAGAAATTAGCATTAAAAAAAACATTAGAAATTCACAGAAAAAAACAAAGGTTGTAGGGACTTTTAGCTAGGAAATAAAATTTAAAAAAAACTTACAAATTCATTGAAAAACCAAAGGTTACAGGGACGTTATAGTTAGGCCAACATTTCACTCGTACAAAATTCATCTGTTCTAGTTAGTGAACTAACAATAACTCAAACACCCCGCAATGCACTGCTTATGATCGCACATATTACAACACTCATGGCATGATCAGTGACATCACTGATGACATCTCAAATGACATCACGAATTACATCATCCAGTGACTGAGTGTTTTTAAAATGTTTATGAGTGTTATAAACCAAGGAGTATTGGTGAATCAGTGGGTGTTTGAGTGCCTGATTGGATGATTCAGTGTGAGCAAGACTAACTGTATAAGTGAGTCATTAGGTGTCTCAGTGAATGTATGGATGAGCGACTGGTTGTGTGGATATCTGTATCTGTCTCTCAGTTGGTGTTTAAGTGGCTGTGTGGGTGTGTGAGTGGGTGTGTGAGTGGGTATGTGAGTTTCTGTATGGGTGAGTGATTGGTTGCCTGAGTACCTCTATGGTTGTCTATGTGGGCGGGTGAGGGTGTGTGTGACTGCCTCTATGGGTGAGTGAGTGGGTGAGTCAGTGGCTGTATGGGTTAGTGAGTGTATGTGTCAGTGGCATATGGGTGAATAACTGTATATGTGAAAGGCAGTATAGATGTGTTATTGGGTATGTTATTGACTGTATGGGTGAGTGAATGAATGTCAGAGTGGCGGTATGAATATGAGCAATACTTTAAAACTGCCGTCTCTGGTCGGCCGGTAGAGAATATCTAGCAGACTGCTGGCGTCTCACAACCGTTGCGGAAAAGGAGTGGCCACTCCTTTTCCGCAACGGTTGTGAGACGCCAGCAGTCTGCTCCAGCGCGGCTCTCGCAGGTTGTTATAAACGGACACATCGGTACCGTTTAGATACGGCTAGATATTCTCTACCGGCCGACCAGAGACGGCAGTTTTAAAGTATTGCTCATATTCAATCAACATTTTTAAAGACGGCATTCTTACGTTCGTTATCTGCTGCAACGCAAGAGAGCTGACAGATTCCCGACCACCGGGCAGCTGAAACAAACAATATTGAAACATTTCAAGGTCCCCCGTATGCTAAAGCAAGAGCGCATATTGTCCATCTTTACTGGGACTTTCCGACATAATTGTTTTTATGAACCATATACAAGATAGATACATCCTCTATCCTGACCACATATAAAGAAGTTTTCTTGATATGACAAGCCGATAACGACCTATTTCGAATTCCATATTTTTAACCCAAGAATTTGATTTAGAAAGGAAGAATTAAATATGCTTTCCATATTCAACATCCTGTGTTATTGATATTACTGTGGCTCCTGAAGAAGGCGTTCCGAAAAACGCCGAAACGCGCGTCGAATAATACAAATTGTCTGCCACTATTACTTGTTATGTTATATGTATTTTTTATGAAGTATATTGTGTTTTGAGTAATTTTGTTGTTTATATAACAGGTTCACCTTATGTGTTTTTATTAATTGTTTTTAACCATGAATATTTGTTAATATATTAAATGAAACCTGCTTTCTTTATCTACCTAGTTTGGTGTCCTCCTTACGATTTCTCCCTCGTTATATGTTGATAATTTGCCAATTTGTTTACACTGTTTATTTCCCTGTACTCTGAATTAATTTTCTGAACAGGGGGTCCTTGTTATTTACATTATAAGAGATATGCAAACATGCACTGTAGGAATGTCAAATGTAGTGATTACACTACTAATGATTTAAATAGAATTTACATTTTTTAAAATTCTTTTATAGTGCTACTCATCACACTGTAGGGTGATAGAGCGCCTATATCACACAACATTATGCACAGACTGGCAATCATACATTTTTACACAGATGTACATTATGTGTTACATAAGGAAATTAGGGTTACAAGGAGTAGGAATTACATATTGTCCTTACTGGTAGGCATTGTATGGTAAATGTGCATAGCCGGAATAAACACAAAGACAAGATTTACAACGTAATGCAATGGTTGGGATTGTATGTACTAAACCTCAGAATAATTACAGGATAAGGAAAAAACAATAAGATTCTAAACTCATTGCTCACTGTGTTATATTAAAAAGACCGACACTTAAGAACTGCACATAACAAATGGATCTCTGTGTCAAAAGCATTGAACTAGCTACCTATCAACATATAATATACATTTGTTATATGCATTTTACACTATGTGCTTTGCAGGAGACATAGTAGCTCTCTATATTATTTTATGAGCCAAAATTGTGACTAGACAAAACACATCTCTCTGAAATTCGGTGGGCATACAAAAGTCCGTTCAGCGGGGGGAGGAGCTTCGCGGGCAACCAAGATGGCCGCGTTAGCTCGGAGCTCCGCGAACCCTCCGATTCTCCTCATATATCCTGCTCGAAATCCTGATCCACGTTGGTGGATCCTAATTGCTGACGGATCACTGAAGCGGGCGCTGCCTTCCGCCTCCAAATCGGTGGTTCCTACGCTGAGCTACGTCGAGTGGAACTCCGTGCCAGGGATGCGCCATTGTCTCCCCGATCTCTGCCGCTCCGTACGATTGGACTGCCTAGTGGCTGCTTGAGGTCTCCACTGGCGGAGTGTTTGTAACTACGCTGCTCGCTTCTATCGGCCTGGCCTGAATAACTGGTTTGGACCCCTCTCCTTGGTTCGCTTGGCTCTGGCTTGGGTGGCGTGCCCCTTTGTTCTCATCGGACCCATCATGGCGGGCAGAGGAGACCCCGACAAGACGTCGAACAAAGGCGTTCGCGGAAAGTCTCAAACTCAACTGAACAGGATTGAGCGATATGTTCAGCAGAGGACGCCACCTGCTGCGGCGGCCTCCACTAAAGAACTTCCATCGGCGGGCTCGCCTGATGGCTCTGAGCCTACCCTCAGCGACATTATGGGGGCCATCACAGGCATACGAGCCGAAATGCAAAAGCAACACGAGGTCTTGACCCACAAGGTGGACACTTTGGCAGTTGATCTCACCCTCATCAGAGCCGACCTGGGTAAGACCAATGACCGTGTGAAGTCATTGGACATTAAAACTTCCAGCCTAACCACTGACGTCTCGGACCTGCAGACTGAGGTCCGGAACCTGCGGATGACTACGGACCACTTCTCCAGGAGGCTGGAGGATTTTGAGGGACGTGCCAGGCGGCAGAATGTCCGCATCATTGGTGTTCCGGAAGGTTCGGAGGAAGCGGCGACGGACCTCTTTGTGGAGGAACTGGTACAGACCCATCTAGCGCCTTCTGGTCTGAGTAACTTTTTCTCAGTGGAGCGTGCCCACCGGGTGCCGGGAGGCCCGCCGAAGTCGGGCATGGCGCCAAGACCCATTGTTGCACGGCTCCTTAATTTCCGTGACCGGGACGCGATCCTACAGGCGTCCAGAAGACATGGGCCGCTTAAGTTCCAGAATTCGGAAGTACATTTCTATCCTGATTTCACCAGGGCAGTACAGAGACAGCGACAGAGTTATGTGGGAGTGAAACGGCGACTGAGGGACATGGGCTTCAAGTACTCGATGTTGTTCCCTGCCAAGCTTCGTATTGAACATGAGGGCCATGCCCTGTTCTTCGACGTCCCCGAAAATGTGAGTGAATGGCTGGACACTCTGCCTCAACGCCGGGATGATCAAGATGGACATGCTGGGGGCGCGACTGGTGGTTCGGATCAATGAGACTTGGCTCTACTGGAAAGACTTTGGCGGTTGGTGGCCCTGCTGTATGTGACTGCCGATGCTATTCTTTAATTGACTTAGCCAATTCTCCTGTCGTTTACATGGAGGGTGGCGGGAGGTGTTCGTAGAGATTCCTTACTCCTCTGGGGGCTTTCGTAGACTAGTTAATGGGGCGACAGGCACACTGCTGGTTGGGGGGCTCTTTAGTCTGATGCAGGGGTGCAGGGTGGGGGGTGGGTTTGGGCAAGTTTATCTGTTTGTTCGTTTTTTCTCTCTTCTTTCTCTTAGGCAATGGGTCCTGTACGCTGTTGAGCTTTACTTGCTGTTGAGGATTGTTGGGGTAGGGTGGGGAGGGCGGCTGGATGATGGGGGGTAGGAAACTAAAAGTAATCAGTTGGAATGTTAATGGGCTGGGTGACCGTATCAAGAGAGGGGTGGTGGTTCAACTGCTCAAACGTCACATGCCTGATGTTGTCCTCCTACAGGAGACACACTTGGTTGGTAACTCGTGCAAAGCACTCAACCGCAAAGGGTACAAGATGGTGGCCCACTCTGGGTTCTCTTCGGGCTCTCGGGGGCGGGTGTCCTTGTACGTATGTCCCTTCCGTTTGAGATAGACGTCACCAAGATTGATGAGAGAGGACGCTTCGCCGCAGTGGCGGGGAGATGGGAAGGGCGTGCCCATACGTTACTTTCGGTTTACGTTCCCCCGGGCCTGCAGTCTAGTACTTTCCAAGACCTTGGTGGCGCCATTTTGTCTTTGCCTGCTGGTTTGCTGGTAGTGGGGGGTGACTTCAACTCAGTCTGCTCGGGCTCCCTGGACCGGCATCCGCCTAGAGACCTCCGGAGTTCCCAACTATGGCTGCCCTCCTTCCTCGAGTCCATGGGCCTGGTGGATAGTTGGTGGCTTCTACACCCCACGCTCTGCCACTTCTCCTTCCTTTCGGGTGCACATGGTAGTCTTTCTCGTATAGACTACGTCCTCACCTTAGCAGCACACGCGCCTGCCGTGTCTGAGGCCCGGTTTTTGGCGCGGGGCATTTCCGACCACTCCCCGTTGTGGGTTTCATTCGACTTCGACATAGTCCTGTCGGACCGACCAGTGGCGGTTAACCCGTGGTATTTCCGTAATCCTACTACTCGCACTCTCCTGGCCAAGGCCATCGACCTTTATTTCTCTGAAAATGAGGGCTCGGTTGGCTCGGCCGCGACCCTGTGGGAGGCATTTAAGGCTGTTTTGAGGGGTGAGGCTTTCGCTCTCATAGCGGAGGCCCGGAGAGTCAGAGATGCCGACTTGTTACGCATCGAAGAGGAGGTCATGAACCTTGGCTCCCAGTTGGGACCCGAACCCGACCCCGCTCTTTTACATGCCCTTGCCCTCAAACAGTCGGAATACCATGCTCTTGCCACAAATGCTGCCCTGGCCTTGGCTAAGGAACAGCAAGGTCGTATTTATGACGTTGGTGACAAGGCTGGGAAGCTGCTGGCGTGGTTGGACAGGAGAGAGATGGCTAGCCGAGTCGTGCCCGAGATTTTGGGCGACGACGGGGTTGCGGTCACTGACCCGAGTGCCATTGCCGAGTCCTTTGCTGATTACTTCCGGGGTGTCTACACCTCTACCTCAGAGTGCTCCGAGGCTGACTCGATGGCGCTTCTCTCGACAGTTGACCTTCCCTGTCTCTCTGAGGATGACCGGGCCGATTTGGATACAGACATATCCGCTGACGAGATCGCCCTTGCGATCCGTTCGTTGAGATCGGGTAAGGCATCTGGGCCCAATGGCATCCCGGTCGAGTTCTACAAAATTTGGCCGGACGTGGTTTCCCCCCACCTGCGTACTATGTTTTTGGAAGCGCTGGACGCTGGCCTTCTTCCCCTTGACCAGAGGCTGGCCACCATTGTGGTCATCCATAAGGAAGGGAAGCCGAGAGACATATGTCGGTCATATCGTCCCGTTTCTCTCTTGAATGTCGAGCCTAAGATCCTTGCCAAGCTACTCGCAAATCGACTGATTGGAGTTATTGGTGACTTAGTGCATCCGGACCAGTCGGGCTTTATTCCACACCGCAACACTGCCCTCAATTTGCGTCGACTCCACGGCGCCCTGGCCAGGGCCCATACCCTCGAGGAGCCGGCAGTCCTTGCTTCTCTTGACGCCACAATGGCCTTTGACTCTCTTGAGTGGAGCTACCTATGGGTGGTGTTGACGAAGCTCGGTTTTGGTCCGGTGTTCGTGGGCTGTGTGAAACTCCTCTACGCTAGTCCGTTGGCTAATGTCACAGTTAATGGCCGTCTATCGGCGCCATTTGCCCTTCATCGTGGCACCAGACAGGGTTGCCCCTTGTCGCCTCTGCTGTTCGCCCTGGCCCTTGAGCCGCTCGCGGCCCTGCTGCGTACGCACCCTGACCTACACGGCATTACCTGGGCCCCCGGCTTTGAAGACAGAGTTTCCCTGTATGCCGACGATATTCTGCTATATTTAACCTCCCCCTGCAAGTCACTCATCGTGGCCTGCGACGTACTCAGACTATTCGGACGGTACTCTGGCCTGGTTATTAACTGGGCCAAGTCCTCCTTGTACGTCCTGAAAGAGGATACGCCGCGCCTCCCCACAGGCTGCAACATCCAGGTGGCCAGACATGGCTTCAAGTACTTGGGGATCTACATCTCCGGGAGCTCTAGGGCGCGTTACGACCACAACTTGCTCCCTCCTCTCCAGCGTCTCCGGCGCGACGTGGACAGTTGGCGCAAGCTTCCGCTCTCCCTGCTTGGCCGTGCGGCATTATTCAAGATGATGTCGTTACCCAGGTTCTTGTATGCCTTACAAAACACCCAGGATCCGGTTCCGGCCCGCTACTTTCGGGAGATTGAGTCTCTTCAACGGGCCTTGCTCTGGGATGGTCGGCCCCGCGTCGCTATCACGAAGCTCACGCTTCCGTGGTACGACGGGGGCATAGCACTTCCTGATGTGCGTCGGTATTACTGGTCCTCCCAGCTCGCGGCTCTCAATCACGGTTTCTATGGTCCTGTGAACAGTCCCGGATACGCCATGGACAGGTGGCTTTTGGGTGGTGGTAATTATTACCGGGCCCTGTACTCGAGGTCCTTGGATCGGCGGATGTCGGGTCCGACGAGGACAGCGGTCCACATTTGGCGGGCGATTACCAAGGCGCAGGGCTGGCGGGGCAGACTGACTAGATTCACCCCTCTGTATGACTCTGATATTTTGGGTAGGCTATGGCACACCAAGGGCTTCGATAAGTGGGACCTCATAGGCATCTCCAGGGTGGACGACATGATTTATAAGGGTGACGTCAAGACCTTTCCTCAGTTGCAGGCTGAATACCAGTTGGGTGACTCGGAGTTCTTCAGCTACGCCCAGCTGCGGCACGCGCTGCTCTCTGCCAAACCACCGGAGGGAGATATTCCAGAGAGCTCTCCCTTGGAAGACAGAGTGTTGGATGGCCATATGCCCGATAGTGCTATTTCCCTGTCATATAAAAAACTAATTAACGTCCGCACTGACCTTCTCCTTGGCGTGCGTGATCAATGGGTGGAAGATGGCCTAGAGCTTGACGATGAGGATTGGCAGAGTGCAGTGTCCTCCCCTAAAGAGGTCGCTATATCCTCTCGCCTTCGGCTAGTGCAATTCAAGATCCTGCACAGAGTGTATGTGACCGGCCCCAGGCTTGTGCGTATGGGATACTCGCCCGACGGACTTTGCCGTCGGGGCTGTGGTGCCCTCGCTACTTTCCTGCACATTCTATGGGAATGCCCCGTCATTGCCTCCTACTGGAGGAGGGTGCACCGGATAATGAGTGAAGTGACTGGGGTGGTGTCTAATGCAGAGGCCCGAAGATGCCTCCTCAACATCTGGGAACCATCTGATCATAACACGGCGCAGACTCGGTGGGTGACCCTGGGTAACATGGTGGCCAAGCGGGACATCGCTCAAAAGTGGGGCGCTGCCACAGCTCCCCTTGTGGTACAATGGAAAGCCAACATGGATTGGTGTATGTTCCGGGAAAAGACGGTCTATGTTGCCAGGGGGAGGCCTCAGAAATGGAACAAAGTGTGGGGAGCCAGGAATGCTTACAGGGGAGATGTGTGCCTGCCGCCAGAACCTGTCTCTCTAGATGAGCGTATGTCACCATAGCCTATGATGCCAACTGATATATGCTGAACTGATTGATCCTGTCTTTCCTCCTCCCTTCCGCCATCCTGTTTTACTCTCCTGCATTCGTGACTCTCTGCTTGCTCTCCACTGCCCACTACCAATACCCTGACAGCTTTCTCATTTCCATTGCCACTCTTTGGCGCCTTCTGGCGTTTCTTCCTTTGGTTTCGGTTCTCTTTCTATAAAATACAAAAACAACCTTCAATGCTCTGTTGTGAATGCTCTTGCACTATTGCTCTCCTGATTCACCATGCTGCCTTGCCTCCGGGATGTTAGGCTGAATAGCTGTGTGCTCTTTCATAATAAAGGTTTTAAAAATTAAAAAAAAAAAAAAAAAAAGTCCGTTCAGCAGGTGCCTTCACCCTAAAACATATTTTAAAATGCACCCTCTATGTGACCATTTGAGTAAGCAAAGACCGATTTACTTTCACGTTTGTGCTTGTTGCCAATTTCTTTGATACAGAGATTACAGAGGCCACGGCATTTCAGCCAATTCATGTGTTCCAGGAGTAATTTTTTCCAATTCCAGCAGTGATCTCAATCTATGTAACTGAATATTTAATTTCTGAATATTCTTTTTATTTCTTACATATTGTAGACATAGTTTATACCTCTATTTCAAGTGTGACTGTCTTTTACTGAAATATTTTGTGGATCTTTACAGAAATAAATTGTTGGTAATGAGGGTGATGAAGTTTATGCCAAGCTGTTGCATGGTGTGGCTGAAATTACTAACAAATATATTGTGCCTGATTTAGAGAAGGACTCTAACCTCTGTCCAAAAAATGAGACTGTTCACTGAGCACGCAGTGTGCCCACTCAAGAGGGCGGCCACCCTAGTTCCACATTAGGAGCAGCCACATGTCTAATGGTTGGGATCCTCCGGGAGTTCCCAAAGTCTGGCGTGAGCCACGCTCCCTTCTGGCACATAAGATGGGGGGGGGGGGGGCCAAGGTACTTATACCTGCCCCGCCCATCTGGCTTTCCTTTTGTGCCTTCTAGTCACGCGTTACCTCTGCCTTCTTTCCGAGTGTGGGAAGGTGACAGACCCAAAGCAGAGAGAGCCACAGTATTTTTGCTATTAGTCGTGTTAATGCCACCAAAACTCTGGGCAGACTGGTCGTCCGATCTATGTAGCCCCATCTAGGTATTCTTTGCAATGCGCCCAAACCAACCATCCTGCTCCTGCATAGAAAGCTGTTTAAATGTTCCTGGTGTGTTGGTAGAAAACTCCCTGTCCATAAGGGAAAATCTTAATACGTATAATGGAAATGGACTCTCACTTACTTTGCGATGAGAGGTGACGATGGCAGCACAAAATGAGATGTTGTCTTTGCGGGGCCGGAGGCATGTGGTGGGACTTCAGGGGCTGGCAGTACTGGCAGAGTTCAGGGTGTGGGTGGGAGGGACTTGTAATGCAGTCATGGGAGAAATATGTGGGTAAGGGAGAGTAAAGTGGCAAGGGAGAGTCCTGGGACTGTTGTGACTGAGGCTCGTTGGTGTTATGGAGACTGATTATGAGTGAATGAACCACAGGGCTGAAGCACTGGTGCAGGTCATGAAGGACTGTTTACCACGTTTTTCATAGTAACCCTCTCGAAGTGGAAGTGGAAGCACCTGGGAGGCAAAACAGTCTCTAACTTCAAATTCAAAATGTGGTTGCCCTTACTCTGACAGTGAGTAGGCAGTGTTTGCCACCACAACTGAAGAATGGAGATACTGAAGATGTCTAAATGAGGCTGTTCATGTGTTTATCAAGAACACCGACACATTTCCACACATCAAACAGGTAGGACAGTACAGCTAGGCAATCAGAGTAGCAAGCATGTATTTTTTCTTGTAGGCGTTGTGGCATTATTATGCAATGAGAGTATTGCTGGTACTGGTGTAAATAAATATATGACCTGCAGAAGCTACCATTAATTATGGTGTTCGTTGACACTGGGCAAATAAAACTCAACAGGATTTCTTTGAAGCTGTCCACCCCAAGCAACAGAAACAAGCATTTGCAATGCAATAGGTCTCGCATTTGCGAGTGTTTGTGCTATTGGCATTGTACATGACAATGCCTTTTATTTATGTATTTTGAGAACCTGCACTTATAGGCTCTGCTTACGAGAAGCAAGCTGGCAGTAAAAAATGAGCAGTTACTGCCAGCCTTGCTTCTCCTAAGCAACTCCACGTTGCCAGTATAAGGCAGTTGTTTGGACAGCAGGGGCCTGCAAGGACACAGCACACACATGTAACGCTTAGATCAGAGCCACATAAGTAAAAGTAGTAAAATTGCTTTTACTATGTAATGCAATACGAATCGCTAAAATGCTAAATTCCCTGTCAAATTCAACAAATCGCCATTGCCAACTAGCAGGACAAAAATGAGAGAATGTTCCGAGTTCGGCAGTACACTGGCTCTCAGAAATAAGGTAATAAAAGTGCACCCCACGCCCACGTCTCGAATGTTATTCTATCAAATTGCATGCCAAGTTGCTAAGCAGCCATATTTCCCTGTTTTTTTTAATCAACATTTGCATAATGAGACTTGTAGGGCCTTACCTTGATCCGAGAATGTAGAACTCCAATTCCCAGCATGCACCTGCTGCTGACTAAAGACACATTTGGAAGAAGGCGACCCCTCCCATGACATGCTATCAACTATTACCTACGCTTTTCGAATCAATGGCTAGCTTTCAAGAAGTGCCTTGCATCATGGAAAAGTTTAAAGGCGCTGTGCTTGGAAAGCCGAGGGTCAGCCCCGGCAGATTAGCTGTATTGTTATTCATCCGATCTAAGGATCAGCGCAGGGCTGACCAGGTGAGAACAAGCACATGGCCTGGAGGTGGGTTGGGGTGGGGACTGGGGCACTGCACAGGTCTCAACCGGTCCCAAACAGGTCATGCCACGTACAGTGCGGAGGCAAAACTCATCATGACACTGCTGGGAGCAGTTCCCATGCTCTCTGATGATGCAGTACTTGGTATGCGTTCCAACCCTCAGAAGATCACAAACAACCCAAATATAACTAGTCTAAAAGTATGCAACCACAGTGCAGCACCGAGCTCCCAGAAGCACAAAACCACTAATTAGCTGAGCCTACTTAGCAAAAATGTCAAAAGTCATTAGCCTGACAAGATGCGGTTGCGCGTGCCATTTTTCCACATTGTGTATAGTTTTACGATCTTGTCACATCCGGGACGGCTGCTAATTGCTATTCCAACAGTTTTGAGAAAACCAATTTGCGCAGTGCCTCGAACGCCCCCTTGGCGCGGCAGTTGGTGTGGAAGGTGCCGACGGGAGCCGAGATATACCTGAGAACTGGATCCGAGGGTGGAGACCAGCAGAGAGAAGTACTGCAGCAAGCTTTTTATAGCTTTGAAAGACAGCATTTGAAATGAGCTGTGAAAAGTTACGCCGATAACCTGTACAAACAATAACAAAAATTAGGCCTAGTTTTTATTTGTATGTATATATTTATATGTTACTTTTGTGCCTTCGCCTCCCAGTCCGGGCTCTTGCGCACGGCTCCCACCGCTGCTCACAGACCTACCAGCAGCACAGGTCAGACTCCGAGCTTCAGAGGCGCACGAGCAGCACTGTCCTGCAGTTCCCCCGGGGCACAAGCAGGCATCCACTTCTGTCATTAAGACAGAAGTGGATACCTGCTTGTGCCCCGACGGGACCCACATTAAAAAAAACAAGCGCGCTGCGGCTAGCGCTGGCAGCAGGGTGGAGGGAGAGAGGAGGGGGCCTGCACCTGCGCCTGCTTCCCTTACGGGACCGAGCGCTGACACTATATGTTTGCAAGTTATTTACAAACATATGGTGTCAGCGCTCGAGCCCGCAAGGGAATAGCCACACATGCACGCGTTGTCATTGAAGGCAATGGAACGTGTGCACTTTTGTGGCTTAAAAAGGGGACCAATGGCATTAGGTCTCCTCCTATGCAGCGCATGCGTGCTGTGTAGGCGAGACCTAAAAACGAGCTTCCTTAGACTGTCCTATGGGGTAAAGAATAAATGCACTGTGCTGACAATAGATTAAAGAAGCATTAGCAAAGCCAATAAGCATGGTGAGCCTATTGGCTTTGGCACAGGGGCGTAACACAGGCCGCCGCAGCCCACGCGGTGCGGGGGGGCCCCTAGCTCCAAGAGGCCCCCTCGGCACTGAACTCTGGCAGGGAGAGCTCCTAATTGAGCCCGGATGGGGCCCCCCTAAGTACCGTGCAGGAAGGCCCCCTCACTTTTCGTTACGCCAGTGCTTTGGCAGAGCTTGTTTCGTGAATGTTTTTTGTAAATATTTATTACAACAAATTGTCCCCAATGTGTAGACAGGGGAAGGTGGGTTTCTGTGAATGTATGTGCAATAACGATTTACAAAATCATTCAAAGATAACTACCATTGCGTGCACAAGTGTGAATGCACTCACATGGCTGATCAGCTTTGAATGGGTTTGAAACCCAATCAAAGATGGTTGTCTGTGTGCGCACGCACCCGCAGCCATCCCATTCACAAGTACCTGTGCAAAACAGCAAGTAATGCTGACTACCCAGTAGCAGGGCCTGAGGTGCTGCCAGGCCAATGCAATGTAAATAAAAAAGTTAAATATGGGAAATGTTTTTTTAGAAATGCACAATGGCGAACAAGTCCCTGACACTGGAGGGAACTACTTTCTATGTCACTGATGACAATGTGCTTTGTTCAGAATGTACAAAAAAACTGGGCACACGTTTGTTAATAAACAGTATTGATACAATGAGAGTACCTTAAGGAAAGTTAACACCGGTGGTACAATAAACAAGTTGTTTATATAGATGATATTCTTCAGATTGAATAAACACAACGCCAGCCTGAAGACTGAAAACGCTAGTTGGTGGGACAGTGCCCCCCTCAAACAGTATTTGAGATTAAACAGAGTCCCAAGGGGACTCCGCTCCCAGATTTTCCGAATTTTGACGACCTGGACGATGATTTGTTAGGCAAATGGGAAGAGGAGCTAACAATCAATTCAAACATGCTCATACACATTCTGATCGAGAACGCCGAACGTAAAGTGAGTAAATTACAAACTGACATTATACAATTGGATTCTGAGATAAAAGATCTAGATCTCAAGGAGGCCGCTGAAAAAAATTATACCATCCTGAAGGAGGTGCTGAGCAAATATCAGAACGAAATCAAAGATAGGAAGAGCAGACAACTAAAGAGAGACGAGGCTGATTACAAAGAAGGTTGTATCTTCACATTTGCAAGGAAATACGACCAACTAATCCGCACCACCAAAACAATCAACAAACCAGACAGAGTAGAGACAGCTTCCATTTCCTTGAGCACATCATCCCTCAACACAATCCCCAGTGAAAACGAATCTGAACCCGAAAGAGCCACCAACACCTCTAATTTTTTACGCGAGGTCAAAACGATCAGACGCGAGAACAGAACACATTAGAAAGAAAACCCATAGAGGGAAAAGATCAGGGAAAGGAGGAGTACAAGAAAAAGCAAGATCAAGGGACCTGAGGAAATAAACGGAGAGCCAAGAGAAGTACAGGTTGTCAACCTCTCATCCAAACCACTGACCCAAGACATGATCTCCTTACTCACAAAGGTCTAAACTTCAACCCACATGAGAGAGGTGACCTTTGCAGAACCAAAATCGACCTATTTAAATTTGTGAGCAGTTTGAAACTCAGAAAACACTTTGCCAATAATTCTAGAGACACCACCATCACGAGGAATCTCAGCACCCCATCAACACTGGGGGTGCAAACCATAAGAGAGATCAAAGACACGCATCTACTCGTGACACTTGATGAGATGGGCGACCGACCCTATACACCTGAACAACTACTACATGACTTAGACATTCAAGGAGACAATACTATCGCCAGCAACCTCAAATGTAAATCCAGATGGACTCCCAACTTACCAAGTGGAAATCCAGTTGACACCTTTTACAACATGGTACTTGAGGACATTGACAAACATGAGATTAGACTTGACAAACATCTACATAGGGGCAGAGACAACCTCACCAGGTAGGAACGCCTGGCACTACAAACACTCTCCATTGATCATGACATTATAAGACGAGAAGCCAGCAAAGGCGGCAAAGTCGTCAGTATGTTTGTTCAAAATGGACTACCACCATGAGATTCTATCTCAATTAAATGACCCTGCATGTTACACACACATCAGTTACAACCCGATTGACTCCGTAACCAATCTTATCAACAAACACTTGAAAGATTGGCACACCGCAGGCATACTCAATGACGAAGACATGAAAGTTGAAAGACCAACCACGCCATGGCTATACATACTCCCAAAAATCCACAAACCATCTCCTTTCCCCCCTGGAAGACCCATTGTTTCAGGTATAGGCGGACCCACCGAGAAATTGGCAGAATATGTGGACCCCTTTCTCAACCCCTTAGTAAGAAACCTCCCATCATTTATTCAAGACACGAAACACAACCTCAGCATTCTCAACGACATCCAATGGCAACCAGGTACGATCATGGCAACCCTCGATGTGGTGTCCTTGTACACTTCTATAAATCCAGACAAAGGCCTAGAAGCTGTTTCCAAATATTTAGATACTAGACCAGCCACTTTATGGCAACACACCAACATGTTAGTCGCCATGATGAATAGCATTCTTAAAAACAACTATTTCATGTATGACAAAAAATGGTACAAGCAGACTAAAGGAGTGGCCATGGGCTCAAGGTTCTCTCCTTCCTTCGTTAACTTCTACATGGGCACACTAGAAGCCACCTGGCTCTGGGGAACAAAAGGAGCATTCTGGATAGACTCGATCATTTACTGGGGTCGGTATATAGACGACTGTCTACTCCTTTGGTCTGGTTCAGAAGTAGAACTCGAGGCCTTCTGCAACTACCTCAACATCCATGATATGGACATGAAATTCACAAGTAACCACTGCACCCAAAAGATCTCTTTCTTAGATATGGAGCTATATGTCAAAGATAACACTCTTCAAAGTAGGTTGTATCGCAAAGAGACATCCTGTAACGCTATACTACGAGCAGACAGCTCTCACCCCAAACACCAAATTGAATCCATTCCATATGGAGAACTAGTCAGAGCACGCCGGAACTGCAGTGACAACACTGAATTCACCAAATGTGTCACCAACATGAAAGACAGGTTCCAAAAACGCGGCTACAACAACAGAGTTATTGACAAAGCTGCTAAAAGAATCAGCAAAATCGACCGTAAAAGCACACTACAACCCAAAACCAACAGGGTACCAAGCACCATGCAAACCAGACTCATCATTGATTACAATGACCTAAGTACAGTAGTCAGAAAAAGCATCAATAAACATTGGAACATCCTACTAACAGACAAAACTCAAAGTACTAACATTAGCCCCAGACCACTTATCACCTACAGACGTGAGGTCCCACTGTACCACATGCAACCAACAGCATGCCCCGGCTTAACCCACTAACCAAGGGGTTCCACAAATGTGTGTGTATATGAGAAAAGAACGGAATCAGGACCTTCACTGATCACCACAAACATAAACATGAAATCCACGTGAACATAAACTGTAACACAAAATTTGTGATATGCGTGTTAGAATGCACATGCCACAGCCAATATGTAGGGAACACAATCAGGCCCTTCAAGGATCGAATTAGTGAACACGCAAGAGCTATGCACCAACATGACTCGCGCTACCCCATGGCTATGCACATAGCCACATGCCCCACTCAGGGCATTCACAAAAGATTCTGTTTCTTTGGTATTGACATTGCCAAACCTAACATGAGAGGAGGTAATCGCGAGCTCAGACTCAGACAGCTGGAGGCAACTTGGATCATGCGTCTACACACTGTCAAATATGGTCAGAACATTGACCACGAGCTTCAATACTTTCTAGATACCTGAACCACTTTCTGTTTATGTATATTAGCTATGAGTGACTCCGTTATAGCCAATTTCACATCAGATTTTCAGCAAGATAAGAAATAATGAAATATGTTTCATTTCTTCCAATCAGCCAAAGCTATGAGTCTACCCTGTGCATTAGACCATCTTTCATGTAACTCCACCGTTCTCATACTTTCAATCTTCTGTGTTTATTTCCAAGCCAGTAATGTTCCATGTTTGTCAATTATTTGCATGTTAAAATCTCAATCGTCATTGTGTGCCCCTTTTCTGTAGTATTTATTTACCCTTAATCTTATTTGCTCACTCATGTATCTTATGTAGTAATTTACTCGTTCTATGCATCAGCACTTCTAAACTGTATATAGTGGTTTTTACTTCAATGTGTTTACGTTTGTTATCAAGTACGTTGCATCCATTGCTCTTTGTCATTTAGGTAATTTTCCTTTTGTACAAATGTCATCCTGTAACTACCTTTCTTGTGCTCCTAATTGTTTCTGCACGTCCCCCGATGTCCTGCCTGCACCAATAGTTTTACCCGCTTTTGCAGCAGACCCAACTACTCCTCTTTACTCATTTCCGGTAATCATCACGGTTAGCACACTAGTGTACCGGTCACGCCCCTCACTGACGTCCCAATGCACTGCCGGTAATCGGTAATGATCAAGCTTGCCTCTTTTAAATCAGGCCTGCACTTCTCACTCTGTCTCACGCACCCCAAGACGAGAAGAGCACCTCGAGGGCCCCGTACTCTCAGGTATTTGACCTTATACATCTATGCCACCCCATTTCACCATTTGACGAACCGTAACACGTCAACATTCTGACGCATTGTTACACTTGCTTTTTCAGGTCCCTGCCAAACACAGACGTACCTGCCTGTGTCCTAGTTTTGATCCTTTCCAGCCATACCCACGACTATCGACAAACCCGTAGAACGGGTCGGAATTATCACCGTCATTTCGGTGAGTTCGGTCTTTCATTCCTAATTCCCCGTTTTCCCGCACCAATGACTTTTTGTGCAATTGCTCCCTACCATCAGCGATACATTGACATTGGCAACCCCCCCCTCCTTCCTTTTTCTTTTTTCAGATTCTCCTTTCACGCCACTACAGGTAAACCCTGATTCAGTCATCTGGACGGGATATTTTATTGCGTATCCACCCGTGTGTGCATGTGTTTCCACCGTTCTCCTCCGCTTACACCTTAAGTTTTTCTCGACACGATCATGTTTTAATTAGCCAATACCTAGATATTATCTGTAAGCAAGTGATACATTCCTCTAGTGCGCTCAGTTTTTTCATTTAGCATTACAAATTGCTCTAAAAAATGATGCACCATTTATATTTGTAAACTTTTCATACTAATGCTTCTGCCATGAGATGTCCTACTCTATTTGTCGAATCCTGCCTCACATATTTTCCTTTCTGACAAATGCCTCTACCGATTGTTCTTTGCCTATTCCTTTAGATATCCTACTCTAATCTTCGAATCCTGCCTCACATAGAGTAAACCGTAAGAATCTAGACGGCAACATTGTGCTCAATCATTTACCTTTCTTTGACGATAGTTACCCATTGTTCTATTATTTCCATTAACATAAAATCAACATAGTTTGCATCAGGAACTGGTTGTTGGCCATGTCTGAACTAGGGTGGCTTGGTGAGCAAAATAACGATGGATTAAACACAGATCTGTGACTGGGGATGAATGTTTTGCCATTGTGCAACATTCCGTCCATCATCTTGTGTGTTTTGCTGTTCACCCTATGTGGGAAGGATATGCCCAGACCTGGGTCCCGTGCTCACTAAGCCAATGGAGTCAATCTATCCTGGCTGATGAAGGTTGATAGCCAAAAACCGGTCGTAGGATGCTTGATTCCGGTCCAGGGAAGACATGGCTTGGCAGTTCGGTCTGGACTGTTCCCATGAGGCACAGGGGCAAGACTGATTTGCATATAGCCATGTCTGAACTGCGGTGGCTTGGTGAGCAAAATAACGATGGATTAAACCCAGATCTGTGACTGAGGGTGAATGTTTTGCCATTGTGCAACATTCCGTCCATCATCTTGTGTGTTTTGCTGTTCACCCTATGTGGGAAGGGTATGCCCAGACATGGGTCCCGTGCTCACTAAGCCACTGGAGGCAAGCTATCCTGGCTGATGAAAGGCTGATAGCCAGAAACCGGTCCTATGATGCTTAATTCCAGTCCAGGGAAGACATGGCTTGGCAGTTCGGTCTAGACTGTTCCCATGAGGCACAGGGTCAAGACTGATTTGCATATGGCCATGTCTGAACTGGGGTGACTTGGTGAGCCAAATAACGATGGATTAAACCCAGATCTGTGAAGGGGGGTGAATGTTTTGTCATTGTGCAACATGCCGCCCATCATCTTGTGTGTTTTGCTGTTCACCCTATGTGGGAAGGGTATGCCCAGACTTGGGCCTCGTGCTCACTAAACCATTGGAGTCAAGCTATCCTGGCTGATGAAGGCTGATAGCCAGTAACCAGTCTTAGGACACTTGATTCCGGTCCAGGGAAGACATGGCTTGGCAGTTCGGTCTGCACTGTTCCCATGAGGCACAGGGTCAAGACTGATTTGCATCTGGCCATGTCTGAAATGGGGTGGCTTGGGGAGCAAAATAACGATGGATTAAACCCAGATCTGTGACTGGGGGTGAATGTTTGGCCATTGTGCAACATTCCGCCCATCATCTTGTGTGTTTTGCTTTTCACCCTGTGTGGGAAGGGTATGCCCAGACGTGGGTACCTTGCTCACTAAGCCACTGGAGTCAAGCTATCCTGGCTGATGAAGGCTGATAGCCGGAAACCGGTACTAGGATGCTTGGTTCCGGTCCAGGGAAGACATGGCTTGGCAATTCGGTCTGGACTGTTCTCATGAGGCACAGGGTCAAGACTGATTTGCATATGGCCATGTCTGAACTGGGGTGGCTTGGTGAGCAAAATAACGATGGATTAAACCCAGATCTGTGACTGGGGGTTAATGTTTTGCCATTGTGCAACATTTGTAAAATCTAGAAACTGCAGATTTAAATATCTGACTTTTCTTCCTTTACTTTTCTGAAACTGAGGGCAGGTATTCTTAAAGAACATACTGCAATGTTTTGTATTACAATTATTTTCAAAAAACAAGTGCACCCACACATACACACATATCTAAGTATGCCACCATCTTACCCTTTAGCTCTATGAGTTGCAAAAAGTCTGCCAAGGTAGCCTTGTTATTGCTTTGTTTGGTTGTTAATGTGTAATCTCCAAAAGCTAATTTACTCAGCTTCCATAGCCCTTCTTTGGTAAATGTGGCTGAGAATGTGGGTATAAACTGTCAATCACAGCACATACTCTGTGGAATGTGCAGTTAACACAAGGAATGCAGAGGCAAAGCAAAAGAAAAAATTACAGCCTTAATGCGGCTAGTAATCAATAATCTGAAATGCTTCCGCTTTTAAATAATGCTTACTTATTTTAACATATATATATTAATTCTGCTGTGCATGTGGCAGGATCTGTGGTCAATAAATAAGATGAATATCAACATTAATTAAATACTTTGCCACAGTCATGATTCAGCATAAAATTATTTTAACAAAATGTCAAACATATTGTGTGGAACTCAATCCGTTGTTGCATGTTTATCAATGGTATTCGTGCTTGCCCTTCAGCAAATGAAGGCAATTATGAACCATAGTAAACAAATATGTCATTGTGCTCACTTGTTCTGTCTTTTGCAAGGCATATTGTGGCTTACCAAAACTGTAGAGGGGCTTGGAGCCTGCCCACTGCTTACCATTGGTTGACTTTCCTGTCCCTCTAATTTGTCTGCTTCTTATTTGTGTCCCAGCTTGTCAATCTTGTGTTTGTTGGAGCATAGCCTCATCATTTGTTTGATTGTTTGGCATTTCTGCTTCCACTGCTTGCTTTGCAAGCATTATCTTTTTCTTTTATATGAAGCAGTCTATGAGAGTGCAGGTGTTTTTGAGGTATCTGCCTCAAGCACAGCTCTTTCGCTGAACTCGTGTTTCTTTCTGTAGCCCGAGTGCGTCTCTCCGTTGTGCACACCTATGTGCATCTCACTATTGCCTTCCCACGCCCCCTCTGTTATGCTTCATACAACCTCGCTCTCCCTTTCTCTCTAAGTTATTCATTGCCCCACCACTTATGCCCTCCATGCTGATTTCCCTCTTCCGCTGGACTTGCCTCCCCATAACTCCCTTTCCCATATTGCTTACGCTTCCCTCCGACCCCCACGGTGTTGCTCTTTTCCACACTTTCCGTCCACACCTGTGTTGCTTCTGCTCTCCCATTGCTTCTGTTCCTTCTCGTTGCTTTAAAAAAACACTATTTAACACCCTAATAATAATAAAGAAAAATGCACACAACGAATATTATTCGTATGGTTGCCAGCTTCTCAAAGATCCTATTAATAATTTCCAATCTCATAAATGCAGTATTACTCATGTGCCACCACATTTTAAACAATCATTGTGGCAACAATGACCAGACAGTAGGAACATTCACCAGAATCAAACATATTGAGGGGGTGAACTACCCAACTCACACCCAGACGGAAAGTTAGTTTTGTGTTTCATCTGACACCTTTCTAGCTACAACTCTCGCGTACAGCCATAGAGAAACAAATTGCTATAAATATCCTGGGGAGACCAGAAGTATCATAAGCTTGTGGGCAAACTGTCCATCTGCCATTTTGGCAGAAATGTCATCATGATTACAATATTGCCGAAATTTAGGGTGCTGCCAAGTTAGTGGACGTTTCTCCACCAAAGTGGGTGTATCTGTCATGGAAGCAACGTCTTTGAGGGTGGTAAATAAAAGTAAACAATCCTTCAATGTTTGTCAGTGATGGTGGAAATATCACCAGTACACACGGACCCTCGCAATGTCTCTCAAACTATGAATACACTGCCAGCGCAGACAGAGCAGCATCGCTAACTTACCTTTTAAAGAAGGTCCATGTCCATTTTCATGGTGGACGTTCATAGAGATAACGCTGCCAGATATATTTGCACTCTAACTAGACTGGTTGGCTTTTCTGTCATAATTTCTGACAAAGTCAACTTTGGCACATCAGAGAGCAAAGAGTAGGGCAGTTATGTATACCACTGGCGATGAGGACAGTGAAAGCTGCTGTATAAATTGAATTCTACGTCAGCACCCTCATCAAATGCAAACTGTTAGTTTCCAGGCAGTGCTCATTAAATACTGTAAAATATATACCATTAAATAACAACCCTAAGCAAACTTGTCAGCTTGAGGGTGAGAGATGCATTCTCCACAGCGAGAAGGAGACCTAGTGCCCTGAAGCTATGAAGGAGCTGTAGGCAGAGGTTTGTGCATGCATTCTTGATACAGAATGTGGATGCCAGCCTTCCTCTTATTCTTCCATCTCCTCTGCAGGTGCAGTGTCACAGACGACGAACCAAAGACCCTTTGCTTCTGTCAGGGTTTAAGCCGAAAATATATTCTACATGAGTAAGTTTCCTCCTCAATCCGGTTGAAGCCTGCATTCTTCTCAAATAATGTTCCGTATTCCCGAGATTCAGAAAGCAAGCACCTTCTCAGCACCTTCTCTTTTTTAGCCCCTAGCTGCTGAAATCCTCTACCCTTTTCTCTGTAGGTCGACCACAATCGTTTGGGCTTCTAGAAACATTTGTAAGCATTCATTTTTTCACACCTCAGCCTTCTGGTATATTTTTATCTGTGTTTGTTCTAATACTTTTTTTTTTTAAGCGCCAGGACAGATCTAGGTGTATTGTGACTATAGCTTTATATCATCATCACCACCAGCCTTTCTAAATTCCTTTTCCTCACTGTCACTCCACCTCCTCCTCCTCACGCCACCCCTCCATATCCTCCTGTGCTCACTTATTTAGGAATCGGTTTTACTAAAGCTGCTCAGAAGGTGGTGGTAAATGACTTGAAAAAGCATGAAACTGAGTGGAGCCTGAGTGCTGTTTCTGCTGCTACAAACCCTAATAATATTTCTTTACCTACTCTTTTACATACACAGCGCGAACACATAACTTTAAGATACACATTTATCATAAATACTTTCAATTAATACAAAGAGCAGTCTTTAAAATGTGGTGCTTTCTGAAATCCTCCTCCATTTAAACCCACAGGTGAATTTCCTCCATTATAGGACTCGTTTTATGGGAATGAAGCTGCAGGATCGTACTACGAATCAACACGCTCAGAAATGTCGGAGTGACTTACCATCGGATGGCTGTTCCCGCGTTGTCTGAACTGAAAGAACTGAAAGATAAAACGCATATAGTTTATATGAGTGCAGGGGCTGTGCAACGTCATAGACGCGGACGCGGCGCGGGCGCTGCTTACGTTTCATGAGGAGCAGAGGAATGATTAAAGCGGGAACCATCTCGGACCGACAGGGCGGGCGCGTGCGAGGACTGGTGTGGCGGGCGCGTGCCTTGACCGGTGAGACGTGCGGCGGGCGCGTGAAGGACCAGATTGCGGTGGCAGGAAGGGATGAGTGTGCCTATGTTCCTCTTTCAGGAGGAAGTGAACTAAGAGTGGCACGAGCTGCAACAGTTAGAATGTTCGTTTGAGACTTATAAAGGAAACGACTCGAGCTACATTTTTTTCAATCCCTGGACGTTTTAATATATAGAACGTGACCTTGCAATGACTATGACATACCGAAGACCGGCCTTCACAAAACTTTCATTGGTCAGTTGATGCATACACTCTATTTTGCACTTGGTAGGAGGTGCATGTCAGACCAAACTAAGACGTCACCAGTGCCCTCTTTGTATTAAAGAAATGCTGGTTACAGGCTACATTACAACCCCTTCTGGTGGCTCTTCCACGATTTTATTGTGGAGACATTGACAGTACAGCATCGACCACGCTATTCGAAAAAATATACTCTACTGCACATAGCCCCAGATGTGGATTCTGAAGGCAGAAAGTGTAATTGATTAGACCCACCACATGGGGGTGTGAGGCATTGGATGGGGTGCCGCTCACTGCGTGTGGATTTCTTGCCTGTGATTCCTGCTGGTTGAGTGCAGGGGACGACGTGGGATTTCCTGGATATTACCAACGCTTCCTGCCTTGTGTGCTTTGTGAAAGGGGGAGAGCTCCTTCAGTACTTTGGACGCCGAGGGACGGCGAGGTCCAGCAGGCTCTCGGTCACCCAGCTGCTGCATCTTCCCTCGGTGTTCCCGCCCCCCGCCCGGACACTTAAAATACTTTTCGCGGCTGCGTGTGGATTTCTTGCCTGTGATTCCTGCTGGTTGAGTGCAGGGGACGACATGGGATTTCCTGGATATTACCAGCGCTTCCTGCCTTGTGTGCTTTGTGAAAGGGGGAGAGCTCCTTCAGTACTTTGGACGCCGAGGGACTGCGAGGTCCAGCAGGCTCTCGGTCACCCAGCTGCTGCCTCTTCCCTCGGTGTTCCCGCCTCCCGCCTGTAGTGATATAAACTCGCTCTTAATCCCGCGTCGCGGGACGCGCGCGGGACTCGGCCCGGGGCTAAGCCCGGGCAAAGGGGCGGGCCGTTTGAGGCTGTTAGAGAATGGTAGTGACCGGACGGGGCCATCCCCCTAACGATTCGCTTTCCAGGTTACCTTTACCCCCTCGCCTGGCTACTTAGAAGCTCGGACCTAACACAATGGCCTCTAGAGAAACAAGAAGCAAGGCTGCTTCTATGGTCTCAGGTACTTTGGACAATTTTCTTGCTAAGGCAAATACAGTGGTAAATAAGGGGCTCATAGTGTTGGAAAAGCAAATTGCCGAAGGTATAGAAAGCTCGCATTTGGCTTTACCGGGGTCATCATCTAATGTCAGATCATCACTACTGCTCGATGCAACGCACCTATCACTTATGGATAGCATTGACCAAACCATAGAGTCTGTCCTACAACAGCTAAGGACACCATCTAACTCTCATAGGGACAGAGACAGAGACTCAGTACACATCACTGATGAGGTGGAATCCTCCCCCACTGTAGAGTTAATTCCACCCAGGGTCCTGGGGGACGGTTCTACATTAATAGAACATATGGGTCATAGAGAAGATGCTGCCCCGAAAAGGAAAAGATCCAGGAAGTCTAAAGGTGCTAAAAGGGCCAAAGTTGAAGATAGCTTGGACGCCCCCGGAACATCCACCATGGGGAACGCCACGGAAACGGCGAGCCCTCCACCCCTCACCTCCAATTCTATACCAACGCATACCGGCCCATTAATTTTTGAAGGGCCTCTTTCTAACATCTCAGAGCATATCATCTGCTCACTTACTGGTATCTTCAAAAGCCTTTTGGATCCTCTCCCTCTCAAACTAGACTCTATTGAGGCTAGACTTCTAGCTATAGAAAGATTAAGTGGTAGCGGTGGCGATCAACAAGGGCCACAAGTAAGTACACATGGAGCTCATGGGGCTAATGCTGGGACTGCGGCTCCTATTTTACCAATAGCTCCTTCCCGGGAGAATACCACCAGAGTCCCCCCGCCACAACCTGCCCCTGTACCCCTTCCTAGGCAACTGCCACCGGTACCAACTGCCAGGAGGTCGAAGCCGCTTGCTTCGGCCAGTTCATCTGGACAGGAGAGACCATCTAATGAAACAGCTAACTGCCCAATCCGGCCAGCTGGTTCTTTCAACTGGCGAAAAGCAGTTAACCTGCCCCCTGAGGCGGCAGCCTACACTGTGATTCTGATAGGGGTACCAGAGCTTTCCAGTAACGTGGTGGAATCCTATGATTCCCTACGCAATAAAGTTATTAGCTGGTTAAATGTTCAAAGACCCTTACTCCCTAATATAAGAGGAGAAGTACTTATGGTTAGAAGGGTTCCATGGGTTGGGTACACTGCCAAGAAAAGTGTGGGGGATTGTATAATTGTAAGCTTTAATAGTCCACAGGTAGCCACCTACATTTGTAATTGGCTTGGGAGCTCAGGTAACACATCCATAGAATTGGCCCCTCTGTCGTATTTTTATCCTAATGTACGTGACTTGTCTATGAGGAGGGACGATGGCTGGACAAGGGTGGGTTTTGCTGTCGATGGGTCAAGATACAGGCCCACCCGCAATGGCACCCCCGTTCATGGGAACTATGTACACCCCAACAGATTCAGTTGCCTTGATCAGGTTGACTGACTCCAGCGGGGTGCATCTTCTGGGCACTTCCAAAGTACCTTTGGGGAAACTGCGGGACAGGGGACAGGGAAAGGTACAATTGATACCATCATTCGAGAATCTGACGCATCCCCCTGGGAGAGCTTAATTCCTATTAGCTCCCGGGGTCAAGTAAATAACTTATTTCCGAGCCCACCTGGCCCTACTTTAACACCCGCAGTTCCACCTGACCCTAATTTAACACCCGCAGGTCCACCTACCTTGGAAACAACACTGCAAGGGCCCGATGTTGCACCGTTGGACACCGCACCCGAGATAACCGGGGAGTTGGGACCAAAACTTCCAGCTGGAACCTTGAAGGTCCTCTCCTGGAATGTGGCGGGTATTGCCAATAAATTAGATACGAATGACTGGGGTTCCTTAGTAGGCAGCTGTGACATCTGTCTTTTCCAAGAGACCTGGGCCAGGGAACCCCTGTGTAGAGCAGGTTATGCAGTCTTTGAAATTAAAGCCAAGTGGAGTGGTAAAGGGAGGCCCTCAGGTGGTTTGGCGGTCTGGGTGGCCAGTCATATTGGGTGTAATGCGGAGAATGTACCTACTTTCTCGCAGGACATACAATGTGTTCTACTCAAATGGCCCAATGCCTTCAATCTGGCAATCATTAATGTCGCCCAGTCAGTGCGTCCATGGAATCACCTACACTCGACGATCTCTCGTCATTCCTGGGTCAACTCCCCATCGACTGTAAGATAGTGATGGGCGGAGATTTTAATTGTCACATTGAACCCTTGGAAGGTCTGAAGGAGGGCGCCCTAACTGCTGAAGATGATTACTGGGGTGTCCCGCCATGTCAATCACCCCATCCCAAATCTTGGTCCCCACTTGCAGTGCAAATTATGTCCCTGACATTAAACTTTGCGTTAAGGGCTTGCAATGGGCGTACCCCTTCTGACACCCCTTCATCGTGTACCTTTAATAGGAAGGACCATGAATCACGGCTGGACTACATTTTTGTAGACACAGGCCTGTGGTCCAAGGTACATGATTTTAGGGTAATTGAAAGAACAGACAATGATCACAACGCACTTCTACTAGACATGGTGCACCCCGCACCTGCTGCTGGGTCACTATCCGCCGATCCCAGTGAAGACCCAGGGAATCTGGTTCTTAGTTCCAACAGACGCAGGGTAAAGTGGGGGAAATTGGTAAACTCAAAAGAGAGTATAAGTAAAATTTATGATCTAGCGCTCCCCAAGCTAAATGAAATGGACGTACTAATCAACCAGCCTAGACCCCCAGATTTTAACGAGCAACTAGCCCAAATCCATGTAGACTTAGTGGGAACCCTTGGAGAGGTTTTCTACCCGGTGGTAGTGCCTAGGAAGAACAAGATTCGAACCTCAACTTGGTACAATTCTTCTTGTAAAAAGATCAAGACAGAGCTAATAGCCACAATAAAAGCAGGTACTGATAAGGGTAAGGTAGTAGAGCTTAGGCGGAAATACAGGGAAGCCATGGCACTAGCAAAGTCTGAATGGGACTGGAATAGATGGCAGGACCTTTCCCTAGCACTAGAAGCGAGGGATTCCAGAAAATGTTGGTCTTTGGTAAATACTGGCTCAGGAAAACCTAAAACTGCAGTGGAGCCAAACATAGCAGCTTCTGTCTGGGAAGCCCATTTTAGCAAATTGTACCAAGATACCCCCGAATTTGCTAATGCTGTGGCCTCTGATGCCCTACCCAATTCTGTAGTTGGACTAGAATTTACCCTGGGCGAGGTAGTCAGTGCAATAGAGAGACTGGCGTTGGGGAAAGCCCCGGGACTCGACAGATTGCCTGGCGATCTTTTTAGACACTATCCAGAGATCTGGGGCCCGTACCTCCTCATTCTCTTTAATTCCATCGCGGGAGGTATGGAGATCCCCTGTACTTGGCTGGGGGCAGAGATAGTACCTATTTTTAAAAAGGGCTCTCCTCTGCTCCCAGCCAACTACAGGCCGATCAGCCTTATAGATGTCCCCCAAAAACTATTTTCTCGCCTTCTCCTGGACCACCTTCTAGACTGGATGGAGGAAAATGAAATTCTGAGTCCCCTCCAGGCGGGCTTCAGGAAAAACACGTCCACCATGGATCAGATTTTCCGCCTTGTTCTCCTCTATTGGAAAACTGTGAGGATCGAGGGGGGGAGGCTGTACATGGTGTTCGTGGACCTGAGGTCCGCCTTTGACTCATGCCATAATTAGGCTCCATGACAGAACTTTGCTCAGGTTAGGTGTGGGAAGGATGGAGCGTTGTCATCTAGGTTCCCAGTTCTTAGAGGGGTAAGACAGGGTTGCGTTTTGGCGCCAACCCTGTTTTGCCTTTTCGTTAACAGTGTCATATCCCATCTCGACAATGTTAGGGACAATGACGCTCCCCTGCTGGCAGGAAGGAGGATACCGGCTATCATGTTTGCCGACGATACCCTCCTGCTTTCCAAATCCCCAATGGGGATCCAACGGATATTAGATGGGTTTGGTCTTTTCTGTAGACAACATGGGCTAGAGATCAACACAGAAAAGACCAAATTTATGATATTCAACCCCTCTTCTAAAACCAGACCTAATCCAACACCGGGTTCAGCAAGACTGGAAAGGGTAAAAACGTTCCAGTACCTGGGGGTTACCCTACATGAGAACTTATCTTGGGACCCCCAGATAGCCAGATCCCGGCTAAAGTTGTCCCAATTGTCGGGGGCTATTTTGAAGGTTGCAAACACTTCTACCTTCAAACCTATTAGCCCAGCAGTAGAGATGTATAAAACCCAAGCCAAAGCGGCCGCATCCTATGGTAGTGAGCTCTGGGGGTATAAAGCTGGGACAGAACTTGTCAGAGTAGAAAACAACTTCCTCAGACATCTCCTGGCCCTCCCCCGTGGCACACCTCTGCTTCCTTTAAGACTAGATGTGGGCCTCCCCCCGATAGGCGAGGATCTGGAACTAAAACCGCTAAGATTTTGGCACAGGCTCTGGACCACCGGTGAGCTTGTACATTACAGGCAAGACCGTATCCATGTAATGAATTTGAACCAGCGTGACAGAATCCAGTGGTTGGCCTTTATAAAGAGAGAACTGTACCGTCTGAGACTCCCCGAGCTGTGGGAGCTTCCTGAACAAGTCTGCCAAAGGGTCCCTCGCAAAAGACTGGTCGAAATATACAAGGAGAAAAGACTAGTTTCTCTGGTGTGTGCACCCAATAATGGCATTTTAACTGATCAATTTCTGGATTCCAAAAATTCCTATCAATTCGAAGGTTTTATGGACATTATTTTCCCCATTTTAGCTAGAAAATTGTTTATCCAATGGAGGTTAGGCACCCTGCCGATCAAAACCTTTACTTGTAAATGGACAATGAGGGATGATAAGATCTGTCCAGGGTGCAGTAAACATGATGAGGAGGAAATTCATGTTCTGTTTTTCTGCCCAGCCTACAATAGACCAAGGAAACATTGGCTAGCACCATTATTTAGGAACTTGGGCATAAGGAGCCATTTATACTCGTACAGAATACTGAAAACAAGTACCCTGCCTCACATAGTCTTTGAAGTTGCCAAGTTTATAATGGCTATGTGGCAGATAAGAAGTAAATTAGTAAAAGACTGAACATTGATATGAACTGTAATGTTTACTCCCACTTATGACCAGACTCTCCAAGGAAATGAATTCTTATGAAATGTACATTGGCATGTTTTTATTGTAAGTGGATCTTTTTTTAATGTTGAAAGTTTCATTGTATCTTTTATGGTCTGAAAGGCCGAAATAAAGAATTTTTGGATTGGATTGGCATTGGATGGCCAACTGCACAGAGACACTCCATGATTTTATTCGGCAGTCTTTAGCGTTTTCTGTAACTCCCAGAGTTAGCAAATGTGCTAGAGACATCCCTTTTGTTGGTAATGCTGTATTCTAGTAGGTCTGAGTCCAGTGTACAGAATTGTGAGTGTGAGGTTCAGGTGCTACATTTCTTTCTGGCCCTGGTTTAATCGCACCTAAAATCAGTGCGCTGTCGCTTGGGAGAGATATTGTTTACTACAAGGGGATTGGAGCCCCCCATTGCTTGCCATTCATTGGCTTCATTGTCACTCTTATTTGTTACTGTCTAATTGTCCAGCGCATGCCACTTTCACTTCCTATTTTTTTCGTGTAGAGCATGGACCATGTACTGAAGGAATAGAATTTAATATGCATGATTAATTAAACCCGTTGCATACATTAAAACATATTATAAAAAAACATCTGTTCATATATATTTAAAAATGCTGTTAAAAAGTCCATATATTTAATTTTCAGTTACTCATTAAAAAAAAGAGAAATAAGGAGGAGGGGGAATAGGCAAATTCTAGGGGCAAGATGGTGGATGCGACAGCATCCGTGTGGGCAGTATTTCCGCTCCTCGCTGGTGTTCTGTCCTCATCTCACTCTGCATCTGCTGAGTTGGAGCTGATTACTCACAAAGTTTAAAAAATGAGGCTATTCTGCCTGGGCCGAGGATACCTAGAATATCACGAGGTTCTCTGCGCCCGGAATGCTCTTTCACCTTCGCCTGCATCAGCACTGTCGGCGTCTGCTTCTTGCCGTTTGGCGTTCTCCCGCTGGGCGCTGCAGGGAGGATTGTCCTGCTGGCTCCCGCTCCGATCAATCGACCCCCCCAGGAGGCGCCGTCACAGCAGAGAGAATAGAGAGAACCTACTATACGGAAACACCGGCGGAGGTACAGGGCTCCGCTTTTGTTCCTTCGATGGCTCCTGAGAATCCAAACGCGACTTTACTAGCGAAGGGGAAGCCGAAAGACTTGCGCTACAATGGCCGCAATGGAAGGCACACAGTCACAGGGCTCAGGTGAGACGCAGAATTCTGCATTGAATCTTATTGCTGAAAATGTAACTGTGATGGATAACTCTGGGGAAACTCCGGCAGTTCTTTCTCCAACTACTGCAGTGAATTCTGGGACTTGTAGGACTGGGGCCATCCCTAAGATACCGGGTATGTTTAACAAAAAGCGGAATATTAATGTGAATTCTGTGAAGTCTTCTTCCGGAAGGGCATACTACCACAGGCTCACATCATCTTATTTCTGCTTCTAGTTTCACATTGAGCTCAAATTTAAATTTGGATGCCCTGGCAACGCATAAAGATCCTAATTTAGACACTGATTCGAGTGATTCGGCTGGCAATTTTTATTCTATGTCTGATATGTCTAATGCTTTGGACTCAGAAAGTATAGAGGGGGAATGGCGAGACGATGTGAGTGAAGTCAGTATCTCTAGCGCAGCCCATCTGGAGGAAGGAGGAAATATAGATGGAGAGACTGACTCAAGGAGGCTGGAGTGGGGCATAGTGGAAGATTCAGTCCGTAAAAATGTTAAAGCTTTAGCTATTGGGGCCAGTCCCGCTCATTTACAGATAGATGAAGGAGGAGCTGCTACACAAGGAACCCCCGATTTAACCTCTATGGTGCAAGCTGAATTAGATCTGGGGGGAAGAATCAAAGACCGGAAATGACATTAAATACCATCTATCAAGTTATACTACAACATTGGGAAGAGACCAAAGCCGAGAATTTACGGACACAGGGAGCAGTCCGAAGGCTTCAAAACAATGTTCGGAGAGTAGTTAAGACCTGCACTGAAATAGTGGCCAGAGTAGGAGAAGCAGAAGAAAGAATTTCCGCAATGGAAGATGAGCAAAATCAACAAAAAACTAAGATCGCCTCACTAGAGGTATTGCGCGATGATGTAAACTGGAAGCTTGTGGACTTGGAAAATCGGTCCAGGCAGAACAACCTACGTGTTTTGGGCATTCCAGAAGGAAGTGATGGGTCTAATATCAGGGAGTTTGTTGTCCAATTATTTACAGAAGCTTTCCCTGAGTTAACCCAGTGGCAGTGGGATACGGAGTTACAAAGAGCTCATCGTTTTCCGTTTCGCCAAAAGAATGTAAATGGGGCAGGGAGTGGAAAACCGAGAGCTATCTTAATCTGTCTCAACAATTTTTTGGCTCGGGAGGAGCTCTATGATTTGGCCAGACCGGACAGAAAGCGGAAGGCGAAGGGTTTGGAATTTTTCGTCCGTCCTGATTATTGTCATTCCACTGTACAATTACGCTGGCAATTTCGTCAACTCATACCATCCTTCCAGGCTAAGGGAGCTCAAGCATTTCTGTTAAATCCGTTGAAACTGAAGATAATTCACAAAGAGAGAACTAATTTTCTGACTTCTGAGAAAGCAGCAAAGGAATTTCTGATGTCAATTTAGGAATTTGGCTACAATTTTTTCTTTCTTTTTTTCTAGTGAACTCTGAATCAAGGGGGGGTGAAAAAAAAGGGAGGGGGAAAATGCTTCGTCTTTTCTTCTTGTGATTGTAAAATCCAGTTTTGTTGTCTTTCTCCTCAGGGGGTCTTTTTTCTTGTATGTTTTGTTTTCTAATTTTTGCTCTCTCAGTTTAGCCAGGGCAGATATGGAGAATGATGGGGGGGAACAGGGGGTCAGCAAGACGCACTACGTCTCTCATTCCATCGCAAATGGGGGCTTTCCAGCCTCTAAGCCCTTTTTGGGTTGGGTGGTTCCGGGTGGGTTGGGTGGGGGGCCAGGGCGGCACTGGTGGTGGGAGGGGTGGAAGGGTGTTGGGGCAAGTGAGAACTGAATGGAATTTACTAACGTAAATAATTGGTCTAACATTTTGAGTTAAGGCTTGTGCCAATTGGCTGTGTTTTTTGTGGTGAAAACGTTGGTATTTTTTGTGCTCAGGGATGAGAAGACTGTTATAATGGGTCTGTCATGTAGTATCCTCTTTAAGAAATGGGTATGGGGAGAGTAAGAATTTGCTCATGGAATATCTGCGGATTGAATAATAGGAGGAAAAGAGGGATAGCAGCACAGATTCTTTTTGATATGAAGATTGATATACTCTGCTTACAATCAATCAATCAATCAATCAAGGAATTTGTAGAGCGCGCTACTCACCCATAAGGATCTCAAGGCGCTGAGGGGGGGTTGCTACTGCTCGAACAACCAGGTCTTGAGTTGCTTCCTGAAGGCAAGATGGTCCTGTGTCAGCCGAAGGTGGGTGGGGAGGAAGTTCCATGTCTTGGCTGCCAGGTAGGAGAAGGATCTTCCTCCGGCGTTGGTTTTTCGAATACTTGGGACGGTGGCGAGGGCGAAGCTGGCGGAGCGGAGCTGGCGGGTAGGTGTGTAGAATGCGAGGCGGTTGTTGAGGTATCTGGGGCCCGCGTCGTGGATTGCCTTGTGTGCGTGGGTGAGGAGTCGGAATGTGATTCTCTTGCTGATGGGAAGCCGGTGCAGGTTCTTCAGATGGGCAGAGATGTGGCTGTGGCAGGGGATGTCCAAGATGAGTCTTGCCGAGGCGTTCTGGATGCGCTGTAGTCTTTTCTGGAGCTTGGCTGTGGTTCCCGGCGAAGAGGGTGTTTCCGTAGTCTAGGCGGCTGGTGACGAGGGCCTGGGTGACCGCCTTCCTGGTTGCAGTGGGGATCCATCGGAAGATTTTTTGGAGCATGCACAGGGTGTTGAAACAGGACGATGAGACGGCGTTGACTTGCTTGGTCATCGTGAGGGAAGAGTTGAGGTTCTGTCATTCTCGAGTCTGACTCCATTTTGTTCTGTACCACCATTTTGTGTTGCCCTCACGTAGGCCTCTGAAGGTAGCCTGGCGAATAAAGTGGCCTGGCCTTCTTAGTTCATGTATACATTAACTAAGGTTTCTTTTTGACTCTGAAATGAACTGTAAGAAACTGACCTCTTCACCTGAAACTGACCTCGCAAAGCCAATTTCCCTGATCAATCTTTGTCTGAGATTGCCAATCAATGTTCAGGACATCGTTAACTTTTAGTTTCCTTGCACATGCCTTATCTTGTTCATGATCTGTTACTGTTTCTTTTTATATTTCTTCATTACATGGGTTATGCTTTCAATTATAGGTTTGTCCGGCTTTTGGAGGTTGAATTTGGGACATTCTTAATGATTATCTTTTGGGTTGGGATACTGTACATGTAATCATGCCATGCCCTGCAGTGCCATCTAAATCAGATTAACCTTTGTGAACTATGTAATTATAATGTTTTGCCGATATCCTGCTAAAACCCCAAAGGCTACTCACCTGCTGACCCTCCAGATTTTCCATTTGTTTAGGAATGTAATAAAAAGTTAACTGATACAACTCCCTTACATGCCTGCTGCAAGATAAAGAGTATATAATATGTGAAGTGAAACCATTCGGGCAGACTGCCTCATTCAGTTGCTACGGCGTCTGTGTGACGTAGTCTCACTCATTTGAGTTTAATAAAGATGTTATTTTATATTCCAGCTTCTGTGTCAACTTCTTTGTATTAGTGGAACCCCTGAGAAGTGGATTTTTGATTTCTACAAATGGCGCGGCCTACGCGGGCCTCATCAGAGAAGTGGCTATCTGAGGGAGTGATCTTGTCAGAAGACAGAAATCTACTGAGGAGGACAGGACAGGACTCTACTAAGGAGGTACTCTGTGCACGGAGGTTCTGGGGATTCTTTGTCTCTGCAGCCCAGTATATTTCTGATCTTCCTGATTTTGATCCTCCACATGATGTCACTCCTGACTGAGAACCTTTTTGGCGTGAGTATTTTAAAAAAAGACCGTTAGGTCATTTAGAACTTGGCAGTTAGAATTTGGACAACCATTTGTTTGGTATAGCTTTGAAATTTTGGAATTTGTGTTGGCCAACTTTGGATTTGGATAGGTTTGTATATGTGAAATGCAATTTGTGTAGGCAGGTAATGAGAAGATTTTTCTCTATCTGATTTTGTTGAACGATGCACCTACGAAGAGTACTTTAAGCACTACTTTGGGTATAATATTGTATATTCTGCAATATTTTTGGCATGCCTGTTTTCAAGCTCACATCAAAGAATGTGTTGCTTTTTTGGAAGGTACCATAGTGAGATGTGAATTAAAATTAGCTAGCTCCCCTAGAGGGAATACCTGAATAGGTTTGGGTATAAAAACATATTTCTTCCTTGGTGATTTTGTATCCCCAGGGAATTAAAATATGGACATAATACATATAAGAATCCTTTGTTCTGTGCAATTTTGTGAATGGATATATGCAGAGCGATTTTTTTTGGGTGCTCTGCCAGCAAAAACTAGTGAATTGAGTGTATTTCGGCTTCTTGGACATACAGCAGTCTGTTGCACTGTTTTTTGCAGTCTTTTGGAACAATATTGAGAAGCGTTTCTTGTAAATATGACTTACAACTAGTATTTACAAATGGTTTGGTTTAAGTACAGTCTGTGGGCTGTCCTTTGTTTCAGTCCTATATGTTGATCTGTGGGTTAAATGTGTGTTTAAATGTCTATGTGGTTTTTCCCATTAGTGTTACTTCTGTAATTGAATAGCGATGGCGCAATTTATGAAACAAATGGCTAAAGCGCTGTATTGTGTGTCCTGAGTGTTTGAACCCTTTCTGTTTATGTCTGAAATGAGCTCAATGTGTGTTTGTGTTTTTTTTAATGTTTTTCAGTCTGTTAAGTAAAATGTCAGATTAATTAATATTAAGTAGAAATTAAATAAAAATCCAGCAATTTACCATGTGATATGCTAAAATAGCTATATGTTGCTTTTTAATTTATAGACTAAGTAAAAACGCATATGTACAAACTGCTAAATGCTTAAAAAAATAAAATTAAAATTCACATTCACTAGGAATAAAAAGGCCTCAAAAACAAATTGTGTGTTTTGTAGAAAAACTAACTTATAGCATTTTTTTACTTACATACATTGTATTACATGTAAACAGGCAAACACTTCAGCTAAAGTGAATTTCTGCTAAATTCAAATGCATATTATTGCACACGCATTTTAAAACTTGAAATGCCTGTTTTAAGTAGGACTGCCACCGTGCTCAGGTTTCAACACTGTGAAGGGCTCTTACTGCTGTTAAGGAAGCAGATGTTGTTTTTTGAAGGCCACGAATAACATCGGAATGTTTATTTAGCCAGGACTTAGCCGTTAGTTAATCACGGTTTGAACTTTGCATTTCAGAATAGTGTTTTAAAGGGTTACAAAAATAAGATTCATTATTTTGTATCACAGGAAGACATTTCAATTGCGGTTTTCCTCTCTTTAAGTTTTTTTTGTAAGCATATTCTTGGTTCTGCTGCTAAATGATGACTGTCCTTTTAAAAAAAAGTAGCGCGGAAATCTGTCATGTTTTAAGTTAGGCTTCTGTGCTTAGGCTCATAAATGAATGCGTCTAAAAATGATAGGCAAAGGATGCAGCTTGCTTTTATACGTGGGATTATCAAAAATGATTGGGTTTAGTAAAAATAATTATTAATTATGAAAAATAATTATTAAAAATAAGTGCTTCTAAATTTGTTTAATATTTATAAAGCCTAATACTCATACTATGACCTCCTAGCATTAAAATTTAATTTAAGTTGTGTTTTACTGCATAATCAGGACATTTGCATGTGGGATTTTACTTGGCGCAGGCGTAAAAACTCATTTTTCCAAGGAATTACATGAGATATGTCTAATGTCCAATCTTTGCAATCTGTAAAGAACATTCTGAGGATGATTAATAAGTAATGCAATTGTAGGATCTTTATTTTTAAGTGCCCCAGAGATCAAAGTCGAAATTGAATAAAATAGACTTTTAAACAGCATTCTTGCCATTTACAATAGCTTTAAAGTGTCTCAGGCTTCAGTAAATGTATACATTTGCGAATAATACAAACTTGCAGGTTGTTACCATTTGATGTTGCTTTTCATAGCTCAGTGAGCCAATGTGCCTGGTGCAGAGGTTTGTGTTTAATATCAGGGTTGAAGGTTCTAACTTTAGCTGTGCCTACTGAGACGTTCATCCATTTAATGTTGATGAAATGAGTACCATTGCATAGGGTGGTATGTTATTATGTTCTGCGAATTATTCAAGTAAATATTTTAATAATCTAAGAATAAATATATTTTAGCTCCTAAAAGAAGTCATTTATATAACATGTGTTTTTCAATAGGGTTGATTATTGCAGGTTAGAAAGAGTTAGGAAGGCTGTTTGTCTTTGTCAGCGTCGGAGTGAGGGAAAAGAGAGGGGGGCTGAGGAGCGCGGAGCGCGCCAGGCAGATTTTGACCTTAAGGTCAGTGAGATGGGGGTTTAGAAGTAAGTGAAAACAGATGGAGAAATCACTGCTTGGAAAAGCTTCTCTGACAAACAGAAATTAAAGCTTGCACATTGCGAGGCTTTCACGTTGACATCTGCAGCCTATTACATTAGGGCTTTGAGAGAGAAGTGCATTCCTGACCAGCCTTGCAGAAAAAAAATTGCAGGCCCGTAAAAGGGGGTTGGCGCACGGGACACGCAGAGTGTCTGTGAAAGAGTTTTATTTTTGGACAGTCAAAATTAAGGTTGTTTAGCATGTTTGCAAAAAGATGGTTGGTTACAGATGATATTTTGTGTGTCATGTGCAGTATCAGCAGTATGTTGAAAAAGCATGTGTTTTTTTATTATGACTTCTTTGAAAAGAAATGTTTGTGTATTTTTTTCATGATTTTGCATTTTATCCTTTTATGAATTGTTCCTGCTGGTCCTGTGTGTCAGAAGCGACAGAGTAAGTTGTATTTGACAGCTGATCTCCACTGACTGGTGATCTGCTGTCAAAAGTGAGGAAAGTAAAAGAAAGTAATTTTGTTGTAATTTTAAGCCTGACAAATTAAGCAGGCCAGAATATTGGGTTTTGGGCTGCAGGTTCACAGTGCATAAAGTGCATGCAATGGTGTTGTGTGTCACCGCTTATTTACATATGCTATTGTACTTTGTCTATGTTTTTTGTGCTTGATATACAGCGCGTATATCTGATGGCTTGGCATGTGTGTGTTTTTTATCTTATACATGTTTTTGTTTTATGTTGTTGCTTTTGATACTATTACAAGTTCCCCTATGTTGTGAAGGGATTTTTCATGACGATGCATATCGCTGCACAACAGTTGGGTAACTTTCCGCTGATACTAAATTTCACAGATATGATTTTTCATGCTGTGAACAAGACAGACAACACTTCACCAGTGTATGTCAAATTTGGCAATATTATATTTAAGAAAAATAAAAGAGATATACAGGATCAAATTGTGTCACCTGCAGTTAGCTATGACTGCCGTTTCCCTCAAGGAACAGGCAGCCCTAGATTTATATGTCCTTGATTGGTTCTAAGGATGAAATTATAGATTTGTGGCTCTTGCTAAAGGTGACCTAAACTTTTCATTTTTTTCCCTTGAAGAAGGAACTGGACCATTAGCTGAGATTACCGTATATGGTGTAGGGGCCAGAGGTAGAGTTAACATTTGTGTACTATTGTGACTTTTGTGTATCACGCATACTCTTGTTATTATGTCACAAACTTGACTATTACTCGAGTAACTTTTTTTGTTCTTCCTGTAGATTTTTCTTTTGCCGCTTTTCCCCTGACTGATATTGCAATTTGCCTAGTTATTGGGGATTTTAGCTGTGTCCTACTCCTATTTCCCTTTTCTGTATTCCTTTCACCAGTCAACCCATTTATTATAATTGGTGTATTGATCAGGTTCACACTTCCAGACTGCAGTGATGTACCAGGGACCATCATATTATGTATAATTCCCTTTGGTATGACCAGACTGGTTTTCAAGAGTTTTCTTTAGGCCTACTTCGATGTTTTCCAGTCTGACTGTCAGGGTAGTGATAGACTGGTTAACTGACTTAATATTATAGTAAGACAAGTTTTCCATCTCAATAGGAGAGACCTTATGTTTATTATTTTTTGAATATGACAAATTCAATGCCTATTCTAATTTGGTTTTCAGTTTCTCTTTTTTTCTGCTGCTTTAATTTTTGATAGACCAGATGTGTTTTAATAATGGAAACCACAAACTGTGTGATCAATGGAACATTGATGACATCCCTTAGGCACTCAATCTGGTGTATTCTTCCTGAATTATTCACAGAGAAGTAAGTATGTTTCAACCGTTATTTATTTTCACTTCAGTAAATGGTATTCATTTCATATCCATTTGCAAAGTTTTTCCAAAAACAATCCAAATTCAAAGGTACATGTTATTGCATCCAGCTCCAATGCATTTCGGGCAACCGCCCTTCATCGGGGAGCATCTGTAATAAAGACAATATCAGGTTGTAACCCTCATACAAGAAAAATAAGCAATTTCAAAGGCGGAAGAAGGGAAAAAAGTAAGAAAGTTCCTTAACCCGGTTGGAACACCAAGGTGCTTGTCGGCGTGATGTGGTAGACTCAATAAGACTTGGCAGTAAAATAGTGACTAAACTGTGGTATATGGTAATTCCAAATATTACGGAGTGAAAAGAAGTGGCGTGTAAATAGAATGAAAGCTAAAAAATAGCGAGGCTAAAAACGGTTTATAGCAAAGTGAACTCGTATCTAGTAAACATGTATTCTAGGCAAGGGGTGACAGCGCGCTGAATTCGGTGCTCAGCATTAGCAATTACTTACAGTATTGGAAGTTTCGTGAGATTCCAGACGCCGAAAACGGCAAAGGTTTAACCGGAAGTGAGAGTCCGGGCTTCATAAACAGAAGCCGGGGAGTGTATAGGTCATGTGATCGGGAAGTATGAAACTAGAAAGAGGACTAGTGTAAACGTGAAAAAAGAAGAAAAAAGAAGAAAGGGACTAGAGTAAACGTGAAAAAAGAAAATTAAATCAGCAGAATCATGAATATTGGTTCATGTTTAAAGCAACAAATAAATAACATGAAATTACATGAATTACATAATTCAAAGTATGCGGTTAAAGATGAATATCCACAAGAGGAGTCAAATCAGAACCACGTGGCACAAAAATGTGCTGTCATTCAAAATTGCAATGAGTCTATAAATAACATGAAAACTCAATACGTTCATTTAAGCCATATGGCTTAATTGAGTTAAGTTTGTAAATCCAGTGATTCTCTGGTTGTAATAACATCCTGTTATTGTCTCTTCCCTCTGTCTTTTTAATGATTTCCAATGCCATAAACTTGAGTTGGGCTATGTTGTGGTTCATTTCCAAAAAATGTGACGCTACTGATGATTTAAAATTCTTGGTTCGGATGTTAGATTTGTGTTCATTAAGACGGGTCTTTAACTTGCGTTCCGTCTTTCCAATGTAAACCTTCCCACATGGGCATTTGAGTAAGTAAATAAGATTGTTAGAATCACATGTGGCCGTGACATTCAGGTTGATGTTATAACCTTTCATGGGATGAGTCAGTTTATTACCGGGAATTATGTTGTGACAGTTATTACAGTTGTTGCAGGGTCTGGTTCCTTTTGAAATGGAAAGCTGTTCCGTGGGTTGTTTTAAAATCTTGCCCAAGTTTTTCCCCCTGGTATGGGCAAATATAGGTCTAGCTTTAAACATGTCTTTAAAGTCTGTCTCCAACTCTAACATTGGCCAATGCTTTAGTATGATGCTTTTAAAAATCGAGCCAACGTTGGAATATTTTGATACTATAACCATCCGGTCACTCTCCTTTTTCTTGTTTGATTGTTGTAACAGATTGTGTCGATCCAGTTTATCCACCTCATTTTTCGCTTGTTCAAGTAATTCTTCTGGATAGTCTCTCTCTCTGAAACGATCTATCATTTCATCCATTCTTGTTTTTGCCAAAGTAGGATCAGAGGTGATGCGTTTGACTCTAAGTAATTGGGATTTGGGTAGGTGGTTTTTCAGCGATGTCTGGTGAAAACTGGTATAATGTAACATATTGTTACGGTCAGTTGATTTTCGAAAGATGTCAGTTGAAATTTGGTCATTTTGTAGAGTTATTCGAACATCCAAGAATGTTATGGTTTTGGAGTCTATTGTCCAGGTAAACTGGATTTGTTGATTGGCTGAATTTAGGGTCGGTAACGCTAGTTCAAGATTTTCCTGTGTGTCTTTCCAAAGTATGAATAGATCGTCCATGTAACGAACATACATTTTGAGGTGATTTTTCCACATAGGATTCGACCAGATGTTGGCCTGTTCGAATTCTCCCATAAAGATATTAGCGTATGCTGGGGCAGCGCTGTTTCCCATGCCAGTGCCCACTAGTTGCAGAAACCAATTGTCTTTGTATGTAAAATAGCTATGATATAGGGTGAAAATAACTAATTCCATCAAAAATACTTTCATGGGTTCATCCACTTCTAGTTTCAGAATAGCTTGTTCCATAGATTCTATACCTTCCTGGTGCGGAATAGAAGTATATAATGAGCTGACATCAGCGGTACATAGCCATAGTTCTTCGTTTGGGTCTATTTGAATGTCTTCAAGCTTTATCAAAAAGTCTGTGGTGTCACGAATGTAACTTGTCAAAGATTGAACAATGGGTTGGAGATGACAGTCCAAGAACTGGCCTATGGGTTGATGTATACTACCACAGGTCGATAAAATAGGTCAAATTGGTGGGTCCATAAGATCTTTATGGATCTTAGGTACTGAATATATGTTTGGGCTTCTGGGGTTGGATTTCAACAAAAAGTTCTTAGTTTTTTGGTTAATCACTCCAATTGATAATGCCTTATCAACAATTTCTTGTAGTATCCTCGTGTATTCTGTGGTAGGGTTGCCTGGAAGTTGTAAATATGTGGTCCCAAGTTCAACTTTCTAATCAGTTTGAATGTGCTAACTTCAATCTCTAGTAAATCTGTTCTGGTCGTTGGTACGAAGGAAGTGCCTTTTTGGAGTAATTTGATCTCCTGTTCAGTAAAAGTGTATTTGGATATGTTTATGACTAACTGGCGTTCGGTTTCTTCTTGTTGTCTTTTTTTGGTTGAGTTACACTCCTTGTTTGCGGTGGTCCAGTCTTTTGTTTTGCTCCTCCTGGATCGTCTGATTCTACGACCTGTTCTAAAAAATCGGTATTAAGTGAGCTAGTAGATGTACTTGGTGTTTGTTCATTTGTAACAACTGGTCGTGTTGGAGGTCCTGGTTTTCTTTGGCGGTTTGTGGTGTCGCTATCCGAGGATGAGGTTTCGGTGTTTTGGGTATAGGGGCGATTTCTTCTCTTTTGGGCATACACCTCCGCCCAGGTGTAAACCTCCCCCAATTTATAGTCCAAAGTATCACGACAAAATGTTCTCAATTTTCGGTCATTAATATCGTTGGTGTGTTTTTCAAGTTGTTGTTTTATGTCATTCATAAAGGTATCCAATTCATCCGCTGTCATGTTTTTACTGAGTTCTTCTGTGGTTTCAGATATCTCCTTTTCGAGGTCAATGAGTATGTTCGATAATTCTTCTATAATGAGAAGAATCAAATCGAGACTGCACTTGTTTAGTATAGCGTACCAACGGTCCTGGAATGATTTCGAATTTTTACACAGTGAAGGTTTTAGTGCAATTCGCAGGCCACGGGGTATGCGCTGAGTTTTGTGATATTTCACCAAGGTATTGGCGTGTAGTTTTTGGTTTATTTTGTGTTTTGACAAATATAAAAGTTGTTTTATGTTCTGTTCTTTGCTCCTGTTTGTGGAAGATTGTAGTATATCGTCTTGTATTAAAGCGTATATCCTTGTAGCTTCCTCATTTGCAAATGCAAAAGTATCTGCTCTAGCTTCCGTAGAGCGTGCAATATCCTCATATTCCATGTTGATTTGAGTTGGAGAATATTTATTCAAATATTTAAGGTTGCGTGCAGTCGGGTCATAGGGTGAAATCCAAAAATTGTAAACATAAAGTGAGTTAATCCGTGCACTGGCTGTTGATGTAGTATCAAACGAAAATTTGAACTTTGTAGGTGCTCTTAGGTGTCGCCCATCACCCTAGGGCGAGTAGTTAACAATCCACAAACTGTGATCAATGGAACATTGATGACATCCCTTAGGCACTCAATCTGGTGTATTCCTCCTGAATTATTCACAGAGAAGTAAGTACGTTTCAACCGTTATTTATTTTCACTTCAGTAAATGGTATTCATTTCATATCCATTTGCAAAGTTTTTCCAAAAACAATCCAAATTCAAAGGTACATGTTATTGCATCCAGCTCCAATGCATTTCGGGCAACCGCCCTTCATCGGGGAGCATCTGTAATAAAGACGATATCAGGTTGTAACCCTCATACAAGAAAAATAAGCAATTTCAAAGGCGGAAGAAGGGAAAAAAGTAAGAAAGTTCCTTAACCCGGTTGGAACACCAAGGTGCTTGTCGGCGTGATGTGGTAGACTCAATAAGACTTGGCAGTAAAATAGTGACTAAACTGTGATATATGGTAATTCCAGATATTTCGGAGTGAAAAGAAGTGGCGTGTAAATAGAATGAAAGCTAAAAAATAGCGAGGCTAAAAACGGTTTATAGCAAAGTGAACTCGTATCTAGTAAACATGTATTCTAGGCAAGGGGTGACAGCGCGCTGAATGCGGTGCCCAGAATTAGCAATTACTTACGGTATTGGAAGTTTCGTGAGATTCCAGATGCCGAAAACGGCAAAGGTTTAACCGGAAGCGTGAGTCCGGGCTTCATAAACAGAAGCCGGGGAGTGTATAGGTCATGTAATCGGGAAGTATGAAACTAGAAAGAGGATTAGTGCAAACGTGAAAAAAGAAGAAAAAAGAAGAAAAGAAAGAAGAAGAAAAAGAAGAAAAAAGAAGAAAGGGACTAGAGTAAACGGGAAAAAAGAAAATTAAATCGGCAGAATCATGAATATTGGTTCATGTTTAAAGCAACAAAAAAATAACATGAAATTACATGAATTACATAATTCAAAGTATGCGGTTAAAGATGAATATCCACAAGAGGAGTCAAATCAGAACCATGTGGCACAAAAATGTGCTGTCATTCAAAATTGCAATGAGTCTATAACAGGTGACTTATAGCCAGTGTCTGACCTAGGGTGGTGTGGAGGGCAAAAAACGATGGATTTAGGCCCAGATCTTTGTACTGGGGTGAATGTAAGACATTGTTCTGTATTCTGTCCATCAACTGTGTTTTTTGCAATTTTCACCCCGAGTGGGCTGGGTATGCTCAGACGTGAGTCCCAGGCTCTCCACATCACTGGAGTCAAGCTATCCAGGCTGAAGAAGGCTGATAGCCAGAAACCGGTCCTTGGATGCTTGATTCCGGTCTAGGAAAGACATGGCTTGGTAGTTCGGGCTGGACTGTTCCCATGAGGCACAGGGTCAAGGCTGATTTGCATATAGCCAGTGTCTGACCTAGTGTGGTGTGGAGGGCAAAAAAACGATGGATTTAGGCCCAGATCTTTGTACTGGGGTGAATGTAAGACATTGTTCTGCATTCTGTCCATCAACTGTGTTTTTTGCAATTTTCACCCCGAGTGGGCTGGGTATGCTCAGACGTGAGTCCCAGGCTCCCCACATCACTGTGTCGTAATTTGACAATGATCGGGTTAGCGTTTAGCTCTGCTACACGAACTTCTTCTTATCTTGACCGCGTTTGCGGAGGCCATTTTGTATTGCTGGCTTCCATTTTCATGAACATGCTGCCTCGTGGTCAGCATGCCCTTTTGCCCTTCCTCTGTACCAATGACCATCTAACTTGCCCAGCAACAGGCTATTTTTAGTACTGGTCAAGCTTGCACATGCGTAGTCAAACCCCCTGTATTAGTGGACAGTCATCGCTTAGGAATGTTCCCCAAACTGACCGGTGGTACTAAAACTTCTCCCATAAGTTGGCTATGTTCCAGAAATGCCCTTATATGTACCTAAGCTGAGCAAACGTATTCCGCCTACTCCTTTTATTACTGTAAAATTGTATAAAAGAGGTCGCACACCGATGTTCGGTGTGATACTTCATGCATTACCGAAGGGTGCTGTAGTAATGTACCACCACCCCATGGGGTCTTAATAAACTTGTTTTTTGCATTTCCAGTTTCCATGCCAACTTCTATGTTACGGTGTCATGGAGTTTTTGCAGAGTATGTAGATCTGAGAAAAACCCAATACCACAAATTGGCGACCACGAAGGGACTCATCGGCGACTCGGATGCCCGAAGGAGTGGTCGTGACGAAGGATTGGAAACTCGCCATGGACGCGTACGCTGCCACTGAGTGACCCGAATCTTGGCACCCACGGTGTTTTCTTCCTTTCCTTCTGATCTGACCTTCCAGGTGGCGCCGGTCCTCGACTGAGATCCTGATCGGTTGGGTTGTCGTACAGTGCCTGTTTGGCTGATTCGATTAAAGAACTTGACAGCTGGAACCTGGATATTTGAGACTTTGGTAAGCTTTGGATTGGTAAGATAGTCTACTGACACTTACTGCGGTTTGTTTGGATTTGTTTGAGTTAGCTAACATTTGGATCTATGATTTGAGTTATATGTGGAGTGCACCTCACATAGGCAGGCAGTGTAGAGATATTTCTCTGACTTTGTATTTGTTTGAACGGCACACCATGTGTAAAACGTATTAAGTGCTATTTTTATGTAATATTGCGTTTTCGTGATATTTTGACATGCCTGTTTTAAGCACACTTCGAGGAATGTGCTGTCTTGGAAATGGTACCAATTATCGATTAAATGAATCTCAGCCGGCTCCCCCAGAGGGGACACCTAATCGTGAAATTATATTAAATTTGGCCTTCCCCCTATTATATATAGTACATTGTGGCACAAATATACAAAGGCTGATCATAAATTGCAATGGCCACTACATGGGTCGTTTGATTTATGAAAGGTTCAATATGTGGAGCAATGTTTGTTTCAGCGTAGGTCTAGACAGGATATGTTTGATTGTGTTTGTATGTGGGAGAAAGCGGTGCGTAAGCGAATGAAGCATGAACAAGCCTTGGCGGACAAGGAGCAGCAAAAGGCTGCTCGTGATAAAGCTTTACAGCTGCAGGAAAAAGAGTTGCAGGAAAAGAAAGAGAGGGAGGCACGGGAACATAATTTGCAAGTTAATGGTCAATTTCCTATTTGACGCCCTCTTTATCCTGTCCTTACTAATGAATCTGATGACTTTTCATTGCTAGACCGTTGCCCGCCTCCGTATGTTTCACCTACGGCTCCGAATGAGGAATTGGATGAAGACGATCAAGGGGATAGTCGTACCAGGCTAAGTGTTGATCGGGCTGCGGAATTGCGTGGGTTTGCTCGGAAACTTAATATTAAGTCTATAACTATGTCAGAGGTTGATGACCATATGCGTAAGTGGTCCGAGAAAGAACGGTTGTATTTCCTGAGCCATTTTGGGGACGAAGTTGTAGAACGGTTTAGAAAATATTCATCTGAGTTGGAGCCAAAGGATGTATCAGTTGGTCGTGAGAATTTTCGTAAAGGTATTTTTGTTCTTACAGATGCGGATTCGTTTTTCCAACGGTTGGTCCATCTGCGGGATGAGGCGTTAAGATTGCGGGCGGCGAAAAAGGCATCAGACTCGGCTGCGCCTGGATCGACGGAGATATCCAAAGAGTGTCCTATCTTTGGAGCACATAAGAGTTCTACAGTTCATATTATGCCTATGCGAGAAGCTGTACCTTTATATGTCCCTCCTAAAGGGCAAGGTACAGATGATGATAAAACGTCTGTGAATGCAAAGGGTTATTTTATATATAATTGGGTTTACACGCCATGGAATAGAACAGATGTGATGGCACTTAAGACTGCTCTGCCTAACCCTCGTAAAAATCTGGCAGCTTTCTATGAAGGAGTGGAAGGGGCTATTTCTTCGTGTGTTATGACATTAGTTGATATTGATCTTTTCTTTGGGTTGATATTGCCTCCTGATATGTGGAGGGCGATTCGTAAGTTCGATGATCGAGCGATTCTGGGTGCAGATTGGAAAGATCTAGCCCAAGCTGATTTGGATAGGGCGCCCGCGTGTAAGCCATGCCAACTAATTTTAGATCTCCCGGGGGCTATTTCGAATAAATTAAAAACGCTTGTTCCCCCTAAGAAGATTGATTGGACTATGTTAGCTTCTTGCAAGCAGAAACCGGATGAATCGGTTTCTGACTTCTTTTCACGTTTTGAGGAAGCATTCCATGACTACAGTGGGCAATTATTAACAGAGGACACGGGCAGGCATTTGTTCGTTGACAAGTACGTGGCTAATCTCCTACCGGAGATTGCGAAACGTTTAAAGACTAGTGAAAGTTCCTGGACCACGGCGACCCCTGCTTCTTTATTGACCATGGCTCAGTATTATGAACGACAGGAATTGGAGGCTAAGGAAAGTAGTGATAAGAAAGCGAAGGAGTTAAAGACGAAGGTGACGATGGCTCAGGTTTACGCTACACAGCCGAGAGGGAATGATAGGGGTAGATGTGGATCGTATGGTACGTCTTCCGTTCGTTCCGATATTTCTGAGGACCAGTGTGATTACTGTAAACAGTTTGGACATTGGGCTTCAGACTGTCCGGTGCTTCGAGAAGAGCGTAATCAGCGTGGTCGAGGAAGTGGAAGGACGTGGAATAGTTATTCAGGGCCAAGGGGTGGAGCGAATGATCGTGGTAGGTTTGAAGCGAGGGGTCGTGGTCAGGCTGATCATAATACTTTTGATCGACGGAATCAGTATCAGATAGCTGAGGGTGAGTTTACTGAGTCCCAGGATTATGTACATGCATAGGATTGCGTAGGATAGGGTGTGGAATCGGTTGAAGTACCAGTAGATCAAAGGGGTCAAAATGTATCAGCGCATGTTTTGGGTTCTACTGATCAGTTTCTGGTTGATACAGGAGCTACTCGCAGTGCTCTGTCCAAACACTTGGTTCCAAGGGCTCCCCTGTCTGGCGAAATAATTACATCAATAGGGTTCGATGGAACACCCTCTCTTAGCCCATTGTCACAAACCCTTGCATTTCACATTGACAAATTTACTGCCCCATGTCCGTTCTTGTTGTCACCAAATACTCCGGATAATATTATGGGACTGGATATGCTTAAATATTTTCGAGCAACTATACGCTGTGCTCCTGAAGGGGTGCTGGTTATTTTGAATGAGAATTACCCAGATGTAGAGAGATTGTGCCTCATGCAAGAGACCGAGGCGTTAGCCTCTCTTCCAAAAACGTTATGGGCTACTTCGGATACAGATATTTGATATTTTGATATTTGAAGTGGTATTTCTAGAGCGCAACGTTCGCTCCGGAAGGAGCATCATGGCGCTGAGATTCCTAAAGCCCAGTGTAAGAGGTTGTCGGAGGCTAGATGGCAGCTTTAGCCCAGTCATCGGGTAGGGAAAAGATCCATGTTTTTAAAAGATGTCTGAAGGATTTTTCCAGGGTTTGATGTCTCAGGTGATTGGGCAGGTTATTCCAGGCTCTGATGGCCAGGAAGCTTAACGTCTTTCCACCTTTCATCTTCAGGTTGTACCTTACAGGGGACATTAGGTTGTCATGTGCAGAACGAAGGAGACGAGTCGGGACGTAGTGGCGGAAACGTCTGATTAGATATTTGGGGCCAGAGGTGTTAAACGACCGGAAGGCGATAACAAGTATTTTAAAAAGTATTCTTTTATGCAGAGGGAGCCAATGCAGGGATCTGAGAGCTGCAGAGGCAGAAGATTTACGGGGTAGTTTTAAAACCAGTCGGGCAGCGGTATGGAGAATGCTCTGAAGTTTGGCCAGAGTGGACTTTTTTGTTCCTGCCAGGAGGCCGTTACAGTAATCCAGGCGTGAGAGTATGAGGGCCACTGTGACAGTTTTCCTGGCGGCCAGTGGTAAAAAGTAAAAAAACTTTTTTAGGGATTTAATAATCCCAAAACATTTGCCTGCGACGTTCCTGGCGTGCTGATCAAAAGAGAGATCCGAGTCGAAAAGTACACCAAGGTTTCTGGCTGTTGTTACGGTCTGGGGGGGGGCAACGGAATTATCCGGCCACCACAGAGCTGGACAGAAGGAGGTGTTCTTTCCGATGGGAAGGATCTCTGTTTTGTCAGAGTTACATCTAAGATGATTAGAGTCCATCCAGTGGAAGACCGCTGTTAAACAGTTTTTAAGATTGAGCTCAGCTGAGGTTGAGTTGTCCTGTAGGGGTACAATTAGCTGTGTATCATCGGCATACGAGGTGACCGGTATGCCGAATGATTCTATCAGGGATAAAAGAGGGATGAGGTAGACATTAAAAAGAAGGGGACTAAGGATGGATCCCTGGGGTACTCCAGAGGAGACCTTTTTCTCTTTGGATTGAAAGGGGCCAAGAGCAACGGTTTGGCATCTGTCAGTGAGGAATGATATCATCCATGCTAGAGCAGTGTCAGAGATCCCTATGTCCTTCAATCTGTTGATCAGAATGGAATGGGATATGGTGTCGAAAGCTGCTGTGAGGTCAAGAAGGATGAGAATAGCCTTCTTCCTCTCATCCTGCAGCAGCTTAATTATATCTGATAGTTCGATCAGAGCTGTTTCGGTCGAGTGTTTGGGACGAAAACCCGATTGTTGCGGGTGGAGTATGTTATGAGCGTCCAGATAGGTTTTAAGTTCTTTATGGACCAACAGTTCTGTTATTTTTCCCAAGGCCGGGAGAAGAGTGATCGGGCGGAGATTGGACAGGTCCATCGGGGGTTTATTAGATGTGGGACAGATGATTATCCCTCCCATACGCATCACTGTAAAGGAGGGGGCGTCTTTGCCTTGTGTACCGCAGTATAAAATTTCCAGGGAAGGTGAAGTTGCTTTAATGCATATTGTACATGACTTGATTATTGCAGGCATGGTGGAAGAAGTCCCCTATAATGTTTGTAACAGCCCAATTCTTCCGATTTTAAAGAAAGATACAGACACTAAAATCTATCGTTTCATGATTGCTTTGAGGGAAATTAATAAGATAGTAGTGCCGCAGTACCCAGTGGTGTCTGATGTTACTACCTTACTTACTTTGATTCCGCCCACAGCCACTACCTTCACTGTTATCGATTTGAAGAATGATTTCTTTTTGATCCCCATCCATCCTGATAGCCGATATTTATTTGGCTTCACATTAACAAATCATATAGATTTTGTCGAGTTCCTCAAGGTTACACTGAAAGTCCTAGCATTTATAGCCAGGCTTTAAAAAGACAGCTTGATTCTTTTGATTTACTGTCTGGAGTGGCTCTCATTCAATATGTTGATGACATTTTACTTGCAGCAGACACGCAGGAACAATGTGAAGAGAGTAGTCTTTCCCTGCTTTCTTTTCTTGCCCAGAATAATCACAAGGTCTCTAGGAAAAAGTTACAATATTGTAGACCAAAGGTGACCTACCGCGGTCATCTTTTGTCTAAGGAGGGACAAGCATTGACATCTGATCGAATCCAAGCAATCTTAGATACACCAGTCCCTCGCACTCAGAAAGATGTTCGTGCTTTCATAGGTTTAACGTCTTTTTGTAGGCAGTGGATAATGGGGTTCTCACACATTATAAAACCTTTGTTAGCATTGTTGTCCAAAACTACACCGATCCCCCTTGAATGGACAGATGAATGTCAGAATGCTTTTGAGCAATTGAGACAAGCCCTTTGTTCTGCACCAGTGCTAGGTACACCAGATTATACAAAGATCTTTACATTATATGTACACGAGAAAGATGGGTGTGCATTGTCAGTCTTAGCGCAGACACACGGGGATAAACAGAGACCTTGTGCGTACTTCTCAGCAGTACTTGATCCTGTAGCACGAGGATTACCTGGGTGTTTTCGAGCAGTTGCAGCAACAGCAGTGGCTATACGACAGAGTGAGGGAATAGTATTGTCACACAAATTGTTGGTGTTAGTTCCCCATGCGGTAGATGCTTTGCTAAACCAAACAAAAACCCAGTATCTAACGAGTGCACGTTTAACAGGATATGAGTTAACACTGTTGGCGCCACACATTACATTGAAGAGATGTGCCACTTTGAACCCTGCTACTTTATTGCCGTA